>NC_090930.1:1288657153-1290000237 GCF_040938575.1 Ambystoma mexicanum | reverse complement strand
CAACTTAACCATAACGTCCCTTTAACAAAGTTTTTTCACTGAATTTCATAGGTTTTTAGTAGCACAACTTAACCATAACATCCCTGACTTCATATACATGTAACATAGAACATACCAACCCCCTCGTAGTGATTTTCATGTCCACGGACTACCGCCATGTCCGCGGACACATCGAAAATCTGAGCGTGGTGAATGTAAATTTAAATAGTGTGCCCCATTTTCCCCTTTGAAGTTGGCTCTGAAAAGAGCCGTTTGTTTTTTTTTTTTTACAGATGCTTGACAGACACCTGTTATTTTGTATTTTTTTTCTTGATTTTTTTCTTACTTTACTCCTAAAATCTTCACATAACCTTCTCCAAAGCAACCCTTACATTCCAAAATAGAAAGGCATTTCCCGTAAAAGATAAAGAAATGCCATCTTCTTTAAAATGAACAGCATTACTGGCATAAATATTCTCATTGTTACAGAAGAACATACCAGCTCTAAGCATGAAGGCACACATGCCTCGGTTGATGACACACCTAGCAATATTTTGCTGAGGACAAAAAACTGAACTATTGTCCCATATTGCCCTAGGTAGTAATCCAGAAAAAATTACTTTTGCATTTGGAAGGATCTTCATTACTGCTTGAACCAAGCGTTCCAAATCAGCCAACAAAGTAGGGGCACTGACGTTGCCCAAATGGAAAACACCATAGTGCAAAACTACCACATGCGGACTGTTCATCGTGGCCATATCCTCACAAACTTGTACAATTCCCTGTACATTGCAATCAGGCACACTGCTCCACACCACCTCCACTCCTTTCACATCAAAGTTCTTTGCAACATGCCTGCATTCAGCGTACTGCTGTAAACCATGCACAAACATATCTCCGAGCACCAACACCCTGACTTTCTCCACTTCTGCCATCTTCACCACACACAGTCTCTTTCAACACAAATCCACAACCTCGACATCTGATTGGCTGATCCGTACAGTCTTCTTTCCATGTTGGATTTCCTGGAAAAACCCGGATGTAGCACGCCCTGTCCACGAACAGCCGCGGTGTCCGCGGACGGCGTCCACTTTACTCTCTGTGCCATTCCCTCATTGCATACAGCTAAGCAATCACACAATACGAATAACGTCCTCAGAACAACCCCATTTTGTGAATTTTCGAACATTTCAGGACAATTATTATTTCATTATTCAACATATTAACATTACAAATATTATACTTTCATCTTGTACTCTGCACACAATGCTAGGTTTCTCCATTACTAGCTCAGTATACTAGATAGAATCTCATAATACAATGCTATTTATATCAATGCATCGTTCAAAGCACTAATAACGGTATGATATTTATTGCAATATCCTTGACACTTTTTTCGCAACATTATAATAAAAATCCCTAGTACACAAATTCCATGAAAAGTACATACACACGTGATGTCATCAGTGATTTCATCAATGACATTTGCGATGTCATCTTTGATGTCCTGGGTGTTAGTCTTAGCAGTGCACGGTGGTGGCGCCAGTTATTTTTCAAAGCTTACCATAACTTGCGATTTTCAGGGGTCTTTCGGCTGTACTTAGAACCATAACGTCCTTTAAACAAACTTTTTTTAATATCACGCAAACAATATACAAACATGGTGTGCAAAAACCAACTTCTACAGATGGCTTTACACAGAATGTTGCAAACTAAGAATTTATGCTCGTTCACAGTGAAGGTCAGCTGCTTTCACAACTTCTACAGATGGCTTTACACAGAATGTTGCAAAGTAAGAATTTATGCTCGTTCACAGTGAAGGTCAGCTGCTTCCATTTTTTTCTCGGGCCACGGAGAGGCTCAGGAAGCGGACTACAAGGTTGTATTGTGTTTTGACCTTGAAAGACAGAGATTGACGAAAGACTTCTCTTGAAGGAGTGTTGCTAAAACGTAAGAGAAGATAAAAATGACATTTCTGAATCAAAACCACTTTTATATATTATATCACTATGCGAAAGATCGTTGGCACACGCAGAGTCGTATTTTGGTACTGCACCACTCGTAGACAATGGAAATTGCAATTGTACTGTAAGTAACCCTTTAGATTATTGTATACCAAATATAATTACAATAGCGTAGCATTAAAGACCGCTCAAGTTGAACTTGTTCGTTGAAAGTGGCATAATGTTTTCTACCGCGCACTATCACCGCCGAATTGATCCCCTGTCGTTTAGAGGGCTCTGAAAAAGGCAGACGACACAGGGTGGGTTAATAGAAATAATTTAACCGGTCTATAGGCAGTCAAGCGCTCTACTCGCTGTGCCACTTCACTGTAGCCTGTCAAGTGGCACAGCGAGTACAGCGCTCGCTTTGACATCCGTGCACAGCTTGCTAACGCAAGTTTGAATCCCGGCAAGGCCAAACTCAGCCTTTCTTCATTCCGTGGTCGATAAATGAGCACCATACACCGTGGTTAATAATAAGCACTGCTTCGATACCTCACGGTTCTTAGCGCTATATGAATGGGAAAAGATTATTATTTTATTATTAACATACTCTGTTGCACTATCTTCGATAGCAAATAGTTTCACGCCCTAATAAATAAAATGATGATTTTTAATGAAGATCGGCTGGTGAGACTAATTTATGTTTTTTAAAACAGGTATGTGGCTCCATTTTGCCTATGTCACGATTTACAGACTCCAGCGGATGGGGTCTTCAACTGCCAGGTGCAGGTCCAAATATGCAACTTCATGACCCTCACCATTTTATGGGACAATCGCCAAGGACCAATATGCCCTTACGCAGTACTAGCGGCTACAAACAACATACCAACCAATAGGGTGGTCTAATGGCTTGTTGTTGGAGCAACCTTCCGATTATCAAAGCGACCATTTACTGCTTTTATCATAAACCAACAGCCTATCTACCGCAAAGGAACAACGCGTGGCTCCAAATAAACTTTTGCTGATTGACAGCAGAGACAATAGCAAATCGCTGAAAATTCACTAAACATTTCATGTGAAATAAATGTACTTTACCAAATGTACAATCCTGCTGTTTACTTTTAAACCACAGTTTCATATTCCGAATTGTGGCGCACTGAGTTGTAAGCTGATCTAACACCCTCTGTACCGCAAAGGAACATCGCGTGCCTCAACATGAACTTTTGCGGATTGACAACAAAG
Source organism: Ambystoma mexicanum (assembly GCF_040938575.1). Classification (NCBI taxonomy): domain Eukaryota; kingdom Metazoa; phylum Chordata; class Amphibia; order Caudata; family Ambystomatidae; genus Ambystoma; species Ambystoma mexicanum. Next base: position 1,289,997,070 of record NC_090930.1, on the reverse strand, counting down.
ACAAATGCAAATTGCTGAATATTCTCTAAACATTTGATGTCAAATAAATGTACTTTACAACATTTACAATCTTGCTGTTTGCTTTTAAATCACTGTTTCATATTCCGAATTGTGGCGCGCTGTGTTGTGACATAATGTGTGTTGTCTTCCGGGTTCTGTGTAAAGTCGCATAGGTCTGGAGACGACTGGGCGCGTTTGATTACGCACCCTGTAACGTCACAGAGAGAGGCGGGGAATATGAATGCTTTGATAATATCAGGCTTAGGGGCGGGAGATATGATTTAGTGTCGCAAAAGCAAGTCAGCCAGGTCAATAGCGCCAGTCATAGGATTATCACAAAATGTCGGCGCACACCAGCCGGATTTATCGTTTCTTTAGTGGACAAAAAGTCGGTTGAAGCCCCTAGGAAATTGTACTATTAGCGGACAAAAGGAGTGGTCTTAAAACACTTTCACCCTGACAACGAACAATACAAACAACGTTCTCAGAACACCCCCATTTTGTGTAATTGCAACCATTTCGGGACACTGCGAGTGTTCTTAGAACACATTCACCTAGACAGATTACAATACGGACAGCGTCCTGAGGACACCCCCAGTTTGTGTATTTACGAACAATTAAGTACACCGCGAGTGTTCATAGCTCATTTTTACCTTCCTTGCGAACAAAAATGACACATACTCCGTCCTCTAAACACCCCACCATTTAGTTTATTTACAAAATGTCAGAACAGCCGTGTTCTCCGCGGAAAAATCGAACGCAACAAAAACGTTTAGCACATAAAAAAAAAAACATTGAACCTATCTCATACTCCCCCACCCTCCCCAAACACTCTTACACACCAACACACGGCACTAAATACAATTTTTTATCCACGTTTCACTGCGCTGTACGCGGTCGACTGCGAATACAAGATGGCGGGCGCCACAGAAAATCTGACGCGCTCCACGCCCCTCGCCGTCCAATCAGCAAACACGTCGCATGTCCGCGGACATGACGCAAGGCCATGGGCCAATCGGGGTGCTGTCCGCGGAGCGAACAGGGAAGTCCGTTCGCGAAGCGAACACAGATATCACTAAATGTTTTGCCTTACATTTTGGTCATTTTTAAAAAAACTACTGGACAGATTTACACCAAATTTACAAAATCCCGCTTTTGGGACCAGGCCGCCACTCCTGCCGCAAATTTGGTGTAAATCCGTCCAGCGGTTCGGGCTGTAGCCGTGCGCAAAGTTTTTTCCCATTCAGTCTATGGGAAAAAAAAAGTTTTGGGACCCCCCTATAAATTTCCCCCCCCTGGACGAATCCTCACCAAACTTTGCAAAGAAATTCAGAGTGACCCAACTACTTCTTTTGCAAAGTTTGGTGAGGATCCGCCCAGGGAGAGCGAAGTTATAAGCCGCCCTAAAAGTGCTCTTCCTATGGAAACAGCAACTTAACCATAACTACATGGCCACTACCGTGGCCATGTAATATATATATATATATATATATATATATATATATATATATATATATATATATATATATATATATATATATCATTACAGTGGGATGACGAAGTAAAACAAGGACAATAGACTAGGATGTGAAAAAGGGACTAGGGAAGAAATTGCGTCTGGAATCAGAAAGAGGAATTGGGTTGAGGAGATTATTATTATTATTATTATTATTATTATTATTATTGTTTTTTTGTTTTTTTGTTTTAGATTTAGTATTGGATGCTTTTTATATAATGGGTTTGGTCTGAATTATATTAATATTTTAAATAGCAATTAATTATGAAATATGACCTGTTTCTATTTTCTATTGAATTATGCTGGATTGGTAGTGTATTAAGTTGTTTTTCAACTGTATGCACTTAAAAAAAGGAAACAAAATACTGTTAATATTATTTTTATTGAACAAAGACCTAGCCTTGAAGAGCAATGGGTGCTTAGTAAGTCATGGATTTGGAGGTGGAGATGCACTAGGATCAGAGAGAGAAAGAACAACTAGGATGAGGAAGAGAGGAAGGAAGATGTATGAGGAAGAGGAAGTGGATTGAGGAAGGGGAAAAGAGACTGGGGGAAACAAAATATTTGGGATAATAAAGAGGAAGAGGACTAGGTTGGGATGAGTGGCTGAGACAAGCAAAGGGGAGTAATAAACAGAGGAGAACAGGGTCTATGACCAGAGAGGGGATATAGGATGAGGAAGAGAGACTGGTATTGAAGAGAGAGAAACATGATGACCAACAATGAGACGGAGGGATGAGAACAAGGAAGAAGAAGCTCTTGAAGTAGAGTACTAGGAGGAAGAAGAGGTGCCAGGAAGAGGGGTTAGGAAGAAGGAGGGGGAGGAGGAGGAGGAGTTTGAGTGTCTGGGACAAGTAGATCATATGGGAATATGGTGGAATGGTCATTAGAATAAGGAAGAGGCACTTGGATGAATAAGAGAATGAGGGACTAAGACAAGGAGAAAAGAAAGGTACTATGATGAGGAAGACGGACTAGGGTGTGAAACAGGGGCTAGGACAGTGATGACCAGTGATGAGTTTTATGGATGAGGAAGAAGAAGACAAACTAATATTACGAAGAGGAAGAGTGAAGAACAAGGACACGAAAGTTGGAACAGTGATGAGGAAGACGAACTAGACTGAGGGTCTGGAAAAAGACTTAGATGAGAAATAAGGACTGGAAAGAGGAAGATAAACTATGATGAAGGACTAAGGCAATAACTTGGAAACAGGACTAGAAGGAGGGGGAGGAAAAAAGACCTAGATGCTGATGAGCAAGATCCACTAGGTGAGAACTAAGTTCTCGGATATAGAAGAAGAATAGGATGAGGATGAAAAGAGGGGCAAGGATGAATAAGAGAACAATTGACTATTATTTGGATGGAGACTAGGGTGACTAGGACAAAGAAAAGGGACACAGAAAATGAAGAGGGAGAGGGGTTAGAATGAGCCCTATTGCACTCCTAGCCATCTCAAGTACAATTTCCGCAGGCTTTTTGGCCAAGCATCTTGAGGCGTGGACATCAGGTAACTCTGCACTCCCTGACACACAAGCATGTTTTTGGAGGGGCTTCTCCACAATTGATCAATGCTTTATACTGAACACCATCATGGAGAACTACAATGGAAGGAGAACAATCAACCTTTATGTGGCCTTCCTAGACCTTACAACGGCCTTTGACTCTGTGAACCGCAACTTGTTATGGACAAAACTCAGGAGAATTGGGGTCCCATTAGGACTCCTGAAATTAATAACCCTCCTCTACGAGAACACTTGGGCCGGGGTGAGGTGTTCAGCAAGTCATACATATTCAGAAAGCTACGTGACAAATACAGGGGAAAAGCACGGGTTGCCACTGGCCCCATTATTGTTTTTGTTATTCCTCAGTGATTTTGACCCCCATAAGGAGTCTCAAGGTCTAATCCCTCCACTTATAAATGGCGTAAAATATCGCACCTTATTATATGCTGATGATACTGTTCTCATGGACCTAACGCAAAGGGGGATTCAGAGGTGTTTAGAGTACTCAAATGAATGTTTTAAGGAGCATGGCCTAAGACTGAATACTCTAAAACCAAGGTTGTAGTCTTCGGTAAAAAGAAATCATCATACACCTCAGCCCTGACTAATCTACTGATAGAGGTGGGTTTGATTTTTTAAGGAAGGGGCGGATGGAGAAGCCATCTAAATATGGTAGTTAAACAAGTGACGGAGGGTCCGATAGGTCTTTTATGGGTTTTTTTTACAACTTTGGAGGCAAACGCCTGGATAAGTGCCTCCAGGTCCTTGGGTCTAACATAAACACTGCCATCCTATATGGTGTGCAGATTTGGGGGCTAGCGCAATGTAGTTGATTGGACACATTGTTGAACTCCTGCCTACGAAGAATCAAAGGCGTCCCCAGTAGCACCATAGGGGGTGCACTAAGACATGGAATGTCAGCATATCATTGCAAGCCCAGAAGAGGTTTCTAGAATTGTATCTGAATGTTCAGAAGGGTACCTTTGTGAATCCAAATATTGGGATTGCCTTGAGAGAGACCATGCAAAACACTAGTAAGGGCCAAAGGTTTTGGTATAATAGTGGATTCGGTCTTCCGAAAAGATGGGGGTTGAAAGAAGTAACAGTGCTGAGAGACTTAACACGTGGACAGCGCAGTACTCTTTTAAAAGAAAGCTTGGTAGAGCTCGAGCTAGAGGACCTTCTCATGAGAAGTGGAAACTTATCCTTCTTAAAATTCTATAACCCTAGGCCAATGCAAGTGGGCTACGCACCGACTATCACCAAAATAAGTACTGCTGAATGTCGAACAAACATCTCACGGGCCAAGTGAAACGTGATGCCACTTAGAACAAGGACACCATTGCATGGGTTGGATGCGGTCTGCCCCTGTGGCCTGGGGCGTGGTAAAGACCTTGTGAATTTTCTGCTGGATTGTATATTTTCAAATAACTTGAGGAAGCAGTGCATAAGGCCACATCTAACCAAGAACAACATGCAAACATGGTGGGACAGTATGTTTTTCGTTATGCCCTGTGATGACATCAAGTTCCTATATGAGATAGCCCATTTTATTAAGGTGGCCCTGTATGTGGGCAATCGTTTTAGATCTCAGACATGACGAAATAGTAATAATGTCTTTCTCTGTTTTTAAAGGATTTTAAGATGTAACTTTGAATTTGTCTCTTTATTGTTGCAATTGTATATGTGAATGTGATTTAATGGATTTTGTATCTGAATAGCATTATTACTACTACTGTTTCTACGTTCCTTTCCAAAGTAACAATGCTGATATTGTTTTTTCATTAGCCGGGATGTCAGTGGGGAAGGGTGTGTATTAATGAAGATGGGACACATACTAACATAATAATATACATGCGCCATTAAATATATGCATCAGACTAGAAGTTGGCTGGTACACATTTTAAGCTTCACTGGAACAACATTGAGTGGTACTAGGAAGTAAGGGGAGGATGCACTTTCACTGGCAGGTATGTGTCGCTTCTGCTTGGTCTTGGCCACGTTCACTCACTGGACGTCTTGCATAGTAGACAGAAGACATTCCATTGCTTGGGGGCCAGAAGAGTAAAAGAGCATACATGAGAAGCAGCGCAAGGGGGAGTGTGTGAAAGAGAGGTTGAGAGATTGTGAATGGAGAGTTTAGTTTAAGTAGGTGAGTAGTAGTAAGTGTAGTGTGAAGTTAAATAACTTTAAACAGGTTTGGTAGCCCTGTGCAATCCTCACCCGGATCTGTTTGTTTTGCCAAATCTGCCATGCCATGATTCCGAATGGACAAATAAAGCTGGTATATATGTTTAAAATTAAATGATAATAATATCATTATTCATCCATCTGAATACATGCATGTAAGAATAAACAGAAGGTATATAATGTGTGAACTTCATACAGGTTTGTTATCAGTAAATGAAATTGTGCAAAGGCATTGATGTGGGCTTAATGACACAGCCTTTTTGGGTGCCTGACGTGGTTACTTAAAGTTAAATAAAGCCTCCTAAGAAAACACAAAGTGCCGTAGAAATGCATTGTGTTGTCAGGCAACCGCATTATGCCTCACAGGAAAACTGCTCTGGGCACGTAATCCGGAGGCTGGATGTGGAAGATTAGTGCACGGCTTGTTGCCAGTGTGTTTGCAAATTGATAACCTGTGCTCACAGTGGCATGCTTGAAACACTGATCAGCTGTTGCACTCTGCTTTTTTCAACGGATTAGACGCAGCCTGCTCTCTGTTCATGCATTCTAGACCAGGAAAGTTATTTGCTTTCACAAGAGCAAATAGTCCTTTCCATTATGGACAAGAGTTGGCTCCCTTGGTCTCCTGGAACAGGAACACAAACGATGCGAACTGTCACGATGTTTCCCATTAGAACACAATAGTGCTGTAGCTTCAAGAAAAGGATTTTGCCGAGTTTACTGTACAGTGTCAGCCCTATTTATTTATTGGGGTTATGAATAGGGGTGTTTGTGCTCGGTAATGTTTTCTGGGATTCAATGGGAGTTTGCTTCTCAGCCCACAGTACCTCTTCTGCTCCCTTATTTTACACGTGAAGATCTTGCATGCTGAAGAGAGGTTTCTCACTGGGACATTCATTCTACTTGATACTCTTAGGTGCATATAATAATAATAATAATAATAATAATAATAATAATAATAATAATAATAATAATAATAATAATAATAATAATAATTTGTTTTTATATAAGGCTGCATACAAGAAATTCCAGTTTCAGAGTGCTTGGTAAGTCTAGAATTTATTTTAGCTCACAATAAGACAGTGTTGTGTCTTACTGGTTTGTAGTATGTCTGTAGTGAGAAAATGTACCCCAAGCTCCCTTACAGGCTGTGTTCATTAGACTGTTTGAAAGGCATATAAACAGCACACGGGGTAGCTAGGGAGGGGAGGGCCAGTTGCCTTCCCTCTTTATTGTATTGAAAGGCTAACACCCTTTTATGTGAAATGAGGCTGTAAGTATACCTTTGGCTCAGGGGTGGTTAGGCTTTTAAGCCTTCCACAACTGCCAGGGTGTCTGGCGTTGTGTGCCTGGTTGTGATGGAACCATGTACAAGTGAACCGGAGCACATCGATCCTTTTCCTTCATCCCAAGACTCTAAAGAGCCATAAATGGCCATGTCCTACAGACAAGAAGAGTGGGAGGAACTACAGGCACATTTACGTGAGAGTGTATGTGGAACCATGGAATGGGCTTATTTGGAGTTCTTGAGGACTGCTTGCAACTTTATGTGGAGGGTTTATTTATTTATTTGTTTATTTATAGCTCTGTGCAAGGATTCCCCTTGTGCTGAAGTGGGGTTCTTTCGTGAGTTAATCTCCATAATTTAGCCTCGTTAACCCTTCTCGACCTGGTGTTAAACGTATCTTCACGGGATCGTGGTTTACCTCTTTTTCCTGTAGACCGTGGAGTTGAGGTTGCCAGTCTGTCGAAGTCTTGATAGCCGATGAAAGAGTAACGCGAGGAATTAGCCCAATCCCCTCCTGACGGTATATGACAGGATGGCACTGAACCAACTCCCAACGCCAAGGGTGGCACTTCTCAGGATTAGCGTGACGTCGGGACAGTGTTTCCACTGGCTGAGAAGGCTTGATGAAATCACCGATGAAAACGGAGAGGAACTCAGGAACTTCCAAGGCAGTAAGGCACAGGTACCGGCAGGGCACAAGACAGGCAAAGGAAAGCAAACTGCAAGAAGAAGCAGTACTGACAGGGGTCCCCACTACTACTAGGAACCCAGACGAAACCTCCTCCACCCTGAACCAGGGGCTGGCTAGTAACGAAGATGGGGGAAGAAAGGGTAGGAGGACCAGAAGCAAGAAGGAGTAAGGAGTAAGGAGAAAAGGCAGGACTGAGCAGGAAAGCCAGACCTGGAAACTGGAGGGCTGAAAACCTAGCACTAGGCTCCAGCAGCGCATACACAGTAACAACCGCGTTGAGACGCGTTGTCCCTGTGCATGCGATGCCTATTTATGGTCCGGGGTCAAAACGAGGCTTGGACCGCATGTTCCGATGCTGCGCATGCGCGGGACGTCGAATACTGACGATCCGCGCATGCGCAGATCCTCGCAAGATGGCGGCATCCACGGCGCCCATCCGAACAGCGGGTCGGCGTGAAGAGAGTCGCCACCGCGGGTACAGCCTCCATGAAGGAGGAGACTGCTGCGGCCGTGGACCAGGAACCCAGGTAAGTGGCGCCGACGCCCGCGAGCGAGCGCGCGGCGTGACACCATACCCCCTCCCGGACAACCCCGGAGCACCGGGTTTCCAAGGAAAGCGGAGATAGAAATCCCGAACCAGGCGCGGTGCATGCACGAAGGAGCGCGGTTCCCAAGTGCGGTCACAAGCTGGATAACCCTTCCAGCTGACCAGGAACTGCAGAACACCGCGCCGTATTCGTGAATCACAAATCTCCTGCACCTCAAATTCAGGGACCCCCCGAACCAGTAGCGGGGCAGGACGGGAACAGGTACGACCCATAACATCGGGCACATAGGGCTTTAAAAGGGAAACATGAAAGACAGGATGGATCCTCCAAGAACGAGGCAGAGACAAACAAAAGGCAACAGAAGAAACACGCCCAATGATGCGAAAGGGACCAAAAAAGCGGGGAGCCAGTTTCACTGGTAAATTGCGTACCGGTAGATTCTTGGAGGACAGCCATACCCTGTCCCCAACATGAAGGACAGGCTCCGGGCTCCGTCTCTTGTCAGCCTGCTCCTTCATATGTGCTTGTGCCGCTGCCAAGGTACTGGCCGCCAGACGATGTTGATCGCGGATCAGGGACACCAGGGCATCTGCGGAAGGAACGGTGCTGGAATACGTTGGATGAATAGGCAGCAGGCGAGGATGAAGACCAGTAGAGCAATAAAAGGGGCTGAGTCCGGTAGCGGAATGAACAGCGTTGTTGTAAGCTGCTTCCGCGGTGTCCAACCATTCCGACCAGTTGTCTTGGGTATCGTTGGCATAACAACGTAGGTATTGCTCAAGGGTCTGATTGGTACGTTCTGTCTGTCCATTAGTCTGCGGATGATAGCCGGAACTCAGGGCTCGCTGAATGTCCAAATGCTGACACAGTTGACCCCAAAAGGAAGAGATGTATTGAGATCCCCGATCTGACAAGATCTTCTCCGGAAGACCATGAAGGCGATACACCTCATGTAGAAAACATCGTGCCATCTGAGATGCAGTGGGCAGCTTAGGAAAGGGCAAGAAATGAGCCGTCTTGGTGAAACAATCCACCACCACCATTATACAGGTAAATCCACCGGACAAGGGCAGGTCAACGATGAAATCCGTGGCGATGGTATGCCAAGGGTACGGAGGCGTAGGCGTGGGTTTCAGAAGGCCAATTGGCCTTTTGCGAGGAATCTTGGTCTGGGCACATACAGGACAGGAGTCCACGTATTGCTTTACCAGCGTAGCCCATCCAGGCCACCAGTACTGTCGTGCAACCAGTTCTTGTGTTGTGCAGACTCCACGGTGACCGCAAACGACGGAATCATGGCAATTCTGTAGAATGATTTTCTGGAGTTCCAATGTGGGAACGTATAGACGATCCTTGTAGAACAACAAGCCGTCACGTTCCTTAATGTCGGCACGTTGTAGTATCTGTGCTCTTGTGGGATCCGTACGTGTGGCCTCAACAAACTGTTGGAGCCGGGGAGTCAGCATCAATAGAAAATGTTTGGATGCAATCAAAGGTTCCGGTTCATTGACACCTTCAACGTTATTTTCCAAAGAACGAGACAAGGCATCAGCCTTCGTGTTCTGGGAACAAGGAATGTACGTGACAATGAAATCAAACTGTGAAAAGAAAAAGGCCCAACGAGCATGACGGGAAGTTCTGCATTGCAAAGAGCGCAGGAACTGTAGATTGCGGTGATCTGTGCGAACCACCACCGAGTACCTCCCACCCAGCAAGTGATGTCTCCATTCCTCGAAGGCAGCTTTTATTGCCAGTAGTTCCTTTTCTATCACTGCATAGTTTCTCTCGCTCACTGACAATTTCCTTGAGTAATATGCCACCGGGTGCTCTGTTCCTGTGACTGCATCTTGCTGTAGTAAGACCGCACCGATTGCGTAGTCAGAAGCGTCTGTCTCAACCACAAATGGTTTTTCATCATCTGGGTGTCTAAGAACAGGAGCCGACATGAAAGATTTCTTTAATTCCAGGAATGCCTCCTCGGCCTGCGTGTCCCAAATAAACGGCACCTTGGTACTGGTCAGGCGGGTTAGACTGTTGGCCAGTTTAGAAAAGCGTGGGATGAAACGCCGATAAAAGTTGGCAAAGCCCAAGAACCTTTGAAGCGACTTCACGCCATGTGGTGGTTTCCATTCTTGTATAGCTTGCAGTTTTGCGGGATCCATCTGTACTCCTGTGTTGCTGATCACATAACCCAGAAACTCCATGCTTTCCTTATGAAATTGACATTTTTCGATTTTGGCATACAGGCCGTTGTGTATTAACCTCCGGAGGACTTCCTGAACATGCACTACGTGTGCAGTACGAGAGTCAGAAAAAACCAATATGTCGTCAAGGTAAACCCAGACAGAAATCCCAATAAGGTCAGAAAAGACATCGTCCATGAACCGTTGAAAGACTGCCGGGGCATTGCAGAGTCCAAACGGATGTCTTTTTATTCGAAGTGACCAATAGGCGTTTTGAAGGCCGTCTTCCACTCATCTCCATTCTTAATCCGCACCAAGTGATAGGCCCCTCTTAAATCCAGTTTGGTGAAGATCTGTGCTGATTTCAGAGATTCGATGATGTCCCGGATGAGAGGTAACGGGTACCTGTCTTTCCTCGTGATTTCGTTTAATTGACGATAGTCGATACAAGGGCGCAAAGTGCCCTCTTTCTTTTTGACGAAGAATAACGGGAATCCCGCAGGGGATTTGGAGGGTATAATGTAGCCTTTGTTCAGGCAATCCGTAATGTACTCCTGTAGGATGCCTTTCTCGAGTTGAGTCAACGAATAAATCTTGCCGTGGGGAATGATCGCACCAGGCAGAATGTCAATGGAACAATCAAAGTACCGATGAGGTGGTAATGGTATGTCCTCAGGCTTGGAGAACGCCTTGTGGTAGTCAGCATATTCATGAGGTACCGATTGAGTGGCACATAGACGAGTAGACACGTCAGCAGGATTGAGGGACTCCATAACTGCAGGAAAGGTTTCATGGATTACGCAATCACTAGGGCAACGTGTCGAAGTAAACATCAAAGAGCGAGCGGTCCAGTCGACCTGGGGATTGTGATACAACAACCATGGTAACCCCAGAACCACCGGAAATGAGGGAGATTTGATGACGTCCAAGGAGATACGTTCGAGGTGCCCTTCTACTGAGAGCCACAAGGGATCAGAGTGTTGGCAAACAGGACCCGAAGACAAAGTAGAACCATCGATCACCTCGACCACTGTAGGTCGTTCCTTGTTATGTAAACGGATCCCCTTGGCAATCGCAAATGAAGCATCGATGTAGTTGCCGGATGCTCCGCAATCCAAAAGGGCCCAGGTCTGCACACATTTTCCAAGCCAGGCAACACCGATTTTCAGGATCAACAAAGGTACTGAGTTCATGGGAGGAAGGACGGAATCAGAAGGGCGGCCCGTTGCTGCCTTCGCCTCAAACAACGGGCCTGTTAGTTTTCCTGTTTCTTCAGTGGGCGCAGCGGACAGGTGCCTAAAAAGTGGTCAGAACCACCGCAATACAGGCACAAATTCTTCTGTCGTCTTCTTTTCTTTTCGGTCTCGGACAACGGACCACGGACGGCACCCAACTGCATGGGTTCTGGACCTACTTCAGTAGAAACAGCTGGTCCGGGGTTCTGTGCAAGAGGAATCGATTGATACCTGGCAGACCGGCGGCGTTCACTCCGTCGTTCGGTCAACCTGTGGTCAATGCGTAAGACTTGTTCCACCAAAGCAGGCAATGTTTCTGGCTCCGGAATGTGCAGTAATTCATCCTTGTACTCCTCTCGTAATCCCCGACGAAACAAGGTTTTTTGAGTAATTTCAGGCCATTGTGAATCAGTTGCTAATTGTCGAAACCGACTGATGTAGCGGATTATGTCATCTGACCCTTGCTTGATCTCCATTAATTGATTCTGAGCCATGGCTGCCAAATTGGGTGGTTTAAAGACGTCCAAAAAGGCCTTCTCAAAGGCAGTGAAATCACTCAACAGAGGACTGTTAGTAGAGACTAGAGGTGCTGCCCAGGCGAGTGCATTGCCGGTCAGATTGCCAAGGATGTACCCGATCTTGGCCTTGTCTTGAGCAAAATGAGTTGATCTGAACTGGAAATGGATCCGACAATGAGTACAAAACTCAGCCACTCGACGCGGATCACCATCATACTTCATCGGAGTCGTGTAAGCCATGGAGTTCTCTGACGGTGTGACAGGTTGTGCGGGACTAGCCAAACACCGATCCAATGCCTGTCTGAGGGTGTTGTTCTCCTGGCGGAGAGTGGTCATTTCAAGACGCATGGCACGCATTTCTTCACGTAGTTCCTGTATGTCGTCCATGTCGGAACTGGGGTTAAGGCGTCTCAATCTGTTAAACATATCTTCACGGGATCGTGGTTTACCTCTTTTTCCTGTAGACCGTGGAGTTGAGGTTGCCAGTCTGTCGAAGTCTTGATAGCCGATGAAAGAGTAACGCGAGGAATTAGCCCAATCCCCTCCTGACGGTATATGACAGGATGGCACTGAACCAACTCCCAACCCACGGGTGGCACTTCTCAGGATTAGCGTGACGTCGGGACAGTGTTTCCACTGGCTGAGAAGGCTTGATGAAATCACCGATGAAAACGGAGAGGAACTCAGGAACTTCCAAGGCAGTAAGGCACAGGTACCGGCAGGGCACAAGACAGGCAAAGGAAAGCAAACTGCAAGAAGAAGCAGTACTGACAGGGGTCCCCACTACTACTAGGAACCCAGACGAAACCTCCTCCACCCTGAACCAGGGGCTGGCTAGTAACGAAGATGGGGGAAGAAAGGGTAGGAGGACCAGAAGCAAGAAGGAGTAAGGAGTAAGGAGAAAAGGCAGGACTGAGCAGGAAAGCCAGACCTGGAAACTGGAGGGCTGAAAACCTAGCACTAGGCTCCAGCAGCGCATACACAGTAACAACCGCGTTGAGACGCGTTGTCCCTGTGCATGCGATGCCTATTTATGGTCCGGGGTCAAAACGAGGCTTGGACCGCATGTTCCGATGCTGCGCATGCGCGGGACGTCGAATACTGACGATCCGCGCATGCGCAGATCCTCGCAAGATGGCGGCGTCCACGGCGCCCATCCGAACCGCGGGTCGGCGTGAAGAGAGTCGCCACCGCGGGTACAGCCTCCATGAAGGAGGAGACTGCTGCGGCCGTGGACCAGGAACCCAGGTAAGTGGCGCCGACGCCCGCGAGCGAGCGCGCGGCGTGACACCTGGGCTCCAGGTTCTTTGTCCTGTTATTGCAAGTCTCATGGAGCTCTTAGATTGAACAGGGTGCATAGCCAACTTAACAGCTTAAACGTTAAGGTCTATTTCAGCCATTATTGACAATTTACCTGAGCTGAGTGCCGCCCAGTCATATTATTTATTTATGGGAGTGTTTTGTGGAGTGCTACCTGTAACTTTACTGCTACTTCAAAGAACTTGACATTTATGTAAAAAGACTAAATGAATCATAACAGCATATAAAACTGACATTGCACAACCTAATCAGTTGGTAAAATAAAACTAGCATCAGGACCCAAAAAATTAAATTATGGGCTGAATTAATGAATAAATAAAATTAATTAATTAATTAATCAATCAATATTACAATGATAATGATACAACAATTGGTTAAGAGTTTGCATTTGCAAAGAGAGAATTAAAAAAGGAGAAAGACAAGGGTGGAACAGAATTGGGTTTACAGGAGAAAACAGGAACAGGAGAGGAGGTGGCAGAGGATCCCCTCTGCCACCTCCTCTCTTTCTCTCATGCCGGATTGTCAGCCTATTATCCAAGAGGTGGGCGCAGCCATTGATCTCTGCCTGAATGCTAGCAAGACGGAGATCCTCCTCATCGGCACACCTGCACCCCTCTTTTTCCTCCACTCTCTGGCCGGCCTCTTTTGGTCTTCCTCCTACTCCCTCCTGTGAGGCCAAGAACCTATGTGTTATCTTCGATACCACACTCTCCTTTTCTCCTCACATCTCTGATGTCTCTAAGAAGTCAAACTACCATCTGCACCTCGTCGGATGTATTCTGACTTTCGTCTCCTTCACCCAGAAGCTCACATTGTCTCTAGACCTCTTTAGTTCTTTCTAGGCTTGACAACTGTAACAGCCTTTTTCTAAATATCCCTGCCTCTACTCTCTGTCCTCTGCAACTCATCCAGAACAGGACTGCGAGACTTGTCCTTAGCCTCAAGCCCAGGAATAGTATCTCTCCAGCACTGAAATCTCTCCATTGACTCCCAGTGGCTGAACGTATCATGTTCAAGACTCTGTGCATTGTCCACAAGGTCTTCTGGGCCCGGGACCACAATGTCTCCATCTTTCTCTCCTGAAGTATCTTCCTACTCGAGCTCTTTGCTCCTCCACCACCCCGAGGATCAGTCGCTTTTCCAAGCAACGAGTTGGGGGCAGAACTCTCTCTTCGGCTGGCACTTCCCTCTGGTGCATCCTCCCTGCCTCTCTGATACTTGAGCAGAACCATCTCCAGTTCCGGAAGCAGCTCATCCAATCCCCATTGCACCTATCTAAGGGAACAAGCCTAAGTTCTCTTACTCCGTAAAGGCATGGCATGTGGCAGAAGGCAGTGGTAGTTGATGGGAAGAGCTCATTCATAGCCATCTGGAGAGGTGATTAGATGGATCTGAAAAATAAGCAGCTGGAGAAGGGTCTGGTCCTGGAGCAAGAGCAGGAGCCACAGGAGAGCACCTGGAGCCTCAGGAGTGCAGGATACAAGATGCTAGGGCGAAAGAGAGAGAGAGAGAGAGAGAGAGAGAGAGAGAGAGAGAGAAAGACAGAAGGATGAGATGGGAAGGAGACAAGATGCTTGCATAAAACACACCCTAGAGATCAGGAATTAAAAGACTCAGCATACTGGGGAGAGAAAGGCAGGAAAAGTCTGAGAGGAAATTAAACCAGAGAGTTTGGAGCAGACAGATACAAAATGCTTGGAGGAGAAAGACGACGACGACTGGGAGGAGAAAGATACATAGAGCCATGCAGAGAAAGACCCAACGTGCTGGGATGGAAAGACCCTGTCGGCTTTGAGTCGAAATATCTAATTAGCTAGGAGGAGAAATCCCAGAGAGCTTGGTGATGGTGAGGGTTGGGAAAAGAGAGACACAGTGGGCTGGGAAGATGACAATCCACGAGGGTAGAGAAAGCGGCTACTGAAAGTTGATTTGAGGAAAAATGATTGGAAAGAGGAAAGATGTAATAAGTTATTGGAAGAGTTGTTGAAAAAAGCATAGTATTAGGAGGACATCAGTGTGATAAAGGAGAAGGTCATGGGGCGTGTGAGGAAGAAGTGGAATATTGAAATGGAGAAGTACGGAGATTTTAAATTTTTTAGAGTTTTGCTCAAGAACCAAACTCATTCTGGAGTAGGAACACACAGAAAAAATGTGTTTAGCTCAGACTCTACCAGTTTGCTGTTTTGACCCAATGTGAACACAGTCCTTAATACACCTTTTGTTAATCATATCCTTTTGTTAGGTCCATCATGATTACATTTGTATCAACCACATGGAAACAGTTATGTGGGCACAAAACACCTAAGCGTGTTTTAAGATGTTGGGAGCGCTATTTATGCTCCAAAGTGCTCTTCTTAGATTTTGAGGGCCTTAACTCAAGAGTGAACCACACAGTGTGGCAATCAATTTTACATTCAGACTTCTCTAATAATGTAATAGATTAATCCAGTTGGTTGGTGATTACTTTTAGATACTCATTAAGAAGCTACATCAGGCTTTGAGATTCTTTGTCATTTGGATCTAGGCACATTGTTGGCCAGGCAGAGGCTATATGCATGAGATCAAAATTCCATGAGTCCTTTTTCATCATCTATCGAAATATGAAGTAGCAAATGTTTATTTTAAGGAATATCCAATGCAATAGCCAGGTGATGATATGTTCAAACTCAGTATGAGTGTTTACCTGTTCAGATAATTTCTGGGATGACAATAACTAGATCAAGAGAAAGTCAATGACAGTGAATAGCACCTTGAACATATTGTGATAGATTAAACAAAATTTAAATTATGGTGGATCGTATTTGTAGCTGGAATAGCTAGATCACAATCACAGTCATTAACATCCCTGAGGAGGATCAATGAAGAGTGTGCAACTATTAGGGTGGCTGCCACATCTGCTGTGTAGTCAGAAAATGTGGTTGTCTATGAATGTGGCTGGTAGACCCACCGAAAATGTAGAAAATCAGTAGCGGTAATGAAGCATTGTCACAGCATGGTTAACTTTTTTTATTTACAATAATTGTGAGGCGACCAGCCCATTTATTTTGTCAGTTATGGAAATATATAAGTAATTTGTTCAGCATCAAATGATTAAATACATTTTGTGTTTCCTCTGAAAACAAGGTAGCAGTAACAAAAATAAACCCCCCAAGATGAAAATCCAAGCAGACTTTAACCAATAGCGGCCTGCAGTTGGGTGAAGAAATGTGGAAGTACATATTTTGAGGTGTGAAAATTTGACCGGGAGTTACCAAGAGGCAGATTTCTTAATAATGACCAGTTTGTCCTGCTGCACAGATTAGCAAATATAGATGTAGAATGGAGAGCAGCTGCAAAGGGACCTTAAGAAACTAATGTATTTGTTCTGTAAATTACACAGAGGTGACCTGGTATGTTTACACCTTTTGATAGACATGTCCCCACCACGTAATTACGTGATGATGCAATTCCATCACCAAAACCTGGCCCACTGCTCTCTATTGGAACTAAGTTTACATCACCCCATAGTACACTCTCTAGGCAAAATGTAGACTGTTTTCACAAGCCTGTAAGGGGGTCAATAGAGGTTGCTGGTGAAGGGGAGGCAGAACATTCTATAGAGCATACAAACGTCACTATTTATTCTGACCCCACCTCATTGCTGAATCCCCGCCCCAAACACTTCATTGTTGCATTCTGTGGAGTCAGGGATAAATTACTTCATTCTGCTCCAACAAACCTCTGTGAACTTGATATACACTGTCCCAATTAATTATCCAGTACTAATAAGTCAGGACGTTCCCTCTTCATTTGTTGACCAACATATAAAAGGCTAGGTGGGATCTAAACAACAAAGTGAAGAGGATAATTTTTTGACTTCCCCTCACCTCACACATTCTACTCAACTAGCCCCTAATTTGGGGTCATCTTCAATCATCGCACTCAATTTTGTTCTAAATTCCATTGTGAGACTGTATGAGAATATATGGGAAGCATTCAGCAATCAACAATCAGTTTTATCTAAAAAAATATGTTTTGATCAAATATCGCTCATTCCTACCATAAAGAGTAAGAGTCTCCCTCTTCAGCCTGGGCCTCTGCTTCTGCCCAGGGTATTCCTGATTTGGAATTGTCACAATCGCAAAAGGATCCAGACATTTTTATTGCTCAGAAAATCCAAACAGAAGCACATGTAACTTATTTATGAGATCATTTAGAAGAGGACTTAGTGGTAACTTATCTTAGGTCTGAGTCTCAAATTCAAAAGAAGAATTCCCTAACGGCCACCAACAGAAGATAACAACTAAACATGTACAGATTTTAAGTTCTGTGGTTAACAATGTTTCTAGGACAGTGGTATTGAAAAATCAACAAATCTTAGAAGGAGCTGAAAATCTGCCCGACTCCGCTCCTGATAATGTTTTGCAGCCTATGCTAGTAAGGAATGGAAAATTAAAAACATAAATAACAATGTGAAATAAAAAACCAAAGATTAAAAGCAAACAAGGCTTTGTCACATCTGCTGCAGCTTTAGAAGGTGATATTAAGTGCCATCTTATTGAAAAACAATCAAACCCTCACAAAGACGATGTGGCTTCCTAAATGGAGTTAACTGGTAAGATAGCTCAGCGAGTTGAACTCTCATTGCTGTGATCTGTGTTTGATCTGCAGGTCGCAGGTTCAAATCCCGTCAAGGTCGACTCAGCCTTTCATTCTTCCGATAAAGTGAGTGCCAATTATGAGTATAAATATGTTCTAAGCAAATCACTCCAGATAAAAGAGCTACATAAGTAACACATTATTATTATTATTATTATCCATTTGAAAATGATGAATCGGAGGAGGATACTCACTTGGTGCAGCAGAAGTTTAAAATGAATGAGAGGGCTTTCTCTGTATTATAATCTTCTATTGTATATAATCTTTCCCTACCATCTGGTGCTTTGTTATCTATGGGTATTGTTGGCTCCAAAGGGAACTTTGGTCGACACCAGTTGCAACAGCAGCCATCTTCAAACATTTCATGCTGCTATGATTTAGAGTTAATTTTGCAGTCAGAAGATGAACCTGTCTTCAAAATAATGAACATACTTGCCCTACTTCATGATATTCTATGGCTTCGAACAATCAACTCGATTGATATAGATCTTGTTGTTTTTTTGGCCGATGGGAAAACAGATTTGGTTTTGATTTTCATTAAGTCAGAAATGGTTTCTGATATGATATAGAATGAATTGAATGTGCTTTTGTCAACAGGTTACTAAATGTTTGTTCCATTCAGTTTACCGCGGGAATATTATCAAACCCCAAATCTTGTCTTAAATACCCACTATCGCATAGTAGTTGTTTTTTACACACAATGGGCCTCATTACAAGGTTTCTGGTCTGGTAAAATCGATGCCGGTATTACTGTACCGGCATTGTTTACCACACCGGAGCATTAGGAGCCGTGATGCTGGTGTCACCGGAATCGGCAGGGACCTGCCGTGACCAACATCACCCTTGCCAGTATGAGCGTTGACATGCGGCAGCTGTGCCAGTGACACCGGCATGCCGCAGTTAAGTGCACACTAACAGGTGCACGGACATGCAATTACCAGCATGGACATGTCAGTAATAACGGATAGAATGATGCCGTAACACCGGCATCGCGGTGCAGGCGTTAATAGGATTCTGGTGTGTAGAAACCTGTCACAGGTGCACACATTCAGCACAGGTGGAGGCAATGGAGTCTGGCACACCACAAAAGGAGCACTGCCACACACCATACCCTTCCCAAATCCACAATGCTACCATTAGCACTTGCAGTACTGGACCTGGAGGACATGCATGCACTGCTACTCTTTGAGGAGGCAGTGATCCAGAGAATGCAGCGGAGGCACGGGGGGAGAAGGAGGACGAGGATGGGCCAGCACATACCCATTGTGCAGGCAGTTGTTCCCGCAGGCAGCCACCTCGCCTAAGGGCCAGCCCATTCAACCTAACCCTTGTTCAGATTCACACCCTGTACCGGCTGGGCAGGGACACCATCACCACAATAGTGGAGCTCATTCATGATGACCTGGTGAGCCTGATCAATATCCGGACAGCCGTCTCCACCTTGCTGAAGGTAGTGTCTGTGCTACACTTCCTTGCCACGGGCACTTATGATAATATGATATGATGTGGCATTTATAATGCGCATATGCACAAGTGTTTCAAGTGTTATCAGCACACAGTGGGGCAGCTGCATGAAATCTCACAACCATTTTTCTCCCATGTGCTCTTCCTGCTGCTAGTTGCACTCCTGATGACTCACGAACTGCAGAGGAGGTAAATGCAACCAAAATAGCATTCTATGCACTGGCTGTCTTGCCAAATGTAATTGGTCCCCTCAACTGTACACATGTGGAGCTGGTTGTCCAGCATGCTGTGGAGGCAGTGTACCGCAACAGGAAGCTATACCATTCCCTGAATGTACAGATGGTGTATGATGCACGCAAAATCATCACGCATTGCTGTGCAAGATTCCCTGGCTCCACACATGACGCCATGGTGCTGCGCAACTCCACGCTTCCCAGTTACATGGCACGACACGCTGCACAATGTACCTGGCTGCTGGGTGAGTCTAACCACATTGTCATGAAGAGTGGCGATTGTGGGGGAGTCACAAGCATAGGCAATGTGTCTGCTGGCTGGCCCATAAGGGGTGTTGTTTGGTGGGGGAATCACAAACATAGGCAACATGTCTGCTGGCTGGCCCATGAGGGGTGTTGATTGGGGGGTATCACAAGCATAGGCAACGTGTCTGCTTGCTGGGCTATGAGGGGTGTCAGAACATAGCATAGGATTACATGCATGAGGAGCACCAGTGCACACTGCATGCAATAATCTATCATCACTCCTGCAAATAGCCGTGAACATTACCAGGTATGCAATGAAGTGCAGAGAGACTGGGTCAGGCAATAGAAGGCAAAGTCGGATGAGGAATCTAACCTAGCAACCTCTACATTCCCAAACTGCACAATATTAATCCACACAGATAGAATGGAACACGACCACACACAGCGTCCTGAGTGCCTTCAACTGTGACCTTAGCAAATTAAGCAGAATGTGCAACACACCCAATGCTTGCAGATGTGCAAGGTCCACACAGCTGTGTGTACGTGCAATCAACAGACACAGTGCACACAACAGCACAATTATCAGGAACATCAGAAAACATGAACCACACTTACCAAAATGCACCCCCCTGTAGTGACAAACCATGAAATACTGATCTTAGCAAAGGATATCACAAGTCATGCTACCCTGCCTGAGGGACACCCATCTGCCACATTGAAAAATATCAGTCACTGCACTCAGTCCTCAGGTACACAACAGATCAGTATGCTTTTCATGTCACCTTAAGTGACACCTCCAAGTACAATGGGTCAAGTATGAAAACGATCAAAATCAGCAATCATTGACTACCACCAAGATATCATTGAGAGGAGCAGGACTCATCACCACCATGCCAACCCCCACCCAGCCGTATCATAGAAACGTAACCCTTCACCCGTGGCCCATACCACCAATGTAAATCTGACCTAGTCATATGGGGGAAGGTGTCGATGGACATGTACATGGAGACATGAATAAGTAGAATGCATACTGGGGTACCACTGTGTTACATGAAGCCAATTAGGGAAATGTGTGATTATCCACTGTAAACGCACAGTCAATTTCCATTGGTAACACATCAATGAAATCTGAGGCCATCGTGGACATTTGGACATGATTTGTGAGAGTGGAGGTTCACATTGAATGGTCCTTGGGGTGGCTACTGTTAGGGAGAATTCTCTGTTTAGGCTGAATTTCCTAACCTAGTGAGTCCCCCAGCAGCTTTGCTGGATTTCTGGAGTTTGTTTTTCCATCCTGCCAAGAGTGAGACTCTTTTCCTCCCACTCTTGGACATGAATGTGTGTCATTCCTTTGAATGTCAATGTGTTCTATGGGCTGTGGGGTCTTTTACTCCATAGGGTCTCATATGTTTTTCTATGTGGGTTACACCGCACCCTCCGTGCCGTAACACTGGGGCGTCCTAGCGGACCTCCACCATAGACTCCATAGCCGGGGACTGACTACTGTCTCCCCGGGCATGTAAAGTCACCATTGGCTTTACTAGACCTAAATTTACTAACAGAACTAGTACAAACCATCTTATTGTGGACGTACTAGTAGGGGTAATTCGTTTACTCCTGGATCTGTTACTCGAGGGGGCACTGTCCCGTCCCCCCTCGTCGAGTTTTGGCTGGTGGCAGTGGAAACTACTTGTTATGTTCGACCCCGAACATAACCCTATGGGATTCGTCCCATTGTTGGAGATTGATACTTTTTATCGTTTATCTATAACGTACCACCGATCTACTTGTCTTAAATAAGTTTATCGGATGGTATTTTCTGCCAGAACTCGGTTTGTAAAATGGCGTCTGTGTTCGTCTCTGTGACTCCTAAACCAAAGGTCGAGCCCTTTGTTCCACTTTTGGCGGGCTCTGTACAGAGACCCTCCAAAGTGGTGCCATTCTGTCTGGGTTACCACAGGGGTGTGGGAGGGGGTTTAGGCACCCTGGACCGAGTTGCCTTGCCAACTCCGGTCGCACTCTGGAGTGATTGGCCCAAGTGGTGAGCCTCCCCGCTCACCACTTAGCATGTGTTGATTGACAGCTAGGCTGAATGAATGGGGGTTTTCTGCATAAAAGCAGGGCTTTTGGGACTGGATCTTCAGAAGTCGCCACAGGACCTAAAAATCCGACGAGGGTAACGCTGAGCCGACCTGCAACGACGACATCTCCGGTGGAGCCCTGCTGAGCCGACTCACCACTTCCCGACGACAGAGGAGATCTCCCTGCCGGTGAGTCTCTTCCCCTGACTGGTGGGAACAACCAGTCCCCTTTGCTTTTTATTCGCCTCAGGACGCAGTGGTCGAATTGCCCGTGCAGAGCACCTCGGCAACCGGATAGCCACTACCCCTGTACCGCGACCAAAAGGTGGTGCCTTGTGACGGAGCACTCCGCGGCTGGTCTCTTCCCTGGTGGTGCACCGGACTTCACTTTTCTTCGACGACGAGATCATCTCTACTCAAAGACCCGACGTGCATCCACCACCAGGAACAACTGCCCCCGCCGGAGCTGCCCTCCACAACAAGGTACCGTGTCCGCCTGGCTTCCCTTCCGATCGGTCCGAGTGAGGTGTCTTAATCCTCTCCTTTCCGTTGGGTGGCCTCCAAGCTTTTCTCATTTATTGTTCTTAACTGGTTCAATCTGCCGATAACAATTTGCTAAAACGAATTGAATGCATCTCCACTAGAGACTTTTTGGGACATATCGCCTTGCCTCTCTCCGAGTGGGCCTGGCCTCTGAACTTTACGATCTATTGTGATTCTTGCCTTCCTGCCTTGCATTTGTAGGGGAGGATTGGTCCAAAAGACCCCCCTTGCCTACATCCCCTCCTCAG
The DNA here is from genome assembly GCF_040938575.1 of Ambystoma mexicanum. Taxonomy (NCBI): domain Eukaryota; kingdom Metazoa; phylum Chordata; class Amphibia; order Caudata; family Ambystomatidae; genus Ambystoma; species Ambystoma mexicanum. The sequence continues at coordinate 1,289,974,625 of NC_090930.1, read as the reverse complement.
GTGAGGGCCATGGCTCATCGGGCGTCCCCTCCTTACCACCAGGGCCCAGGTGGTGGATGGCTCACCTGCTGAAGACATTGCCCAAACGTATTGAATTTAGCTAGCCCTCAGAAACCATTTTGTCTAATAAAGATGGTGTGAGCTCGGCGCACTGTAGCGCGGCCCCCACCTTTGGAGAGTTTCAATTATCCCTGTAGCCGCAGCTCCCTGGCAGATCCGCTGTGAGCCCGTTCCCACGAACGAGACGGACATGAGCTAGTGTAAGATACCAACACTGTAACATTTCACCTTCCGCAGTGTATCGCTGCTCCCAGCATGACAGCATGACCCGGCCAGCAGAGCCTGGGTGGAAAGAGAACTGAAAAATGGTCCTTTAATAAAAGCAAAAGTTCCCACATACTAATGCCAAAAACTACCTGCAATACGTGCATTTTCTCCACAAACACCTTTGATTAGAAAATGTGTAAAACGTACAGATATGGCAGAATACATGCTCACATGGCATAAACAATGAAGCACCTCCACCGCTGCAGTTGTGTGCAAATAATAAAAGTGTCCCGGGGGGTTATTTGTTATATGCCTCATTGAAAAGCTTACACCCCACGGTCCCACGCCATAACCGAACTAATGCTGCTAGGGTGCAAGGAAAGACAAATGCAACCATACTGGGGCTCATGAGAAGGACATGCGAGAATGCACCCCCCATGTGTGTAAGTCCAAGCCACTTATGTTCCACTACCATCCTGTACGGTGGCAAGTCATTCCCTAAGTGCTCCACCAACCTCACTACTACCTCACGTACTGCAAATGTATATGTATATAACACAATGCTGTAGTTGTTAAAACATAGTGTACAAATAATGTGCTCGGACTGGCTATATTCGAGAGGCATTAGCAATGTTAAGATGTGAGATTTGAAATGACTCAATTAATATTGTATGTTATTTGAATGTTTATGATGCTTTCACCTCAAATCGGCAACACACGAGGAAGATGCCTTTGTGAGTCTATGCAAGGCCATTCCCCCTCCCACCCAGTGGAGCCTGCCAGACGATAGAGCAGAGACCCGCGCCGCGCTGCTCCACCTCCCCCAACTAGGCTGGAGCCGCTTCAAAGATTTGTAGTCCCCTCTGCAGCACTCAAGGCCACGGCCCGCCACCTGCATTATTTACAGACCAGTAGTAAACCTCCGCCTGAATACACAAATCCAAGGCGCCCTCTCTTAAACCCCACAAACCCACCGGATCACCTTAGGTTTATGGCCCCTGTAAAATTAGGACACCCAATACTATGGCAACATCCAGCAGCACATTCATAACGACTTCTAACAAGACAAAAGACATGTACCGCCTGTCCCATGCCCTGAGACCTAGCCCCACGACCTATGGTACCCGGTCAACAGGACACTGGTAACCATGTACTGACGAATCACTGTTAAACCCCTCTCAAGGTGCATTCCTCCTGTGTTGCATTAACCTGTAGAATAACCTATTGAAAGATTCACTAAAGAAGTTAATATTGCAATAATCGAATGACTGAGGTGTGCATGGCCTAGGGCACATAAGTCAGGAAAAGATATTCATCTCTGACACTGGCGGCAGTGGCACGACGACACCACCCGGATGAACCCAGCAGCCCTGCCAGGCCCGGCCCAACCCACAAGGCTGACCAGTGACGTCCTCCAGCCAAGGCCAACCACATCGCAGCAGCATCTATAGCTAGCCGTCGCCACCCAATCCCATTGAACTTGTGCCCCCTATAGTGTGTAGGTTTTGATGACGTTTTTTGTAAATATATACGCCTGTCTTTGCTATTGTCAGACAGAGCGCTCTCGGAGGTTGCAGAGTTCTTTGCATGCCCTATTCTGATTGATAAACTCCCATTTACGCTCACCCGTACTTGTCTTGGCCTTATTCCCTTTCTGGGAGAGTCCATCATTGTCTCTCATTGCGGGGAGTATCGTGCTGGTTGGGGACGCTTGCCTTCAGATTTTATCCGTTAAGTATTGAACTGGGTTTATTTCGTAACCGCCTATCTTTTTCTCTCCCGTCCTAACTAATATTAGAGTGCCATCTAGGTTGAGGTATACACCTCTGTCTGTAAATAAGTGGTGCCGGTAGAACCTAGACTTGTCGAAATATTGCTAGGGGGATTGATCGTTACTTCTGCGTAGAGTAATTGTGTTTGATTTGGTTGCCGTGAAAGCGCCATAGTGTTTTTGATAGATGTTTCGTTATAAATAAATATCTTAATATCTTTACACTAAGCCTCGTTGCGTGTTTGCTTGTCTTGCTGTGAAGAATTGCCCTATTTTGTATACTCCACATACTGCTCAACTCTTCTTGAGGGAAGTCTGACTGCTCAGCCACAGCTACCAAGTGAATCTGTGTGGGACAGACTGCTACCAAGTGGGTTCACCGCCAAACACCTGTAGTCCTAAATCTTTTGCAGTGGTCCCAGAGGGAACTGCACAGGTTTCCGCCTAACAGCTACTGCACCCATCCCCCCACCCATGGATCATCCCTAAGTACACTTACACGGGTCATAGAAAATGGAACATGTCATGGGCAGCTATGAATCATTAGTTGCAATGAATCATGAACACTGTACAGGCAGTGCTAACATGGAATTACCAAATTAATCACAAGTACCCTTTCTCTTGCTCCCATGCAGGTGATGCCGGGTATCCCCTGAAGGGTTGGCTCATGACCTCCATCAGGCAATCAGTCAACAGGCACAAAGAGGACTAGAGCTGTGCATATGCACACACTCGTGTCACCATTGAGCAGACATTTGGCCTATTGAAGGCCAGGTACGGTTGCCTTAGCAGGTCAGGAGGGGGCACTCATTTACAGGCCAGAGAAGGTGGGTCAAATGGTGTTAGTATGTGCCGTGCTACAAAACATGTGCATCCTGCGCAACGTCCCCTTACCCCCTGACATGGACATGATGTTATCTGAGGATGAGGATGATGAGGAAGATTGTGGAATTCCTCAGCGGCACAATGTAAATAAAGGACATGCAACACTGCAAGATTTAATTGCCCACTAATTCTGATGGACTTGAAAAGAAAAGGCGCTGGACATTGGTCACACTGGGCACTGGCCACTGTACATAATTAAATAGACACACACTCAAGAAGCAATGTCCAATCATGTGTTTTTCTTTCACACACCAGCTGTATTTATTTATGAATTACTATGTACAGATTTGCATTATTTAACTACCACTACTGTCCCATTAAATTGACCCACACCCCCTCCCCCTCTACCCCCACACCGAATACCCCAACACCCCCCCAAATCCCACACCGAATACGCAAACACCCCCTCCCCCATTACCCCCACAACACCTTTCCAACTAGTCCCTCCCCACATGTAAGTTGTCCTATTCACGCCCCTTTTTGGAGGAGGGGCTCAGCCTCTGGGCGGTGAACGAGTCACTGTGAGCGACGCACAGGCCTAGTTTGAGTAGAACTGGCTGGTGTTGTGCTGGAGGAAGGGCCAGGTTGTGGGGTTGTGGTGACATTCCACTGTTCCACTATAGTGGTTGCCAACTTGGTGATGGACTGGGCCATGGCAGACATGACATAATTTCCTTCCTGCTGGCCTGGCCACGTGGTACATGGCTCTGCTCACCATTCTTGCAGTGCCTTGCAGGGCATCCTGCATGGTCTGCCGTGTGTGTTCTGCCTCTGTCACGTACTGTGTGACCAAGGCCTGCATCACCTGCTGCAATCCTTCCATCCGTGTGAGCCACGCCTTGAGGTATCTATTGTGGCCAAGTCCGGGTAGTGGTAAGGGAGGCAGGCTCTGAGGGCCTGGGGGAGTGAACACAGCTCCATCAGAGGCATCTGTTGCTGTTTGATTGATGTTTGCCTTACTGGGTGCCGGATATTGTGCCTCCTCCGGCTGGCTGGCAACTGCTGAATGGTTCTCCTCTGGCTGGCTGGCCACTGGTTTATGGGTCTCCTCTGTCTCGCTGGCCACTGGCCAATGGGCCTACTCCTGCTTTCTGGCCAATGGTGCATGGGCCTCCTCCGGCTCGCTGGCAACTGGTGGTTCAGACTATTCCACCTGATATGCCTGCTTAGCCGCAGGTGTTGTGGTCCACTGCCGGTGCTCCCTGCTGGCAGGTGTTGGTGGGGGCTGTGTCTGCTGGGCAGCCTGTGTTTTCTGGTGGCGGGTGGCCTGTGCAGTTGATGAAGTGGCACGCTTGTGTCTTGCCCTCAAGGTGCCTTCCGACTGACTAGAGTCGGTGGTTCCTCGTCAGCAGTGACGTGCAGCGCTGGAACAGGGTGTGGTGGCTAGTTAACCTTTTCTGTCAGATTAGTTGCCTGTGGGGGATAGTGAGGCAGGGCATTAGTAATGAGTGTGAATCCATCTGACATTCATCAATGCTAGTACATTCAGAGTCATGTGCATTGTCATGGAAATGTCTGTGGGCCTGGTATGGTGCACACAGGAATGCGTGGGGGATGCAGTGTGGGGGCATCGTTGTGGTGTGGCCATGGAGTATGCAGTGTCTGTTGGCTGGGGTACTTGTGTCTGGTGGCTTGGGTGCTGTCGCCATGCCACAGGGTTTGTGTGCCATGTGGGGTTTGATTATCAATGTGATGTGTTCCCATTTCGTGTGTTGATGCATTGATGTAGGCACTGCAGGCATGGACATTTGGGGGTGTCAGGTGTGCGACTGATGTCATTGATGTGTGCATCTTGCCATGAGGTGGATTGGGTGAAGTGGTGGCACAGCAGTGACGGCAGCTGTTGGACAGGGATGTGTATCTGTGCATGCAGTTGGTACTTGTGTGTGCATTACAGGGGTGATGTGGGGTGTGTCAAACAGGGTTGTTGCCTGTCTTCCTGGCAGGTACATAGTTGCGTGCAATGAGGCTGTCGTGGGTTGCAAGGCAGCAGATATCTTGTTCCACTGACTTGTCATTTGGACTTCACTATTGGCATTGAGGATACATGTGTGTGATTTGTGATTTAAGTTATGGGCACTCACCAGCATCTCCGGATGACACTGCTCCCGTCTCTGCATCTCCTACCTCCTCAACACTCTCCATATGGATGACATTGCTACAGGTCTCTTCCCATGGCTGGAGCTTTATGGGGGATGGCGCTCCACCTCCTGTGGCCAGCCCCTGGCTGTGCTCGGTGGCAAGGAGGTTACAGTCCCAGAGACGTAAGTTGTCCCACCTCTCATGGCAGTCTCTGACAGACCAGGTTGTCCCCACCGCAGACACTTTGGTGGCCACTTCCTCCCAAATCGCCTTCTTCTTTAACTGCGCTGGGCGCCGCAGATCTGTTCCAAAGACCACGTCGGCATGCTCGACTAGTGTGTCGGCAAGCATATGGAGCTCCTGCTCACTAAAGCGGGGTTTGCGGCGACTGGCGGTTCCTCATGTCGATGTCATTATCCTCAGTGTAGCTGTGCACTTGGATTGGTAGTTGCACTCCTGTAGGATGAGGATTGGAATGGATTGTGATTTTAAAGATGGGCGCCTCCCTAAACTAGGGGTACTTCCTGACCCGGGGCAACAAGGCCCCCTCCTTCAGATTGATGCGTACTGTCCCTATTCACTTCAACAGTGCTACGTCATGGGGCTCACAGGTCCAAATCTTTTCCGTTACCTTCTACAAATCCTCCTGCAGATGGGTAGGCATTTTTCTTATGAGGAATGACAGTTGTGATATATCACTATGCTGTATGTGTGACATGGTACTGCTGCCTCATATAGTGTGATGCCGTCCACTGGGGTAGCAGGTTGGTATCCCACTGCAGGTTGGTTGTTTGTGCTTTTGTCTGTGCCTGAATATGTGCCTGTGCCTGGAAAGGATTTGGCGACTGGTATTGCTGTGGGGCGTCAACAGTTGGTAGCATGAATAGTGACTGCAGTTGTGAGACTGGTTGTGCTGGTTGTATGGATTTTAGCTCTTGGGGCATTGTTTGCACGTTTTGGGCATTCTGAATAACCATGAGCTGCTCTGACGGCATTTTGTGCTGCTGTGGCATACCCTGTGGCATACCCTGAGTGTATTGAATGTGCTGTGTTTGCTGCGGTTGTGGGACACATTGTTTGGGCTGAGTATGCTGCAATGTCTAGGTAGCAAATCATGTTGTGGTAGAACATGGTGTCATCATGTCCATACTGTGTTTGATTCCTGCTCCTGCTTTCCCTTGCAAAGTGACTTATTCCACCACAGGCCCAACAATGCCCTCTTTATTGTTGCCTCGCTCCTCCATATCAAAAACCTTTCCTCTGTGGAAGCACTCCCACATTCTTGGAAAATACCCCCCTTGTGGGAAGAACCATCCCTGTGGGGAAAACCCTCCTTGTGGGGCAAACCCTCCTTATGGTGGATAACTCCCTGTGCCACCAGTTCTCCTTAGGGTGCAAACTCTATCAGGGATTCTGGTAAACTGTGCATCTTACTACTTCTAGACCTCTCTGCTGCCTTTGATTTAGTCGACCATGACAAATGATGCCAAACCCTAACGACCAACTTTCACTTCTCCAAGAAAGCCACTACTTGGATAACATTCTTCCTCTCTGACCGCACCTCAAGAGTTACCCTAGGGGAAGAAGCAGCTGATTCCATCCTAGGACCCTTGGGAGTACTGCAAGGATCCTGTCTCTCCACTACGTTTTACAATGCCTACACAACATTACTCTTCGCGGCACTAGATGCTATGGGAGTAATTTACACAAACTTTGCTGATGATACTGAAATACTTCTACCCATTACAGGTAACATCGAACAGGACACGGCTTGCATTAACACAATCTACTCCCTCATACAAAACTGGATGGCTAACAAAAGTCTCTGCCTTAATGGAGACCAAACAGAGATCCTCATAGTTGGCTCACAAGCCAGACTCAGCGAACTCCACTCTGACTACACATCCATAGTGATAGACGGCACCCCCAACAGTATATCTCACAAAGTCAAAACCCTAGGAGTTCACCTTGACTCCAGTCTCACCATGAAAAACCATACTAGCGCTCTTGCCTCCTCCACGGCATATACAGCCAAACTCATCACACTAAGCAGGCCTCTCCTCTCTGCTGAAAACTGCCTGACACTTGCCAGAGCCCTTATCCTAACAAAGATAGACTACTGCAACCTTCTATTGTTAGGTACCTCAAAACAGAATTTAAACAAACTGCAACTCCTCCAAAACAAAGCCCTCAGAGCAGCCCGGGGCACTAACAGAAGAGAGCACATTTCTCAACACAGAAGAGAGGCTCACTGGCTCCCAGTACAAGTGAGAATCCTCCACAAAACTGTTACCATTACCCACAAATACATCTCTGACAACGCCCCTGTCTATCTCAGTCAAACCATTTCTCGCAAAATCTCAGCCAGAACACTCAAATGCAGCGCCAATACACACCTCTACATCTCACGCTTCACAACATCCATAACAGGCAACGCCAGCTTCCCCATAGCAGCGCCTCACATCTGGAACTCGCTTCACACCCACTTTAGCAACAGAACTTCCTTCCCAAAGTTCAAGAAACAACTAAAAACCTGGCTGTTCAACAAATTCTAACAGCGCAAGTGCAACACAGCATGTCTCCTCAGTCTGTATGCTGCCAAATCCGTATGTACCTTGTGTTTATTTTGTGGAACCCACCTGTCCTTTTCATACCTATGGAACTGCCTAAGATTCCCAAGATTGATGTAAGTTGCTCAAGACACCCAAGATGTATGTAACTGCCTAAGATTCGCAAGATATATGTAACTGCTTAAGATGCCTACGATGTATGTAACCTACGCCATGATACCCAAGGGTTTGGGTGTGTAATGAAATGCATTCAATAAATAAATACATGAATAAACCCTCCCTGCTGCACAAAAATACTTTAGGTATAAATCTTCCTAGTGGTACAAGTCCCCTTGCAGAAGGGCAGTTAGGACAGCTCCTTCTTTGCTTATTTTCCCATTTTCTTCTGTAGTCATTTTTACTCTGCCTTTTGCAAATCTTCTTTCTATCCCTAGCCTCTATTTCCTTACAATGATCTACTATGCTGGCCTGTATCTTGGACCATCCCTTATTCTCTATCCCCACTACTTTTCCTAGTTCAGCCTGTAACTCCGCTGGAGGGCCTCTCAGTAGGACACGGTCAAACACATGCATATTAGTGTCCCCCATTTGTTGTGGTTCTAAAGGCCACTTCTCTATAATCTCTTGAAAGTAGTGTGCTGGGTCCTCATCAGGATCCATCATTCGAGTGAGGATGGAATTTATGTCTGTCAAATCTGGGTGCATTTCCCTGAGTGGTTTCTAGACATGGGTCCTACAATTATTGAATGGCACACCATCGTGGGGATTGCTCCTTATCGTTACCCCCTCATATCCCACCTTCCTCCATAAGTCATTTATGTGTTCCCAAGTAGGGTGGTCATACATCAATTTTTCTGCACCCACAGTGATGGATGGCAAACTGCTCATCAAGTTCTAACTGCCCATATTAGGCCAGGGTACATTCTGGGTACCTCTGACATTTGTGTGATAGAAATGCAAATGGGGCATCAGTGGTTCATACTGATGATGTTCCACTTAAGAGAAAATGCACGAAATGGTCCCTGTCATGCATTTTGCATTTCCTGTCAACTATTCTAAGTAGGCACAGTGGAACGTTGTTAATTTCTGCACATATCAAAGAACATTTTATTTGAGGATTCGGGATGCCCTCCTTAATATGCATAAACACTTGTTGGTGGAAATACACAAGGAAGGTGAAAAGGGGCATCTGAATATGACACACACATATAGACTCATATGTCCCTTTGAACATAGTGCACAAGATTTTATTGGCACAAGGGATGAGATGCACAAGAGCATCTCACTTGCGGCAAAACAATTTTTGAGAATATGCTCCATCCTTTCGTAAATTCTGGATGGATTTTAAATGTTATATAGCCAATTTGAGCAATATAGACCTATGATTTGAATGTGTTCACACCAATTCAAGGCAAATCAGGCATTTTATGGTTTGGCTTGATTCCACTCACAAGTCATCTGTGTGGAGGCAAAATGTCTCAGCAAATTTAAACCCTTTCTTCGAATGTTTAAACCTGAATTCAAGTTGAGCACTTAAAGGCTCAGCAATTTCCAATGCATTTCCCTTTGCAGAAAGCCTGTCAATTTGAATGAGCATTATCCATTTCCCACATTATGGAGAAGTTGTCTGGGGCTAAGATCTTAACTATTATCCAAGACACATGGGTTCTAGTCCTTGACTCCTCATTTCACCATGTTGTGATGACTAGCTTTTATTGGACTAACTGAACATTCCATGCAGAGACAGAACAAAATAATAAACTATTGAAGTCTCACAGACGCCTTCATCTGATGGTGCTGACTGAAATCCTTAGTAAAGAGAACACTGCAGTGCAGCATATTTTCAAAACAAAGAAAAAAAGGAACATTTGAAAATTGATTGGCGAAAGGAGCAGTATGCATGGTATGCGTGTCTGGAATTTCTATTTTATCTCAAAGACCAAAAAAAACCTCTGGAAGCAGGGATCAAATAACTGCTACAATAAAGAGAAAGTGAAGCTACATCACAAATACCTTTGTCACCTACCATACAACACTGACACAACTGAATAGAATGGTTATGGAACTGCTACCAATATTTAGCAGAGATGATGAGCTGAGAGACATCTTCAAAGAACCTCCCCTATTTGCATACAAGCGACTGAGAATCCTATGACATTCTCTTAAAAGGAGTACATTTCCATTAGATCAGGAACAAAGAAGACCTGGAATATACACATGCAATGTCTAATGATGCAAAATTTGCCAACACATATGCACTTGATCTGTCATAACAAGCCACCTGAAGAAACAATACAGATACAAGGAACATACAACTACAGATCATCCAATGTTGTATACCACATCAAATGCAAAGGCTTCACACAAGGAAAATATATAGGGGAGACCTGCAAGGAGCTGTGTGAAAAGATGAACCTTCATACAGACAACCTCTCAAACCACAAAACAGAAACACCAAGGGGTCGACATTTCACAAAGGATTTTATAAAATGCAATTCTCTGCTAGAAATGTGTACTTTTATCAAACTGGTATGTGATCCCTCCTTTCAGGAGTTCTTAAAATCTTTCAGATAAGACAGCAATTACGAACTGGACCAACACGAGTATAACGGTCTGCCCCCTAAATCATCCAATAAATAATCTAAATGTTGTCAAAATGGAGTGTACAAGTTTCAAGAAAATAAAAATTCACTAAACAGAAACAGCAGCAGAAAAACAGACATCTCAGTAGAACTGAAATGGAAAACCATTTCTTAAAATTACACATCCAGGCTACACCTTTTAAACATTGCAACAGTTAGTATATTTGTAACATGTTGATTGGTCACTCAAAAATCAGGCACCTAAAGAACACTAGACATCGACAAGGTGATTTGTTCCCATGTGGAAAATAAACATATTGCCTCTTGAACATTACCTAATGCGATAGTCAGCACAAAGCATGGCACTTTGGCTGGCATTGTTCATAGCGCATGTTGATAGAATGATAGGTGCTAAATAAACATTATGTTGGAGACAGCTTCAGGCAATAGCATCCCACCGATAAGGACTGATGACCTTATGAGTGGAAAGCAGTGATGGCAAAACGTTGTTGCTTTCCCCAGAACACAGCACTCCCCAGTCTCTGAATGGATCCCTTAGCCCCTTACCCCCTGCACCTGTTCGCTCTCCATCTCCCGTGTCGATACATATTTCCAACCCCAAGTTATCTTCTCATAATGGGCAGCTGCATAAAAAAAATGTGTGTGTGTCCCTGTGATTAAAAATTAATTTCTTCTATTTATTTGTTCTACCACACCCTTTTAGCTCTAATCCACATGCCCTGTGGTCAATGGAGGTGCTGTTGCTCCCATCCTGATTCTATATTTTGGCAGTGCCATGATCTGAGCCCTCTAGTGCATCATGCTGTGTCCTTCATGATCACCGTGTAATTATTAGTTTATCGTCTGTGCAGGCAAATGCTGTTTGGAGGCCAACTTCATGCCCATGAGAAAATATTCCCTTGCAACAAATAATTGAACCCTGTGTGGCATTTCTTTCCACCCTGTACTTCGCTCCATGACCCTTTCTGCCCAGCAGTAAACATGAAATTCAATTAAATGAAATCCAGAGTCTTTAGCTAAACCATTATACATTGCAACTCACAACACTGATCAGTTCCAATATGGCAGTCCTCTTGCTCCTTTAAACAACTTAACAATTCTACTTGAGGGATTTCAACCTACCTCTACTTAATAAAACCAAACCCCACCTATCTGCCCTGTTACCTAACGATATAAGTGAGCTAACTCAAATTCCCTCTAAAACAACCCATACGCACGTGTTTTTTTCTGTACCGCCTCCAACCTGGCAAGTCCCTGATGTGTGGCACAACTATATTTACATACAAAATATCCTGTGATGTCACAAAACTACATGACCACCACATCACTACCCAGGGCTAAGGCCTAGCGAAAATATTGTTTTCATAGCCTGCAATGACCAACCCGCTTTGGGTTGCTGGATGTGTATCTTTACATGGCTTCAAACATTTATTTACACTAAGAATCTGGGAAAATAGTTTGCTATTTCTTTGTCCCGGTTGATGTATGTGTGAAACATTTTAAGACCTTAGATGTGAGCAGAGTGCATATATTAAGCAGTTTATAAAATTGTATATTTCAATTCATTGCCATGGTGCAAATCACTTCTGAATACATTGATTTGAGAGCCAGTAAGACCTGCATTGAATATCACCACTTTGGATGAAGCGTTCCTAAATGCGTTGATAACATCATGAAACAATTACGACATAGGGACTGGTTTTTGTTTGTTTTCTGCACTGCGCTCTATGGTTAAATAATTGGCTCTTTTTAAGATTCCTACTTCAGGAAATAAACCATACATGCGTCAAATTCTCAAAGGGCTTCCTGAGTGCCAAGGTGTCTAATGTCAAACCCATTCTCTTTACTTATGCAACAAAGTCCTAGTTTCTCCAATTACCATAAAACTGTAGAAAAGTCAGACAAAGGCCCATGAAAAGCTCACTGTCAGCTTGCACTTCAATCAGAATGGCGAGACAGACAATAAATTGGGATGATGACATTGGTTCTCTGTAGTCCAAAGCTGCTCTGTAACCTGAAAGGAAGCAGGTGTCAGGGCACACTTGGCACTTCTTAAGCACGAGATATCAAAGCCAGTGCTTGTCAGACATGTTTCTTCAGCCGTCAGAGGAAGTCAATGTGTTCACCAGTGTATGTTTGTGAGACAGAGAGGGGCCCACTGCCCCAAATAGCATGGAAAACAGAAAACACATCTTCTTTTATTGCAGAGGCAGGTGTAGTTAATGCTGAATTCAAGCATGGAAATTAATGTCCAGACAGAGCATAGCGGTTTCTGTTCTTCATATCTTTCATTTCTTCTGATTCTGAGACAACAGGTCTGTTCCATGTTCTTATTCTGTTCACAAAAAACATAGGCATTGGGCTTTGACTGGATTTCATTGCAATGCTGTTTGATCATGAATACTAGAGGAAACAAAGGTAACGGGAGAAAATGCCAGTGTCACAGATGCACGAAAATGCCGGTGTCACTGTGAAAACTGTGCCTGCACCACGGAGCAGGTAGTAACCAGGCCCATGTTTGGAGAAAGAGGCTACAGGTGCACCCAGCCTGCATACAATGAGCACAGGGACTGCTGAAAAGGACCACGCCCACACCACACACACTTCCCAACACAACCATGCTGCCTCTCGTAGCAGTAGTCATGGACCTGGAGGTGCTGCATGCAGAAGTGCAACTTTATGAGCCTGAACTGCATCAGTAGGCAACAGGCTGAGAGACAGTGGAGGACGAGGAGGATAAAAAGGAAAATGCAGATGAACAATGGCATGCAAGTTGTGCCCCAAAGGTGTGCACCTATACCCCACAAAAGGGCCACACCTGGTCCCTGACTGACAGGCAGATCCACAAACTGTACTGCCTGAAAAGGGAGACCATCCTGCAACTTGTGGAGCTTATCCAGGATGACATTTAGAGCATCATCGGCATCCAGACTGCCATACCCCAGCTGCTGAAGGTGGCGTCAGTTTTGCATGTTCTTGCCATGGTCACGTTCCAGCACTCATTCGCGATCTTCATGGCATCTCGCAGCCAGCATTTTCAACTGTGCTGGTGCAGGTGCTGGATGCCCTCCTGCACCATGTGCCACAGCACATTACCCTACAAATCACAGAGGCACAGCTCAACGCCACTAAGGGCCACTTCCATGCACTTGCCGGCATGCCTAATATATTGAGAGCAGTGGACTGCACACACATAGAGTTTGTGGCTGCCTATGCCACAGAGGGAATGTACAGAAACTGAAAGCTGTACCACTCATTGAATGTGCAGGTCATTTGTGATGCAGAGCTGACAATTACCTACTGCTGCGCCCACTACCCAGGATCAACCCATGACTCCATGGTCCTGCTGAATAACACCATGCCTGCATACATGGTGCGTTATGGGGACAGCGGACCGGACTATAGGGTGAGTGGAAGCATCAACACACACACAGCTCTTTGCATGTGCAGCAGGGCAGAGGGGGGTGTTCACTGGCACCAGTGCACGGTCACAGCCACCATGCCAATGCAGGGACACAATAGACATGCAAGTGTGGGTGGACACGACTGCCATCTACCACATGTGTCAACACCATCACTATCTGGGCACAGACAGACAGGCACCTGCAAATGTACTAGAGGTACCAGAATGCATCCAGAACGCATCACTGCCATGTCACAATACCCAGCACATCCCAACTCAGCTCCACCCATCACCACCAACCAATCCTCGGAACACATGGCTTGACCAGCATTGCCTGTCACAGGATGCATGAAGGTGAACGAGGTACCATCAGAGCACAGACCTAGATGCATGTTTCACTCACTCACCTCCATTAATGTATGGACTGCCCAGTTGCTTGAATCTAATGGCCCTCCCTGTTTCCCATTCCATGCAGGTGATTCCAGTTATTCTCTACTGGCATGGCTGATGTACCCGGTGAGAGATCCCCAGACTCACCAGGAAATAGCATGCAATCGCGCTCACATTCGAACACAGATGACAATGGAACAGACCTTTGGGCTGTGAAGGCAGGTTTTGGGTGCCTTCACCGCTGTGGTGGGGCACTAATGTACAGGCTAGAGAAACTGGGGAAGATAGTGCTGGACTGTGAAATGTTACACATTATGTGCATTAGTTAGAACATACCTCTACTTCCAGACACGGGCAAGCCTCCAGTCGACGCTGATGACGATGGTGACACGGATGCAGCTGTAAAAATACAACCACACCAACAAAGGGATGTCCGGGATGGACGTGCAGCCTGCCAGAAACTCATTGAGAACTACTTTTGAGCACCCATCAACTGTACACAACCCATGGCACACGCTGCATGTGGTGCAGTGTAATAATAAAGCACACCACTTCCCAAATTGAATGTCCAGACATAAATGCCTTTGCACAACTATGTTTATTTTTGAATCAACAAACTTAACCAAACGTGTGCCCCATCGTCCCCTCCCCAACTAACCCTCCCTGCCACCTTACCCTAGCCACCCCATGCCCAACTTAAACTCCCTGCCACCCCCTCCCCATCTAACCCTCCCAGCAACCCCTCCCCAAACAGACATCCCAAACACACCCTCCCCAAAACACCCCCTAGGTTGCAGTAGTGTCAATGTAACTCTGGAACTGGGTCACTTCCGTGGCCTCTTTTCACCAGGCCTGCCCTTTTTCGGTGACCCTGACAGGTGCAGGGATTTGCACCTTGGGCTGCTCTTTTGTGAGCTGGCAGATGTGGTGATGGTTGAGGGGGGTCAGAACATGCTGTGTACCTGTGCTCTAGGGCCAGCTGCAGGGAAGGACTAAGGGACTCAGCTAGTGCCAAGATTGCTTGTTCCCCTATGGACACTCTTTGCAAGCCGGATTGTTGTGCATGAGGAGCGGCCGTGGGCACGGGCACATTGCCAGTAGGTGGCCTGCACACTCTCCCGCATCATTATGGTCTCCTCGAGCTTCTGGCGCACAAGCCCAGCCATCTCCTTGCGCAGTGCATCCATATCACATATACTGGGTATCAAGGTGGAAGTCTGCTTTGGAGGTCTGAGGGGCTGAAGGAGCAACACTGGTAAGGGATGTGTTCTGGTGACCCTTGAGTGATGTCCCCACTCTCCTGCCTGGCATCATCGTCCGTTGAGGTGGCAACATATAAGAGAGGATGGTGGGGGGGATTGGGGGATGGCTGTCTTGTTGGCCCACTCTGCTGTGTGCCAGGGGCAGATGGCTGTGCCTCTGTGGGTGTAGCTGGTGTTGCTGGAGGGGCAGCTGGATGTGAACCTGTGGGCTTTGGTGGTGCTGCTGTAGGGGCAGGCAGCATGCTCACAGGGCCGTGGTCTGTGTGGCAAGTGCTGGTTTGGCCTTGGTAGTGGTGGTGCAGGGTGTGGCCCCCCACCTCTGTGTGGATGGCTGTGATGTGCTTAGTCTACCTTGATCAATGTCAGACGAGGTTTCCATTCTTGGACATTTGTATGGAGCCTAGACACAAGTGTTTCCAGGCACCACAAGACAAAAGAGGGTGGTACACATTGGACACAAATTGAAATAACAGTTGTACCAGACCATGTGACATTCATACCGTGCAAGTGCAGCATACACAAAAGTGCAGGGGAGGGAGGAGTAAGGGGGTGAACAGCAATGGGTGGGGTCCAAGGGGCTGAGAATATGTAGAAGGGAGCCGCAGGTGCAAGGGGAAAAAAGGAGGGAGAGGAGAATAGTGTGAAGGATGGTCAATACCAGAATCAGGCTAGTCCTGAGGAGGGTGCCAGAGAGTAAGTGCTGGTAAGGGATGCAGAGGGAGAATGGTTGAGAATGGGCTTGTCCCAGTTAGTCTCATAAGGGACCAGTCACCAGTCACCGCTGCAGAGGGATATTAGCACAGGAGGGGAGAGAGGAGGAGGAGAAAAGTAAAGTATTGAGACGTTTGCGGATCTTATGAAGGACCAGCTGAGGTCTGAGGGGGGGCAGGGAGGCCGTTCCAGAGGGAAGTTTCTGTCGAGGAGAGGGATCAACCTCTCACTCTCTGCTTGGAGAAACGTCTGACCTGCAGAGAGTTGGATCTATAGGACAGAAGAACTGTAGCAGGGAGGTCTTTAGTGAGAGAAAGCTGGATGTAGTGAGTTCCCCGACCCCCGACAACCTTGTGGATGATGCAAAAGGTCTTGAGACAAAGGATAATTCCTGCAGCCCTATCCTGGATTATTTGAAGAGGGCAAAGGGAGAAAAGAGGTAGAATGAGGAAGAAGCTGTTGCAGTAGTCAAGCCTTGAGGGAACCAGAGCACTGGAGACATTGACCTTGTGGGGGAAGACGAGGAAAGGGACAATGCCTCTGCAGGGTTGTGCTGATAGTTGGACTTCTTGGCAAGGTCTATGATGTGACGAGAGATGGAGAAGAAGGAGTCAAAGATTACCCCAAGATTTTTTGCCTCACAGGAGAATGAGGGGAGGGTCCCATGGAAGGTGGCCAGAGGGTGGGCAGAGTGCAGGCATCCCAATGAGAAGGTTCTCTGTCTTCCTGGCATTAAAGCATAGAACATTAGCACAGCACACCGCCTGAATAGCAGTCAGGCAGTTATGTATGAGAGAGGAAGGAGAGGAGGTAGAGATAGGAGTTTAAAGGTGAGGTGTGCATGACACTGGAAGGGAGGATAGAAGGTGGCAATCAAGTTGTCCAGAAGGGCAAGGTAGATGGTGAGGAGCCATGGCAATAGGATGGAGCCCAGATAACGCCACAGGTAGAGAGTGATGTGGATGAGAGGGAAGGACCCAATTACACTTGGGCAGGTCGGTTTGACAGGAGGTAGTTCAACCATGCTAGGGCCCGGTCTGCCAGGAAGACTTTGATACGTGCATGCATGTGAGTGTGTAAGGGGGGCACATTGCTGATAGTGCATGCATGCCACATTTGTCTGGTGTTTGCCTTGTGTATGTGTTGCTTCTCATATCATCACTTTGTGCACATGACCAGTACTCATGTGGCCATATATGTGTTTGGATGTTTGGAGGGCAACGCTTGCGTACCCTTGAACAACGGCCAAGGTTTGTTGGCCACTCTATGCGTTGGATGTGATTTGGTGGCATGCAGTTGGACATGTCTCCATGTAGTGTGCACTGCATTTGCCTATCCACTGAGTATAGTTGTTCTGGTGTGGCACATTGTACTCACCACCCTCTCAATGTGTCCCTGCAAATGCCTCTGCCTCTCCCAATCCATCGTTCCCTTCAAGGTCCAGCACACTACTGCATTTCTCCTCCTACAGCATGAGCTTTATTGGTGAGGCCACCCCACCTCCAGTGGACCGGCATGCGTTCCTGTGGGGTGACAGCAGGTTGCGGCCCCTCAGGCAGAGGCCATCCCACTGTGTATGCCATTCTCTTTGTGTGCGTGGTACGGAACCCACGGCAGCATTGCAGAGTTTTGTGCTCCGCTGGTGGTCGGTTGCAAATAGTTCCCCAGCATGTTGCACTATGGTGTCTGTCAGCATGGTGATTTCTTGCTTGGAAAAGCGTGACTTCTGCTGCCACACATCAGGGACGGAACTATCATGGCTGCTGTTAGGATGCCGGTGTGAATGTGTCCAATTTGCAACAGGAAATAGGTGATTTTATGTGGATTGTGATGTCCGAAATGGCCACCAGCGAGCATCCAGTTCCTGCAATGACGTTGTTAGCGGTCCCGGTATTTCCATTGCCAGTGTTTCCATCAGAGACATGCCGGTAATGGGGCCACCAGCATTTATGATGACAATGCCACTGATTGTACTGGACAATGTTTCCGTCATTCTTGTTGAACCGTTACTGGCATGGGGGAATGCATTCTCCTGCGGAGTTGTGATGTGCTGGTGATTCTGTGGTTGCGGCTGTCAGATACTGTGTCACCATCTCCACAGAGGGCCAATTTTTATTAGGTTGATTTATTACAGAAAATCTTTATTTTCTGTTATTATTTTCTGAAATGAGGCAAAACGTGAAAGCATGATTTAAAAATGTTATAATAAAGTCTATTACCGAAATTATTGATTTTCCAACTGGGCTTAAGTGTATGCAAATATGTAGGGATCTATTAGAATCTAAGTAACAGAAGACTGGGTTGCTTTTGGCTATTCTGTTTATTTGAAGGTAGGCACAGAGACACCACACCAGTCGCTTACCATTGCAATAAGCTTGCTGCAACTGCTCATTGTTCCGTTACAGACCTCAGGTACACAAATTCTATGAGAGTCGTATACCAAGGTAGACAACGATCCATTACAGACCTGAAGTATACACAATGCTTGAGCTAACCTTCAATGCACGTACAGTCTGGTCGAGCCAGGGATGACCAATAACTGGATGTGCGTTAACGTTAGTAAAACTGAATTACTGATCTTCGGATCTCCACAGTCACAGATCCAAATTGAATTCTGACTATCTGAGGTTCCAAATCCAGAATTGTGACATTCCAGACTTAGCAGGGTAAAAACATTAGGCATCTACTTCAAAACACTCTATGAGTGCTGAAACCCATGTTAACCAGATCACCAGGAATTGCATGTACTACCTCTGACGCCTAAAAAACATCTGGCCCTTCCATACTGAAAGGAATAGCTAGAGCAACTATACTATCAAGGTTGGATTATTGCAACACCCTTCTGATTGGTGCAAATAACTCATGCCTGAATTAATGCCAAATTATTCAGAATGATTCTGTGTGCATCATTAAAGTAATTCCCGGGAGAGATCAAATTTCTAATCACAGAAAAGACCCACATTGGTGTGTGCATGCATACACTTTTGATGTAGCCACCCTGGTCCATCTGCGTCTTCATGGAACTATTCCCTCCTACCTAAAATCTCTAGTGTCTTGTTACAACCCCTCCAGAACCTTGTGCTCATCAAATCTGGCTCAGATTAACTGCCCTGGATTTAAATGCACCAATAGCATAGGAAGATCATTTCCTGTCTGTTCAGCTAAAATCTGTAAATCACTTCCTTTGACCCTAAAACAGCAAGAAAACACAAGATCCTTCTACTGGTCCCCAAAAACTCTATTATTTGAGTGAATGACTACTTCTTGGCTCTCTTGCCTGTCTCATCTATATGTGTGTAAACTTGTGTAAATTTGAGACCTGATGTCCACAGGCTACCGGTGCGATACAAATAAATAAATGAAATAAATAAATTAAATGCTATACATAAAAATATGATGCAATACTATTTTGCTTGGATATGGGAAAATCTAGGCCACAGTAAATACAAAACGTGGAGTATTTTTGCAGAACATGATAGGCCTCAGAAGAGGAAAACAAATAAATTCACTCTAAATAAGTAGTTCTTCATCTGGAGCAACCACTTTGTCTGGCTGATGCAGACAAATACTACTCTACGGTCTTTTCTTTTGCGAATTTGGCACATTAGAAAAAGCCAAACATCACAGCATGATTTCCAGAAATAAAGCAGGTTCTAAGAATTCACTTTATGTTTGCTTTCACACTGCCAGTGGCGGGATGTGAATTTTTCAATTAGTGGGACGTAAATATTTGCGACAAGAGCGACCATTCTAGCTAGGGAGCCCGAACCAACCAAAGATGGTCCAGGGGGTTCTCCCCCCCCCCAAGAAAATGTTTTTAATAGTAGGTTAAACTGGGGCATTATATGTCCCACTGACTGTGAAAAATTGTTTAAATAGCCAGACAGTTCGCAATCCGTTTTTTAATTCATGAAAAGATCCAATAGATGTAAGTCACCAACAGTGCACTGGAGCATTTTTATGATGCTTTTCCTCACAATATATGCCCGTTTAAAAAATATTTTCACACAGCCTCTGCCCAGACATTTCCATGCAGACTCCAGCTGTATCTTACAGTATTCGCATAGAAGAAAACACTCATGTTGCGCATAATGCCAGTAATGATGGCATACACAAGCATATCTAGACTGGCTCTGCCAGTATATGCCAGCCCCCAAACTTGAGAACATACTCCACAGCATACCACAGTAAGAAATGGCTAGACAGATTGCATCAACATACCAGTCTAGCCAGGTAATAGCACACATTACTCTTGCTTCATCGTGCTTTAAAGCAAGCATGATAAGTGTTGTATGTGGCTAAAATGCAGACTAGCCACTTCTTGCTGTGGCATGACATTTTGTGCTGTGCATCTATTATAGATCCCCAGTAAAACTTCTCAACTCCCCTGCCCTGCTGCACCACCCCCACACTGCCCAAATCAGCCTCCCAGGCTGGCACGCATGCAACGCAAGCTCATCCACATTCATTCATTCAAACAAACACACATTCATGCAGCATTCATACTTGCGCATTCAAATATATATTCATGCATTCAAACAACATTTACACAGCAGACACTCACTCATCACACATGCATGCATATATACATACATACATACAACATACATACATATACAAAATTACATTTTCCTTTCACTTGCCTCTGTATCAGTGCCGGTCCGGATGCTACTTCTGAGTTCCTCTCGGCTCCCGTGCATGAGGATTATTATTATTATTATTATATTATTATTATTATTATTATTATTATTATTATTATTATTATTATTATTATTACCTGTTGTGGGTGAAATTGCTCAGAATTGTATTTTCAAATATTGAAAGGGGTGTGTACTTCACCACAGTCCCCCACAAGTACATAATGTCTTTCTGCTGTGTATTTTGTCCTCTTTCTCAGCATACTGGTAGCAGGTGCTGTAGTCAACAACTGCCAATGTGAGTGCATTTTTACAAAATGCAGTTTCTCACTGTAAATTATTACAGCGTGGCTGCTGCCTTTACATTGTATGGAATTGAACAAGTCTTCCTTCTTCACCTGTGATTATGTTGGTGGGTGCCCCTGTGGTGACATGACAACTCCTCTGCAGAAGTACAGGGATGAGTAGTGCATACAACTCCTAATCAGCCTCACATTCCTACTACACCACCAGCAATATCAATCGTAAAGGTAAAACAAACACAGCTTGATAGGTATATTACCTACGCCTGATTAATGTAAAATGGGCTGAGGGAAGGAAATACCTTTCAGGAGGGATGTGAGCTAGCACAGAAGCAGTGTAAACAACAGTAGCACTTTGGTGCCAAAATAAAAGAAGGTTCGATGGAAATAGGATCTTTAATTCAACTAAAAAACTCACTAATATAAACACTGATAGCCCACCTCTGTAAGGGAAAACAGAGATGATGTTGATATAAAGGGGAAATCTGTATTTGTGACACGGGTAGCCAAACAACCAGTTTCTGATGCAATTCTTCCAGTTAATGTATTGTCTGAGAAAAGTGATGTGGGAGGCCTTAAATGACAATAGGGCCTTTGTAAGCAGGCAAGGTGGTATACCGATTATCATAACTGTTAATCTTGCTTTGCAGCTTTTTCAATGTCATGTTTGGAGTCTGGGCACTTGGCACCAAGCTGGAGTTGAATCAAGGATGATGTGGCAGAATCCAGCAATAGGGTTCAGTTTTCTGGATACAAAAAGCCTTCTCGGAAAGTTCAAATGGAGTTTTCTGAGCTGGACCCAAATGGGTTATGTTGGTTAAACCCCAGTCCATACAAGCGCATCCTCTAACTTTGGGAGGTTACACTTGTCGCAGCCTTTGAATACAGTACACGTGGCACCATTTTTTTTTTAAACACCCTGCCGAGTAGTTCTAATTCCACCTATGAGCACATGTAAAACACTAGGTTCCATACTCCTTGTTCCCCTATTTTATTTCTGTGATAAATAACTCATTTGCTCCCTTCTTCTATTCTTGTGGTCGCCGTTCCACATAAACATTCCTGTGATAATACAGAGTATGCCCTTTCTCGCAGTAGTGTAACATTTTCCAAATCCTGTGGTAACAGAAAAATGGTTGAATATTACAAAGTTTTCCCCGTCCTCCCTGAGACACAATATGTGTCCTCCTACTCTTTTCTTGCCCCACCGCCTCTCCCCTCTCTTGTGTTTTATCTCTATGGATTTCTCACATTACCTGCATGTGACACAATTTAATATTCAGGCACACCATGCAATTTTACAATGGCAAACTCACAGGATTTCTGTGGAGGCACCCTGATAACCCAAACATGTTCACCTTTCAATGGGCTCCAAAACACACCCAAACTCCCCCTCTGCACATAAGGTCCTCTATCCCAGGCCCCACCTGAAGCCTGATACGAATCTGTCAATTCCCCTTCTTCAAATATGATTTTGAGCACTTTTTATTTTCATCTTTCCTCAATATTAACATGGGAACCACTCGCACAAATGGTGTTTTTTCATTTCTGAAAAGTCTCCAAGCCTATCTGCTATTAAGCACCATTGGAGAAATATGTAGAAAAAAAAAATCGAGAGCTCCTTCTTCTCGGTCATATATTTTTAAAAATACTAGACGGAATTACTCCAAATAACCAAAAGGCACATCTGTGAAACTTTATACCAAAGTAGTTTCTTATTTGGTGGAAATCCGTCCTGCAGATTTGCGCTGCCAGTGTCAATTGAAGCACTTTTTCTCATTGGGAAAAAGTATACAACTAGGCCAAAAACAATGTTTTTTGGATTCCTAACAACTTTTCAACCTTTTATTGAATTGTCCTTCAAAATAAAAGGGGGCTGGGGCATGCAACCTCCAGGGGGCGGGGAGGGGGAACATAGAGAGATGGAGAGAGAGAGAGAGAGACCAACAAAGTTATGATGTGTTTCATAAGGCTTCCAAAAAAAGTCCACCTGAAATGTGAAAGAACAATAAGTCATTTCAGCCGAATCATTCATGCCATAGTGCCACCCATTAGCCTTGACAGGATGTTCACCTCAAGTTCAGAGCCACATGCACAAAGCATCATGGGTATGAACATTAGCCCAAATGCATCCCCTTTGATTCAGAAAATTGCCTTTGTCTTACAGGCAGTACTATTGTATAGGTAGCTTAATCAACCCATGACAGAGAGAGTTCTCAAAACTGCAGACAACTGCATACCTGGTTTCACACCTGGGTTCACCTTACTGGGATCATCAGTACAGTATACTCTGACAGCTTTGCACTTGAAACCTTGTTTTTCTAAGGCCCTTCTGCAAAAGATTGTCAGCATGCCCATTCCATTAAAAGTGCATTGCATCCTTTGCACTACTCGTCACAGAAACTAAGATAAAGAATATGTTACATGTTGGATGCATTTGTTCCATTCAGAGGGAGGGAAGCGATGAACGAAATATGAAGTCAATAACAGCGCCCACTTTTTTGTACTGTTCATGTATTTGATATTCCTGTAGGTCTGTAGGTTGGCCCCTTAACTGCTGGGCTAGTATGCATGTCTATGCAAAAAGGACAAAACCACTCCTCTTCAGCACTAACGAGTGCGGTTTTGAAAGGACATACAATGGCAAGCTGAAGCAACAGTAGAAAAATGTGAGAATTTGAATGTGTGTTAACATTTCTTGTTTACAAATTTTCATATAAAATAGTTTGACCCTTTTCGACTATGAAGGGCAAAATATCTGTTCGAGTTTAGGAGTGGACTAAACGTATGCATCACTCCTCCCCCACCTCCACAAATACACACTCATATACCTGCGGTTATGTAAATAATGTTCATGCGGACATATTGTGTTTCTGAAGGAGAATTAGCGTGGAATGTACTTTCCACGTTTTGTTTTCAGTCGGCAGGAGGGATGGAAGAATCTTAAAGTGTAATGCAACCCTTTAATCCGTTCATGAAAATGTATTGGGTGGGTTCCTCTGCTTCAGCCGCTTTAATCAAAGTAAATATGAAGCCATGGTCCAAGATCCTGAAGCAAGAACTTAATATGCCCAAGATAAAAAACTGCGACTACACGCGTGCAGTCACTGGAAGCGCGGGTTTAAAAAGGAGAAACTATTTCCTTTCAGCAGATTGTTGTTTTCGGCATCTTAGTACGAGAATGTGTTGGTCAGGGCACATGGCTGCACAATTTCTCGCAGAGGCACAAGCCACCAGAATCACAGGTTCCTGCGCAGGGCCAGCCTTAAGAGCAGCAGCGTCCTGGGCGAATTGGCGCCCCCCCCTCACCCTCCACGTGCCCCTGGTTAAGAGGGGGTTGGGCAGAAGGGGGGCGAGGCCAGGATGAGCCACTTTTTTTTTTTAGAACCTCCACACTCCGGCGAGTAGGTAATGATATGAATAGGGCGCGTCAGCACCCTATTGTCATTAAATGAGCCTGCTGCTGCGGGTGCATTTAATGACAATAAGGCACCTGCCACGTCTTCTGCCACTACGCCAGCTCGGGGGAGCCCTTGAAAGACTCCCCCGAGTTGGTGTGGTGGGGGGCTAATGGCGCCTTTGTCATTAAAGGTGCCCCCAGTGGCGGACGCATTTAACAGCAAAAGGCTGCCTGCCGTGCCTTCTCCCACAGCGCCAGCTCGGGGGAGCCCTTGAAAGACTCCCCAGAGCTGGCATGGTGGGGGATAATGGCGTCCTGAGGGGTGTGGCATCCCGGGCGGTCACCCGGCTCGCCCCCCTTAAGGGCGGCTCTGTTCCTGTGCACCCTGTCAGACCTAAAGGTGATGACGTCGCCTGATAGGGAATGAATTGCAAAAGCAAAATCGGTGTGCCATGCGCAGACATATGTTGACTGGATTCATGCCATTTTCTGTGGATTTACCAGACAGGATGTCACATGGTGTCCGCAGTCCTAATATCACCAACGTGACAACCACGTGACCACCTGACTGTTCATATTACAGTCACTCATTCAAGATACGTTTATATGTTACATGAAGCAAATAACAGGCGGTGTACCTATTTTTAATAATGTTGTATTCAGTGGAATTTAAAAGTAGTAATATTACACTGAATGTTATTCTC
This sequence comes from Ambystoma mexicanum, assembly GCF_040938575.1. Classification (NCBI taxonomy): domain Eukaryota; kingdom Metazoa; phylum Chordata; class Amphibia; order Caudata; family Ambystomatidae; genus Ambystoma; species Ambystoma mexicanum. Next base: position 1,289,949,638 of record NC_090930.1, on the reverse strand, counting down.
AATTGGTGTCATTGGCCACATTTCCTCTAGTGCAGCTTTGATAGATTAACACATTTCAATGTTCGTCAGAACAAGTTATATATCTATGAAACAATCCATTGAAAATCAGCCATGATAGCACGGGAACCTTCCATTATTCATTGAACATGGTGTCTACATGTTTTGAAATAATAGAGCAAACGAAAACCACAGGGACCCGCCGACGTTTGCAGCGAGTGCGTAATGCAGTAATGAAAAACAACCCCCTATTCACCGAGAGAATCGTTACAGGACACTGGCTAGCATCCTAGCCAACATTTGCAGCAGAAAGACCATTGATAACAAACATTTGTAGATAACGCCTTCATTAGTTTGTGTTTCAAGCCACATCTTGTTATAAAAAGAGACCTTGGGCCTCATTACACGGATGGCGGTAAGGGTTTACCGGTACTGGTAAGGGTACCAGTGCCGGTAAACCCTTACCGCCTTACTACCAGGTCCCTTTGTGGGTCCCTACCTTAACGGCTGGTTTTACCAGACGTTAAGGATGGGACCCGCAAAGGGACCTTGGAGGTAATTACGGTACCACAATTTGCTGTACCGTAATTACCGCCTTCCCCATTCCCATTGAGCCCCATGGGGGCAAAAATAGGAATAGGGAAGTGCCATGGTGAATGGGGAATTACCGCCCCCACACACCTTGGAATAGGGCGGTAATTCCGCCATTCACCATGGCGGACTCGGTTAAATACCGGCGTCAAGAATGGTGCTAATAGCGCCATGGTTACCGCCTTCCATGTAATGAGGCCCCTTGTATTGTTCAGCAAACTTTTAAATTAAGGAATACAAATATTTTTTAGGTTCTGTAATTGAAAATTCATCGTAACTAGAAACAAATGAAGGAGGACTACACTGTGTTTAAATTTGCCCACTTTTACTAGTGTTACAGTGTTAAATAAGGATTGAAGGAAAAAATATAGCAACAATTACTAACCATGCCTGCAGCGGCGGACAATCAGTGTGCAAATTGGTTGTGCATGCCCTTGGCAGTAGTCTCTCCCAAGACATGGAACAAAACCTGGCATTTCCGCTCCACCAGTACCATGCAAGTTCCCTAGAAACAGTATACCTGATACTTCACCACCAGAAAGGACTCCTATCAGAAGTAGGATTAGGGAACTTGATAGTCCACAGCCCTTCACAGAGAACTGATGTGCCAGCCAGACAGCCCCTGAGAGACAGGAGAGAAATACAAGAAGACACTGGCAGATTTAATGCAAAGGACCCCATCAACAAGACTGACAGGAGTTAATGGCTGTCCTGAGTGTGACAATAATCAATTTCTGTGACAAAGTTTTTTTTGTATTTTTTAAGTTTTCTTTTTTCACGGTTGGAGTTCTATCTTTTGGAATGAGTCATCTTGGTTTCCTCACCATGTTGTTGTTCATACAATGGGATTCCTTATTATCGCTTATTTTATTTTAATGGGAAATTGGATATTTCCCGACAATCTGGTCATTCCTTACCCTTCTATAATTTTACAATGTAAAGGGATAAGCACATCTAATGATGTCAGGAGAAGGACACATTATGTGTGATCCAATGCTTCTGCTTGGGTTGGTTCCAAAACCAGGAGGAGGCACTGTACAGATGCTGGATGATCCCTGGTATATTTCTGAATTCTGGAACCTGAAACATGGAGCAAGGTCAAGTCGAAATAAGATTGACTAGTTAACACGTATTCAGGCAGAATGCATAAGAAGCGTTGTTTATATAGAAACGATGGAAGTCTAGCTACTGTAAGATTATATTCTTGTCCTGTCCCCCTCCACATGTACAGACATTGCAACTGATGCAGGTTGTGCTGACACTAACCCATATTGTAAATGGAGGCTGGCAGTTGTGTGTGGGACTGTAGAACTCCCCCCAGTTCTTGCTGCTCATCCAGGCACAACTGTGTGCGCTTCCTAGCATGAGATTTACTGGCATTATGGGTCTGATGCCACCAGAGACTTGCTACCGGGCACACTCGCCCACATGCCACCTCCTGATGTATGTGCTGGCCTATCCTGGAGTGACGAGCTGCATGTAATGTTCACCTGTGAATAAAACAGAATCTCTGGGGATAAGGGTCAGAGAAGATTTGGTCTGAATGTCAGGCACAGATGTAGCACCAAGGCACAAAGAAAGTACTGTGGACTACATATACATCAGTGGCCATCCTTTGTGTGTGCATGTGTGTGTGTGTGTGTGCATGCATATGTTTGTGTATTACTAATCATGGAAAATTAGTTGTTTAGTCATTTATAGCTGCAAGTCCATGTGGTATGCTTTGTTCAGGATCTTTGATGCCTAAAATGAGATGATCCTTCAACTGTCCAGCCATGACAACGGCCACTACTTTAGATGCATGGAGACACTGTATTCTGTTATTTCTAAACATTTGATGCACAAGTCAACCAATAACACTACAGACATTCTTCATTTCAAAGCATATAGAGAATCCAAATACGTCTCCTGTAGGTATCTGGAGGTCATGCAACATTAGTACCCGGCGAGAGTCAATGAGTTTGTAAAATGCCCGAGAAGGCTCTGAGCCTCCGTGTTTTCTGCGACTGTCCCTTCACTCTTTCCATGGCGGGCATTTTCTTTATTTATTATTTATTTATTTTTTTGCATTGGTTTTAATGGCCACCACGGAAAGGGAGAAGTTACTATGTGTAGTCCCTTCTCTCTGATGCCCAGTGGCTATTTGTTGTGCTTTTTTTTCTCTAGTCGAGAAACGGTTGCAACACCATTCCTCGACTCGAGAAAAATTGCAATTAGTGCCTCGGTACGATGTGCCAGGGTACTAATGGCAATATGACCCTCGGAGGTGGGGCCTTCACTCGCTGTGTAATGCACATGGTCCTGCGTTAAAGTCCTCGCTTCACTCTGGCTTCTAACTATGGCCCCGGACCATTACCCTGAGCGGTAAGGGCCCCCCTGTTTGGGTCATATTGCCTAAATAATGTACAAGGGGAAGAGGCATCTACGTTCTGTCACCCTCCATTATTTAATGTCTGCGACACAGGCACTGGAGCCTAACTGGGAACAATGGATTTGTTGTTTAAAAAATATTTATAATCTCAGCAAGTGGGGTATGAAGACAAGAACGCTTGATATCTATTTGGCTCTCTGGTGGGGGATGAACTTGATAATCTGATAACATTTCTGCAAGCAAATGTATCCAAAAGATATTCTTTCCCATGGGGCTTCATTAATGCTACAGACAACTTCACTGTCACCATTTTTAGTCAGTGCTTTATATTTCACTCAAAGGTTTTTACTGTCTCCATCAATCAGCACCCTCACTATGCTTTGCCACACTACATTGTCAGCAGACATCTGATATCTTTTTACCCAACTATTCTACTCATTTCTCACTTTACGTATTATCAGGGACGTTTCCATATGCATCAGTTGGATGTATCAATACATTCCTGGCATTGCTTTTTTCCGAGCACAAATAACATTTGTCAAACAGCCTGCCATCCTTTTATCCCTGCTTTAGGGATATAAATGTACCAATGGGCATAAAGCCATACATGCAGGATGAGATGCAGGATACTATATCATCAGACTTCTCCATATTAAGGTATACTTCATCGATTTCCATAACCCACATTTTGGCTTTTTCCAAATTTGTATCATTCCAACCCAGTCTGTTACTACCTAAGTAAACATTGACTGAGCCCACTTTGTCAAAGCAGGTATGCTTCAAGGATGGCAGATCTTCAAAAAGTGTGCACCATCACAAAGCATTCTTTATTTGGACACATCTTCGTTGAAATTCAGAGATAACCTTCTCACAGCACCTCAAACTTAGTTAATGCCTGTTTGCAAGCATGATATGCCGCAGCCATGATAATCAAAGAATTGGCAGTGAAAATCGCTGCCCAAAACTGATCCATAGAAATATTAGTAACAGATAAGCATAAGGCCCCATAACTCATCACATAATATTCTTTAAGAATAGGGCAGCTATTCAGGATACAGTACTTAACGATATAACGTTCTTACTGTACATATGTTCTGTAAAACAAAATGTTTTGTTTGCAAGTGGGATTTTAAAAAGGGGAAAACTTTTCATTAGGTGTGTCTATAATGCTACCTTTGCCACGTGTATGAAGAAATGACATTGTTGCAAACCTATTTGGAATTTGCTAATGCAAGACCAGGTTTGCAGTAACTTGAGTGCTAAGAACAGTCACCCTACCCCAACAGTGTTGTTCTCTTTCTTTTAATGACTCTTTTCCATAAAGTAGTGCCTCAACACCACTCCTCAATCTAAATGGAACACTGCTAACATATATATAGTTTTCTCGTTTTCTGATATAAAAATATAAGTAAGGAACTTTTGAATGCCTGAATTTTTTTTCATGGCAACACTAACTTTCCCAAACATAGCAGAGCGGCATTATTGTTTTTAGAGTTTGCTTTAGGATACTAATTCCAATTATTACACATTCTGAGTGCAACATTGATCTAGAAACAGCAGGAAGAACTGAAGTTAGGGTCCTGGCTTTACGTGGCCTTCATTTGTGCCAGATTGTGTAAATGGTCGATGCAGCCATATAATGTGGATTTCGTACAACATTATAATACCAGATAATGTGGGATCCAGTGTGGTTCCTGCAAACTCAGATTGAAATTGAGTTTGTGTGTAAATATTTATTTTAGTAAGGAGAATAATATAAAGACAATGTATTTATTAGCACAGGTATATACTAGTGATGTTTTTTTAGGGAATGTTGTTCTATGAAGTCATGATATTAATAATATTCTTTTAGATTATTAGTATTGGACAAATTGAGAATTGTTTAGATATAATGTATCACAGATTTTAGTTGAATGAGTAGAGGTTTTTCCTCTTCAGTGGGAAGTATTTTCCTCTCAATAAAATTATTAATAGTCATAACCTTAATTGGTTAACTTTCAGTATTCATAAAGTACTATTATATATCCTTTATTACATATATTCAATGTACTTGTATAGATGTCCTTATGAGTAAGCTTCCAACATAGAGGAACATAATGAAAATGTTCGGTGAGAAATATTACAAAATATAGTTTGGTTTGTGAGTTGATTTCAAGTATTTTTAGAATATATATATTATAAACAAACTGTATTGGCTATGGCATAACAAAACCCTTGACATTCAGAGCAAAAAAAGCAACAACTTTAGTTGCAGGTACATTAAGGTGAGCAATACATTGTAACAAAAAAGGGAAAAAAGTAACTATGCTCTGCAACAAGTGGCACAAAGTTAAGGAGGCTTTAGCTGATTTTCAGGGATTTTGTTGCATCCAATGTTCACTTTAACACCCCTGGAACTAAAGTTTTTCCCTGAATAAATATCAGCAGAACAATCAGAAAATGCAAGAAAGACACAAAGATTAACTATGGCCATTAAAGTAATAATGTTTAGTATGCACTATTAGTGTGTCTGACTTTCTGTATGCCATTACCTTGAACTGTAAATTGTAAATAAAATACACACAGAAGATAATTATCACCTATATGTTCATCACAGCAGAGCAGAAAAGGTGTGGATCATCAGGCACTTTTTTCTACCCGGGATGGTTCAATGGGCATAGGCTGGCATATGTAAGGCTGGATATGGCTTTAAGAACACAGCTGCATCATTTGCTGGATTGCAATGGATTGCAAAGCTTTGAAAGGTCTGCAGAACAAAGATTAAAAGAGAGAGAGACAGACACCTAAATCATGCATCTTAGAGGTACAGACAACTTCAAGGGGAAGGGACCCTCGTTTACATACGGTTGCTCCCTAATAAGTGTTAAAACTCTGCTGAAAAAATGTGAGATATTACGATCTATAATTGTAGTAAGGGAAATATGGTGGTGAGCAGGGACACCTTTCAAGCTCTGCTGCTGCAGGATTAACTACACTATGCAGAAATGTATATCCGGCATGGGTTTCTGATTTGTAAGACGCAGTGTCATTACTGTTATGTAACAGGCCTATTTACCTTCTGATGGGGGTTCATTGATTAGAGGTATTATCAAACATATCTTTATAAATATTTTAGGGGTGCTGTATAGGATACATTTTCAAGAGATTCACTACTGACCTATAGAATGGAAACCACTCAGGTGTTGGGGATCACCTGAGAGGCATATTAGTGTTACAGGTACCTCTCCTCCTCTCTCTCCACCTCTACTATCATTATTGTCCCCTCCGCTACTGAACACTTAACACTCCTCTTTAGCATTACTATTCCCCCCTACTCACTCCCTTATGGCCAGGCATCACTGGAAGTCCCTTTTGTCTCATGTGAATTATGTTTCAACTATCTCCTCATTCAGAATTGCACTAAACTTGCATCTTTTTAATCAAGAAGGAGCTCCCTTCAGTTACTTCCACATTATTCCCAATAAGCTAGTTCGAAATACAGTGCACCCTGTGCAACCTTTATTTAGCCTCTCCCCTTGAACTACTGTCTATTCTGTCTGCCCTGTGCCCGGTTTATGTAATGTGTGTTCCAAATCCACCAGTCATTATCTCACTATCCCCCTGCTAACCTACAGAACCAGACTCAGGATTTTGCGGTTGACTGCTGTTTGCTTTATAAGTGTTTTTGGCCAAAACAACTGTTAACCCTCAATAAATGCAGATAGCAAATAAAAGAATATGCAATCCATCAGGCCGTGCATAGGACAGGTGCCAAGGCTGCCGAGAATTACAACACACTCAGATTATAGGCTGCATTTATTACAACCAACCAACAAAATACAACTTCATGTAAACAGTAGAACACGACAGAAAATTAACTTCAATCCACACTGTGGCCACATTCCCCAATCCCCTCAAGCATCCTGGAGCGGTACTGGGAAACAGAATGTCCCTCATCCTTCTCCACTGCCCCCCATGCGTGCCGATCCGACTACCTAATTGGCCCCTACCAGGGGTACTGGGACCCCCTCCAAGAGCAAAGTTCCATTTCATTTCATCTCATTTCATCATTTGTAAAGCATCTTTCACCATGGGAATACTCCCAACATGCTGTAGGTTGAACACCCTCAGAGGGATCAAAGTATGGGAAAGTTAGGAGGTGCTTGTATGCATGTATGCTTAATGGCCACTAAAGGTTACAAGGGCTTGGCCGAATACTTGCTAGCCACCCATGTCTCAATGGCATGTGTATGGTTGGAGAGAGGTACACTAGGGAAGATATGCCGGAGGGGTTTCTCTAAGCGGATAGTCAGTTATGTGTGTAGCTACAGTTCACATTTTTATTGTAAAAGGTAGCTACATTTTTATGGTAGAAGTGCTGTGCAAAGTGTGATTCGAATTGTAATGTGAAAGCAGATGTGGGGGTGTGGCTGTGCATTTGACTAATTCCAAAACCGGAGTGCCAGAGAAAAAATGAATTGGTTATAATGAATTGAAAGCCTAGAAATGCACATGTGGCAATTCCTGAAACATTTGGGTTGATAAATTATGATGGGTACATGCATTCAGCTATCATTAAGTAGCTACATTCACTTTTAAAAAGCATGCACTGAACACCAGCCGACATTCCGAAATTACAAAAGGAAGTCATTCTTTACAGTCAAAAATATTTAATTGTGAATTTTCCAATTATGATAGATTACAATTGTAATTTAAGGCCTGGTTCAAAATGTTGTTTGAACTGCAAACAGTAATAGCTCAGCAATGTACCAAGTATGTGCACAAAACAGCAAAAATCCTAAAACATAAAATGGAGAGGCTCATTATACAGAACAAAACATATGTCAAAAAATATTTTCAATACTATTTTCCTTTTTTAATAAAAAGAAGTGTACTGCATTTTCCAAACACACCACAACTAAATGTCAGCATTCATAGTTAACAAGCATCCCCATTAGCAACAGTTTGACCTTGTGTAGGCATGCAAAATAAAATTGCCTGGCATTGCCATAGTATTATTAACTGGCTAACTGACTGAAGCAGATGCCAATTGGTGTGAGTACATGGTCATTTAATAGCAGTATCTGGCAAATGCCTAATGCATATTAGGTGATTTTCTTTGTAATGCCATTGTTACCACTACCTCCTCTCGTCCTCCTTCTTCCCCATCCCCCTAATCTCCTCCTTCTCCCCATCACCAACTTAGAAACCTCCACACTTTCTACTTGCTCCCATCCAACTGACTCTACTTTCAATCCCATTCCATCTCCCCTATTTTCCAAAATCTATTCTTCTCTTGTCTCCTATCTTACTTCTCTCCTCAACACCTCTCTCTTCTCTTCACCTCTATCTTTCTGTCTTGCTTTAAGCATGCTTCTATTCTCCCCATTCTTTTCTTAAGAAGCCTTCCCTCAGCCCTTCTCTCCCTTATAAATTTAGTCCCATCTCTTGTCTTTCTTTTCTCTCGAAACTCCTTGAGACACTTGTCAATACTCAGGTTTTCTCCTTTGTCAATGACAACTCTATCCTTCCTTCACTTCAATCTGGCTTTAGTCCCCTTCACTCAACTGAGACTGCTCTTCTCTTTGTTTGTAATTTTCTCTGTTCTGCACCTTACTCAAAGCATTCCTCTCTTCTCTTACTTCTAGACCTGTCTGCGGCATTCGGCACTGTTGAACACACCCTCCTCTTAGCATCTCTCACTTCTTTTGGGTTTGCTGACTGTCCTTGCATAGTTTAGCTACTATCTTTCTGACCAGTTTTTTGTTACCATCATTGCGAGCAAAAATGTTTTGTAATTGATGTTTTATGTCTCATGCTGTAATTTGTGCTCCCATTGTAGTAAATGTCCGTAATAAAATGTTATCTTTACCTTGAATTTTGTATATGTATTGTTTTAAGTTTAACAAATATATTTGTGAATGAATTTGATACATTTCTATCATAGCTCCCTTTTGCATATCGTACTGTAAGTGTACAGGTATATCTCTTTCGTTATTATCTGGCCCTTGTAAACCACAGAAAATTGTTGGAAATGAAAGGAATTCTAAACCTTTGTCTTCATACAGGCCACAAGGTGTGTAAGCTCCGTTGGGGCAAGGTATAGTATATTTGGCGTGAGTTCTATAAGGTTTTAAGTAGATAATTAGGTGTCTAAGTTGCCTGCTGTATTTGTTTCTGATTCTTCAATCGATCAACTTTCACTGTGTTTGGATGAGTTTTGTGCAATTGAATGGTATTTAGTTTATGATTGTACTGTCTAATGTGGATTCATTGTAATTCTGTATTGTTTCAAAAGTAAGCTGTGTGAGGCTAAGTACTGAGCTGCTTTTATTACTTTATTTGGCTCTACATTTTAAAATGTGTGTATGATTTATTTGCTAATTTTCATTTTATTTAATTGGAATAGTTGCATTGTCTGTTATTTGTCTTGGTGATATGGTTAATTTATGCATTATATCTAATGGTACATTTAATATAGCTCCATGCATTAATAATCGTGATCCATTTGGTAATGTTTTTATTTGTATACATTGTATCCTTGGGGAAATTAAACTTTCTTCTAAATCTTTTAATAGTAATTTATTAGGTACTGTTGGAAAGCTTATTTTATTTTTCTAAGAGCATTGTTGGATTGTATTTATTAGTAATATACATGCATTATATATCTATATGGATGTTTGTGTTATATTGCATTGTTGATTTGATAACTTGGAGGTTCTTCTTAGGAACGTGTAACATGTTTAAGGTTTGCTTCTTCCATAGCCAATTGCTAATGTCACACATACACGTTGGGCAATCTTTATAATGTTTTAAAATAATGCAATTTCTCCAATTACATTTGTTTAGTTAAATTGTTCTTAGATATATTTTCCAATGCAGACATTTTTAGATTTCTGTGTGTTGATCGATTTTTGGTGTGTTTCTTTATTATTTTTTTATTTTAATGTTGTATAATATGTTATCAGGTTTTGTAGCACCTGTTAAATGCAATGGGCCATTTAATTGAGTCTGTAGAAGTATTTTTATTGGCCTGTTTATAGCTTAATATTTACATGTAAAATATTGGCTTGTTTTTGTTATTGCAATATATTATACTCTTGAAAACCAAGTATTAAAAACACATATTTTGTTATGCCAAGTTAATATGGGTTTTAATTTGTGGTGGTGCTGTTTTTGTAAAAGTTGCTGTTTGTGTATTCACTGTGAGGTACATGACGTTGTGTGTTATGTATTTTGGTAATTGCTCAATATATTTGTTGTGGCTGCTGTATATGCTTTGATAATTACTATTTATTGCAATTGAAATATCTATTTTAGTGACATATTTTAGTGTGTTAATTCTTTAATTATTGTAGTATATAAAATTGCTGAAAATGAATGCAAAAGACAAATAATTATTTGGATGGAGTTGTTTTTTAAAAGTAACTATTTGATTTGTAAATGTGAGTTGTTTATTTGGTGTGTGTTGATATCTTTCATAGCAGAATATGCCAAGTTTACCAATCCTAGAATAGTACACATTTGCACACAGTATATTGCCAGTTTGGCAATAGCATTATGCTCCCCCAGTTTTTCAACCAATGTATATTCAGGTTTAACAAGGCCAGAATATCACATTGTTAGCATACCTGGTTTTCAAAACCCCACAAACCTACCTGCAGCAGTACAATCCCAGTATATTTCCAGTTTGTTGCATGCCAACACAATCCTAATACCCCTGCTATTTTTCCAGTGTGCAGAATCCCACTGTTAACTAAGTTTGACTATCCCAATATGTTCTGGGTGTGCAGTATACAGTATTCGCGGAAGAGAAGAAGATGGTAGATGGGGAGTGGAGTTGACTTTGTTGGCATGGAAAAAGAGGGCTTCTGTTTTGGATAAATTTAGCTTCCACCTGTGATGAACCATCCAGTTGCAGATAGCAGTGAGACAGTTGGTGATATCTTTGAGAGGGCAGAGATGAAGCAATGAAAGGAGAAGTTTATGGAATCATTTGCAAAAGAGGTGGTAGTGGGAGTGAAAGGATGAGAGGAGTTTACCCAGGGAGGCGACATAGAGAAAGGAGTAGTTTAAACGTTAAAGTGTTAATCGCAAGTTGAAGTTAGATCCACATTGTGCTGTGTACTCAATCCTGGTCCCACTGCGGTTTCTCCTAACTACTGGGTGATGCCTGACACCAAGGAGCTGGTTTTTGTTCCTGCTCATTGAATTTATAAGACCTTATAACCCATGCTATTTGTATAGAATATGAACACATAAAAGGATCTTGGAAGTACACAATGTTGCCTTGCTTCCCAGTGATGCACATATTGTGGGACCAAATGGGATACATAGATTAGAACATAGATTTAACTAATATGACCACAACCAACACTGGTGGCCAGCAGAGTAATTTTGTAAGTAACATAGTATTTTCCTTCAATAAAGTTGTGGGAGTGCTGATTTTGAGTGCTGATTCTGCCGGACCCCCTGCTTCAACGTGGTCTGCATTGTGTACATTTATAATTCAGGAACTACCCGAAAGTGGCTCCTACTCTTTCTCCCAGAAGGCTATGTAATGTCATGCCTGCACGCTTCTGCCCATGCACTTCTGTGGGAGTGCTGATTGTGAGTGCTGATTTTGCAGGACCGCCTGCTTCAACGTGGTCTGCTTCTTTTCATTTTGCATTCAGGAACTACCCGGTAGGACTGCTCAAAAGACATAGACTTTATTGGATACACACGTCTGTGTGTAAACCTGCATTACAGTACATTATAAGTACTATTAGGTGGCTACATGTGTTTCTTTTCCTCCTTAGAGAGTGGCTTCTCATCTTTCTCCCAGAAGGCTATATAATTTCATGCCCACGCTCTTCTGCATGTGCGCTTCTATGGGAGTGCTGATTGTGAGTGCTGTTCGGCTGTTCAGCTGAACAGCTGGGCAGCAGGGGCAGTAATCACAATCGGCAGCCCAGTCCTCTCAATAATAGTATCCTTTTGCCCTAGGTGAACCATGTTGTCTGCTTGAATGTTTCCTTGCGTACTTTTGATATGTATGCATTAACTACTACTACTATGCTTGTTGGATCGAGCAAACTCATGCAAAATGCTCCATCCGAAACACGTGTGGAAATGTGTAGGTGGCCCGTGCCGCAGAAATCCATCAAAAACAAAAAGGGCGCGACGCACTCCACATTTTGGACTCCTATTCTGAAATCATCGTCTGTGTTTCTGTGTAGAAAAAACTCAAACAAAGTTTTTTTCAGACAAGCTTCCGACTGTACCTTGTCCATTACTCGAAGAGAGAAATAGTGAGAATAGTGAATGTAAAAAGTACCACATTTTTAAAACAATCAATATTTGTTTAAAGAAAATATGTGAGATCCCAAAGTATTCAGTTAGACATCCGATATCTATTACCGATCAGAAATCATGCGCTTCCACTTTGATTTGTGGCCCACTAGGACAAGACAAGCTGTGTGGAGCAAAGACAGGGATCACAGGTTATCATGCAGGTATTGCAGAAATGATACGAAACCTGAGACTTTACAGCATATAATGTGTGAATGTGAAGCGCTTTTTAAGTTAAGACAAGAAATGTTCACAAAGTTTTTTAGAGATTTTAGAATAATTAATACAATTACTGCATGGTCCATGATGTGCAGTGCGCAATAAATCTCGATGAACATAGGCATTATTAATTACCTTGACAAAATTGATTTGTATAATTATTCTATCTATAAAATTGATGAAAGAATGTGATAAAGATGACCATCATGACACCATATTCTAAAGGTTGACATTGTGTAATATAGATGGCAAGCATATCTAATGGTCATAATCTTTTAATATGGAAATGTTCATTGGTGTATAGTACTTTTGTAATTATTAAAATGCTATTAATGTGAGTGTAGGCTTTTATTAATACGTTTGAAAAATTGTTTTAACTGATGACTGCAAATACCATGGACATGATAATGTATGTAAACATCTTTTTAGTAATTGTTTTTGTGTTTGTAAAGTTTCTTTGCAACTATATCAAATTAATAAAAAATAAATAAATAAAGTTGTCAATCGGGAAATGCCACAGAAAACTAAAATCGTGTACCCATACATTGCACATTCATCTACTTAGTTTCCATTTACACCGTCTACAGGTCAACCGCTTTTCAAGTACATTTGTTCACATTCAACTCCTAATTCAACAAACTGCATTCCATGTTCCAACCTTAACATTTTGCCAAACAGTCTACATTTTGACATATCCAAAGCTGCCATTCACTAGACCATTAAACACAGACCGGATATAGTGGCCAATTGGGTTGATGCCACACAGGCAACAGCGTGATCTACCCAGCTCATTCAATCACTACATTGCCTTGCCCTCAAAAATGAACAAAGATCATCAATAGTGTACCAAAGCAAGGGAAGCGCAGGCATCTGCCCTGTGCGACTAACTTACAGCAGAGATTTGTAAGCAAGGGAGAAGCATTTGGAAACACGTCAAATTATCCAGGGTTGCGAAATTGAGGGGAGCTGGGAGCTATTTGGCTCCTGCTTGCAGCCTAGAAGAGCCTGCTTAGCTTGTCACCTACAACAAGCCGGAACTACATTTGGCCAACAGATAGAGGCCAAACACACCTATGTATGCGTTTGGGAGAATCTTTAAATGCACATTATAACACATTTATGCCCGTTTAAAGCACAATTTAAAGCACAAGGGGTCATACATAATGTACAAAACAGTATTTTGGTGTCTTATGTGGACGTTACATTTGCGGAACACTGTATACTAGCTCCTTGTCCTGCCGTGAAAGCTCCCGGTCAATGGTTAATGCTGTATACCCAGGATCCATTTTAGCCCCTGCTTATCTAATCTTAATTTGAATCCCTGAGTATCTCACTAGAAGTACTCAAAGGAACAGATGAAGTATTTTCAACATGGTGTACCTCACTGGACAGGCAACAGAATTGCTACACTTGTGATGCATAAGGAGATGAGGTGCACAAAAAGACCAATATTGCAAAACACACAAAAACAGGATTTCCATTACACAAGTCCATTGTTAACTCCTCAACTGCCCAATCCTGCAAATAACCCCACAATTATTGACAATATGGAGGGTGGATGAGAAAATTCATTGTAGTGTGGTGTCACGGGTGCAGGCGATCGGCAAGACCATTTCAGGAAGCCAGAACATGCCATTGACTTCTTCTGATGGCCTTTTAAGCCCCTGTTGCCGCCACAGCCCTGGCTGTACCTTCCCCTTGAAGCCTGCAAAACACTAAACTCCAAGTTTGCTCCAACTGCCAATTAACCCTCCCTCACCAAACGAAGCCAGAAGCCAAGCGACCAACCGAGGAATGGGAGAGACCAGGAGGACCTAAGCCGACACTCTTGCTCTTTAATGGCCTGTCCATGCCCACCAAGCTGGTCGGCTCCGTGATTCCACCGGAGTTACTGCCATGGGGAGCAAAAGGGATAATTCTGCCAAGAATGACAATGCACTCAATGGATTTTAGGCTGCATTTATTACTACAAACCAACAGAATACAACTTCATGTAAACTGTAGAGCACACTAGAATATTCACTTCTACCCACACCATGACCCAATTCCCCAATCCCCTCAGGCATCTGGGAGTGGTACCGGAAAACCAGGACACGGGAAAAGCGGGACCATGCACTTACATGAAGTGTCCCATGATCCCACTCTCATGGGCCCACTGGGGCCCCACCAGCCTGAAACCTTCCGATGTGTGCCAGTCTGAATATCCCATCGGTCCATCAACGGGCACCGGCATACCTTCCAGAAGCAAAGTTCTGTCCAAACAGATCAACCTCAACTGCCACACAGACCTGTACCAGTCCGAGGCACTCTACCTTTGCCCATGCCCCGCTTATGAAAGCCATAAAGTTCTGCATGAACAATTGAGATCCTTGATGTGCCAGATGGACCCCATATGAGGGAAACATGTCTAGGCCTTTCACCATTCCATGAGAAATAAACCTGAAGTCCCTGTGGCTGTCTGCCAAATGGGCCAGATGGTTTTTCACCTTCACGGCACTGGTATTGAGCAGGAAAGATGGCACATCCCCACCACAAACCATCTGCTGCAGTATCTGTGAACAACTGACGATCGCCCCAGGGCAAAAGCTACCCACCCAAAAAATCATTGATACCAAATCTTCCTGCAGGGCACCACTGCCCAAGATTGAGGGTCATTGCCACCTACATGTAGAAACACCAAATCTGGATGCCGCAATTGCTGATCCACAAGATGGACACATCATCAGTGAGATCAACGTTCCTAGGCCAAAGTTTGCACCACTGCATAAGCCATCCGGGTGAAGGAATGCCCAGCAATGCAGACCCCTCGCTGCAGGGTCACATTCTGAAAAAATGAAGGCACATATAAGAATAGTGTCGTCACTGGCTCTGAGGAAACAACTTTATGATCACTCACTTTCCTGCATCAAAGAGCAAACCATATCCTACCATTCCGGAGTTGTCTCTGATCTAAGTGAGGGCGAATGTAGCGTCAAAAGACCCCTAATTTTCATCACCCAAGTCTGATAATATGCCCGTCGCTAGCACCCATTTTGGTCGATGAGGTTGCCGCCCCTATCCAAAAGGAATGAGAAGAATAACACTCTTACTTCCTGATGGTCAGGCCCAGATTCTCCCCCGCACCCCACAAGCTCGTCGTCTAGGCGATTCGGCTGGGCTTACTGCTAGATGCAGTGAACATGAATGACTGTGAATCTCAGCTTCCAGGAATTCCCTCAGAGCTGCAGGTAAAGCACCACTGCTGGAGCTCTGAAAGAAAAACGCGTCTCCGGAACACTTAAGGGTAGTTGTGAAATATTGGCTCAGAATAAATTACTGGACGGCCTGCCTGCCAGCACACTCACGCAGAAGCTAACACTTGACCTAGAAATAATTCCTGGAGGTGAGGCCTATCTAGAAGATAAAGCAATGTTACTGGTGATCAGACCAACGAGGGCCTATAACTAGGTGCTCAGATCTATAAGCGAACCCTATGCGATGAATTAACATGTGGCCTCCCCTTTGCCAAATGCAAGTTTGTGTGGTCTGTTTTTATTGCATGAATGAGGAAAGGAAGTTGACCCCTGCCTGGTTCTTGTTGCACTTATAATACAGTACACTCTCGGCTGCAAAATCCCTAAACAAATCAATAATTGATGGTAGCCTACGGACTAAGCACTGGTTTGTTGTTGGCTCTGACTAGCAACCTTCCCTATCCAACAACTCTGCTTCAAAAGCATTGCGAAAATAAAACAGAGTCAGACCCCAAGACTGCAAAAATGTTCCTCTCAAACCCCGTCCAGTCGACGTTCAACCAAGATTTCCCTTCTTAAAACTTCAAAGAGCAAAGTGATCCTAAGACTTCACGGCCATCTTAGTTCCATTCATGCAGGGCAAAAGAGACAGCTGAGATCTAAACACGGAGCCAGGCTTGGCGGCTTTGAGGGACCATAAAACTGTTTCTAAATGCTGGCACATTTCATGCATGGAAAAAAAATAGCCTCTTTTCTTCGCATGCCTGTCATAAAATGGACATAGTTGAGCCGTGGTCCGCAATTTAAGAACCACGATATCAAAGCAGAGCTATTTGGCCATTTCAGGTGAAAACATTCCGGTTCCTTACACCTCCGCCAACAGACCACACAGAACGAGCGCACTAATAACGGGACACTGTTTTGAAAACACACTTTAACCTGCACGTTTAAACAGACGATGTAATCTTCTAAGTGGTGATGAGAACTTAATGATTTCCTTTAACAAAAGCCGAACAAACAGACACTGCGGCCTAATGATTGTCTACCCCTTCTTTCGACACCTGCATTGTATAAACTGTTGCGCCCTAGTCACACACAGAGCACAGACACCAGTGTCTGTTCGGTTGCCTTTATGACTCACTGCGCGGAATAGGTTCAATGAAAGACGGGAAGACAGCGGTCTGGAATGAGGTACATAATTAGAATGAAGCCTACGAGTCTTCAACTTATAATGGAAAGCACATTCTAGTGGCCAAACCCTGCGAGAGGTTAAGAAATTATGTCTAATACGACATGAATGTTAGTATATTCTTACCGGTCAGATGAAGCGCGTTCGGGAATAACGCCTGCCTTCATGTCAGAGGACTGTGGTTAAAGGGGATTTTTAAAGAGACACGAATTTTTAATTAATAGCCATGGTTTTTGAGAACGTGTCTGCTGGCAGCTCTCAGAACAAAATAAAAAACAGGACCCCAACGAGTTTTTTTGTTTTTGTTTTAAGAATGACAGTTCATGAAGTAGTTCTCTTTCCACACGAGGCCATTAGAAATCTATCGCCACTAGGGCGGTAAACAATACCATCACATTCAGGGAAATGGTAAAATGGAATTTCCACATACCGCACTAATATTACGGCATGCAGTAATTAATCTACCACATATCAGGATTATTTCAATTTTTTAAATGGAAACAGGCTAGAAGTGGTGCCTAAAGCTGTATTCCTGTGGAAAATAACGGAATATAGGAGTCAATAATTATATTTTAGTACACTGTGTTTGCCAATGCTTAGCTTTTCAAGACAGCAAACTATGTTTGCCATTTGTGGGGCAAAAGAAATATGAGGTGGAATTTTCGTTAATCTAGTTTAATTCTGAAAGTATTATTTTACAATATGCAAGTAAGCCACGTTCTTTGTCGAGTGTTATGTTTTTTTGTTTTTTTTCACAGTGTTTCTACTCAAAGTCGTTTGACGTTCTCAGCATGTCATTCAGCTGCCATCAACTAAGACAAGCACGTTCTGCGCTAAAGATGGACGCTTAGCAAAATCAACAAGACTGAAATCTAGACATTACACAGACACTGCCAAAGCAAATATACTTCAGGACTTTCGTTGGGCAACAGGTTAGAACTCACATTGTGGTTAGTGTATATTTTGTATTCATATGTTCCTTATCCAAAGAGCAAAAAGGCAAGACATCAATCGAGATTTTTTTTTTAATGAAAGAAACTGCAATAACTGTGAGCTGCTTGTCATAATGCAAGCTCAATTTAAATTGAAGTGTCATTGGACCTTCATTGAAATCCAAGGTTATGTTTGCATTTTCCTCAAACATTTTAAGTAATGCAGAACAGGATCCTCAACTGAAGGGAATGAAAGGGATGCACAAGTTGTTAATGAAAGCATGCTGCTGCTAATGACTTTGATCAAATGATCAGTATCCAGACTTGATCAATGGATTCCTCTTAGCCAGTCAGGACAGTAAGCCTACCAACACTTATCGCCAACATGGCACCATTCCAGCTGGCCCAGAGGAATCCATTTTCCACTCGGCAGCCAGTTCCTTTCACCCGGCCTCTCACTCCTGCCCGTATAGCCACCTTTGATTGTCCTCCTTCTTCGGCTTCCTGCTTCAATGCCATGGCGATTAACAATTGACTTCACTTCCTCTGGTGCGGAGTGGCCACTGCTCAGTAATCCTTAATGTCAGCAATCCTTACAGAATGCCTTTTTGGCCTTTTGACTTTTTGTCAGCCCTTCTGGCATCGCTTTCTAGCACTTGTCCCAGAAGCAGGTGCTAATAGCAAAATTGGCCAGAGCTGCTTGGTAACACGGGTTAGACATCCTTATGCACGCCAGCGTTGCTGGCCCAATACGTCGGGCTTACAGTCTCCTAAGATCCCATACTGACTTAGCTCCACGCAATATTGCTTAAATATTGCCTTCATCATTATCACAATAGTTTTCATGATCTTGGCTCTTTAGAACATAAACTTCCACCACTAAGGCATCAATTAGCTGTATTCCAATTGAAGTACTCCCTATACACAAGTACTTTTTCCCTGAGGACGAAACACAAACGTAATATTGTGTCTTCTTGTTTCTTGGGCTCTGAAGTGGATGTACACAAATTCATGTGTAACGGGTACCTCAATGTTCAAAGCAGATCTTGGACCTGTAGCAAAACAAGACATCCTGTTGTGGTCTCTTTAAAGAAGTAGCCAAGCAAATGTTTTCATCGACGCACCATGTCTGATTTATTATTAAGCTTTCAGAACATTGATGTTTGAGGGTATAGTTCGCTGGAAAAAAATGTTGGTTCTGAGAGGCATTTGTTGGGTTTTCCTTACCCTCAATATCCCAGAATTATTCTGAAATGTAATTGCACCAACATATAATGGCAATGAGATGTAGGGGAATATGATTGTTGCATTTTAGCCGATGTTCACAAGATAAATTGGGCAAATTAATAAATAGTGTATCTTTTTTCATTGTCAAGTTTTGGCCAGACCAATATGATTGAAGTATATGGTACGTCAAAGGTGATTGAGCCTCTTAAGATTCATACAGTAACTGAAATACTATAATGTTGCGTTGCCGTGGTTTTATTTGAGGGATCAGCAATAAGCATAAAATATGCACAATTTTAAACTGCAGCTTCCATGGTCTTTAATATATTTAGCATAGATTGCTGACATTATATAAGTATTCATTTGTACTAATTACTTAACTACTTATTTGCAAACAGCTACTTGAAAGGGATACATTCTATTTTGTGTCAATGATCTCCACTGCTTTGGCCAAATATGCAATTGTAAAACACTCATGTGCCTTCATAACAGTTAGGAATATGCTATTGGTCGCAGATGTATCTTTCAGGCTATACGACCGGGTCCTAATATTGAAAGCAATTAAAACCTGTGCCTTATTCTTTGGAGCAGTTGTCATATTGAAAAGGACACAAGCAGAGTGAATACATTGGGTTCATGTAGTATTCCTTTCCAGACCTTGGTATATCCTGTACAGGTTGCATTATTTCTGTTGGAAATGTATTCCAGGTTGTAGGTGCTTTCTATGGAAACGGCTGTATTCCTTGTTCCACTGTGTGAGCCATTAGAGAGGGCATTGCAGCAAAGGCTTCCTATGCTTCACCATCCATGATCCATCAATTGAGCTTAAAGAAAAAAATGGTTGTGGCAGGTCGGTCAGTGTTACGCACCAACCTAGTCCCCAGCCCATTGAAGATGGGAAGGAGATCTGAATGGTGTTAGATGATCCAATTGGGCATCCATGCATTACAATTCACCTTGAAGGTGAGGAGGTATTGGGGAAGTGGACATAGGAAGGGGCACATTGACTGGGTAGTAGACACGAAGTATTCTAGGGGGTCATCCCCTATATTGAAAGTAAGGACAATCGTCCAAGGACACAAAGAGGTGGGGGCAATGAAAGGGATTACAGGGGCGGGGAGCCTCAGATCGGCAAAACACGTAACCAGGACTGAGCAGAAATGTGGTTCCCTGGGTGTCCCCAGATAAGGGCATTCACCTGAGAAAGAAATGGAGGGTACACATGGCTTGTGAAGGAAATCTGGAACAAATGCAATGAGATGGGGATTTCAAGGGCCAAACAGTCAACATGGGGCACAATAGACACTGTGCATTGAAAAATGTTGAATGCTCTAATCACCATGGCTGAATTATAACATTTGGTGTGGAAGCCTGGTTGACTCCAGGGCCTGAGTACTTGGACATTGTGCCTGTCTATTTTGTGAGGCGTACTATTGCACACACTGCATTGTGCCCTTTATGAATGCCTCTGTCCTACTCCCTTTCAAAAAAGGGCTCTGACAACCCTGCATGATTTCTCAGTAATTTCCTCCTGACTTTGCTTATCTGGCTTCTTTCTTCGTGTCCTGCAGTGGCAACAACTTCTCTTGTCATTCATGGGGAGTACCTGTGGATCGTTTCTTTCCTCACCGTATTCCTGCTACCTCTTTCCACTTAGCACAATCTATGTAATCTCTTTGTACTTTCGGCCAGCCCTATATTTTCTATGTCGTTATCCAACTCTTGTGCCTTGTACTCCTCATATCCCCTCTTTATTCCACTGCATTGTTTTTTTTTCACTGGTGTATTCACTGCCTCTGAGATGGCCTTTCCACCTGGACTCTTTCAAGCTTTCACTGTTCTCTTCCCAATGTCGTCCACTAAATCTGAGAACCCTCTGATCTCTGCTACCGGATGGCACCATGTTTCCTCTGAATAGAATATATATTTTTTTTAACATGTGGCACATTCTTCCCCTTTGAGCATGCGTTTCTGAGATGTGTTTCTGGATTTCTCTTATTAGTGGTGTCTGTGTTGACATTCAGAAAGAATTAGGTTCGTGTAGTTTCAGACATGCAATCTTTGGACCACTGAAACTAATAGATCATGAAAGTGTGAGAAGAATTGTGGCAAATACTGATTTACATAATGCATCGTATTTATGAATACACTCTCAACTACAGCGCAGCACTTGCCTGATGTACTTGCTGTTGTTCGGATTATACCTGCCTACCACCCAACACCATTACGTGTGGACAAACAGAGACCCTATTTATAGCATAACCCACCATTTTAGAGACTACAAACTCCCCCTGCTTTCCTTGACCTGCTTTGCTGCTGAGGTTTTGAGCAACACACATTAATTGTTCCATTCAGGGTTTTCGTTTGATCCAGCTAGTGCCTTCTGGTAGGTACTTTTTCCAAGAGATAAAGGGCTGGAGGAGGGGCATTAATTGTTTTCACTTGTAGCAGGCTGCCGAGAACTGGAGATACCATTTTGGTCTCTGCTGCTATATGTAACCGAAGGCTAGAATGGGCTTGATTGGGAACAGTTGCACCAGGCAGCAACCTGTTCCATCCCCTGTGCATGTGAGCAGGAAGGTATTTCATAGGCTCACTTCCAGCAGCAGCAGTTTTTCTATCAACTTCCTTCACTTGGAGTTTCTGGTATTTGTTTCTGTAGCCAGCTGTTTAACATTTCCTTAAGATCCTGGTTTTGGCTACTGAATCCTGACTGCAGTACCTGATTACTGTTTTTTGTTAAAGCCAACTGGTTTTCTGCTGGTATTTGTGCTGTCTTTCCTGTTTTGTTGTGAGTTTTCATTCCTCAAAGATTCGCCTTTTGTCTGACAATTCTGTTTCCTTTCGTTCGGCCTGAGGACACACTTTTTTGCTGTATTATCATTTTCTACTATTCTCCATTTCCATTTATGTGCACCAACCTGGTGTATTAAGCTTTCCCATTTATTTCTTGCTTTATTACTGCACTTTAGATCATAGTTTACGTGCCTGTCCTTCAATACATTGAGTTTCCTGAATCCATGTATTTCCTGAGGTTGCAGCAACCTATTTTACTCTCTGTGACTAATAGACTAAGTTTCCTTATCCACATATTGCTGTTCGGTTTTACCCTTATACTGGGTACAACAGCCTCTTCAGCAATTACAAGCCAATAGTCTGCTGGATGGTAGTTGTCATAAGTAATCTACTGGCTTCGGTCCCAAAGGCTTTCCATAATCTCCTTGGAGATCTGTTAACACATTTCAGGACACCCAATATTCTGGTCAATCTCTGTTAGCCAGTAGATTAGCTAGTCTTCCCTTTCCCTATGTGCTCTTTGCTTACAGCCAGTTTCCTAGATCTGCAGTACATGTGACCACCTGGTTCCATTAAAATCTGCCGGTTTGTACCCTTTTTCTGTTATACGCTAATGATTATCTCCATCGTCTCCCCTAACCTACATTGCATACTCTGACATATATCTATTGTCCTGTGCCCATTTAAGAACCCTTACTGGTGTTTACAAATGTGCCAAGCATTCACATCGTAAAGCAACATAATTAGCATGTCTACATCTCCATAGAGTGTGTTCGCAAGTGCAGGTCATATATAGAGCACACATTTATAAAGTATTCCTTCACAGATCCCTGTATAAATCTAGGCGTGGTGAGCTAGAACATGATCCTCCCAATGTCTGGCTGTTTTAGGGATTTCATGACCAATTGATTCCTTGATTAAGTGTGCTGTAACCAATAATCAGCTTCAATGCAAATAACACCCCATACATTAGTTTCTGTTCATGGAAATATATCACAGAGAAGAGGCCCCAAAACCCTGAAAAATCAGAAATATCTGATTCAAAGGGATTCTCAGTTGATACTGGGTATTGCCAATTATTCTGGATAGCTGAATGAAAATCTCTAACTGGCCAGAAGGGATAACATTCATTCAGAAGATAGATTATGGTTCTTTTGTCATTGCACTGAATATCAATGGCCCAATGTTAAATGTGATCCTGTCAACCACTTACATGCCATGATGTGCCCTCTATGCTACTGTTATTGTATCTTTTTTACATTCCAAAGTCAAACCTCACCCATGAAATATAGGTGCTTGCAGCCTCCCCAAAATTGATAGATTGAGTTCCACAGTGTGTTAGATGATCCTAACCATGAGCTACAATACCGAAAGCTAAACTCTTTCACTCATCTGTTGAATTGAAATATATATTATTAATTAGTCTGGTGACATGGAACAAGACTCAACTAATGGCAGAATTAGCCAGAACATTCACTGACATGCCTGTTTTATGTAGCAATCCAAGTTCTTTTCACCTTGCTATTGAAATGAGCCTGTTTTGTTAAGAACAAGGAAACATGCAAAGAACATTTATTGAATTAAAGTGGATTTGGGACCAAAACACTTACATTCATTTGTGATGTTACTGTGATGAAACCATTCATTTGTTATCAAATACTGAACTCTAAAAAGATATTTGATCAATTATTTTATTGCTACTGTCATCCATTTCATAAACATACAGCTGTGCATTGACTGTCTGCCTGAGTATCCTTCAAATCAGATCTAGAAGGAGATTTATGAAGGTGTCAAGTAAAGCACAGGAGAACGGGAGGAGAGGAGAAGGAGAAGAACTGAGGAGCTCTGCAACCAAGCATAGCTTCTCTGGAGTCTGAAGGGCTCAAGGAAAGAGCTAAATCACGAGTGGGAAACATACGTCCCTCCATATGTTTTGTCCTATAATTCTTATTAGCCAGTCCCAACAAAGTGAATCGTTAGTGATCATGGGAATCTTAGGCCAAAACATCTGGATGGCTGCAGGTTGTCAACCACTGATTCAAATCTCTCCATTCTACCTGCGTCTCTCCTCTACCTTTGACAGATAATTAACAAGATAAAATTGCCACCATATCAAATGCAATGAAAACATTTGAAAGCATGTGAGGCTAACAAAGTTTGTTGTCAGATGTTTTTAAAGGGTGATATCCAATTCAGGGGAATTTATCACCCAACCCAAACCAGGTATGCACAACTCTCCTTTATTTATTAAAGTTCTTTTTATGAATCTAGGACAATCAATTTAACCATTTGATTCCCCATAGTGCCCCCACCCCCTTTTGTGTTGCACAGAAGGTCTAATTATTAACAAAATAGAAATAATTGGATCAGTTTACAGATAAACAAATTGTTTCGTCATAAAAGGCCAATGGTAAGAAATAATCAGCACACCAGTAACTTCAGTTTTCAATGCCACTGTATGGAAATAGAGACTTTTGTAACACACACTTGACCATAAGTATCTATGCATTTCGTTCATCCTGAGCACACAGACACCATGGAGGAATCTTTCATTTGTGAAAACAACAAATTAGTTCAAATATCCTTGGCTATCCAATTATTTCTACTTCCCCTTTATTCAAAACACCACCCCCTTACTCAATAGGTCAGAGTTTTAACTCAATTGTAACAAACTATTGGACCTGTGAGTTTGTGAATGGCTTGTAGAAAAGAAAATGTATGTTCAGCAGTATTTGGCAACATTTCTTTAACTGATGTTTCTGTTCAGGTACCATGTAAAATGTTCCATTCTCCCTTTCAAAGGGCACCTTGAACCGCTGAAAAAAAATGGACAGTGATTAATCACCCTCTTCCATTTATCTTGAGCAACCCCCATTAATCACAATGAACGTAAGGCCCTTTGGGTAGCCTGCTATGCAGTGAATGGGAAGCAGAGTAATACTTACACCAAATAATCAGACCAACTCAGGAAGATCACAAAGGTTTCAGTTTTAATATCAATTATCTAAAACAGGGAGTTATAACAGACAACCACAGAGATAGCATGAGCTCTCAGCGCATCATACACAAAATTACACTTCTATATTAAAAATGCATCATACGTGATGTGATACTATGTGGTAACTAAGAGAAACCTACGAGGGATTGTGATACATTCAAGGGGAACATCTAAGTATACTTTCTATAAGGGGTTGGGTTTTGATTGGGTCTCTACTGTCAGGTGGACAACTCATGCCCACCCCTAGTGCAAGTCATCTTCAACTTTGATTAAGTACATGGTATATCATTGGTTCTTACGCTATAAGGCCTTTCGTTATACAGCCCTCTACAAATGGTTGGCATGCTCGTGCCAGTATGGAACATTTGGTTCACTAGCAGCATGTAAGCTCATATCCCAGGTGCCAGGAGCTGAACTTGACTGTACCTCCCCACCCAACTACCCCACCATCTCTCATGCCTTCTGCCATGAAGATTGTATTTGAACCTGACCTTAGAAAGTATCCTTACGTCTGAGAATATATGGAAGTGCGGGCACGCACTATCGTTTTTCTGTCCCCCCACTCCTGAACTCTATTTTCATCCTTGGCTCAGGTGACAGGAGACCATGATTTGGTCAATTTTGCAGCATTTAATTGTCTTAAATGAATCAAACTTGGCATGCATGGTGTTCTTTCTCTGCACCTTAACAATGGATGATTCAGCATCTCATGTTTACTGCCTTCAAGAATAGATAATGAGTCTTGGCTGCTTCAGCCTTGACACCAGGCCAGGCAGCCCTTCCAGACTCATCCACGATCTTGGGTAATTCTTTGCTGCAAAACAGCTCTCAGCTCTTATCTTCATGGGTTTGATCTTCACAAAAGATGTGACGCCAATGGCCAGTTTCTATATAATGGCGGCTCTGCCTGCAGTCTATTTACTACTATAGCCAGCATCTAAGATTACTGGATCTACTTGCGTTGCAGCATCTGTACATTTATTGAATGGCTTGTATTTTCTGCTGTGCTTCTCACACAGGCAATCCCCCTTTTCACATATGAAAGCTACTGGATTCTCAACTTCACCCTCACTTTCTGTAAGGTCTATACATTCTCTTATTCAGCAAGTCTTGTCTGTAGATCATGATCGTCTTTCATGACGTCAACAGCTCCTCTTTCTCTTATTTTAATATTCCTTCGGGGAGCTTCTCCAGTAAATTATCATCTCTTCGGGGATAGATTTGATAGGGTTTTCTCAATGGATACCTTTTCTCGAACATTCATTGCTGAACAGTCGCAACTGCTGTCATTAAGCATGACATAATCACGGGCTTCCAACATATGACTTGTCGGTGGACTGGACTTCCTGTAGAAGCAATTAGCTGATCCTCTATACTCCCCCCTCCAGTCGAGTTATCAATGATACCTTCACTGGTCTCCACATGTTGATATCTTCTCTTGAAGAAGTGCTTCTTTGGAGTCCAGATCTTTATCACTCCCTTCAGGGAATCTGCTGATTTTACATGTTCATCCACACTCTAAGTCATGTAGCTGCACTGTCCATACCGATTGCAATAGACCCATTGTCCTACGTATTTCTTGTGATTCCTTGGATGTAGGAACTTAGTTCCCTCGGGTGCTACAATGCTGGCTCCTATGTATGTTCTAACATCATCATCAGTCAATTCTTTGGGTCCAAACTCTGATTCAACATTGATCATGATCTTCCTCCCCACTGCATTCTTTGCTGTCTTCTTGCACTGTGTGATTATTATCCTGATCGCACAGAATCCAAACATCACCAACACTAACACGTAAAGATGTTTTGCATCCACTGTGGAACTCATGAGAATATAAATGCAAACCAACTATCATCTGTGATGTCTTCCGTCTCATCTTCCTTTTTGTTATGGCCTCTGTCAAAGTTCCATTCTCGTCATCATGAGAAGGTATGAATGTGCAACATGATGTCCCCATTTTTGCACAAAATCCTCCTTCCATTGCAGTGATCATGTCAATGACATATCTGTTCTGCGTGGTCATCAATCGTATGGCCCTCAATTCTTCCATGATACCATTCAATCCCTTTATGGCGGTGTTGATTGTCTACAAAAGCTCCCATCTGGTAATTTGAAGCCATTTAGCATTGGCCATCGTCTGGATCCCAGGCATGAACATATTTGTGAAGTTTAAAGCAGTCTTACTGAACAGTCTTTGCTCATACAGAATGGCTTCATATGCCTCTATGGATTTTGCTGAGAAGACATATTCTCTTCAGGTTCAAATGAGAAATGTAAGCAACCTTCTCCTTCTTAAATGAGCATCTGCTTTCGGAAATTCACAATGTTCAGGTCACTCTGAGAAATTACCAACGCTGGAACATGGATGAGCACCAAGGAACACGTCCCTCCCCAATCCTTGGCAACTTCATGTAGGCTCTGTGCCCACAAGCCCAATGTAGATCCATCAGGATGGCTGTCCCTGCTCCCATTCTGTAAACGTCTACTGTAGTTCTGTAGCCTATGTTATCTCCCACACGCTTTCTTCCTTCTCTGCGAAAGCACAGTGTCGCATTTGCCAATGGAACCACAATCATTGGACCTGACTCATCTTCACCCCATGTCAGTAACTTGGCATGCTTGGCCCATGACTTGTATTTGTATTTGTATTTATTGATTTATTAAGCGCCTTACGCCAAAGCGCTGGCAAACACCCATTGTTTACTCTCTGCACATCTTTCACATATTCTGACTTCAATAGATGAGCTGTGCAGGATATCACTTCATATTCCTATTCCTTCTTGGACTTCACTCGTCCATAGACTAAGACTTGAGTTTGTTCCCAACATCCAGGTGATCCAGCTACTTCTGTTATATCAGAGCATACCAGTCTCTTCATGTCTTTCATTACTATTTCTACCTGTCCTTCTACAGGATACACAAGCATCTGTGACATCTTGATATAATCATCCTGGAATGGTAAAGACCATTTTGATCTCCATCGCAAAGTGGGCCGACGTCCCTGAAATTGTCCTCTCGTAATGCATGCTTCAAGGTAAATGAGGCATCTGGCATTGTGTTCTGGGACTTCTATTGAAATAAAAGTTTGCACTGTATTCATGGCATAGGGTATGAGAGCACAGGCGTAGCAACTCTCCTTGGATGTTCTCTCTCCCACCGTTCCCATGTGCTGATACCACATGTTATTACCCAAATGTGCTGCATTGTCTACATATATATTTATCCCTTCATTATCTTCCTCTGCATTTCTCCTACATCTCCAATATGCAAGGTTTGTGTACTGCCCACAAAGTGAATCAAAAGCAGTTCTGAGAGTGGGGAGCACCATGGGGACATCTGTTTTGTCAGGACTAATATGATAGAGAGTGTGAAACAGGAGAAACAGAAAGACAAAAACAGTGATTGTACAGGCATATACTATGCACAAGACAATGGATATCCATTACTCTCACCATCCTGGCACTGGTCGTGTGTGTCCATTCCCTAAAAGTGCATCAGCTTCAACATTCCTCATTTCTACGTTAATAATAAGAGAATTCGTTTACTTCCTGCAGTTACAGCATCTGTTCTATTATCGTGATAAGAAGCCTTCTAATCCCAGGGCCATTTTTACGATCCTGTAAAAAAGTGTGAATATCAAAGTCTCTTGTGACAAGAGCAGGATAAGCTTGAAGGATAAATACAAAAACAGAAAACACAAGCCTATGCACATCACTTTCGGGGAAAACCGTGTGTTTATCCAAAAAAGTATTCAGTGAGAAATTAATCTGGATATTGCTCTCGTTTCCAATCTTCGATATCATGTCAGGCATATTTGTGATACAACATGTTCTAAAGTTCATTTTGCAAAACATTCCAGAGATTCTCAGTAAGGGTTTGCACTCTATATCTATAAGGAGTGTGAGTTTGAATCACAATTCAAATACAAATCTGCATTAACAGCTGGCCACATTATCGTCCTTCTTCTTCGTCATCGATCGTGTCTGCACACACTGAATTCTTCATCTTGTCTTGCTTGCGATTCAACAAAAGTGGGAGGGTGGGTTTTGTCTTTATATACCTTCACATCACCTAATTGAAGCTAAAATAGCCTGCCTTGGACATTCACTGCTGAAAGGGTTATATTTTCAATGCAAAAGGGGCAATGAAAACGTGGCTCAAGCCACTTTCTGGTGAAGTTTTAATTCATACTGACTCTTCAACAAATAACTTGGATGCTGATAAAAGTTCATGAGATCCGGTTGCTGGATTATATTCATCTGTGTTCTGAGACTGACTCCCCTGATGCTTGACTTGATCTGAAATGAGAGAGATGCTAGAGGTCGTACATGTCAAATAGTCATGCAACTCATCACCTAACGTTTTGTCTAAACTCTTGGCATCACTTTTACTCTAAGAGGAGGTGTAAGATGCATTCTCATTTGCCTTCCTGTCACTAGTTTGTGAGGGGTGTGGTGATGGTCCAAGCCAAGCTGATCCTGTGCGACATATAAAGCTAAGAGCAGCCAGTATAGCCATCTCTTCTTCAATGTCAGTTTAATCCTGGCAATCCTTTCTTTAAGAGGGCAGTTGAGTCTCTCACATTTTCCGTCTGCTTGTGGGTGATAAGCAGAAGAAAACGTGTGCTTAATATTGAATAGGAGCCCTATCTGTTCAAACACCTCATTTACAAAATGTGCCCCATTGTTGGATCTCAGCACTTCACATACACCTCATCTCGGAAAGACTTCATGCACTAAAAACTTTGCTGCGCAAGCGGCATCAGGTGAAGGGACCTGGAGAAGGGACACGCCACCACTGTCAGATACCTATATCCATTACACACCTGCAGCATATTGACATAGTCAATATGTAAATCCAAAAAAGGGACCATTCGGTTGAGGTATTACCCCTCTAATTGTTCTCAGTGTATGCCTAGCAGTAAATATTTGGCACACGATGCAGTTCACTATAAATAGTGCAACGTATTCCAACAAATTCGGAATCAACCAGTCTTCCGCAATAGTTGCAGCAAGACTTTCCCTAGTAACATGTGTGGGGTAATGCAGCTGCTCAAGCGCGACCTTCAGTAATGCTACTGGCATCACCAGCTTTACAGTGTTATCTTGTCACCATAATGCTTCTGTGGGGGATACAGAACACTCACTTTGTTTCCATAATTCCTGCTCTTCCTGCAGTGCACTTCCTTGAATCTCCATTAGCTGGGATATCGATAATTTATTAAACCCTTCTTGCATTTGCACAGCTATGACTACTTTCCCTTTTACCCTTGGAGTATCAAAACTTTAAATATCTGGATAATATGCAGCACTTTTGGCTTCTACGTCTGTAGCTCCGTTCCCACTAGAAATAAAATCTGGATGCCTAGTGGCAACTGTGCATTTAATGATCGCTATGGCCACTGGGAGTTGTAGTGCCTTAATAAGCCTGTCCAAGAAGGATGTGTGCTGCACTGGAGTGCCATCCGCTCATAGGTAGCCCCTCCTTTTCAAACATGCTAACCTTCAATTTACGGTTGATGTCACATAGGTGGAGTCACTGTAATCTGTCACTTCCTGTCCTTCAGATTTTTCGAGCTCGACAATAAGCGCTGCCAACTCTTCTGCTTGTGCTGAAAAGTGAGATGGTAGCCTTGCACTTGCTACAACTTCAAATTCTCCATTTAATCTATGCCTCACTACAGCTGCACCAGAATGCCTTTGCCAACTAGTCTCATCAATTTTCAAAGACCCATCATAAAGAGAATTCCCCCCATACTGACAATGCATTTTCTTTCACACAGGGAATATCATCATAAAAGTCAACATAATTAGCACAGTCATGTACATGATCACCTTCTGCTACTGGCTCGGCTACAAACCTGACAGTATTCACTATTTGACTTCTAGCAATTGGAATCGCTGGCTATAAAATCATTACTTGATAGGCTGAGGGTCGTTGGGATGTCAGTGTACCTTTAGACTTCTCTAAAATGGCAAACGGAGCATTTTCCACGAAGAGAGTTGTAGAACAGCCCATAACAATACACGTAGACTTCTCAATTAAGAACACAGAAGCTGCCAATGACTGTTCGCAAAGGAAAGTGTCCTTTCATAACTGGGTCTAAAATCCCACTGTAATACGCTAGATGCTTCTACCCCCAATGTAGTCCTTTGTGTAGGTACTACTGTCATAACTGTCCCATTCCTGTGTGAAAATAAATATAATTCCTCAGCATAATTGGGATTCCCAAAACAGGAGCAGTACAAATAGCTTTTTTCAACTTCTCAAACCCTTCCTCCATTTCCTCAGTCCATTCTATTTATACTTTATCCGCTTGTACTTTCTTTAAAGCCTGCAAAAGAGGTCTTGTGTATGAACTGTAATCAAACACCAAGGCTCTAACATAGCCAGAAAAACGTTTGCATCTGTTTCACTGTATCTGGTTTTGAGGTTTTCATAATCGCCTCAGCTCTTTCAGGTGTCGCCTTCTTTCCTTCGTGTGAAATCAGCAGCTTCTCTTTGTCTACCTTATATCCCTTGTCTGCTAGGATACTCATCAATTGAATAGAGTTTTGTCTGCTCTCATCTTCTGTGGTGCTACAAATTAAAATGCCATCTACTTGTAGTATCACCGCACTTTTTAAATCAATATTTCCTAAATCCATCAGTAGGACTCTGTTAAAGATTGATGGAGACTCACAATACCCTTGGGGCACATGAGTATGTTGTAGTCGAGTTTGGCGGAATGTAAAGGAAGTCAAGTCTTGTGAATTCTTGTGCAATGGGATCGAGAAAAATGCATTCTTCAAATCGATCACAGTGAAATATGGAGCTTCCACTGGGATTCTACATAGTATTGTCGCTGGATTAGGAACTAAAGAAAACTCTGCCTCTACAATCTGGTTAATCCATCTCAAATCGATCTCATATCTTGTATAAATATCCACAACCATCCCTTATATGTTTTGATAGGATACACCACAGTATTGCACGATGATTTTGATGGCACCGGAATACCTTGTTTCATCAGTGCTGAAATGGTCTTAAATATACCTTCACTAGCCTCTTGAGACATGGGGTACTGTCTTGCTTTATTTTGACTTCCACTATTCCCTTTAATAAACCTATGTCATAATGGCCTGTAGTCCAAAGGACACTGGGCACCTTCTTCAAGTCTTCCTGAAAAAACCCTGGATGCTGCTGCATTATTGCCATTCGCTGTGGGACTTCCCTCTTCTCTAATCTTATCCAGTATGTGAGGCTGATAAAAAATATGACTTCATCATTTGTTCTGTCTTCCCTAAACATGTAATTATCAGTTATATTAGTCAATCTGTACTCCTCTTTGAGATCTATTACTGTCCTCCAAGACTACCCTCATCGTTCATTTCTTCAAGCATCGCCATTTCCCTTTGTACTTTGGCTGCTTCCAATTCTATAGAGATTGTCTGTCCCCCCTCTACATCCATAGGTATTTGTGGTCTAAACAAGAACGCATCAGGTATTCTCACGATTGTTCCCATTAAGCCAGGCAGCCATGTCAATAGAATTCTCACTCCATACAGGAAAATGTCTGTCTCTACTGGATTGCCTCACAGAGCCACTTGCCCTGTGAATGCCAGTACACAGCTGCCCATATTTAAATAGTGTATTCCTGCAGTGGAACACACTATCCCTTGATCAGTAAATGAAATTGTCATATTTAGTTTTGTCATCAAATCTCTTCCCAAAATGTTAACGGGTGTCTACCGTGAATACAACAAAGGAACAGACATGTCACAATCTCCTAGAGAGAATGGCAATTCATCAGTAAAAGGATCTCGATTTGTAGCTCCAGAGAACCCTTGAGCATTCATGGCAATTCCCAAAATTGGATATTTTCCCTCCTGTAGCCCCAGTATCTACTAAAAAAGAAAAAGACTTGCCTCTTATTGTCACATAGACCCTTGGTTCCTCTTGGGGGTCTGGTGACAGTACTGAACACATCAAGTCACCCTGTGAGCTGTCCTATTGTGGGTACCGGCTCATTCCTGTTCCTGTGAAAGGATTCCCTCCCACCACAGTGGCACCTCCTATTGTGGGTGTCTGCACTTGTCCTGTGTTTGCATACTGCTGTGTCTCCATGGGTGCTTGTTGTGACTGTCCTTGCAGTGGATTCATTTGCACTTGCCCTGGTTGCTGTACCTGCTGCACTTGTGGCGCTTGTGTCTGATAGACTGTCTGCTCTTGGGTGAACCCTTCTCTTGTCTGTGTACTATATGGTGGAGGATTAGCTGTCCCGCAGTACTTTGGCTGCTTCCAATTCTATAGAGATTGTCTGTCCCCCCTCTACATCCATAGGTATTTGTGGTCTAAACAAGAACGCATCAGGTATTCTCACGATTGTTCCCATTAAGCCAGGCAGCCATGTCAATAGAATTCTCACTCCATACAGGAAAATGTCTGTCTCTACTGGATTGCCTCACAGAGCCACTTGCCCTGTGAATGCCAGTACACAGCTGCCCATATTTAAATAGTGTATTCCTGCAGTGGAACACACTATCCCTTGATCAGTAAATGAAATTGTCATATTTAGTTTTGTCATCAAATCTCTTCCCAAAATGTTAACGGGTGTCTACCGTGAATACAACAAAGGAACAGACATGTCACAATCTCCTAGAGAGAATGGCAATTCATCAGTAAAAGGATCTCGATTTGTAGCTCCAGAGAACCCTTGAGCATTCATGGCAATTCCCAAAATTGGATATTTTCCCTCCTGTAGCCCCAGTATCTACTAAAAAAGAAAAAGACTTGCCTCTTATTGTCACATAGACCCTTGGTTCCTCTTGGGGGTCTGGTGACAGTACTGAACACATCAAGTCACCCTGTGAGCTGTCCTATTGTGGGTACCGGCTCATTCCTGTTCCTGTGAAAGGATTCCCTCCCACCACAGTGGCACCTCCTATTGTGGGTGTCTGCACTTGTCCTGTGTTTGCATACTGCTGTGTCTCCATGGGTGCTTGTTGTGACTGTCCTTGCAGTGGATTCATTTGCACTTGCCCTGGTTGCTGTACCTGCTGCACTTGTGGCGCTTGTGTCTGATAGACTGTCTGCTCTTGGGTGAACCCTTCTCTTGTCTGTGTACTATATGGTGGAGGATTAGCTGTCCCGCCTCTTGAACATTTACCATTCTGTACATTCCCTTGGCTCCCACATACGCGTGCAATGTGCCCTGTCATCCCACAAATCCAACATACAGGGGGAGCCCGCCTAACTAGCCCCCTTTGGTTAAATCCTCCCTGTGTGTTCTTATTCTCATTCTGCATATACTGAAACCCACCTTGATTATTTTGTAATCCACCTCTTCCTCTGGAGCCCATATCTCTTCCTCGTGGTACAAACCCTTGACTACCCTGGTCCACCAGGTGCTGATTATTCACCTGCAAGGTACCCACTGTTTCCTGCATTCCGAGTCCTTCTCCGCTTGTCAATACTGCCCTTCTATCGAAAATATTGACCGTTTTTTCTGGACTAACTGGATTTCCTCAATTTTCCTAGTCTCATCTTTCTTCTTATTATTCTCTAGCAACAACGGACAGTGATGCACTATCATTAGCTCTATCTCAGCCCATGGTGTTGCTTCCATACCCACGTGTTTCTTCATTTGTCTCTGCACTGGCTCAGGTAACCCATGACATAAAATGTGGTAAAATAATGCCACTGTTTTTTCCCATGGCTCCCGCGTTTCAAGTTGCCATCGCTCTTGAATATCCTGAATGTAAGTAATAGGAACTTCATCTTCCTTCATTATACATGTCATAATTGAACCCATATCTGATGTGTCAAGATATGGTACCATTAGAGCCCTCCAAACATCTGCTCTGCAATTATTAAACGGCGATCCATCATGCACTGTGTTTTGTTCTTTCACACTTGCACACGCATTTCTCCTCCATATGTCATCAGTTCTCTCCCCAAGAATAGCTGCCAATAGAACCTTTATGTCCCCCAGTGCCAATGTGTTTCCTCCTGTCATTTTTTTTCTTCCCCGTATATCCATTTCCCAGCGCCTGAATCAAACTCGGGAACCTACACCTTAAATTATCCTTGTCCATCTGTGGCCATGGTATATATTGTGGTCTTGCTCACCCTTTTTACAATAAGGGAAACTGCATGAATCCCAACCCGTAGTCGGCCCCCATTGTTAGCCTTTCCATGGCAGAGACGATCGTCCCTGTCCATCTCCATGTCGGAAGCGACCTTAACCTGCTCACAGATGGCGGTGATTCTTCCTTCTCAGTACATGATCATCCTCAGGGATCCTGTCCTTAGGTTGTTCCAGATTTGACCATCTTACTTCCTTTTCTAGCTGCAGGCGTCCTTTGGGGGTGCACGCTCTCCCTCACTCTTCCACAAGGATGGATTATCTTTACTCGCTGACATGTCTAGGCCACAACTAGTGTGACCTTCACCCTATCTAGGTTCAGTTTGCTTAAGGACAAGGCTCTATGCTCAAGACTGAATGGATCTTCTTCTTCGATTTGTTATTCAAATGCTAGGGATGGATCCCCCTTTCCTCAACTTCCATATTTTCTGCCTTCCTTTAATTTGTGATAGGCCTTATCTATTCTGTCTCCGCTGCTTCCAGCTTCAAAGTTTTCTTCTCCCAAAACTATTTGAGATGCCCATGATGTTGCTTCCTTTATCGGAAGGAACTCTTCTCTTCTGTCCTATCGTATTGCTGGCCTTGGCCCTAGTGGTTCCTTGCAAATAAGGCTAATATCAAGATCCTGTTGTCTCTTCCTTCATTTTAATTCTTCATCTAGTTCTCTTCACTATCTCGGCTCCCTTCTAATTCTTTCCCCCTCTTGTCTTCGTTCTTCTCTCCTCACTTGTTCCCTTCTTTCCTCTTCTTCCATTCGTCTCTGTATCCTTTTGTTCCATAATCTATGCACTTCCTCCTCTTCCTTTCTCGTTTATCCCGATCTTCTGTTGCTCTTTTTTCACTTGCTCTTCTTGATACATCTGTTCTCGCCACTCCATGCTCTTTCTTTCATGCTAATCTTCCTTCAGTCTCTTTTCTCGTTCCCTGTCTTTTCTATCCTGTCTGTCTTTATCTTCTCTTTGTCTAACTTCCTTGATGCTTTTCCCATTTGGCTTGAGTAATATCTGTCCTCCCATCCATTTGTTCTGAATGAACCTTACCTCGTCAGCTTTATCCTTCTCCTCTTTCCATCTCTTAATCTCCCTTTCCATTTCTGTCGACACATTCCATAGCTCACTCTTCTCTTGCTTGTCTTGTATGATCTTAAAGATCTCCTCCTTTCTCTTATTCTCATCTGGACTATTGTCACTTTTATAAGCGGGCAGATCGTATATTGGATTACTGCCACTTTCAGTTCCTTTAAAGGATGCAACCCTACTTCTTCTACACTATCGTCTTTCACTTCAGGCGATGTAAAGGGAGCTGAAGGCTCAACACCTTCCTCCTCATATTGGCTAAGCATCCACTCCTTAGGTGGCGGATATTCCCTCTCTTCCTGATATATTTTCCAGAGCTCTAGAATAGCTAGTCTTTTCTCTAATTTCTTCCCCGCTTACACAGCGTGCAAGTATGTGGTCATGTGTTGGAATACCGCTTTTGACAGTGATCCCCCTTGTGGCCACGGCATGAACATTTTATCTGCCGTGCCTTTCACCCATTCTGCACTATACTGTTTGAGCTTGGGCATGTGCTTTGGTAATGTTTTACATAAATGCATCAGAGGAGTGTCTTCCATTATGACAAGTCTCAATTAACTGTCAAAACTTACCGGACTTTATAAAAATACTCTCCCCACTTTTTCAACACTTTTAAAACAACAAATATGAGCATGCACCAGCAATCGCCGCTGAAACCTCTACTTTCTCAATTCGCTATGTTTACCCCTGATTGGTACCAACCACGTCACTAGAAAGCCACTGTAGCATTTAAACATTTCTCAATTACTTCACAACTATTTATCGCTCTTCGACACCTTTACTCAATACACAATATACATACAGACTTGTCGACTTTGCACATTAAAAGAAACACGCTGTGATCATCTTTTCTTTCTCCTCGCCTCTATTTTTAAATACCCTGTCACAGGGTTTTAAATGTTTCCTTATGCAAACCTGTTTGCCCGTTGCCCATTTAACTCCATTGGAGTGTAAGACATTTTCTTCTGAAATCCCTTGGGTTAGGATTCTAGGCGCTTCTCTCTTCGCACAATATTTCCTGTTACTTCAAAAATTATCACAGCCGAATCCCCTTAGTTTCCCATTCTCCTTATTTTACTCACCATTTGTTCGTTAATCAGCTTGAGGCCTTCGCTATCGTTCTCCTCCTCCAAACGACCACTTCGCCTTCCATCACAGAGCGCCCGTGGAAACCGGGTAGGGATTTCATCAAAGGGGGACCTGCTCAATGTCTCGGTTCTTCTTGCAGTATTTCTATTCGGCCGCTCTCCACAGGAAACCCTGCAATCTTCTAGCTTAATGGTGAGGGATGCCTGATCGTCCGAAATACTGGGGACAAACTAGTTTGGATCTTTTAAATCACCCGATACTGCTACCATGTGAACGGAAAGCCCTTTGGGAAGCGTGTCATGCAGTGGATGCGAAGCAGAGTAACTCTTACACAAAATAATCATACCAACTGAGGAAGATGGCAAAGGTTTCTGTTTTAATATCAATTATGTAATACAGGGAGTTAAAACGGACATCAACGGATGTCGCACAAGCTCTCGGGGCATCATACAAAAAATTGCACTTATGTAGTAAAAATGTGTCATATGTGATGTCATACTACGTGGCAACTAAGAGAAACCGAAGAGGGATTTTGATACGTTCATGCAGTGGATTTTGAATATCTGTGGATTTATGGTGTTAATTCTGTCTCCCCTTGAGAAGTTTCAAGACCAGTAGTCCTATCAAGTGTTACATTTTCCATTCCGGAAGGCCTGTGAGATGGTGTTAATACATTAGAACTGGCAGGACCACAGATTAATCTGAATTTAAATTATTATTTTAAATGTTCACCCCCTAACATATAGACAGGGCAAGTATGCAAACTCAACACTTAAACTTTAGTTTGCTTCACCTTTTTAAAGGAGGATCCTTATCTAAAGTGGGCAGACTTCAAAGAGTTTATTAGCTTCGGAAGGGTACCTGTCTCTCCTCCCATCCTGTATGTTGGGGTTGGGTTTTGTTTGTGAATTGAAAGGATTCCCATATGTTAGAATTCAGATATGGCTCCATATAAAGTTGGTTACAGTCACAATTGCAGCTTTTAATGTCCCTGTTTTCCTAAAACACTGCAGTTCATATTGCATTGGCTTATCAAACCCCTATCAACAGTCCATATTCTCAAAACAAGTAGGTTACCTAAGCAGTTCTCCATTTTAATCAAAGTTGCAGGATATTTTCTGGTGCTTGAAATAGTCGTCTGAGGCCTTGTCAGTTTTACTTGGGTATTGCAAAACATTTCACCTGTGTTTTCCAACTGCTTTGCGCAGGCCGCATCCCACGTGTTGCTTTTTTAAGTTATCAGTTAGATACAATAGAGATACAGGCTCCTGGGCAGCTCAGACCAGAAGGTCACAGTCTATCCTTCAAAGAAATGGTGGTGGCCTTAAGACATTCTTCATTTCCTATGGAGAGCGAGCAGTGACACAAGTGATGAATGTCTATTCCATCCAGACCGCACCAGCTGTACTCTTTGGAACAGAGATATGAGGCCACCCTAATTGTTTGAATTTGGAAGTAGCAGAGAACACATTTTTGAAAAAGCTACTTAGACTTCCATACAGTTTCCCTAATGCCCTGCTCCAAATGGAATGTGGCCTTGACCCTATTATCCATTAACTGGGATGGAACTGGATCAGATTATGGGGGTTGCGTGTGCTTGTCAAGTACAAAGCAGCATAAAAAGATCTGATGAATTACCCCGGTGGACTTTCACTTCAATGATTGGCTCATGTTAAACTGGCTGGCATGGAAGAATTATGGCATAATCCGAACAACCTACTTTGTGGTCTCAAACGACACATAAAGCAGTTTGTCAAAATTGATATTCCAGAACATCTCATTCTGTCATGTCTGAACCTGAAAGTAGGACTGGTATATCTCTCAATCTTAGGTGGAGAGAGATATCTGGATCTGGTTTCACCCACTCATGCCCGTACCCTATTTTTGGAGTTTGGGACTGGGACATTGCAGGTTGTGTCCTTTACTAGTGGATGGAGGTGTAGTGGATGGAGGTGTAGCAATACTGAAACCTGTCCAAAGAGCTGTCTAGTGATCAAATCTATTATTCAAATCTAATAATCAAGTTCTGCTTTTTTTATGAGTTCTATTGTGATTTGATGAAGATTTACTTGTGACCACTGTTCAGAAAAGCATCTATTAAAACCATGAAAGAAGCCCTTAACTTATGCAAAGCTACGGCTAGTGAACAATCTATATTTTTTAGCAGAATTAATTTATTGAGCTTGGTTGCATAGGATGTTGCCCCAAGTCAATTGATTAACTCATGTCGGTTGTTATCTTTTTTGCAGGCCTTATAATGATGCTATATTATGAATTGGGTATTTTATATTGATATCTATCATGAATTGTTATTTAATTGTTCGATGTAATGTATTATTACAAAAAAAGGTAGCAGGCGCCCCTCTCTC
Organism: Ambystoma mexicanum; assembly: GCF_040938575.1. Lineage (NCBI taxonomy): Eukaryota > Metazoa > Chordata > Amphibia > Caudata > Ambystomatidae > Ambystoma > Ambystoma mexicanum. The sequence goes on along the minus strand of NC_090930.1, from coordinate 1,289,910,113 downwards.
GAAGAACAAGGCATGATAACCTGTTCAGTGGTTATTAACCACATTGAGAGTTCGCAGCCATTGCTTTTTGCTCACTGTACCTTCACAGATGGGAAATATCCATTTGCATATCAGTCTTTGTCCCGCCCACAAGGGCAGTCCAGCACCGAAATGCTATGGCAATTCCTCTCTGAACAAGAGTACCATCAGCAACCCCATACACGTGTTTCAGCCTTGTTGGGCATCATCAGTGAGGTGAAGCTGAGCCTCTCTAAGCACAGTGAGCAGGGAGTCCACGTCTGGTTGCCCCCAGGTAACCTAGGGTGACCAACCCCAAGTTCCTTTCATAAATACAAAAAAAGGTAGCAGGCGCCCCTCTCTCGAAGAACAAGGCATGATAACCTGTTCAGTGGTTATTAACCACATTGAGAGTTCGCAGCCATTGCTTTTTGCTCACTGTACCTTCACAGATGGGAAATATCCATTTGCATATCAGTCTTTGTCCCGCCCACAAGGGCAGTCCAGCACCGAAATGCTATGGCAATTCCTCTCTGAACAAGAGTACCATCAGCAACCCCATACACGTGTTTCAGCCTTGTTGGGCATCATCAGTGAGGTGAAGCTGAGCCTCTCTAAGCACAGTGAGCAGGGAGTCCACGTCTGGTTGCCCCCAGGTAACCTAGGGTGACCAACCCCAAGTTCCTTTCATAAATACAAAAAAAGGTAGCAGGCGCCCCTCTCTTGAAGAACAAGGCATGATAACCTGTTCAGTGGTTATTAACCACATTGAGAGTTCGCAGCCATTGCTTTTTGCTCACTGTACCTTCACAGATGGGAAATATCCATTTGCATATCAGTCTTTGTCCCGCCCACAAGGGCAGTCCAGCACCGAAATGCTATGGCAATTCCTCTCTGAACAAGAGTACCATCAGCAACCCCATACACGTGTTTCAGCCTTGTTGGGCATCATCAGTGAGGTGAAGCTGAGCCTCTCTAAGCACAGTGAGCAGGGAGTCCACATCTGGTTGCCCCCAGGTAACCTAGGGTGACCAACCCCAAGTTCCTTTCATAAATACAAAAAAAGGTAGCAGGCGCCCCTCTCTCGAAGAACAAGGCATGATAACCTGTTCAGTGGTTATTAACCACATTGAGAGTTCGCAGCCATTGCTTTTTGCTCACTGTACCTTCACAGATGGGAAATATCCATTTGCATATCAGTCTTTGTCCCGCCCACAAGGGCAGTCCAGCACCGAAATGCTATGGCAATTCCTCTCTGAACAGGAGTACCATCAGCAACCCCATACACGTGTTTCAGCCTTGTTGGGCATCATCAGTGAGGTGAAGCTGAGCCTCTCTAAGCACAGTGAGCAGGGAGTCCACGTCTGGTTGCCCCCAGGTAACCTAGGGTGACCAACCCCAAGTTCCTTTCATAAATACAAAAAAAGGTAGCAGGCGCCCCTCTCTTGAAGAACAAGGCATGATAACCTGTTCAGTGGTTATTAACCACATTGAGAGTTCGCAGCCATTGCTTTTTGCTCACTGTACCTTCACAGATGGGAAATATCCATTTGCATATCAGTCTTTGTCCCGCCCACAAGGGCAGTCCAGCACCGAAATGCTATGGCAATTCCTCTCTGAACAAGAGTACCATCAGCAACCCCATACACATGTTTCAGCCTTGTTGGGCATCATCAGTGAGGTGAAGCTGAGCCTCTCTAAGCACAGTGAGCAGGGAGTCCACGTCTGGTTGCCCCCAGGTAACCTAGGGTGACCAACCCCAAGTTCCTTTCATAAATACAAAAAAAGGTAGCAGGCGCCCCTCTCTCGAAGAACAAGGCATGATAACCTGTTCAGTGGTTATTAACCACATTGAGAGTTCGCAGCCATTGCTTTTTGCTCACTGTACCTTCACAGATGGGAAATATCCATTTGCATATCAGTCTTTGTCCCGCCCACAAGGGCAGTCCAGCACCGAAATGCTATGGCAATTCCTCTCTGAACAAGAGTACCATCAGCAACCCCATACACGTGTTTCAGCCTTGTTGGGCATCATCAGTGAGGTGAAGCTGAGCCTCTCTAAGCACAGTGAGCAGGGAGTCCACGTCTGGTTGCCCCCAGGTAACCTAGGGTGACCAACCCCAAGTTCCTTTCATAAATACAAAAAAAGGTAGCAGGCGCCCCTCTCTCGAAGAACAAGGCATGATAACCTGTTCAGTGGTTATTAACCACATTGAGAGTTTGCAGCCATTGCTTTTTGCTCACTGTACCTTCACAGATGGGAAATATCCATTTGCATATCAGTCTTTGTCCCGCCCACAAGGGCAGTCCAGCACCGAAATGCTATGGCAATTCCTCTCTGAACAAGAGTACCATCAGCAACCCCATACACGTGTTTCAGCCTTGTTGGGCATCATCAGTGAGGTGAAGCTGAGCCTCTCTAAGCACAGTGAGCAGGGAGTCCACGTCTGGTTGCCCCCAGGTAACCTAGGGTGACCAACCCCAAGTTCCTTTCATAAATACAAAAAAAGGTAGCAGGCGCCCCTCTCTCGAAGAACAAGGCATGATAACCTGTTCAGTGGTTATTAACCACATTGAGAGTTCGCAGCCATTGCTTTTTGCTCACTGTACCTTCACAGATGGGAAATAACTATTTGCATATCAGTCTTTGTCCAGCCCACAAGGGCAGTCCAGCACCGAAATGCTATGGCAATTCCTCTCTGAACAAGAGTACCATCAGCAACCCCATACACGTGTTTCAGCCTTGTTGGGCATCATCAGTGAGGTGAAGCTGAGCCTCTCTAAGCACAGTGAGCAGGGAGTCCACGTCTGGTTGCCCCCAGGTAACCTAGGGTGACCAACCCCAAGTTCCTTTCATAAATACAAAAAAAGGTAGCAGGCACCCCTCTCTCGAAGAACAAGGCATGATAACCTGTTCAGTGGTTATTAACCACATTGAGAGTTCGCAGCCATTGCTTTTTGCTCACTGTACCTTCACAGATGGGAAATATCCATTTGCATATCAGTCTTTGTCCCGCCCACAAGGGCAGTCCAGCACCGAAATGCTATGGCAATTCCTCTCTGAACAAGAGTACCATCAGCAACCCCATACACGTGTTTCAGCCTTGTTGGGCATCATCAGTGAGGTGAAGCTGAGCCTCTCTAAGCACAGTGAGCAGGGAGTCCACGTCTGGTTGCCCCCAGGTAACCTAGGGTGACCAACCCCAAGTTCCTTTCATAAATACAAAAAAAGGTAGCAGGCGCCCCTCTCTCGAAGAACAAGGCATGATAACCTGTTCAGTGGTTATTAACCACATTGAGAGTTCGCAGCCATTGCTTTTTGCTCACTGTACCTTCACAGATGGGAAATATCCATTTGCATATCAGTCTTTGTCCCGCCCACAAGGGCAGTCCAGCACCGAAATGCTATGGCAATTCCTCTCTGAACAAGAGTACCATCAGCAACCCCATACACGTGTTTCAGCCTTGTTGGGCATCATCAGTGAGGTGAAGCTGAGCCTCTCTAAGCACAGTGAGCAGGGAGTCCACGTCTGGTTGCCCCTAGGTAACCTAGGGTGACCAACCCCAAGTTCCTTTCATAAATACAAAAAAAGGTAGCAGGCGCCCCTCTCTCGAAGAACAAGGCATGATAACCTGTTCAGTGGTTATTAACCACATTGAGAGTTCGCAGCCATTGCTTTTTGCTCACTGTACCTTCACAGATGGGAAATATCCATTTGCATATCAGTCTTTGTCCCGCCCACAAGGGCAGTCCAGCACCGAAATGCTATGGCAATTCCTCTCTGAACAAGAGTACCATCAGCAACCCCATACACGTGTTTCAGCCTTGTTGGGCATCATCAGTGAGGTGAAGCTGAGCCTCTCTAAGCACCTTTGTTAAACTATTTGTTAAGGAACCTGGGATTGGTAACCCTAGGTCTCCTGGGGGCAACCAGACATGGTCTCCCTCTCACTGTGCTTAGAGAGGCATCAGCTTCACCTCACTGATGATCCCCAACAAGGGTGAAACACGTGTATGGGGTTGCTGGTGGTACTCTCGTTCATATTGGAATTGCCATTGTATTTCGGTGCTGGACTGCCCCTGGGCAGGACAAAGACTGATATGCAAATGGATATTTCCCATCTGTGAAAGGCACAGTGAGTAAAAGCAGTGGCTGCGAACTCTCAAGTGGTTAATAACCACTGAACAGGTTATCATGTCTGTTCTTGCGAGAGAGGGGCGCCCGCTACCTTTGTTAACGTAATGTATTATTACAATGTAATTGTATGTGACTGCTAAAGGCAAATTTGCTGAATAAAGCTTACTGACTGACTGTCAAAGGAGATTTATTTTTATTGTGATGATAAGACCTTGTCTTAAATATCCTTAACAAAAAAACGCATTTCCGTGGCTTCGTCTTTAACTGACAATAACAAGCCAAATTCATACCCCACTATGACTAGTGACCTAAAAGGTACCTCCAGGTACATTTAATTGTTGTTTGCAACTGATTTGTAGAAACAGAAACACTTTTTCTGACACCCTTTCGTGGTTATGGGTTATTTATGTACATTTTTTTTATTTTATTGGGATTTATATAGCGCTTAAATCCAATGCGCTTAACATGAGAACAGAAGAATACATAACAAGCATAAACAACAATGAAACAAGTATCAGAAAACAGTACTTAGAGCAATTTACATGAACAGTAAGGTATTACATGACTGGAACAGGAGGTGGGGGAGGTAGTAAAAATGTAGGATGTGCGGTAGGACCAACTTGAAAGAGATAGCTCAGGTATTATGATGGAGATTGGAGGAGATAAGACTTGAGAGAAGTGCAGAAGGAGGTGTAGGAGGAGATGGAGCATATGAGGAGGGGAAGATGGTTCCAGTGGAAAGGGGCGAGAAGTTGAAAAGATCTGAGGCATGAAGGGGCACAGGGCAGGGGAGGAGATCAGCAGAACGAAGTGGGCGGGGGAGAGTGGAAGGTGAGGAGAGAGGAAAGGAAAGGTGTGGCAAGACCGTAGAGGGATTTAAAGACAAGGCAGAGGAAGTTGAGTATCAGTTAAATCAATTCTTCCTTTTGTCTCTTGTTCAGTAATCATTAAGCAATCAGGTGAGAATAGTTTTTTCACCCCCATTTTCACTGGGAGGAGGCCTTAACTCGGCTGTATTTAAACCGCAACGTCTCTTAATTTGCATATGCGGTGAAAATAGGATAATTTCATACCTTGTTAGTCTGGCAGATGTGAAATGTTGCCTCTGCGTTCTAGGTAAAAGAACATCTACTGAATGAGGTACCATCATGGTTAAAGAGTGACCTAAAACCATTCCCTCGGTTTGTTTTACTGACGCAGCGGCTGCAGCAACAGCTTGCAAGCAACGTGGCAAAGCACATGCAACAGGAGCCAACGTGGAAGAGAAGTAACCGCATGGTCTATTTCTCCGCCCGTGCTCCTGAGTCAAAACAGCCAAAGCACATCCATCATTTTCATGCACAAATAACTTAAAAATCTTGTCGTAATTTGGCATGCCCAAAACTGGAGCTGAACATAACGCAGCTCTGAGCAGGTCAATTGCTTCTTGACAGTCCATGCTCCATGGCAAAGGTAAGGTAACATCCTTCCTTGTCAATGCCACTATCGGTTTCACAATCATTGAAAAATTATCGATCCACTGCCTACAATATGAAGCCATGCCAATTAAAGTGCTGACTTCTTTCCTTGTGTTTGGAATAGGCATATCAGAGATGCTTTCTATTATTTCTGATGTCAATCTTCTTCCCTCCTTCGATAGGAGGTAGCCCAAATAGACTTGTGACCGTGTGCCGCTAAATGTGTCAATAGTGCGACAGTGCTTTCTTTACAAATGTCTTCTGAGTCGGCTGCTATAAGCAGGTCATCAATATATTGTAACAACACACACCCTGACGGAACCTGAAGCATGTCTAGTTGTTCTTTCAATGCTCTACTGTAAATACTTGGACTTTCTTTGTAGCCTTGTGGAATACGTGTGAATGTAAATGAACATCCTCTCAGTGTAAAAGCAAACAAATATCTACTATCTGGATGCACTGGAATAGTAAAGAATGCATTTTTCAAATCAATAACACTAAAATAAGATGTGGAGGCTGAAATCATAGTCAAAATCGTTGTCACATCCGGGACTAATGGAAATTGCGGATCAACTACTTTATTCACTCCACGTAAATCAATTATAAAATGATAAGGTACATCATTACCTCCTTTCTTGTAAACTGGAAGAATTGGGCTATTTCAAATACTACCAGAAGTATCTTCAATTACATTTCTAGCAATCAAATCTGATACAATGCACTTCAACACTCTTTCACCCTCAGCCGGAATTTTGTATTGCAGAATACGCGGGAATGTAATTCCTTCTTTCAAAACAATTCTTACTGATTCTACTCTCAAACAACCAACATTATTATTGTTCATTGCCTATATACAAGCCGGTACTTTACTCAATTAAGTCAGCAATGGCATGGATAAAAATTGCCGGAAAGGTGAGTGGGGGGGGGAGGGAGAGGGGTAAGGAGGTAGGAGTCAAGAATAGATAAGAGGGGAGAAAATGGTGGGTTGGAGGAAAGGTGGAGATTAAAGTCACCCAGTACGATTAAAAGGGGTAGGACGGGGGGTGATGAGGCTGGGGAGGTGATCAATGTCCTCATAGAAGGAACCACGGGGGCTGGGAGAACGGTAAATAATAAGGAAACGGGTAGCTTGCGGGGAGTTAAAGATTTTATGCATGAACTCAAAGGAAGGGAGGACTGGGAGAGGAGAGGGACAGGGAGGAGGAAGACAGTTGGGACGTAAGAGAATTCCAACGCAGCTACCACGGCCTGAGGGTCGTGGACCATGGGTGAAAGAGGAGGAGGAAGAAGTGAGGGATGCTGGAACAGAAGTATTATGATGGGGGATCCATGTTTCAGTGATGCAGAGGAAGTGAAGGTTGAGGCGTAGGAATAGATCATGGGTAGCAGAAGTTTTGTTGCAGATTGATCTGGCATTCCAAAGGCCAACGTCAATGGAGTTGGGTTGGGTGCAAGTTAGTTGCGGATAGGTGAGGAAGGGGTGTCTAGTAGATGTGTTGGTGTGGTAAGGAGGGTGGGAGTGAGGGGATGAAGGAAAGTGAAAGGAGGAGATGGCCATGATGATGAGACAGAGAGTGGTGAGGGGGGTGGGCAGAGGACAGGGAGGTGAAAGGGAAAAGGGGAGAGAATGATGGGAGGTGTGGAGCATAACAGGGAGTACAGGCCTTTGAGAAAGTTAGTTGCGTAAGAGGGAACGGGGAGGGAGGGAAGTGGGAGCAGAGCTGGTGGAGACTGCTGGAGTGGAGAGGAGGCTGGGTAATCGTGGTAGTCCAACAGATGTAGAGGGAGGAGGATCCTCAGATGATGGTGAGAAAATCAGGTGGTCGGTGATAGTTGCTCCGGTACAGGCAGTGACAACTGCGTAAAGGGGAGATGGTGAAAATCCTCAGGAGATGGTGGAAATGTCAGGTGGCAAGCAGTAGTAGCTCTGGTACAGGTTGACCAACAGATGCGGAGTGAGAATGAGGCAGAACAGGCTGGGAGAGAGAGGAAAATAGGCGCAGTCCTTGTGTAAAGACACTGAGGAAAGTTGCTCAGACCAGTGAGTAAGGCACAGAGATGGAGGCAGTCAGGCAATCGACCGTTAAAACGGGGGTCTTAGTGGTGGGCTGTTCTAGCTGTAGTAGAGAGTTGATTAGACCAGTGGGTGAGGCACAGAGATAGAGGCAGTCAGGCTATCGTCTGTGGATACGGGGGTCCAGGTGGAGGACTGGTCGAGCTGGAGAAGTTCTGTAGTGGAGAGTTGCGCAGACCAGTGGGAGAGGTACGGAGATAGAGGAAGTCAGGCAGACACCCGTTGATACAGAGGACTTAGAGGTGGTCTGGTCAAGCTGGAGTAGAGCTGCGGTGGGTCGGTGGAAGCCTCTGCATGCTAGAGAAACTGAGTGATAGGAGGAACAGGGCGCAAACTCGCACCAATACTGGGCCTCCAAGGAAGACAGGGGGAGCTGGAGTGGTGCCGTGGGTCAGGAGGAGCAGAATCATATAGCTGCTGCGTGACTGGAGGAGCAGGGCGCAAGCTGGAGTAGTGCTGCAAGAACAGGGCACAAACACCCACCAACACTGAGCCTCCAAGGAAGGGAGGGCGAGCATTTAATTAATGGCATATTTTTGAAGAGATGATTCTAAAAAGGATTTAACTTTCAATGGATCTAGTATTGAATGTGTAGCCATTTATTTTAATTGCCCATTGTATATTCCCTGCTCTATTTTCCCCACTGTACTGTGAAATGTACGTTTGTGTAAGTGGGATTATTAAAAACATGCTCTATTTATATAATTGTTAATGCATTGTTCTCATAACTTTTCTTTACCTCCTATATTTTATCTGTTAATATTTACTTCTTCTCCCTTTTGTTTCTTCTCTCATTGTTTCCCATTTGCCTCACTCCCTGTTAAAAACAAGCATTTGTCCAAGTGCATGGTTGAGTTCAGTTGACAGCAGGAAGGGCTCTTGGTGCTCAAGGTGAACTTTAAGAACACTGAATCATTGAGAAGTGGACTTTACTGGTCTTTATTAGTCTTTATTCATTGTTTATCAGCATTCATTCAGGTGCTCCGCCCCCACTTCCTGCCGACTATTTAAGCAGCGGCCATGCTCATTTGTCCTCGCTCATTTGTCAGAGTGCATGGTTGAGTGCAGTTGGCAGCAGGAAGGACTCTCGGTGCTCAACGGTATGTTGCAAGGAATGTCATAACTCTAATTTTCCATCTTGCTGGACCCGTGGATCTGTAACCAACGCACCTTTCTTTATACTTCAGTGAACTTTAAGAACACTGAATCATTGCAAAGTGGACTTTATTAGTCTTTCATCAGCGTTCATTCAGGTGCTCTGCCCCACTTCCTGCTGACAATTTAAACCACTGGTCCTGATAGTCTCACCAATGTGATGCTCCAAACACACCCACATCAATGGGCTCTAGTGCTGTATGCTATTTTCTCCAGGATTATCAAACAGAGAAAAATTCCTCCTACCTGGAGAAGATCGATTATATTACCTATATTTAAGAAGGGTGTTCGGGAGTGTTCTAGTAACTATCAGCCTATAGCTCTACTAGATATCCCTGGCAAGATCTTCACGAGATTGCTGTTGAGAGACTTTGCCATTTGGGTTAAGCAAAGTAATCTATTTGACACTCATCAAACAGGCTTCATTCCAGGTTTAGGAACCTTGGTTAACTTATTGACAATATGGATTCTTAAAAATCAGGCTTTACACCCTGCACAACCATTGTATATAGCCTTTGTAGATTTTCGAGCTGCTTTTCACTCTGTGTCAAGAAACATCCTATTCCACAAACTTCAAAGAGCAAAGTGTCCGCCTCACATATTAGCCTTCATCTCTCAACTTCACATGAATGCAGCAGTCCAAATTCACCTGTCCCCAGATAGAAACTTGTCTAAACCCATATCTACCCATCAAGAACTAAAACAAGGATACATCCTTGCATCATCATTGTTCAACTACTTCATAGCAGACATTGGCCAACACTTCAAATTTGTTCTTGCTGATCCACCTAAAGTGGGAGGCTACACACTACCATTGCTATTGTATGCGGATGACTTAGTTCTGTTGTCTAAATCTCCTAAAGGTTTGCAAAATGTACATTTGTAACTTGAAACCTTTGCTAATGATCATGAACTGATAATACATTTGGAGAAAACAAAAATAATAATCTGTGCTTCTAAACAGCAGATCAAAGTTCTTAATGACTATTGTTACCTTGGCCTTAGCACAAATAACCACTTGTCTGATTCTCCTTCTATTGAAAAACTAAAAAGACAGCACAGACTGCTGCCGCTCAAGCCACAATAATTCACAAAACATACAGGAAATTCACATTACAACCGGTAATAACATTTTATAAACAGAAGGTTATTCCAGTTTTGATGTATGGAGCTGAAGCCAGAGCTTGGCACGAGATGGCCTATTGGACGAAACTGGAAGGATACTTCTGTCAGAGAGTCCTGTCCTGAAATGCATTACAAGCAAGGCAGAAGGGTCACTACTAACCATGTTGGCCCTCCAGTTTAATAGCGCTACAGCAAATAACATTCTTCTTTCGAAGAACCACATCAAAACCACTATGGTAGCTGCCGGTATCTAATGTGACCAGCTAAAAAGCAATCCTAATCATGCTAAAAAGAAACTGTGGCTTCATGATTGGATTCAAACTCGTCACCAATGTATGCAATACAGACTTTTTGAAAAGAATAACTTTGAAATAAAAAGTTAATAACCCTGAACTTTACTTGGTTGAATCCCCTGTCAAAAATACATAACAATGTTCTTACACTTTAGGCTAAATCTCTGGCCGACTCGCGAGATCTTGAGAAGAAGAACCAAAGAATTTCACTTCGTAAGATCCTATAGATTCTGCAAGAAACCGCTAGAAATTGAGACACTCAAACCTCTACTGGCCTTTTGCCCAGCTCTAATAAAACACTGTAAGCATTACTTAGAGCGACTACATGAGGACTTTCAATTTGTCTCATGTGACATGTTATGGGAAACCATATTTTACGGGAAAAGAAATCCGGTGATATTTGCTGCTATGACCTTTTTAAAGTCACTGAACCTTGCAACCATATAGTTACCATATTTTGGCTGTCTTGAATCAATCTTCATCTATCTTCATACCACTATGATCAAGAGTATGAACTGCTAAGCATTCATGTATATTGAATTTGTTTTCAAGCGACTCAATGACCACCTTATCCAGAAGCATGTTGAATTATTACCTTTTAATGTGGCATAACTTTTTATTATATGTGAAAGAAATTAAATGTTTTAATTGAAGTGTTTTCGAACCCTGTGTCTAAGAAACAAGTGTAATTTTCTGTCTTTTTTTGTATGCGAAACAGAAATTTTGAAGTGTATTTTAGAAATATGTGTAATTGTGTATGTCTAATTTGTATTTGAAACAAAAAATTGAAAGGTTGTTAATCAAGACATTTCTTTTTTTAAAAAATCAAGCATTGGCAATGCTAACAAATTCAGCTTTTGTGTCTATCTGTACTCCAACCTGTACTCCAATGCAAAATCTGAGTTCCTCCTCATATGTCATTCCTCCTTATCTGTACTCCAGTGAAAGAGTTTTGGCGTATAGGTGTCACAAGCAACACCGAATATACCAAACTAGAAAGCTGAGATCACTTAAACCAAAGAACAGTTGGACTGGTCGCCAAATCCTGCAACCTCAAAGATTCCTTTTATGAGGGCACCCGGGCTGAGTTAAAAGAACGCCCTCTTTCCCAATGCTAAATTATTCTTCAGACACTGTGACCAATTATATGTGTACTCACATCAAAGATACTCCGCAAAGGGAATATTTACTCAGGGATATCCCAAATGATACAGTGTTTGCTCAGTACAAACGTTATGGGCATTCATGGCCACCAGCATGCAATAACTCAGACCTCAGCAGACAGGAAAGAGGTAGAGCTTCCTGAGAAGGGTAGTGAATGTGCAGACCCGCTAAACACATTTTCCCCTGCAATAACCCAACCTGCATCTCCAATGGGCCATGTGCAAGAGAGCGAAGGGGGTTTTTCCTTGGCCGTGCAATGTTCGGCTAATGAACTGGAAACAATGGAAACCCTACAAAGCCACCCAGGAGCGCAGCCTCTGCTGCTGTGCAATCCTTCTGTGATTGTAACTGGGCTGACTTCCTTTTATGCTTCTCCATCATGAACAGCCTCACTCTTACCTGGTGGCCAGATTGGTCATAGAAAATGTAAAATCAACATGAATCCACACAGGATAGGAGGAACAGGCAGTTGGAGGAATCAGTGCTGTGTTAAAGATTCCTGTGACAATACCTGGCCTCTGAGCAAATGCTTTAAGATACATGTGTTGTAATTTTCATTCAAGTACCACTGAATTTCCATTGCCCGGAGCTACAAGTAAAAGGAGAGACACCTCCTGTTAAGGTTTTGAATGATGCGGCACACTCCAGACCAGGACTCTTTCTACTGGCCAGGGATGCAGCACACAATAAGACTCTTTTTAGTTTATTGCATTCAGATTCAGTTTTTGAGGAGGCAGCCAACCCGTCTCACACCCCCCTTTATGTACACCCTGTGCCGCAATGGATCATGAGCCAGGCTGCTGTGTAATAATGAAATATTTCTTTATTTAGAATTATGAATAAAAATCAAACACATTGAATATAGGGCAGCAATCACCAGTGTGGTGATAATTACACAGTAAAATGATACAATACACTTAGTTTAACCTTCTAACATCAGATACACAATGCACAAATGAATGAAAGCAAGACTACTTTTTGGATAGTATTTTTAAATGGTACCACAGTTAGGCATTTCCCCTGCAGCACTCCCTCAAACCCCTGTTGACGAAATGTTGTGTGGGTGGAGAGGAGTAGCGAGGAGTCAGGTATACTAGGCAAAAAAACGGAATGAAATTCCGACCTACCACAGCTGAATGGGAGGCCAAAATCGGATTGCGCTCCCTTGAAAAATTAGCAAAATGGCACTTGGAATTAGTGAATGGTTATTTTACATGTGTGGTTGAATGGCTAAGACAACAATGTGTGTGGCTGTACTCAAGAAGCAGAAACACTTACAAGCTACAAGGCATGGTAGTAAACAACAGGCATACAGTGTAGAAAATCAATGTTGGGAAGGAAAAACAGTGCAGCAAGAATCACATGTGGCAAAATTGCAATTTCTTAGTTTTTACAGGTTTAAAAAGGCAAACAACTTCAGAAATGAGCCAAACAGACATAATCGGAAATCAGTTTTAATGCTAATGTACAGAGGCACATCACAGGTATGATACTAAAGTGAAAGGGTGACTGTAGATGAGGACAGTATGGGATTCTTTGTAGGAAAAGTACATCAGATTTTTTAATGAAAGCTGTTACACAGGCAAAATCGTTTTTAAGAGGAAAAGGACAGGTACTATTGGGACTATTTTTTTAGTGGCTAGATTATTACAGAAGGACAATGCCCGTGAGAAGGTTCATTTGCAATGTTAACCCATTCACGCCATGTACCTCTTTATATGGGAATTAATTAATTTATCCTAAATAGTACTAAGGACTTATAAACGGACTGAAATTATTTGGAACGAATTACGCTAACACATGGAGATTAACACAGATTTTTCTACGGACAGGATACACAGAGGATTCTGACAATCTAAGAATTTACTAGGGTATTTATAGGATTTTTATGGGATTGGACAAAATACAAGGTAACAAAGAAATGGATGCAGCTTTTTGGTTACTGGGGAAGGGTGATTCTTACAAAAAGCACTTGAATGGGGTAGTTTGAACAGCCAGCTGGGCCTCCGGACAACGGGACAAGGATCTGGTCATTTGGGCAACAGCTAGGCTCTCCTCTAGGGACTCAGCAGGGCAACCAGGGTCTGGTCACAGTGGACGGCCGGGTGCATCAGCTGGGAAAGCAGGTCTTCTGATAACTGGATAATCCCAAAAGGGGTCAGCAGCCTTTCCCCCTTTTTCCCTTAATTATTGGGTTTTTTGTAGGGTTTAATGCTGTATAGGTGGTTCTGCCTGGATAGGAAATTCAGTTGTCTGGAATATTGTAGGGTGAATGTTGAATGTCTCCTCCTTATATAGGCCGGATGACATCAGAGGATTTTTACTATGTGGGCAGAACTAAGCTGGACATACCCTTAAAATCGGATAGGTCAGTCTGTGGATTTTGCCTCCTCCCTGTAAGCAGATTGGACCCAGGGAAGTGGCATCAGCTTTATGGTGTGTGTTTTATGAAGTGCATTGTTATACCACAGTTACATTTGCCAAAATCAGTTATGAAACTAAATGCTCATTTTTTGTTAGCCTCCTGAAAATCAGATAGGCAGATTCCATATTTTTCAAGTAATCTACCATTCCAAACCCCAGGTTTGTACGACTCTGTTTTGTCCTTCTGGCAATCTTCTGCATTTTCTATGGAAAGTATTTCCCCTAAAAATCTACAAGTGAATACACAGACGCTTATCAATGTCAGGCATATTTTCATTTGATAACCGTGTCATGTACGCTTTTTCCAGAAATTTCTTTTTACTGTCGTTTGCATCCCCCAAATGCTAGGAAGACCCACATCGTCTTATTTTAATAGCGTGAAAATCACATTAAAAACCATCATAATTTTACATTACTGTGTTTTCATATCACTGAAATAAATGTTTTAATGCAAAAAGTCTTTTGATTCCCATGCACCGGCTTTGTTCTCAAAAGTGGGCAGTCTTCCCAACCCCCCGGCAAATGTCTTTAATTGGTCAGCTTTGCCCAGAGATTGCATGGATTCTCCTTTGAAGTCCTTAGTTTAAATGCAGAGGATTTTCACACTTCTGAGGGGAAACACATGGGTTGGAGTCCCCCTTTGTTCTTGGGAGCATCCCTGCCCTGCAGTCTGAGGCACCCTGTAATTATCAGACTTGGCAGTCCACAGAACTGGGTACCTGTCCTGGCAATGGGAAATGACAGGGATGTACGAGATTTGGCCTTTGAGCCAAACTGGTCTAACAGGAATGTCTGAGTCAGCTATGCTGTTGAAATTTTTTTGTAAAGAAAATAAAATACACAGTTAAATATGCCTATATTTTTGCAGCTTTTCTTCCCCCAATGTACAGTTGTGTTTCTGGGCATTTTACAGTATTCTTTCCCATTTAGCTTCAATCATGTCCTTTCATTTCTCTGCAAGGCAAAGTAGCATGGGTTCATTTTATTTTGATCCATTTAACTAAATGCGGTTTCCTCACATTTTGCTGTCTGAAAGCTTCCAGAGCTCTAGTCAATTTCTGTACACAATGAGATGTTCAAGAAAAGGGTTCTTTAAAACTGACATTAGAAAGGGAGAGATAGAGCTCCTTGCGAAGAGTTTTGCCTGTCTTACTTTGTTGCCAAAGTAAACACTTGCTGTACGGCCTGAACTGAATTTCTCTGCTCTTTCACAGATATTACTGGACACCACAATGCCTTTCGGGGAGAAATGGCCCTCATTTGATGGTGTTCATCCTGAATTCTGATGGGCATGGCTGTGTTCTACGGGAACCAAACTGTGTAATGTTGAAAGATGAAAATAGCAGCAGTGCAAAGTCATTTTAAACACATAACATTTTCTCTTTCAGTTAGAAGTTTTGAGCTGGCAGCAGAGCAGCGCTGAACCAGTTGACTTTGAATTATTTTCTTTTGTGCAGTTGAAGAAAATAAATGCATCCCTTCTTGGGGTGTTATATGTTCAATCTCGCCCTGTATGTGCTCAGCAGAGCCAGTGCAGTCATTATTTTTGGTAACTGCTAAAAATAGAGTTTTGCGGCAAGGGAATATGTGCTCTGCAGACCCAGCACACTCATTATTCTTGTAATTGCTGAAAATGTAGTTTGGTGATGCAGGGGAGTTCTGCTGGGCTGGTAAATGTACCCCACACTCCCGTCTGATTCTAGGCCACGTGCAATGTGCACTTCAAACTTCAAACAGGGGCATGGCACTCATTGCACACCCATCACAAACCCGCCCCTTCTTCCTGTAGTCCCTCGAGAGGAGGGGGTGAAACAAAGCTGTGTATGTTTAATTTTCAGGCACCATCTCCAGGCTGAAGAACACAAACACAAGCACACGTTGCCATTACGCTGTCAATTTCCAGCAGGGAAATCCTTTTGCAAAGATGTACCCGTGCTGAATCCAATCCACACCTTCCCAGGTAAGAATATAGCCCCATAGGTGTGAGGGAGTTGGAGGGGGTTCCATAAATGGATGGGACTTAACTTGTGAATTAGAACATGAGTAACTTCTTAAATATAATGCTTTCCACAATGGCCTTGCAGCTTCGCAGCGCTGTATATCACAGCAACGCAGCCCGTTACTGTACACAATTACATGGCTTTCAACCATTATACTGACATCAGAAGGTTAAGAACGAAAGATTTTAAAGGTCCCAGCAATCATTTGAATTTGCAGGTCACACACAACTATATGGGACATGCACACCGAGACATGTTATGAGCTTGAACTATTGTTTATGTATATACTTATGGAGCCTCACATAAAACAATACTCACTGTGATGGAAAGGGCTACAGACCACTCAGATTTACATATGTCAAACAGACATGGCTCAGATTCTATGGGCCTCATTATGAGTCAGGCGTTAAGGCGTTAACGGCGCCGTAAACGGCGCCGACCCTTAACGCCTGATTACAAGGTCCCTTAGCGCCATGGTGATTTTAACGCCTTGAAGTGGGAGAATGGAAGACCAGGCTCCCGTCCTTCACCTCTCGCGCTTGGCCTAGAGGGTCACGACCCAGACACCCGCCACGAGAAGAGTTTGTCCATTTACCAGATGACCAAATACCCTGGTATAGGAACATACGGATGTGTCCATCTGCCTGCCCAACAGCCCGCACTGGCCATGCCGACACCTGCGGCACGGACCAACTAGACTAAAATCTACATGTCGTTAGAGATGCCATGACGACCTAGACAACGGGAAGCACATCTGTACAAATATACACATTGGACATTCCCACACCGATCTACACGAAGAATATACTCAGTGCTATGACGTAGGCGACAGGCATATTCACGGACGTGCATCTTTATTATTTTTACATAGGCTTTCAGAATGCAGAAACGCAAGACGCGTCATGAATTCATCTACAAAGCTTGCTCACGCTTCTCTTGAAACCAGTTACCACCATAAGAACTATAATGAAGACACGATACTGGTCATGGAACTATATGCTACTATAACTTAAAGCACCCATGCACCAACCGGACCACTTATGCACCAGGCCCAAGTAGGCCTCGAACAAGAGCTCCCGTGGACATTAATAAAGCAAGAGTCTGGTTGCTGATCCTGCAGAAGGGGCCCGGTGGAGCAACCAGCCAAGGTCGCGATGTTGCAAACCCACATTCCAAGAACAAAGCATCAAAGGCACGATGTTGCAACCTCGCACTCCGCGCACCAACGTTAAGGTCACACCTGCAAATTAAACCAGACACACAGTGGAAAAGCAATATTAATTGTGCAGAATTCTGCCTCAAACACGGTCCCTCCCCACGTGACCAAGCCGAACCTGACGAGATGCCAAACCCAGGAGAGAAAAGGCATCTGGATCCCTCGCTGCGAGACACAGGCAGATACACTTGAAAGGCTCAATGGACATCTGCGACAGCGGGAGCGGTCAGCCTTCCAACTATGAATAAATCCTCACATTGTCTGCACGTACCCATATTGAAACATTGTTGCAATCGCAGGTACACCGAGAGCTGGGAACAACGGTGGTCCCAGGCTGGGAAGCTCACGGGTGCACCAATCAGAACATGGGGCTCTTATCTCAGACGTCAGTAATATTAACCAATCCTCAGGAGTCTTCATGTAACAATTTTCATGTATCTAATTGTAGGGACAACCCAGATATATCACCTGACTACCCTTTGTCCACTAACATTGTCCTCTATATGTGTGCTATACTAACCCTACCACTCGAGCAACCAATTAAGAGTGGCGATAGGTTTTTTGTTAACTTTCTGAAGTGACGCAAATAGCGCGTCATAATGCAGTAAAAAGGGCCTGCGAGCCCCACGATTGTGTGTGTGTCAGGACAGACGCGTACGCTCCTTGACCCATCCCTGCCGTTTTGTCTAATAAACAGCAGAGTCACCTTGCTCCTTGTGTGTGTCTCATACTCTGTCTCAACTGGGATATACGGGAGGAGTTGGGGCCTCCTTGCTTGGAGGTCCACGGGCGGCCCGGCCGACCCCGGCAGAATTTCCCCCCGACAAGTTGGAGGCACTGCTGAGATCTGTTTAAGATCGACTTTTTATTTTTTACTTCGACCTTCTATTTTTAATTTTTCCAGGCACTCCCGTTGCGAGGAGGCCCGGCGGCGTGGCCCCCTCTGCCGTTGCCCCCTTCTGAGGACTACAGGACCATCGCGGAGCTGCGAGAAGACCGGACAGCGCAATCCGGATATTGGCCCTCGGGAGCAGGTTGAGAAGTATCCCGCCCGCGGTTGGCGAGTGTCCAGACGTAGTCCAGACGAGGGGAGGTGGCGAGTCGCTTGGAGGGGTGCACGCAGTCGAGCGGCCCTGCATCGAGAGAACTTGGTGAGCATGACACGCACAACAAGCAATGCGAAATTGTGAGGGAGGGGGGAGGAAGTGAATGAGGGAGGTGTTGTATAGATGCGCGGCGAAGGTCTAACAACTTAGTGTTGCCAATGGAATGAATGGTAGCGAAACAAGTGCGAGAGCAGTCGGCTACGTTACGCGGAAGAGGGAGGGCGGAGCACGAGAACATCACGTGCGGCCGCTCGTAAGGCACTAATTGGCCTAAGTCGTGACTACGTGTAAGGGTGGGGGTGTGTGTGGTTTCCTACGATTTGGCATTTATTGATCAATGAGTAGACGAGGATCCCTATTGTTCGAGCAAGAAACTCGATAGGTAGATGACGATTCCCTGTAGGCGGTGGCTAGTTAACTAAGTTGCCCAATACGGAAGATAATTGGCTGGTTAAGCCCTCCTGTTGAGGGGCGTATCACACGCGAGGCGACGCAGTGTGCGCAGTCCGATTATATTATTGATTTGATTACCTTGTTCCAGGAGTGACAGGAAGACAGCTGTAGGGTTAGCGGGGGTAGGTTGCAAGTGTATTTTGAACATAAAAGAACATAATAAGAATGTACCAGTAGCTCGAAGAGATCGGTGACGTCACCAGTAGGGATTTAATAGGACAGCGCGAACACAAGGAAGTTTGGTTTTGGGAGTGGTGGGGAAGAGAAATGTGATAAGGGAGCGGGCACGGAGATAAACGATAAACGAGTGAATCGGGAAAAAGAGAAGGGGAAAGGGGCGTGGCTGCGCACGGAGAACGCCGGCCACGGCAAGTGTAACAGGGGGAGGAGAACGGGGAAACAGGACGACTGTATAAGAGCGTCGTAAAGGGTACGCAGCCGCAGGGGGGTGTGTGCGCTTCGGCCGCAGGGGGCCGTAAGGGTGTAGTAACAGAAGGGAATCGACAAATGTAAAACCATACATAACGGATTGTCGTAAGTCCCCATACTTACGGGGCCAGGTAAACAATATAAGGTTGTATATTGTAAACTACTAGTGAAGGGAAGGATAACAAGTGGAGCGTCACTATGTCATACGGGACAGGGTCGGGAAGGTGGAGGAACACCCTCACTACACCATTACAACACATATGCACCACACTGCCACCCCATAGGGAGAAATTAATTAAGTACAGTATAGAGTGGACCCAGGGGACGGATAACAAAATGTTAACACCATGGCCGCCTAATGGGAGTTTCGATCCATATGCCCAACATTTACTGCTAAACCATCTGCACAATACATACAAGGGGAAGAAGTTGGCAAACCATGTGGAGGTGTTTAACTTATGGAGGATGTTCCAGGGGTCCCGACCGGGACCAAATGGAATGTTCACTATGGGGGAAACACCGGAAGAAAAGGAGATTAAGAAAGAAGGAGAGGATGGGAAACAGGGGCGTAAAAGCACAAAGAACACGGGGAACGGAGGAGAAGGAGGAGAAAAGATTGTTAAATCAGACGACATAAAAAAGGAACCGAACAACGAGATACCCATAACACCGGGAGTGAAAACGGAGGGAGGAGGGTTGTACCCTTTAAGAGAATTAGGAGAAATAGAAGGACAGTTAAGGGCGGCTGAAGGATACTCGAACCCGGCATACAGCCCTCCACCATATGTGGCTCATAGGAAAATGGCAGTGGGGGAGGGGAAGATTGGAGAAGAGCAGACTGTAGAGATAGGACATGATGATTGGGTAGCTGCACAGATATTATTAAAATTACGAGGTTCACTAACTGGAGAAGCGAGGGAGGCAGTAAAGAGAACAGACGAGGATAGTGCAAGAGAGAGTGAAATGAGGGGGGAGGAGCTATTACGGCAAAAGGAAGAGATTTTAGAGGAAAGATTAGCAAAGCTAAGGGATGAGCAGAATGAACTGATCAAACAGCTTGAGAGGGAGGAAAAAGAGAGAGTGAGGAAAAGAAAAGAAGGTAAGAACGAATTGGAAAAATTAAGGGAACAAAATGAGGAGCAAAGGAGAGAAGCTGAAAGGGTAAAAGCAGCAGCAGACAGGGTATCAAGAGTAATGTTGAGAGAGAAGAAGAAGGAAGAAGAAGAAAGAGAAAAGGAAATGGCAATATGGAAGAGGAGGGAACTATCAGAGATAGCTAAGAAATATGAAGAGGGGAAAATAATAGAAAGTATAGTGGAGAGAGAAAGAGTGAAATGGGAAAGGAAGAAAGAGGATGAAAGAATATTGGAACAGATGAGCAACGAAGTGATGGAGGAATTGAAAAGGAAGAGGGAGGAAAATAGTAGGGAGATGGAGGAGAAAAGTGAAGGAGAAAGAGAAGGGAGGAGTAGGGAGAGTGAAAGATGGGGGGATGTATATAGAAGTAGAGAAGTAGCAACAACATCAGCACTAGGGGGAGCGGTTGATAACAAAGGAAAAGGAGAAATAGACCTAAAAGACTTAGAGACAGTAACAATAAAAGGGAAAAAGGCAGAGTGGGGGGTGCCATTTATGAATGATTTTTGCAGTGAGGAGGAAGAAGGAGTGGAGAGAGAAGGAAGAAAGAGTGAAAGGGAAAGCTTAGATAAGCTATACCTCACTCGAACAAACATAGACTCGCCATGGATCAGTAGGAGAAGGGAGGACTTGGAGAGAAGTGAGGAGGGAGTGAAAGGACTAGTGGAAAGACAAACCCATGAAAACACACCATCCCCATCTCCATCACGCCCTCCCCCATCGCACCCTACATGCTCAACCACCGCACGCTCGCTGCGCAGAATAAAGCTCGCGCCCTTCATGGACGAACTAACACCCTATGCATGTCGGCTTAGAGACCTCCCTAGTCGCAGGCAAGACAGACAAATAAACACGCCCACATTAACTACAGGAAATGACGAAAGGGGAAAGGATGGAGAAGGAGTTAGGAGCAGGGGTAATAAGGACGGAATTGAAGAGGTAAAGGAACCGGAAGAAGAGGAGGGGTGTGAAGACTCGATATTGTGGAACATAAAGGGTGACACAAGACACAACTTAATGCCACTGTTGGAGAGAGGAGGGGTTAGACCACAGTACGTCCCTTGGAAGCATACGGATAAGGAAAATATAAAATGTAGGCTCCCATCACTAAGTGGAGGTGCGGGTAAGTGGATATATGAAATGGAAAAACACACCGCAGGACAGAAACTAGCAGTAGGAGATGTAAAGGGCCTGTTAATATCAATATTAGGGGATAGAGCGGATGACATTTGGAAGAGACCGGGATTCCATGGGGTAACAATAACAAACACATCGCATGATGGGGCACCGTTTGCAAACTGCAGACATGCGCTATGGCAGGCACTGAGAGTACAGTACCCAGACACATCAGACATAGGAGCAATTACTTCCCGTAAGATGCGTGAGAATGAGGATCCTGTTGATTATATCCAGGATATCCAAGAGAAGTGGTGCATGGAAACTAGGGAACAATGGGACAAAACACCAGCCATATTTTATCATATACTAGTACAAGGGCTCCCAGAAGGAGTTCAGAAACAACTAAAGAAAGTAGTGGGAATGGAAGCAAAACCATGGCCAGAAATACAACTGACTATAGCACATCACTGCAGGACATGGCAAGGAAAAATGAAACAAAAAGAAGAGGACAGGAAAACAGAAGAGGCTAAACTAGTACAGAAAAAACTTACTAAATACACAATGGAGGGGGCACTAATAACTACGCCCACACCAATGGCCCAAAGCCCCATACAAGTAGTGGCTGCACAAGATCCTGCTCAAATAGCACCTCCACAGACTATAACACAACAAGTCCCAGTCCCGCCACTGCAATTACACGCACCAAACATGGGAGGAGGGTACCTAATGCAAGGAGCTGGGTATTATAGTTATAATGGGGGAGAGGAGGATTTATGAGAGGGAGAGGATACGGATATAATGCCCAACAGCAGGTGGGAGGACTTAGAAATTCCTACCCCACAGGGCAACCAGTATACCAGGATAACACAGGGAGCTTCCCATGGCAAAGCAGGTAACCACCCGTGTGTTGGAGTTGTGGGTTATTAGGACACATGTCACGTACGTGTAGGGTCAGGCCAGGAACGCCAGCATGGAATGAACAAGCATAACCTAGGACCTCACAAAAACAGCAGGGCATACAACAACAGCAGACGTTACAACAAGGAAGTGGCCAACAACAACAACAAATACCACAACAACAGCCACTGCCACAACAACAAGTAACGTTAACACAGCAACCCCAAACTCAACAAACGCAATTGGGTAGGGTGACGGTCTTGGGACACAACCCTTACACAGGGAATGGCCAATCATTGTACCCACAATAGGACAGCCCACAGACGGCCTTGGTGTGTCCCATCCTGTCAGTAACACCTAATAGTGCGGAGGAGCCACGCATAGAGGTAACGATAGGTGACAAAAAATTATCATTCCTTGTTGACACCGGGGCAACCCGGTCTTGCATAAGGGAAGGTAAATTTAAGATGTCAGGCGAAGCCATGAACACCCAAGGATTTTCTGGGGCTAAAGGGTTGGTTCCCTTTACTGATAACGTTCCCTTATCTATTGGAGATTATGATCTGTCAGTTCCACTTTTATATTATAGTGCCTCACCAGTGAATATACTGGGGAGGGACATAATGAACAGGTTGAATATGACGATCTCCTTTACAGAGGATGGCATAATTTGCTCTACTCCAGGGATTAACATGCTCGCAGCACGACAGATTATGCAAGCATACTGTGGACAGACAGCGATTAGGGCGGAGCCAGTAGATGGCGAGCTATTCCAGTATGGAACAGACATGGCGTTTGCATGGATGCCAGGGATAGAAGGGAAGATATGGAGGAGGCCAGCAGCCTATCTGTTCCGACCAGAAACACCTGTTAATGAACCAGAAGGAAAGGTGTTTGTAATGGACATTGAGAGCATTATTGCAACAGCTGATTATATTGCTGTACATGCCCAAGACAAAGAAGGGAGAGCATGGAGGGCAGTGATAGCACTGGCAGAAGGATGTAGGCTGACCCAGGTGTCAGATGAGGAGCTGTTCTCAGAAGAAAAGGAGGAAGGTGAAATGGTGTTCATGATGAGTGTAGGAATATGGTTTAGAGTGGCTCACAAACAAGTAGCACAGAAAATTGCAATGGCACTTGAGGCACCCGCATGCACCCCAGTCCCCTTCTTTGAGGAGGATATGTCAAAGGTGCCCAAATCGTTATGGACTACTAGCCCTTATGACGTGGGATGCATAAAAAGCATAGGGGGTGTAAGGATAAAATTGAAAAAAGGTGCAATACTACCAAGAGTGAAACAGTACCCACTGTCAAAAGAGGCAGATGAGGGCATATATGAAACTATAACGGCCCTTATAAACAATGGCATATTGGTCCCCTCAGAGTCACCCTGTAACACGGCTGTGTATCCAGTGCGCAAGGCTAAACGGGGGTCTTGGCGCTTCATACAGGACCTCAGGCCCTTGAATAACATAGTAGAAGCAGAGTATCCAGTAACAGCAAACCCCGCCACAATATTGTGTGGCATTCCAGCAGAAGCATCACGGTTTACAGTGATTGACCTTAAAAATGCTTTTTTCTCAATACCATTACACCCAGACTCACAAGATTTGACAAGCTTCACTTACCGAAATACAAAGTGGAAACATACCAGATTGCCACAGGGGTATTGTGAATCACCCTCAATTTTCAATAGAGTAATACAGATGGATTTGAGTAACGTTGAAATGGAAAGCACAGTGTTACAGTATGTGGATGACATAATAATTTGCAGTACAAACGAAAGTAAATGTAGACAGGACTCCTTAAAAATGTTGACGATATTGGCTGAAAAAGGGTACAAGGTAGACATGAATAAGATACAATACTGTCAGGAACAGGTACTTTACATTGGCCAACTGATATCCCAACATGGAAGAAAGATTGCACCACAAAGAGCACAGGCCATTTCAAGCACTCCAATGCCACAGACTGTCAGCAATTTCTGGGGCTGTGCAACTACTGTAGAGCATGGGTATTTGATTACAGTTCATACATAGGACCCCTGCTTGAGGGTTTGAGAGAAGCAAATAAAGGGGAGAAAAAGTTGAGGTGGACTATGGAAATGAGGGAGGCCTTTGATGAATTGAAAGACGCAATATCAACTGCTCCGGTACTGGCATCCCCAGACTATGAGCGACGATTCTTTATATTTTCACATTGCGACTCAGCAGTGATGAAGGCAGTATTGGCCCAAAAAACGAGCATGGGCTATAAACCAGTAGCATTTTACAGCGGTCACTTAGACCCTGTGATGTTAGGCCACTTCCCTTGCGAACAAGGTCTCGCTGCAGCTGCTTTTGCAGTGGAAAAAGCATCAGCAATAACCATGGGGTGTCCGACTACACTGTTTGTGGAACATGCACTATTTGCAATATTGAATAAACCTAAGTCCACACTAACAACGCAAAGGGCATCAGGTTATGAGATCATCTTGTCTAGAGCTGAACTAGCAATTGTTAGATGTAGCACGGTTAACCCTGCAAGGTTCCTAGCAGAAGTAATTGAGGAGGGAGATTATGCACATGACTGCACCCAAATAACTGAAATGTACTCAGGTACTAGAAAAGTTGAAGAAAACGCACTAGAGGGAGGTGAGCATTTGTTTATTGATGGGCCATCAACTATTGATCAAGGAGATGGGATAAGGAGGACTGGGCAGCAGTGGTTAAAATGATGGAGGCGCCGGTGTGTGTGGCTATGAAATGTGTACAATTACCACAGCATTATTCTGCTCAAGCAGCGGAACTGGTTGCACTAATATTGGCATTGAAGGAAAGTTTTGACAAACGAGTAACCATATATTCCGACAGTGCATACGTTACATCCACTGTCCACTCAGGGCTATCAAAATGGAGAAGAAGAGGTTTTAGGAGAGCTGATGGCACTCCAGTGCAACATGCCCTCTTATTGGCTGAATTAATTGAAGTAATAAACGACCCCCAAGAACTAGCCCTAGTAAAGTGCACCGCACACACCAATGGAGAAGATCACGTCTCAAAAGGGAATGCAGCAGCAGACGCACATGCAAAATATGCTGCATACTTTGGTGAGATATGGAACCCCACAGACTCACAGAGAGGGAGAGGGAGGGGAATGGCTAGGGAGATGTTGATAAGAGAAGGGTACACCCATCTTCCAGCCACACAGATTATGGAGCTACAAGCGGCTGCACCAATGGCCGAAAAAGAAATATGGGTAAAAAGAGGATGTACAATGTCACCAACCGACGCATTATGGCGCCAGAGTGGCACTGGGAAAGTTGTAATACCGTTGGCACTTTTAAACACTGCCCTGAGCCAATTACATCACCCAGCCCATACAGGCAAGGAAATAATTGCAGCACGAATTAGAGAAGATTGGTTCTGTCCTGAGTTAAATTCTCATGTGTCAAATTTTATCAGCAATTGTCTTACATGTCAGCAGTTTACGGCCGGTCATACCCTAAAGGTGATAAGAGGTACCATACCCCGGCCAGAGGGACCTTTTCGGCACCTTCACATTGACTATGTTGATATGATCAACATATGTCAAGGTAATAGGTATATGATTGTAATAGTCTGTCCATTCTCTAGATGGATTGAAGCAGGGCCCTGTTCACACCCAGATGCATTTAGAGCAGCCAAATTCCTAGTAAGGGAGGTCTTCCCCAGGTGGGGAGTGTGCGAGGTGTTAAGGTCAGACAACGGCCCACATTTCGCAAACGAAACGTTCCAACATATTACTTCCTTGCTGAGCATAAAACATAAATTTGCATGTGCATACCACCCACAGGCTAACGGTATATGTGAACGCCTGAATGGCCTACTGAAGGAGGCAATTGCAAAAATACAACAAACAACAAAGAAAAGCTGGTTGTATTGCCTTCCATTAGCCCTATTTGAATTGAGGAATAGGCCAGGGTCCGACCACCACCTCACTCCTCACGAGGTGGTTACTGGACGTCAAATGCGCCTTCCCCTAACGCCAACGTCAAGGGCATTCACTGACCACGAAAGTTCAACAAGTGTGTTAGGTGATGAAATGTATCAATATGTGTCTTCTTTGATTACTAGTGTTGTGTTTGTGTCTCAACAGCTCGAGCGCACACGGGGCGGGTCTACCAGCAATCAAGAAGAAGGCGCCAGTACCGAATTGGAAAAGGAGAACTTGTGCAAACTTGCCAAAGGTGACCACGTGCTACTTCGCAATTTCAATAGAAAGTGGAACGATAAGAGGTTCACTGGCCCCCATCTGGTAGAGGACGTATCAACTAGAGCAGTAAAACTAAAAGACAAGCGTGCCTGGAACCACTTACATGATGTAAAGATCTACAAACTGCAGACCCGCCCCAGCGCCAACGACAGGTCCAGTGGAAGAGCAGCAACAACATCCCCGACAGAGGAAGGAAGTTCTACCACAGACAACGACCCAATTGTTCCCTTACCGTGTCACTACCCAACTTCCCCGGAGACAATAACTGACGAAGGAAGGGGTGATCCCCATACTGCCCACCCCATGGTCACACGCTCAAGGAGTAAAAATACTTCCACCACCTGAGCCCAAATCCCCGCCCATTGACCCCCAAGTATAGTTATAACTGACCTGAAAGACATTGCCTCACAAATACACCTGTAAACACGTGAATGTTCTCTTTTTCTCTCGCACATACAGGAACTGCGTATTGTATTGTTAAGAAAATAGCTTACTAACAAGTTCACTGCCCAGATGTAGATGGTACTCCCAGACGATAACTACCCAGAAGAATTGTCACACCAATTTGTATACGAAATAAAAAGGCCAACGTACCTAAAAAGGAGAAGGGTGCGTGTCTACTAGACAGCATTCCTCTTGGCCATAGAATATTCCATGCCCCACCTCCGCCCATACTTGCGGATCCTAAGAGACAGAGCACTTAGAGTACCGTGGGAACAGCTCTTCGCCTGGGCACTGAATGACTATTTGATAGGGAGAGCTTAAAGGAAACAAAACACTATTATTTAATAACAAGCATTTTGAGAATTTTCAGGCGGGCAACTTTAATGTCGCAAGAATACGCTGCCAGGACTGCAGCAAGGTAAGAGCAAAATGCCGGTGAGACTAGCATATGTAATAAAGGTAATAGGGATTTTGATGATCACCGGGTTCTTGGCTGCTTCTGTATGGCAGTACAGCTATGCTATTAATTTTATTGCTGCACCTAAACCTAATATACCCCCGTCCCCTGCTGCAACAGGTGTTACGTCAGGTGATAGTAGTAACTTTGCACCCAAGCAAAATAGAGTTAAACGCAGCACGTACTCAGACAATAAAGGTATTGATAATTTTATACAAGATTCAGCACACGTCACAAACAACATATGGTACCAACACATGACCCGCATTGGTAAACAGACAACTGAGGACAGCTGCTACGTTTGCTCATTAATACCATACGCCATGAGTGCTTCACGAACATTTGTTGCCACAGAAATTGATGAAAAGATAGCACAATGCATAATATACTTGGCACTGTTCCAAACGAAAGGAAGATTTCAAGGGACGGTAGTCCACATGACATGGAAAACACGAGACTCATATCCATATGAAAACAACTTCCTCAAGACCTATTTGAGTTACCACAAGACCAGTTTACATGCAGAAGCATTCAGATACATAACAAGTGGCCCTGCAAAAGGAGAAACAAAGAAAGTAACACTGCAGTATCTACCATGTGATTGGTACGCCACCGAAGTTCCGGGTAAACAAGGATGTTGGGAGAGGCCGCTGGTGACGATAACAGGAAAGGTGTATCTGGACAACAGCTGGGAGATAGGAGTGATTGGCAGCAACATGGTAACAAAAGAAACTATCTCAACTATCGAGGCCCACAATCACCGATGTTGGACGACGTGGATCAAGTATGTACCAATGCTCACGTGGGTAGAAACAGATGAAGACCCAATAACAATACTACCGCTGACTGCGCCCAAGGTATGCTACCAGCATAAAGGAGAGGTGGACGTAGGATATAACACCAATTGTGCAAGTGTGACGGAGTTACCTGAGGGGGGAGCAGGAACAGCAGTAATTATGGACCATTATTGGGCCTGTGGAGAAAAGGCTTACCATACTGCCCCCCCTGTGGAATGGTGTGTGCACAATGGTGCACGTCAATGTACCATCACTAGTGGTACCTAAGAAGCATGTTAATGTGGCGAACTTTCCCAAAATGGATGAAGGGGACAAGAGAAAAAAGAGATCTGCACCACTTCAGGAGGAGCAAGGGAACAGGACCAACAACAATGATACTGTCCTAAATAGAAGGAAAAGACAACGAGAGCCACTGACAGGAAATTACCTGTGGGGAAGGTCGGAAACGGAACTAACCTCCATACCGCCAGAACACAGACTATTCAGCAGAGCAGCAATGTTCTTCTCCTCAATAATACACCCGGGACTGCAGGCTTACGCAAACGCGAAATGGCTCCAAATAACTAGATGGGAACTAATGATGACCATCAATTCTACAGTAAATGGGTTTAACGCAATAAAAGAGGAGCTGCGAGCTATAAGAATGGTAGCACTCCAGAACAGATATGTATTGGACCTTCTCACAGCAATGGAAGGAGGAGTTTGTGCAAAGATAGGACAATCATGCTGCACGTTCATACCTGCCAACGATGCTGATAATGGTACACTGTGACTGAAGCAGTTTCACAATTGGCCCAGATGCACTCCAAAATGATGGATGAAAGTAACGGTGTAAACAAGGATAAGAGCTGGTTCTCAATATTATGGTCATGGATGCCATCCTGGCTGTCAGATGGACTGAAAATAATAGTGGGTTGTACTATTTTGGCTGGAGCTACGCTGATCATAATTAGATTTTGGAAGGCCCGGAAGGCACGCATCACTGACGAGTTGCTCGAAATGGTGGGAATGCACCCCCTGATGCCAGCAGATGACGGCCAACATGCAGGTGTGATAATACAGGAGAGGGAGAAGCTGCGCACACAAATCATCACCAACCATCTAGACCCACCATCAGTGAAGATCGAGAACCCAAGAAACCCCAGGAGTTACATAGGGAAATGGGTATACTGTACTCCTGGAGGAACATGTGAATATATGTATTGGTCATTTGAAGATCATGTGAACCATTATGGACATCTGGGAGGAATAACTAAGATATGGCGAGTAAGAGGAGATAACGAGAAGGATATGTTTGTGGTCGACAAGTCGACCAGAGGGGGGACTGAAGTGGGAGAATGGAAGACCAGGCTCCCGTCCTTCACCTCTCGCGCTTGGCCTAGAGGGTCACGACCCAGACACCCGCCACGAGAAGAGTTTGTCCATTTACCAGATGACCAAATACCCTGGTATAGGAATATACGGATGTGTCCATCTGCCTGCCCAACAGCCCGCACTGGCCATGCCGACACCTGCGGCAAGGACCAACTAGACTAAAATCTACACGTCGTTAGAGATGCCATGACGACCTAGACAACGGGAAGCACATCTGTACAAATATACACATTGGACATTCCCACACCGATCTACACGAAGAATATACTCAGTGCTATGACGTAGGCGACAGGCATATTCACGGACGTGCATCTTTATTATTTTTACATAGGCTTTCAGAATGCAGAAACGCAAGACGCGTCATGAATTCATCTACAAAGCTTGCTCACGCTTCTCTTGAAACCAGTTACCACCATAAGAACTATAATGAAGACACGATACTGGTCATGGAACTATATGCTACTATAACTTAAAGCACCCATGCACCAACCGGACCACTTATGCACCAGGCCCAAGTACGCCTCGAACAGGAGCTCCCGTGGACATTAATAAAGCAAGAGTCTGGTTGCTGATCCTGCAGAAGGGGCCCGGTGGAGCAACCAGCCAAGGTCGCGATGTTGCAAACCCACATTCCAAGAACAAAGCATCAAAGGCACGATGTTGCAACCTCGCACTCCGCGCACCAACGTTAAGGTCACACCTGCAAATTAAACCAGACACACAGTGGAAAAGCAATATTAATTGTGCAGAATTCTGCCTCGAACACGGTCCCTCCCCACGTGACCAAGCCGAACCTGACGAGATGCCAAACCCAGGAGAGAAAAGGCGTCTGGATCCCTCGCTACGAGACACAGGCAGATACACTTGAAAGGCTCAATGGACATCTGCGACAGTGGGAGCGGTCAGCCTTCCAACTATGAATAAAACCTCACATTGTCTGCACGTACCCATATTGAAACATTGTTGCAATCGCAGGTACACCGAGAGCTGGGAACAACGGTGGTCCCAGGCTGGGAAGCTCACGGGTGCACCAATCAGAACATGGGGCTCTTATCTCAGACGTCAGTAATATTAACCAATCCTCAGGAGTCTTCATGTAACAATTTTCATGTATCTAATTGTAGGGACAACCCAGATATATCACCTGACTACCCTTTGTCCACTAACATTGTCCTCTATATGTGTGCTATACTAACCCTACCACTCGAGCAACCAATTAAGAGTGGCGATAGGTTTTTTGTTAACTTTCTGAAGTGACGCAAATAGCGCGTCATAATGCAGTAAAAAGGGCCTGCGAGCCCCACGATTGTGTGTGTGTCAGGACGGACGCGTACGCTCCTTGACCCATCCCTGCCGTTTTGTCTAATAAACAGCAGAGTCACCTTGCTCCTTGTGTGTGTCTCATACTCTGTCTCAACTGGGATATACGGGAGGAGTTGGGGCCTCCCTGTCTGGAGGTCCGCGGACGGCCCGGCCGACCCCGGCAGAATTTCCCCCCGACAGCCTGCTTTTTGCAGGCGTTAAAATCCATGGCGCTAAGGGACCATGGTGCTAATTACGCCACCGTAATTTACGGTGGAGTAATTAGCGCCTTCCCCACTCCCATTATGCCCTATGGGGCAAAAATGGGAATGGGGAAGGGTAAAATGGGAAATGGGGATTTACCGCCCCACTCACCTTGGAATGGGGCGGTAAATCCACCATCCACCATGGTGTAAACATAGTTTACACCATGGTGGTAAGGGTACGACCCAGGCGGTAACTTACCGCCTGGGTCGTAATGAGGCCCAATGTCAGAGAGATGGAGACACATAGGCTATTTGTTAATGCAATATTTTGGAAGGCTTGGTTAATGAGATCTGATGGAGGGACCTATCTGTCATAAATAGGAGTGATACTTGTTTTTTTGTTTGTTTTAGGTATATTTTAGAAATGAAATATTGCAGAAGCGGAGAAATAACATTAGGCTAAGTTGTAGTACTTTGTAAAGTGCTGCATGCGTGGCAACACTCTTGCTGCGACAGACACAAAATCTCACAGCCCCGTGATACAATGGTACCACCGGTGCAGACATGTGGACAGTGTAGGATGATGCCCATGTGCCAGGTTCAGGGCAGCAGCGAACAAATGTTGCAGCTGGGCAGAGAGGGACTCCTGGTTCTGCTGATGGTTAGCCCTCACCATCTCTGCCTTCTTTAGATGGTTTCGAAAGCCCTTGTAGAGCATTGCCCCGTAAATAGCCCATTACGAGGGTGAGGAGCAGCAAAACTTGGAAAACACTGCATTGCCTACAGGAGCAGAACCCGTTGCCTGTGTTCTCTCGCATAAGGCTGGCACTAGGCAGTGGGGCTCAGGCTTGCTCTGCTTCTGGTGATCCTGGGGTCATGGCATGGCAGCGATCTGAAACTATGAATGTCCTCTGTACAAAACACATTCCACCACTACGAATCCAGGGTTCTACACAGCAACCCTTGCTCGGTGGCTCAACTCACAGACATTCCTGACTGTCTTAGCTTGCCGTGCACATGTGTCAACGTCATCCAACATGGACACCCGCATGGAAGAGCAAGAGCTCAAAGAGTTCCAATGCGGAGCACTTTTGGGCAGGGAAAGGAAGGGGTGCGATACCCATAGGGATTAGTATAGCTATGGGCAGGGAAGAGGAGGGCTCATAATTAAACAATAGTGTATCCGACCTCAAATGTAATGTTGTCTGTGCCCCTCTCATAAGCCATTCCTCCCTATGTGTCCTTGAATCTTTACATGAATGCAATAGTTTAGGTCCTATAGGTGTCGCAAGCTACACCTAATAGCCCAAACAAATGAAGGGTTTGTTCTACTTTCACTCATAACCAACCATTAGTTAGAAATGCTGTAGAAGTTAAGACTGAACAGCTATGCCAAATTAAGCATGAACACTTGGTACCATCAGTGCTCAGTTATAGCCAATGCGATCATTGTGAGTGATGCACCCAGTGTATTCCAACACATCAGCACATCATTTGGTAAACTTTGTCATGAAAAGCGACTTATCTTCTCCTTAAGTGACGCCTGATCTCGCACATTGGTGTTCGATTTCATGCACATGTTCCATACCCAGCAGTCATGGGGTTTCATGCCTTATACATGTACAAAGCAGATGCTTCTCCTACGTCAGGCACAATGTGCCCAACATCACTGGAAATTCTTTCCAGTTAAACCCTGGATGTGGAAAGGGTGGCTGAACATTTTTTTTTTAAATCCTTAACCACTCATGGAGTTCATGAAGGACACACTAAAACCTATTGTGCACTGTAGCATCGTTCTTACTGTGTTTGCATATGACTGCAACATACAAATACCACATAGTGCTGCCACATAACCAGCCACAACCATAACGACTGCTTCATACACTAGTTGCAAGTCCCCGAGGAACCTTTTACTGCCAGCAGAACGTGCATGCATTGTTCTCACTGTTCAGTGCACTGACTGAGAAGGTGAAAAGTGTGAATGGATGGGTGACACAAATGTAGTGTAAATGAGTGGCTCAATAGATGGTGCTGACGTTTCTGGATGTGCTATAGCTGCTATTTATATTCATCGCAAGTCGTTTCTTAAGTATAAAACAGATATCTATTCTTAAATTAATTTACCCTCTGGCAAATGTTGTTATTGGCATACCCAAAATGCAGGCAGTGCATGACACAGACTGGCTTTACCCTTAAGTTGCATTATACAATAATGTATGTTTGAAATCTTTTTATTAGACATTCATTTTTCAAAAAAAGCCTAGAGCTGATTCAGAAAGCCTGTGCTTCCACTTGAAAAGCGTTTTTTAATCAGGCCCATAATAATTTCTTTCTGGCTGATGGCTCAGTCTCTTTGAAATTAAATTGCGTTCAAATCTCTCTCAGGCGTGTGCTCCCCCAAACAACTCCCATGTCTCGGGAAGATCCGCACTAGCTGTTTGGTTTCCAATACATTGAGCGTTGTACAAAGCCCTCTCTAGGAGCTAGTTAAGACGTAAAATCACACTTTATACCATTTTAAGGGTGAGCACACATTGTTTTGACTGTGTTCCCTCACTCAATACTAGCCTGTCTATCTGGCAAATGACACTTGGCTAATGTTAAATATTATTATTGCTTCAGAAAATCTGCTGTGCATGCTGTGCTTCCTTGCACAAAGACTCGATTGCCTGTCTGACAAATGTCTCAATTTCTTCTTTAAAAAAATGTATGTTTCTTAGCTCACCATTAAGGGTTTTCATTCCAATGATTGTGGCCTGTCTGTCTGAGAAATGTCCTGCTGCTTTGTCTTCTCTTCTAGTGTATCACCTCACACAGCCCTGGCATGAGTTTCTGGCAAGTGATATACCTATAAAACATGTCCATTTACATGGAATGTTTGTAGTTTAGAAACCATGAACTATCCCTGCCTCTGAAACGTACACGAACCTTATTTGAAGTTCTTGCAGAATTAACATGCATACCCTCATAAACATGGGAGCACATTTGTAATATAAAAACTGTTCTTCATAGGGATTTTTATATACAATTTGAAAGTTCAGAGTTGGCCCAATTTAGTTACTCTGAACTAAGCAGAATATTGTTTTTGTACAGTGTGCCCAATAAACTCCTGTTTTCATTTTAACCAAATCGTTCAAACATCCAAGTACAATGCATGTGTAATTAGAACCCTTTCATCCTCCATTTGCTTTATACTTGTATGTGGTAAAATGTATACATATACCTGTGAATATTAGCGAGCTGCATGGCACACAGCAAAATGCAGCACTGCGCAACACATCACAAAACACAGATATTTCGGTGATGGATGAGTGGACCTTCCATGATCAACCTGAATGCCATTTCCCAAAATGGACACTCATTTGAGTGCTACTCTCCCTGACACCCCTGTGGGACACTTATGGGCTCCACAAATCCCACACATTATCAGGAGGCAAAAGGAAAGTGCCAATGCAACATTTAGGGCCTCATTACACGGACGGCGGTGGACCAAGGTGCTATTAGCACCTTGGTCCATGCCGGTAAAATACTGGCACAGCCTTGGAGGAAAGGGGAATTACCACCCTATTCCAAGGTTGGTGGGGCGGTAATTCCCCCTTCCCCCATTGCCCTTCCCCATTCCCATTTTTGCCCCATAGGGCATAATGGGAATGGGGAAGGTGCTAATTACGGCACCGCAAATTGCGGTACTGTAATTAGCTCCCTGGTCCCTTTGCAGGTTGGTTTTTAATGCCTGCAAAAAGCAGGCGTTAAAGTCTCCAACCCGCAAAGGGACCTCGTAGTAAGGCGGTAAGGGTTAACGGTCACCGGTACCATTAACAGTGACCGTTAACCCTTACCGCCGTCCGTGTAATGAGGCCCTTAGTAATGCAGACCTCTTAACAGACCTGTCGTCTTTTAACATAATAATTAAATGAACAATTGTAAAGTCCGTGTTCTATATAATCTCTTCTAAACAGAAAAATAATAATAATTTAGAATGTTGGAATGCCATTGAGTATGGATACACCATATGAAAAAATGATGCAGTTCATCGTGCTAAGGATTACAACAAAGCATGAAAACTGTTGTTTTGTTTTATTTACCGCCTTCGGGCATCATTATCGCTCTTAGTCCTCGAGGAAGCAATTCTCCCTCAACCCTAAACGCTGTAAGTAGTTGATAATCCATTTTTACAGTAAGCTGTACACTCTCACAGTAATTATCTAATAACCCAATATAAAAGACCGTGGCTTCCTAATCTGTTTATAATTATCATTTCAATGATCCTATGCATTAATGTCTGACCTTCAACAACTCTGACCTGATCTTAATTAGCACTAATGTCAAATCACCGCTATATAAGAAACTAGCCATGACCAAGTGAATGAACCCCAGGTTCAGTTAATTTCTGGAGCAATTATCTTTTCATGTTGGGTGATTTAAATGATTATCTGCACAATTTCACACAGTTTTATGTAATTCTGCAACATTAGAAATTCTGTTTTAAATCACATTTCAAAGACTGGGCTTGGGAGATGTTTTCCATATACTGCGGTAAACCAGGAGTCATGCATGTGAAACTATTGCTGCATAATATGAGAGAAAGCGCAGTGATTGTTTTCAATTATATTAAAATATCTTAATATTTTCACTGAATGAAACCACATTCAGAAAAAGAGTCCCAAGTATTTGGTGAGTAATCTTACATTTTGGTTAAAGATTGACTTTTATACAATTAGAAAATATAAAAGGCCCGGCGCCAAAAGGCCAACCGTGGTTAACGTTGTTTTTTTAATGAAAAAGTGGTAACATAACAAATCATATCTTGTCATGATCGATAGCTTTAACGAAATAATGTTCAATTTAGTTTAAGTAATAATGTAAGTTTCCAGTGTATGCTCGTGTCCACGCACCAAAACAAGACTTACAATGAGAACAACATAAAGCTCGGCTGTAATCTGGGCCATGGTCCCCATCAACTTTGTCAACAGGAGTACACATCAAATTCCTGCTCCACCTGTTTCATTCTAAATCCATGATGATTGTTTGTTCATCCTTTTATATGGCCCTATAAATGTATGTCTACATCTTAGACGACTGGTCAGAGTTTGCCCATGTGACATACACATGTGTATATGTTCTGTTTATCTGTCACTGCACTAAAATAAATCCAGCAAATCCTTGTTTTTACTGTAATGTAATGTAAAGTGGTTTTATATAGCACCCTTCAGCCCATAATGTTGACCTTGCTGTGCTCTGTAAGAAAGGAGGTCAGGGTGTGTTAATCAGATGGCGGGAAGGCAGATGCAACCTTTGCTGATGATGGATGCAGGTCGGAAGTACAAGTTACCTGTGTGCCGAAATGAAAATCTCAATATTTGTGGTTGATACCCACTGTGCAGGTTAGCCATATTGGCAGCCCTCAGATTGTGGAGTGCAACATTTACAGCATGGTTGTTGGTAGAAGATGAATAGGGTATGAATCTACACTAGACCTAGAGGTTGTCTAAATGGGTGTGGCAGGTGCAAGGATGCTATATTACAGTAGTGAGGAATTATTTGAGGGATGGAAGGGGTTGAGAGGACAAGAGGGTTCTGGCTCTTTGTTGTAGATTTTACTGACATTAAGGTGCGTATCAGTATCATGCAGCAGACATTCCATGAATCATATTGGATTCCCACAGATGGTAAGGCCAGGAGTTTAGAAAAATAGCTTGTTATAACTGAGCCCAGGTTTCTGGTGCAAGAGTTTTTAGTCGGTTGCTATTATTTTTCATTTGAGTCAAAGTTGTTGGTTAAAAAGCCTAGTCTTGAGCTGTTTCCTGAATTCAAATGATTCACTTCCCGTTGGAGAGGTTTGAGTAGGGGGTGTCCACAGTTTTGTGGGCAGAACTGAAAAAGAGAATCATCCTTGCTGTTTTTTGTTGTAATTGGGGACTAGTACTAGTGCAGCCTTTTTCTGGATCTAAGTGTTCTAAGGTGTTGAAATGATTTTTTTTTTTGATGGATAGCTAGTGGAAAATATGTAATGCTGGCATGCTATGTTCAAATTGCTTCATTCTGAGTAGTCTTGCTGCTGAATTTTGAACTATTTGAGGTTTGTTGATTAGGTAACCTGGAACTGGAGTGTTTGCATAGTCTAGTGTGGATTGTATTGGAGAAATTACGGTCATGCCTCTGTGGATGAATGTTCAGTAAGGTACGATTCAGCCTAACTTGCACAGCTGGGAGAAACAGCTTCTTACATTGGCTTTTATGGATGGATCAAGAGTCAACATGTTGTCCATTGACATTCCAAGATTTCTTAATGTGGTTGACAGGTTTGGGCAAGGGCCCATCTTGGTAACCTGAGGGATTTTGGTGGAGTAAGAACCTGTAGGAATACATAGGTTCAGTTCTGTTTTTCTAGGGTTGAGTTTTAGTTTGTTTGCTGTCATCCGTGGAGATGGCCATTGTTTCTTGCATTCAGTTAGACTATAAACCTTTTTTTAGAGACCACATGGACAAAGAAACAGAACCAGACCCAGGGCTCCACCCTAAATATAATTTCACCCCTCTAGACAACCAAGTCTAGTGACAAATTGACATTTTAAAAATGTATATTGCAAGGCCTTCTTAAACTGAAGATGAACAAAACTAAACTAAACCACAACATATTGAAAGAGGAAAGAAACGTGTTGAATACACTCTCTGGGAACCGTAATGTTGTAAAACAAGCATACAAAGGAAGCGGCATAGTCCTTTTGTCTGTACCACAATATGAACACATGGTGATGTTTCTACTGGAAGACAGAGCGAGATATAGCCTACTCAGGGAAGATCCCACAAAAGTACTTCAACACAAAATTTCAGAAACAGTTACATATGGTCTACAACACAACTGGATCACAAAAAAGAGGCAGACTTTCTCAACAGCACACAAGGACACACACCTTGCTTTTATGCACTACCTAAAATTCACAGAATGAACATGGTTGATGGTTCTTTTGATGGTCCTGTGAGGTGTGGTGTCTATGTGAATATTGTGAATGGGATAGATAAGTGATCTAACTATATGGGTAGGTCTCTTAACCATCTGTTTGAAGTGTAATACAGCAACATTTGCTTCAAGTGACTATGTAATAGCCTTGTCTTCTTTCTAGAGCCAGATATTGATATCTCAAAGTATAGTTAGTACTTGACGATCTACTCACAGGACAGCAGTGGCATCAGTGAGTTTGTCAGCAAATTGTGGGCTGTAGGAGGGAGATCCATGGAATAAAAGGAATTGTAGTATAGCTGTGGGAGCGATAGACCAAGTCAGAGCGAGCTGATTCACAGTCTGGGATGATGTCAATGGAGGGTGTTGAGACTACAATGGATTCTCTGTGCACCAGAGCTATGTAACCTCCTCTCCTATTGTTGCAGTTAACACAGATGATCTTGAAGCTTGGTGGGATACTCTCATGGATAACTAGGGACTCATCATCTCAGAGCCAAGTGTAAGTCTATCTGTTCTTCAGAGAGAAGGTAAAACATATCTGCATAGTGCTTGGAGAGAGAATATGCATTGATCAGGAGGCCTTTTATGGCTGTCATTCCTGGGTGGGTTCAGCTGAATTGACGAGTGTTGTTGGGTTGTTCAAGGTTGTTAGTTTGCTATGCACTGCATGTTACGCTTTCAGCTTCAAGGATGCTTAGGTGGC
Source organism: Ambystoma mexicanum (assembly GCF_040938575.1). Taxonomy (NCBI): domain Eukaryota; kingdom Metazoa; phylum Chordata; class Amphibia; order Caudata; family Ambystomatidae; genus Ambystoma; species Ambystoma mexicanum. The sequence continues at coordinate 1,289,871,448 of NC_090930.1, read as the reverse complement.
TCTTCAAGGTGTCTGGAAGATCTCTCAGTTCCTGCTGCTTAGTTGTGGTGAATGGTGCAGGGTAGAGATATCACAAGCTAGACTGCTGTGGTGTGCAAATGAAACCAAATTAGTCTAGAAGGTTATCTGTTAGGTATGCACAGTGAGGCAATCCAGATTGTGTACGAGATGTGGGATGCAGTATAATTACCCAGACAGATGTGTGGCTAGTCTAATGATGCAATCTAGCTGTGTACAAATATGTTCGTTCAGGAATAGATAACATGATCTAATCAGATTTATTGGTACAGATTAACACAGTCACACTGCACAGATTCAGATTAGATTTATGTGTTAGGAGTGCAGGGGAAAATTAAAGTGTAGATTCACCATACCTGTGTGAGTTTTCTCTGCCCAAACAGTGTTGGTACTAGGGGCAGGGCTGGGGCAAAAGGTAAACAGGCTAATGTATAGTGGCTGCCCTTGGGGCATTGCTTAAAAGATAGTGAGTGGGCAGGGGGGGACAAACAGGACCAGGCCACAAACACAGTGCTGTTTAGGAACAGTCCAGAGGAAATTAAACTTGTAGAAAATAAGACTAAAAACCCAACACTATCCCTGCAACAGAGCACAAAACAGGCTGTAAACTCTTTACCAAGTGTTTTCTCAGCAGGATGGAAGCAGATTAAGGGGGAGCAGTCTGAGAGGGCTCGGAAACAAACGCAAGGGTAACCTGACTGCCTGAGTAAATTGCCCTGGACTGAAAAGGGAAAGGGAAAAGCCAGAAACACACAAAGGACTATGCCACAAACACAGAGCAGTCTAGGAGCAGTCCACATGGGAAAAGGAAAGTATAAAGTACCACTATAACACAACAATATCTCTCCAACAGAGCACAAAACAGGCCCTAAACTCCTTACTAAATTTGTGTTGAGCAGTATAGATGCACATTGAGTGCAAGGAAATAGGGGGAAAGTAAGAGAGGGGTGGCAAACAAATGCAAGGGTCACATAGTGCATAATATACTTAAGGTTGAGATGAATTGCCTATGGCATTTTAGCAAATATTTTTTCTTTATTACTTATGAACCGTTCCATGAACAAAAACAGACAATATTCCACAATAACAATTTGAGGAAGGCCTGCTGCATGGATCATTTGAGAATTGTTCATGTAGGAGTTCATATTTTAAATTTATTTTTGTTCTAATCTTGTTTTGAACAGCTTTGAACATGGGGTATTCTCATAGGGAAAAAAAGCATGTTTTTGAACCAAATATCGCAAATTGGGCATATGAATTTTCCAGATTGTTGTCCAGCATCTAGATATTACCACTAATTGGTGCACTAAAAACTATTTAAAATCAGTCTGGCCAATTGTGTGAAATTAAAGCTTTTAACTGTATGTATATTTGAAGCATGTGCACAATGAATTTACATCAATTGGACAAACTATACATGAATGTTTTCAAGATGTGAATTTTGCAATGCACTCTACTGTATGTATGAAAACTCACATCAAAGTTAAGATTCCCTGTGATGTCAGTTTTCATATGTATATCTGATGTGTATGATATTTAAATTATGCACATGTATGCAATGTTAAACTCATAGATGTTTTGAATATTCACATCAAAGTTACAGCTCCCTTTAATGTGTTTTTATTCGTATACGAGGTGCATAATACAAGAGCAGAATGAATGTACATTTTATATTCAAACTCTACATATACATGGGGGAAATATAAATTCCATAAAATTACACTAATATATGTCTCAAAACTCATATCAAAGCCAGAACTCATTATCATGTCAGTTTTCGGGAGATGTAACTTGCGTACATGTATGAACTGTAAAATGCATATATAACTATCATACAGATTAAATACAGCAATGTAAGAGCTCACTTTAATGCAAGCTTTTATATCTGTAGGATCTGTACAATAGGTGAGCAGACTGAAGGTACATTTTTATATACAAAGTGCACAAGTACCTGTGGGAGAAGTACATTTCATACATACTCTAATATACGTTTGAAAACTCACATGAAAGTCAAGCCTGACTTTCATGTGAGTTTTCAGGAGATGTAAATTGCGTACATGTGCAAACTGTAAAACTCATATCCTGCTCTTGAACATATTAAACACTCACATCAAAATGAAACCTCACTCAAGTGTAATTTGTATGTACAGGAGGTATATCGGACATGTGCATTTTATGACTATATACCAAAGACTCATTCACTACATGTATGCCACATAGTCACGTGCCAGACACTTACACACTAACGCCTCAGTCTAACAACACATGTTCCTACAGCAGATGTTCCTAGGGCACACATTCTAATGACACACACTTCTATGACAAACACTCTTATAACACACTTCAACACTCAAACCTATCACACACACTTGTATTAAATAGACACTTGTATAAGACACACGCTTATGACGCAAACTTCTAGGACACTGATGATGCTTACACTTACCACACATGCTCCTATAACACACTCTTATGACACACTTATGGCATGCATACTTACAGCACAAGATCCCACGATACACACTCCATAGAATATGTACATTATGCATGGCTCTTGTTTTTGCAGCCCTCTCTTACTGCTCTTCCCTGCTTTCCTGCTTGTAATCTGTTGCATTCCTGCACAACATCCACTCTGCAAAAAAGTTTAAGGACTGCTTGATGCCTTTTTTGTGGGCTATATCTAGGTTTTTACTGTGATTTTCAACTCATTTCATTTTATCTTGCTGCTCCCATAGCGCACTGGGATTGTGGTCTAGTCCTTTGCTTGTTTCTGAAGTTTTTCCTTTCCCCGCCGATCCCTAAATAAATTGCCTGAGGGAGTCAGGTGTCCCAGGCCTTTTGTTTCTGCAGCCCTCTCTTACTGCTCTCCCCTGCTTTACATCTTGTAATCTATAACCATCCTGCTCAACAACCACTTGGGAAGGAGTTTAGTGCCTCTATGGTGGCTTTTTGGAGGAATGTATCTGTATTTTTACTTTGATTTCCAGCCCGTTTTTTGACCCAGACTACTCCTAGAGTGCACTGTGTTTGTGTTATAGTCCTTTGTTTGTTTCTGGCCTTTTTCCTTTCCACCTCCTACTCTCCATTTCTTAAGCACTGCTCTAAGGGCAGCAACTGCCCGGTTAGCGTCAAAGGGTGCCTCCTGTTAGCTGTTCACCTTGAACCACAGTCCCATCCATAGTGACTTCACTGTTTAGGGCAGAGAAAACTCATCATAAAGGTTAGGTGAATCTGCACTTATATTTTCGCAAAATTCCTAGCACATAACTTCACTACTAACTGTGGGTATCTGTGCCAGCACATTCGTTTGGACCCGGATAAATAGGCCTGAAAACCTTAGCACACAGCTATATTAAATCATTATGCTAGCTACACATATGTATGGCTAATTACAATATTGCCAACATCTGGTGCACAAACTGGTCTGACTCACTGTGTTATTGCCTGTATACCTGACAGACATAGACGTGTTTGTTTTTGTGTATGCACACCACAACTGTTTACCTTGTAATATATGCCCCTGAACACCTCGCACTGAGGTGAATTTAATTATTGTGTTCGCCTACAAAACTATTTTAATTGGCATAGCTAATTATACTGCTGAACCTCCCCTGCATGGTACTGGCCCACACTTGTAATCTCAGTGAAATCTACCACCAAGTGCCAGGGTGTGACAACACCCTCATTCCCACTCTCCACCCCTTCATCCCTCAACTATCTCCTCACTACTAAAATATTGCATGCTTACACCTACCTCACTCCTACAGATGAAATCCTAGGTCTCTTATACTTAACAGATTCAGACGCTATACATCTTCTATCAACAATCATGTTATTAATTTTGCACTTCACAATCCAGTGGCTGCCTATCTGACTAACCTACATTGTCAGTGCCAACCAAAAACAATATAGAGATTTCATATCGACACACAGTTGATGGGTATTTCTGACCTGTCCCCATCAACACCAATGGTTTCTTCATCCACCTTCCCGCTATCTGACTAACACACCCTGTCCTTTCTTACAGATCCATGGGCAGTGAGGCCAACATAATTGGCAGAAGTGTGCTATATTAGTCCACTTTACATTAATTTACATTGCATACATTGAGAATGAATGTACAGCTTCTACAAAAAATATAATGTACATGTAGAATATGCACATTGCACATGCTCAGAATCCATATACTGCTTGGAATGTGTACATGCTCATGCACCTTATGACATACAAACTTATGACACATGATCTTAAGACACTTTTACTGCACACAATCTTACAACACACGCTCCTATACAAAATGTACATGTACACGTGGAATATATACGGTGCACGCACATACGCAACTATATATATGAAAGGACACATAAAAGTCAAGACTGACTTTGACATCAATTTTCTGGAGATGTAAATTACATACAAGTGCAATCTGTGAAACTCATACCCCTCTTGAATGTATTAGAAATTCAAATCAAAGTTAGAATTCATTTTAATATGAGCATTCATATTAATTGGAGGTGAACAATGCATGTGCAGAATTAATGTACATTTTATTTACAAACTCTACATGTACATGTGGGAGATTGCCATTTCATATATGAATGCTACTTCATGTATGAAAACTCACACCGAAGCCAGGACTAACTTAGATGGTAGCTTTCAGGAAATGCAAATTGCATGCTTGTACGAACTGCAAAACTCATATAAGCATCTTGTACTTATTGAAACATTGCATAAAAGTCAAACCTCACTACAATGTAAGCTATCATACACATAGGAGGCATATGTCTTGTATTACTGTATGCCATACTCATATGCTACTTATGCGCAATACACCCACATACCAGACACTCACATGCCAGACATCTGCGCACCAAACACTCATGTGCCTCACACCACACAGTCCTGTGGCACATGCTCTTAGAACAGTCTTACAATGCACACTCCTATGGCACATGGTCTTACAAAACTCAAACATATGACACTCACACATTACAAACACTCGTTTGACACACACTTTGATGAAACACACTCCTAGGAGACACATACTAGCGATGCATGCTCCTATGACATACACTCCTACAAAAGACCTGACACATGATCTTACCACACATGCTCTTACTACACAGGATTTTATGACACACACACTAGTGACACATATGCTTACGCCAAGCATTGTGAGACAACATGCTCTTAAATCACACTCACATATACTATATATACTTACAACACAAGCTATACAACCAGGAGTGTTGCTAGGTATGGAAAAGACCCGGGGCTACGCTGATGTCGGAGCTGTCGGGACTGGGGGCTAGCTAGTCTTTTGGCTGTAGCTCCTGGGATTCTATCCGGGGCTACAACCAAAAGACCAGGGGCTACAGCCCCCTTAGCCCCCCCTAGCAACGCCTCTGTATACAACACATGCTCAGTATTAATGTACAGCTTCTATAAAAGGTGTACAGGTACATAGAGATGATATATATTTCGTACATATACACTACTGTGCGTAGGAACACTATTTCATACTTGTAGTTACACTATTACGACACATGCTCAGAATCAGTGTACAGCTTATATACAGCTTGTATACACAATGCACATGTAAATGTAGAATATATACATACACATGCTCAGAATGAATGTACAGATTGTATACACAAAGTACATATGCATGTACAATATGTACATTACACATGCTGATAATCAATGTACAGCTTCTATAAAAAATGTACAAGCATATGTAGAATATGCACATTACATGCACTCAGTATGAATGAACAGCTTATGCACAAACAGTACATGTACATGCTCGGGCACCTCACAACACAAACCTATGACACACAATCTTACAAACCTCCTACAACACACAAACTCCTGTAACACATGCTCCTATGACAGATGCTCCTGTTACACACAATTGTATGGCATGTGCTCTTAAGATACACATAGGCACACATGCTCTTAAAACACCTACTTATGGCAAAAACATGTATGCCACATGTTGTTATGCAATTATGACAGACAATAAGATTCACTGTACAGCTTCTATACAAAATATACATGTACATGTAGAATATGTACATTACAGAAACATGTGCTACTACACGTATGCAAGCTCACATCAAATCCAGGAATAATTTTGCTGTCACTATTCCGGTAATGTAAATCGCATACAGGTATGAAGTGTGAAACACATATGCCTCTTGTATGTATTGGACATTCACATCAAAGTTGGAGCTGAGTTTAATGTGACCTTTCATACTGACATGAGGCACACAACATATGAGCAGAATAAAGGCATATTTGATACACAAACTCTACACACCATGTGAGAGATGGACATTTCATACATGCACTCTACTATATGTATGAAAACTTGCATCAGGAGACACATCGGAATCAATGTACAGCTTCTATAAATGGTGTGCATGTACATAGAGAAGATATACCTTTCATACATTTATGCTACTACTACTGTAGGTAGGTACACTATTACAACACATGCTCAGAATCAATGTACAGCTTCTATATACAATGGACCTGTACATGTAGACTATGTACATTACACATGTTTAGAATGCATGTACAGATTGCATACCAAATGTATATGCACTAGCAGAATATATACATTACACCGCTCAGAAGGAATGTACAGCTTATATACACAATGTACATGTGCAACACGTACATTACACATGGTCAGAATCAATGGTCAGCTTCTATGTACAATTACATGCAGAATAATGCACATGGACATGCTCATATTCCTTACATCACAGTCTCAAAGTACACCTTTTACAGTACATGCTCTTGCGACACATGCTCTTACAACACACTTACGACACTCACACATTCTGCTCTCACACTTATGACACTCGCACCTATGACACATGCTCTTATGACACACACTCTTATGACACATGCTCCTAGACATACACACACACCCTTACCACTCTTACCACTCATGCTTATGACACATACATGTGTGCTGTTGTGCTGTTATGCTACTATGATAAAAGATCAGAATGAATATACACATTCTACGCAAAATGTACATCTACATGTAGCATATATGCACATTACAAATGCTCAGTGTCAATGTACAACATCTAAACAGAATGTACATGCACATTTAGAATATGTACCTTACACACTCAGAATCAATGTATGGCTTTACACAATCAGAATCAATGTATGGCTTCTATACAAAATGTACATGTACATGCAGAATATGTTCATTACACACAAATAAGTTGCTATACTTTTGAAAACTCACATCAAGTCAGGACTGATTTTGATGTTAGTTTTCAGGAGATGTAAACTCCATGCATATACACATTGTGAAGCTCATATACGCCACTTCTATTTATTGGAAACATACATCAAATGTAGAGCTCACTTTAATGTGAGCTTTCACACAGATAGGATGTGTACAATTGATGAGCAGACAGAATGTGCATTTTAAATGAAAACTCTATGCGCACATGTGGGTGATGTATATTTAAGGCATATATAAGACATGCATATTATTACTTTATATGAAAAACTCATATGCTACATATATGTTATACACTCACATTGTGAAAACATAAAAATTGATATGAGGCTGGGAAGCCCAAAAGAAACACACCAACACAGGTTACAAAGGACATACAAGTGCTTTATTAAAAAGCTACAACAGTTACCAAAGTCAATTGACAAACGGATAGCTATTCGGCTCTCAGAGTAACGTAACGAACTTCAACGAAGGTTCGATGCATTAGTAGAGAGACCGTACATTCGGAATACTTGGGCTTTTATATCCTTTATCCAGCCCTTGGCCAACCCCCTCGCGGGTTAACCATTCTTGGGATCAGGCATAGGGTTCCTTGCCAGGTCAATCCTATAATGTATGCTTTTTGATCAGTTCCGCTGATACAGTTGTTCATTTACACGTAGGTCAGTAATAGGACAAGATCTCAGTTCGCGACCCCGACAAGTGGCCTGCAGGTATATTAATTTTTTGTGGTCGTGACAACGGCCAGAATCTCACTCAGAATGTCATTCAGCCTCCATTTTGATGTTCAGGGTGACTTCTACATTACAAGAGAACCTAAAATGGCGGCTAAATCCAAGATGGCGACTTACATTACTTTTCGTTAAGGTCAAGACCTTGCCGCGGAGTCTATTCACATGATATTTTAGACAACTTGGCATAGGCCAATACACATTCAATTACTGCGATACGAGGCATAATATTATTTCAATTCCAACAAACCCTCCTTTTGGCCTATGCAAAGTGCTAATATCATTTCTAATACTTTTGCAAATAACTCCATGTATTGTCATCCGTACATCCCGAATCATTGTCTGTAATATCTATAGCCATTAGGTCATTCATCAGAACCTCTTGTAACACAAACTCTTTGGATGCTGTATCTGGGGCATACATTCTATGCCCTATTGTGCTCACTGCTTGGGCACAACATCCCCCTAGCATTCCACATATACTCGGAAGACATTGAAAACAGCAACAAAGAAATAGCAGGATCCCCAAAATAACCAGAATAACAGAAAGCACCTTCCAACCCCAAGATCGTAAAGAATCCCAGAACCAGGTGCTAAGATTCCAATCTCCTACAGGGATATATACTTCAGAACTAAGGATATGCAAGTTCTGTATTGCTTTAAAAATTGTCGGCGAGGAATCTGTTACGAAAACACAGCAAGCGGACCCCACCAATTTGCATACTCCACCTCGTTCTGCCAAAATGACATCTAATGCCATCCGATTTTGGAGTGCTACCAATCTTATTGCTTTTTGTTCTAGTGTCATATTGTAGAGTATGTCCGTGGTCCGGTTGATCGTTCTCTCCAGTACCCTTGCTAATCCCCTAATGTTCTCAGAGTTTGTTATTTGTCCCCAAAAGGGCACAACTGATTTTGCTATATCTCCCAATACTTGCCCAGGGGTATCTCCGTTCTTGTCCCGCCGTGGGCGAGCCTTAGAAACTTCCAATGTACTAGCTGCAAATACCCTAGGTAAACAGGATTCCTAAATAACAGGTTCCCTGCCAATCCTTGGGCAACCAGGGAAATGCTAAACTACCACAAACAAAATAAACAGGCCCCCCTACATACAGAGGCCTGTTTTCTCCAGTCAAATTTACAGTGTTCATACAACCTTCAAAATCTCCCATTGGCCGAGTGCCATTTCTTTGTACACAAAAGGGGACCGAATCAGGGCTATGATTTATAGAGTAAGAAGAAGGCACAGCGTCCTTATTGCCTATCAGAGCCATTTTAAAGGAAATTAAAGTTTGAAAAGGAAGAGACAGTTTATCAGACGGCCTAATAGAAGCGACATTAGGTTTACTTCTATTTGCAAAAAGCGAGAATCCCAGGGGAGTTAATTCACGTTTCTCGAAATCATTCAAATTAGTTCCATCAAATTTCCCTGAGATGCTGTCATTCCAACGGCCAAAGAATAGTGCTCTAAGAGAGGCATAGCAAGCAGTCGTTAAAGTTAAAGGGTGCATATACCATCCTAGTCCCTTGTTCCCATGTTGCGGTAAATGAGTGCAAATCCAACAATTACTCTTATTAAAAATGGCATGCGTTGCATTCATTACTATCATTAGAGTGTTATTATGATACTTTTGTCTATGTTGGGAGTCTCTAGGGGACAGAGTGTGGAGGAGTACAGAGGGAGTCAAAGCAGTTGGTACAATCTTGGTCGGTAGTAGAGGTTTTAGAGGATAGATTTCTTCAAAGTACCAAAGTCCTACAGCAGTAGTTGCAAAAATAACAATTATCATTATCAAAACACAGTAATACGTTTTCGGGGCCCAGGCACATTGTTCATTGTCCAAGTTGGTCACCCCCTTATTCAAAAGCCAAGTGCGGGGAGCAGCAGTGGAGGTGGCAGGCATTGTAGTTCCTCAATCGACGACCCCAATGTTCGTTGCTGGCGACGCTACGGTCGCGCGTTTTCTTATTCCTTCCCAACCCTTGCCAGCAGAATCCCTTTTTCTTCCTGTTGTTCAACAGAAACTTTCTCATACAAAAGAAAACTTTCAATCACTTCTCTTTCCCAAATGCCCGGAAAAACCTGTGCCGTAGTTCTATTTTCTTCGTCGAAGGTTGTACCTGGTGGTACCCAAGATTGTTTGATCCGAAAATAAGGTGTTGTCACTTCGTGAGGGAAGCGATATATCGGAGGCGACGGAAGTCGCAGAACTTGAAACAGAGTTTTCCGGAAATGATTGTTCAAAAGAGTGCGGAGACGAAATGGGCTGTTCCCCAAGCTCCACGGGCTCAGAGAAATTCTCCAACGCACTCACAGCGCTGTTTGCTACTCCAAGATCAGGGACTGTAGCATCAGCGAGGGGATCTGCTTCGTCTGTAACGTGTGGCGTCGGGTGAGGAAGTTTCTTGACATGCGTCGCGTGGATCCAGTGTTTCTTCCCAGCCACCCGCACTGTTGTCTGGGTGTCTGGGTGACCAACAGCACCTGGTAGGGTCCCTTCCAACGAGGAGCGAGACAGGAAGACCTTTCGTAGGCCTTCACTAGGACCCAACTTCCAGGCTGTATATCGTGTCCTGGGCCCGTGAACCGTACAGGTAAAGCTGAATAGACCTGGTGATAAATGAAATACAGGTTTTTAGTTAACTGGTTACAGTAGTCTACAAGCAATACATTTTCCACCTCTCTCAGGGCTTTAGGTTTTGGGAGACCCCACATATTAGCAGGTCTCCCCATCACTACCTCAAATGGAGAAAGCCCAGTCTTAGTTTGAGGTGTGGTACGCATAGCCAATAATACAATAGGTAAGGCATCTGGCCATTTCAGCTTGGTATCGGCACATGTTTTTGCAAGCTTATTCTTTAAGATACCATTATGTCTTTTTACCAACCCAGCACTTTGAGGATGTCTAGCTGAGTGAAATCGTTTTTCAATATGTAATGCTATGCATATCTGCAAAATTACTGCTGCAACAAAATGAGGACCATTGTCCGACCAAATTACCCTTGGGAGCCCAAATCGAGGAAATAATTCTTTTACCATAATCTTTGAGTGGTCATGGCGGTAGCATCTTTAACAGGGAAAGCCTCAACCCATTTACTAAAGGCACAAATAATTACAAGAACATATTTCAGATTGTTACACCGTTCCATCTCAATAAAATCAAAGTGAATGACCTTGAAGGGAACAGAAGGGGGCCCAAAGCTTCCCCTTGGAGTTACTGTCCCCTTACCCACATTGTGCTGTAAGCAGATCATGCAGTTCCGAACATGTTGTTTTGCAGTCTCCAGAATCTTGTTATTCACCCAAACTTGTTCTAACATTTTCGTGATCTGCTGAGCACACACATGTGTAGGACCGTGTGCCATCGTAACCATTGCCAGTACATATGAATCAGGGAGCAACCATGTTCCTTCAGATGTATCCACCCAACACACATCATCATCTAGTTTCCCCATTCCTTCGGCCCACCTTTCAGATTCTTCTACTGTAGCATCAGTTTGAATATCCCGCACAGACCCAATACCTTCATCCATTACATAGGCATCTTTTGTTTTTCTTAGCGCGTACATGTCTGTGCTAAGGTCTGTGGCCGTTTGCCTGGCTATCAGGTCCGCAAAGGCGTTCCCTTTTCCCACATCATCTATGACCTGACGATGTGCTGCACATTTCATGATCGCTAACTGCCTAGGGAGCGAGAGTGCCGAGAGCAATTGCACTATCAAGGGGCCATGCTGAATCTTGGTCCCATGTGAGGTCAGGAACCCTCTTTCCGACCAGAGCCTCCCAAAGCTGTGAGCCACCCCAAAGGCGTACTGGCTATCAGTATATATATTTACTATACGCCCTTCGGAGAGTTCACAAGCTCGGGTCAATGCTATAATCTCTGCGGCCTGCGCGGAGTTATGCGAAATTCTCTTAGTTTCAACAACTTTACTCAATGTAGTAACTGCGTAAGCAGCTGTAGATGTACCATCTGAAAATTTGAAGCAGGAGCCATCACAAAACAGCTCCCCGTCTGCATTGTCCAAAGGAGTATCTATAAGATCTATCCTTCCCTTCGTTTCTTGTTCAGTGGTATACAGACAGTCATGTAATTCTTCGTCACCGCAAACAGTGTTTTGCGGGAAAGGTAAGAGTTCAGCCGGATTAAGAACACAACACCTCCTAATTTGAATGTGCGGGGCAAACAAAATTAATTCATACCTTGTTAACCGTGCAGAGGTGAGGTGTTGCGTTTGGGTTTTGTTCAATAGGATATCTACAGAGTGATGTACCATCAAAATCAAATCATGGCCTAGGACCATTCCCTCACTCTGTTTTACAGACGCGGCAGCAGCGGCGACAGCTCGCAAACATCTTGGCAAAGCGCATGCGACAGGATCAAGGGCGGAGGAGTAGTAGCCGCACGGCCTATTCTTCCCTCCGTGTTCCTGTGTTAACACAGCCAAAGCACATCCATCACATTCATGCACAAACAACACAAAGGCCTTGTCATAATTTGGAGTACCCAGAACCGGTGCAGAGCATAACGCGGTTTTGAGAAGCTCAAATGATCGTTGATGTTCCGATTTCCATGGCAGTGGCAGAGAAATGCCCTTCTTCGTCAAAGCCAACATCGGTTTTATCACTAGCGAAAAGTTTGGGATCCAAGAAGCCATACCTATTAAGGCTCTGACTTCCTTCTGTGTATTTGGAACAGACATGCCAGAAATGTGTTTTATTCTTTTAGGTGTCAGTCTTCTCCCCTCCTTTGACAGGAGGTACCCTAAATAGGCGACCTCCTGACAACAATATTGAAATTTTTTGAGCAAAGCTTTATGACCATTTTTTGCTAGATGAACAAGCAACAGTATAGTGCCTTCCTTACAAGCACTTTCAGAGTCTGCAGCCAAAAGCAAATCATCAACATATTGAAGCAGTGTACAAGTAGGTGGCAACTCAAGGGTGTCGAGCTGCTCTTTCAAAGCTCTACTATAAATGCTTGGACTTTCAGTATACCCTTGATGTGCCCTAGTGAATGTAAATGAGCGTCCCCCCAAGGTAAACGCAAACAAATATCTACTTTCCCTATGTATAGGAATGCTAAAGAAAGCATTTTTTTAAATCCACAACGCTGAAGTGCGTAGCCGTAGCAGGGATCATTGTCAATATCGTCGTTACATCAGGCACGATTGGAAATTGTGGGGCGACAACTCTGTTAATAGCATGAAGATCAATTATGAACCGGTATGGGATTGCATTGTCGCCTTTCTTATATACAGGCAAGATCGGACTGTTACACACACTACCTGTAATCTCCTCGATCACCCCACGATGCACAAAATCGGAGACAATGCATTTCAAAGCACGCTCGCCCTCAACTGATATTTTATACTGCGGAATGCGTGGTAGTTTAACTCCATGTTTCAAAACTATTTTAACGGGCTCAATCTGTAGTACCCCGGCATCATTGTCATCAACCGCCCATAAACATTCCGGGACAATGCTAAACTCAGGAGGTAAAGGTTGAATCAGAAACTGAGAATTAGGAAGTTGCTGTGGTGAAACCGTCAGCCGTACTCCATCAGAGGAACAATGAATTACTGCATTCAATTTCTTTAACAAATTCAACCTCAGAAAATTCTCTCCACAGTTCGAAGTCAGAAGAAAAGGGCAATGGTCCGTAAAGGGACCCAAAGAAACAGACACCGGTGAAGAAACCGGACAGACAATTGGTATACCAGAAAACCCTACGGAAACATTCGTTTGATCTGACAGTGGAATGTTTGGAACCCGAGAATGATCAATGGAGCACTTCTGTGCTCCAGTGTCTATCAAAAACTGGTGTTTCCTATTCCCTACTAATAATTCAACGTAGGGGCCTTTCTGATTAACGGGAATAGGTGAAGGTTCCAAACCCTGCTTCGGGCAGTCCTAATGAAATAGAGTATCGTCAGAAAGAAGCTCTTCAGAAAGGTAGGCAGCAGAAGGGTGATCAAATATGTTCCTCGAGTCCACACTCGAGGTCTGATTTTCCCGTGAAAAAGGTAGCTGAGGATCTTGCAAAAACTGACCTCTGTCAGGGCCCCCTGCTCCAGGGCGGCCCCTAGGTCGTCTACCCATACTCCCAAACGCACTGTTTGACCTTTGTCGAAGGACCGGGCACTGTGCTCGCCAATGACCTTCCTGGCGGCAATAAGCACATTGATTAATATTCACAGAACCCAAAGGAGCATTTCCTTTTGGGAGATACTGACCTCTAGTCTGTGTCGTGCCTCCTCTGGGGTTTCTAACAATTTGTTGTAATAATACTTTGGTTTTCAAATCTCCTTTCCTCTTTTCTATTTTCTCCTTCTCATTATTAACACGGTTCTCATAATACTGAGCCATGTGCAAGACCTCAGATTGAGATTTTGCCTGCCAAGCGCTCTCCGAGGACATAATCTGTGACTGGATGTCGGGCAACAATCCACGTACAAATTTGTCCACAAACAACCTTTTCCCAGACTCTGTACCCAAATCCTGCCCACTGAAGTCGGAAAATACCTGCTCAAATCTGTTAAAGAATTTGGTGGCGCCTTCAGTTTTCCCTTGAACACAGGCCGTAAGCTTGTCCCAAATAATTCTTTTCAATGGAATTATAGCTTTTAATTTCGCGACAATTCTATCAGGCAAAGTAAGTATTACCTGTGGTGGTTTCTCACCTGCTGGTCTTTCCCCATCAATCCTAATCATATTAGCCCACGTATCTCCCAACCCTGGCACATCATCTATTGTCCGAACCTGCTTCCATACATCTACGGGTAGGAGTACATTGAATAGCAAGTCAATATCACTTAAGGTGAACACAGAGGACTGCAAGACGGACTCTATCTCTTTGTAAAATCCCGTCGGGTTTTTCCTGATATCGGGAACTGATTGTCTAATCGTGTTCACTTCCTGTCGTGAAAACGGGACGTGAACGAATTGCGATACATAATGTGCAGGGATATCCTCAGCGGGTGCACCAGTCCCAGCGTTGGTGGGAATCTTAACCTTTGGGACAAAGGTCGGAGGGACCTCTCTCATAGGCAACTGAGATATAGGTACCTCCGGCCGCTTACTAAGCAACAGAGCCAGGTCGAGCGCTAAGGCAGCCGAAGAAGTGTCGGGCGAAAAAGCCCTTTTACAAATCCCCAACAATTCTATGGGGCAACTAACCTTCTTTCTTACACATTCTTCTTGCAGGTACTGTACCATTACCTGAATTACCTTTCTTTGCATTTCTACTGCATACTGACTATAGGTGTCATATACTTCATCTGGCGGAATCTATGAATCCGAGATCCTTCGAATCGCATCTTTGGTACAAATCCGTACTTCCTCAGGTGCCGATCTACGACACGGAAGGAACCGTTTCTGTATATACATACTATCGTCTTCGTCATCCTCATCTCGTGACTTTTCAAAGTCCTTCCTATACCCAAACAATTTTTTAACATGACCACATACTTTCTGCTCTGTGTCCCTCGAAAGTGCCAAAGCATTTAGATCTCTCACCCCTTGTGGAAGATCCGAATTTTGTAATCTACCCCACATCACACATAAATGAGTCCCCACACCTTCGATAAAAACATTTTTCTCGGGAAAACTGTTCAAATTAGATAATCTGGAAAAAACATTAACTTGATCACCTTTCTCCATACAGTGCTTAGCCCATGCAAACAATTCCTGTTTCTTATCTGCAGAAACAGTATTACGAGCGACGATCTTTGATCCTGCACCTTGATCAACTTCAGTCAATACGGGACCACTCGGGAGCGGAGGTGCAGGTAAATTTAATAAAGGTGCAACTATCGGCGCAGGAGGAAGGGGCGGTGCGATAGGTGGAGGAACAACAACTAGAGGAATAGGAACAATAGGTTGTACAGGGGGAACAGGAATAACAGCAGGAACAACAGCAGGAATGGGCAAAGCGCCCAAGAAAGGATCATACGGAGGTGGCGCAGAGGCACCAGGCCTGCGTTCGTTTAACAATTTTTCAATAAATTCTTCTGAAACATGAAAATCTTTAGAGGGGTACATTTTTTGGATTCTAAGTGAAAAAGCCCTACCCATATTTTTAACTGATTCTGAATGTTTTTCTTTGTCATATAACAACGCTTTTTCGGTATTTGCTGTATGACGGCGTGCATGTTTATCCCTACTTTTAAGCTGCTGTAACGCTTCTTTTTTCCAATTCTGTAAAACATCAAAGGCTGCAGGTCTAGCCTTCTTTTTTAGCAAGACCGATTCTAGGTATTCAATACGGGAGATCTCAAAACTGCCATTGATTGGCCACTGAAATTCGGAGGCATGTCTGGTCTGTCTGTGCCCAATATCATTAAATACTATACTACCAATGGCATACTTACAGTACATAGTACATGCCGGCGACCCCTCCTGTGGTGCCGGGCGGCTAAATTCCAAAGATTGTCGATCGCTGCGGAACAGAGCCCTAAAGCAGCTAGACAATTTCCCAGGCATTTCACAAAAAATTGGTGTTACCTGGTCAATAATTGTGTCTGCAGATACAATACGCCAAATTCAAATTGTCAGGGTTAAATTAAGAGCCGGGTCACGACTGCACCTGACCAAACCTAAGGAGGACCGTACGGTTTATCAAAGAACTTACCTAACAAATTTTACCTTGTGTTTGGTGGTTTCGACAAATCTGCCCGCCTCAAAAATGGACCCTGGTCAAGATGCTGTGTCAGACCACACGACTATCGTCCAAGGATCGGATTGTGCAGCGCTGCTGAGGTATCGCGTCTCGTTCGGTCGGGCCCGCACAATCACACCGTCCGATCCCGGTTCGATAGTCTGCGTCAACCTTCAATGATCCGGCATCAATCTTGAGGGTGCCTATTCGGGCGCCAACTGTGAAAACATAAAAATTGATATGAGGCTGGGAAGCCCAAAAGAAACACACCAACACAGGTTACAAAGGACATACAAGTGCTTTATTAAAAAGCTACAACAGTTACCAAAGTCAATTGACAAACGGATAGCTATTCGGCTCTCAGAGTAACGTAACGAACTTCAACGAAGGTTCGATGCATTAGTAGAGAGACCGTACATTCGGAATACTTGGGCTTTTATATCCTTTATCCAGCCCTTGGCCAACCCCCTCGCGGGTTAACCATTCTTGGGATCAGGTATACGGTTCCTTGCCAGGTCAATCCTATAATGTATGCATTTTGATCAGTTCCGCTGATACAGTTGTTCATTTACACGTAGGTCAGTAATAGGACAAGGTCTCAGTTCGCAACCCCGACAAGTGGCCTGCAGGCATATTAATTATTCGTGTGTGCGGAGGTCACAACGGCCAGAATCCCACTCAGAATGTCATTCAGCCTCCATTTTGATGTTCAGGGTGACTTCCACATTACAAGAGAACCTAAAATGGCGGCTAAATCCAAGATGGTGACTTACATTACTTTTCGTTAAGGTCAAGACCTTGCCGCAGAGTCTATTCACATGATATTTTAGACAACTTGGCGTAGGCCAATACACATTCAATTACTGCGAGAGGAGGCATAATATTATTTCAATTCCAACAACAACATAATAATAATAATAATAATAATAATAATAATAATAATAATAATAATAATAATAATAATAATAATAATAATAATAATAATAATTTGGCATTTATATAGCTCTACAAACCCTCAGGTATCTGAGCGCTGCTTATTATTACCCACGGTGTGTGGTGCTCATTTATCGACCTCGGAAGGATGAAAGGCTGAGTTTGGCCCTTCCGGGATTCAAACCTGCGTTAGCAGGCTCTGCACGGATGTCAAAGCGAGTGCTCTACTCGGTGTGCCAGATACCTACATAACAAACACTCATAGACCTTACACTACAAGCTCTTATGAAATTCCATCTCTCACATACAACACACACTCCTACTTCACACTGTTATGACACATGCGGGAATGACGCACACACTTATGACACACAGTCTTATAATACATGCCCCTACGACACACAAGAGATGTGCTCTTACCACACAAGGTCTTACCACACACGCTCTTACCATTCACACAGTTAGGACATGCACAGTTACAGCACATATACTTATGCCAAATGCTGTTACACAAAACACCCACTTATGCTATCTGTCCTTACAACACAAGCTATTATGAAACACACCCAAAACTATTGATACATTTATATATTACAAGAGCTGCGGTAGTGATCCTGCAGTTATGGTTAAGTTGCTCAACCCATAGGAAGAGCTGTTTGTGGGTGGCTTATATATTTGGCGCTGTTTGATTAATCCTCACGAAACTTTGCAAAAAAAAGTATACAGCCAACTCTGAATTATTTTGCAAAGTTTTATGTAATTTTGTCAAGGGGGAAAAGCTATAGAGCGGTCCCAAAAGTTTTGAAATACAGATAGACAATAATAGAAATATTTTTGCTCGCTGCTACTGGCCAAACTTCTGGACAGATTTGCAACAAACATGCATGAAGAACAGTGGCCTGGCCCCAAAAGCGTGCTTTTGCAAATTTTAAGTTATCCAAAATTACCAGTGATACCTCTGCCCAGTCTGTGGAAAAACATCTGGATTTGCTGTCTGCTAATGCCTTTAGGCGATCAGGAGGATGCGTGGCATTCGCAGACATGGTACACATCTGCTGATTGGTCAATTGAAATGGATGGCATTTTGGATTCACAAAGTGCACCCATAGTCCGCAGACAGCGCGGTACAAAAACTCTTTATTTTGAGGATGAACGATTGTCTGGGTGGGTGGGGGAGAAAAGAAATGGAAACATATATGTGCTATTGTGTGTAGAAATGGCTTTGGGTTGTCTGTGGTCATTTTCCCTGTTTGCGACCAATGTGGACATTACAATGTGTCCGTTGACATCCATTAAGAATGTTGGAGTTATGTTGTATGCCACAACAATGCTCAGTTTGAGTTTTATACTAATGTCATTAAACTTGTGAGTGTGTCTAATATTTATGTACATTTATGGGTATTTTGGGAATGAACGACCACATGTAGAGGGTAAGGGAAAGAAGAAAAGAAAACATTTGTGTGTTGTAGTGAGTAAACATGGCTGTTGGGCTGTCACCCAGTACAGATATAATATTAGTAATAGCCATACATATTGCCATGGCCACAACAATATGTTTACTTTGAACAAAATGACCTTGGCCAATGTCACAAACATATTTTTACATAGGGTTGAAGTGTGCAACAATGTAGCAACAGGCCATGCACACGATAATATGTTTACTTTGGTTTGAATCCTTGAAACAATTGCCCAAATGCCTAGAAAAGGCTATGGGCATAACTATGGCAAAACAGTATTTTATTTTGGTTTAATCCTTCAAACAATGGATTCAATGCCTGGAAGAATGTGACTACTGGCTATGGGCATAATAGTATGTTTACTTTGGGTTGAATGCCTGCAACAATGTGGCTGCTGGTCATGGCAAAAATAGTGCTCATTTGGACATGGTAACAAGTCATATTTTTTTGGTCATGGCTGCACGGAGATTGGATCTGGTAGTAGTAATAGCAATGTATATTGTTGTGGTCATTGCCAGTGACTAGATTGTTTTGTTTGGGGAATGCCCTGGACATTATTGCCACTGGTCATGGCTAAATCTGTTGTTTGGGATTAAAGCCTTGTGCCCTGGGATAAGCTGCCCACCTATTCCAAGACTCACTGACCATCATATATCTGATTTGTGTACTACACAAGGGGATAAAGGGTAACACCTGTGTGCCAATTGCTCCAGTATTATAGCCCCCTTGGGTCTTCCCACAACATTTCCCCTCCCAAGCCTTGATGAAGCCGCATCACTGGGATGTCATTTCTCCCTCATCCTGACTGAACTGTTGGCCCTAACAAATGTGTTAATGTTTGTTTTGCAAGATCGTATAAGCCCAATTGGAGATTTTGGGGGGAAACCAACCTAGTGCTGAGGCGAATTTTGGGGATATTGGGGATACGCATTCAGTTGTGGGAAAACATTTTCTCCAAGGATTGAATAGTTGCAGTAGGGCAATGTAATTAAGTTCTCCATGCTCTGCAGATTTAAATGATAATTTCACATGGTTAATTAGACTGGATTTTGAAAGTCTTACTACACTTCCTTCACAATTTCATACTGAGTATTTGCCAGTTGTCTCATTTGGCGTAACAATATTTCTGTTTGTATAGTCTTGGGCTATAGTGTACAGGCACATGTTTACCAAAACAGTGCTTCTGTTTGGGTAGTATGTGTCAATGAGATTTTTTTTAATATGTACTGGCTGAAGGGATCTTCTGTGGCTATATTTTTGATTTCTTGGTTGGATTTAAGTACTCTTTTTTCCCATTGAAGCTGGACCAAGGTTGAGCCAGAAAAAAATCTCAGATTTCCCATACAAGGCAATACCTGTGAAATGATCTCCAACTTTGTAGGATTTACACTCTCTATACGTCATTTTGATACCAAAGCTGTACAATATTTATGAAAGCGTGTTGTCAGATGATATGTCATCCCAGAGGTGTTTTAGATGAGTTTTCTCAGCTTTGGTGAGATAAGCTGTGACATATCTTGCATCAGCAGTTGATTTGTCTGCAATTTATTGAATGTCTATGTTAGCATTCCAAAGAGTGCAATGATAGGCGTGTAATCATTGATGTACTTGGATGCTCATATCTTTTAATGTTGTGTGTGTTTTAGGGATGTTTGCCTTTGACACCATGTCTAAATGAAGGCGTGAATCTGTTTACTTAACCTATGGTTCAAACCGGTCTAGGGAATCCAAAGCGACATTTGGAGAAGTATTTTCCATTGTTTTTGTATTGACGTTGGCAGTATGTGCTACACTTATGTAGTTGAAAACGTTAGATTTATGTGCATTGATCATTATTTATGTCTTCTGAAGGGATATCACAAGTAATGGAGTGTTCAAAACATTACAAAATGGTTTCATCACTGTCGCGCAAAATTTGGGAGAATGTTTAATCCACAACAACATGTACATATGTTGTTCACCTCTAAATTGATATTGTTTCCTCCAAAAGTAGTGTCCAGCTTCTCTGAGTGGAGGACAATTTTTATTACAGTTGAAGTATAACATGTCAATGGAACGATGGAGAAAGTATCTTGAGACATTAACAGGATCGAGAGAGCACAGTGTTTAGAAAGTTATGTACCTGCATCATGCCACCTACTGTATTCATCTATGTACCATTGACTGTATGTACCTTTTTCCCCGCAACTTTATGTAACTATGTTGTCCACAAGATTAATGCGCCCAGCTACCTGAGGGTTTGGCCACGCTTTATAAATAAACAAACTAAACTAAACTAAAACTAAACTAAACTATGTAAGTCATCCCATGCATATTCTGCAAACTTAAAGTAACAAACCATGCAGCGGGGCGGAGGTTCCTTAACATGTAACGTACATCAGCATGACGTCAGAACCAGTATTCCTTTGTACCACACATATTTGCCAAGAGATGTGTAATACTTGACCACACCACTTCATATTTGTCTTTTACCTTTTGAAGGAGTTGGATAGCTGACATATTTGGGAAATGGATCCTTGTTTTTGTGTGTGTGTGCAGCTCTGTAACATAGAGTTGATAGTTTGCTTTCAAACAAGAGATGGAAATGTTTTCAAAATGTTGCCCTATCTCGGTTCTTCTGAATACATTCATAGAGAACAATATTCCAATGCAATGATTTTTATGGGTCTTTCATTGTGTCTTCCACATTTTTCTGTAGAGAAGAGTGGTGGAAAACAACGTGCTTCTACATTTTTACTATGCTCATTGGAGACCTTTTAGCTTGATGCACTTGACATGTTACAAATACATTTTCCATGTTCAATGTAGGGATAGGATCAACTCGTTCAAATTGACCAGTGTGTGCTGAATCTTCATATATTTGTGCTGTTTCATTTACATTTTCTTCTATGCTTATATCTTTGTAGTATTCATTGATTGTTTAAGATTTTTTTTGGTTTAAGATACTCTAGAGCTTCTTTATCTTTGTTTAAGTCAACTAGTTGCTGCCAAATATTTTGGTCTTTTCTTGGCACCCCATTAACTAGTAAAATCAAAGATTATTATACTGATTGTCCTACTCCTAGTGTTTCCACATTTTCGTTAATGTATAATGGTAAATATACTACTTTGCCACAAATGCCTTTGAGTAATTCTGATGCAGACAATTTGGCATTTTTGAGTTGCAGATGTGTTATAGTTTGAAGTGAGCGTACTGTCAGATTAAGTTGTTTGGGAGCATTTGGAAGTGGGTTTGTAAATTATTATTGATAGCTCACAATGGGCCTCATTATAAGTTTGCCGGTCCGGTAACAACGGTACCAGTAAGCTTGCCGGTACCATTGTTACCGACCGGTAAGCTTGCCGGTACCATTGTTACCGGACCAGCAAACTGCGAGTTCTGCTCGTGGGTGCATTCACGCAGCCAGGTCTGACCTGGCAGGAGTACCGGCACCCATGAACAGAGCATGTCGGATGCACCGGCACCATTCTGAATGGTGCAGGTGCATCCAACCTCCCAATTCCCGTTAAGCCCTATGGGGCTCAAATGGGAATGGGACAAATGTCATTCCGGTGCCGCGAATGGGCAATTACTGGGTCCGGCAAGGCCGTAATGACCAGGTAATTGGCCATTCGCGGGCACCGGCAAAAAAATGATACAGGCGATCTCATAATGAGGCCCAATGGCATTTGGTTATCATCAAGCTTACTGTTGCAATATGTGCAAACTATTAAGGGGTCAGTTATGTTGTATTTATGTTCTACTATTATATACAAAGCCAATTGAAACCATTGTGACACCTAATTGTCTTCTATCATGCAGGACATATCTATTTTCTTTTACTTTTCTTGAAGAAAGTTCTGCAGCAACAGATACATATTTTGTAAGGAATTTCATCAGACCTGTTTTCAAACTTTGCTATTTCTTTTTGTATCTGTTTGTTAGGGTGATAGTGTTACAAAGTTGTTGGTTAATGTTTTGTAAGATAACTGTGTTCTCCAATTTTTGTTCAATTCCAAAATATTTACTTTGTATGTTATCTATTTTTTTTAGGACTTCTTAGCCTTTCCCTTTTAGGAGAGTGTTGTTGAGTTTTTGTTGTTCTACAGCGGGACAATTACCATTGTACAAAATAAGCACATGGTTTTTCATTGTAGAATGGAGTATTGCTAACATTTTATGTGATGGACGGTGCTTTTACACCAGTTCCTCAAATGCAGGCTAATGAATGTCCTCATAGTCCATGGTGGATGCCTACTGGGCAGGAGTCCATGTTTTGTAACATTTTGATTCTACTTGTGTCTATTATTTTAACTTAGTGATTGGGGAATTGTCGTAAAACATTGAACATTTCCTGGCACACATTGCATATTGAGCCACACATCCATTTGTGCACTGGGTGACTTGTGAGGACATGAGGAGCATCTGGTTGACAGTTTGTTGGGGAAGATTTTTCTATTAAACTTTCTTTTGACATAATGTCATCTGCTACTATTTCATAGACTCTTCCGTTAGTTTCTATGGCAATTGGGTTTGTTTGTTCTTAGTTACATGCTTCTTCATTGAAATACGGTTCTGTGCTACTGGTGTAAAACCATTCAACTGCACAGAAATTAGAAAAGTAGTCTCACATTCTCCATGTTTAGACATTTTTTTTTAGTTTTTAAACATTTTGTCAGTGGCTTTATTCTGTTTAAAACTAATATAATTAATGTTCCTTTTAGTTTGTATGTGCCGTCAATCAGAGCTTTAAGTGTTAGTTTTCACTGATGATTTTTAAGTGAGGAATGTGACTTTTTTGATCTTTTTATGAGATTGCTAATTTTTTTAAAACATTTTTTTTAAATGTTTTACTGTGACTACATTGACATTGCTAGATATAGTTTGAGGCTACTTTTCAGTTGTAATTGTTTTGATAAATATTTGTTTACTTTTCCTTTATGATGCAGGAGCAAAACATTTGTTAGTGGTGACTGTTGTTGGACCTTGCATGAGCACTTGTTCTCTCACTTGTACATTTTCTAAAACAATGTTTTAGTGGAGGGTGCATATATGACTTTCCCTTATTTTTATCTGCTCAATCTTTCTTTGTTTTCTATGGAGTTAAGTTTTAGTAGGCATTGTTTTGTATCTGTTGGAGAAAAGAAAGTGTGTACTTTAATGTTTCAGAAGGGTTCTGTAGGTGTTATTGTACAGGGATGAGGAAGAGTGGTGTGTGGATAATTGTGTGTATAGTTATTGTGTACTGGGATAAGGAAGAGTGGTGGTGTTGTGATATTATAGAGTAAAATTGTGATGTCATATGAGGAAGAAGGATGTGGGGATAATGTAGAATAATGTGAGAAAGAGGGGTGCTGGAATTATTATATAGATTATAATTGCATACTAGGATGGGGAAGAAGAATGTATAGATAATAAAGGGTACAGACTAAAATATTTATATATGAAGAGGTTCTATCTCTGTGTTGTAGTGGTATGAGGTAGAGGAATGCGGGCATAATGCATAATCATGTGAATTCAGTAATGTTATGATGAAGGGGGAAATACAGCACTGGATGTATTGTTGTTAGTGAAGTTACATGATGGAGAGAGGTGTAAGAATGAAGACATTCCTCTTACTTCTATCTCCCTCTACCCTGCTAACCTAGCTCTCTGCTCTTTCCCTCTCTCCCTCCTCTTTCTTACAGCCTGCTGACTGGCCGCCTCACACCCCGCCAATCCTCTTCTGCACTTGCCTGAGTGCCCTACACCCCACACACACTCAGTGCACTTGAGAAATAACCCAAAAGAGTGGTACTTTATGCACTTACCCCAGGCTCCACCGACCGGGTTCACTTGGACCTCCCCCTCCATGTGACCATCTGTGCACTTGTATGATCCGTACGCACCTTGCCTGAATATCGTCCGTCTGTTCTCCCTTGTCTTCATCCCTCAATTGCACTGGTAAAACTGCAGAATCACCATTAGGCCTATTTGCTGTATCTCAAACTGTTAAATGTATTTTACTCACTTACTCTGCCTGTGCAGACTATTATCGTCTCCAAATTTCAAGGGCTCTGAGCGACTGTTGTTTTCCCCCATGTTCCCACCCTCCTTGAGTGCTTTGAAACACTTGCCTGTGTGTAGGCATTTTTTAAATAAACATACCATGTTACCAATACCATATAGATCAGTGTTGGGTACAGGGATGAGGAAGAGGGGTGTTGGAGTTATAATATAGACTATAATTTTGTAGTAGGATATGGAAGAATATTGTAGAGATACTGTTATGTTATATTAAGCTGTCTTATACCATGCACCGTTACCATTGGAATAGTCTCCAGGCGCTCATGTGGCTCTGTAAAAAAGATGGTGGGGAGGATTAGTGAGGGAAGAGGGATAGGATATAAGTTGTGATCTCCCGTTGATGCTTGCAGGACCTAGAGAAACTGGTGCCCTGAACAAGTTGATTTTCTAAGTGAGCCTGATTGTATGCACTGGATTGTTGTATCCAGAGGAGTGAGGCCCAGTGTCACGGTGTGTTTGTTGTCTGCAAATGTATGTTATGTTTGATGTGTTTTCGGTGTGTTTCGTGGGTAGACTGGATGGCTGATAGACATGTGTGGTAATTGGGTGGTATGCAGTAGAGGAGCAGGTGCGGGGGAAGTTTGTACATTGGCTATTTTCAATGCTCTTCTATGAGCCATACCTTGGCAACCTTGACAATACTTCTAGGTTGTTATACGTAGGCCAACCCTAATGATTATTTTAAGTGCAATACATTGACTAGCCCTCATATTACTAAGTGCAATACTTTGGCTACCCCTGTGAATTATCCTTAATTCAATATAAAGGTTACAATGTGCAGTTCTTCTGGGTGCAATACATTGGCAGACTTCTCAAATCCTCCAGTTGCAACACACTGGCAACTTTCACAATTCTTATTGTTGCACTACCTTGGCTACCCTCGAGAAGACTTCTGACCGCAACACCTTGCCCATCCATCACAGTTCTGAGTGTGATACCTTGGCCACCGTTGAATATTCTTCTATGCAATACAATGGCAACCCTAACAATTTACTAAATACAATACATTGGCTAGCCTTCATAATTCCTAACTGCAAAACATTGGCTTGCCTTCAAATACCAAAAATTGAAATCAGTTTTGGGATAGTGTGTAGGGTTTGCTGACAACTTGACATGTCACAGAATGCTACATTGTCCAAGGGGTGGAGTTATACACTCTGCCCAAGGAGCTAAGGAAACACATGGTTAGGTCATTAGCCTATGAAGAATGTTAAGAGGTTTTATTGCAGAGAGTGTCAACAAAGGACAGATAATTAGGCCTCACATGTTGGGAACAGAGCTAGTGTACACATTAAAGCTGCAAGTTTACATATAATTAGAGAATTATATGGGAAATAAATCATAGTGTGCCCATAAACCTGAGAACCGTGACAGAAACAGAGATGGTTCATACCATTCTGGAAAGCACATAACGGGCACTATCTGTTGATAGGAATTCCCTTCAAATTCGACCCTGGGAACCAAAGTTATTAGACAAAATATGACTGCAGCTTCCAAGAATAAATTACAGAAAGGAGAGCCAGGTATCTGGCAGCTTATGAAATCAAATAATTGTCTTTAAAATATCCTGATTTTAACTTTAATCCTTTTTGTAGAAATCTCAGAAAACTGTCATTCATGCAGGCAACCGCTTGCTGACACCAGACATAGTTCATTATGATCTGTATGATCAGACCAATTGAGAAATATATGGGTTGTGACCCTTATTGTAAAATTTGGAAAAAGGGCCACGTTGAAGATTTGTAACTTCATGTCTGAGTTGGTCAGAAATGTAATTTCAGATGGGTGGAGCAAAAACTCCAAGAAATGGCGCCTGGAGACCTGATGACCAATCATTGCGAATAGGTGATGCCTTGTTGCGGGGGAAGAACAATATATGACCAATCAGAATAATTAACCATTGAGCCGGTGCACTCTAATTTAGATATTTTGGGGGGTGGCTAGGAGGTTTTAAAACTGCACATACACATTGGGAAAAGGGGAGATCACATCCCCCTTTTCACATACTCACATTTTCAGGAATAAAGGTGGACTATTATCTAGCGAAGCAGACAGAAGGACTGATGCTAGAGGCCATCCATAATTGAGTCTAGAGAGGCAGTCGAACCAGGTGCCATTGCTTCTCATGAGATGACCCAGGATGCCTGATGCCTTCTCCTGTGGAGAACCCAGAGAGATTCAGAGTAAGTGCCTTATTTCAACTGAATAAAGCATTGTTGATGATCTATTTGAATTAATATCTTACCCTTATATAGACATTAATGGGGTGGGTATATCCGGAATTTCCTTATTACTTAATAATTTAATTTGTTCTGACATAGCCAAAGGATGCTGGTGATCTCAGGGAAATTCGAAATCTCTGATATCTCTCCCCGTGCTGATAATGATCTATTTGTTAAAGTAACTGTGGATTACCTATTACTGCTGTGCAAACCCAAAAAATCCCCTTAAGGGTGAGGGGACAATTTCTTTTGTTGACCCGAAGGTCGCTGCATTTCATTTGAGTTAGACCACATACAAATTACTCTGTATTGCACAATTGTCCTGTCAATTTCCAGGGTGCTGCATTAATTATCTTTACACTAGGTGTAATGTTGTCAGTGACCCAATTATCTGAGGTATTCTTTAGACCAGTGTTTGCTTTTTACATGTGACCAGGGGGAAATAGAGACCAGAAGTGTACAACTGTACATGTTGCTGTGTCTTCTATGTTATGTGAATTACTGCTATAGAGCAAATAAAACATGTTTTTAACCTGTTTCCCTGTAGTGAAAATTTCTGTCAGGAAAAAAAGAAAGGTTTTGTCCCACAGAGTGGAGTAGTGTGCTTCTTGATAATAATCTGGTGAATAAGGATTTTGTCTATTGATTAAATAAAAATAAAAATATATTCTTTATGCACCCCTATCTGGTTCTTGGGTTCCATATTAAAAAAGGTGTTAGGAAAGAAAGATATTACATGGCCTGTGGTAGTGGCCATGTAGTTATGGTTAAATTGCTAATCCCATAGGAAGAGCACTTTTTGGGTGGCTTATAACTTTGCTCCCCTGGAAGAATCCTCACCAAACTTTTGCAAAAAAAGTATATGGCCCACTTTGAATTTTCTGCAAAGTTTGGTAAGGTTTGGTCCACGGGGGGCAAAGTTATAGGGGGGGGGTCCCAAAATGTCTTTTTTTCCCATTGACATAATGGGAAAAAACTTTGCTCACGCCTACAGCCCAAACCGCTAGACGGATTTTTACCAAATTTGCTGCAAGAGTGGCGACTTGGTCCCGATAGATGCTTTTGTTAATTTGGTGTAAATCCGTCCAGTAGTTTTTTTTTTAAATGACCAAAATGTAAGACAAAACAATTAGTGATATCTATGTCCGCTCCACGGACACACTTCGCTGTTCGCTCCGCGGACAGGACACCGATTGGCTAATAGACTTGTGTCATGTCCGCGGACACACAATGTTTTTGCTGATTGGTTGGCGTGAAGCGTAAGATGCGTCAGATTTTTGGAATCGCCCGCCATCTTGGATTCGCGAACATCGGCCGGTGTCTGCAGACATCGCGGTAAAAACAGATTAAAAAGCACAACATTGCACTTGTCAAACTTATCAAATAATCTCTGGGGAGGTGAGGGGTGATGAGGATGGGATGGAATATGGCTTCAAAAAGCAAAAAACAGGTGGTTTTTGGCACGAAAGTCCGCAAACAGTT
This sequence comes from Ambystoma mexicanum, assembly GCF_040938575.1. Taxonomy (NCBI): domain Eukaryota; kingdom Metazoa; phylum Chordata; class Amphibia; order Caudata; family Ambystomatidae; genus Ambystoma; species Ambystoma mexicanum. Next base: position 1,289,842,626 of record NC_090930.1, on the reverse strand, counting down.
TGAATGTTCGGGGACAGTCCCGAGAATTCGGGGACACTTTGGATGCTTGGGGCCAGTTTTTGGATGTTTTATAACTTTGGTGCTACTTAATGAAAATGCATGAAATTGTGCAATTATATTCCTGACCTGATCCCAAATGGGTTTGGTGGGATTCTGTCAAGAGGGGGCAAAACTAGAGGGGGGGTCCCAAAATTATGTAGAGGCTTATAAATGAGGTGCCATTTGACAAATCTACATTTAATTTGTCAAACTGGTAATACATATAGATATAAATGTTTTTGTGAAGTTTGGTGGGATTTTGTCAAGAGGGGCAAAATTAGAGGGGGGTCGAAAAATAATGTAAAGTCTTATAAATGAGGTGCCATTTGTCAAAACTACACTTAATTTGGCAAACTGATAATAGCTCTAGATATAAATGTTTTTGAGAAGTTTGGTGGGATTTTGTCAAGAGGGAGCAGAATTAGAGGGGGGTCCCAAAATATTGTAAAGGCTTATAAATGTGGTGCTATTTGACAAATCTATACAAAGGTTTGCAAAAAGGTTATAGATCTAGATATAAATGTTTTCGTAAAGTCTGAATGTATTTTGTCAAGTGGGGGCTAGGTTATATGACGATTGTATGTGCATACATTTGACACTTTTGAAAAAATAAAACATGGGTGGATTTCCAACAAATTTGTGTAAGGAGCGTTGACAAGGACCTGATAGCATGGTTTTGCAAATCTGCCCATGTTTTATTTTTAGTGTCATAATGTAGGTACAAAACGTAGTGATATATCTTTGGTGACTGAGGTGTAGCCTGTGGCCATGGACAGTGGCCAGATTGTCCAGGTCATGGTATAAGGTCATGATCTGGACAATCTGGCTACTGGCCATGACCACGAGGGACAACATATGGGGTTAAAGTGGCCATGTCCACCTGGGAATGGCATTGTGGTGAAGTTATTCGAAATTGGGATAGATTTGAAAGTGAAGAAAAATGTGCTTGTGGTAATAAGGTCATAGGGTTCTCTTTTCGCCTTCTACAGGCTTCCATGGAAAGCGTAGAGGGGCCCTGTGTGGAACCCCACCTTCCCTTTCCATGGTGGCCATCTTGGAAACAGGCTTCCATGGAAAGCGAAGAGGGGTTCTGTATGGAACCCCGCCTTCCCTTTGCATGGTGGCCTTTTTGGAAAAGGATTTTCCTTCCTACACCGGGACGCCGGAAGGAACCTTTGGGAACCTACGGTGCTAATGGCCTTCATCCCCCAACACAGGGGCTGGAATGGGGGGATAATGGTCAAAAGACCTCATTATCCACCCTTGCATCGCGTGGGCTAATAACTTGGGCTGCCGGGCTGGTATCCACTGTTCCAGCCCTGGAACGGAGGATGAACGCCACAAGATTCCGTTTAGCATAACACAAAATGCAAATGGAAATGTTGAAAATCTTATTGAGTCTATGTACTTTACTGAGAAATATAAAGTAGATGGAGTCTATATGTTTTTTTTTTTTTAGTTCGATTTTTTAACTGTGAAAGGTGGTTCCGAAAGGAACATTTCTTTAGTTGTCTTTGGATGTATTTTTTTTTTTTGGCAGGAGAGCTAAGAACGAAATGTGGGGATGAAATGAGGGAAGAGGCACAAAACACTAAAATGGAGGGTAGATGGACAGGGGAAAATGTTGAGCGTGTGTTATTTCTAAGGTAGGGGGCAGTGTGTCTCATGCTCCTTGATTAAAGCAGTGGTGGTGGCTCTTGGGGAGGAGGGATGGCAACAGCTGATGCCATTTTAAGATAAATAGCAGTTTTGCTAAAAGTATGTACTGTGTACTAAATTGTTAATGGATAAAGAGTAGGAATAGGTGTAGGAGCTGTGCAAGGGAAATTTTGAAGTTGAAAGTTCCTAGATCAGTAGAAAATGCAGTTCTGAACTGTCCATAAAGCATGGATCATATCGTGAAGTGCGGACGGGTTCTCGGGCATGTCATCATGCCGCACGCCAGTGTATGGTCATGTGGCACTGTCCGGAAGGTCCGCAATGAAGTCAGATTTTCCTAGACGTCCACATATGCAAACTTAGTTGAAATAGTTGCAAAAAGTGTGTGGAAGTGCTAAAAATGATTCTAGAAGGTGGGAAATGGCAGAGTTTTAAGGTGGGATTTTGTAAATTGAACACAAATATTGCTATATTGGGTAACTATGATATTAGTAAGTTGTAGGAAAATAGCACGCACTGGTGAAAGCCCATGAAAGTCAATGAAAAAACGTTGTTAAAGGCACGTCATGGTTAAGTTGCACTCATAAAAACCTATGAAATTCAATGAAAAAACTTTGTTAAGGGGACGTTATGGTTAAGTTGCACTAATAAAAACCTTTGAAATTCAGTGAACAAACTTTGTTAAAGGGGCGTTATGTTTAAGTTGCACTAATAAAAACCTATGTAATTCAATGAAAAAACATGGTAAAAGGACGCTATGGTTACAAGTAAAATCGAAAACCCCCTGAAATTCGCCAGTTATGGTAAGCTAAGCAACCATATCTCGCGCCACCACAGTGCAATGCTCAGACTAACACCCAGGACATCAAAGATGACATCACAAATATAATTGAAAAGTAGTAGCACATGTAGCAGTCACTATGGAAGCAGAAGTACTTTCTTTTCAAAGCAGTAATGAGCTATTGGAATGGATCCTGTAGCATAGCATGTTTTGTGGCACAAAAAAGCATTTATAGTTGAAGTGAAGTTAAAGATAAGGTTGTGTAATACAGTGTAATAGAAAGGTGTGTTCTAGATTTGACAAAAGGCAGGTAATTTTTCAAACAAAATGCTATTCTTTTTTGTAGCATAGCTTGATAATTGAGGTGCTTTCAATTATAGAATTGCAAAGTTGCCACATACAGAACTACAAGTTCAAGAATGAAAGGAAAATAAAATAGGACTGGATAAGTGGCTAGCGATTGGAATGGGTCATTTTGCCAACTGTGAAATTGCTGAGTGCTATATGTAGTGGCACATGTGAGTCACTATGTATGCAGGAATACTTTTAAAAGCACCCATTATTTGGATAGGTACTGCAGTGAAGTGTGTTTTGCGGCACATAACATCAGTTATTCTTCAAGTTATGTTATACTAAATGTGGTATAAAATACTACTTTTGAAATCAAAGCATACCTGTAGTATGTCTTCTTAGATGTAGATTGTGGAAGGTAGAAATCTGTAAAGGATTGTACAGTAGGTTGTGAATCACAGCACAAATTCACTATCAGATTTGAAAGATACATCTGAACAGTTGAACGAGACTGAGCTGTTAGATGTAGAGTTTTTTGATGCGATTGGTGGATGACTGTATGAATGTAGCCAATGAGAGAGTGTTGCAGATATAAGGGTAAAAAGGGAAGAAGGGCTGCCCTGTGACTTGACTTCCGCAGTACATACGCAACTGATCGCAGACGGATCACACATGCCATCTGGGCTCTTTTACCATTCCCTGCGGGGAAAGAAGACTGCTGAGACGCAGGATGCTGTGGATGCCTTTGGATGCTAGGAGACCCAAGCAATCAGGCTTCCGGTTTGTGGAGTAGGAGTTGAAATCCATAGGAGGACAGGGCACCAAGTGCTTCATTTGTTGTTTGAATTGCTGAAAGCATGGGGCTCATCAAAAATACTATTTTGATTATTGGAGATTTGTGGGTTAATTGGCAGCAGATATATACAGGACAGATTGGCATCTCACACAATCTTGGAAGTGGTATTGTATGGGGTGTGTGGCATGAAATGGAGTCAACTATTACCCATGTGTGAAGATAAGGTGCATTTGAAACATCCATACATTACTGTAGTACGCTGTGGAGGTAATAGCTCACAATATCTAACTGGTGTAGTTTTTCAGTTTGCCATGAAAGATACTTTCAAAACTCTAATTAAACCTTTTCCAAAAACAATGTTCATTTTTTCACAAATTATACAGAGACACGTGTGGAAAAGATCATGTAATTTTGTCCACACAGAGTAAAAGCAAGGCAGAATGTCAATAAAGCTCTATCTACATTTCTGCAATATTTTGAAATGTAATCTTTTGAAAATTATAATATACGACACAATGGAGTGAACATTTCCAGAAAAGATGAAGTACATTTAACAAGAGCTGCAAATGACAATTTTCTTTGCAAGATTTGTTATGCAGTAAAAAAATAACAATTGTGAAAGAAATTAAATTGGAAGAAGAAGAGTATGCAATGAAAAAATGCATTAGTACACATTGTACGTGTACATATTAAGATCACAGTCTTACAAGAACAAAAAGGCTCTTTTAAGAGCCAATATAAAAGACAACAAGAAAAGTGCCACATTAATAAAGCTTCCATTCTTTTTTTATTGTATAGTCCACGGACATATTCATCCGTCTGTAGACATCAATGGGGAGAAAACGCAGAAAGGCAGCTCATGATCTTTGGTGGTGTAATGTGAATGGAAGGTGTAAAAGCCTTGAGTACGGTGTTAACACATTGTATTAATGTCCCAAATCATGTTTTACAGTTTGTATGGCAGAGAAAAGGGGTGGAAAAGGGGTGAAACAGAACTTCATTCTGTCACCTTTTTTCCTCTTTGCTATACAAATAATCCAGTATTTGCACCAGCATGGATTTTAATGCCAATGGAAATGTTGGAGATTCTTATGGAGTCCACCTGATTTATACATCAACGTAAAGCAGATGGATCTATTATACACATTTTTGTATTCTATTTTTAGAAAGGTGGTTCCCTATGAAACCTATTTTATATTTTTGGGCAGAAAGAAGGAGTAGAGGAGGTAATGTGGAGGAGGGGAGTTGTCCCAACCAATATAAAAGAGGGACAGGCGGAGAACGCAAGTTGTTGACCAATGGTAATAAAACTAAGGTGGGGGCAATCATTTTCAAGGTGCCTTCACAGCAGCCACAAAGCCACTGTTGAATAGCTCCCCCTGCAGATGAGTGCATCACAGTATGCGCAGAACACAGTTCTACATTGAAGGTATGGATCAGCTGCTTCCTGCATGACCTGTGATGCAGCAGGAGGAATTGTGAACTAATCAGTAATATCATCAACGATTTCATTTCTGATGTCATCTTTGATGTCCTGGGTGTTAGTCTAAGCAGTACAAGGTGGTGGTGTTATTTATGGTTGCATAGCTTACCAGTGACTTTCTTTCATTTTTCAATGTTACCTTGCAGCCATAATGCCCCTTTAACAAACGTTCTTTGTACAGTCCATGCACATTGATTTCATCTGAAAGCTGACATCAAAGTTAGCCCTGACTTTAATGTGAGTTTTCAGAAGATGCAATGTCATTATTTAGGAATTGTGAAACTCTTATGTTCTGAGCACAGTTTGCATGAAAGATGCACATTCACTCGGGTCATTCACTAAAATATATTTATAAAGCATGTCTTCTAAGAGTGTTTGTCATAGGTGTACTTGTTGTAGGAGCGCATGTCATAACAGTGTGTGTCTTAGGAGCACTTGTTGTGGGAGTGTGTGTAGTAACAGTGTCCTGTTGTTGTAGGGACCATGTCTCAAAGGAGCGCATGTCACAGGAGTGTGTTAAGCGAGGGTCATAGGAGCTTGTGTACTGAGAACGTGTTGTAAGAGTGTGTGTTATATTAGCATGTGCTGTATCAGTGTGTGGTAAGAGGATGTGTTTTAGAAGTACATGTGGTAGGGGTGCATGTCACAGGTGCACTTGTTGTAGGAGTGTTTGTCATAGGGGGTCATGTCACAGGTGCACATTTCCTATGTGCACTTGTTGTAGGAGCGTGGTTTGTAAATACATGTGTCGTAGGAGGGTGTGTGTTATAGAAGTGTTTGTCATATGAACACTTCTTGTGGGACAACGTGTTATAGTAATGCATGTCGTAGGAGTGTGTGATAAGAGGGTGTGTTGTAGGATCACATGCTGTATATGTTTTGGGCAGATTTTATATGGAAGATGCACATTCATTGTGGGCATGCATCAAATATATAGAGCATGTCTCCAAAGACTGTGTGTCGTAGGAACGTGTGTCATAGGAGTGCATGTCATAGGAGTGCATGTCATTGCAGTGTGTGTTATAGGAGTACTTGTTGTGGGAGTTTACGTTGTAACAGTATGTTTTAGGACTGTGTGTCATAAGATCACATGTCATAGAATAGAGTTGTAATAGGGTGTTGTAAGAGTGCATGTCTTTAGGGCACATGTTGTAAAATATGTAGTAGAAGCATGGGTTGTAAGAGCTTGTGTACTAAGAGTTTGTCGTAGAGTGTGTGTCGTATGAGTATGTGTCATAGGAGAATGTGTCATGGGGTGTGTGGTAAGAGGGTGTGTTGTTGCAGCGCTAGTTGTAGAAGCACATGTGACAGGAGCACTTGTTGTCGGAGCGTGTGTTGCAGGTGCACATGTCGTAGATGCACTTATTGTAGAAGCATGTCTTGTAGTAGCGTACATTGTAGGAGAGTGTGTGGTAGGACCCATTCTTTTTACGACCATGTGTCATAGGATTGTGTGTTATATGAGAATCTGTTGTAGGAGCCTGTGTCACAGGAGAATATCATGTGAAAGTGAGTCATAGAAGCTTGTGTCAAAAGAGAATATTTTATAGGAGCTCGTGTCATAGGAGCACATGCCGTAGGAGTGTGTTGTAAGAGGGTGTGTTGTAGGAGTGCATGTTGTATATGTTTTTGAGTACATTTCATATAAAAGCTGCTCATTCCTTGTGGGAATGCACCAAACGTATATAGACCATGTCTCCTAAGACTGTGTGTCTTAGGAGCATGTGTCATAGAAGTGTGTGGGAGTGCATGTTGTATATGTTTTTAGTACATTTCATATAAAAGCTGCTCATTCCTTGTGGGCATGCACCAAACATATATAGACCATGTCTCCTGTGTGTCATAGGAGCATGTGTCATAGAAGTGTGTAGGAGTGCATGTCATTGCATTGTGTATCGTAGGAGGGCATGTCATTACACTGTGTGTCCTAGGAGTACTTGTTGTGGGAGTGTATGTTGTAACAGGGTGTTTTAGGACGATGTGTCATAGGAGCACATGTCATAGAAGTGTGTGGTAAGAGGGTGTCATAGGAGCGCATGTTATAGGATCACATGTTGTAAAATATGTAGTAGGAACATGGGTTAAAGGAGCTTGTGTACTAAAAGCTCATCATTAGTGTGCTGTAAGAGTGGATGGCATAGGAGCATGTGTCATAGGAGTGTGTGGTAAGAGGATGTATTGTTATAACACATATTGTAGGGGTGCATGTCACAGGAGCACTTGCCATAGGAGCAGTTGTCCAAGGAACGTTTGTCATAGGTGCACATGCCATAGGCGCACTTGTCATCGGAGCATGTCTCGTAGGAGCATGTCTCGTAGGAGCGTATGTCGTAGGACTATGTTTCGTAGGACCCCTTGTTGTAGAACAATGTGTTTTAGGAGCACATGTCATAGGAGCATGTGTCAAAGGAGCATGTCATTTGAGAGTGCGTAATAGGAGCGTGTTTCATAGGATATTGTGTCATAGGAGCACATGTCATAGGAGACTGTGTCATAGAAATGCATGTCATGGGATTGTGCATACTAAGAGTGTGTGTTGTAAGACCATAGGAGCACATGTTGTAGGAGTGTATGCTAAGATACTTTCAGAGGTATGCTTGTCGTAGGAGCGCATGTGATATCATATGTTGTAGGAGCATAATTCATGGGATCTTGTGTGCTTAGAACTTGTCGTAAGAGGGTGTGTGCATCATAGAAGAACATGTCATAGGAGCAGGCTGCGCAGGACTGTGTGGAAAGACGGTGTGCTGTAGGAGCATGAGCACATTTTGTAGCAGCACTTATCATAGGAGCGTTTGTCATAGGTGCACATGTCGTAGGTTAACTTGTCATAGGAGCATGTCTCAGAAGAGCATGTATCGTAGGAGCATGTCTCATAGGAGCATGTGTCAAAGGACCATGTGTTGTAGGAGTGTGTGGTAGGAGTATGTCATAGAAGTGTGTGTTGTAGGGGCATGGCGTAGGAGTACATACGGCAGGAGCATGTGTCAAAGGAGCATTTGTCATGATAACGTGTTTCAAAGGAGCTTGTGGGGTACAGTAAAATCTGGTGTTTCACCTTTGTTTTGTACCTGATAACCTATGAGTCAATTCTAGGTTGTTGTCCCATGAAGCTACTCCGAGCTGCAAGGTGCCTGCAGAAAATGTTGAATGCAAGAAGACAACCCCTGAGTGTCCTCACAGTAAATGGTGAAATCCTTGGTGGAGCCATCTCCTAACACCATGCCTGGGACCTCCCTTATTTATGTTTTTTTATGGACAGTCTGAACACTGAGAGAGAAGCCCAGAGTTTTGAGGAAAATCTGAGAGGAGTGTGCTGGTATCCAGGAACAAGTAGGTACTTTAGAATTCAGCAAGCAAACAGGAAGCATATACACAAGGGCAAGCAGACATGGTCAAGACACAGGCGGATAGGGACCAATAGGGAACGGGCAAGCAGCTCAGGGCTGGAAAGACACAGGATGGACAAGGGAAAAACCAGGAAGCAGGAGACAGCCAGGTCAGGACTGGTGATGCACAAGATGAATAGGGAAAGAACAGGAGACACAAGAACAAGCCAAGGAAAGCAAAGATATCCCTAGGAGGGATAGGACGCTGCAAGCTTTTGTGCTGGGGTATAAAAACCATGCCAGCACCGGAATGAGACTGGATCATCCCATGCCAGTTGCCAAGGCTATGGGGAATGCTCTCCCATCCATGCATGAACAGAGCTGGGGAGCTGGTCAATTACACATGTGCAGTTTTGACAATATGGCCATGCCCACTGTAGTCATCTGGGCCGCAGTCCAAAGCAGACTGCTGCCACTCCAATCGGTGACCACCCTGCCTGCCTTCAGGAACCTCCCTGCCTGTGGTCCGCCATGCTCCACTGTCAGGAGCCACCAATGCAATCCTCTGCATCCGGCCTGCTGACCACCGCCACAGGCGATATGGCCGCCATGCTGGTATGTGTCATGCGGGGCGGTGCATGATACTTAGGACTGCATGTAGTTCGGGCACATGTCATTGGAGAGTGCATAGGAAGAATGTATTATTTGTGTATATAAAACAAATGCTATCTCACACACGTAAAAGATATTACTTTATTGTTCTCATGAATTGTATGCCTCCTACACGTATGAAAGCTCACATTAAAGTAAAATCTATCTTTCATAAGTGTTTTCACACATACAAGAGGCCTATATGGCTTTCACTGCTCATACTTGAATAAATGTGCGCAAACAGTACAAAGAGGCATATGAGTTTAAGTACTTGTACATTACGCAATATAAATCACACTTTTATGTGAGTTTTCAGGAGATTACAATTGCTTCATGTAAGAATTATAAAACTCATAAACCTATTTGTACAGTTTGTACACATTAATTACTTCTGAAAACTGATTTCAAAGTCAGCCTTGACTTTCATGTGAGTTTTCAGACGATGCAATGGTGTAATGTATGAACTGTTAAACTCATAAGTTCTTAGCACAGTTTGTATGAAATATTCAAGATCATTCTGGGCATGGGTGATAAATGTAGATATATTTTTTTAAATGTTACCGAAAAATTGCCAAACACGATTTTCTATTATTTTTTCAATGTACCTTTTCATGATGAAATCAGCGAGCATGACAAAAATTGCACAAATCAAATCGGACAATTTTGAGATATTCGGGATGATATTTTTTGTCCTATTGAAAAACCCCATGTTAAAAGTTGTTCAAAACATGATCAAACTAAAACATGTTTAAAGAATAAAGCCGTGAATTTACAATTCTGAAATTCTGCATGCACAGGCATCTTCTTCAAAATATTACTGACAAATAGTTCAAAGGCATAATATACACATGACTGTGAGACACAAGGGTGCCCGCTGTTTGGTGCTGCCTGATTCCTGACCTGTTGAAAAGAGCTGTTGTGTTTAAGCCCCGCCCCTTCCCTTCAGATGTGGATGCACAGACAGCAGTCACAAAGCCTGCAAGGGACAAGGGAGCCTGCTGCTTCGGGCTGCCTTGCTCCTGACCTGCTAGAAGTTTAAGCCCCACCCCTTCTCTTCAATTGTGGACACCCATCCCGCGGCGACAAAGCATGTGAGGCACAAGGGCACCAGCTGTTTGGGACTGCCTGATTCCTGAGCTGCTGGAAGGAACTGCTGTGTTTAAGCCCCAGCCCCTTTTTTCAATTGTGTACTCACAGCCCACAGCGGCAAAGCAAGTGACAAGGGGGCTGGCTCTTTTGGGTTATTTGGGTCGATGAGGACTTTTATATTTGATCGCCTTACAGTGCACATGCAACATTTCTTCTCAGTCTATGACTTAAGTAGCTGTGTATTGGCTTGATAACTACCTATTCTATTACCCTCCAGCCTGGGGGTTCGCTAAGCGACAATCTGTGCTTCATTTTGAATAAGCACTAAGGGGAGTGGGAGGAAAGCAGATTTGTGAAAGTCCCTTGAGCCACTCGGGCATGTCCTGAGTGCTTATTTTATCAGGATTACTCTATTCTGAAGCCACAATAATCTAATTGTCCTGGGAGGATAGATAGCTCAGCGGCAGCGTGCGCGTCTTGGAAACAAGACGACACGAAGCAACAACGGGTTTGATCCCCGGGTCCGCGCTTAGAAACCTCTGGGTGTTTAAGCGCGTTATAAATACGTAACTAAGACAAAAAAACAACACAATTACACAACTAACAAAAACAAACAATTCCTGTAACAGCGCCTCGATGCCTGTGGGCTGTGTGAGCGCTTTATAAATGTTAAATAAATTAAATTAATACTCCATTGGTTTACCATTTAAACGGTCATACTTTCATTTTATCAGATAAATGATGTGAAGTGAAGTAACTGGATGATGAAGGCATGACCAAAGATAGTCGAAGCAGACTTTAGTGGGAAGTTGTATTGGTTTCTTTCATTTTAAAAGGTTCTTGTATGATCACTATCAATGTTTTTTAACAACCATCAAAGATACTTTTTATATTTGGTGTAATACCAATTTTACTCAGGATCATGCCTGATTTTTGTGCACCTTAGCATCTTTGTGAGGCTACATTATTTATTTTGTATTTGTTCTCCTTAAATCTTGTTTGAACACCCATAACGTGTCTCAAACCTGGTAATTTATTAAAGAGTACACAATGTCTAAGAAAAAGGCCTCTCCCACATAATCAAGCAAGAAACCTGCTCCTATTAGTAAGCTGATTATGGAGGTGAATGTCTTATCTTCTGCAATAGAGACCTTGATGAAAGACATCCCTGGCTCCAGGTTAGCCCTTATCTTTCAGAAAAATGGTAATAACTCGAGAAATCTAGCAATATATCATGAGGAATTGAATTTTAATGGCATATTACCTGCCTCACAGTCAGATACCTTCCACGGGCATTTTGTTACTGGGGTATGCAGAAGCAGAAGGTTATCCCACTTCAACCAGCAAAGCCCACAATATATATTACTAAGGAGAAGTTGGCACCTAACATGATTGAAATTGACAAGGGGATATTGCAATCAGACAGTAACACATATGAACCAACTGTTCACATATGTTCGTACCCCTAAAAACTATGTACTTCTTGGTGTTCCACCTATAACGGGACACATTAATAAAAGTTTGCCCCCAGCCACACTGCCAGCTTCAGCAGAGAGTGCTGGTGACAATATGTTGCAAGTACAACATAGTGTCCCAGCTTCTCTTCATGATGAGGTCCCAACCACTATTGTCAATTTAGCATTGCCATCTTGTTGTTCATGCTGCCCTTCTTGTAAGGACAAAGGGCCTCATTAGGACCCAGGCGGTAAGGGGTTTACGGCGGCGTAAACAGCGCCGACCCTTACCGCCTGATTCCGAGGTCCCTTAGCGCCATGGAGGATTTAACACCTGCTTTTAGCAGGTGTTAAAATCCATGGGGCTAAGGGACCTTGTTGTTAATTACGCCACCGTAATTTACGGTGGCATAATTAACGCCTTCCCCACTCCCATTATGCCCTATGGGGCAAAAATGGGAATGGGGAAGGGTAAATAGGGATTGGGGACTTACCGCCCCGCCAACCTCGGAATGGAGCTGTAAATCCGCCAACCACCATGGCGTAAACGTAGTTTACGCCATGCTGGTAAAGGTACGACCCAGGCGGTAACTTACCGCCTGGGTCGTAATGAGGCCCAATATTAAGGTTATTAAAATGTATGTTGAGAAAATGAATAGTAGATTTACTAACTAAGCTGTGTAATCAAAAAACTTTGATAAGGGCATTAAATCAGTTTATCTTCCCCCAACATACTACTAGATTTGGCCTGGTGAGTCTCCATCACATGGCATTTGCATCAAGCACTTTAGATTCACAACACATGACTGTAAACAATTTTGAGAATGGGCAGCCCCTTTACCTGACCATACAACAAGATGTGGGTCCTGCCCAAACGAAATCTAGACATAAATTGCATGCCAAAGATATTTTAATTTCTAGGGATGTTAGGGAGACAGTGCTGAGTTCTATTTATGGATTTTTCCCCACCCTAAAGACAAGTTTATAAACCTATCAACCTTCATGTTTAACCTCATCAAATACTTATCCTGTTAGTCTAACACGTAATGTGCAACTGTTTTCAGTATAAATTACTTATGTTCAAAGATTATGCCAATTCTCAGTGGAGTCCCCCAATTCGTTGAGTAGTAAAGCAATCCATTAGTTGCCGAATTCAAAGTGTTGTCTCTAAGTAATAGGCTCAGACATTACCAGAGCTACTCGATACAAGGATCCCCAAAGTTTGATTGTATTCATTTGGAACTCTCTGCGGAATATTTGGCCAAAGGTTTACGTTTGATAGAATATCGATACTTGCCCTCTGTTAATTCTTTGTTAACATTGAGCCCTTTCCCTCTGACTATTCATGAAACTTAAAAGAATGTTCAATCCAGCAAAATATAGGGTACCTTATTGATCTGACTCCAGACATACCATCAGCGTACTGACATTCCAATCCCCTGAATGACGTGGTACAAAGGCTAGTGGCATCAAAGTGAGGTCTTGTCCCCTCTTCTAACTTTCATGCTGTAAAGAAGGGGGACATTATTTCCCAGTAAAGTACCAGTGAGCCGGTTTCGGTTTTATAATGGAATATCATGGCCTTGATTAATAAGAACATGGAACCAAAGGGCCATGCCTTTATAGCCAGAATAACATTATTTGTGTTCAGGGAACCTGGTTGTTGGAGGCAATCCACACATTGGGCTATCATACCTTTTTTTGCCTGACACAAAAGGCACAGAAAAGATGCCCAAAGGAGGACTCTTAATCTGGGTCCACGCTAGCCTGGTAATCTCTTGGAACCAAATTAAGGTGGGATCCCCAGATCTATTATGCATGACACTTGGTTTCAAGAGGGGTCCTAATGTTCTGATTTTGAATATGTATCTGAGACAGAATCAGCAAGCAGTCTCTGAATTTGATTATGCACTAGCACAGATAAATGGATCTCAAGAGATGACCAATGATAGAGTCCTGATACAACTGGGGACTTTAACTGCCAAATTGAGCATTTTAATTAACTATTTATTGCTCTGTGCACAGAAGATTAAATTTGGTTATTCCACCACCCAAAGCTACTCCCCCATCTTGTAGATATCCATTTACGGTAGAGGTCCAAGGGATTGTCTATTCACATGGCCTAAGACCATGTAATGGTCACTTCCTGGGCGATTTACCAGCAAAATCCATGTATTGTATGTATGAAAAATCCAATTTAATTAACTATATAATAGTTAATATGGCTCACTGGGATGCATAGTCTTTTGAGGTTATCACACGACCAGAATGTGACCATGATCTTTTACTGATTGTTTATCTCCCAACGTGATTAGGACAGGTGTAGATACTTTACCTTTACTGTTTGATAGATGGCTCAACCTGGGTACCTCAAAATAGTCAGGTGGGCTATTGTTATATATTAAAATATATTGCCATATGTATACAGGTGTTTACTACCGTTAGTAGACACATTTTCAAAGTCATCTACATGGCTTACATCTCTAAAATTCAATTACATTTTGGTAAAATGCGTATTCCCTTTCTTGACCAAAAATTCTGGTACCCACTCTAGTGTCAATAACAGTCCACACAGATGGTATGACAGAGAGTGTAGATTTGCTAAAACTACACTTATATTGGTGTTTAAGACCAATGAAAGAAGGGATCATGATAATATCAGTAGCTTAGGAAATGACTATAAGAACATAATAGCCAAGAAGAAATATGAGTTCACTGAGTCTCTGTGGATTACCCTATATAATGCAGCTATATCTCATGATTGTAAAGCATTCCGGCATATAGTACAAACAGGATGTAAGAGGGATTGTGGACAGAGACCTTATAATATACAATCTGACCAATGGTTTGCTCACTATCAATCCCTACACAGGCCCGACTCCAGCAGGGGGGTTAAGGGGGCCAGGCCCTCCCAGAGCCAGCCTCTGGCCCCCCCTAGAGAGGAGGCCATGTCAGTGGTGTTATACACCACTGGTAACCGAGGGTGTCGGGGGTGGATGTCACTCTAAACATTCAGCATCAACCTCAGAGACATCATTCTGAGAGGATGAGTTGCAGGAGGCCTGGCCAGGATTTGTTTCTTGCCCTAGACAATTATTTATGCCCCACGGCCTGAAAGTACAAATGAGCAGGGAGATGGGTGGCCATTCACACCTCTAAGTGAGGTAGCACACTTATTCAAACAGGCTACCTACAACTATTTTCTCAAACCTAAAATCACAATTTTGGTTTCTGTAATTTAAAGTATGTTTGTTTTTTGTAGGAATATAGTGGTTTTTCAGATCATGCTTAATAAAATGGTTAACTATATCAAACAATAAATGACAGGTAAAGTGCGTCAACTGACTGGGGGCCCTTACAAATTCCATTTAAAGTATATATCCTGCTGCATTCACTACTTGAGTATAAGTGAAACGATAAGGTTGGTTGTAACACAAATTTAATTCTGGAGGGGAGAGTGTAGTAAAATCAAAAAGTGATAGATGCAAGGCTTTAAATTAAACATTTCCACTACCATTTCTCTGCACAACATTCCATGCCACAATTATGTAGTATGTCTGTTCGATTAGAGAAGGGGGCAAGCCATTAGCAAATGACTTTTGTGCTGCCACCAAAAGGTGCAGTTCAGGCTCAATTGCTGGACTGTGTTCCGTCTGCACTGCAACACAATCAAACACATGCATTGTTAGGCCCTGCGATCTAGCAATTTGGGAAATGCTTCTGACATTAGTGACAGGGCCAAGGCTAATATGCAAACAATGGTATGGAAGGCTAGCCAGAGCAATGGCAGTGGTTCTTATTGATTCAGAGACTTTGTACCTATTAGGCACAACTAGAACGCATGCTGTGGAACACAGATAGTATGGCAATAAAATTTGAGGAGAAACATACATCCTATGGGTGTGTCGGGTGATTTATCCACCTAAATACTAGCCATGGCTATGTTAATGCCTTACCCCGAAAACCTAATCTTTCTAGAACTCTTTGAGCAAGCTCTATCACATAGTAACACCAAACATGTTTCTGTATCGGGCCTGCCAGTGTTATATCTAAGCATTCTTTTGAGTGTTTATTTACTTAATTGCCCTGCAAATGAGCTCCTGGTGTAGTAAAATTCTCTTAATGTGTGTCTTCAGCCAGTTGATTTTATAAGATATATATTTGTCAATGCCTCTGTGACTTGCACTGAAGTCCTGTCTTAAACAAGCAATCATAAAGCCAGCAGTTTTGGCATGCGTATAGGTATTAGCAGACATTTGCCGGGAAATGCCATCATATGCCCAGTTACTGGCACCATTTTCCAGCTGTTCCCATTTTATGGCCAGGTGGTACTCTTATGGCAGTACCTGAAAATGCCTATCCATGTCTAATCAAACGTCCAATCTGTTGGCTTTGCCAATGCATGTTGGCTTCCGTTTGTCTCCCTAAGTGAATGTGTATATGCCCAGATGTGGGAGTCTTGATTGCTACACCCAGGGAATCAAGCTGCACCTTACTGAGCTGATCCAACAAGGTCCTAGCTGAACATGATAAGGCTAGGTTGGCAAGTATTCACCAGTTTCAGAATTTTCTCATGCATACTTACCAGTGGGGCTCTGACCTAAATAGAATGTATCTTTGTTTGGAAGCCTAGTCTACTCTGCCAGAACGTTTCATGATTTAAACTGATAAGTACTGGCTTGATAACCTCACTCTGTTTTAGTAACGTTACGGAGTTTGCATGCAAACAGAATATGTCATGTGTGTTGTGGGATTTGTTTGGAAAGTATGATGTAAATCCTGGCCTGTGGTAGTGGCCAGTGCCGGAAATGAAACATGAACATCTGTAAAATAACAAAAAAGAAGAGCGTTTTCCCTAATGTTAAGGGCAAAGAATAAAGGGTGTACATCTTTTATAACTAAAAAGCAATATTTAAATATTTTCTAAAGTGTGCAATCAGAGGTGAATTTAACATTTGGACAAGGGACAAATGCCAATGCCCACTTCCCCCGCTCTACAGCCAGCAGGGCTGGACAGACCCTACCAGTGAGATCTTATCTTTTTAACGTGTCTCAGAGGCAGATTAATTACAACAGGAAGTGATTAGAGATGAGAAAAGGTAAAAAGGCAGTGACCATTGCTGTAGCACTTAAAAAAAGAAATTATATGGGGTTTTAAGAAGTTATTTAAGTGTGATTGTTGGGTGATTAGTAATTAAGGGAATACAGAACAAGCTGTGTGAAACAACCTTGCCAAGCATTTCATTTCACTTTGTGTCTGTATGAGATGTTTTGGAAGCTCTCATTAATTGCTATACTGGAGCGTGTAGGCTCCCTTTCAGGATGGGGAAAATAAAGCTACAGTCATAGGGGATCATTTTCCAGGTCAACCAGAGTGGTAGAAGTGGCGCTTAATGCATTTAGCTCCACTTTTTATGAGATGCAGGATTTTGTATGATTTGACAGGCGAAGTTGGAGAGCAGATCGGACTTAGCAAGGACCCCCTGCCAAATCTGATTGGTATTCCACCAGCATGGCATAAAACCAATGAATCCCTATGGGATCTGCCTGACTTTTACATCGGACAGAGGCCAAAGGAATCCACTGTGGATGGCTGCCACAATCGTTAATTGTGGAAGTGATATACATTTTTCCAGACACTCAGTGGTAAAGTAAAGAGTAAATGTGATTTTTGTCTGTGTTTTATTCCTCTATTGTTCCTGTACTTGCTGCTGGAAACAATTAAAATTAATGAATGGCCCCTTTTTCAAAAAAGTGCAAACAGGAGAATTCCGCTCTGTGCAATTTAGATTTCCAATAAAAATACCACCCTTAATCTTTTCATCAACATGTTTCTACAATGAGGAATACATTGTCAGATTGGTTTATCATATGACTTGTGCATTTTTAAAGTAATCTGTATAAATGATAGTATTATTTTAGGTATTCAAAGCCAAACTTAAACACATATTTGTACCAACTTGAGCTCAGAAGATGTATGATCAAGTATCTAAATTTCAGACTATGTTCAAATTATGGCTTTACCACTTGACCAAAGTGTGATCCTGGACATATTTTTTAATTTCACTATGCCTTACATGTTAAAATTAGGTGCCCCTAGAAGTGATTCAGTTCACATTACAAGCTATTCCCAAAAGCCTTACTCATGGTTCAATAGATGGGCAGCACAGGCATTAAGACACATACACACACATCACATTTTGCAGATATCCGGGCCATATTTATTGAACAAAATTATGTCATTCAAAGTCAAAATCAAAGTAAAAACATCAAACAAAGAGTCATCATGGACAACTGCATATTATAACCAGTATGTACCAGACAATGATGTAGAGGGGCACGCCCCACCAGGAGCGATACCAGGAGGCCGCAAACACCTCAACCGGCACTGTTTGCCTCCCGATGCAGCACTTACAGCCCTAGCACCCCCTTCCACCCTCTACTCATGTGCTACATAAAGCATTTTTTGTTTAAAATGTATTTTTGGACATGAACCACTGATGTGAGACATTCAGAATGGGACTACTGTAGGAGTTCAGTTGGAAAGGAGGAGAGGAGGTTGTGGATTTGGTGGGTGAAGGGAGGATTGTATACATGTGTATGTTATTGGAGGATATGTTGTTGTGCTCGAAATATTGTTAAGGTCAACACGTCTGCCTGTATTGATTGGACATGGTATGTTCTGTTCTAGAAATTAAAAGAAGTTATTTTGTAGGAAACAAAATCTTCTATTCCTTGCTTCCGTATTCTCAGGGTTGGGGGGGTCTATCTTTCACAACAAGATTGAAGGAGGCAGCACACGCATCTCCTCCAGGGCCTGCTAGGAGTAGCCACATTGCTCAGAAAGGTATTATTGCATGGACACAGTCTGAGATGGTTCAAAGACGGGGGGCCTCACCCCTCAGCCCTCTCAGAGGAGGAGGAGAGGATTCATCCTACATTTTCCAAAGCCAGGCTAAAGAAAGGCATGCTGGATGCTGGTGTGAATAGGTGGGAGGGGGTAAAGGGGAACAGTGGTTAGGGCTGGTGACTGGATGGTGAAAGGTGAAGGAGGATCAGCTATAACAGAAAGGGGAGAGCAGATGGAAAGGGAAGATAAGTAGATTGATGTTGTAACACAATTTTCCTTGCTTCTCTTTTGCTATCTACTGTTTTTTAGAGAGGGGTGCAAATGTATTTTTGCAGATCTGGGAAGACATTTTTTGCTGGATCAGGGATCTGGGAAATCTGGACCAACGTCAGCACTTTGTTTAGGGTACTCCTAGACCCGTACCCAATGGAATGTGGGCCCCCCTGATCACAACTCTGGCCCATCCAGATGAAAATTCCTGGAGCCGGGCCTGTCCCTACATGAGGCTGAAGACACTTTTTTTTACCCCCACCTCGATGTCGAAGAACGTTCTTTCAAAGACGAAACAAATGCTCCTGTTTATGATGCACATGATTTACAATTTTCAATTATGGAAGTTGAACATGGCATTGTATCACAACACACATCTAAAGCACTTGGTCCAGATAGCCTCCCTGTGGAGATGTTTAAGACCCATCTAGAAATATGGGCCCCCTTTCTTGCAAAATGTTTCAATGAGGTTCATAGCAGGTTTAATCCCCCCATCCACGACCAGGAGTTGGTGGGTGGGGCTATTGGTCTTAGTTTACAAGAAGGAGGACAGAGAGGTTCCTGCAACATATAGGCCACTTTCCCTTATAGATTTTTTGTCAAAGATCTATTCCAAAATATTGTGCTTTCCTCTGGAGGAATGGGTCGAAAAATGTGATATCCTCTCTCCTGCACAGGCTGGCTTTAATAAACGAATCTAAAAAAAACACACAAAACCTTTAGAATATATCTTTTTCAACAGAAGTATGTTATGTTGCAAGGACAAGTATTGTTCTTGGCTTTTGTTGAGCTTCAAACAGCGTTTCATACAAATCTGAGAAACCAATTGTGGGTAATACTGAATAGACTCCAGGACCTGGTCAAACTCTGCAATGCTCTGAAGTCCTTATACTCTAATAATGTTGTACATGTACGCTGGGGACCCAATGGTGAATGCACTGATGCAGTGCTTATTAAGAAGGGTGTAAGTTAAGGTTGTGTGCTGGTGCCCTTATTATTTTTGTTATACATTCATGAAATGCATCAACACTTAATTTAACGGCAATGGACGCCCCAAGATTAGGTTCTTGTAAATGGGGTCTCCTGTTTTTTTGCTGATGATGCCGTTCTTCTCTCAAAGAGTGCAAGTAAGATGAAAATGTTCCGGCCCAAAGAGTATCCCTAGCCAATCCCTAACTCTCATACTGCCCATGTGGTCCTCTTTTCGACTTACCAACATCTACCCTGCTATGAAACTTCCCATTTCCCAGTTTACGGTGGGAATTCATTGCATCAAGCAAACAAAAGTCAGATTTTTATTTCTGAAAAGCTTTGCTACTGCAATTAGATATATACGTGTTTTGGTACTGCGGGCACTGCCTTCTCTGTTGAATGTTTTAAAACTACTATACTAATTTACACCAAATGAACAAAATGTACATCTATGATGCTTTGTGCCCAACCAATTTCTCATTTGGTGCAAATAATCCAGCAGTTTTTTAGTGCTATGTGTGTTCAATTGAGGCACATTTTGCTCTATGAGAGAAGGAATGGGAGGAGGCCGAATTTTTTTGTTTTTTTCTTCATAACCTTTAAACAGTTTAAAAAATTGTCCCCAAAATGTCCAGTTTGGAGAGAAGCAGAACAACATTATTTTATTTTTTGCGGTTTGGGGAAATGAATTGTATCTAAATACATCCAGCGGGTCAACATTTAATTGCAGTAGAATTTTGTCGAAAGTGAATGCAAACAGGATTTACCTTAACTAAAGGGCAGCCAAAGCGGCCCTATAATATGTATGGTTATAATAAAACCATGTTGCTCTGACTTTTCAAACTTCTAATGCTAATAACTTTAGACTCTCTGGATGGATTTGGATGACATTTTCAGCAGAAAAAGTCTCTAACGGGCCAAAACAAACTAGGTCATTTCAGCTACAATTCCTCATATGCTACACAATCGCACATCCTATCCTTACTGAATTTCATTGGGTTTGTTGTGATAAAACAGATCTTCTATAACTCTGTTATTAACTAAGGCTTTTTCACTGAACTAGCTGACCTGGCGTAACTTACGCCATTCTAGCATATCTTCAAGGTCAAAATCGGTCAGCAATTCATAGGGTCACTTCTGTCCCCTTCTTAAATATCAGAATTACCACTGATCGCTTCCAGGAAGGTGTCATAGGTCCCTGTGACTTATGAATGGTCATTGAAAAGGCTACACGTATCAGATGGAATGATAGGTATGCATGGTATAAGAACAGTATCTAAGTTCCATTGATCACACAGGCCTCTATGTTGTGTCTTTGTAGACGCGTAATTGTCAATCTTGTTCCATTGCAGAGTCCCTGTGATGGCATAAGATTGCACAATAGCATAATTCCAGCACCTAGTTTCAGTTTTAGCTTGTGATGAGGCTTTCGTCCTACAGCGTTTAGCTCTGAATGTTTGAGCCTGTAATTAACTGTTCATTGACACTGGAACCACTGTGCCCTCTGTGAAGAGAAGTGGGGGTGTAAAGAAGTAACTTCCAAATGTTTGCGATAGGAGAAGGTGAAGTGACTGCATAGAACCATGCTCATTCTGTTTGTTGAATCCATATGTTGAAATGATAGCTGTTGTTGCAGTGGGTGCACTTTGCCATTTGGACAGCACAGGGTAACCTAACAATGATAAATTGCAACAGCTGAGTCTAGAAACATTTGACTACTGGGTGATGTGTGGCAAATGTGGCTGCACAAATGGCTTATTTTTTTTCCACATTTCAGGTTGAAGAGTGTTTTCAAACCTTTTTAAACCCAGCATAACTTTTCTGGTGTTTGCTACACGTGCCCCAATGCTCAAACCACAAAAACCACAAAGTTGTCAGACAATAATTCACGGATGATCACAAATAAGGGTGAAACTGGTATGTAGTTAAAGGCCATGGCCGATGCTCTGTGGAGAAAACATAGCCTAACAAAACACTTGAGTTAAAATGATCCAATGTATTGCAATTGCAACACACCCATGAAGTGCATTGAGTGTGGGAAGTGACAAGCCCATTAACTAGGAGTCACCCCATTTTTCACCCCATGGGTACTTGTATGATACCACAGCAGGGATTAATAATGGAACAACAAAATATATAGTGTTGAAATATACTGGGGACACCAATTTAAGATGGTTGTCACTCGCCATACCAGCTGAATTTCATGAATTTTGTTATGATAAATTGGTCGGTTTAACTCTGTATTGACTTAAGCTTGTGAGAGTGGTGGGTTATAGACTGAAGATATATGGACAGACTAGGTGAGCATGTTAGTCCTTTTCTGATTTTAGTTCACACGTTTTTATTTAAGCAAGACACACTGAGCTGAGGGCACTACTGGCTGTTAGGGGCCCTTGGGCTATTGGCCATTAACTGCTGGTAACGCAATCCTGTGTGGTGTATGTAACTATTAGCACCACGTCATATTTTGACTCGGCCAATCAGGGGTTTCGAAAGTTGAGTGTTAACTCATGGTATTGCCCGTCAGTACAGACCCCCAATCTGCTGGACAATGATAACAGTGTAAATTTCCCTCCCACTGTCTTTTCTACTTTCCCCTCCTCCTCACCACCGACCCACCTGCCACCCTAACCTGTGTCACCCTTTTACTTACCTTTTCCAACAATGCCACTGCCTCTTCTCCAAGTCCATCTGTTGCTTCCCCCTGTTTCCATCATAGCTGTTAAGACTGATTTCCTATACTCTGGCCTGGTGGACAGATGTATAGAAGGCCAACCTATATTGTGACTGGGGCAACTCTGGGAAGCTGTAGCCAAACCAGTTTAAGGTAGCAGTGATAGGCGGTCTAGGCTAAGATCTTCAGAGGGGTGAGATTGTAAAGGGTCCACAATGAGGTCACACAATGGGAGTCACAAATTACCCTTAGACAGGATGTATACAAATACAGTTATTTAATTATGGCCAAATACACTATAAGAAAACTGAACACAGCATGTAGACCTATCAACCAATATCATCAAACTAAAATACATATATACAATCACAGGTTCAAGTGCAAAATACAAATCAAAATACTCCTGCAAGGGAATGAATAGGCGAGTATTACACATAAAAAGGTCCACAGAGAATTTACCCCTAACTAATATTGTCCAACCCTAAGTTGCCTGGGGCCTTGTGCCCTATTGTTCAGGATACAAAGATACAGCACTCAGGAGGCAGGAGAAAATGTAGGTAGGGTCGCTGGGGTCCAGTGATGGATTCTTAGAGCCAGGTTTCAAGATAGACAGTGTCCGAAATTCCCCCCAACAGTTAGAAGTCTTGCCAAGGCAAGTATTGGCAAAGCAAATAGGTTTAAGATAAAGGCCCTCATTACGACCCTGGCGGAAATCGCGGTGCAATATGCACCATGGAGCACGGCGGAAAGCTGCCGATAGCGCCATGGGGGTTGGCGGATTTTCCGCCCCATTCCGACCTTGGCGGGGCGGTAAATCCCCATTCCCCATTTTACCCTTCCCCATTCCCATTTTTGCCCCATAAAATACGGTGGCGTAATTAACAACAAGGTCCCGTAGCGCCATGGATTTCTCCGCCCGGAAAAACCAGGCGGAAAACGCTCCATGGCGCTACGGGAACTCGTAGTAGGGCGGACGGGTCCGCCGCGAATAACGCTGGCGTAAACCCACTCCGCCAGGGTCCTAATGAGGCCCAAAGAGTATTATAAGTCCATTGACTTACAATGGGGGTGTAGGGCTATGTTTAAAGCTCAATGACTTACCCCCCTCACTCCGAATCTTCCCAAGACTTTCCAGAACAAAGGAAGGGTGTCCTGGCTTGCTTTTCCCGCTGAATTCCGCGGTCCATGATTTTCACAGGTTGCAGGTTTCAGTGATTCTCTGGTTAGGATCTTTTGCTGGTGCAATGACTCTTGATGAAGAAATGCAGAAACAAATGATGCAGCACACTTCTCGGGACTGGAGGCGGGTCAGAAAAGCAGGTTTCGGACCGTGCACGCCGTGCACAGCGATGCAGCAGGACTCAGTAGCCGCGGTTGGACTTTCCACTATTTCTCAGGTCCCCTTGGTGCTAGGACGCCGGAATTTCGCAGAGCGTGTCGATGCAGTAGCAGCTGAGGGTGTGCCAAGATTCAGGTAGAAACTCGGAACGGCAACGAAGATAACTTGGTAGCCCAAAAACAAAGCTGGTCAGCCACAGGACGATTCCCAGGCACTTACGAAGGTGGTTTTTGTGCTGGGCACCGATTAGGCTTTGGGAGTGGATGGTCTCTCCAATTCAGGGGTCATAGTACCTTCGCAGGCCTACTGGAGATCAAGAGACAGACAGGGCTCCACCAGGACTGCAGCAGAAGTTGTTTGCCACGCCTCCTTCAGACAGGTTACGTGTTTCTTTGTGGGTCTTCTCAGCTGGACGGATTCTTGGCTCCTTCAGGTTCTTCCAGGATGTCCGAAAATTGCATGCAGGGGCCCTCTTCTTATCCTAAAAGCCAGGTAGGAGTCGTAACTCCCACTAGCCAATGGCAGAACTAGCCCACACACACACCCCACAGTGGTCCACTCAGGTCCACTGGCGGGAACACTCATGCATACCACTCAGACACACATAAATCATGATGTGTATTGGGGTCAGACTGACCCAGCCCACATCCTGCCTGCAAACACACAAAGCCCTCCAGTAGCCCGCCAAATGCTCCTGCTTTCCCGGGGACTGGAAGTCCTTACAAGGATCTTTCTGACCTCTGAGGCCAGGAAGAAGGCTAAACAACAAGATGCAAAAAGAACGGACGAAAAACCTTGTGGCACAGCCATGTTTGGCCAGTAGCCACAGTAAGTAGTCAAATGCGGTAAACGCAGTTAAGCTAACACAAAATCCCCCAAAAAGTGCGGAAACGTCACTGCTGTCACCAACCCATCCTTTAAGCACCTTAGAATAACCAAAACATTCTTTGAGTGTTAGTCTAGGGCAAAACAAAAATGAACCCCATTGCACTGGAGTTTAAGCTGTTGTGTGCAATGATAAAAAGTTATCACATGTGATACAAAAGTAACCACAAGTAGCAACACAGTCACAAGACTAAGGGAAACACTGTTTCCCAGTACTGATAGCCTTAAGGACATATTAGTTTCCCCATAACATGTGAGCAAAGGCCAGTACAGTGAAGCTTAAGGCTTCATTGTACTGCAAAAAGTACAGGTCAGATTGAAAAATAAAAGCAAAAAGTTTGAGGGTTCCATAAAGATGAATGAAAGGTGCAGTAAAGAGAATCTTTTCTAACAATAGCCATAACCTTTTGTCGTTATTTTTAAAGTTTTGCAAGATCCACAGTGCCATTTTACTGCTTTGAAAAAGCTATTACCTTCCTGGGCAACATGTCAGGGTGCTAATAGAAATACTGCTCTCACTGGGACGCCCTTGGGCCATAACCAAGCAGTAATACCCTCCATCTTGGAGATTAGTGCTTATCTAGCACTCAGGACACGCCAGAAGGGTGCTAATACTCGTTTTTTTTTTTTTTTTTTAAAGAGAATGTGGCTTCTTGCTGTGCATGTGCACCAAATCATCTTACACAATCTACGAAGATGGCCAGTATAGCTATATAAATGTTTGCCCATTTTCTACTCCCATGTCAGCCATAATGAACAGTGATAAGCACGCAGCAGCAATGGGTGAAGGGTGGGCAGATAAGGAAAGCTGGGTAATGTATGGGTTAAGGATGGGGGCATAGTGGGGGGCCCACAGTATGTGTGGGTGCTTAGGGGTGGTGCGGGCCACTGCAGAGTGTCAGTGCAGGAATAGAAATGCCAATCTAGGCAGAATATCCAGTGGGCTGGATGGAACCTAAGCTTTGCCATATATTCAGGCCAGCATTCCCAGCTCCTGATTGGCTGGCCCCTTCTCTGAAAGAGCTAATATTCTTTATTGCCAAACTTGTTTCACTGTAGTTGGGCGTCATAATGATTGTGTTAATGGTTGGTTGATTTGGTATACCGTAGCTGAAAATAGCTGGGTATTTTACTAATGACGCTTTGGGCATGATTGACAGAGCGTTTTTTCAATGGGATTGTGCCATTTTGAAATACTCCTGTGAAAAAGGCCCTTCATATTTTTATTCCCTAGATGTTGTGACTTTACATTTACTCTCTGGCCCTAGCTATAATTCCCAGCGTGTAGCCTGCGGAGAACTATTAAATGACATAGAAACAAAGCTAGATTACAATATATGTATTGCCCGCATGTAACAAACAAACACAAAGGCCAACAACAACGGCTTTTATTCCTGGTTTCGACATTCCCATTTTCTTTTTCTAAATGCTGATTCGTGTGCCTTAAAGTGGGATATTACTTATACTCCAACTTCCCGTGTATCGAGTTCGCAGTGCCTACCAAACCCATCTTTCGTCTTTGCCATTTCAACACTCACCCCTGGAAACAACAGGAGTGTTTACCAACCTTTCCTTCAAGTGTGCCATCATTTATCAACGGTGTCCACTGACCCCCTCTCAGGTCAGGGTTCTTTCACATGCTGACATTTGCTACCTGTAAACAAAATGCCTGCCCTACAGTCGTCAAATAAAGATAGCGGACTGAGGAGCGTGATTGATTTGAAAGGTAATTTGAATGACGGATGTCGTGTACATCCTGTTAGTATGCGTCAGTGACAGATGAGAAACGGTCACTTGATGTATTACCTCAAGTGTAGAAGGAATGCATTTTAACAAGTGTCGCTGCCCTTCTTTTTCAGTTGGTTTCGCAGACATGTCGAAAGATCAGAATGTTCTTTACTCAATAAAGTAATACATTCAGCCACCACCCCCAATCGGTTGCTTAACTAATTATGCTAATTTAACGTCATCGATATGACAACTCATGCTTGTTTGTTGGGATTTCCAGGTACAAACGAGCTTTATGCATGTCTGTCGTGTTGCTCTTCATGCGGATGCACTTACCGCACACGTGACTGCAGATTTGTGCCACATGCATGGAAACGGTTTCATGGATTGACACGAGGAATACGAGGATTTACGGTGAGATGTTGCTGAACACGTTTCCATGATTCCTGAAAATGGCGCTCTTGCATTACAGTAGTACCAAAAAGTACCAAAAATGCAGCTTGCATTATGTACTGAAATACAAATAAAATTCCGTGACCCGAATTTGCCCTGTGCCTCACTGTGAGTCTGACGGTAACAGTCAAAAAGATGTGCTATTTAAAATATTGTCTATTTAAAAAAAAACTAAAAAAAACTGCACTGGATATTTTTCACGATTCGGTAAAAATATCGCATGTGGTGAATTGTGCATGATTACTACATTCTGTAATTTCTACACACCAATGTGGTAACTATCCCATTTGATCCCAATTCAAAGTGATATTTTAAACACACTGGGCCTCATTACAATAGTGGCGGCCACGGTATGAACGGTGCCGGTAAGGCACCGGCACCGTTCATACCGGGCCGCCACATTACGAGTTATGCTCACAGGTTCTTGACAGCCTTACCTTGCGGGCTGTGCGGCACCCGCAAGCAGAACTCGTGATTGCACCAGCACTGTTATCAATGGTGCCGGTGCAACCATGCTCCCCACCCCCATTGTGCCCTATGGGGCAGAATGGGGATCGGGAGCCCAGCATTACCACCACCCGCGAATGGGCAATTTCCGGCCCCTTCATCTCGTAATGGGCCGGTTATTGCCCAATCAGTGGAGGCGGTGCCGGTATCGAGCATGGTGGTAGCCATGCCTGCCATGCAGGCACGGCTACCGCCATGTTCGTAATTAGGCCCACTGCCTTTTTTTAAATCCCGCATTTTTTTATTTGCGGGACCCATAAAGAGGCTGGGGTGCCTTGCGTGGGCTTTACCTCATATTGAAACGTCTTTAGAGACACTAGAGGTGCTTTTATAGAAAATCTTCCAGTCATTCATGAGTAACATCCGGCTGATAGACTGTCTGTCTTTGGCATCTGAGTTCACTTTCGACGATCCCTAGAGCTTTAGAATGTTTAGACTATGCCAGTTGTCAGTGTCGGCCATCTTGAATGGGATTTCTGCGCCGAAAAGCATAAGGAGTGCATTCTTGTTGATATCTCTGCATGCTGACAGGGAAGCTTGCTTCAGGGAGAGTGTGTACCTTACGTTTTCTGTCGAAGCTTTGATGCAACAAGGACAAGGGGATTACTTGCAATTCAGGTGGTAAAAACACAGTGCCAACACAATCGTTAGTCTTGGTAGTGCTAAACAGCTGACAGACACAATGCAGAGCTGGCAAATACATTGATGAAAGATATTTGGGACTTAAATAAATAAAAGTGCCAGAACGCAATTTGCAACAAATCTGAGACATAGAAATAGACAGGCGATTGTTGTCAGATTTTACATTACCAAACGGAGAGGTTTCATATCACCTATACTTTATTCCATGTCAACTGCAATAATTTGAAGCTTTTGAAGCGAATAAGGAACACGGTTAAAAAATCTAAACACTAATCCAATCAGCTAGGAAAAGCAAGTGTTTTGGTTTTATCCGACTCATTATTGGCTCCATAATGTTTTGCATGGAATTAGTGTAGCCAAGGTTTAAACATACCTTCCAAACGTGTACACTCAGAGCATAGTCTCAATCTGCTCCGGACACCAATAACTGCTAATTAGCCCACCTGCCACTGACACAATCGTAATCTTTGATATTCCCCAAACTCCCACTTTAATCAACACATATTGTTCAACCTATAATAGCTTAGTGAGTTAGAAGCCTGCTGCTGAAGTCTCTGTGCAAACGATTTGTTGTCATGCTCGAAACAAAACACGAGCCTAGTGGCGGATCAATTCCCTTTCAACTTTCAAATGTTTCTGACCATTCGGGTGAAACGTTAAACGTTAAAACAGACATGTTCCCTGAAAAGGAAGGAAGGCAGACTACCAACCAAAACAAAACAATGTCGCCAGTGGAGGAATGGCAATTTTCGGTGATTGGGCACCAAAGTTTTTATCAACTAAACTCTCTCTTTGACTCAGAGATTAATCACCTTCCAACTTGGTTTGGGGTTTCCTCAAAATCCACTCAGGACTATATGTGTATGGCAAACATAAATGAACAACATATTAGCAATGTTAGTGTAACTGAAACAGAAAGGAGGGGTCATGCCATTTTTACTACTTCTTTTCTAATGGCTGATGATGATACAGAAGTTGTTGTGACGAAATGTGTCAAACTTGTAAATAATGTGCCTGGTAATAGGGTGTCACAATGTGTTAAAAACAGTGAAAAGATAAAGAAGAACATACATAAATGGTGGAATACCATTTCTGAGGATGAAAGGCATTTTTGCTGTTCACCAAACGTGTTTTTACATACCTGCGGTACAATTAAGACACACACTACTTCTACACAACACTGGAAGAAATTACGTTCAAGCTAAGAACTTTGTGTACTATAAGGCCATTAGTGAGAAGAAATGCACAATGGGAGCCAAAGTGAATAAATTAGTTAAAGATCCTGGTAGTTGGGAAATAAATACAAAAATGATTCATAGACTCCAATGTGAGTATGCATCTTTGTTAACAAACCATAAACTATTCAAATACATTAAGACAAATCAATAATTACTCGAAGACATAATCAGGTGCATGGTGGAAATTGAATTCCAGACATGTGACTCAAGTGAACTTGCAGTCTTCTCGTCTACTTTTGGGGGACAATGTGAAGATGTTATCGAAAGATCCCCTACTCCTTTGAATAAAGGGAGTGGTTGGGAATACACATTTGACAAAGATGACATTACACCTATTATTGAAAAATTAAAACAAAGTGTGAGCCAGTGAACCTGACGGTATGATGAACTGCTTGTTAAAAAATAATCCCATTTTATGGTCTGACTTTTATTTTGCCTGTTTACTCAGGTGGTCTCTACAGGAATCTGCCCCACTTCCTGGCATTAAGAAGTTGTTGTTCTGACCTTTGAAAAATGTCCTACAAACAATCTGCTCAGTTTTAGACCATTCAGTATTTTAGCAAACATGTTTCTTAAGGCTCTAACTAATTGGGCTGAGAGTCTAGAGACATTCAGAACTTTACAAATGGGTAATAGGAAAGGCATATACAGGGCAATGAGTGGGTATGTTTTATCCTCTGGCTTGGCTCAAGCTGGAAATAATAAGAGAAGATCATTATATGTGGCAGCACTACAACTTTCTTCTACTTTTGATAACGATGACTGAAAGATTCTATGGAAAGAACTGTCTAAGTGGGGCATTTCCTATGGTTTGTTAAGTATATTATTAATTTCTTATCCTAACAACACCGTAAGAGTGAGGATAAATATTGAGTGGGATCTCTCAAGAAGTTTTGATGTGAATAAAGGAGCACGTCAAGGGTGTGTGCTCACACCTACACTTTTTATCTTATATATTTCAGATCTCTGGGAGAAAAGGTATGGCATGGCTGGGCTACCCACCCCTGTGTGGGTCATTTAAAGACCAATTGCATTGCTTATGCTGATGATTTAATTCTTTTAGAGTTCACTCCTGCGGGGCTTCAGCATTCCTTGGATGGAGTAGTTCATTATTTGGCACAAAACAAACATATAATTAATCTCACAACATCTAAGGTAATGACAATTTCAATCAAACGTAAGAGAAAAGGGTACACATGGACAATTAACTATACATGTGTGGAGGACGTTGACATATTCTGTTATTTAGGTTATTTGTTTTCTTCAAAGAAACCTCGGGAAAGGCAGAAAAGTAGAATAGAGGCAAAAGTAAAAACTCGATCCACCCTAATGAAATTAGTTAAGATGAGGTTTTGTGCCTTTTCTCTCACTCCTATGATTGAGTTCTATCGATTGAAAGGGTCACCTATAGTTGTGCACGGGATCAAACTACTTCATCTAACAAATGTGAAAGGGTGAACATACTCCAGGGTCATATTCTGAAAGAAGTGTTAGGAATACCTGCATCAGTACCCATTAGTATTATTAGACTTGAGTTAAGTCTACAATCCTGGTGGTCCCAATATGTGCATAGGAGCACCTCAGTCTATTTTAAAATAACACATGATGTTGAGGGTGGTATTTCTACACATGTGAGCATCATGTTGAGTCTGAATTCTCTTTTTTTGTAGTCATTTATTTAAAAAAGTGTGAGAGTTGTTTGAAGGAAATTGAAAGAGATGGTGATGTGTCCCAATCGGTATTGAAAAAGGCAATATAAAATGATGGGATAAGATCAGAGAATTTGGAGATCTGTTAAGAATTCAGCGATATTGGAATGACAGAGTCGTTCACTTACCAAATGGGGAAGCAACAGCGTATTTAAAAAAAATGTCCTTTACAATATGCACAACATTGTTTTTTAAAGTTCAGACTGATCTGCTTACCGACAGTAGAAATGATGGGACCATGATTAAAGATTCTGAAAGAATTAACGACATGTAGATTATGTAAAGAGGAATGCACAACATCACTTTATCATCTAGCAATGGAATGCAAGAAGATGATAGATAACAGGCTAACATTTCTGTGACCTTTTGTTCACTCACCCTCAGCTGTGATTGGCAATCATTATTGGAACAGATTAATGATGAGTAATCAAATCTCTCGATCTCCTGCACTGGTGACATTTTTTATCAAGGTTTTAGATGAACTACCTATAATTCTGGAACAAGATAAGGCACTTCTTGCTCAAGTTTTACAAAGGATGTTTAATGTTTACTGTATAGAGTTACTTATATGAATGAAAGTTATTAATTGAATTTTAACTGTTATTGTTTTGAAGAGGGAATTTATATAAATGTGTGATTATAATGTTTGTATGAAATTTAATGTTTTGCTATTTTATGAATCATTGTGTAATTGAATGTTTTGGTATTTATGTTGTGTAAGGGATATCTTATTTATCCCATAAATGCAATAAAAAATAAAAATAACGACATTTTTAAAAAGCAATCTTTTTGTTCAAAGCCCACAGTTGGGGAACCAAGGTGCACCTGACTGATGAGGCTTAACATGGCCGAAATATGTCTGGGTTTGCTTATGTTTCCATGCAGACGGGACCTTGCGTAGCAGTTTGGGCTAGGCTGCTCCCATTGATGGCAGCCCCTAACTGATTTGCATACGGCTGGACAAATGTGCACAAGATCACACAGTTGATAGCTTTGAGTCAAACAACATGCACTCAGAAACCAAGACACATGTATACTAGAACCCAGGATGTGCAAGTAGAGCATGATAAGAAAACAAGTATAGGAAAAGGGATGTGAGGTAAGGACCTACGAGCGCCTTATGATTTCAAAGAAAGTCGGCAAGCTCCTTACCCTGCTGTTACAGATACTGTTAGCGTTAAGCCCACATACAGGGCAAGCAATGACATGATCTGTGAGCTACTGCCCGTGATGGCATTTTATAAGCTAACTTAAAGACAATACTCACAAGGCAACAAATATCACCTGAAATGTCAGTGAAGCAAACACACCCTGTTGATCAAACAGGGACCTAGAAAGAGTATAACAACAAAGGGAGGATACATGAATACACAAGACTCATGACAAGGGACAAGCAGGAATAGTGATCACAGAATTGTGAGGAAGCACACAGCACACCACACCTAATAATCAATAGGGAACACACGGAGAAGTGCAAGGGAAAACCTGGAACAGACTCCAAAGAAAGTAAAGAAAAAGGAGCAGGGGAAACGAAATTACAAGAGCAAAACCTCCCCCCTCCCCACCCAGGGCAGGAAAGCAAACATGGGACAAAATACTAAATCTATAAACGAGAAGTGACTAAAGGATTAAGGTTTCACTGCAGAATAGGGTAAAGTTAAAAGAATAAAGAACACAAACAAGCTGAGCTGCCCAGAAATAGGAATGCACTGGGAGGTGCTGACTGCAAAACAGATGAAGACAGAAAGGGAATCCAGGAAGCAGAAAATACTAAAAGCAAACTAAATTCAAAATCCAAGGAAAAGGGAACAAGAAATTAGAAACAAGGAACTAGACACTAAGCTAAGAACAGGAACAAGGGACCAGCCAGAAACACTAACACTGCATCAATGACCAGTGCTGGACTGAAGCAAGCTGAGGCCTTTAAAACTGGCCAACAAGCACATGCATCAGGTGTGCTGCTTGATGCATCTGCCAGTCACAGGTGTTGCTTATCCTCCACCCAACCATATCGTCCAAGGGTGGAGATGAAGCATTGGGCCAGGCATTCTGGAAAGTATAGAGTTTTGATTAAAGCAGCATACTGGCTACCAGAAATCTGGAACGGATCCGGAAAGGAAGTAACATGGAAAATATGGATCTAGTGCTCCCAATTCACCAAAGCACTGTCACATAAGATTCGGAAGGAAAGTTCAGTAGGGAATAAACCTCAAATCAGGCCCCCAAGTAGCCAGAATGGGAACGAAGAGAGTGAATCGTGGCAAGTTCTTTGGCCATGTCCACTGTATATTTTACAATCAAAACAGAAGAGGTGATGGCTGAAAGGTTTTGAATTAATCTGAACCTCTGGAGTTGCTCTGGGCAACCCTCCAGACAAACTTTCTTTGCTTACCAAGCCAATACAAAAGGGGAAATATGATATGCAAATCAGGCTTGGTGCCACCTCAAAAGGGGCAGTCCAGTCCAAACTACTTGGTCATATCCCTTCTGCATTAGACAACAAGCACTTTTAAACTTGTTTCAGCCTCATCAGAGAGGAGTAGCTTGGGTGTCTAGGCCCAAAAGGCACGGGAACCACATCTGGCCATACCCATCCCACTTGGGGTGACTATGGCAAAACAAAAGGAGTGATGGCTGGAACTTTTGAATTAATCTGAAACTCTGGCATTGCTCTGGGCAAACCTCCAGACCATTGTTGTTAGCCTTCCAAGCCGTTACAAAAGGGGAAAGACCATATGCAAATCAGGCTTGGTCCGACCCAAAAGAGGCAGTCCAGCCTGAACTGCCTGGTCACATCCAAAAAATGCCTGGTGCAGAAGGGATGTGATCTAGCAGTTCTGGCTGGACTGCCCCATTTGGGATGGGACCAAGACTGATTTGCATTCCCCTTCTGTAATAGGTCGGCACACTGAAGAAAAATTGTCTGGAGGGTAAACCAGAGCAAAGCCAGAGGTCAGGATTAATTCCAAACCTTCCAGCCATCACCTCTTTTGTTTTGCACTGTTTATTTTACAACATTACCAGACAACTAACCACAGCCTTCAGCTTTGTCCATTATATATTTTATAACATTCCCAGTGCACTAGCATAGTGACAACGAACTTCGGCCATATCCACTGTATAGTTTACAACATTACCAAGGCACTAGCCATGGCATCAGCCATGGCCAATGGCAATTATACACATGCAGTGGCCACTATACAGTGAATCGGGCCCACTAGCCAGGACCTTCAGCCATAACCAGTGTATATTTTAGAACATTACCAGGCCATTAGCCATGGCCTTCGGCCTTCGGTCATGTCCACTGTATATTTTGCAACATTACCAGAGATTTCTAGGAATATATTTTAAAAAACTGACTGTCCCACCATTAATCAGGGCTTATTACATTGTTTAGGGTCACTTGGGGTGCAATTCATAGAACCCACCCTGCTTAGTTCCCATTTTGTCTATTCGTTTTGCTCTCTTAACTGCAATACATACACGCTTAATATTTCACAAGTAAAGTGAAGGTTTGCTTATTTATCAGCTAAATTAACATCACACCATGGCTCTTTACCTCAGATTTTGATAATTTAAATGTAGCATTTATGAAGAGTGCAGCCTGTGTGTGCATTACAGGTAGCAGCAAGGCGCTCTCCCTTCTAAATACAGATTGAGTGCATCTGATCACCCAGTGAAGATGCAGCATGTGTCGGGGTTTCAGAGTTCGTGTGAGTGTACCGCAGGCAAGTTATGACTGGGCAGCTGGTCCTAACACGCTGTTCAATATGCTACAAGGTTCCTAAACGCTCAAACTGCGCTTGGGATTAGCCTTTTTTTGTTCATAGGGCACAAGGCTCTGATTTATGTCTGCCGCAGTCTGTGTATGCTGCAGAAACTGTACATCAGGCATTGGTTAATGAGGCCTCAGTTAAATATGCTGCTCACATTCAAGACAAGCTTTGTCGCGGTCCCACTCAGTATGCGCCACTTAAATTGCAGCTTCTGCGTAGTTGGCACACTGTTCATTTTTCACTGCATGGGGCACAATTCGGTAATACAGGAGGGGGCTTAAGTTCCTTTTTGTAATACTGATTTTGTGTACATGAAAATCAATGGCCACACCTTGACAGATTAATTCCAAATTAACTAAGGATGGCATGGACATTCAGGCTCTGATGGTGCAATTTGTTTGTGTACCGCATGAGAGCTGCTCTTTTGGGTGGTAGAAAGGATTGTCCCAGGGAGTTCTTTGCCTGCACAATAAAACGACATACCAAATTAAGGTCATGTGCACCCACACTAACGGTTGCTGCAGGGGCAACACTGTTACTCAGTGATGACCATCCCTAGAACATGTTTTACAGAGCTGTTACTGCTCCGCTTAGTTTCTGGCACCATAATTGATTACTAGGGTTCAGCTCAAGAATGGCTAATTGTTATGTCTGGCTGAATAGCTTTGCCCACTTGCTGACAGCCTAATGAATATATTTGCACAAGAGATGGGCTCTGGTATCAGTCACGCGCTTTATCAGACATGACCTGTGCATCCTTCTGAAAGCCGTGTTACATCGGTGGCCATTTTGAAAGGGTCAGTAGAGCTTTTTAAGCTGGTGAGAGATTTGCTGAAAGTTGTTTTTAAATAACTTGTTTAGTTTCCCTGCTGCTTGGTGTATTCATGTGTTTTTAGTATTTTGATTTTAGGCATCATTATGTAGACAATACGTTAATGTGTCGCTGGCAACAATGTTTTATGTGCTGTGAATACAGCCCCTGCCATTGTGCAATAGAGTGCTCGTGCTACATGTGATTTAAAAATAGGTTGCAGACATGATTCAAAGACAACTTTTCAGAACTTTCTATCAATATCTGACTTGGCATAAAGGTGACAATCTTGCATACTTTGAACCAGGAAGCAGCACACATTACACATAGGTAACTCATATGGTAATTTTTGTCAATTATCAGCAATTGATATGTCAAGTGGTGTGCATGTGAATTTGTGGGTATGTCACGGATTGGTTCATTCCAGAAGAAATGCACCCGTACACAAGTTTACCTTAAGAAGTATTCACAAAAAGTGACTTCTATAGTTGAATTTACAGCTAAGAATTATTGATGTAAATGTGGTGTGAGACGTATGAAAGTTAAAATGTTCTCTTACACATTAGTTGGACGAGAGTGCCCACATACACTAGAAATAGAAAATAAATACATTTCAAGCTAAAGAAGACCAGTGCTGATGGAAATAGAAATATAATTTTTCTTTTTCTGTTGTGTTCCGCCCACACAGGCTCTCCATTTGTGCTACAAACAGAAACACATATATTTTCTTATTTCTAATGTGATGGAAGCCCCACCCATAGAGGCAGGCAGCATCACACAGCTTGATTCATGGAAACAGGCGCATTCATCCCGCAAAGCCTGTGGGACAAGAACGACTCTGTGCAGCCCTACGCACAAAAGGCCCAATGCTTGGCATATTCATGGATTATAAAGCACATTTCAACCTGACCGCAAAGAAAATAGAGCTGTGAGAGGAACACCCACAACACGCTCCCACGCACACCCAAAACCAAGCCATATCCCAAGCCCACCGCAAACCTCCATGTCCACCCCATACCCACCATCCAGCACACCTGCGAAATCCCACCAGCTACCTCGTAACTCAAGACGGCACCCCTGTGAAAACATGGGAGCACTCTCGTAAATCAAGACTGCACCCCTGAAAAAAAACGTGCAAGCCCCCTTGTAAGTCAAGGTGGCACCTTTGTGAAAATGCTCAAGCACCCTCGTAAGTCAAGGTTACACCTCTGCAGAAATGTGCGAGCCCCCTCGTAAAGTAAAGGCAGCACCCCTGCAAAATTGTACAAGCTCCGACGTAAGTCAAGGCTGCACCCCAGCGAATCTGCGAATCTGCACAAGCACCCTCATAAGTCAAGGCTGCACCCCTGTGAAAACGCACAGGCACCTTCGTAAGTCAAGGCTACACCCATGTGAACACGTACAAGCTCCTACATAAATCAAGGCTGTGAACCCCAACTGCCCCTCTGCCACTATCCCACGCAGCCCCCTCAAGTCCTGATACCACCCACCACCCACCATCCCCCTTCACCTCCACTTCTACCCCAGACAGTCACCTCAAGTCCGCATATCACCCAGAAGCCCTCATGACCTCTTTAAATAATCCAGCCAGCCCCCTCAATTCCTAACACCACCTACCAGCCCCCTCACCTCTGGCACTACCCTAGGCCACCCCCTCAAGTCCTCCCACTACCCACCAGCCCCATCACTTGCACCACTACACCAGGCAGCCCTCTGACAGTACAACCCCCTTCCCACAGTACCCTGACCTCCTGACACTGCTCACCAGCCTCCCCCACCTCTGCAACTACCCGAGGCAGACCCCTGAAGTCCTTATACCCCCCACAACCTCCCCTTTGCCTCTGTCACTACCCCAGGCATCCCACTGACAGTCTCCCACCCTACCAATCCAATGCATGGCTGAAGCTCACCTGAACATCTGTGGTCTGCCACCACCATGAGGAAGATCTCCAACATGTCCACCGCCAACACAATCAAGATGAAGCACTGATGATCAATCCAGGTCCGGAGCATCCCCTGTCACTCTTTGGCAGACCAGAATCTGCAGCACCTCAACCAGACAGCACAGTATTGCAGCAATAGCACTGTGGCGACCCAAACAACATGTGACAAGTGAATGCAATGCATTGTGGCATGTGCACATTGGCCATGGGTCATTGCAAAGACATCAGAGCACAGCAAGAGAATGTGTGGTGAGGACAGAAATAAACAAAATAAGACATTGGCCAGATTCACAAATAATGACTAGGCCTGAGCATAAGTAACCCAGGTGGTAGGGGTGGCGAAATCCTGTTAGGCATGACAACATGACCAGCCTGTGCATGGGTGATGTGTCAGTCAGAAAGTGCATGACTCACCGAGACAGGGGATGTGTGCTGCCACACAGAAAAAACAAACATGGGACACAACTGTATTACAGTGGCAGAGGTGGATCAAGACATGAGAGCAGGCAGTGTGTGACTGTACATGCAGGTGTTTGTGTGAGCAGTGAAATTACAAATCTTCATGTGATGTGTCCAGCCCACCCATGCACGGTGAGCCCACCTCTCACTGCAGCACCCACAATGCCAAATACACACTACATTGAATAGATTGTGCGCACATACACAATTCCAAGCATGTGCAAAGGGGACACATGAAAAACAGTGGACCTGAAATGAAAACAATTCAAAGGTATGCAAACACACATGAAAAGGTGGCATTCCATCCACAATGAGAGTCAAACAAAACATAAATAGCACATCGACACATCACTGCAACCAGACCTGTTTGCACATCAACACACACACAACCGAACACTCCACGACAACCATAATAATGCAATACATGCAGTGATGCTGCACATGCAATGGACATTGAAAACCTCCAGAGCAGCTTCAAGTCATCTGATGGCCTCACCCCCACATGTCAGGCACATGTGCATCTCTCCACCCTCAAACATCACAGTAACAACATGACACACACAGGCACACCACAATAAAAATGACTTGCAATGACGAGATGCACTGGCTGAAATGTAAACAATCAAATGTACAGACACACAAATGAACTGCATGAAGCGCGGAATGCAACCAGATAAAACCTGCATTCAATAAAATGATGTACAAGAAAAACTGGGAAGGAATGTTGAAGAAATCTGGGGTATGTTATGCAAACTGAAATGGACCCTATACCTAATGAACTATACACATGACCAATGGGGAAGAAAAGTTACTTACTGAAGTCAGGGGCAAAAGAAAAAAAACATAAATGAAACCTATACCTATATAACTATATTCAAACGCATTGGGCTACTCCTCATCACTGATCTCTGCCAACCTGTCGACCAGGGCTGACTCAGATGCCACGTCCTACTCCCTCAGGTGGACCTCTGTTGTTTCCTGGAGGGCTTGCAGGCAAGACAACATCTGGTGATCTGCATCCCGCAACGCATCAACTGTGCCTCCCGTACCCGCTGCTTCTCTGCAAGCAGTTGCCTCTCATACTGCTGGAACACAGAAGATATGGCATTCAACACCCACATATGTTCTTCCTGCCTCATAGATACCACCTGTCTCCTTGGGGTAGTTTGCCCTGCAACAGTATGCCTCCTCATATTTGCAGGCTGTGTCGGTACGCCCTCCGATGTGATGACAATTTTCGGGACGTATGGCACCTGCCCTGTTCTGTGGTGCTTGTTGTCCCATAAGTAACCCAGGTGGTAGGGGTGGCGAAATCCTGTTCGGCATGACAACATTACCAGCCTGTGCATGGGTGATGTGTCAGTCAGAAAGTGCATGACTCACCGAGACAGGGGATGTGTGCTGCCACACAGAAAAAACAAACATGGGACACAACTGTATTACAGTGGCAGAGGTGGATCAAGACATGAGAGCAGGCAGTGTGTGACTGCACATGCAGGTGTTTGTGTGAGCAGTGAAATTACAAATGTTCATGTGATGTGTCCAGCCCACCCATGCACAGTGAGCCCACCTCTCACTGCAGCA
The DNA here is from genome assembly GCF_040938575.1 of Ambystoma mexicanum. Classification (NCBI taxonomy): domain Eukaryota; kingdom Metazoa; phylum Chordata; class Amphibia; order Caudata; family Ambystomatidae; genus Ambystoma; species Ambystoma mexicanum. Next base: position 1,289,803,214 of record NC_090930.1, on the reverse strand, counting down.
CCCACAATGCCAAATACACACTACATTGAATAGATTGTGCGCACATACACAATTCCAAGCATGTGCAAAGGGGACACATGAAAAACAGTGGACCTGAAATGAAAACATTTCAAAAGTATGCAAACACACATGAAAAGGTGGCATTCCATCCACAATGAGAGTCAAACAAAACATAAATAGCACATCGACACATCACTGCAACCAGACCTGTTTGCACATCAACACACACACAACCGAACACTCCACGACAACCATAATAATGCAATACATGCAGTGATGCTGCACATGCAATGGACATTGAAAACCTCCAGAGCAGCTTCAAGTCATCTGATGGCCTCACCCCCACATGTCAGGCACATGTGCATCCCTCCACCCTCAAACATCACAGTAACAACATGACACACACAGGCACACCACAATAAAAATGACTTGCAATGACGAGATGCACTGGCTGAAATGTAAACAATCAAATGTACAGACACACAAATGAACTGCATGAAGCGCGGAATGCAACCAGATAAAACCTGCATTCAATAAAATGATGTACAAGAAAAACTGGGAAGGAATGTTGAAGAAATCTGGGGTATGTTATGCAAACTGAAATGGACCCTATACCTAATGAACTATACACATGACCAATGGGGAAGAAAAGTTACTTACTGAAGTCAGGGGCAAAAGAAAAAAAACATAAATGAAACCTATACCTATATAACTATATTCAAACGCATTGGGCTACTCCTCATCACTGATCTCTGCCAACCTGTCGACCAGGGCTGACTCAGATGCCACGTCCTACTCCCTCAGGTGGACCTCTGTTGTTTCCTGGAGGGCTTGCAGGCAAGACAACATCTGGTGATCTGCATCCCGCAACGCATCAACTGTGCCTCCCGTACCCGCTGCTTCTCTGCAAGCAGTTGCCTCTCATACTGCTGGAACACAGAAGATATGGCATTCAACACCCACATATGTTCTTCCTGCCTCATAGATACCACCTGTCTCCTTGGGGTAGTTTGCCCTGCAACAGTATGCCTCCTCATATTTGCAGGCTGTGTCGGTACGCCCTCCGATGTGATGACAATTTTCGGGACGTATGGCACCTGCACTGTTCTGTGGTGCTTGTTGTCCCTCCATTGCCTGTGCCCCTGTCAGTCCCTGGGTAGGCACGATAACCACCTTAGCTGATGTACTTTGGACTCCCACCACAGATATTACAGTCTGGTGCCTAAGGGGCCATGCTGGTATGTGGGATGGAAGGCACCACATAGGATAACTGGTGCACAGAGGAGGAAACTGAGGAGGGGGTTGTGGCAGTGAACAACCCGTGAAGCCCACCAGAGAACAGGCCTGCTGCCAGCAAAGCCTTGAGGCGGCACATCTCATTGTGATGATGGGTAAGCATACCTCGAGTAGCCTCTCCTGTTAAGGATTTCAATCAGGCAATACACCCGGTTCTCACCTAGCATGCAATGCACAGATGAAAGACTTATTTGTTGTGTCTATAGGTTGAATATTCTGAGTGATATACCACTCATATCACACCGTTATCAAAATACCCCCAGGTCTCACTGGACCAGGAATCAAGCTGGTTGGTAAAGGTAAATATTTATTTATTTATTTAATATTCAATTCAAACACAAAATTGAATATATATGGGGTGACAAAACAATTCAGAAAATATGTAAGGCAATTGAATTCACTTTTGAGCAGCACAGAAGATAAAAAAAGGTAAAAGATCAGTTTTGGCTTGTTGAAAAGATAGCGCTTATGTTAAGATTTCCCCCTGCAAAGTTCTTGATTCACAAAATGAGCAATTCTACACAGATGTAAGTACGGTTTGAATATAATCTTCCCTCCCAAACAAGAGAGAAAAGCATTTTTGGAAGTTTTACACTTTTAAAATAACAGTTGAAAATGGCTTAGAAAAACAATGAAAAGTGTGCAAAAATCCTTAAATTGATAAAAATTCCTATGGGAGCAACACTGAACAGGTGCTAACAAACATAAGCTACAATATGAGCAACAATACACACTTTAAATCAGAAGTTTGGAAATACTTTGAATGGGAAAAGACAAGTGTAAAACCTTTGCTAAACGTGAATTCCTACCTAATTTTCACCATGCAATTGAATACACTGCAGTTATTAGTTGTGGGTGTAGCTACAGGTCTTAGGTTTAAGTGAGAGTTGAAATTAAGTCTCTAGCTATAAAATTGTTATGCAAGTTTGAATGATGAGAGGTGTTTTTGAAAATATAGGCACAAAATGAAAACAGAAAACAGTTTTTACAATGACAATTCTGCTCTAAACTAGGGTATTCAGGCTGGTTACCAGTTTGAAACACAGTAAGCTCCAGAGTGGTACACGGAAACCAACACCAACACCTCCGTGTCTGAAATGGAGGACTCAGTCGGATTACCCGTGGGATGATTTTAAGGGTTTGGGATTTCCCAAGAACAAAGGACTTGAAATAAATTATTACTAGCGCAAAAAATAAAAGTAAGGTTTCAAGACTAGTGTGACACTATTGCAAGTTCTTAAGTTAAAGAGAGGATGGGTTATAGATTGGGATAGCACACGGCAAATATACTATGGGTTCCTGTGATTCCTGTTGATACTTATAGTCCACTTTAATTTAAGATTGGACTGTCAGATTCTGGTCATCACGGATCGGGTCTACAGGCAGCAGGGCACTTCTGGTGGGATGGTCAGCTGGGCGGTTCTGGTCAATTGGACTGGCACCTCATGCTGTATTGAATTGGATTGGCCCTTCTGGTCACTGGACACTGTAGAACAGCAGTATGGCAAGTTGCAGCAGGCAAGCATGAATGGTAACAAGCCAAATGGGATCAGAATGATTTCCCTTAAGTGGGATGGTTCAGGATTTGGGCCTAGCTGAAGAAGAGTTCAGCAAATGCTGAGGCCTGGGTTTTGCAAATAAGTCTGGAATCAGGACAAGATGAAAAGTTCTGGAACAGGATGAAGAAGTCAGGACCAGTGCGTCACGTGGAAATCAGGATGTAGTCAGGAATCAGTGTGTCTGGGTGTTGTGAGTTTCCCATATTTATCATGCGAAGTGACATCACTAAGTTTATGGTAGGGGCAGAATTACAATCCACACCCCCAAGGCTGGGATAGGTTATGATGTGACTTGTGAACTCCCACAATTATTTCAACCATAATTTAACTTTCCCATAAATACACATTTCTATAAGTATGCCCTCTAATAAAATTGGACACATACATTACATAATTTGTGGATTACCCTTACGTCCAATTCCCAACTCAGAGAGAGCTGGCTTTGTCGTTCTGTGGAATTGTGTCAATTTTAATCATAAAGGTTTGGCTTAACGATTCCTAATTCAGTACATATCTGTGCAATCACCCTTAGAACACAGGTATACAATATTATATTTGCAGCATCAATTGTTTTGGCACAATTATTCTTTTTGTGTAACTTTTGTTCCTTATGCAGTACAGGGTTCAATCACGTCTTCACAGAAAGAGTGTAAAATTAGATTTACAACTACCATTTTTGAGATTTGTCCTCCTTCATATGGCAAAGTTAAAGGTTTTCAAAGCTCAATTACAAATAGGCATTTAAACACCAAAAGTCCTTTAGCAGTTTTTTTTACTCTTCTTTCACTGGCAACAGCTGTCAAATTCCTTTGATCAAGGTGGGGTCCAGGGGGAAGTTTCCTGCCCCTCCCCTGTAGGGATGAGTGTTCAACTTGCCATTGTCTTTGGCTGGGCCACAGACAAATGTCTAATGAGTTCTTTGTTCTGAGTATGCGAGAATCTTCCAGCAGCAATTAGGCCTTTCCTGTCAGTGGTGAGGTGTCAACCATTCCTAGGCTGAAGCTGTCAGCCCAGAATTAAATACTTTAATTAACTCAAGACTGGGTTTTGACTTTGTTACCTACATCTTTCATGAACACATATAAAATGCAAAAAGTTATCAGTGTATTTTGTCATTAGCAATCCTTTGACTTTTCTTCAAGAATTAAACCATTAAACAAAAACATGCCTTTAAACAGGCAATTTTGCACTTTCTTCATGCAAAAAACACCTTAAACTGAGTCCTTTTACATCCAATTTTCTTATGCAGCACACACATATTTAATTCAGCATTATTCCTGTCCTTGAGTGCTGGGATTTGTCTGCATTCTGGATGTATGTATCCAGCCTTTGCTTGGAGTTCTCTCTGCACAGCTGAAATTGTTGTTGCCATTTTTAGCATTATTTATCCCATGGAACTGAAAACAATGTTGCTGTGCTGCCTTTTTCATGAAATACATTTTTTAGCTGCTGTCAGTCAGCTCAGGCCTCTGAGCTCCTCTATCCAACACTGGATGATCTGTAACCCTTTTACTCTCAATGATTCACTGGAAAATAACTGGACCTAGCGCCAAAACAGCACGTTGAAGTTTTCGAAGCTGCATTTAAAAGGCCTTTTCGGTTTTTAGCCCAATTCTGTGGCCTTGCTTCATGTTGAATGGAACAGAGCCAACTGGCATGCTCCTCCAGTAAGACTTCTGTTTTCACCCCCACTCTAAATGTGTGGCAGGGATGTGCAGCCGTTTGTGATTGTGACCCACACACAGTTTTTCAGATTTTGGCACGCACAGGGTTTAGCGCATCCATTTTTGTCTGTTTCTTTCCCCATTTGTAAAGTGGTGCAGTGGGGAACATTGTCATGGGTCAAACTATCCCACACCCCATCATCACAAATTACTGCGATCTACCTCGTGAGACTGGACAGCAGGTCCAGTACCTGATCCCTGATGGACACATCATCTGGTAAGGGGATGCTGATATGCGTGGAGGCATCTCTGACGGTGCACACTGCTGCATCTGATGGCCCAGGGACAGGACTTTGAACAGGCACCTCCATGGCGGCCCGAAAACAGCCTCATGCCTCTGGGACAGGGTTGCAGCATGGACAACAACCGACACCCCCACCTAAACCCATGGGATGGGCTTCAACAGCCACCTTCACCTCCATCAACCTGAATGACTGCAGGGTGTTTTCCCCCCTGAATGGCCCCTGTGCAACCACTGCTGAGGAGTCCCTTGCCACCTTCACCTCCTGGGACTTACCCCCAGCAGCCACGTTCTGTTACGCTCACCTGGCTCCCACAGGGTCGTCGGTCGGACCCGGACTGCTGTGGCCTCCACCCACGTGATGCGTAGTGCAGCGATGACTGACTGGATCTGCCCACCTAATCTTGTCTGCTTTGCCCATAGAAATATTCTCCTACAAGTGGAGAGATAGATTTAGCCACTTGTGGATTCAAGTGATAGCACCCCCACTGTCCTCCCCACTAATCACCTCTGAAGCGCCCTCTCAGCAATCTCACCTTATATTCTTGAAGAATGAGCCCTCCATCCTGCGAAGCACGCAGGGGCGCGTTGATGACCAGTTACTTCACTGGCCTGAAGATATTGGAAGAGTTGTAGACGAATCCTGACTCCAAAAGGTCCTGGCGAAGAGCCGTAAGTATATAGTTCGTAAGAGTTCAAAATGTCTGGAATTCACTCCTGTCCAATTCCTCTTTTATCTTGCAGCTTTGACCCAATAAGAAGATTGACAGCTGAAAGTGCTCCGGTAAAAGTCTGTGTTACCCAAAACTGTCAGATAAATAATGCCAAGGGTTAAACTTCCTGTTTTCTCCTTATCTTACAGGTGCGGCATTAGAAGATGTGACGTGCTGAAGAATTATACCTCCGGCGGTAAAATCAGGTAAGCATATGGCGGCTAAAGAGATTGGCCCTCATTACGACCCTGGCGGAATCCGCGGTGCTAAATGCACCGCGGAGCATGGCGGAAAGCCGCCGATAGCGCCATGGGGGTTGGCGGATTTACCACCCCATGCCGACCTTGGCGGAGCGGTAAATCCCCAATCCCCATTTTACCCTTCCCCATTCCCATTCTTGCCCCATAGGGTATAATGGGAGTGGGGAAGGAGTTAATTACGCCGCCGTAAAGTACGGCGGCGTAATTAACAACAAGGTACCTTAGCGCCATGGTTTTCTCCGCCCGGTAAAACCAGGCGGAGAAAACCTCCATGGCGCTAAGGGAACTCGTAGTACGGCGGACGGGTCCGCCGCGATTAGCGCTGGCGGAAACCCACTCCGCCAGGGTCCTAATGAGGGCCATTGTCTCTGTCTGTTCTCTCTGCTCACCTTGTTGTTTCTTGTCCCCCTTAGGTGCCGATATTCGGCGATGTAAAGATGGAGACAGCGCCAGATCGAAGAGATGCTGTGTGGAACGGTGAGTATGGCGCGGCGCTGCTGCTGGCGATGCGACTCGTTTAAAACAAAGTCTTTCCTCTGGTTTTAAGATGCGATGAATCCGGAATCAGGTAAGAAATCAGGTAATACTCTTGTTCTAACCTTTGCTTCTTTCCTTCTTTCTAGGTGCTCCAGGTTCGAGGCAGGCGTGGCAGAAGGCTGGATGCTGCTGCTGGCACGGTGAGCATTACGCTGCTGGATGCAGAATAACGCGAAGCGTGTGCTGCTCTTCGGGCGTTGTTTAAATAGCCGCCAAAGTAGTCCCAGGTAGGTATTCCTGCCCGACCACACCCGAGTAACAAAATAGTCCCTAAGGTAAAGTAGTCCTTTCCAGGCCTCACATGGACTTGGATCTTCTTGCAGCATGGTCTGCATCAGGTAAGTGTGCACCTATGAGCCTGGCGCCCATGGCGCCCGGACTGATGTCCCATATGAGCCTGGTGCCATAGGTGCCAGCACTAAACCCAGACAGCCCCTAGCAGGGGTTGCTGGGTTTTCTCAAGGCGACATGATGCCTGCTCCTGGGGCTGATGGACGTGGTCTGGATGTCTGGGTGTATGCATCATGACAGCACTCCCCCTCAAGGCCCCTCCTAAAGTCGTTCCTCCCCTTAGTCCTGGTTTTTCTGGGAAGTCCCGATGGAATCTCTTCACTAATCGTGGTGCATGAACGTGGTCACTAGGTTGCCATGACCTTTCTTGTGGCCTGTAACCTTTCCAATCGATTAAGTAAAAAAGTTTTGATTTAACCACCTTGGAGTCCAGGATGTTTTTCACCTCGAATTCAGGTTCTCCATCTATCAAGATAGGATCTGGTGGTTTGGTTAATCTTGTTCCTGGTTGAACTGGTTTTAAAAGTGAAACATGAAAGACAGGATGAATTTGCATATAGGAGGGTAATTCCAGTTTGACGGCCACCGGGTTGATAATGGCCTTAATGGTGTAAGGTCCCAAATATCTAGGATTAAAAGTCTGAGTTCCTTTCAGAGGTATGTGTTTTGTAGCTAGCCAAACCTGATCTCCAATTTGGTACTGTGGAGTTTCACTTCTATGTAGATCAGCATTTTTCTTGTATTTCTCTTTTGCTTGCTTCAAATGTTCTGTTGCTTCTTTGAAGGCTTGTGTAATAGTAGAATGTAAATGACTAACTGCAGGCATTTCTAAGTGCTGAGGCGAATCGAGTTCTGGGGTTCGAGGGTGGTGTCCATATATGGTATAAAAGGGGCTTTGTCCGGTTCCTGAATGTACAGAGTTATTGTATGCATATTCGAAAATCCATAAAATATCTTTCCAATTACTTTCGGTCTGGTGAAGCATGCAACGAAGGTACTGTTCAAGGGTCTGGTTGATCCTCTCCATCTGACCATCGGTCTGGGGATGGTGACTGGTTGATAACCTTACGTCGATTTGCGCCAATTGGCAACATTTCTTCCAAAAATGTGAAATGAATTGACTACCTCGGTCAGAGACCAATACAGAAGGAAACCCATGTATTCGAACGATGTTTTCGAGGAACTTCTTGGGCAGGACTGAAGCAGAAGGTAATCCCTTCGAAGGAATAAAGTGGGCCATCTTATAAAAATGATCTACAATAACTAGAATGGTGTTAAATCCATTACATGGAGGTAGATCAGTAATAAAGTCTAAAGATAAGGTGTGCCATGGTGTAGGTGGAATATCCAAAGGTTGTAAAAGGCCAGCTGTTTTTTTCTTCTGACTCTTGTTTTGGGCGCAAATGCCACAAGACATCACAAATTACTTTATATCTTTTTGCCAGGTGGGCCACCAGAATTGTCTCTTAATTATGGCTTCGGTTTTTGCGATACCTGGGTGACCTTCCATTAGGGAATCATGATAATTGGAGATGACAAGTTCATGTAATTCCTTGTGTGGTAGAAATAGTCGTCCTTGATAGTAGGGTAGGTCATTGATGTCTGAGTACTTCGGGCCTTTCTTTACCCAGTCCTGCAGAGCTGCTGGATTGAAGAGTTGTTGGATTTTTAAATGGATTTCTTCTAGTGTCTGTAAAGTAGTTATGCCAATAATTCTTTGTTCAGAAATTATAGGCACCGGCTCCGGGTTCGCATATGCTTCTTCCATTCCTATTCGGGATAAGGCATCTGGCTTGCCATTTTTACAGCCTGGTCGATAAGTGATCACAAAATCGAATTCGGCAAAGAATAATGCCCATCGAAGTTGGCGCGATGATTGAGCTTTAGCTGTTTTTAGATACTGCAAGTTCCTGTGATCGGTGATTACAGTAATGGTATGCCTGGCACCGAGAAGATAGTGTCGCCAAGCCTTAAAAGCGGATTTGATGGCTAATAACTCTTTATCGGTAACCACATAGTTTAACTCGGGTGCCGAGAACTTTCTGGACCAAAATGCCACTGGGTGAAGTTGACTAGTTTCAGGATCCTTCTGGGACAGGACAGCTCCCATGGCTAAACTGGATGCATCAGTTTCCACTATGTATGTAAGCTCTGGGCGTGGATGCTTTAAGACAGGCGCAGACGTGAATTTCGCTTTCAGCTCTTGGAAGGCCTTTTCAGCCTCTTCGGTCCACAAGAAACGTTTGTTCTTTCGCAAATGTGCTGTGATAGGATTTACAACATGTGAGAAGTCCGGATTGAATCTGTGGTAGAAATTGACAAATCCAAGCATGCTTTGCACCCCTTTAACTGAACTAGGTGATGGCCACTTGAGAATTGCGTCTACCTTTCATGAGTCCATTCGGACTCCTTTTGGAGTCAAGATAAATCCAAGGAATTCAACTTCCGTAACATGAAAAACACATTTTTCCAATTTTGCATATAACTTGTGCTGGTGTAGTTTCTCAAGTACTGCACGTACGTGCTTAACATGGTCTGATTCTGGGGAGGAGTACACAAGATAAAGGACAGAATCCTTCTTAAAACTATTTCTCTCACATCCAAATGCCTCAACAATAAAGCACCCCCCTACATAGCTGAAAGAATGAACTGGAGACCCTCAAACCGACGGACGAGATCTGCCAACACCTTCTTACTTGAAGTCCCGAGATTCAAACTTACCACAGCGGGTGGATCTAGCTTCCCTGTTAGAGCTGCACAATCATGGAACACACTCCCACCTGACCTCAGACGCCCATTACCCTACACTAGATTTAGATGTAATGCTCTCAAATGGCTGCACAACAATGATATGTAACGATATTCACCCTTATCTAGCTGATCATGCTATACATATGTTAAGACGGTATTCTTCTACGCTTACCCATCTTGATCCTACATGTACTGTATCACTTGTATCATTTGTTGTAAGTTACCTCTGTTTTGTAATAGCCTGTGTCAGGCACTGTAACTAAGTTTCGAGTCTACTTGTATTGTTGCGCCCAGCTGCCCAAGGGCTTGGAGCGCATTATCAAATAGACAAACAACAACAACAACAAGTTTGTCGTCTATGTATACGACAACACAGACGTCAATTCGTTCAATAAAGACATTGTTCATAAAATACTGGAAGGCTGCTGGAGCATTGCACAACCCGAAGCGCATCACCTGATACTCGAATAAACCGTACTTGGTGCGAAAGGCCGTCTTCCATTTGTCGCCTTTCTTTACGCATACCAGATGATATGCCCCTCGGATATCTAACTTAGTGTAGATACAAGCATTCTTTATTTGGTCTAGTAGTTCCGGGATCAGAGGCAATGGGTACCAGTTTTTTACCATAATCTGATTTAGTGCACGGTAGTCTATGCATGTTCTAAGGTCACCTTCCTTTTTTGGCACGAAGAACAAAGCTGAGGATACAGGAGGCTTGGAAGGGCGAATAAAGCCATTGGCAAGGTACTGGTCTAAGTATTGTCGTAGGTGAAGGTTCTCAGGTTCTGTGAGGGCATAGATCCTGCTACAAGGGTGTTGTGCACCGGGTATGAGATTGATTTGACAATCGTATGATCTGTGAGGAGGTAAGGTGTTTGCCTGTTCTTTTTGGAAGACATCCTGGAATTCTTGGTATTCTGGAGGTAGTTGCATGACTGCTGTGGTTACTGTGGCCAGGCCTGCATTCTGATTTTTCTTCGGGTAACAGGTTTGTGCACAATCCGGGAAGGTTATTCTCTTCTCTCGCCTATCAATACAAGGATTATGTGTTTCCAACCAAGGTATCCCCAGTATTATTTGGAACTGTGGGGCTTTGATTAGATCAAACACAATAGTCTCTCGGTGCCCATCCTGACCCAATAGTGTCATCTCTGCGGTGGAATGAGTTACAGGCCCAGAGGCTATTTCTGTTCCATCGACTGTGGTGATGACATCTGAGGTGGTTTTTCAGTAGAGAGGTAGATTCATCCTGGAAGCCAATTCGTGGTCCATACAGTTCCCTACAGCCCCGCTATCAATGTATGCCCTTACTGCGAACATACGTGAGGTTTGACTAGGATCAATTAGGACCATTGGTATGATCAGATGCGAGATCTGAATGTCCTTCTTTAAGCTCAGCAAGCGGACCTCTACGCTTGTCGGGCCTGGTCGTTTTCCGAATCTGGCTCTTTTGGACTTTTATCAGCAACTCCTACCACCTTCTTGGGTGGTTTTATAGGGCAATCCCGTAGAAAATGTCCTGCGGTTCCACAGTACAGACACAATTGCATATTCTTTCCCTTTCCTTTTGAGTTAAGGGTCCTTTGACCCCCCCGATTTGCATAGGTTCTGATGCATCTGTTCCTTTGGGGGCAACGTTGGATTTAACCAATAACCGATTTTCGAACTTAGCTTGATCAGCCTTTCTATTCTGGAGTCGATGATCCAGCTGGACCACTAAGTCTATAAACTCTGCGCAATCCTGAGGTGGGTTCACAAATTGAGCCAAGACGTCTTTAAGTTCTCCCCGAAGTCCACGATGAAACAATGTAATTCGTTTTTCCTCAGGCCATCCGGTTTCCACTATCAATCTATTGAAGGTTGTGATATAGGTTAGCAGATCCTGGTTACCCTGTCGTAGGGACAAAAGTTCGTTATCAAGGGCCTGTTCTTGGGAGTGCCGGGCAAATAGTATTTCCATGCTCGTTTGAAAGCCCTGAAAATCCTGAAGAATTGGGTCATCCTGAGTAACTAGAGGAATTGACCAATCAGCTGCACTGCCGCTGAGATATGATAATACAAAGGCTACCTTGGCTTGATCGTTTGGGAAGGCTCCTGGTCTGCATAAAAAGTGCAAGCAGCATTGGTTCATAAACACAGCAAACCTTTTGGGATCTCTGGCAAAGCATTCGGATGGAGCTAATGGAATATTTCCTGGTAGGTTTATTTGCACAGGGTTACTCGATAACACAGGAGCTGGGTTTCCCCCGGAACCAGGTAGGGGTGCTTGTCCAGCTTGAGTTTGCAGCAGTTGTCTAGCGAGATCATCTGTGCGCTCCTTCGATACAATTAGTTCTCTTCTGAGGGCATTAGTCTCTTGACGAGCGGAGTGCACTTCCGCCCTAAGTTCCCCCAATAGTTGTGCCAGTTAGTCGGTTTCTGAGGTTTCCATAACGCCCGGGTGGGGATTTGTAGATAGGCTTCGCATTCTGTTACGCTCACCTGGCTCCCACAGCGGCGTCGGTTGGACCCAGACTGCTGCGGCCTCCACTCACGTGATGAGTAGTGCAGCGATGACTGACTGGATCTGCCCTCCTAATCTTGTCTGCTTTGCCCGTAGAAATATTCTCCTACAAGTGGAGAGATAGATTTAGCCACTTGTGGATTCAAGTGATAGCACCCCCACTGTCCTCCCCACTAATCACCTCTGAAGCGGCCTCTCAGCAATCTCACCTTATATTCTTGAAGGATGAGCCCTCCATCCTGCGAAGCATGCAGGGGCGCGTTGATGACCAGTTACTTCACTGGCCTGAAGATATTGGGAGAGTTGTAGACGAATCCTGACTCCAAAAGGTCCTGGCGAAGAGCCGTAATTATATAGTTCGTAAGAGTTCAAAATGTCTGGAATTCACTCCTGTCCAATTCCTCTTTTATCTTGCAGCTTTGACCCAATAAGAAGATTGACAGCTGAAAGCGCTCCGGTAAAAGTCTGTGTTACCCAAAACTGTCCGGTAAATAATGCCAAGGGTTCAACTTCCTGCTTTCTCCTTATTTTACAGGTGCTGCATTAGAAGATGTGGCGTGCTGAAGAATTATACCTCCTGCGGTAAAATCAGGTAAGCATATGGCGGCTAAAGAGATTGTCTCTGTCTGTTCTCTCTGCTCACCTTGTTGTTTCTTGTCCCCCTTAGGTGCCAGGATTCAGCGATGTAAAGATGGAGACAGCGCCGGATCGAAGAGATGCTGCGTGGAACGGTGAGTATGGCGTGGCACTGCTGCTGGCGATGCGACGCGTTTAAAACAAAGTCTTTCCTCTGGTTTGAAGATGCGATGAATCCGGAATCAGGTAAGAAATCAGGTAATACTCTTGTTCTAACCTTTGCTTCTTTCCTTCTTTCTAGGTGCTCCAGGTTCGAGGCGGGCGTGGCAGAAGGCTGGATGCTGCTGCCGGCACGGTGAGCGTTACGCTGCTGGATGCAGAATAACACGAAGAGTGTGCTATCTTCGGGCATGGTTTAAATAGCCTCCAAAGTAGTCCCAGGTAGGTATTCCTCCCCGACCACGTCCGAGTAACAAAATAGTCCCTAAGGTAAAGTAGTCCCTTTCAGGCCTCACATGGGCTTGGATCTTCTTGCAGCACGGTCTGCATCAGGTAAGTGTGCACCTATGAGCCTGGCGCCTATGGTGCCAGGACTGATGTCCCATATGAGCCTGGCGCCATAGGCACCAGGACTGAACCCAGACAGCCCCTAGCAGGGGTTGCTGGGTTTTCTCAAGGTGACATGATGCCTGCTCCCGGGGCTGATGGACGTGGTCCGGATGCTCGGGGGTATGCATCATTACACGTTCAAGTGTCTAGGCACTACCACATTCCTCCCACAAGACAAGTTGTCACAGGGGAGTGGCTGCTACTTCCATGCTCCACAGTACTGCTTCTGTCCTCTTCTTCAGCAGCAGCAACTGAAGTAAAGGAGACACAGAACAGCGACATTAGTGTACTGTGTAAAAGCCTGTGTGGCTTGCACAAAAGTTGCAGTAAAATGAATTGTCCGTGGTGCAGCCAGCAAGATCCACAATCACACACATGGACATGCAATTCACATTCAAACAGACATGACAACCCATGCTCAATGACAACTACAGTCATGACAAATTCATATTTAAACACAGCACAAAGAGGTAGTGCGCAGACACATACCAAGTAGAATGACATGACACAATGGCAAAGGTAATGTGACCCAACTGAAACCTGCTGCGTCACAAAGGGAGACATGCCACAGGGGCACAGAGGTGGGCAGGGAGTAAACTGGGCAGTTGGCCAAACACAGAATGCAGGGAAGCACAATTGGGCTGGGGTACTGCTGTGAACACATTGTTGTCAAGACACAGAGTGGAATCCTGGCCACCATTAGACACTCATGATTGCCCCACTCACTCCATGGCTGTGCCAACACCTGCCTGGACATCTGTCCACCCAATCACATCAAACCACATGCCTCCCTCACAGCCCGACCTGTGAGCATGCAACACATACATGCATCCATTTCACAGGCACACAGGAGTATGTCATAGCACCAAACACACACAAACACAGCATGCACACACAACAACTCAGAGGACACATGCAGCACCATGACATATCACATCAAAGTCACCAAAATGACAAAGCCACAACTTCACTTGGCCAAACATCGAAACGCACATGCCTCCTCCAGATGTAGAGGGTGTATAGCCACACATTGTAATTGTTGTCCCAACATTAATGCCTTCATGCATGCACGTGAAATTGCCACCACATCCTCATCTTGCACCCTTTCTGTCCAAACACGTCTAACCATGAAGTGACATAGCATGTGCACTTTTTGAGCAACTGTACAACTACACACACTTCAAATACTAGCGGATTTCCAATTTATGTATGCATTTATTGTTTGCTTGTTAGGCACTTATACAATAGGAAAATACTGTTTCAAAGCACCCACAGGGAAGGGAGGGGGCAAGGGTGGGAAATACAATGAAAAAAACATATTTAAGAACAGTGGGCAAAGTGGGAGAGGGACAAACCTACTATGTCTTGTGAGTATTCAGAACATGCAAGTGCAGCACAAGAAAGAGGGAGTTGAAGCTCATGGGTGAGCCACAGATGAAGTGCTAGGAATGATTGAGTGCTACACGGACTGGGCCGAGGGAGGTCTAAGTGCGAAACCTCCAAAGCGGAGCTTGTGCAGATGCAAGTGCTGTAGATAAACAGGAGCTGGGCTGAATTGGTGTGGGAGGTCAGGGCCCGATGGATGCATAAGGGCCCACAGCACTGATTCAGCAACTGTGCAATTAGCAGAGGAGAGAGGAAGGGATGGAGGAGGAAAAGAAGACAGTCTTAAGGAGCATCTGGAATTGAAGGAGATCATGCTTAAGGCACAGGGGTGAGGCTGTTCGAAAGGAGGGAGCCCACAGAGGAGAGTGAACAACCGCCTGCCCTCTGTTTAGCAAAACGATTTACGCACAAAGAGTTAGTGCCAGAGATGCAGGTGAAGGAAGGAAGCTAATGAGAGAAGACAGTATCCGGTCAAAGAGAAGGAGGTTGGGTTGTGAAAGTTGAACCAGGATGGTGCCAGTGTTATAGACATTAACGAAGCAGCATGATGTTTTTCAACCGGGCAAGAGGACTTCAAACTTGGTGCCACCGTTAATGGAGGAGAAAGTGGAAGAAGAGACCTTGGAGATGAGATGGGGGTTCATAGATCTGCAGAGGGTACAGAGAAAAGGATATCAGTGAAAACCTCTCTAGAGGAAGCACTGACATAGGTGTCTGCAATGGGAAGTAGAGGGTCTGCACTCAAGATTTTTTTGGTGCTTTTTCCTACCAGACTTTGAGAGAGAGGGGATAGGTGATAGTGTAGCAGTTAGAGATATAGGAGAAATGGACAGAGCCATATGCCAGCAGATGTTTAGGCAGGAAATGACAGAGGAGTGGCAGCTCAGCACAGTTCAGGCTAAACTTGCAGGGCAGCCTAGTAGATGGAGTAGGAAAGAATAAATACAAATCAGAAGGAATAGAATTACATCAGATAAGTGTTACAGAAATGTGTGACCTAAACACACCTAAAATCGATTTTGCTAGTGGAGGTAGCAAAAGCAATGTAATGTTACTCGGCAATGCAGATGGTGCACAGATGCACAGATGTAGTCCTAAACACAGCCAACTTCAATATAAAAGCACAGCCAAATTCAATTTTAAAAGAACAATCACATTTGATTTTAAAAGCACAGCCAAATTTGACTTTAAAAGCACAGCCAAATTTGATTTTAAAAAAGAGGCAACAACAATGCAATGCAGATGATGTACAGGTGTAGCGCTACACACAAATGGAAGTCACAAGCGCAGTGAAGGAAATCAAGATTAGTTGGGGCGTGGATGGAGGCGGTGAAAGCCACTGTAAATGCTACAGCGGAGTTACTGATTGGAAGTCAGCTAACCTGACTTTCATGACTGCAGGGGTCGTGGATAGTCTGTCATCCAGTGATGAATGATAGTCGTCAAGTAATTAGTCTTTTATAATGGGCCATACTCTGAACAGAGCTTTCGAGGCCCTCCCGATCCTGGACAGGGCAAGACAGGGAGAGAGCCTGGCCCTTAGAAGAGGCGGGGTGGCGAACGCCTGCCGGCTCTGGGGCTTGTAGTTAAAAAGGAAGTGGGCAGCCAATCAGGTAGACCTATGCAGCATTGTAGAAACAGCTGACGCATCTACCGATGACTGCAGCCATCAAGGACGGCCCTCATGGCCCAGTTACAGTGCAGGAAGGCACAGAGAGATCATCAAGGTGCAGGCAGGCTGTAGGCAGATGGTGGAGCCCCGAAAGCGATTGTCTGGGGACTGAATGCTGCTGTGGATTGCTGAAACACACATGATGCATACATAATTGTGTAACTACAAACATGCAGGCACAACACACAACACACATGCACAGTAAAGCAGTGCACCACATGGCTACTCACATCAGACTCCAGACACTGGGCCTCATCACGAGTTTGGCGGTAACCCTTAAATGCAGCGGTAATGCTATTACCGCGGCGTTTAAGGGTCCGCCAGATTATGGCCTTGGCGGATATCCCCCCAGCTCTGAGCTGGGGGGAAATCCGCTGCAAAATTGATGATTTTCAGCGCTATTAACACCAGCGGGAAATCCACCGGCGGTAATAGTGCGAATTTTCCCCATTGGGCCCAATGGGGAATGAGGAATTCCCAAATGGGCCCAATGGGGAATGGGCACTAACTGCTCTGCCAAACCCGTGATCCAGCGCTAATAGCACTGGGGGTTTTGGCGGTAAGGCTAATAGCGCTGGCGGTAATACCCAATTCGTGATGAGGCCCATTGTCTCCAATCACAGATCTGGGTGTGTAGCTCTGGGTACAACCTTGCCAGAACCTGCATGTTGTTAGATGAAACCCTGAACCTGCCTGCCACATTCCTTGCCACATTTCCTCGCTTGGTCAAAGAGGATATCATAGTTCTCCAGGACCTCATCCACCATGATGCCAACTTACTTGGAGCTGAAGTTGGCAGCCCTCTGACTCGCTTCTGTGGGTTTGCTGCTCTGGCCAGAGCAAGATGGTGCAGACATGGCAACCCCCGAGGGAGTTGTGAGTGGGCAAAATGGTCCTCGATATGGACTGTAGAGCAGTGGTGGTGTAATGGAAAGGTGGGAGTCCGATAGGGCAGCTGAGGTGGTCACAGGGCAGGACACAGGAGCAAAGGCAATGACTAGTCAGCAGACATTCCCAACTCAGTGCAGGTGGGCAGCAGGCACTCACACTATACAGGCAGCAGCAGATGGCAAGGTGGAGGCAGCACAGGGCGGGAGGAGGCAGGAAAAGTAGCACAGAGGCAGTAGAATGGTTTCTTTTGTGTCTAGCTTTGAAGGCAGCTGAAAACAGAGAAAAGGCTCTTAGCACATATGTTACATAACGCGCTGCACACAGGGTGCCTATGCAGTGCACAGCATTGGCAGGGATATATAAGACTTTGGATGCGCGACACTGGTTGGACGTGCAAAGGAAATAAGATGTATAAGTATTGTTTACATGTTGGTATATTGTCGGTGCTACTCAAGCCGTTTCCTTCAGGTACTGCGTACCATATTTTTCTTTTTTGGGTGTTGCCTCAGCCCATACATGCATGTCCCTTTTTATTTTATTTGTAGACCTAAAGTGTGTCACTTATGCATTTTTTGAGTCTCTGTGTGCCTCTGTGTATCCGGAACAGCATGTTTTCCTTTTTGGAAGCTTTCCGCTAATGTGTATGCATTTTTTGAGTCGCATGGTTCCTCTGCGTATCGTCTATACCTTTTCTTTGCTTTTGGGGTATATTAGAGTTTGTCTGGACCACACATCTACGTTGCACATCACGTAGACTGCCCCCTTACTCATGTTGCCAAGTACAATATCTTGATTTACCTTCCATTTGTCATTCACACCTCAGACATGAGTGGAAACCCCAAGAGGGAAAGCTGGCATACAGGGTTGGGGACATGGTGAGGACACCTCTGCCACAGCCCCTGGAGGACCAGGATGCTCTCAGGCCAGAGGTGACCCGGTACCTGTACGCCAATGTAGTCCCAGTCAAATAGGTGAACACCACCACCTAGGTCCCATCAGTCCAAGAAGGGAAGCCTTGCAGAGCAGGAATAGGCTCCAACCTAAGAAGAGGCGTTTCACTGATGAGGAGCTCCAGATCCTCATTGACTACCTGACTAATCACTATCATGAGATTTGCCAGTATGTGGGTAGCACCCATACACCTGCACAATGGCAGGTGCATTGGCAGCGGGTCACAGACCAGATCAATGCAGTGGGTGTGGAGATGCACACTGCTGAACAAGCACACACTCAGAGTCAACCTGTTCTCTGCACTGGCCACTGGAGGGGGGGGCACCAGAGAAGGAGCTGCAGACACTGCATGAGGAGGCTATGAGTCAGTTCATTGCCCTTGAGCAGGTGCACGTCATGGGAGGCCTGGAGAAATATGAGGACACATCTGGTGAGTGGCATTTCTTGTGTATCATATGTACCACAATTCATGTCAGACACACCATATATGTCTAGTGGTACATCTGCCTGAAGTCGCAATAAACCCTTCAGTGATGCTTGGTAATGTTCAGTGTCATGTCACATGGGTTTCAATCAGGGAGAATCCTGTGTGGTGGAAATGTGTGGCAAATGTCAGTGTGTTGGTACTCAACACTGTCTGCTAGCCTTTACAGCAGTGACAGTACATGCATGCAGGGTATCAATGTCAACTACATGTGCAATTTGCCAGACCCCATGATGTACAGTAGCAGTTTGCATTGCATGAGATGACAGTGGCCGTTGCCTGACAGTGTCACTCATCAACTGGCATTTCATATGACAATGGGCCTCATTACACGGAAGGCGGTAAGGGTTAACCGTCACTGGTAATGCTACCGGTGACCGTTAACCCTTACTGGCTTATTACGAGGTCCCTTTGTGGGTTGGTACTTTAACGCCTGCTTTTAGTAGGCGTTAAAAAACGAACCCGCAAAGGGACCTTGGTGCTAATTATGGTACCGCAATTTGCGGTACCGTAACTAGCACCTTCCCCATTCCCATTATGCCCTATGGGGGCAAAAATGGGAATGGGGAAGGGCCTTGGTGAATAGGGAATTACCGCCCCCCGCTCACTTTGGAGTAGGGCGGTAACTCCGCCATCCACCAAGGCGGACACGGTAAAATACCGGCGGCAACCATGGCGCTAATAGCGCCATGGTTACCGCCTACCGTGTAATGAGGCCCAATGTCATGTCATTGGCAATGTCATCTCACTCAATGTTAATATACAATGCTTTTTCATGAGTCTTGCTAAGGCATACAGCAGGGAACTCACGCTGACGTTGAGCCAAACACATAGTGCTGAGATCCCGGATGGTCACATTGATGTGACAATGCACATGGTAACAGCCATATGTGTAGTCACTTTGCTCACATGCACTGGGAGCACTACACTGGGAGGTATGTGATTTGCACAGGGAACACATCTTAGATGTGCACATTTTACCATATATAATGTACATGTTCTATGCACCGTACAACGATGCAATGGGCCATGCTGTCCTGGTCAGGGTGCACGATTTCATTAAGCTGACATGTGGCAGTGGTTGTTTGTTTGTTTGTTTTAATATTTGTAGTGCATGCTAGACCCAAGTGCAACAGGGTGCAAAAGACATCAAGAGGGTTGTTCAGTTTAGGTTACATTGCTGTGCGGCATCAAACATGAGTTACAACATAGCAAGATTTACATAAAATGTACAGATGTAGGATGCAGGTTACACAACAATGAGGCACCATTGAAAATACACCTTAGCAAATAGGAGAAATATACATATGTACAGTGCATGCGTGAATGCTAATCAGGGTGTGGTTAGTTGGGTGCCTATCAATGGTCATTTTCCTTGAGCCATTGGATAAGATTGGACCTGAAGTGTGAGTAGGGTAAGTCTTCCCTCAATAGCGGAGGAAGGGAGTGCCATTGTTGGGTGGCTTTAACTGGGAAGCTACTGCCTCCAGACTTGGTGCGTTTGAATCTGGGCACCACTAGGAGATTTCCATTGACAGATCTTGTGATGCGGTTGGAGTGTTGTCTGGTGAATCTATCTGTAAGGTATTGTGGGGCCGTAAAATGGAGACATTTATGAGTCAAGGAGGCAGTTTTAAGGAAGATTTTGTCTTTAGTGGAGAGCCAGTTGTTGGATCTTCTGAGGTCGGAGGTATGGGCTTTCTTAGGGAGGCTTAAGGTTGCTCTCAGAGCATTGTTTTGTAGGATCTGAATTTTATTGGTTATATATTTATTGCTGCCCAGGTATAAGGTGTTGCAATAGTCCAATTTGGACCAGACAAGGGCTCTTACTAGGATAATGCAGTTGTTGGATGATAGGAAGGGTTTGGCTGCTCTGATTAGCTTGAAATTGTAGGTGGTAGATGAGGCCAGGGAGTTGACCTGTTTGGGGAAAGTGAGTGTGGAATCCAAGTAGAAGCCTAAGGTTTTGCCCTTTTTGGCTACTTTGATATTGTTGTTCTCTATTATGAAGTTGAAGTAATTTTGACCTAGTTTGATGAGGTGGGCAGGTGAGCCGAGGATGAGAAGTTCTGTTTTGTCATCATTCATGCATAGACAATGGGAGGCCATCCATGCCTGAATGATGAGGCACACTCTATTCACAAAGGCCAAATCCTTGTTATAATCGCCCGTCAATGGGATGAGGATCTGTGTATCTTCGGCATAGTTAGTGTCGGTGATACCCAGGCCATCTAGATCATCAAAAAGTTGCTTTGTGAATATGCTGTACAGAGTAGGTGATTCCCAGGAACCCTGTGGCACACCGCAGGTGATGGGTATGGGGTCTACCGCAGCTAGCGGCGAGAGGACATGCATAGTCCTATTGTTTAGGAATTATTTGATCCATCCTATCGCCTCCTGTGAGAAGTGTGCTGTGGACTCTAAGTGATTACAAAGGGTCTTGTGGTCGACTAGATCAAACGCTGCAGAGAGATCAAGCAACAGCAGTAGGGCCGCCCTGCCATCGTCTCTCAGTGCATCTATTTGCACCTTGAGGTCTACAAGCGCGGTCTCAGTTCCATTTTGTGGTCTGAAACTCGATTTTTGTATCCCAAGGAGGTGGTTACTTTCCAGGTATTGTTGGATTTGAGTGTAAGCCATTCTATCTAAGATTTTGAGCAAGAATGGGACTGTGGTAATTGGGCGATAGTTAGTAGGGATGGATGGGTCAAGGGTTTGTTTTTGAGTAGGGAAAGGGCCCAGGACTGTTTCAGGTTGTTAGGGACAATACCTGTGGAGAAGGAAGCGTTTATGTGTTTGGAGATGAATGGAGATAGGTCGCGTCAGCATCTTTGATGGTTTGGGCTGGTCAAGGGTCTCCGGGGCAGTTAGATGGTTTCATGGTGAGGATTGTTTTTTCAACTTCTAAGATAGATACTTTCTTGGAGTTAAAGGGAGCGTATGAGGTGTGGGGTGGGTTGCCTATCTGCTGCGGCTTAGATGTTGTGTTAAGCTTGGTCGACAGAAGGAGGGTTTCTTTTTTGTTGTTAATCTTAGCTTGGAGGGTTGTTATCTTATTAGATAGAGCAGTTTGGATACTGGTGCACCAGTCTTTGTTCTTTAGACAGGTGTCTGGGGGTTGGATAGGTGATTCTAACTCTTTGAGTATGGTGAACAACTCTTTAGTGTTTGATTTGGCTTGGGTAGTGCACAGATTGTATGACGTTCGTTTAGCTAGAGTAATCTCTCTTTTATAAAGTGAGGATATTTTACTAAGGCTGTTTTTGTTGGTGATGGAGGGGTCTAGTCTCCATATTTGCTCATGCTTCTGCTTGTCAAGTCTAATAGCTTTCAAGTGGGGGTGAACCAGGTGTTTGCATGCTTTTTAGGTTTGCTTTTTCTAAGTTTGAGTGGTGCTATGGTATCTATGGAGGATAGCATTATTTTGTTGTACTCTTCCACCAAAGTACGCGGGTCTGAGTGGTCAGGAAGGGAGTTTAGCATGGGAAGAATCATGGGAATGAGGTTTTCAGCTGTGATGTTGCTTTTCTTTCTAGTGTGGATGGCTGGGGCTATGCTGGTGACAAGGGGGTTGTGTGGTTGCTATGTCAAAGGCGATCAAGTAGTGTTCGGACCAAGGCTTAGGTGTAGTAGTAGTGATGGATATCTGACAGTTGAGTTCTGCAATCCAATCAAGTGTCCTACCTTTAATGTGGGTAGGGCCTGTGACTTTTTGGGTGAACCCTGATTCCTCGAGGGAATCATTAATGTGCATGGCATTTTGGTCAGTATGGTCGTTGTGCTCTAGGTTGAGGTCTCCTAGTAGGAGGCACTGAGATGAGTTTGTAAGATTGTTGGAAAGGATGTTATTGAGGTCTTCTTCGAAGGTGCCAAGTGGGCTGGGGGGTCTGTATATGTGAAAAATGGTTATGGACTTGGTATCTGAGATTGTCAATTTTGCAGTAAGGGACTCGCAGGAGTCCATTACCATTTGTGACGAGGTGAGGTTAGGGCTAGGCTTGTTTTAGCTATTATTGCCAGGCCTCCGCCTCAGGAATTGGTGTGGTCAATTCTGAGTAGGGTATAGTTTTGAGGTATAGCTAGCATGATCACTGGGCCTGCTGCTGGGTGTAGCCAGTATTCAGTGATAGCCAGGAAGTCCATTTTGTCGGATGGAGAAGGTCAGGTATTTCTGTGGCATGTGCCACCATTGAACGGGCATTTATTAGTGCCCCTTTAATACCGGTCGGGTTAGGTTCTGATGGAGGGTGTTGGGTGTGAGGATGGTTGTAGATGGAGTCACGTGAAATGCGACTGTTAAGCTGGAGACGGTGGCAGATAGTAGTATTGTTACTGGCAGGTCGTTTAGCTGAGGGCTCATAAAGTCTCGGGAGTCTGGCTCGTAGTCTCAAGTTTCTTTGGAGAGGGCTACAGGGTAGGGTGTCCCAAGACGTCTTCCTTAGGTGTTGATTGGGAGGGGGGGTGCAAAGTTAGCAAGGTGCAGTGTGTGTGCCATGATGGGGTGGATAGTACTAATTAAATTTAGTTTTGTCCTGAGTAGAATGGTGTAAATAGTGGGACGATACATGATCAAAAGGTAGGGTGATAAAGGGCAAAGGGCAGTGGTGTGCAGCGTATGGGATGATGTCTAGGGTGGGGTTGGCACGCAGGGCAATCAGGGCAGACATATAGGCCGATAGTGTGGTTAGCTAATCGGGCAGGTGCAGAAGCATGGCATGCAGGGCAGGTGCTTAGACCAAGTGCGTAGGCAGGTGCATATGCAAGATGCATATAGAAACAATTAGGGCACAATCAGCTAATCGGGCAGGTACAGAGGCACGGCACACAGGGCAGGTGCTTAGACCAAGTGCATAGGCAGGTGCATAGGCAATATGCGTATATAATCAATCAGGGCACAATTAGGTCAATACATATGCAGGGCACATAGGCATGGTGCGTATATAAGCAATCAGAGTGCGAATAGGTCAATACATATGCAGATCACATAGGCAGGGTGCGTATATAAGCAATCAGGGCGCAAATAGGTCAATATATATGCATGGCACATAGGCGGGGTGCGTATATAAGCAGTCAGGGTGCAATTAGGTCAATACATATGCATGGCACATAGACAGGGTGCGTATGTAAGCAATCAGGGTGCAATAAGGTCAATACATATGAAGGGCACATAGGCATGGTGCGTATATAAGCAATCAGGGTGCAA
Organism: Ambystoma mexicanum; assembly: GCF_040938575.1. NCBI lineage: Eukaryota > Metazoa > Chordata > Amphibia > Caudata > Ambystomatidae > Ambystoma > Ambystoma mexicanum. The sequence goes on along the minus strand of NC_090930.1, from coordinate 1,289,779,564 downwards.
TTAGGTCAATACATATGCAGGGCACATAGGAAGGGTGCGTATATAAACAATCAGTGTGCAGTTAGGTCTTGCGACACACGGTTGGCAAAGTATCTAGGTAGGTGGAGCGATGAGAGGAGCATATGAGTTGGGTAAATAAGCTAGATGCTCATAATGGAGACCCGGTTACAGTCGATGGGCAGAGACTGCAAGTGTACGAGCATGGTGATCAGCAGGTATGCGGTGCGCCGCAGCTGGGGGAGTAAGAAATACCCAAGGAAAGAGAGCATATGGTGTGACATTGGGAACACAGAGTGAGCTGGTGACTCTGAGACCTATATGGATTGCGATACCTGTTTGTGGCGGAAAGTTAGTTGTGGCCAGGCAAGTGCTGCCTCGATGTCAAGTGCGAAGATACATGGGCAAGGCCAAATGCAGAATGGAATGGGAACCGAGCACCGGCTGCGTTCGGTCAGCTCAGTCAGCCTTCTTCCTAGGCCTTACTCCGCCGGCCGGCTTCTGCCTGACGGTAGTTGACCAATGGTGAAGAAGGAGGCTGGGCCAATCGGTGTAGGCTGAGTGCCTGGTGCCTGTTGGACAGAGTCAGGTGAGGCAAAACATCATCTTGGGCAAGATTGCATCCCGCATCTCGCGGATCAGAAAGGCACGATCGAACAAGGATGCCCAAATTGTGTAGATTTGGTGCACTTCAGGTAAGGCTCATCAGGGTGGGATTTTGCAGGCAATCATAATGGCGGCGATCTACTGGAAGTGGAAGCTGCCTTTGGGGCAGCTTAGCTACAGGCAATGTGTAGCTTACCTTGGTCAGCTTCACTTGTGATGTAGTTTGGATGTGGTGGATGACAATGGGGAGGGAAGGCATGTATGACGTGTCTCAATTATGATATGATGTGATATGATATGATATGATATGATATGATATGATATGATATGATATGATATGATATGATATGATTGCTTATTTATAATGTGCTTAATATCCCGAGGTTTCTAACGGACCCGGGGTTCAAACCTGTGTTGCTCTGTGTTGTCTTGCTTCCAAGGCAAGCAGGTTGCCCCTGAGCTATCCTCCCATGCCAAAGGATTTGACAGTTAGCCATCTTGAGGCAAATGTCTGTACTATATGCAAGTGTATATTGACATGACATGGTTGTCCACTTCTCCGTTGACATCTTGATTGTGTGTCATGTTTTGATGGTGATATTATATGTGGACTTGGTTGCATCACTGATGCCATATATATTGTAATGCCCCATGCGCAGTACTTGTCCCTGGATTGTGTGCTGCCATGACAACTGCATGGAACATCAGTCAATGTGTGTGGCCATCCGGTATGTCGATATGTCCACTGACAGCATAGACTGGACTGGGGGGGTTGTGGGGTGCCAAATCTCATCACATGCCATACATCAGTGATTTACTGCTCATCGTGTTGCACCTCTCATTGTTAGTTGGTTGCATGACCTGCCATTTTGTGCCTGACTGCATTTTGATGAAAATTTGCATTTTTGTTTGAAGGAACATGTCTCACTGTGTGATTCTCTGCCCATGTGCAAGTCAGGATGTGCCTGATGCTGAGGAGGAGGATGAAGATGAGCCATTGGTATGTCAGACCCCCAGTGGATGCCGTGGTTTACTTCACCATGAGAACCCAGTGATGCTCCACACCATCATCAGTCGTGCATCAGCCTCTTTTGACTCTTCTGACTTAGCTGACTTGGATGCAGAACCAGTATTGTGTGTCTCACAGAGGCGGAAGGAGAGTGGCCCAATCTGCAGGTGCAATGCGGCCAGTAAGGCTGCAGCTGTGCAGCTGCCTTCACAAGGCCAGTCAGTGGTGGTATCCACATCTGTGGTGGTTACGGATGCAAGGCCACCCTCCCATGAGTTGGCATCAGGTTCTGGGGCTGAGGTCCGAAGGAGGGATGCAGACCTGCAGACAATGACAGGAGCACTATAACAACGGGCATGGTCCCTTGCATCAGGTCACTTTGGTCTCCGCACATGTGGTGGACGAGTGCAGCCTGGATAGACAGTATGGGAGCAGCATATGTTGCGTTGCACTATCCGATTTGGCAATTTGTTGGACAGGATTGAAGAGGGCATGGATAAAATGGACACGGCCATGACCCCACCAGCAGCCCAGGATGGGCAACGGATGCAGGTCATGCAGACTTCAAGTTGTTCCCACAGACTGGGCACGGATGCCAACATCAAGGGCTGATGCGCTGATCTTAAGTGTCGGCAGCAGTCCCTGCATGCAGATGCTCAGGCAAAGAGAGAGGAGCTAAGGCGTGACATGGAGGCATCTCTTGTTATGCATAGCCAACAGATGGAGAACTTGAGGGCTTCTCTGCATGATGAACTCTCTGCCACAAGGAAACTGCTCCACGAGGAGATATATGCCTTGAGGCAGACGCTGTGCCAGCAACTTGATGCCTCACGAGTGAGTACGCATAGTGGCTCTGTTGCCATTTGTGAGGAAGCACATCAAGATCTCACTGCCATTGGTGTGTTGATGCATGCTTCCATGTCATGGCTGTCTGTGGTGTGCAAAACCTGACGGTATTCTCCAAAGTAGACCTTGGCATCCCTTATTCAGGTGGCCAGGGAAGGGCTGGCAGTCTAATTTCCCAACCCTGGGGGTAGTTGAGTGAAAGAGGACAACCTGGGTAAGAGAGCCCGGGCTTATATTCGGGAAAATGCCCCAGTTGAGACACAGTAACATACCGAAGAAAAGAACAAGGTCTTTGAAGCTTTTATAGGCTGTACCAATACAACCTCTCTTTCACCAAATAAACCTTATTTACCAAACTCCAACAAACTCTCTGCATATGGTAAATCTATTAGGAACACGAATACTCCCAACCATTCTTTTCCATATTCCTATAACTATTCTTTGCCGAACCCCCAGTCTACCATCACAAAACACTACCATTCCCACCATCCCCCCTGTTCCTTTCCAGACAATAATCCTAGTCAATCCCACATATGTTGCAGACCCTACCAAAGCCATCCTTTTAAATTTACCAACCCTCTCAGTACAATGGTTATAATTCCATACAACACCTTTTCCCCATCCTACCACAAAGGACATTTAAAAACTCCAACCCCCCCTCCTTTCCAACACGCACACTTTCACACACAACAGACAACAAACTAATATCCGAGCCATTAACCTAACACGTTCCAATGAAAGGCTCAGGCAAAGTCAAGCAATTGACCAAAACCACAAACACCTGACGGCCCTTTACTTTCCCTACTGGGATAAAAGGTGGAGCACGACAGCACAGGATGATCAAGGCAGACTTCACACTGTGAGAGCTAAATCAGCACAACATTTCAAGAGAAGGAGAAAGATGGCGCATACCAAGAGGGTGCCAAGTAGAGAAGTGACCTTGCCCTTTCCGACCAAGGCCTATAAGACCTACGCAGATGAAATCATAAAACCAAGAACAATAGCCAGCTTGTTTTGCAGTAGATGTCAACGGTACACAAGTCCCTCCTCCGCTGATTACCAAGCCGTGGAGAGACGCTTGTCTCTGTGGTACTAACCTTGACTCGAAAGAGGAAGAAAGCCAAGCGGTTGAATGAAAATTTGCAAACAGCTAAGTTTGAACTGTAAGAGGCTTGAAGAGCTATTGATGAAACAGGGGGGAAAAACCAGTGAAAGGGGAGTCCGGCACCATGTGGGTGCTCACGCAGGAAACTCTCAGGGATTACCTAATGGTAGAAACTACCGTAACCAGAGGCCTTGGGAAAAGGCAAACAGAGGTCATAGTGGTCAAAGGGGTCCTGTAAAATCCCATGTATTGTCAAAAGTCTTTGACTGGCAGATGATTTTGAAGCAAAGGGAAATGAGTCCCACTTGGTGAAATTAGCACATGAACAGTGTGTTACAAAGGTTGGAAAGAGTGTACTGTGTGGAGGGATGGTAACAAGAAGGGGCAAAGCCTAAAGTCCCATAGAGTAGGTTGACAAGAGTGAACCTGACTGTGAGATATCCACAGTGAATTGTTTAGTAAAAGTTGGCAAGAGTGAAACTGGCAGAGGGATGTGTCACGATTCCTACCCCTCATGTCCCCAGCCCTCCAAGATGTCAGGCTGGAGCCAGGCCACGATCACCTACATGGCCCTCAAGGGCCTCTCCATCCCTCCAAAGACCCACTTGGAGTCAGACTTGGCACTTGTGGCACCAGCCTCAGTCAATCTCATAGGATAAAATTGGTGATTGGACTTGTAGTGCATTGATGGGGACAAGATGGATGCCCCCACATATTTCGATTCCCTGAACTGCATGTGCAGTCTAGACTTTTGGGTGTGGTTCAGCCCAGAGACACCTGGGATACCCAGAGACTATTTAAGCCACGCCCAGGCTGAGAAACATGCTTTGTGTTTTCTGCACCTGCAGCGTGACACTCACCGTGTTCGGATCGGTCTCCAGTAGGCCTGCATCTTTCTTCTGCACTCAGCTCCTGCAAGAACAAAAACACCGTTAGGAACAGGCTTACCTTGCGGCGCTTCTGCCCATCATTCATCGCTTCTTCTATTCTGCGGGCATCTTCGGCGGTGTCATTCCCATCCCGGCAGCCGCTTCCTAAGGAAAAGGGACAAGAACAGAAAAAAAGCATTAGTAAGCATTCAGCAAATCTTCGCTTATTTTTAAAGACTGTTCGAGCTTCAAACGCTTACCTGAATCCCAGCCGCTCTGGGGGAACTCTGTCTCCGGAACTTCTCATCCATCTGCAAAAGGGAAAAGACACTCCAGGTTAGCGTGGAAACATCTAGAGGCGCTGCATACCGTGCTTACTCACCGTATTTCTTCTTCATAACCGGCATCCGCGCTGAAAACGTTGCAGCAGCTAAAAGACACAGAAAAAGAACTCAGTACAATGCAAATACGAAAGGGTTGCATCATGCTCTCACTCACCTTCAGCACTACTCATCTCAGCAGCACGCTGCCATCCCCGGACGCCGGCCATCATCTAAGGAAGGAATGGAACGAAGTTAGAGAACTGTTCAAAAGACTCATTATACTTACCTGTCGGACTCTTGCCAGTGGAGTAACTAGGCAGCAACGAGCCTGCATCAATCAACGCGCCCCTGCACTGGAAGCAGGACGGAGAGCACACTTTCCAAGTCTCCAGTCGAGTAGACTCCAGGGTAGGGTTCGAGGTCGTAAGATCAGAACAGGCTGAGTGATGTCCCCGTGGATACCAGGTGAGCGTTACAGGATGCTAACAAAAGGGGGTGAAGACTGAAGTTCCTTTGAACAGTGTATTGACAGGAGTGAACCCGATCGAGGGATGTCCACAGTGAACTGTTTTGCAAAGTTTGGCAAGAGGGAACCCAGCAGAGGGAAGTCATCAATAGGGGGCGAAGCCTGATGATCTGTTTAAAAAGCCATCAAGATTTGTGAATACAAGAAGTATTGTAAGACCTGGGGAAGTGGATTGTCCCCCTTGGCATTGGTATCTGAGCCCAGAAAAGGGCGATCTCAAGAGAAATGCCTGAGCCCGATCAAGGAAAGCCTAGGGGTCTGAGCCTCAATGAGGGAGATCCAGGTGGTGGAAAGTCATCACCCCAATGCTCATGAAGAAATGAACTTTATGTTTGGTTATTTTGTTGAATATATCAGGCCCTCAAAGGCAGGAGACTGTTTTTTGATAAGAGACTGAACCTGATAGCTGGTACAGAAACTGTCGGCTTGTGCTGGGAAAATTCAAATGTGTACTATGCTCAGGAAATCCACTTTATGGATTCTCAAAACATGGGAAAGGGAGACCCCTGACAATCAAATTCTGACTCATTATTTGTGAACACTTCTATCTTTATTGAAAACCCTATCCCACACTTTGTCTGTAATTAGTTGCAAAAATTTGGCATTTATTTTTTATTTTTATTTTTAGTATAGGTATTATACTTTGACAAGATGCCACAAGGACTGCCTTATTTTTCGTTTGATGTTTGAAGCTTGTTCCCATCTTAGATTTAGGTTTAGGTTAGGTGTTTTTCCACCCTGCATTTATAGTTTAATAAACAACCTTGAACTGTAACCACTTGTGTCTGTCTTTACTGTTGCCACCATGAGTTCCTTACAGTGGCCAATGAAGACCATGCCTTGGCAGTGCATGGATTGGATTCACCACCACATCCATCATCAGGTCAACAACCGGATGGGGGACCCAGCATACCCATGCCTAACCACCATTGCCGTGATGGTGGGATTATTTTTGGTCTTTTTTACACTCATTTGGATGTTTACATGCACCCTCCACCCTCCAGGGTGGACTTTGTTTCACCCCCAGTCCAGGATGGACATTCTTCCTTTTATTTTTTTGTGCATACAAGTGTTGTCTTTTTTTTTTTTTTTGCTTGATCGGGAATTACATTTATTTTGATTATTTGATGCAACTTTCCAGGATGAATGCATGTGTTTTTTTATCCACCCAATCCAATAAGGACTTTCCTTTATTTCTTTTTATTTCCTTGAGAGATATGGTGTTGTCCTCTCAAGGCAATGATGGGTGCAGTATTGGACATGCAGCCCTGCACAATGGTGTCAACTGGCATGGTTGCCATGAGGACAGGATGGCATGTGCAGGTAACAATGGGTTGAAGGAATATCAACAGCAATGTGTTATATGTTTTCTTAATGACTATGGCTGGTGAAGTACATTGTCCCAACTAGTAGCAGTGATCCTGATGCATCCAGTGACGGAACTCTATGGAAAGGTCCTCCCTGTACCATTACACGTCCCTACTCTGCATGCCCTCTGCCAGGCACTGGCATTCCTTTCACAAATTTGGAGGCACAGATACTAGTGGTGGAGATGAGGAATTCTTTTCACCATGGTCCTTGCATGCATATCACATGTGTGCAAGCTAGGGGTGTATTACTTGATTCACGATATATGTCGCTGCAGATGTGTGACTGTCAAGATGCATGTATGTGTATGGGCATTTACACTAAGGTGCGTGTGCTTTGGTTTTGAGGATGCATTTTCACAATTGACTGGATTGATGTATGGGAATGTGCTGCATTTGTGACACTGTTGCCAAAGGCAATGTTGACATCAATCGGGATGTACATGCCAATTGAGAACATGCATTCTCTGTGCATCTGTACTCTGTGTTTTCTGGTTCTGTGACACTTGCCTCACTGGATGTGTAGATGTCTCCTTACTGCCACCCTTCTACTTCCCAGGACCCATGTTTGATATGTGGTCATGCAGCTGTAGTCTCTGTACAAGGTACTCTTTGACCTGTGCCACTGCCCACTTCAATCATTCATCCAGTCACAGAACATCCCCTACCACTATTCCACATTTTACGCACACAACCATGGTCAGGTATACTCACCCTCAGCTACTCTGCATAATGGTGTTGCCCCAGGTGACTCAGTTCTGGTCATTTGTGATCATTGACACACATGACAGGTTTGTCGCAGTCGTTGCATGTCGACTTTTACAGATATGCACATGTGTACACCTAATGGACTGCTCCTGTGTTCCACAAACCAGTACCTTTTTATACATTTTTCTTTTCGGTAAGTTCTTTACACCTGGATGTGTTGCATGATTTTTTGTTTTCTTTCCCTGGTGATCTGATCTAGCATTGTCAGTGAGTTCATGGTGTGTGTGTGTGTGCACACTGTGTGCCCATGCATGTGGTACATCGTCCAATACCCCCAGTTTGTCTTTGTGTGTTGTCCCTGTAGGAGTTTACAATGCACCCTGGTAATTATGGACACTTACTGGTACTGTCTCGCACAGGGTGTGTGGTCCGCTGGAGTGAGTGGACAGCTGCATATTGTGCTGTGGTCCATTTACATTGTTATCCTACAGCAGGGGTTTTGTGGTGAGTATTGGGTATGGTTATGTGGTTGTAGGCACTTATCTGTGGGTATGTTGCATACGTTATACTGTTTATGCTTAGCATGCCATGGTGGGTAGTGCATGTTGTTACTTTGATGGGCACCTGCTGATTTAACTTTTACCGGTGGCCTTTCTTTGCCAGTATGCCCTTTTCCATGACCCGATTTTGTCCTTCAACGCCTACTACATGTGCTATGTTTCCATGTATGTGCCTTCCAGTCTCTCTAATAAGGCAGCTTCTTTTACATGTGTTAATGTCTCTATCATTCTCTCTTGCCTTGTGGATTGTGATGCCAGGCACATCCATTCTGATCTCCCCACCTGCCAGTCTCCTATTTGCACCACTTTTCACCTATCTGTCCTTGTCTTTATATCTCTCTCTCCACTCCACTGCTAGGCAATTTTTACTCAGTGTCCTGTATCGCTCTTGCCCTCTGCCATCCTTCTCAAAAGCTACCACATTTGTGCTTCTGCTCCCATGACATCAACCCTTGCTTGGTGTCCTTTTCCTTCCCTGCAAGGTTGACCAAAAGGCACACATGGGCCCTGACAGTGGGTGTGCAGGACTTGTATGCTGGCAATCAATGTCACCACTTAGGCACTGTCCCCAGGGCTGAGTGACACCTGTATCCAGGGAGCATGTAGTGCTGGGTATGGATTCTGTTGACTTTTCTGCCTGTGAATTCTCTGTTGGTCTGTTTTGCTGTGGTGCTATTGATGGATGGTCACACTTGGTAGTTTGTAGTGCCAGATGTTGACACTGGGTGGTCCATACATATTTCCTCATTCCATGCAGGAGTTTACATACCTGTTCAGTATCATTATGTTGATGCAATGCATGTCTTTGCAAGTTCAATATGTCTCTCCAGGTGTGATACAGTGGATGAGAACCAGGTGTGCAAAGACACTCAGGGTGCCACTTGTGTTGACGTTGGTGTCAGGGCTCTGGTGCTGTGTGTGTTTATTTTTAATTTACTTGTAATGGGGTGAGGGGGTCTAGCATATTGTGTGCATGTGACACATGGTGATGATAGCTTGAAGTGTCTATGCATGCTGTTTTATACAGACAATCAGGGTGGCACTTGGTGCTGGGGGATTATTGTGAGTGGAGTTGTGACTGTTGTGCTTTTGTTGGTGAGTTGTCAAGAGGGTGGCAGATCCAGATGTAAGAGTGATGTGATATGATGTCAATAATGGGGAGTGTTTTTTTGCAGGTTTTGCATGTATATTGCCTGCCATGTGGCGTCCCATTCACTGAGCAATTCTAGTCATACCCACCCATGCAGACAGTCCACTCTTGGTCCTTCTGCCCCTTCTGGGGGTGCTGTCCCAAGACAAATCCCCACACGGCACAGCATCGAGGGCCATTTGGGGGATGCCATCTCCACCACAGACACCAGGCACACACCAGTGACCAGGTGTTGTTGTTTCGCATGTGGACATGTACTGTGCACAGTGCACCAGCAGATATTTTGCAGTCTGTGGACAGCTGCTCAGTGCATGTCCACGGTCTATTCAGTTCCAAGCACATTGTTCCCTGTTCAATACAGTCCCTGTGAAATATGCATCCCCTTCCTCTTGCGTGTTGCCTGCTCCTTTTTTTACCAGGGTTCTTGGCTGCAGTTTCACATTCATTTCTCATGTCTGCTTCTCTATTACATGCCTGATGCCCCTGTGCCCTGCCTTCCTGAATGACTGATGCCTCTGTGAACAGCTACCTTTTGCCGGATCCTGTCTTCAATCCAATTGATGATATGTTTGCATCCTGTTTTCTTGTGCTTTGCATCACCGGTTCCTCTGCCAGTGTTTACTGCACTATCCCACTGCCACATAAATCCAGGGAAGACATATCGTGGCATATGGAGTACTTCCAGGGAGATCATGGGTTTCCAGCCTCTCAGTGATATCTTTTTGGGAGTCCTCTGAGTGTCATACTGACTGTGTCCGGATCAGAGTTTTCACAATGTCCCTTACCCATGACACGGGGTAAGTATGGCCTGATCCTTCACTGCATGGATCTCAGGGCGGCTGGCAGTGTGTGTGTTGTGGGTGGGTAAGATATCACAATGTAGGTTCTTAGCATTGCATTGCCATGAGGTGGTTAGATCTGGCTGCATTTGTGCAGGGACACATGGTGATGGTTGGCTGGTGAGTTCTTGTTTGCATGTGTTGAATTTCACTCAGGGGGTCACATATTGTTGTGTAATGGGATGGATGGATGTGTTCCGTGCCTGAGCTTGTGTTGTTTTTCTCTACACAGGCATTCCGCTGGTAGGATATGGTTGCTGAAATTGAAGGGGATGTTGCTGTTGTGTGTGTGTACAGGAGACATCTTCTGATTTTGGTTGTTTGCAAGCGTACTGAGGGGTTCATCTATGAATTCCAGGTTGCAGCTGGTGCCGGCTCACAAAGTGAAAGGTGTGAGGTGAGATGTGCTTTTGCATTTGTAAAGGTCTCCATGACTATTTTAATGTTTTATTTGTATGTGCATTGTGCTCATAGTTGTTTTTAAGGAATGGGTTGGCCACACAACCTGTATTGTCAGGGCAATCCTAATATGTGTTGGATAGTAAATTCCATGTTTTACTGTGCCTTCTTACTTGTTTTCTCATGTATGTAGTTTGGGGGGCTACATGCGGAATTGTGGTTGGTGTCCATGTCACTGTGGACATGGACTTTATTGTCTGTGTTGTGTGCTTTTGGGTGTAATACATTGTCACTGTTGTTTTCCAGTTGGTATCAATAGGTTGATGATTTATTCACAGCCCTACAGATTTGTGGTGTATCAGCTACTTCAAATCCATACTAATTGGCACATTCTCACGCAATATTAGAATGGGAGTACAAATACTCTACTAAAAGTACTTTTAGGCAACAAGAATTGTGGAATCTTGAACCCCTGCTTTCACCATCAGAATGACATGGATATGTTTGTCCCAGTGGTGCACATGGTACCACTGGTGTCCATTGTCATTTTAACTGCCGGATTTTGAGATGAACACATGTCTCTTTGGATGTGCATATATGACTAGGTGCAATGGAATGTATCTTTCAAAATATTAATTTGAGTTTGAATGTTAGTATATATTTTACTCGCTTCTGCATTGCTCTCATTGTTTATGCTACTTTTTCATCCATTGTATTGTAATTTGGAAGACAATACTCCCACTTGCAAGTCTTATGTGGAGCACTGTTTGTTCATCTAGTTTTATGTCTCATGATCACACACATTTTGCCTTGCCCAAGCACACTATCTCATGGTGTAGTTGTGGGCACAGAGAATTGGCCCCAATTCATTATTAAATGAAATGGCACCTGGGTTGCGGCCTCATTGTGTGTGCTCACCAGGGTCTTCGTATTAGGTGAAATATGATCACACCATCTGGGTGCATGAAGCCTCTCCACGTGCCCTTTGGCCTGCCAAAGGCATGGGTGGTGCCTGTAGCTGGGGGTGGTGTCCCACCTGCATTTCCAATGGTACACCATGCTGCGTGGCTACATTGTACAGTACACACATGCTGCCACTAGTATTTTACCGACTACTGGTCGGGCATATAGCAAGACCCCACCAGAGTGGTCAAGAGAGCAGAAACGTGACTTTAGCACCCCAAATGTGTGCTCGACTATGGCCCCAGTGGCTACATATTCTGAATTGTACCATATCACAGCTGATGTGGCCCGAATCCCAAATGGCATCATGGTGAATGGTGACAGTGGGTAGGCACAATCGCCTGCAATAGTGTACATGTTTGTTTTTGGCAATTATTGTAATGGTCTGTTGTTTAGTGTGTGACATGCATGTATTTGCATGTCAGTTTATACTCAATGACACGCCGTGTGTTGTCATATTTGCCAGATGCCAGGGCCCGGTGCATGGTTGACTGCTGGTAGATGTAGCTATCATGCATGCTGCCTTGGAAATCGGCATACACTTCCTTGATCAGTCCATTGGCATCACACAATTCCTGTACATTGATAGAGTGCCAGTGGTCACGATTGCGGTAGATGTGCTCTGTCAATCTGGGGGACTGTAGAGAAACATGTGTGCAGTTTATTGCTCCTAGTAGACGTTGGACATGTGCTACTGCATACAATTCCTGTCACACTCTCTGCCTTCCCTCCCGTATGCGTGGCATATATATGTGCCTGTGCACACACGCACGTGATGTTATGCATGCCAATACTAGGTGAAACAGCAGGATTGTGTGGCCTACGATATCCCACTGACTATTGCTCTGGATAGCTGGAAGGAACCAGCAGGAGGAAATGGTGTGCAGTCAGCACTTTCTCAAGGAGGGTAAGGGCCTGGGAGCCGATGGTGGGTGATGCTATATACCTGATCATCAGGCATTCCAAAAAGCCTGGTGCGTTGTATAAAAATCAGGGTCCTTGGCCTCCTCCTCCTCCTCCGGTGTCTGTGGCTGATAGCTTCTACTATTGCTGGGTTAATCGTAGTTCTGGACATTTGTTTCATGTGCATTGAATGCGTTATACGCATTCGTTCATATGAGCGTTCAACTTTACACCTGCTATCATGTGGCAGATGGATCAGAGGGTTTGCTTGTGCCTTTTCCCAACGCAAGGTTCTGTGTTATAATCCAAAAATGTGGTTAGGTTAGCATTCCAAAAAGACTGGTGCGTTGTGTCAAAATCAGGGTCCTTGGCCTCCTCCTCTTCCGGTGTCTGTGGCTAATAGCGTCTACTATTTCTGGGTTAATCGTAGTTCTGGACAGTGGTTTTGTGTGTATTGCATGCTTTATACACACTGATTCATAAGAGCATTCAACTTTACACCTGCTTTCATGTGGTGGATGGATCACAGGGTTATAATCCATGAATGTGGTTGGGTTTGCAGTGAAATGGCCATGTGATTGCTTGTGTGTGGAACGTCCCTCAATACTCCCACATTTTACCTTGTTCTTCTTCATTCTGCATGTTCTAACCCTTTCTGATTCTTTGTGTAGGCCCACCCCACACTCTGCTATGTGTCATGTGCAAGGCTTGTGACGGCTCACAGAGACGTGCCCGCCAGGCGCAAAATCCATGCAAAGCCCGGAAAAGTCCTGCTCAGTTGATTCCATGAATCGATAAATGGGGTTTCACGCGTGGTTTGGTGCACAAAGTCTCTAATTACCACACAATTAATTCCATGAATCAGGGCCATAGTCACAGGAGACTCGAATTACGTAGAAAATTGAGGCAATGCTGCTCTTTCACAATGATTTGTCAATCAGGGGCAGGGGGAGCAGGTGTAATACCGTTTTTGTGGAGTAGCGAGGGAAGGAAGATTGCTGCGGGTTCGACCACCCTCCTAAATATTCATAGGTTACCAGTGTTTTGATGGTGTAAAGCATGAATATTCACTGGTTCCTTGGAGGACAGCTTTGAGCACCCGTAGCTGAGAGTACTAGCATTTTCGTTGGAAATGAACAGCAAAATGTTCAAATCATTTCCTAAGATATACATATACACAATGAAACCATGTATATGTGCTTCTTTCTTCAAATCGGACACACACAACTCCAAACAGGCATTAGCAATGCTAATAGTTTAGGCTTTGTGTCCCCATCTGTACTCCACTGCAATAGTTTCGGCATTTAGGCGACACCTAATAGCCCAAACTATACATCTGGGTTCTTTGGCATGCTCTTCTAAATCATTAGGGGTATGTAGTGCTTCCCCCCGCTGGGCTCTGGCTCAGTGAAGTGTTATCACACATCTTGCAGAATTAGGAAGCGCTGCTCCTTTCAAAGTGGTAAGGCTGCTTCATTGTCTCCTCATCCTTAATTGAGGGGCAGGTGGAAGACATGCCAAAGCTGTTTGCAGTCATTGGAAAAGTAGGGAATCCTAGAATCCTAACATAGAATGCTGCAAAGACAACTCAGCAGGTTAGGCACTGTTGCAGAAATGTTTAGACGTGCCTGTGAATGCTATATATATTTTCACAAGCTCTGCTGCTAAATTGTTCTGTAAAATGTGGTGTTTGGTTCTGGAATTGGATACAGCTCCCTTGCTTTGCATGGTATGGGAATTTTTGCCCTATAACGAAAATCAAAATGTGGTTCTGCCCACAGCTAAACCAGAAGTTACCACCCGTGGTGGTAACACTGATTTGCTCTTGATATTTCCTCTTCTGTGATGGCAGGGAGTGCTTTAAAGGATGGACTGGAGAGGGGTCCAGAGCAACTGCCGGTGGCTGCACTTTGCCAATGGGGTACCAGGTCGCTGTAATAGACTAATAACAGCATGCAACCATATTTTCACACGCAATATGTTGAGCAACCAATGAACATTCAGCGTCTGTCTCGTGGAGCTGAAAAGAAATAATGATGATGCTGAATGCAAAGTTTGTTAAATGTATAAGCAAGCTAGTTCACAAAATCCACTGACAAAGAAGTCCCAGTCATCTGATTTAGCAATGTGCATGGTGCGGTCAATTAAGGGCTTACCTATAGTCCCACACTGGGACATTTCTTTCAGCGCGGCCAAGTGCTCTTGTTACTTCCATGTACTGTGACTGTTAGAAATACCCAGACCAGATGTATTCTACTTCCTGCCACAGTCATTAGTTAATAGTATTCAGCTGAAAAAAACAGTAATAATATTCAGTGCGCTACTAAAAAAAAACCTGGATGCGGCCTATAGTCAGAGAAACCCCTACCATCGGGCTTTGTTACCGCGCACAATGCAGTGATAAGGAGCGCAACTCTAGTCATTTGCAAAACTATTTTCTCAGCGCGACAAAGTGTACCAGATAATGTGTCTGCAGCAAGTCTTTGGATAACCCGAGTAAGAAATACTCTACTGTCTAACTAGGTCATCGATGCTCAAATTCACGTCTCTCACTAAACGGGCTCAACACATTATCAAATGGCCTCCTTGGAGGCAGTGTTTGACTGTGGTGTCGTATTGGAACATGTTTTGAACCGATGTTCCTCATATGAAATGCACCAATATCGGGCTGAGATCCTAAATTAAAATACCAGTACCCAAAAATGACTGATAAAAAGCCATGAACATTGGAGACCAAATAATACATTATATGCTAATAGAAAACAGGAAAATTATGCTTACATATTGCATTCTTGTGACAAAAGATGGGATAAAGTGGTCATCCTATCGGAATAACCATTTGAGCACCATGTTTATTAGGCTCCTTGGATATTCCAGTATGCAAGTAATAGCCTTAGAGACAGTTATCCAAGATGGCTGTGACCATGGAGGAGCTCAGAGCTAACAGAGTTCCAGAAATAGGCAGAAATGGGCGGGGTTAGTCAGAGGGATTAGCATGCAAACAACACCAAAACACACTGTGTGTCCCTCCTCAAATGTCATTTGTGTGTGCCCCTTGTTACAATCCCTTCTCCCCATGTACACACAAATCAGTATTTGAATGCTAGAGTTTAGCCTATTATATGTGTGGCAAACAACACCTAATAGCCCAAACTAAAAAGGACAATGGATATTCTGTCAAAGTCACATTTTAAAAAGTAAGGTAGAAACAGTTACTTTTATGGGTGCTTTATCTTTACACCTCAGAAGAAAACAATCCTTGGGCTGTGATAGACGTAATATTCTCAACTACACATTTTTGGATTTGTTGTTTAAGAATGCACTTCTTTGGCTTGTTAGATATCGGTTGAAACATTTTACAAATAGCGTGATTGCATTTAGCAACACAGGATCCGATAATTTGAATTAATACGTATGATGTCTAGTTTTTGCATAGCCACTTCTAAATGTCTCACTTGCTGTAAAAGACACACAGATAGACGTAGGATTTTTTTAAAAATCAATTTGCCCAGAGGCCTTTAGTCAATAGATTTTATTTACACATTTCATTGAAAGCGAAATTCCAAAATCAGGGCCCGTTTGATCCTCCGTACTGCCTTCAAGATTGAGCGTCTAATCCTGCTTCAAAATGTGTTACCACATTCCAGGCAACAAAGGAATGCAAATGTTTATCTAATCTGGCTACCAACGCAATTAAACACTTACTTAAATGTGCTTAAACTCACATTACCTTTGTAGCAAATACAAACGTGTGAGTGAACCGGGGTATGCTCTAAAACATCAGGAAAACGAGCATTGCGTTTTATTCTTCTAAACGGTACACAAATTAAAGCAACGGGGAGCTCGTAGCCGCGTTCTGCACATGCATTCAAGGCTGTATTCAAATTCGGGGGAGACCTTTCGCATACACGAGGCCATAACAGAGAGTTTAGCATAGCTTCTACCTGATCTTCAATGCAAATGGCGGAGGAGCAGGAGCTGTGCTGATGCAGATTATGGGTTATCCTTCCCACACACCACAGCATTCTTCACGCTCTGGAAACATTTCGCTTATCTGTGGGAAGCAACGCCTCCCCAGTCCCAGAGCGACTGAAAAGATGCCACCATCAATATTCAGATAAGGTCAGCTCCTCGCCGTTCCAGATTATTAATTAGCCATTAAAAATGAAGGTTTGGACCGAGGTTGGTGCTATGTGCCTGACCCCACATTTTAAGGCGTTATGATAATGCCGTCGGCGTCGAGTGGTTCTGGTGACCCGATGAATGCCCTTTTTGCTATCAGTCCCGAATGTCATTGTAACAACATGTTGCATGTTTTTGCATGTTCTATTTTTATGTTACATGGTAAACATGTTTGCACATTGTGCTCTAAACCATCGCCTATCATAATACGTTGGTAGGTGTCTGTCTTGCTTGGCAAATACTAGGAACAGTTAACATCGCATTGTAGAGTGCACGGATAATACGTGCAGATTTGTTTTGTCTGTCCCTGTAACTGCCTTTACCCTGGTTCTGGCAAAGTGCGCTCACGGAGGAAGGGTGTGCCTTTGGACAGGGCATTGAGTCTCATGCAGCATGTCACTCTGTCCTGAATGGCTCTTGCTCTTATCGCAGCAGGTCTATTGACTCTACATTTAATTGTATGCCTCCACCTTGTTGCCTTTCCTTGAAGGCCCATGTCAATGGTGCATATTTGTAACTGGCGGAGAGTGCTTGGTTGCAACAGGATCTTAGGGGAGAGAAGTGTGCCCCCTGCATCTCTGCGATCATTGAGGGATGTGACACACACCACATCCTCACATGGGCATGAAACCCTGTGATTGGCTGCCATTGAGGCCACATGGTGTGGGATACAAGTCATGCAGCTGGGGCTGGGATATAGCAGTTGCACACTTTCAAAATGGCAATTTGAGTATAAGGAACTAATTTAAATGCTCACTATATATCTGACTTTCAGAGTGTGGTGGTCTAGTGTAGATTGTGAAGGCGAGGGGAGAGATAGGTGGTGAATAGTCTAAGATGCGATCCATCTCAGTGTAGGGAATGTGAGAGCAGCAGGGGAGGAAAGGGGTGAGGCACTGGATGAGGTGGTTGTGATAGTTCCTAGAGCAATGCCAGTGGTCATGGTAATTGAAAACCTTCCAGCATTCCACCTTAAGTTGTGCAAATGCCACCCATAATTCGACAGGTAAGTGCAGTCATGACGCCTGAGTTTGTGGTACCAAGGAAACCCAAGCTACACCACGCTGATGAAAGATGTATGGGGTTGATTAGGGTCTCTTCAGAAGAGATGTGAACTAGACATTTGGACTGGACTGCCCCTTTTGAGGTGGGTCCAAGCCCGATTTGTACATTTGCACTCCTTTCCTGACTGCAGAAGTGCAAGGTTCGCTTCCCCCCTGCTCCTCTAATGTGGTGCACAGATCAGAGTGCACCAAAGCCTCCACTTCCTCCATGGAGCCTTATCTTTGTTGCTGTCGCCTCTTGGCAAGCACTGCTGCTGGTCAGTGTGGCTCTGCACATGCAGTGCTTTGCTGTGGTGTGCGCTGCACATGGTCATTCCCTGCCTAAGAACGGCATTCAACGGCATGATTTTATTTTTCTATGAATGGCCGCCCTCTTCCTCGCACCGGTGTGCCTCACAGGGTTGCCATGGCAACCATGTAAACATGGCTCCCGATTGGCCGTTGCTCTCCTTATCCAGCGATTCAGATGCCAGCAGGTGAGAAGCCGGACCCAAACCTGAAGGCCCACACCTCAAGGCCCTGTCTGCTCCCTGGCGAGGGCTGAGGGGCAATCCCTTATGCCCCACTCAAAAAATGAAGCTAAAGTTATGTCCACTCGCATTCACGCTGCTCCCAATTTGGCATCTAACGCTTTCCTTCTTGGTAAATTAGCGCCTGCTACTATCTACACCGTTCCTTCCCTATTGAAATGCCTGACTTCTGAACTACTCCGACCTGCTCCATTACTGTGAATATTTACAGCTCTGCGTTATACCTATCATGACACTCACACCACTGCCCTTTACCTGTACTTTACCTTCTGCAACTACCTAATGTGACACTCACAGCCTTGCGCAGTACTTGGATTTTACCAACCTGCAACTACCTAATGTGACACTCACAGCCTTGCGCTGTTCTTGGATTTTACCTACCTGTACCTACCCAATGTGACACACACAGCCTTGTGCTGTACCTGTAATTTACCTATTTGCAACGATTTAATGTGTCCCTGGCAGCCATGCGTTGAACCTGCATTTTTCATATGACCAGTAACAAACTATTGATAAGGTTGTAAATTACAATCTGCTGACTGCTGCCTATCTGTACCATCATATGTAATGTCTGCAACATATGTAACTATATGTACCTATTGTAATCAAACTCTTAAGCAACAAGTGCCTAAATGCCTTGGGTGATGTGTGATATATAGATGACAAATAAATAACTACATAACAAATACTAATTTCTCATCAGCAATGGCATGCCAGGCTGAGGAAGAAGTGTGTATCGTGTTGTCCATGCCAATTACAGTGGTTATGAATAATTCTAAAGCTTCCAGCTATTCACCTAGGCCTTCTAGGGCAGTAGGCAGGTCAGAATTGTTTGTGACCCTTGGGGGTGTGGTGAGGGGAGAGATGATTGAGGGGCAGTGGAACTTGAGGCACCTGTCAGTGAAGTGGATGTGAGAGTGTGACAAATGGACTTCTGCCCTGCAGGAATACACAGATGAGTAGAGGCTAAAGTGCCTACTGGGCCCTCACACGTCTACAAACCAAGACTGAAGCAATTAATGAAGATAAAACAGGCACAGTTCAGAGCTATACCTCATTCACTTTGGGTGATAATATGGGTAGAGGGAAGAACAAACTCTCAAAACTCTTAAGAGGGATATGAATGTGGTTCAGAGGCAACCCAGCAATCCAAAATAAAGAAAATATCCAATCAGAGTTCTATTCAAATATATATACTTTAATTGAACACACCATCTGCAATAATAACTAAACAAGAAACCAACCCTGTAGAAAGAGCACCGAATATGCAAGATAGTAAGATGCATCACTCTAGGCGTGAATAATGGGAAAATGCACACAATAACCAAAAGGTTGTTTATGAGGATTTGTTCATGTACACAAAAAGGATTAAAGTTACCTAACCAGATTCTAGGGGTCGAAGTTGAACCAAGGGGGCAGTTATGAGTCAATAATACCTGTGGTTCTTGGTGGTTTGATAACATTGAACCTGGCTTATTGCTGCTCTGTGAGTCAACCGAGCCTCATTTGGCTACAATTGTTAGTGAGAGGATGATGAGCTGGTTTAAGATGGTAGCTCAGAGCAGTTTGAGTGTGGCACTCGACTGATGAAGCCTAGATGGCTCACAACGGTTGGTTAATCGGGTTAGGTTTGAGATTTGGTTAACTGCTTGTTAGGGTCAGCATGTGACACTCTAGTGGTTCAAGTGAAGTTCCAAATTGGGGAGGCTGGCACACAACTGTTTGGGTCCTTCAGCACGGTGAAATATTGTGTACACGTGCAGCTGGAAGTGAAGCAGGTTTTGCTCCAGCAGTAGGTTACCCTAAATGTGCTGTGGAGATGGTTAGGGAGCAGAGATTGCTTCTGCCTTGAACGCTCAGTCTTCACCTCTGGCATCGGTCTCTGTAAAGGACTGTTTCCCCAACAGAGGTCCAATGATTTTCTTTTTAGGTATTTGTTCAAAAGTGAATCAAAGAAGAGGTTGGGGACCACTTTCCTTGGCAAGAGTCTATAAGTGATTTGACCAAAGCAAGCCTTCTTTAGGGGTCAACTCCATGTTCTTCTTAAGACAAGTGTTCTTTGCCATCTGTTATCACACCCAAAGTGCCTTGTGCTAAAGTAGCTCTCCCTGTCTATACTAACTCCACCTCCTCCCTTATCAATAGCATGAAAAGCCCCTTTGGTATGCACAACCCTGTTTTGATGCTAGTCCTTTTTTGAAGGGTGTGCCCATTGATTCCTGTTCCAAGAACTGCTTCCTGTGGAGTGGTTGTCTCAATGGAGAGAGTGATACCTGACCTCACAAGGGATCAAACGTGTCAGGCCCAAGGCTACAGTCTTGCTGAGAGCAGCAGAGAGAGCCTGGGAATATGCATAACCTCTCCACAGCTGAGCTGTGCTTACAGTGCTGACACATATGTGATATCAAATTTATGTGGCTGGGATTATTATGGCAGATGCTGGCCACCATACCCCAAATTCAGGTATAGCTTATATATGCAGTTTAACATACTACCAGCGTAGAAACTCTAATAGTTATCTGGTCTTGAGAACAAGGGAACATGTCTTAAATGCAGCACCGGTGCTGCAGAGTCTTGGCTGTCACATCAGCTGTCAAGAGGGCACATGTGACCCCGGAACCTGCCCTGTGCCACTATAGAGCAGGCAGTGCAGACAAGGGTTGCTGATCTAGTAGGACACAGATGTACACTATGCCTTTTGGAATGGAGCTTATGAAAGGGAGATCTGATTAGCAGGTTGCCCTTACATGATGGAATTACATCTATTATTTTATTTGTTTAACTAAAATAAAAAAAAACTCCAGGGCTTCTACACACTTGTGAGATGACAGTCTGTCACAGAGAGTAATAAGTGAAGAATCACAAAGGCCATGGAGGACATGGTTTTTTAATACTCTCTTGTGAATCTTCCATATAGGGCAGTACCAATTTAAGTGCTGGTGAGGCACAGCCTGCACAAGTTGGTCAACTTGCCTCTTATGGGAGGTGGTCTGGCAGGTTAGTCAGCGTGCGGACAAGTCTGATAGAGGACACCCCGGGGTAGGGAGAACATGGGCTGGGGGTTATTCTCCTGTGCATAAATGAGGGAAAACTGTTAAAAATGAAAGGAAAGTAGGCATGTACATGTAGAAGAAAAATGTCCCTATCGGAGTAAGAGAAGTCTTGGGCCAACAGGAAAGTAATTTGTCAGGAGCAGAGATCCTGAGGTACAATGACTGGCCATGATAGGTTGCATAGTGATAATAGTTTCACACACAGTCATAAGAGGGGCAATGGCATGGCTTCCTAAACGTGCCCCAAGGCAAAAGAGTCACATTGTGCATGCAGCGACCCAATGAGGTATCAGAAAGTAAGCCACATGTGATTCCTTGGGCATTGACATAGTACTAAATTCAGGTGGCTGCATCACATATTTGGGATTCACAAGTGGGTGGACATGCTGAGTAACAGGAGATCCATGGATTAGTAGGAAAGGAGCAGGTCCTCCGCAAATCCGATGTCAGTTTGAGCAGATAGATGGGCCGAGAACTGAATAAAGTGAGTGATCCAATGTTATGGGTGAAAGTTATGATTGAACCCTGTGATCTGTTTGGGAGAGCCAACAAGCAGTTAAGAGAGCAAAATGTCTGTGAAGAAAAAGGGACAAGCGGATGGGGTTGGTTGTTTTTAAAATAACAGAGGAAGTTTCCCAGAGATGGTTCAATATGTCAGGTAGAGAACATAAGGATAAGCGGGACACAAACCCAAACCGGTTCGAGTGAGAATTGGGGGGTACCCATGGACAAGCAGTCATGTTTCGGTGAAGTGACTCAAAGGTTTGAAACAGGTGATAGTGGCAGAGATATAGAAAGGACCCAAGCAAGGGGATAATTAAAGCCTTGGGGACACTGCTGCTGACAAGCATGAAATCCGAGAAATGGCATCGGGGCACATGGAGATGGCAAAGTATGGTTCATAGAAAGAGTAACAAACACAAGAACGAATGAAGAGGTGAGAAAACTGACCCTATGACTGACACGCAGCATAGATCATGGTCACCCAATCTTGGAGCCGGCAGGCGAACGCTGGCCTCCCACCCAAGGCCCTGTTTGCGTCTGTTAGCATCAAAGCTATTCTGTGCTCACGTCACAACGGAGGTAAGCACCCGCTGGTTATTATGAAATGCCTGATACTATGCGGCTCACCCTCTTCACAACAGTGCTGCTCTTCCCTACTATGGTACTCCGTCATTAAGATGGACACTAACACTGGCCCCCAACAGTTAAAAACCCTGCCTGTATACTAATCCGACTGCTCACATTGCAATATGCTCCGTCCGATACATTTTATGCCCAACCCCTGCCTATCCTTTTCTAACTATACATGCTTTATCGTATGTCTTCCTGTCTCAACCCAGTAACCACCCTGATAGCACAACGTGTGCACTGCCGGCACGCCCTGCAGATACCTGCACTAGACTATGCCCCCAATCTTATACTGGCACCTCATCTGTGTTAAAATGACTACTGCTACTAGCCTGCACCCTTGTGACTCATCATGCAACTAGCCTGTACTTGATTACTGCTATTAGCCTGTGCCCATGTGATTATCACATCTAGCCTGTGTCCACTCAATTACAGTTACTAGCCTGTGTCCATTTGATTACTATTACTAGCCTATGTCCACTTGATTAATGTTACTAGCCTGTGTCCACTTGATAACTGTTACTTGCCTGTGTCCATTTGATTACTGTTACTACCCTATGTCCACTTGATTACTGTAACTAGCCTGTGTCCACTTGATTACTGCTACTAGCCTGTGCCCATGTGATTATCGCATTGCATCTGGTGTGCCGCCAATGATCTTTGTCTGAATGCCAGCAAGACGGAGATCATCCTCATCGGCACACCTTGACCATCCTTTATCCTCACTCTCTGGCTGTCCTCCCGTGGCCCTCCTCCTACCCTCACCTGCGAGGCTAAGAACCTCGGGGTCATCTTTGACTCCACCCTTTCCTTCTCCACCCACATCTCTGAGGTCTCTAAAAAGTCAAATTTCCGACTGCACCTCCTCAGAGGTACTCTGCCTTTCCTCTACTTCCCCCAGAAGCTCATGGTATCCCAAGCTCTGGTTCTCTCTAGCTTGGACTATTGTAACAGCCTCTTTCTAAATCTACCTGCCTCTACTCTACGCCCTCTGCAACTAATCCAGAATAGGACTGCAAGACTTGTCCTTGGCCTCAAGCCCTGGGATCATATCTCTCCAGCTCTGAAATCTCTCCACTGGCTCCCAGTGGATGCAAGGATTAAATTCAAAACCCTCTGCATTGTCCACGAGGCTTTCTGGGGCCTGGGTCCAAAATACCTTCAGCTATGCCTCCATAAATACCTCCCCTCTCGAGCTCTTTGCTCCTCTACCTCCAACTCACTCAGGGTCAGTCGTTTTTCTAAGAAACGAGCTGGGGGTAGATCTCTGTCTTTTGCTGGGGCCTCCCTCTGGAACAGCCTGCCTGCCACTCTAAAACTTGAGGAGAACCATCTCCGGTTACGGAAGCATCTCAAGACCTTCCTCTTTTCTTCTGCCTTCGCTCCCCCTCTCCCCTGCTGATCTGTTCTCTCTTAGCACCGTGCACCTGGCCACCCTCTGTCTTCGGGCCCAGGTACCTGCTCATCCTGCCACCCTCCTGCACTGCCTCCGGGCCACCCCTTGCACTGGGGTCTCTATCTGTACCCATGCAGCCCCCCTTTTTCTTCCTGCACTTATTCAGACCTACCCTGTCTGCTGACTTAAACCTAGCACTTGCAAATTGCTGGCTGCATTACCACTGTTTGTTGGCTTTATTATTTATTTATTGTTATTTATCTGTTTCTCCTCTGCTTTGCACATTCCACTTCTCCCCCCTTCCATGCACTTTTCCCCCTCTGCCCCCTCCCATGCACTTGCGCGTTCTCAATGTCACTGTGCCTAGTAAGATCGCTGTTTTGTTCTCCCCTGTTCCCCTCCCTTGCCTTGTCGCACTCTGAAACACTTGTGTACGAGCACGATAGAAATAAAATATCAATCAATCAATCAGTCTAGCCTGTGTCCACTTGATTACTGTTACTAACCTGTGTCCACCTGACTAATGCTACTAGCCTGTGCCCATGTGATTATCACATCTAGCCTCTGTCCACTTGATTACTGCAACTGCCCACTTGACTACTGAAACCAGCCGGCACCTATGTGATATGATATGATATGATAGTTTATTTCGATAGCGCCTATAAACAATATGTTTCAAAGTGCTGATTAGCAACTTACTATTTCACTGCCCTAGGCACACAACTATTGACTACCACTCCCCAACTACCTGCTTGCACAACCTAACACATCACGCCACACTAGCTGATATAGCATCAGCATTACAGTACCCGCCAACTCACTCTTTAAACATCACTGCCTAACCTTTCTCTAGCACTAGAACCTAGCCCTGTACCAGCTCATGCCAAGTCTCACAAGCTTATTTCTTAGCCTTGCCACTTCTACTCTGTGCACAATGGCAACACCTACTGCTGACACCACTCCATCTGACTACAGCAAACACTTACAACATAACATCCAAACTTTACCATTGAGACATACTCTCAACCTATCCATGTCTGCCAGACTGCCTTTATCGGACAGCGTCATGCCCACTTCTTTCCTAACTCAGCTAGACCGAATAGATACTAAACTCAACAACCTTACTCACCTAGTCCCACGTATACCCTGCTACCAACTCCAGCCCAATGGATTAAACTATATGCTTCCAGACCTACGCCTAACCAACTCTGCCCTACCAAAATCAGAAACTCTAGACTTGGCTACAGACTCACTAGAGTGTACCATTCATCATCTAAGAGTACCAACAAAACCTGTACCAAAGCCACATCTACATGCCCAAAACAAGCAAATATATCTAACAAGACTGCTTCACCATGCAATAATATCCTGACAACTTAAACAGTTCCTGAGCGTATTACCTCCTTTAAAGGGGGACTCATTAATGCCAGATCCCTAACATCTCTTGACATTTGCAACCTCATAATCTCTAATGACCTTGACTTCCTAGCTATTACAGAGACCTGTCCCAGGCCATATTTGGTCCCCTGCACTCACTTGCCATCCCAGACAAATACACACTATCAGGCAGGATAGGACGTACGCAAAAGGCAGAGGTGTCACATTTTTTACTAAAACAGCACTAGGACTAAGGCCCATCCCTAAACAAACTTTCCCCTCTGGAGAACTCCTCTTGATCAAGATACCTATGTCGCCTGCGCAAACCATAACCACTCTCCTTAAGTATAGACCATTGGGTCCCCTATCCTCCTTTGAGGAAGATACAACTGTACTCCTCACAGCCAACTCAATGCCAGGATCTCAAGTGATCTTTTTGGGAGAACTAGGTCTACATTACCCCAACGAAGCAAACACAATAACCATTGCTAACAGTATCTCAGAGTTAGGTTTCACACAACGTATCTCCCAACCTACTCATAATAAAGGTAGACTTTTAGATTGGATCACTGACATCAACTGCAACATTAACATAATCTCCAACCACCCATGTGCATGGTCCAACCATCACACTATTCTCTTTACCTTACAGGACAGCAACCACTCTAATTTAGATAGGCCTGCGGCACATCCTAGACTCTCAAAAAACATTTGCAACATAACTGCCCAAAAGTTACTCCTGCTTCTTCAACCCCTCATTAACTCCACCACCTCAAATGCTGACCCAACCTCTCTAGTGGACTCTTACAATACCACCATACATAATGCCATTAATAAGATCACTCCCTTAAACATGCAGAAAGCTAAACCACGCTCGCATTTGAATACCTGGTTCACTCCACACCTCATAAACTTGCAAAGGAACAAAGGAGCTACAGAAGCCTTATGGAAAAGCCTCCCCTCAAAATCTAACAAGGAGAATTTCCTAATAGCCTCTTCCAACTATGAAACAGCAATCCTCCAAGCCAAAAATGATTCCTACAATGACCAGATCACTAAAGCTAAATCCAATGCAAAAGAGCTAGTGAGCATCCTCAGAGAGCTAGAATCCCCCACCGCTGCACCCGTAACTTGCACTAAAGTCTTCACATGGTGCACCAATATTCAGAAAGCTCTTTCTGGCAAAATTGAGCTCCTACAAACCAAAATATAGACAAAAAAAAACAGTCTGGCCACCAACACCAACACACCCCATCTCGCAACTCAAGTACCCGCACCTGACAAACATGACCTGTTCCAATTCTCCCCCCTCGCCACTAAGGATGTTGAGGATATAATCATGAGCCTGAAAGCATCTAGATTCTTGGGTGATGACTGTCGAGCAACAATTATTAAAGAGACAACAAAGGATCTTGCACCTTTCATTACAGCTTTAATTCATGCATCTTTTGCAACTAGTACAGTACAGACTAATCTGAAGGACGCATGGGTCCTGCAACTTTTAAAGAAACCTTCACTCTATTCCAACATCCCAACAACTGTACCCATCCTCCTTAAAATTCTGGACAGGGCTGCTTACCTACAGCTTCAGCATCACTTGGAAAGCAAAAACTTACTACGGCTCCCTGAATCAGGTTTCCGACCCAGGCATGGCACAGAGACAGCCCTGCTAGACCTAGTAACACAAATGGAGATTATAAAAGACAAAGGCAATTTAGCACTCCTCTTGTTACTAAATCTATCAGTGGCCTTTGACTTGATGGTCCACAAAGTATTATATAACCACCTCTCATCCGCAGCCCATTTCTCTGAGTAAGCCACCACCTGGATTCAGTCTTTCTTAAACAATAGAACTACTAGTATATTTGCACCCTACTCTTCCGCTATACCAGTCCCTGTCACTGGCAGAGTTCACCGGGAATCTTGTATCTCCCCGCGCTCTACAACATTTTCACTAAGCCCCTCTTTGATGACTTAGACTATTTGGGTGTCTCCTAAAAAAATTACGAAGACGACACAGACATTCTTATCCCGATTTCCGGTGACTAGAACATAGACTCCAAACATATAAACGACATCTACCTAATCATCCAAACTTGGATGGCCAAACATGGACTACGTCTTAATGACGATAGGACAGACTTGCTCCTTGTAGGTATCCAAGCCAGACTCAACAGACTGGGCAAACAATTAATTGTGTTCTAAATTGATGGTAATATTATCACGGTTTCCAAAGACGTAAAAACCTTAGACATCTACATTGACTCCTCCATCTCACTGACAAGACAAATTAACACAACTGCTTCCACCACTGCATATACGTGCAAGCCAATTAACACCTACAGTCCATTTCTGACCACAGGTAATTGCAAAACCCTAGCCAGGGCTCTAGTCCTATCTAAGATAGACTACTGCAATGCCTTCTATCTTCCACTACTCCTTCCAGCCCTCACCGCCAGCACTACTAACTCTGACCCAAACGTTGTAGTTGAGACATTCAACAATTCTATGACCAAAGCCCCTATCAAACTTCGTAAAAGTAAACGAGAGTCTCATCTCAACTCATGGTTCACCCCTCACCTCAAAGAACTAGGTATCCAAAAATGCAAACTCCAAGCTATCTGGAGGCACATGTTAAATGACTTCAATTCAACATTCCCACTAAGTCAGTGCCTTGTCTGGGATTGCTCAAGGGAAGCCCTTATTTATATATTTTTATGACAAGTTATAATCTGGATGATGAACCCTCGTATAACGCCCCTCTCTTAGAATCCCCCTGACCCCACTGAGCCAAGAAGTAGGTTTGTTTTGCAAATTAAAAAGGTTTATTTGAAAAATTAAACAATAGATATATATATCACACTTTTATAATAAATTAATATTTGATATCACACTTAGACATATGACAGTGATCAACAATGGATGATGTTATACTAGCACACTGGTTTCATTACTTAGGAGTAGTATAGAGGATAAGGTAGCTGAGAATGCTTTATGGTTTCAAGGAGATGCAAAGATGAATAAAAGGCAGTACAGAAATAAACTTGATATGATTTTGGCAAAAGATAATATGATCACTTTTTCTCTGACAATTCACTCCCCCACTATGCAATGTAAGGAGATGGAAGTAACACACACAGTCTTCAGGAATACAATCACAGGAAAATACAAATTCAGTTCCCCCCTAGCAAGCTTATAGCGCCAGGGATGATTTTGAAACACAGGCGAAAGACTTTCAGGTGATTTGTAAGGGAGTGCAATATGCTAAAATGTATTTTAATTCCCTCTAGAGGTTCAGGGTGAGTGAGAGATACTTTAAATCAGTTCAGGTCCACACTAACAATGATTAATGAGGGATTATCAGTTGAACACGGATTTCAGTAATGGAAGCAAAGGACAGATCTTTCTACACATGGTTGAAATGAAGCAAAATATCAAATCGCGGCACTTTTTTTCGAGTGCGTCGAGCGCAATTACGGAGAAAGTATACTGCATAGAAAGTCGCTTCTGGGTTCGTTGGAAAGCCTAGAATCTTAGCTTTAAAATGAAAGTTCAAGAGATGCGGACAATTTCGTGAAGGTAGATTTTCAGAAATGAAATTACAGTTTCAGAATGACAGATGACAGTTTTGCAGCTGTGAACTCACAGAATAGACACACGATTCCTTATGATGCAGTTCTAATAGATTAAAATAGTTTGAATTAGATTATTTTAAACTAAGAGATTGGTTTTGCACAGTTCTGGCTGGGTACTCACACTATAAATTTGAAATAGGCCTCGTCACGGATCTGGTCAACAAGTTTAGCTGCGGTTCTCTCTGCTCGGCAGGTCAATCAGGCACCGGTACTGTTCACAGCGGTCTGGTCTGGGTCTCTGGTTCTGCTGGTCTGGATCAAGTGGATTCTGGATACCGCACTGCTTTCTGGGTACTGGTTCTGTTCTGGATACACAGGACTCTTAGCAAGCAGCAAACCGCACAGCCCGGCGGTTGAATAGTTTGCAAAATATTTTGAGGCCTGCTGAAGAGTTCAGCTCTTTGGAGTTTTTGTTCTGGAGTTAGTCTGGGTCTCTGGAGTTCTGGTCTCTGGAGTTCTCCGTCAGCGTGCTGCGCAGGAATTCAGTTGAAGGTTGGAAAATGAATATCCCTGTCTGGCTTCCAGTGGCTCTTTTTATGTCTTTTGAAAATGGGTGTGGATGCTAACTTTCTATGCCCAACCCACTCATGATTTGATAGGTCAAGGATTTCTCTTTGACCTGATTTGAGAAGGGAGCAGCGAGTCATCCTATGTCATCAGATGTCATGTTTATGGCTCCAAAGAAAGAACACTCCCCTTTGCTTTTACCTTAGAAAATCATTTTCATAACTAAACATGTTTCCCAAATACACAAGTGGTTGACATTACATGTACATATCATCTACCACATAAGATAGTCTCTGTTCCAACTTTGATGTTTCTAAGAGCTTGGATTAAGAAATGACAACATTTTGCGCTTTTTGGTTAGTTCTCCAATATTGGATTTTTACCAAAAATTACACAGATGTACATCATCTCTCTACACATATTCCAGTAATTTACTGTGTCTCTAGCATAAACACAGTGTCTGTAGTATTAATAATTAGCGGGGTTTTTCCTCAGAACATCATAGAGCGACCAGCTGAGCCTTGAACCGTGAGTAAAACTGTCATTTTAAGAATCTCAAAGTTGTACATTTCTGTCATCTGGTTACAATTAGTTATCAGTATTTTTATAAAACATATAATTGCCTTCAATTCAATTCACAAAGTGTTTGGGTCTGCCCCCAGAAACTGGGGGATTCAGGGATCACATGACTCTCCTTTCAGGCAGAGCTCTGTTTACAGTCCACACCCAAATCAGCATACTCCATTCAATGGAAAGAGTCTATTTTGTTGACTGCGGTCAGCAGACCAGGGGGCCACTCTGCATTTGGATAGCATGACCATGTGATCTCCTGGGCTGTTGCTGGTAAGTGCTGGTGTGAATGCTTCCCATGGACAGAGGCCCTTTGAACTGTTGTAATTGAATCAGACTGCCTCCTGGGAACAAGCCTTTGAAGTCCCAGCTAGCTCAGGATGCTGTTTAGCTTCTGCAATACAGGTCCCCAGTCAGAGTTTAGACCGCTAGCGCCGGTTTGTGTCCAATGCCGGTACTGCACCCATTCTTGGGATCTGTCTTGAATTTGACAGGAGAATTTTGCTTGACAGTTCTAATCCTTGTTTAACATGGCATTGCTGTGTTTCCTTTGGCACCACCTTTCACCCATGGCGCTTCCGGTCCATCACACTCACACTGGTGGGTGGAAGGTTAGGCGACCATTTTGGTGTGCTCAAAAACTGCACGGTTTTCCTGGATTCTGGCGCAAATGTGGGCTTTTCCGCCATCTTGGATTTCCTAGGCCCACAGCACCAAATGTTGCAGCATAATAGTTCAAACGTGGGTCAGGACACCCAACCAGCCCACCTGACTGACTGCGCTTTGATTTTGAGTCGAAGGGGAGTCGGGTGCAAAGGATGTTTTGATCCACGCGTTGGGATGTCCGCATCATCTTTTTCCGATTCCGCAGAAGACAAAGTTCAGCTTCTTTTCCTCCATCAGGGTGGATCGATCGGTTCTCCTCGCTGGTCCTGATGGGAGTATTGGGCGGTTCCTCGGGTCCCTCGAATCTTTGCTCCCGGACTCCAGGTCGTCTTCCGTGGTCAGTCTCCAGGTTTTCTTTCTCCTAGGATGACCAAGCAAAGCGGCAATACACATTCCTAGACATTTTTCCACCACTATTAATGGTGTGGCGAAAAGATACATTTTATACATCAGGATACATTTTGCAGTCTTATTTTAAAAACAGGATATAATTAGGAGACATTTACATTATGTTTCTATATTTTTGATATGTGGAATATTTTAGGGTTGGAACTGAATTACTCTGGAGTGGCCCCCTCTGGTATGGCAGAGGACTCCTCCAATTGCTGCAGAGTGTGCCTGGGATGGCAACACTTTAACTGATTTATATGGACCCACTTGTCTTCCCCTTGTGCCAAACTACCTTTGGGGATGTGGATCTTGTAAGCAACTGGGGAGATCTTATCTACAATTTCAAACGGTCCCTTCCATGTAGGCAAACATTTTCACTGTTTGGCCTGGTTTCTTTGGAAATTGTATAGATAGACCCGGTCTCCCTCATTATATACTTCCCTGGAAGTTTTCAAATCATAATGAGCCTTCATGCTATCAGCTGATCTTTCTAGATTTCGCTGAGCATAGACAAAAGCATGTTGGAGGTGTTTCCTTAAATTCTCCACATACTCATGAGTTGTGGAGGCATTTATCAACGTTTGCTCTTGGGTTCTGTAGAGCAAATGCTGGGGAAGCACCATCTTGCGTCCAGTCATCAGCTCAAATGGTGACATTTAGTTGCAGATGAAGGGGTAGATCTGATGGCCATTAGGACCAGAGGTAATCGGATATCCCAACTTGTCCCAGAATCTGCCACAAAATGTCTTAATATGCTCACTATGGTTGTGTTGTATCTCTCCACTGCACCAGAAGAGTCTGGCCAGTAAGCAATGTGTAGCTTCCTTTTAACCCCCAGTATCTCCCACATGTTTGTCATTACCTCGCTGGTGAAATGGCTACCTCTGTCTGACTCAATCCTTTGAGGTAGACCAAAACGGGAAAAGATGTGGTTAATCATCAGGGTAGCTGCTGATTCTGCCTTGCAGTTTAGGGCCGGGAGACATTCCACCCACTTGGTAAACAAGCATGTGACTGTCAACATGTACTTGTTTCCCCGAGAGGAGCGAATCCCGGGGACTATGAAGTCGATTTGCAAATCTGACCATGGCAGTGTCATCCCCCTCTTTTGGAGAGGCGCCCGGTGTGTGAGGGATGTTGGCTGAAATTGGGCACACACAAGACACCCCTTCAAGTATTGGTTGAGGCACTGCCCCATGTGTGGCCAGTATGCAATCTCTCTTAAGATCTCAAGTGTTGTATGAAACCCCCTATGACCGGCTCTGGCCGCATCATGGGCGTGACTTAACAACAGGCTTCGGAATGAGGTAGGAACCACCCACTGATCATGGCCAGCTTGGGATTTCCTTACCAACAACCCGTCTTGGATTCGGAACATTTTTGGACATTTCATCAACACTCTAAGGTCCTCCTTCCCAATGTAATCGGTATCCGTCAGGGGAAAGTTCTCAGGGTTCTCAATGTGTTGGTAAAACTTACCAATTATTGGATCCCCCTTCTGAGCGTAATTAAATCAGCATCAGGGGTCTCCTTACTCCATTGTGCAGTTGAAAGATCATTGTGAGCATTTGTCTGGGACCTAGTCATAGCAGTGACCTGGATTTCCCACCAACAGGGACTCTATTTCTATTTGATCCCCTTGGATGGCCCCAGTTTTGGCCAGCTGATCAGCTAAGTCATTTCCAGTTTTGTCTGGTCCCCCACTTTGGAATGACCCTTGATCTTTTTCCAGTAGATGGTCATCCCATTCGAGGTGACCAGATCATCAATATTTTGGATTAACTTCCCATGTTTCAAGGGTTTGTTATTAGCACATAACATGCCCTGGTTTTCCAGTTAATGTGGTGCTCCACAAACCCGTTCCGTACATAATCTGAATCTGTGATTATGACCAGTTCGTGGAGTTGATGTCGGACAGCAGTGAGGATGGCCTGATGCACAGCCATCAATTCTGCCACCTGACTACTTCGGTGACCAATTTTGTACCCCGCTGAGGGTTCTGGGGACTCATTCACCCATGCATTCCTTACGCCGGTCACCAGTTCTTTCACCCTATTGTTGTCAACATGATAAGAGCATCCATCCACATAGACAGTGGGCATTCCCTCACACTTGTCTTCTTCAAAGACTTTGTGTGGGGAATTAAGTTATGCCTCCATGTTGTCCTTGATTTTTAGACTTTCGTCCTCGAGACAGTTTTCTCTGGCACAATCATGCAAGTCAGCCAGACCTTGCGCGAGGGGACTCTTCTTGTTTTGGCCATATCTGACCTCCACAGGAAAGCCTTGCATTGACAGAATCCAGGAAGTAATTCGGGAATTACTCACATTTCCGGCTCGGATTCTGTCACTTTGGAGATATTGCAGAGGCTGGTGTGGAGTCTCCACTATGATGTGTTCCCCCTGGATGAACGGGCGGTAATTCTTCAATGCCCACACCTTTGCCAGGAGTGCCTTCTCACAATCGTTGAATTTTTCCTCCACAGAGGATAAAGTTTTGCTCACATAAGAGATTACTTTATTGACCTTGTCATGCTTTTGGTATAATACTGCCGTCAAGCACGTATTAGAGAACCCTGTCTATAGGAAGATCTCCTTGTTTCTGACAGGGTAAGCTAGGCAAGGCGCTTGTGAGAGGCTTCTTTTGAGTTGTCTTACTGCCTCGGATTGTTCTGGACCCCATTCCCACTTGACCCCCCCCCCTTCAAGAGAGATGAATCAGGGGTCTGGTGATCTCTGCGTAGCCCTCAATGAACTTTCTGCTGTAATTAGTCAGTCCAAGGAGGCTCCTTAGTTCCCGCAGAGTTGTGGGATCCTTTAGTTTCTGGAGAGCTTCCACCTTCTTTTCCTGGGGACAGAGACCCTGAGGAGCAATCTCATGCCCCAAGAAATTAACACGGGTTCTACACCACTGTGCTTTCTGAAAGGAAAGTTTTGCTCCAGCGGCCCTCAACTGTGTCAGAACATAACGGATCTCCGCTATGTGTTCCTCCACGGATGGACTTTTGATGAGGACATCATCTACATAAGCCAAGTTACCCCTTGCACCCAGGTCGGGCATGGCCTTGTGTAGGAAAATGTTGAATTCATTGCCGGAGTTGAGGTATCCGAGGGAGTTCGGGTCCATGTGTACTGCTGGCCCCCAAAGGTAAAAGCCAGTTTGTATTGGTCCTCCCCACTGACAGGCACGGTCCAGTATCCATTGGGCAGGTCTATTGCAGTGAATACCTGTGACCCCTGAATCTGGGCCAGCCCTTGGTCAATGTAGGGCAGAGGCCATCGGGAAGTATGGACCCGTTTGTTGAGCTCCCTAAGGTCGGCGCAGAGTCTCCACTGGCCGTTTGGCTTCAATATTCCCAGCACCGGATTATTGAAGGTGTTGTTTACTGGACGGATTATCCACCGGGACTCAAGGTTCTTAATTATTTCAGTAAGGGACTCCATGGATGCGAGAGGAAAACAATATTGCTTCACAAACACTGGAGTCATGCCAGGGTCCGTGGGAATTGTTGTTGTGTGGATGTCGGTGCGATCACAGTCATATGAGTCTACCGCAAAGAGATCTTGGAAATCCAAGAAAACTTGTTTTAACTTTTGCTTCTGTTCTAGAGTCATACAGGCATCAGCTAGGTTGACTCTCTCTTCCGCCATCTGCCTGAAGCCTGGGAAGACTTCTGGTTTTGCTATCTCAGCGGCCTCCTACAGCTGGGTGGAGAAGTCCCTGGTCAGAGTGCTGATTTGGACTGGAGGCTTCAGGTGGGGAAGGCAGCCCTCATGGACCTGGAAAATCACCTCATCCCTCCTGAAGTCACAAGTCACATCTTCCTTACAATAAGGGCAGGAAGTCTACACCAGGAAGTTCCCCCCCATGCCGGGTAAAGATCCTGTCTGGTGTTCTATTGTCCTCACTGTCACTGTCAAAACAGTCCTTGGGGATTGGTCCTAACAGTTCATTTCCTAGATCAATGGAAAAATGTCGGTCATCAACCGCCATTCCAATAATGGTGCCTGCAGCTAGAGTTGTACTCTTTAAGTCGCTGTTATCCACCTCTTTTGGAATGGTCTCATGTTCTATGTTGACTAATGGTGTTGGGTTTACCCACAACCCTTGCTGTTGGAGAGAAGCATTTAGATGAATATAAGCATCAGGGTTTTTCAATTTTTGTCCTCTTTTAACTTTCACTTCCAGGGAGAATTGTCGGGTCCTTTCTGGGATGGTGACTTCCTCTTTAACCTGAATTTCAACTGCATAAGGTAGCAATTGAGCTGACCTAAATGCTTTTTCTGTATCATCAAAGCCCATGGGATTATCCGCTAATCGGGACCAAGCTTTGAAGTTTATTAGGTCCAAACTAATGGCAAAGCGATTGAGAATGTCACTGCCTAAGTAAAAGGCGGCGGTGACATCTCGCACGACACAACAAGTATGGACTATGCTCTTGTTGCCAATGGAGATTTTGAGCATACACCTGCTTGGCAGGAGATGTTTGGAATTAGGTGCTTCCAGGTCCATTTCCCATTGGTCTATCAGTTTGAATGCGGGAATGGCTGGATCTTTTGGGAGTTGGCGGAACATGGCTTCGCTGATGAAGCTCTTACCGTTGTTCACACACACTCGAGCGAGAACAGAGTCCTTCCCATCATTTAACTGGACAGGGATTAACAACTGCTCTCCAATTTGCTGAATATCAGCCAAGCTCTGAGCTGATTTCTCATCTTTCTGGACTATAGGAGTGGGAGTTTCTGATTGTGGATTAGTAAAGAATTTCAGAGTATTTCCTTCCAGTGTGGAGTACCACCTTAAACTGGAGGGAAGGTTGATTTTCAGAAATAGAGAGGACCCCCCATCACCAGTCTGTTGTCCTACTGCTATTACTGTCACATCTGGAATTTGGTTGTTCTGGAAGTGAAATTCTACTTGGTCAGATTTTTGTTCAACCATGTGGCAGGTGCCGTTTAAACTAACATGGTTGACGCTCTGTTTTAATTTTATTGGTCGGCTAGTCTGGGTCCAGAGGTCCTTGTTTACGCAATCTATTAGGGGTGACAACCTTCTCAGGAGGTCATTCCCTAGTAAACAAGGTGTGCCCTCTGGAGTCACTACTATGACCAGGTGTTTCACCTTGTGTCGGCCAATTTTGATGTCCATATCTGCAGTCCCCTCGACGGGAATTTCCTTCCCGTCAAAGTTCTGGAGTTGTCCAGGAAGAGAGCTGAGAGGAATACGGTAATTCTCCCCCCTTCCTGCATTTAGTTCATCAAAGGCCCTTTTGGACAGAAGAGTGGCTTGGGATCCAGGGTTCACCAGTGCCAAAATTGTACCCTGCTCCTGTACTTGTACCGGGGCATATTATCTTCCCTCCTTCTCCTCAAGGGGGCACAGATAATTTTTGGACAACTGGTGGGCTCATTTTCTGGTTTTGGACATTGAGAGAGAAGAGATTTGGGCAAAATTCTGTGGAGATTCATGGGAATCTGCAAGAAAAAGTTGGCAACTTGAAATGGTTTTGGGTTCCCCTGGTTCCGGTTCTGGGTTGCCCCCCCCTTTTTGGAGGCAGTCACCAGGATGGGTTTGGACTAGGGGTTTTTGGTATTGTTGGTTCTGGGATAGGATGATGGGCGGCGACAGCTCGATCCCCACATCTACCCAGTATATTGGTGCGGTTTTAGGTTCCCCTGGTTCCGGTTCTGGGCCACCCCCCCCTTTTTGGAGGTAGTCACCAGGATGGGTTTGAACCAGGGGTTTTTGGTATTGTTGGTTCTGGGATAGGATGATGGGGGGTGACAGCTCAATCCCCACATCTACCCAGTCTGGATTGGAATCCCTTGGGACACATTTTTCCTTGGGGGGAGTTCCCCCATCTCTGAAGGAGAAGATCTGGACCTCCTCATCAAAGTGGGTCTGTTTGGGTACTTTTTTTCTCCTACCCCCCCTCTGCTCCTTGGGAGGCAGACTTTCAGGGGCAGGAGATTTTGTTTCCGGTTCCAGGGCTTCCAGGGGCTGTTTACAAGTGGGGAAGGCAGCTTCCTTCAAGTCTGGACACCCCCCTTCCTCTTGTACCTCCTCCCTCGGAACCGGTGGGTTGTCGGGGTGCTGCCCCCGTCATTGTTCTGGAGCACCAGGTCCAGAGTTTGGGGCATTCTGCGCTGGCATGCCCATCTGAGGGTTCTGTTGAGCCCTCAGCATGCGGCCCAAATCCTGTGCCATGTTCTGAACCTAGCGCTCTAACTGTGAAACCCGCTCAGGCTGATACGGGGTTCTATTTTCTCCCTGGGCTGATCCCGGGAAGGGTTGCTATCCCTTCTCTGGTAGTAAACCAGGTTGGGAAGATTTGAGTACCCCTCCACCCTTGGCCTCCCCTCTCCCGGATTCAGTTGTCTGGGCTCAGGGAATTGGGGAAAGAAGGATGGATGATTTTGGGGCTGGAAGTTGGGTGGACACCTGGGGAACAAGTTCTGCCAAGGATTTGATGAATTTCTGCCCTCCTGGGGGAAGTGTGGAGGGAAGTTCTCTGGGTTGGGCGCTTGGTTGGATCCCCCCCTTGGGCTGGAGGAGTCCACACGTAACCCAGGATGGGTCTGTTTCCCTTATAGCGGGGACTTACATAGTCAGGGGAGCGAGGGACCCCATTTGTGGGATTACCTCCTTGACTTCCTGTCTGTGACTGGCCGAGGGCCTTCTGAGCTGTAAATTATTCGGTGAAGGCAGGTTTTTAGGCCCCCCCATCTCCAAATCTAAAACAGGGGCAACCTTTACCTCTGCCATCTTGGCAGTAGCAGGGGTGCTGTTGGTTTTGGGGTTTTTGGGCTGATTCTTATTTTCCACTGGTTTCTGCACCTCAAAGATGTGGGTGGCTTGCTCAATGACCCAGTCTAAAGATCTTTTCTCGTGAAAGTCTCTCACGAGCTGGGTCATTATGTATTTGGGTAAGGCATGGAAAAACGTATTAACAAATTCTTTACTGTCCGTGCGTTCCCTTTTTGTAGTCTGCGAAAAAGCACGCTTTAACTCCTGCACAAATTCTTGTGGGGCCTGAACCTCCCCACATTGCAAATTGTAGGCTGCCTTACGAGCCTCTTGGGGATTTCTGTGAACAGAAAAATGTTTCAAGATGGCCGCCCTGTACGTGGACCATCTTGAATGATTTTGGTCCTCCAGCACCGCAAAGAAATCGGAGTATTCTGGGAAGAATGTCCATTTTACATACTGAATGCAGCTACTGCTGTATTTCAAATGGAAAGTCTCCATCATTTGCTCATAAAGCTCCAAGTGTTCCCAAACAGAATACGTGGCGTTCTTGTGATAAGGAGTGATGACACTCCTTATTGCCTAAATCTGTTTTAAGGGGTCCTTAAGCAAGGCCCGTCATGCCTTATTGGCCTTTTTGGTTCGGGTAACCCTGGTCCATTCATCCTCTGACTCAGAAGCACTACTCTCAGAGGTGCCCGTCTGATCTTCCAGGTTTTCCCGGATTCTGCGAGCCTGGGAATGGCTGACAGAATGTGGGGACCTGGTCTCCTGTGTCCTGTGACGCTCAGAGGAGTCTTCAGATCCCTCCTTGCTGCCAGGATTTGATGGGTACCCCCCCACTGACCTAACTGAGCAGGGATTTTCAGGATGCCCTTAGTGGGCCTACTCTCCTGGGGTTCCCCACTAAATTGCGCTGTGCTGGGGTGCCCATACCCGGATGCCCGCCCCTCCATTCCTGGGTGGTACTGGTCTATGAGCCCCATACTTTTGGCTGGATAGTAATCTGCCATCCCTGTGGCCCTGTGCTCATGTGCGCCAGGGGAAATATGGGTGGCAGAGTCCAGGGACTGGGAGAGGTGGAGGCCTCTGGTACTAGGGCTCCTGAGGTTATGCTCAGGGGTTTCCCTTTCCCAGCGAACTTCATCTCTATCAGCCCCTGCTCCCTGTTGCAATGCAAGAGCCTGGGCTTTCAGTTCCTCAACCAAGGCCTTATTAGAGTCTATCAGTCTCTCCTGCATGGCTACCTGTTGCTGGAGCCTATCATTGTGTTGACAGAGAGCCTCATTTTCCCTCTGTGCTTCCTGATTGGTCTAGAGCACTGGGTCAGTCTTTGCTGCAGGGTGGTTACCTCCTGGGCACCGTCCCTACTGGCCTGCTCCTTTCTTGTCAGAGCATCTTCCACCCTCCTGGTGTGCTCTAACAAGTTCTGACGCTCTTTTTGGAGGTCACTCAGTCCCTGGAGGGCCATGTGATATTCTTGAATTTTTCTTTTTAAGTGGCAGACTTCCTGGCCTAAGGTGTCCCTTTCCTGGGCAAGAGCCTGCATCTGTGCCGCCAGGTCGTCCCTCTGCCTTTGAAAGGCACCAACTTTCTGGCGTTCTTAATCAAACTCTGCCTGGGTATCAAGGTCTTTCAAAATCAATTTATTGCTTTCCTCTTTCTCTCTGTCTAGTTGGATTTGCAGGGTGGCTACCTGCTCTATGCATGCCCTGTTGAAATTGATCTGTTGCTCCAGCTTTTTCTGGCACTGCAGTAAGGAGTCCAAAGTGTCTTTGTGCTCCTTCTGCAAAGCCAGAATTCTGGAATCCTGGTCAGCTTTTTCCTGTTGCAAGATATCCATATCCTCCTTTATTTTAATGATGTACTGTCTACTATCATTTTCTGACTCCTGGCTCCTGTGCAGCCTCTGCTCAGAAGAGTCCAGATCAGATTGGGCCTTCTCTAATGCCAACAGTTGTCTACTTGCCAGATCTTGGCCTTCAGCACATTTGTCCCGCATGGCTCCCATATATAGATACAAATATGCCGCTATCCTGACAATCTTGTCGTGTTCATCTTTAGCTTTAGGAGCCATATATAGTTCACTCAGGGCCATATGTAAGGGACCCTGATCTCTCCACATATCTGACCCAGTTGTAGTGACCTGTTGTGTGATCGCCTGCAACCATACATTTTGGTCCTGTTCAGACCATTCACCTCTCACAAACAGTTTATGTAAGAGGTGCTCTCTCGCTATTTTGATCTCTACCCGTGTCGTCATTCTGGAAATTGATTTCCTTCCTGACTTACCGAAGTTAGTATTTTATTTTTCAAAACAGACCGTTTCTTGAGAGCAT
The DNA here is from genome assembly GCF_040938575.1 of Ambystoma mexicanum. Taxonomy (NCBI): domain Eukaryota; kingdom Metazoa; phylum Chordata; class Amphibia; order Caudata; family Ambystomatidae; genus Ambystoma; species Ambystoma mexicanum. Next base: position 1,289,739,807 of record NC_090930.1, on the reverse strand, counting down.
TCCTTTTTGAGGGGTGTTTTCACAGCGTATCACAGCATGGTGATCCAACAGGATTTATGTATCCTATCAGTTAGTACACTGTAATAAGCTGCACAAGCGGTATATCTAATCCAGAATCCCCGGCTACGAGCCCTCACTCTTGTTAAGTGACTTCAATTCAACATTCCCACTAAGTCAGTGCCTTTTCTGGGATTGCTCAAGGGAAGCCCTTATTTATATATTTTTATGACAAGTTATAATCTGGATGATGAACCCTTGTATAACACCCCTCTCTTAGAATCCCCCTGACTCCACTGAGCCAAGAAGTAGGTTTGTTTTGCAAATTAAAAGGTTTCTTTGAAAAATTAAACAATAGATATATATCACACTTTTATAATAAATTAATATTTGATATCACACTTAGACATATGACAGTGATCAACAATGAATTATGTTATACTAGCACACTGGTTTAATTACTTTGGAGTAGTATAGAGGATAAGGTAGCTGAGAATGCTTTATGGTTTCAAGGAGATGCAAAGATGAATAAAAGGCAGTACAGAAATAAACTTGATATGATTTCAGCAAAAGATAATATGATCACTTTTTCTCTGACAATTCACTCCCCCCCTATGCAATGTAAGGAGATGGAAGTAACACACACAGTCTTCAGGAATACAATCACAGTACAATACAAATTCAGTTCCCCCCTAGCAAGTTTAAGCGCATGGGATGATTTTAAAACACAGGCGAAAGACTTTCAGGTGATTTGCAAGGGAGTGCAATATGCTAAAATTGATTTTAATTCCCTCTAGAGGTTCAGGGTGAGTGAGAGATACTTTAAATCAGTTCAGGTCCACACTAACAATGATTAATGAGGGATTATCAGGTTGAACACGGATTTCAGTAATGGAAGCAAAGGACAGATCTTTCTACACGTGTTTGAAATTAAGCAAAATGTCAAATGGCGGCACTTTTTTTCGAGTGCGTCGAGCGCATTTACAGAGAAAGTATAATGAATAGAAAGTCGGTTATGGGTTCGTTGGAAAGCCTAGAAACTTGCTCCTAGCACAAACGGTTCAAGAGATACGGACGATTTTGTGAAGGTAGATTTTCAGAAATTAAATTACAGTTTCAGAATGACAGATGACAGTTTTGCAGCTGTGAACTCACAGAATAGACACACGATTCCTTATGATGCAGTTCTAATAGGTTGAAATAGTTTGAATTAGATTATGTTAAACTAAGAGATTGGTTTTGCACAGTTCTGGCTGGGTACTCACACTATAAATTTGAAATAGGCCTTGTCATGGATCTGGTCAACAAGTTTAGCTGCGGTTCTCTCTGCTCGGCAGGTCAATCAGGCACCGGTACTGTTCACAGCGGTCTGGTCTGGGTCTCTGGTTCTGCTGGTCTGGATCAAGTGGATTCTGGATACCGCACTGCTTTCTGGGTACTGGTTCTGTTCTGGATACACAGGACTCTTAGCAAGCAGCAAACCGCACAGCCCGGCGGTTGAATAGTTTGCAAAAGATTTTGAGGCCTGCTGAAGAGTTCAGCTCTTTGGAGTTTTTGTTCTGGAGTTAGTCTGGGTCTATGGAGTTCTGGATTCTGGAGTTCTCTGTCAGCGTGCTTCGCAGGAATTCAGTTGAAGGTTGGAAAATGAATGTCCCTGTCTGGCTTCCAGTGGCTCTTTTTATGTCTTTTGAAAATGGGTGTGGATGCTAACTTTCTATGCCCAACCCACTCATGATTTGATAGGTCAAGGATTTCTCTTTGACCTGATTTGAGAAGGGAGCAGTGAGTCATCCTATGTCATCAGGTGTCATATTTATTGCTCCAAAGAAAGAAGACTCCCCTTTGCTTTTACCTTAGAAAATCATTTTCATAACTAAATATATTTCCCAAATACACAAGTGGTTGACATTACATGTACATATCATCTGTCACGTAAGGTAGTCTCTGTTCCTACTCTGATGTTTCTAAGAGCTTGGATTAAGAAATCACAACATTTTGCGCTTTTTGGTTGGTTTTCCAATATTGGATTTTTACCAAAAATTACACAGATGTACACCATCTCCCTACACATATTCCATTAATTTACTGTGTCTCTAGCATAAACACAGTGTCCGTAGTATTAATAATTAGCAGGGTTTTGCCTCAGAACATCACAGAGCGACCAGCTGAGCCTTGAACCGTGAGTAAAATTGTCATTTTAAGAATCTCAAAGTTGTACATTTCTGTCATCTGGTTACAATTAGTTATCAGTATTTTTATAAAACATATATTTGCCTTCAATTCAATTCACAAAGTGTCTGGGTCCAACCCCAGAAACTGGGGGAGTCAGGGATCACATGTCTCTCCTTTCAGGCTGAGCTCTGTTTACAGTCCACACCCAAATCAGCATACTCCATTCAATGGAAAGAGTCTATTGTGTTGACTGAGATGAGCAGACCAGGGGGCCACTCTGCATTTGGTTAGCTTCACCATGTGATCTCCTGGACTGTTGCTGGTAAGGGCTGGTGTGAATGCTTCCCATGGACAGAGGCCCTTTGAACTGTTTTAATTGAATCAGACTGCCTCCTGGGAACAAACCTTTGAAGTCCCAGCTAGCTCAGGATGCTGTTTAGCTTCTGCAAGACAGGTCCCCAGTCAGAGTTTAGACCGCTAGCGCTGGTTTGTGTCCAATGCCGGTACTGCACCCATTTTTGGGATCTGTCTTGAATTTGACAGGAGAATTTTGCTTGACAGTTCTAATCCTTGCTTAACATGGCATTGCTGTGTTTCCTTTGGCACCACCTTTCACCCATGGCGCTTCCGGTCCATCACACTCGCACTGGTGGGTGGCAGGTTAGGCGACCATTTTGGTGTGCGCAAAAACTGCACGGTTTTCCTGGATTCTGGCGCAAATGTGGGCTTTTCCGCCATCTTGGATTTCCTATGCCCACAGCACCAAATGTTGCAGCATAATAGTCCAAACGTGAGTCAGGACACCCAACACACACACCTTCAGCTGAGAATAAAACCTTACTTGCCAACTTTTCCAAAAAATACAAGAAGGAAATCATCCAAACTAAAAAAGACACTTTTAATGAGTGAATCAGTAAAGCTAACTCCAATTCCAAAGAACTCTTCTGCATTCTCCGAGAAATGGAAAACCCAATTGCTCCCATAGACAATGTCCCTAAGGACAAACTATGGTGCACAAGCATCTAAAATGCCTTAGCAAATAAAATCACAACCCTACAATCCAAAATTGCAAAGAAAAAAGCCTCCTTGAGCTCTACTGTAACACAGACCACCCTCCTGACAGATACACAAAGTACAACTACACAAAGTAATTGCAAACCATTCAGGTTTACCAACATATCCATTCTGGAAACTGAAAAGGTTATATTATCCCTGAAACCATCGAACTGCCAAGGTGACAGCTGCCCTGCACAAGTTATTAAGAATGCAGCTAGAGATTTAGCACCCTTCATCTCTAAATTAATCAACGCCTCCTTTAATTCTAGTACTGTACCCACAAACCTTAAAGAATCTTGGGTATTGCCTCCCCTCATAAAACAGACCCTTGACCCAGCCATCCCCACTTATTATAGGCCTATTACCACGGTCCCATTTCGCCTTAAAATTATCGCCAGAGTAGCCTACCTCCAGATTCAAAACTATCTGGAGTTAAACCAACTACTAGGATCGCGACAATCTACCACTACATGGTATTGAAAAAGCCTTAATTGACCTCAAGACACAAATCGACGAGTTGAAGGATAAAGGTAAAACAGCTGTGCTCCTCCTCCTTGACCTATCGGCGGCTTTTGACCTGGTGGATCACGCAGTGTTATGCAACCATCTAGCGTCTGCCGCCCTTTTCTCAAGTGAAGCTATAGCCTGGGTACAATCCTTCCTAGCCACCGTACGATGAGAGTGTTCTCCCCCTTAGCTTCAGCGGACCCAATACATATCACCTGTGGTGTCTCACAAGGTTCATGTGTCTCCCCCACAATGTACAATATCTTCACTAAGCCACTCTTCGACAAACTTGACAGACTGGGGTAACTTATACTAATTACGCGGATGATAAGCAGATCCTCATACCACTATCTGGTAACTTTGTCGAAGACACAGCTACAGTAAACAAGATTTACCTCCTCATTCAGGCATGGATGGCCTCCCACGTCCTCTGCCTAAATGACGACAAAACAGAGATACTGATCCTGGGTTCCGACTGTAACCTTAAAAAACTCAGTCCCAACTATCTCGCCTTCAACATAGATGGCAATATAATTAAGGTGGCAAATGAGGTAAAAACACTAGGTTTCTACCTCGACTCCACCTTATCTCTCAAAAAACAAGTTAACACCTTGGCTTCCTCTACAGCGTACACCTGTAAATTAATCAGGACCTGCAGACCCTACCTCTCCAAAACCAATTGCATCACACTAGCTAACGCATTAGTAATGTCTAATTTGGACTACTGTAACGCCGTCTACGTGGGCGCCAATAAAACTGTCATAAACAAAATGCAAATATTGCAAAATAATGCTCTTAGAGCAGCCTTGGACATACCCCGCAGAGCGCACATCTCTACGATCAGGAAAGAACATCATTGGTTAAAAAACAGTGACAGAGTTCTTCTCAAGACTCTATCTCTCACCCATAAAGGACTGAACAATACTGCACCTCCTTATAGCTCGACCAGACTGACCAGAAAATCCTCCAGTCACCACACCAGAGCCTCTAACCATTTCCTACTAGAAACTCCTAGATTCAGGCGAACAAAAGCAGGTGGAGCTAGCTTCCCTGTTAGAGCTGCCCAAGCTTGGAATGCACTTCCTATTGCATTGAGAGCCAATCTACCCTACTCCAGATTTAGATGTAAGGTGAAAAGTTGGATCTGGACCAACGACAACTAACAAACTGAACCCTTGCACTAGGCCCTGGATCACTGCATACAACTGCCTTGATACTTCTGAAATCTGGACTGCAGACCATCTCACTGCCCTCTGTGGGTTGTGAGGTACCACTATCTTGTGCTTTTGTATATATGTACTGTAAATATGGTAACATGACTTGTATTGCATCAGCTATTTGTATCCTCTGTATGTAACCTAAGCTTAAGTAATCCTCTACCTGCTGCGCCCGGCTACCCCTGGGTTTGGAGCGCATTATCAAATAATAAACATAAACATAAACATAGGTACTAACCAATACAACTTTAAAAAGTTACACATTTTCCCAAATAACGCGCTCAGATCAGCGATTAAGCACCTCAGATCACACCATATCTCAGAGATGAGATGTAGTGTACATTGGCTATCAGTCAATCAAAGAATCAGATTTTAAACTCTATCACTTACCTTCAAATGCCTAACCAATCAAGCACCCATGTACTTGTGCGACAAATTCATACGAAAATCCTTGGCTCGACCTGTTAGATCCTCACAATCTAACTGCCTAATCATTCCTAGGTTCAAGCTCCAAAAGGCAGGAGGCAGAACTTTCTCAGTCCTAGCGGCCAAAATGTGGAACTCCCTACCTGCAACCCTTAGAGCCGAACCTTCCTTCTGTAAATTCAGAAATAATGTAAAAACCTGGCTCACACTGACTGAATCCTAAAAAACGTGTACTAAAGATACTACCACCTACCGCTTTAAATACCTTGTGATATAATCCCGTACACTTTGCCTAATTTGTAAATCTTTCTGTATTTTGTTGTACACTTTGCCTAACTTGCAAATCAAAGTGCAATGTATTGCAAAATTCACTGTATACCTCTTAAAATGTGTTCTTATTATATAAACACTTACACTAACACTATGGGCCTCATTACGACCCAGGCGGTAAGTTACCGCCTGGGCCGTGACTTTACCACCATGGCGTAAACTACGTTTACGCCATGGTGGTTGGCGGACTTACCGCCCCATTCCGACCTTGGCAGGGTGGTAAGTCCCCAATCCCCATTTACCCTTCCCCATTCCCATTTTTGCCCCATAGGGCATAATGGGAGTGGGGAAGGTGTTAATTACGCCACCGTAAATTACGGTGGCGTAATTAACTCCATGGTCCCTTAGCGCCATGGATTTTAACACCTGCTAAAAGCAGGTGTTAAGTCTGCCATGGCGCTAAGAGACCTCGTACTCAGGCGGTAAAGGTCGGCGCTGTTTACGCCGCCGTAAAACCCTTACCGCCTGGGTCTTAATGAGGCCCTATGTCTCTTGTAAATACCTATCTCATGCAATTGTAAATTACCCATTCTATGTAACTGTAAGAAATGCGGCCAGATGCCTAAGGGCTTGGTGCACTATATCAATAAAATACAAATACAAATAGATAACTGAACTTCTGCTTGTTCTCTTGCTTTTATATATACAATGTTATGCTGAAAATTACCTGGTTGCTGCGTGGACATGTTAAAATACTCAGGCGTGATCTAGACAGTGCATACACGAAGTAGTAGCTTGGTTTAGGTATGATGAGGAACTTAGGCCCAGGATTGAGAAAGTCCATAGATGTTGTGAGCAAAGTGATTGGATACATTAAAGATTTATAGAGGTAAGCTTAGACCTCTCCATAACTGAGTGTGACAAATAGTGGGCAAATTGTGCAAGTTTCATGTTTTGTATTAGGAAGGACTGTCATAGCAACTGATGGGTGCTATGGCACTGATGGAGGAACTGATGCTGCGTCACTCCATCATGTTAGACCAGTAACTAGCATTACTGCTCTAGTGTTTTTCACCGCTCCCATATTCAGAATGAAGCACAGACAGCACTCCATGTTGCTCACACTTTGTTGGGTAAGAAACTACTGTTTCCCTCCTGCCTGGTTACTTAACTCCTTCCTGAGTTTGGAAAGTACGATGGATCGCCCAATGAATTGCAAGAATTTCTTGACGGCTGTATTGTACAGGTTACCTTTTGACCAATTGCCTACACTTTGGACTGTTCTAAGGTTGGGATTATTCTTTCTAATGTGATGGGAAATGCCCTTGCTTAGGCTACCGTTAGTCACTGCGGACAGTCCTTTATTGATCGATTAACCCGCCTTTGTTAGGGCGATGAAGGAAATGTTTTATCGTCCACACCTGATATATTCTGCATATGAGACACTGCTTGACATACGACTGGGGTCGGCAGATGTTCTAGCATATATGACTACATTCAAGTGAGTTGCGGCAGAGACATACTGGCCATATTCCTGAATACTGACTTATTCCTGAGTGCACTTATTGAAGATATCAAGGATGAACTCTACTCTTAATGAATTGATGTCTATGGTCCTCCAGATAAAATACAGACTGGAGGAACAAATAGACAAAAAGAAGTAAACACTGGAAAACACCACTGGTTTAAGGCAGGTAGTTAATCGACCACCTGCCTTGAACCAATGACCGTCAGAGGATGAACCTATGCAGGTACGAGTCACATGGGGACCCCTCACATCTGAGAAAAGACGGAGAGATCTAGGCATTTGTCTCTACTGTGGTTCAAATGGTCATTTACTAGGGAAATGTCGTGATGTTCACCCCGGAGTGCACAAAATTCCAGACCCCAGAACTAGGACATATAGAGCTTCAGGGTCCTGTAACCAGTCCCTCATTAATACCCGCCTGCTCTCTGGAACCTCCTAACTCATGACTGATGGTGCTCCGGATGTCATTCTCTGTCAGTATTGTCAACTCATTAAAGGTCCTCACCCCTCTGGATAGTGCAGCGGCTGGGGTTTTCATGGACAGTAAATGGGCTGTCGATAATATGATTTCCAGGGAGACAAAAGAAGATTCTCAACCTGTTGAAGGTCTTGACAGATGTCCACTAATCTATTGTCCCATCACAGAGAAGACAATTGTTCTTTCCAGGAAGATCAGCCATCATCAAGAAGACTAATCATTTGTTTTGATCCACGCTGCTCATTTCCTGTTATTTTACGGATGCCGTGGTGTGGAGGCACAAACCACGTATTGATGGGGTTTCCAACATCTTAAATCTGGATTCCACCTTTTGCATCAAGAAGGGTTATGATCTGCATGAAGGAGCTCAACATACTTTTCCCCCAATCTGTTCATCTGATTCACCCATGGTATTTTCTGTGAGCCAAAGGTGTGTTCCTTCTGCATATCATGTGTTTTTGGATATCTTCGAGTGCAAGATTCCTAAGGAACTTCCCCTGCATCAATGAGAGGATTGTGCATAGATCTTGTACCCACAGTCTCTCTTCCCTTTGGACGCATGTAGACATTCTCTATACCCAAAAAAGGCTCTTAAGGAATACTTAGATACCAATCTCCAGAATGGCCTTATCAGGGAGTCTAAGCCACCAGCGGGAGCTTCACTCTTTTTTGTCCTTAAGAAAGATACAGCAGAACGATGCTCATGTCTGAACTACCTTTGGCCTAACAGTGTGACTGTTAAGGACAGGTATCCCATGCACTTGATTAACAATAACCTGGAGGCTTCACAGGTTGCCCTGATCTTCAGTAAACTTTCAGGCCGATTCATGGAATAATTAGCGCGGCGCAAGTGGGCAAAAACGTGCGAATCGCAGTGGAATAGCGAAAATCGCAGTGAACGTGCGAAAATCGCACGAAAAGCAGCGCACGTCGATTCATGGAAGGCCGTGCACGAGAAAACCAGCGGATGTGCGATAAAAAGTGCGCGGCGCACGTTAGCGCACAGGCCATCTAACAGCGTGCGCCAGGTCACTGCGAAAATCGCACAGGCCACAGCGAAAATCGCACATAGCGCGGCGCACGCAACAAAAGTAGGAGGAACACGGGCGTAACACTCGGAATGGGGAACAACTTGCCAAAACGTGGGCGTCACGGGGGAAGTACAGGGCACAAGTGCGCGGAACGCCCACACGCTCGCCTACAACACGTATTCATGGAATAGAATAGGGGAAAAAAGCGCACGCTCAAACCAGCGCACAGGCACAAACACAACCGCCACAAGAAAGCAGGCGGTAGCGTCTCTGCGGCTGTAAGAAATGTGCGCCAAAAGGTGCGCCAACTAATCGCACCTATATACTGCCATGATGAATGTCCCATACTGTGGCCCTCCAGGAACAAAGACGTGCAAAGGGGTACCCACAAACACGGACACCCGCTGACAAAAAATACGTGTGCGTGTATACCGGGGTGCGCGGGAAGTCTAACACGCGATTTCAGCAGGGTACGTGCATCACAGGGGTTCGCGTGAAGATTCACACGCGATCGGGTCTGGGGGAGCGGGCTACGTGTATTTCTGGGGTGCGCGGGAAGTTCCACACGCGAATAGGCTGGGCGCGTGTATTCCAGGGGTGCGCGGGAAGTTCCACACGCGAATAGCCTGGGCGCGTGTATTCCAGGGGTGTGCGGGAAGTTCCACACGCGAACAGACTGGGCGCGTGTATTTCAGGGGTGCGTGGGAATTTCCACACGCGAACAGCCTGGGCGCGTGTATTTCAGGGGTGCGGGGGAAGTTCCACACGCGAACAGCCTGGGCGCGTGTATTGCAGGGGTGCGCGGGAAGTTCCACACGCGAACAGCCTGGGCGCGTGTATTTCAGGGGTGCGCGGGAATTTCCACACGCGAACAGCCTGGGCGCGTGTATTTCAGGGGTGCGGGGGAAGTTCCACACGCGAACAGCCTGGGCGCGTGTATTGCAGGGGTGCGCGGGAAGTTCCACACGCGAACAGCCTAGGCGCGTGTATTTCAGGGGTGCGCGGGAATTTCCACACGCGAACAGCCTGGGTGCGTGTATTTCAGGGGTGCGGGGGAAGTTCCACACGCGAACAGCCTGGGCGCGTGTATTGCAGGGGTGCGCGGGAAGTTCCACACGCGAATAGCCTGGGCGCGTGTATTTCAGGGGTGCGCGGGAATTTCCACACGCGAACAGCCTGGGCGCGTGTATTTCAGGGGTGCGGGGGAAGTTCCACACGCGAACAGCCTGGGCGCGTGTATTTCAGGGGTGCGGGGGAAGTTCCACACGCGAACAGCCTGGGCGCGTGTATTTCAGGGGTGCGCGGGAAGTTCCACACGCGAACAGCCTGGCCGCGTGTATTCCAGGGGTGCGCGGGAAGTTCCACACGCAAATAGCCTGGGCCCGTGTATTTCAGGGGTGCGCGGGAAGTTCCACACGCGAATAGCCTGGGCCCGTGTATTCCAGGGGTGCGCGGGAAGTTCCACACGCGAATAGCCTGGGCGCGTGTATTTCAGGGGTGCGCGGGAAGTTCCACACGCGAATAGCCTGGGCGCGTGTATTCCAGGGGTGCGCGGGAAGTTCCACACGCGAACAGACTGGGCGCGTGTATTTCAGGGGTGCGCGGGAATTTCCACACGCGAACAGCCTGGGCGCGTGTATTTCAGGGGTGCGGGGGAAGTTCCACACGCGAACAGCCTGGGCGCGTGTATTGCAGGGGTGCGCGGGAAGTTCCACACGCGAATAGCCTAGGCGCGTGTATTTCAGGGGTGCGCGGGAATTTCCACACGCGAACAGCCTGGGCGCGTGTATTTCAGGGGTGCGGGGGAAGTTCCACACGCGAACAGACTGGGCGCTTGTATTTCAGGGGTGCGCGGGAAGTTCCACATGTGATTTCACAGTGTGGGTCCTCCCAGGTGTACCCTGTACACCCTCCACGGCCCCTGCAGGCAGCCCACACCACAGGGGACTACCCTGCATCCCTGGTCATGTCCCGCAGGCAGCCCACCCACCATGGGCATGCCCCCCAGCAAAGGCACATGTCTCCTTGAACTAATGAACACCAACTCATGTCCCCTTGCACCCCCACCCCCCAGCACTGTGGGGCACCTGCCAGCAGGCCCCCACCCATGTCCAACTCATGTCTCCCACCCCCCCCACACCCCAGCACTGTGGGGCACCTGCCAGCAGGCCCCCACCCATGTCCAACTCATGTCTCCCACCACCCCCACCCCCCAGCACTGTGGGGCACCTGCCAGCAGGCCCCCACCCATGTCCAACTCATGTCTCCCACCACCCCCACCCCCCAGCACTGTGGGGCACCTGCCAGCAGGCCCCCACCCATGTCCAACTCATGTCTCCCACCACCCCCACCCCCCAGCACTGTGGGGCACCTGCCAGCAGGCCCCCACCCATGTCCAACTCATGTCTCCCACCCCCCCCACACCCCAGCCACCAGGGGCACCCTCCACCAGGCCCCCACTCATGTCACCCACCACCCCACCCCCCAGCAGTGCAGGGTCACCCTCCACCAGGCCCCCACCCATGTCCAACTCATGTCTCCCACCACCCCCACACCCCAGCACTGTGGGGCACCTGCCAGCAGGCCCCCACCCATGTCCAACTCATGTCTCCCACCACCCCCACCCCCCAGCACTGTGGGGCACCTGCCAGCAGGCCCCCACCCATGTCCAACTCATGTCTCCCACCACCCCCACCCCCCAGCACTGTGGGGCACCTGCCAGCAGGCCCCCACCCATGTCCAACTCATGTCTCCCACCACCCCCACACCCCAGCACTGTGGGGCACCTGCCTGCAGGCCCCCACCCATGTCCAACTCATGTCTCCCACCACCCCCACCCCCCAGCACTGTGGGGCACCTGCCAGCAGGCCCCCACCCATGTCCAACACATGTCTCCCACCACCCCCACACCCCAGCCACCAGGGGCACCCTCCACCAGGCCCCCACTCATGTCACCCACCACCCCACCCCCCAGCAGTGCAGGGTCACCCTCCACCAGGCCCCCACCCATGTCCAACTCATGTCTCCCACCACCCCCACACCCCAGCACTGTGGGGCACCTGCCAGCAGGCCCCCACCCATGTCCAATCCATGCCCCCCTGCACCTGGGTCCCAACATTCCCCAATCATGTCCGTAATGCCCATCCTGCCCTGCCAAAAGGCCCAACCAACTATCACACCCACCCACATATCAAAGGCAATTACATGTTACACCCCCAATGTAAATAATGCAATTTAACACATGTCTGTCACACACAATGGCTGCAAGTGAATGACAAAACACCCAACATGACATGCCTGAAAGCAATGAGATGATACGACACATTGAAGAATAAAAAAATATAATGTATTGAACAGCAAACAAGAAAAAACACAAAGCAAATCAAACTAAACAAGAAGAATGTCCAAGAAAAAATTCTGAATTATTAAAATAAGGAAATTAAGAAGATCATCCTGGGTCCATGAGCCCTACCAAATTAAACCTAACTGACTACTAACTAAAAAGTGAACTATATACAAAAAAGTGGTGCATTGTCCAATCGCAACCAAAAAAAATTCAAAAAAACAAAGGAAACCTAACCCTAACTATACAACTATATACAAAGGCAGCGGGCTATTCGGACGGCTCACTGGTTGTTGTCATGGGCCAGGGCATCATCGAACTCCTGGTCAATGGCTTGGAGGCGGGCATGTTCCCTGGCCCCGAGGTCCCGCAGGGATAACGCAGTGTCCAGCTCTAACTCCCTGCGAAGACCCTCGAGGCACTCAGCCCGCCTCAGCGCCCTCTGCATGGAGTCCTCCGCCCTGACCATCGTGAGCCGTTCCTCCTCTGCCCGCTGCCGCTCCGCACCTATCCGCTGGCACAACCTCTCCCACACGGAAGCCACTCCCATTCCAGGGTTCTCCTGCCCTCCGGCCGATGCCTGCACCCCCGATGTTGATGGCCCCGAGCCATGATGCCTCCCACGTTGAGCCTGCTGCTGCCTCCGACGCAACTGCCTGTGCCAGCACGACGGCATCCAGGCTGATGGAAACCACCGACGCCGTCGTGCACGTGCCCTGCCCGATGATGCCGTCACATCCTCCATCTGCTGGGGTCCAGTTGCTCTGGTGTCCACCCCTGCTGGATCTCTGACTCCCGACTGTGGCAGGGATGGGATCCCCACCGAGCTGGCTGCATTGGTCGGGGCAGGTCCACAGGGGGCCCTGGTGGCATCTGGGCTGGAAGACGGCAAGGAGAATGACTGGTGGATAGCCTGCACAGAGGAGGAGAGGGCCGCCACATTGGCCAACACATGCAGGAAACCCCCGAACATGGCCGATCCCAATTGGGCCACGTCGGCACGGTGCACTTCGTGATGACGTGCGTGCTCCTCCCGGGAAGCACGCACGGCATCACGAATCACAGCCGTGCGCATCGCGACCCCAATCAGGACCTTCTCCGCACGGCCAGGGGTTCCCACGTCCGCAGGAGGAGGGGAGTCAGGTGACATGGACATCCCCACTACCTGCGGACGGGCCTGGGACGGGGCATCCCTGCTGGTGCATGGTGGTGCACTCACAGGGTCAGGGACAGCGACATGCACAGGCCCCTCCACGGTGACCTGTGCTGCCTCCTGCCCCTGGACTGCACCACTTGCACCAGCAGGGATGCCCCCACCAGGCCCCATGTGTGCCCCAGTGGCGGCCTCCTCCTCCTCTGTGCAAACCACCAACCTGGATGGCTCCTCACCGTCTCCCACCGTAGCAGGCCCCTGTGGGGGCTCACCCACCCCTTCCGCTGCAGCCGTGGGGGCATCCCCGCCGCCTTGCTCCACAGCGCCGTCTCCGCCCTCTTCTTCACTAGCCGCTGCGTAGAGGGAGACAAAGAACACAAGCATCAGGGCACTGTACAATGGTCCCCTAGACAGGAAGCAATAGCAGATGAGCACCACTGTCAAAGTACACTTCCATCATGTCCCTCCACAACACATGGGTCAGTCCAGGCAAAACACACACAGTAACAGGCATGGTGCATGCCATGGACATTTCCATGGATGTCCAATGGACTCTTGAAACATTCAATGATATGTAACTCACATGCATCATGCCTCATGCCCATCACATGCACACACTTCACCTCAGTCACATCCATCTGGCCCCAAACACACCAAACACAGCGGTTACAAGGGTAATTTGGCTGCTTTACTGAATCTCTGCATTGTCACACACATGTGTCATGCATCCATGGCATGCACAAGTCACAGACACGCAGGTCAGGCACACAGACATGGCTACCATATATGTACCTGGCATCAGCACCCATCCCTCACCCCCACCCATGTCCACGTACAGAGACTGGCATGCTCTCATGTTCTAAATCTGAATAGGGCTCCCCATGCGGCATTTCAACACATGCAACAACCATGTGCATCACACATCACTGGTCGCACATGCATTACCATGATGTCCCTGCACACATACATGCATACATGGCCTATGGCACACATACAGGCAAGTATCATAGAACCAGCACACCGCAACATGCCCTGTCTCACACAGTAATGCATGGACACTTACCGCTCAACTCCAGACGGGCCTCCCTCTCAAGGATCTGGGCGTGGAGCGCTGGGCGTACGCGTTCCAGGACCCTCATCTGGATGGAACTCATGCGGCCCCGGCCCCCCTCCACGAGGCGCCGGGCCTTCACAAGGGTCCTGGACCTCAAGTCCTCCCAGCGCTTCTTGATCTTCAGGACGTCGCGGGTTGCCACCCCCTCCGCGTTGATGGCAACCACACAGTCGGCCCAGATCCTCTGCCGTCCTTCCTTGCTGGCGCGGGACGATCCAAAGAGGGCATCATACTGCCCCAGGACATGCTCCACCAGGACACCAACTTCGGTGACAGTGAAGCTGGTGCCCCTCTGCCCCTCTGGCCTGGGGTTGCCACTGGTGCCAGATGTTGAAGTGCCCGACATGGCAACCCCAGAGGCAGGTGTGGGTGGGCAACTGGGTCCTGGGGCTGGGCTGTGGAGCGATGTAATACCAGTCGGGAGTCTTCTGTTCCAGCAGGGGTGGACACAGCAACTGGACCCCTGCAGATGGCTGATGTGCAGGCACCAAATGGCAGGGCACGGTGGCAGCAGGCAGGCAGGCAGGCAGGCAGCAGCAGATGGCACGTGGGAGGCTGCTCGGGGCACTGGGGGGCAGTAACTCGGCCTTCTGGGCAGGAGCGTGGGCTTCCGTGTGTTTTCGCGTGGCCAGCTTGATACGGAGTGATTTGGCACGTGAAAATCCTGCACGTCAGCGTGAAATCCGAGGAAAGGCCCTTAGCGCGTAAGCGCGTCAGCACGCATACGCGATTCTATTGGACCAGAGTCCCTCAGCGCGTAAGCGCGTCTGTGACGTGACCCGCACGGGTGTTCCCCACTCAGCACGTGATGACGGGGCACACGTGGAGATACTGCACGTCAGAGTGTCATCGCGTGTAATTGGACAAAAGTGCGCGTACACGCGATTGGCCTATGTACGTGTATTTAATGGGTGCGCGGCCACTTACACACGCAAGTACGTCAGCGAACCTGTATCCCGTGGTGCGTGTGAATTTCCACACGCTATTGGACTGGGAACTGGTTTCCAGGGGTGCGCGGGTCACACGCTGTATCCCGTGGTGCGTGTGAATTTCCACACGCTATTGGACTGGGAACTGGTTTCCAGGGGTGCGCGGGTCACACGCTGTATCCCGTGGTGCGTGTGAATTTCCACACGCTATTGGACTGGGAACTGGTTTCCAGGGGTGCGCGGGTCACACGCTGTATCCCGTGGTGCGTGTGAATTTCCACACGCTATTGGACTGGGAACTGGTTTCCAGGGGTGCGCGGGTCACACGCTGTATCCCGTGGTGCGTGTGAATTTCCACACGCTATTGGACTGGGAACTGGATTCCAGGGGTGCGCGGGTCACACGCTCGCCTAGAACACGCGCTAAGCATAAATTGCGGACTTTAACAATAACAAGCTCAGACGCCAGGATGAACATACCGTTCCTAGCAGCAGTGGCAGTGGGCTACCAAAGGAGGAGGAGGAGGATAGTCAGGGCCAGAATATTCACACCCAGAACCAGCCTTTTCGGGATGCCTGATGACCAGGTGTATGGGAGGTACAGGTTTCCACCACACATCATACTGGACCTGGTGAGTGAGTGGGAGGATGACCTCACATCACCCACCCTGTGCTCCCAAGCACTCAGCCCCCTGGAGAAGGTCCTCAATGTACTGCACTTCTTAGCCACTGGATCATTTCAGCGGACAAGTGACATAGTGGGTGGGGTGTCACAGGCCACCCAGTCACGCTGCCTACACCAGGTCTTGAACATCATGACTGCACGCCCATCAGTCCGCAGGCACATATACCTGCCCAGAACACCTGCAGAAAGGCATGCTGCCGCCCTGGATTTTTACGCAGTGGCACGATTCCCCAAAGTGCTAGGTGCCATCGACTGCACCCATGTGGCTCTACGTCCCCCCAGGGCATCTGAGCACGCTCCCACCTGCCATCTGCTGCTGCCTGACTGCCTGCTGGCCACGTGCCCCACAGTGCTGGTGGGTGGGGGTGTTGGGAGACATGGGTGGGGGCCTGGTGGAGGGTGCCCCTGCACTGGTGGGGGTGGTGGGAGACATGGGTGGGGGCTTGGTGGAGAGTGCCCCTGGTGGCGGGGGGTGGGGGTGGTGGGAGACATGGGTGGGGGCCTGGTGGAGGCTGCCCCTGGTGGCGGGAGTGTGGGGGTGGTGGGAGACATGAGTGGGGGCCTGGTGGAGGCTGCCCCTGCACTGCTGGGGGGGTGGGGGTGCAGGGGGACATGAGCAGGTGTGCAGGGTAGGCACCTGTTTTGTAGGCTGCCTGCAGGGGCCGTGGAGGGTGTACAGGGAACACCTGTGAGGACCCACCCAGCCTAATCGCGTGTGATGATTCCCACGCACCCCTGTAATACACGTACCCTGGCTAATCGCGTGTATAACTTCACGCGTACCCCTGTAATACACGTACCCTGGCCAATCGCGTGTTAAACTTCCCGCGTACCCCTGTAATACACGTACCCTAGCCAATCGCGTGTTAAACTTCCCGCGTACCCCTGTAATACACGTACCCTAGCCAATCGCGTGTTAAACTTTCCGCGTACCCCTGTAATACACGTACCCTGGCCAATCGCGTGTTAAACTTCCCGCGTATCCCTGTAATACACGTACCCTAGCCAATCGCGTTTTAAACTTCCCGCGTACCCCTGTAATACACGTACCCTGGCCAATCGCGTGTTAAACTTCCCGCGTACCCCTGTAATACACGTACCCTAGCCAATCGCGTGTTAAACTTCCCGCGTACCCCTGTAATACACGTACCCTGGCTAATCGCGTGTTAAACTTCCCGCGTACCCCTGTAATACACTTACCCTGGCTAATCGCGTGTTAAACTTCCCGCGTACCCCTGTAATACACGTACCCTGGCCAATCGCGTGTTAAACTTCCCGCGTACCCCTGTAATACTCGTACCCTGGCTAATCGCGTGTATGACTTCACGTGTACCCCTGTAATACACGTACCCTAGCCAATCGCGTGTTAAACTTCCCGCGTACCCCTGTAATACACGTACCCTAGCCAATCGCGTGTTAAACTTCCCGCGTACCCCTGTAATACACGTACCCTGGCCAATCGCGTGTTAAACTTCCCGCGTACCCCTGTAATACACGTACCCTAGCCAATCGCGTGTTAAACTTCCCGCGTACCCCTGTAATACACGTACCCTGGCTAATCGCGTGTATGACTTCACGTGTACCCCTGTAATACACGTACCCTGGCCAATCGCGTGTTAAACTTCCCGCGTACCCCTGTAATACACGTACCCTGGCTAATCGCGTGTTGAACTTCCCGCGTACCCCTGTAATACACTTACCCTGGCTAATCGCGTGTTAAACTTCCTGCGTACCCCTGTAATACACTTACCCTGGCTAATCGCGTGTTAAACTTCCCGCGTACCCCTGTAATACACGTACCCTGGCTAATCGCGTGTTAAACTTCCCGCGTACCCCTGTAATACACGTACCCTGGCTAATCGCGTGTATGACTTCACGTGTACCCCTGATATGCACGTTACCCGCTTTGCGTTCCTTGTTTGGCTGCCCTATAAACTGGTCCAGGGTTAGCGCAGCCCTTTGCGATGATTTAGCGATTTTGCAGGCTTTTCCTTGCGCGAGGGCGTTCTTGGGGGCGTTACTGGCGCTGCTGCAGGGTCGCTGCGATACTCTGCGCCACGGCTGGTTTGGGAGCATGAAATCCATGAATACGCTGTGCGCGGAAATCGGTTTTATCGCACGTGCCTGGCGCAGTCAATCGCACGCGGACACTCTGCGCCAGCCGCTTGCGACACTTTTCTGCGAAATTCTATGAATTACCCTGTTAATCTCCAGAGAACTTACCATTTGCTTAGAATACGTGAAAGGTGCTGAATGGAAGACAGTCTTCCAAATACCTTAAGGACAATTTAATATCAAGTCATGATGTTTGGGCTTGTTAACTTGCCTGCTGTCTCTCAACATATCATGTACTTGCTGACTTATTGTTCCACTGCTAATTGTCTAGACAATATCTTGGTTTATTCAATCTCAAAAGAATTATATCAACAACACCTCAGTGAAGTTTTGCTACATTTATGCAAGTCAAACCTCTTAGCTAAAACTGAAAAATGTTCCTTTGAAGTTAGCACTGTGTTTTACATTGGATTACGTCTTTTGGATAATGGTATCAAGTTGGAGTCAAGAAACACCACTGGCATCCTATGATGACCACTTCCTTCTTCTGTGAAAGATTTCCAGAATTGTCTAGGTTTCGTTCACTTCTAACAGAGATTCATTGAACTATTCTCCAGACGACTCCATCCTAGCACCCACCTCCTTACGAAAGGTATCCTTTTCTCCTGGTATCAAGAGGCTGACTCTGCATTTCAAGGGTTAAAGTAGACTGTCTGTTCAGCATCCGTCCTGGCCCAACCTGACCAACAGAAGCCCTTCATTGTTGAAACAGATGCCTGGTACGGACCATTTGAGCGGTATTATAACAAGTCGGTACTGATCTACATGAGCATCCAGTTGCTTATTTATCTCACACCCTCTCTGCTAGCAAATTTAATTATTCAGTGATAGAGGAGGAGCCACTCACCAAATTACATGTTGTTCTAAATGGAGCCATCTCCTTCTGGGGGCCTTACACCAATTCAAAGTCGAACCGACCATAAAAACCTAAAGGCTCTACAACAGTGTGAGTATGGGAATTGCCGACAGGCTCGCTGGGCTTACTACTTTTCAAAATATGACTTCTTTATTACATACATCCTAGGGAGTGACACCATTGTGATTGATGCCCCCTCTCGCTTCTTGGAGGCTATCTATCTGGAACCTAAGATAAAAGAAAAGATGCTTGTTGACAAGAAATTGTTTATCACTGTTACCACCTTTCTTTAAAAGATCAGAAAGGCCTCTCTTGGATACCTACTTCTATGGAATACGTTTACTGGACTATCAGGTATGTGAGATCGAAGGATTTCTATTGCACTGTAATCCTCTGATTGTACCCAATCAAGAGTTAAAGCAACAAGTGCTTTCTTGCTCACATGATGATTGCATAGCGGGACATAGGGACCTTTCGGGGACTCTCATCTTGGTATCCCGTTCTTTCTGGTGGCCCACTATAAGATTTTGTCTTTAAAGATTACATCTCTGCATGTTACATTTGCACTAAATTCAAATACTCCACCCCCAAACCTGTCAGCAAACTGCAACAGTACCTGTTCCTAAAGGACCCTGGCTCACAATCTCTAACCAATTTTGTGATAGACCTACCACCTTCTGCTGGAAACACAGCCATTATCTTTACCATAGACTCGTTCACTAAGATGGCTCATTTCTCAACATTGCCTGGTATTCCATCCACTACGCAGATGGCAGGCATCTTGTCTAAGAGACATAGGGCCTCATTACGAGATTTGCAGTAAAAACCAATGCTTACCGGTATGGAGGCAATACCGCGTTCGAGTAGCACTGACGCCGCTAACAGCGGCCGATTACAAGAATGCGTGCACGCACATACCGGCATGCCGGTAACATCCATACCGGCATGCCGTTAACGAACATCAAACCGCGTTAGTGGCATCATGTAATGCACTGACACCTCCTCCGCCTCTGTCCACCCCTAAATAACGGGCACTGGCAATAACGGACACTGGCAATAGAGGGTCAGGCAATACCGGAACCGGAAGTAACGTCATCGCACCGGAACGGGAAAAGCAACGGCAGCCCTCTTGAAAAACACAATCCATTGCAATCCTCCACACACAGGACCTGGACCCCCAAACCACCACATACATCTCCACTAGAATCCCAAAGGCTATCAAGAAAGGTGCCTCCCGTCAGCGCAAGGTGCGCTTTTCTGACAGTGAATTGAATATACTGCCCGACACTTTGACCCAGAATGCTGATGAGGTTTTTGCAGCAGACCTCAGGTGACCAGCACAAATCAAGAAAAAGGAGATATGGGAGGAAGTGGCCAGAAAGGTCAATGCGGTCGGCACCACATGAAGAAGCGGTGGGGTGACCTACCCCTCCGTGTGAGGAACATATTATCCGCCAATCGGAGCCAGGGTTTAGCAACAGGTGGCAGGGCCCACTCCCCCATCAAGCTCACCAGATGGGAGGAAACATGTGCCAGTACCATCCGAATGGCGGAGATATGGAGTGTGGAGTACCGTCATCGGCAGATGGAGCTGAGTGTCCACCCAAACCAAAGGAAATCGAAGCATGATGATGGCCTACAAATGTGATTGTGACATAAGGCAATGCATGGGCCATCACACACACATGGACACATCCCTGTCCAGATGCTGTCCCCAGCACTGTCACATCAACATGCATGCAGCATGCCAATGCCATACCTGAAACACACCCCACAAACAGCTAAACAGCATGTGTCACACTGCATGCAGTCCACAACATAAAGGCATGTCACACAGCATACACCACCTTACACATGTGAGAACCTGACGTATGACTGAATAACCCCCCCATATAGCACACAACCTGTATGCCACAACTTCAAGATAGCAATCCATCACATGGGTACAACTGTACCAATACCAATGTATGCATGATGCATGTACAACCATCACTGATGCCGTGCCTGTCTTGGTCCCCCACAGGCACAGATGCCGACAGCGATGGTGAGGATACTGTGGCACAGACCAGCACACCAGCAAAAGAGGCCCGGTCCAGGGATGACGGTACCAGGCCATCCACATCAAAGGCCACTACCAAGCAACAACTGCCACCCAAACCAAAACCAATACAACATACCAACGCACAGGGGCTGCAAACAACTGCTGCAAAACCACTTGAAGGAACACAGGAGGTATCCACTGATCCAGAAGCAGTGGCAGACGGGACCCAGTCAGCCACAAAGCACCCCAGAGTGGAGACGAAGGGCAGTGCCATGTTGAGGAATGCTTACCTGAGGACGACAACCTGTCCAGGGATGGTGCACGCACACCCAGCTCCCAGCAAACCCCCTAGAAAACCCCCAGCATACCCCACTGAGCACCCCAGATAGCACCCCCCTGCACCAGTCAGGAGGAGAGGCGATCCAAGAGGCCTGGAGCCCCCCAGAGGACAGACCAGCATCAGGCCCCTAGGCAGTTGTCCCGTTCACCTCCACAGCCATCCGGGATGCAGAGGCGTGCATGGCTCGAATGGAGGGGTGGCAGCAGGAGCTCACGTAGCTCGTAAAGCAATATATTGCCAATGGTGCCTTGACAAGGCAGGGGGCATGTCACAACACTGCGGCCATGACAGGGGCCATGGAGACAAATACCCGGCTGATATGCGAGGGGTTATCAGCAGTGACGCAGGTCCTGGCCAGGATTACACAGGCCTTGGAGGTGCAGTGTCCTGCCCCAACAGTGGAACGCGCTGGCATGGCGTCATCTGCCAGCTCAACCCAAACAAGTCCCGTGCATAGATCTGCACACACCACAAAGCGCTCTGATATGCAGCCCCCGGAGGCTGACAGAGTCTGCCAGTAGCATATTGCATAAAATGACTTGCATTGCACATCATGTGTGGGGTGTTATGGGGGAGTGGGAGGAGGGATGGACTGTGTCTGGGGGAGTTTTGGGGGGAGGGGTGGTGGTGGAGGGCCAATTCACAATGCCAAAATGTACTGTTCAATACAACCATTGTGTTCAAAAAAGAAATCACGAGTGGACATTGGTTATTTGGCGTGTGTCCATTCAATGCATTAGAGTGTACAGTGTCCATCTACCACCAGACCCTGTGTCCATATGCACACAATCCCAGTGTCCAGAGTACAGCCACCATTCCATCCTCTGCATCCCTTTCTCTCATGAGAAATTTTCAAGCACTGATTGACGCACAGCACGTCCAACTGGTGCATGGTGCCCTGTCCGTCATGCAACATCTACGCCCTCCTCATCCTCATCCAAACCCGGTGCTTGCTGGTCAATGTCAGGTGACAGAGGTACATTCCGCCGTATGCACATGTTGTGCAGCATGGCACAGACCATGATGATCTCATCCAGCCTCTCAGGCCTGTAGAGGAGTGCGCCAACAGGCCAGCTGAGGCAGCGGAGCCATGCCTTCAACAGGCCAGTGGTCTGCTCAATCACAACACAGGTACGGGAATGAGCCCTATTGTAGTCCTCTTCGTGCCTGTCCTGTGGATTCCTGACAGGAGTGAGGAGCCACAGAATCAGGGATAGCCAGCATCACCTACATGGCAGCACAATAGTGTATGAGTGGGGGTATCTCCTCCATGACATCTGTACTAAGGCTGTACATTGTTTATTTTGGTACGAAGAATATCACAGTTGTCAGTCACTGGCTACACATATGCACAACTATCTGGTCTGTTCACTACTTGGCGACGACATGGTGTAGGGCAAGTGTGACTTACAGGACTGAGGGGCCTTCATATCGGACTCACCACACAACCAGATGGAGTGAGAGGGACCATGACGTGGTCACATGTGAGGGGTGTGGGCTGCTTGCAAGTCTGACATATTGGCATTGTTGTGCCGCAAGGGTGAGTGAGTTGACATTTTCAGTGTCATGTTTAGGTTGGGATGTTTAGGGGAGAGTGTTTTGCATTATGGGCAGTGTCCAGTCACCATCCCATTCTCACCCAGGTGGAGTATGCATCTCACCCCCCCACACACTGCCACAGGCCTCTGTGCAGACTCACCCATCGGCCAGGCACGTCCTGCAGCCTGTTGCTCCATGTGGCGTGGTGGCGAGTAGTTCCACAGCACCTTGGCATCATGTGTTCACCCCAAAAATTGTGCAGAGCAAAGTGCGATGAAATTGCTGGAGTCACATGCCATCTGCACTTTCATGGGGTGGTATGGCTTACGAATGTGGTACACCACCTCCATGGCATGTGGGGTCACCAAATCCACATGGGTGCAGTCGAGGGCAACGATTCGATGTGACATGCCTGACAGTGTTTGGAAGCCCATTTTTGTGTCATTCACCTCCTGGCCAGTGTGTGCTAGGAATATGTAGTACCTTGCGTGCTTCAGGAGGGCATCCAGCACTTGGTTCACCATGCATGTTATATAGGGTTGTGATATGCCATGCAGCTGACCCACTGTGTGCTGGTAGGTGCCTGTGGCCAGGAAATGGAGCACAGTTACTACCTTCAGTGGAGGGAGGCTGGCAGTGCGGATTGATGAGGCTGACCATATCGTTGTGTTTCATGTCCACAATGGAGATGATGGTGTCACGGTCCTGGTGGTAATGGGTGTGGATCTGTACAGGGGTTAGGTTGTAAGGACTGGCCCTGATGCGAGGAATTGGTGGATGCCTACATGGAACCATTGGCTGCGCTGGTGGAACTTGCTGGGCCTGTCTCACCCTCCTTCTCCTCCTGCATCTCCTCTGATGTGCTGGTTGTAGTTGTTGGTCATGGAGTGGCAATGCAGGCATGTCCTCCAGCCACGAATTTGCACCAGCAAGTGTGATCATTTTGGTGTAGGAAGGGGTGTGGTGTGTAGGTGTGCTCCTTTTGTGCTTGGCCAGGCTCCATTGCCTCCACCTGTGCTGATTGTGTGTATCTATGGCATTTGGATACACAGCAGTTTGCTTTTAACGTTTGATCTGCGATGCCGGTGAAGCCGGCATCGCGGTATCCCTAATTACCAGCTTCGAGATGCCGGTAGGTGCATGTCCGCGTGACTTGTAATGTCCTCCTGTTAGCGGCACCCCTGTATTGCCAGCCCAAAGGGGCGCATGCCCGCACACATGCTGGTACGGAGGGGCACGGTCTCAGATGTGGCGCTGATACTGGAATGTCTATTCGTAATAGGCCGGAGTGGTAAGCGGTGCCGGTATTCCCTTACCAGCATTGTTTTTCCATTACCGCAAATCTCGTAATGAGGCCCATAGTGTGCCTCCACAGGTTACCTTCCACAATTAACATGGACAGGGGATCCCAATACACACCCTTCTTCTGGTCTATTGTCTGTAAGCATCCGGGCATTGAAACACCCAAATGAACACCCAGACAGAGAGAGTGGACCATAACATGGAACAATAATTACGTTATTTTTTTACTGCTACTCACGACTATTGGGTTGAACTCTTACCAACAGCCTAGAATTCATATAACAACTCCCTACACTCTGCTACCAAGATGACCCCTTTCTTTTGTGCCAGAGGGGCACATGCAAAGTCTTTGACGTTCTCTGATTGTCCTTGATTTGTCCTTCTACTAAGATCCCAGCCTTTGCTACATTAACATATTGTACTGGTGGAAAATCATAAGAAGACTTATCATAATCTAGAACAAGCCAGACAAAGGAACATGTTCTCTGTGGACAGACAAAGAAGAGACAACACAACATGGGATGTTGATAGTAAGGTATGGCTCTCTACAAGATCTGTACCTCATTGTATATGCTCTTCCAAACTATTGCCTCGATATTTGGGTCCTTTCCCCATCATCGCTAAAATCAAGGCTTGGATACAGATTTACAAAATGTTTAATTTCTAATTGTTTAAACCATATCTTACAGACAGATTTTCACAACAGACACCTTCACTTGCTCAAGATCAAATCCAACCTCTGACACAGGAAGTAGTTGAGGTTTCTGAGATTTGTGATTCCAGGTATTTCCAAGGCAGTCGTAAGTATCTTGTTGATTGGAAGGGATACTCCCCATTGGAATGGACCTGGGAATATACCTCGCACATTCATACCCATCGGCATCTCTGGGCATTTAATTCCAAGTACCCATGGAAGCCTGGATTCCCAGAGCTCCGAAGGAGGTGAAATGATATAGCGATCCAATGGTCCCCATGGCACCGATTGGAGGAACTGCGTCTGTGTCGCTGCATTACGTTAGACGGGTAACTAGTTAATGGTCTAGTGTTCATCTAGATGGCAGCAAGAGCATTGCAGCTCCCTATTTCAGAATGAAGCACGGACTGCACTCCACATGGCAACCCTGTCACGACAACTGACAGGCAACATGGCCAGAGCTATTATTGGCAGCAAATTGGATTAATGTAATGCCATACCCTCTGGCCATACTCTCTGGCACCTCGGTGACAAACTTAACTAGACTTCAATTGAATCAAAACAATGCCCTTCAGGTTGCCTGGGGAATAAAGAGAACTGATCACATTACCCAATTGAGTAGAGAGGCCCACTGGCTTCCCGTCAAAGCCTGCATCGAATTCAAAATCCTATTAATAACCCATCGATGCATCTATAATACTGCAACAGCATTCATCAGGAAGCAAATTTCCAAGAAAACACACCAAAGTTGCTCATGCTCATCTGCTGCCCTGGCCCTACCCATACCAAGGAATACAAGGAAGAGAGCATGAGGAGCCAGCTTTCCAATCACAGCACCCTCCCTGTGGAACGCCCTACCAACACTCCTCCAAGATGAACTCTCATGCCTAATTTTAAAAAAATGACCCAAAACCTTATTGTTAACAAATATGGCCAAGGCCTCACTCTCTCATACAGCTTTTCCCATGATTGTCTGTACCTCCCATGATTGTCGTTTTCCCAATATGTACTAGCACCATGACACCTCCGGGTCTGGGTTCCGTCAGCAAATAAATAAATAAATAAACCCTGCTCCTTGTTCCCCTCTCTGTTCCTCTGCATCCCTTTTTCTGGTGCTCACAATACTCACTGGCTTGCTTTTTCTTCTTCTGCCTGTGTCCACTCTTGTGGTTTACCATTGGTTGGACCTCTCAGTTACCAAATCTCCTTATGTCATCAGGTTTTTTTTTCTGCAATCTGGCATTTAACTCCAGGCTATGAAGTTTGCCCCCCTGGGTACCCCTTTTGACTGTTTCTGTATTCAGAGAGAGAGACACTGCAGCGACCGGTAATCCACTGGTCATCCCTATCTCGTATCCCATTGGCTACAATCAAGACACAAGGAAACCAGGTCTTCTCTCAGGATTATCCTTGACCAGGAAAATCTCAGAGGTCCCCATAAATATCACAAGTCGAGATGTACAAGGCCATTGATGGTAACCTTCTTGGGGTTGTTTTTCCATATACCCACTCCTACCAATGAAGCAAGACTTTGGGTGTTTTGGGGAGTTTAATGTGTTAGTTTCTGTATTGTTGTAACAAATGATTAATTGTCCAAGAATTAGATTGGAGTAATTTACTAAGATTATACACTCTGTTGTCTCTTTTCTAACACATTTTATAAAAAAAGTTTGAATACAACCTATGGATATAATATCATCACAAGGTGGTTCCCAGACCAGTATAAGAATATTTTTTTCTGGAATGAATGTGCAATATATATATGATTATCAAGATATAGTGAAAGGTCTGATTAACATAGTATACATCATGCCTTATTTTTTACATTTGCAAATTAGTATTGTTATTTAGAGGTTACTCTTAGAGGATATCATTTTGCAATATAATTGAATATACCTTTTAAATCAGTTCAGTATAGCCAATTGCCTTATTTTTGAGAAACAACCAGTTAGTTGTCTATAACTGAATGAGAGGCCTGGACAAGCTCCACAAAAATAGACAAATTGTAGTGGATAACTCTTTTAGTAAAGATGAGTCCCTACAGTCAGAACGGGATACTTTTTTGTTACTGATGAGTCTAAGATGAACTTGCAGCAGGCTTCCGGGTCTAGTGCAAAGATTGGCTGTCCTATCAGGAGCAACCAATCTTGTGACATATAACAGGTTATTTGTCACATTTATCTAGCCAATCAGGGCCCTCCCCAGTGATTGTATTAGTTCATTCAGTCTTTCAGAGCTCACAAATCCTCTAAAGGACAGTGGTCATCCTATGCAAGGCACAGATCTCTTCCTGTTGCTTTGTGAGTTTCTGTAGGCTGTGAGGCAAGGTGTTGAAATGAGCAGGCTCATACTTGGAGGTTGTTTCTATTGATTTTTTAGCTTTGGAGAAGCCTGTTGGAGGAGTTGTATTTGTTTGTTGATGGCATTTTCTGTAGTGCAGTATCTTGCTCTTTGCTTTTCTTTTAGGCACAGTACTGTGACACTTTGTAGTACTGTTTTAGTGTGTGAAATTCTGTTAAGCTTGTTTCCCCATATGCGTGTAAATAAAATATGTATTTTCCTCTTGTGCCTTTCTCCTTTTTTGTCCCGCTATAAAATGATTTAAACACACCAACAAAATATTCATGCACCTAAAATGGCTTACACTTTTCCCCTATGTGTGTATGTTGTATACTGTTATGTATAGTAGCATTTTATTAGTATAGCAATGTAGAAGAGCTTTGTTCTAGTTGTAGTTTTAGGAGTCGGATTTCTTTTGTGCTCTGGTTCTCTCTGGTTCGCTTTTGGTTGCTTACTTTTGGGTTCTTAAGCTATGCACATGGTTCTCAGTGTTGCCATCTTTGGTAGTTATCATAGCATGTCTACGATGCTTTGATGGGAAGGGGAAAAGGAGAGGAGGAGGGGAGGAAGATAGGCATTTCCTATCCACAGAGGAGGAGAATTTCTCCATGATGGATGAGGAAGGGTGGGATCTTGTGTGCTTTATTTCATGGGCCTGGTCTACAGAACATCACAGGTCCTCTAAGTCAGTGGGGTAGGCTGAGGCATTGGGGAAGGTCTTGTGAGGGGAGCAGTCAGAGGATGCCTCTATTCTGACAAGTAGCAAAGAGATAGAATCGGAAGGAATTCAAGTGTACATCCCCTCAGAGACAGGGGGAAGGGACTCATGTGGACCTCCCAGCCTAGGCATTGAAGGAACAAGAGGGCATGATCCTCATATGGTATGTGTAGGTAAATGTAGCAAGAACCGGGGAGAAGGAGTTTAGGATGTCTTGATGTGGGGTTAAGAAGAAGACGTGATCTCCACGCAACAGGAATGGGATATAGCTCAGGATGAAGGGGGTTCTGTCAGGGGTCCAAACTGCAGAGATGCCGCAGAAAGTGTTGGACCTGCCTCACAAGGAGCAGGAGGGCAGAAGATGGGAGGATTGGCTGGGCTGGAAGAGGAGGAACATCTGACTGCTCCTGCCATGTCAGAGGGGTCAAGCAGTGTACAGGTGGATGACAAATGATGTCAGAAAGGACGAAAGCTACAGGGGTGTGTAATAAAACCCATAAAACTGAAATCTGAAACTGAAATCTGAAACCACACCAAAGGCCAGAGGCCCAAACGTCAGGCATGACACACTGACACTCCTGCCATCTCCTTTCGATGTGAGGCAGCGATTAGCCAGCAAGACACACACACATATACATTTAGAATTTAGTACATTTAGGATGATGGCAACAACAACTGACATGTACGCAAACATTAGGCTTTACCAGACATGCACACACAAGTAAGCAAGACGAAGACACAAGACGTGCTTCAAGTAGTCATATAAGCATTCATTAAAAACACTAGAAGGTATCAAATATAAGACACAATATACGTATACCGAACACCCCTTTGGTGTTTAACGCATAGAGTATGCCTCAGAATAAAAGGCAAATGCATAGGCAATTTTGATTCAGTATGCCTCTACAGACGATACTGGTGTTTCGGGTTAAGCTGTGCTTCTTTACCAATTTCCAACATCTGCAACCTTGGCCTTCCCTAATTCAATATGGTGCCTTTTAGGTGAGCCACCATTTTTCGCTCCAGTTTCAAGCACTTGATATAGCAGCTTTTGTCTTGTTTTATTTAATTATGTGCATGTCGGTCTTGTTTTAGGTTAGGATTTGGTCCTGTTTTCCCCCAGCGTGACTGACCACACCACTTTGTTACGGCCACCACAGCAATTTGGCATTCATCAGGTTGGTCCACTATTGGTCTTTTTCGGGGGAACGGTTCCATCACGGACCTGACTAACAATCATATGTTCATATGTAATCTGCGTTGGATGCTTGCATACTTGTCGCAGATTAACCATGGTCCTGAAGGTTCCCCACCATTCTGCACGGTCTTCTTTTGGGAGTCACTAACCCTTTCACTCTGTCATATATAGCTGTTAGATTGGGATTCCTATTTTGCTTAATTGTTATACGGCATATATGATCCCTTAGTTGTTTCACAAAGAAAATTGGGCTGCTCTTTAGTAGTTGCCCTTCTTTTTAATTGTATTCTGCAGACAGTCAGCTATGACTCATATGTTCTATGCAGGAGTCTATAGCCATGTTTTTGTGTTTTACAGAATGGTAATATCCACCTCCTGAGGAAGATGTTGTGTTTACTACCACTACACGTCGAAACCGGTCGAGAGATAAACCCTAAAGGGATGTGATCTTTTGCACTTTTCCTTCCGATCCACCCTGACAATAGATTATTTATTAATTAATTCTATTGATTATGAATATAAAAATTATGTCTGTTTGATGGGGACTAATCATGAAGTCCTTCTCCCCACAGGTTTTTAGCATGATTCCTTTGTCTTTTAAGCTTTTGGATGTATGTCACGGTATCTTGAGTTGGCTTTGAATGAGTGCACTATGAATGGCAAGTATGTGTGACAATGTTTTAGCCGATTTTAGGCATATGGTTGCTGCTGTTTTGCTGTATTAAAGTGATCAGTGTTTAATTATTTGTGATTGACTCACCATTGTTTAAATTGTTGGTATCACTTTCAATAAATTTTGATACACATTTTTGCAAATTGATTTGTTTCTCTGGACAATCTTTTTCTGTTGTTCTATGCAATTATAATACTCTGGTCCAGAGGCCAGAGTTTTCCTGCCCTTTTCAGATTTTTTGGTATCAAATATAAGACACAATATACGTATACCTAACACACTTTGGTGTTTAACGCATAGAGTAGGCCTCAGAATAAAAGGCAAATGCATAGGCAATTTTGATTCAGTATGCCTCACAATTCCACATCGTAAAATGCATTCAGTTTCAGTTAACATTATAGAGACACACAGAGACACACAGACAAGGTCAGCAGCAGGGTGTAAAGTCATGCTGCGATTGGTCAGAGCAGAGAGGCAAAGTTCTTTCCCATGCTCCAGATGAGAACTAGTGACTTAAATAGGTATTACAATTGTGTGAACAGCACATGAGGTAGAGTTCAAGAGATTCTTGTTTTTATTTTTATTTTATTGTATTTAGCTAAAATGAATCAGCTTTTCAATACAAAATATACACCATAAAGAAAACAGAATAAAATACAGTCAATAAATGGTAAAATAATAAAAAATAAACATTTACATATATTTAAAATGTCTTCTGTGTAATAACCCAATTCATTGTTATCATCTTATACAGACTAAATTAAGCAAGTCATGCAATATTACATTTAACTAAAGATGCTAAACATTTACGCTAAACTTGTTGTTTTTCAAGAGATTCACAGGAGATGGGCAAGAAGCAGAAGGGCAACAGGTTCCCACGCTATAGTAAATTAAACATGTATGAAGTAATATACATATCCTGTACCTTAGAAACTAGAAAGACGAATGTCACAGCTGCATAGAATAAGAACTGAGCATACGAGTGCACAAAACAAGTTGATCAGAGACAAGATACATACTGCCCCCTGTAGTGAAACATCCACATAGGAGTGGAATTACAAATACAGAACAACATGTGCACCCAGTCCAGGAAGATATTAATATTCAGGACCAAGATAAGCCAAGAGGTCCTGGTAAATAATAGAGAATATATTAAAGTTTATACATTGAATCTTGACAACTCTTGAATTTGATATGCATAAGTAATAGGGCAATACACTTCCATGCATTCAGACATATACCATTTAGACACGCATATGGTCCCAGAGCAAGAGGGCAAGAGGCACGCCACATAAAGTCATGTAGGCACATCTTGAGAAAGGAAGGAAAAGGGTAACATGTTTCCAACGAGAAGTCACAATATTTACTGTCTATTGAACATTCACAACGGTGAGAATGGCTAATGACTAAAATATTCCCCGCAATAAAAGCAGTAGGAAACTCCATGCTTCATGATGTACTTGAGGGGTGCCTGACAAAGATGCCCTCTGCTGGTGGCACATCATGCCAAAAACTTGACAGAGCAGTGCTGACAGTGAAGGTCTTCCAATGGCCTTAGTTGCTTCGGCCACTGATACTGATTGGACAGGATGAAAGTTTGCTGGAGCTTGGGAATGGCATGCTCAATGTTGTCGCTGTGCTGCACCCGAGCCCTGGAATGTGCTAGGACCCTTTACTTCCTTCTCCTTACTACCCCTGGAGGGAAAAGTGGTGGCTGCAGAGTTGCTAATGGCTTCAGTGGACACTGGTACAGCTTTGTTTAACACATCAGCATGTGGTTCCTTCTAGCTTTCGCCCTTTCTGACATCATTTGATGTATTTCCTGCAGCCCTCAAGTATGCAGAAGGCTCCTCCTGCTTGATGCTCTTCCCATCTGGGAGGGCAAAACAAACAGTCCCAAATCCAAGACCCTGTGGGCTGTAAATGTAGGCAGGGTTACCACTCCCTTTGATTCCACCTGTACACTGCTTGACCCCTCTGATATGGCAGGAGCAGTCAGATGTTCGTCCTCTTCCAGCCCAGCCAAGCCAATCCTCCCATCTTCTGCCCTTAATGAAACTGCACCAAACCTTCAAAAAAGTTACAGTGCTTTGGAAAGTTTCCTGATGATTCCACTATCGGCACCAAAGTTATAAGCCACCCCAAAAGAGTTCTTCTTTTGGGAAAACCAATGTACCCATAACTACAGGGTCACTATCACCGATATATGAAGGATTGCCATTTTTGAAAGGGTGCCGACACCCTGGATTCTTTGATTTGTATTAATAAAATAATGACACATATGATGCAGTGACACTCGTACATCCATGGACTTTGTGGAAAATCATCTATTACAAAAAACGTTTGTTGACTTTACTGACATATCTTAAGGACATTTTGCAAATATGTTTTACGTGCAGGAACGCCTACATTTTGGAGAAAATTCATGCAATGGTTTGAAAATTATAAAGCATTTTAATAAGGGGTGATTTTCATCTATTGCAAGGGTTTTCCAATAGGTCAAATACTTTGAACAGGCGCACAGCCAAAACCATTGGGCGAATTTGCCTAAAACTTTTAGAAAGTCAGGCACAATGTTGTGCACATGTGTACTTTGGTGGTTGGCGGTTGGGTGCAAATCTATCCTATGGGTTTTTAAACATTTGAAAGGGATAGGGTGCCCCTAGAATCAGCATCTTTCATATATCTCCCATTGTGTATTGCAGTAAGTGAGGCAAATGAATATGAATATCCGAAATGAAAATCTGCCATTCTTTTACTTACACAAGGTGTTCTTGCTGGAATATAAACATGGTCTGAAAATGATATTAGTAGAGGGTGAAGAGGATGTTTGCCTTTAGGCTGGATATGGCGTGGTTACAGTATCAATTAGAATGGGTGACAGTGTGTGGTTCACTGGGGCTGGTGTTTCTTATTTATTTGCTTTTTCTCTTAGTTTGAGAAGGGTGAATTTGTTGCAATAATGTATTATGTTTTTTTTTTTTTAAATGCATCATTCGAACAAGAACTCTGCATTATTTGAGAACGCGTGGTACATGTTTATGTACACCTCACAATACATCTTTGTGTTAATGTTGTGATTAATATTAAAGAAAAATATTCAGGGTAAAATGTAATGAGAACCAAAGGTGTGTCACAAAAACTATTTTCAAAATGTATACTGAAATACCAATGATCTAACCTGCTTATTCATTCTCATCCCACTTCCTCATTATAGAGATGTGCCACTAGACATTCCCTCAGGCCATGGCAAGCAGGCCACAGACCCATAATGGCGAAAATGCCATGTTACATAGCTTAGACTCATTATGATAATACTGAATTTGGACGTTTGCGATAATATATAGGGAAAACAAATGTTACTACTGGAGGTAGTGTTTGATATAACACAGCAAAGCTATGAAAACACCTGAATTGAATACATGTTAAGATGACTTTTAACAAAACAAACCACTTGAAATTCAGCAGGTTTTTATCAGCTAAGCCACATTAGCTCTGACCTCTCCCTCATCGTGCAGCCCATGTTCACGCCAATTTGTGTATATTTCATATAGAAACACTATCATCACAAATCCAGTTTCAGATCATTTGGTAACTGATGTTACTTATTACGATCATTATATCCCTCAATGTAGTACTTGGATTATGACATGTGGGGTTAGAACAAGAAGGGCTAAGGTGATTCAATAGGGGTAACAAACCCACGTGGCACAGCATCTTCCTATTCAAACGGTGTGCACCTTATTGTGAAGTTCTCTCCCTGGCATCAAAGATCACTCAGCAACTTCTTTAATGCAGTGGCCTTTGAGGTGGTAAATAATTGCGTGGGAAGGGAAGTACAAGGGCGATGGAAAGCAACGAGGAGGTGGAAAGTCAATTCACAAAGGTGATAAGGATTCAAGAAGAGGTGAAGAAAGAAGTGAAGGTGGATAGCTGGATGGAGGGGGCGAATGAGCTGGAACGAGAGGAACACCAGGAAGAGTCAGGTGGCAGGAGAGAGAAGAAAAAGAGGAGGGAAAAAAGGCATAGAGGATTTGGAAACAACAACAGGAAGAAAGAGCACAAACACAGAACAAACCTGTTAGTGATCTTTAGTGGCCAGCATCAGGGGGGCAGCTCTGGGACTTACCTTGTAACTACCAATGCACGCTTTAGGTGTTGCATACACTTAGTGTGCAGACTCCTGTGATGCCCAGAGATCCAGGCAGACAGGCCTCTCAGGAACAGAAGCTGGAGACGAAAATAAACAGGACGAGGAGTCAACAAAGACGTTTGTGGTTCCTGGCAGCATACGTGCCAAGATTGGGAGTGACTCAGACCAGCAGGAATGGAATCTCCAAGTGGACGATTGTGAAGCTCACAGACATCTTTTTGATTTTCTTTAATTCAGCTCAAAGTGAAGATACCTGTTATTGTGTTTTATTTCCCTTAAGTCCCAGTTTTCTTTTTGAAATCCTTAGCAAATCAGAGTCTTTTTGTAACCTCCTGCATTACTTAAAAGTGTAGTGAACATGTCCTTTTTATGCAGAAGACATGCTCTCACTGCTCTTTTTTAGCGATGCTATTTTCAGGATGTGTTTGATAGCTTAATGGTGTACGGTCATCTAGGGAGGAAGCTAAGTCTCAGGAATCCAGGTTCCTTGAAAGTATAAAACATGAATGCCTAATTTCAAATAAGATCATGAGTATAACATGTATTCTTCAACAAACATTCAGCAGGAGCGATTTAAATGCAAGGACTGGTGTGGATATGAAACCAATATTCATGTCTGCTTTCCCCAGGGATTGTAATGTTAAAATACACAGATACTGGAGAGGGGCAATTACTTAAAATCATGGGTTACAGATGAAGACGTATTTTGGTGCATAACAGGGATTGAATTTCAGTTGGAAGATTTGAGGTTGACAGAACACCTGGAGGCTGGCCACTGTATATGTAATGCATGACATTGAGGAACATGTTTGGTGCAAGAGAGTTCCTAGACTGGCACATACAGCTTGCTTCTTGTGCGCCAGTGCTGTGCCCTCTGTATGGTGATGTAGAGGGGTTGCCAAAGATGGATGGATACCTAGTAATGTGGAGGACTGGACCTTTCAGTAGTCACCAAATGTCAGCTATTGTTCGGCTCCTCCCTCGGTCAGCAATTGGCGTGGAGGTAGATGGAACTATGTAGAAATAAAAAAAATACATGAATTTCAAATTCCATGCGTTCTCCTTAGATCCAGATCAGCTAGCAGATGGCAAGAAAACCGTTTGTTTAAAGGAACACACGAATTAAAAGAAACAAAGTAATATGGAAATGATCTAAGGTAGACAGACATGCTCTGCAACACGAAGACTACAAGAAACACAAATGTAAAATAAACATTGACTAACATTTAAGTGTTACAACAAGGCTACAGTCTTGTGCACCACAAAGACATTAGGCTGATTTATTCTCAGGAATACTAGCTAGCAGTGCTGCCTAAGAGAGATGGTACTTCGTCATGTGGCAGAGTGAACCCATCCACACCCCGAAAGTTCACCTGTTGCTTGTTTCTGCACTTAATGTGCAAATGGTGACTGGAGTCAGCAGGAATTTGGCAGAAATACAATATTTAAATTATTTTTGGAGTCCAAACACTCTCCTTAGAGCAAAGGTGATAATTCATGTAACAAGAAAACATTACCTAGCGGAGTTGCGAGCTGAGTTGGGAGCAGTCTGCTGCAGTCCTGTGTTCTGACCACATCGTTGTGTCCAGGAAGTGGTTAACTGCACCGAAAACACCGCGGAGCGGAGTTGCGAGCTGAGTTGGGACCAGTCTGCTGCAGTCCTGTGTTCTGACCACATCGTTGTGTCCAGGAAGTGGTTAACTGCACCGAAAACACCGCGGAGCGGAGTTGCGAGCTGAGTTGGGAGCAGTCTGCTGCAGTCCTGTGTTCTGACCACATCGTTGTGTCCAGGAAGTGGTTAACTGCACCGAAAACACCGCAGAGCGGAGCAGAGTTGCGAGCTGAGTTGGGAGCAGTCTGCTGCAGTCCTGTGTTCTGACCACATCGTTGTGTCCAGGAAGTGGTTAACTGCACCGAAAATACCGCGGAGCAGAGCGGAGTTGCGAGCTGAGTTGGGAGCAGTCTGCTGCAGTCCGCTGTATACGCGGAGTCGTAGCAGGATGGAGCCCGATGTGAGACCGCATCCAGTTTCCCATGCGTGGTCACCCCCCGTGGGAAAGAAACTAAGAACGAAATCCGAACCGGCCGTGAAACCGGCAAGAACTGGCGCAGTGCAAAGGAGCACGGAGCGGATGGAAATCCTGACAGCGATCCAAAAGGACCTGCCTTCAGAGAGGACGGTGAGTGAATCTGTCATCTTAAACTCCCCCACTCCACCTTCACCCCCTCTACGAATGAAACTTTTTCTGAAGGTGCTCCCGAGGCTCGGCCAGAGAGGTCAAATCAAGGGTCAAGCAAGCATAGTGCCACGTCTCCACCTGTATGTACTTCTATTATGGTGCCGTCCCCCACCCCGGGTGACCCTAAGAAAACACAAGGCAAACGTGATATCGATACCGATGCTGACACATTTCCACCTTTGGAAGCCCAGTCCCTAGCCGAGTCCTCAGGAAGAGTGGACCTTCTGGATCCTAGGACCCTCAACCCAACCTCTTCCGTGAGTCCAGGGGACACCGTTAGGATGCGTCTGGAGACCACTGGTAAGGTGAGGTGGGAAAACGCGACGGGTGAAAAGGGGACGCCCGGCACGCGGACCACCGAGAGCCATGGAGTGGCGGGTCAAAGGGAGACAACTGACATGAAGGAGCTCCAAATGCTAAAGGAAAAAGAAAACCTGCGGGCGTGCACTCGCGAACCAAGCCATAAATCGGGGGGCGCCCCACATGCAAAAATGAGTACACAGTACGCTGATACAAATTCTGAGAGTGGTGAAGGAGCGAAGGGGGAAACCCTAAATCCCCAACAACCCCCGCTCAATGTACCACAAAAAGAAGGCCTAGATGGCAGCTATAAGGTCACTCAGGTAACGGCATTGATCCATGGAAATCCTAGTGCTGCGTCACCCACTTTAAAACAAACAAAAAAAGCGAGTAAACATCCTAAAAGACGATCAAACGAACGAAAGCACTGCTCGGAGACAAACAGCAGCGAAACGGACTCAGACCTAGATATGGACTTAACTTCAGAGACAGAAGAACTGATAAGACACGATGAGGCAGCGATCGAAGTGGACTCAGATACCGAAACTACAGAATCGGCTGACCTGATAAAGAAATCAAAGGTTGCATCAAATTCAGAAATCTTGGAAAAAGGGGAAATTAAAAGCTCAACCGACCACACCTTCTTAAAAATAGGAAGAAAGAGGGTACTCCAAGAAAGCAAAAAAACTGGTCACAAAAGATCAAAGTTCGTATCAGAGACACCAGAACAAACAAGCAAAAAAGTTCGAACTAGAAAAGACGTGCAACTAAAGGGGCCCTCCATCCCCCCAAATCAAAACTTCTTGAAGGCCGTCTTCACTTAACACCAAAAAAGAAAAATTCTAACAGATGACGAAGTATCGGACGCAGACATGTTGGAAGCAGTAGGGGATCTCCCACAAGCTCTTAAAGCGAGAAAATCTGTTTTCGACGCAAATGACATCCAGAGACAGGAGCAGCAAAACGAAAATGCAAAAGTACAAAGTCTAAAAGACACGGAAGAGCTATTAAGAAACAATATAACAGCCGAGAATACGAATCAAGGCGCGAGGGAAAAACTGACGGCCTCTTTAATTAGCCAACCTACTTCCTACCCAAAGAAAGTAATTCAAGAGACGAAAAGCCAAGCAGAAAACCCGAGCAAGGGATCGGAGGTGATTAAGGAAGTAGAAGGGCAGATTATTAGCAACGCAAACTCAGAGAAAAACCAAGCAGGTGATGGGGAGCAGCAGGTGGCTTGGACAAGACCACACCTGTCGCTGGTCTCTCAAAGCAAACCAGTCTCAGAGGTAAGGGACTTGCCCAAAACCCTTTGGGACCAGGTTTTAGCGAATAAGGGGCGAAGTAATCAAACCATGCTAAATGAAAATGGCCATAGCCCTCGACGAGACTCCTCATATAATGACCTCCAGGCAACTACACGAAGAAAAGAACAAATCCTGGCATCTCCAAAAAAGAGACGTTTAAGTGACATAGCAGCAGCAATGCAAAAAGAGTCGCCGAGTAAAAAACCAGACATGATCGCTATCATGTCGGCTATGACTATTGTGCTGGCCCCATTTTGCAAATTATATGAGGCGATCAAAGAAGAGGTGAAAGACAACACCGCAATTTTATCCAACATGATAAACAAAATGTCTCACGTTGAAAGCTATATCACAGCCATAGAAAATCGTGCTACCTCCCCTTATCGCAATTGGGAAAGTAAAATCAGTAAACTCGAGAAAAAGATAGAAATTATGGAACAAATAAACAACGAGCAGCGGGCTCAACTACACAGCCAAAAACCACAAATTCAGTTATCACAGCCGCAGCCTAAACTGATAGGAAATACCACTCAAACGCTGTTGGCGTTTAACAAATCCACATCCAAAAGGCTTGACGAAATCCAACACCAGTCAGTCGATTTAAGAAGTCCACCTAAAGACGAAAACCAGTCCCGAGTCCTAATAAACAGCAAAAAAACGAAGGCACACCTGCAAGAAAAAGTAAACTTAAACCGCCAACAAAGTTGCATAAAGAAGGTAACCTCTCCCAAATCACCGCAAACGGCAGAAGAGTTTATGCTACAGTCTGACCTAATGAATATGTCGATCTATGAAGAAAACGAGCAAATAGAGAAAAGCAGAGACATAGAGCAGATAGGGCCAATTGTCGGACTACAGTTACATCAAAAGGACGAAAAAGGGGACAATAGAGGGGTCGAAATGGAAAATGGAAATAAAGAGGCCACGGCGACACCGCAACAAAACCGAGGAGTCGTCGTCTCTAAAGAGAGACTTAAGCCAGCTTCAGAAAAGGCAAGTACCAAGCCTAAAGGACTCAATGAAAAAAACAGCCCAGTGAAATTAAGAGCCCAAAGGGGAGAAAGAGGAGATAATAAAATGAATAAAGACGCACTAAGAGTGTTCAAGCTTGAGCAAAGAGAGATAGAGAGCGGCCACCTGATTTTGAACAGACCTACAATCATGAAGATTATGAACAAAACAAAATCTTTATACAAAATCAGACCAGCAGATGTGGTGTTAGTAGAACCATACCACAGAGAGAAAAGGGCCAAGGCCTATGTTCACATTAAAGCAGGAGAAACTGAGCGGATTGACCAACTGGCGCACGAAGAATTAAAATCATTGGGTTTCACCCTGACTGAGATCACAAAGCCAACGGAGCAAATATTGTCGAGTAAGAAAAAGGCTGATATCGCCATTAGATCAGTGCACTATAAATCAAGGACAGAAGACATGTATCGCCAAAACCGCAGACAAGAGGCAGTAGAGAAGGATGGACTAAGAGGGCCCTTCCGTGACCACCACTGGGACAAGGAGATAAAGAAAACCACACGAAAGAGATATCACGACACTCGTGACGAAATCTGGCGACGTTACAGAAGTGACCAGCGGGATAGGGTTTATAGTCGCTCTGAAAGTAGTCCGCCTCGAGGAAGAAAACCAGAGCAACAGAGTGAGGTTGGCATTGAAGCAAGGAGGAGAGACGACAAAAACAGTTCTCCAGACCCCAGAAATGGTGTAAAATCTGTAAACCAGGAATAAGGCCCCTGGAAATGGTTCACTCAAAAATGGAATAAAAACAACAAAAAATAGCAACGACCGGGGCCGTTCGACGTTGGCGATTTTACACTCTGCTACGATGAGGAACGGCCTGAAATAGAGACCTTCACTCTGTGCTCGTGGAACACAAGAGGGCATGCCCACTTGACAAAGGTCGGTGAAGTAAACCTGGGGTTTTACGATATGATATGTCTCCAAGAGACATGGCTGATGAATAAACCTGCATTGGACGGCTACACAGTTGAAATTTCACCGGCAGTGAAAGGCTTACTAGGCAGACCATCATCTGGCCTGTTGGTGGCGATTAAAACGGGCCAAGGGTTATCGGCTCCAATTATATGGAAGGAGGCATACGAAGTATTGGTGGTGTTGACCTCGTGGAAACAGATAAGCGATAAAAATGAAATCAGCTCTACAAAAAATGTAGCAATTATAAATTGTTACTGGAACCCTCAACGGATGTCTATTAAAACATTCTGTGACAACATGAGGGGCACCATCGATAAATTGTACGAGAACTTTGACTCGATCGACATCATAATATGCGGTGACTTTAACGCAAAATGCAGTGTCCTAAGGCCCACTGGTTTGGGTAATGAAAAAGGGAACAGATCAAGAGAAGCATCTTACGAACGAGGGAAAGCCTTGAACCAAGTTATTAAAGCAAGAAATATCCAAAACGTTGCCAATCTGTTCCCCTTACAAGTAAATCTCCCAACATGGGAGCGACACTTGATTACATCTTTATCTCTGATGGCCTTACAGCAGGTATCACAAGCTTTAAAGTATTAAAAACAGAACACAGTGATCATAACCTGCTTACTTGTGTTTGGCAAGGCAGTAAACCGTCTAAAGAAACATATGGAGCAACGCTCGACTTAAACTCCCAAAGAACAAGGCTTAAGATAAGCGAAGGGGACATCGCTAAAATCAAGCAAGGTTGGGTCGAAAAGGTTGATAAATTGCAGGAATCAAACCGCGATGAACGACCAAACTTTTTACCCCTGTTACTGGCCTACGAGATCCAGGCTAAAAAGTCCACTAAGACACTCGGTACCGGA
The DNA here is from genome assembly GCF_040938575.1 of Ambystoma mexicanum. NCBI lineage: Eukaryota > Metazoa > Chordata > Amphibia > Caudata > Ambystomatidae > Ambystoma > Ambystoma mexicanum. Next base: position 1,289,699,264 of record NC_090930.1, on the reverse strand, counting down.
AGACATGCATTTAACAAAGCACTGGTTGACAAAAGAAAAGAGGTGCGCAAACGAAAAAGAATAGCGAAAAAAACAAATGCCTCCGCCGATTGGGAGAAATGGAAGCAAGAAACAAAAGGGTACAAAAACTGGCTAAAACAGCAGAGAGCTTCCCAATTGCAATTAGATGCGGAGCTTATGATGTCCAAATTACAGACAAAAAAATCCAGTGAATTTTGGGGCCTTATAAAAGAAATGACAAACACTCCAGGCTCAGCGCAGACAAATGCGGTGGCCGAATCCAGCTGGATTGCTTATCTGACCAGAGAATTCAAGAGACCAGACGGCGAAGTGTACACAGAGATAAATCGGTCGAATTCATCCTGGATCGATGTATCCAACCCCAGTGAAATAGAAGCATCAATTACCAAACTAAAAACATCAAGAGCCCCTGGTCCGGATGGTCTTACTAACATGGACCTTAAGCGGTACCCGGAAAAATGGTCAGAATTGATCAGTAAAATCTTTCAGGAGTGTGGCAGAAAAAAGATGATCCCCGAAACATGGCGAACTGCGATCATCGTCCCCATTTACAAAAAGGGAGCCCGAAATGAGCCAGTAAGCTATAGACCCATCGCTCTTTTGGACATTATAGGCAAGATCTTTGCGACGTTGCTATTGACCCACTTTAAATCATGGGAACAAAACAGCCCGTCGAGGGACTTCCTACAAACAGGTTTCCAAAAAAACGGGAGTACATCAATAAACATCCTAATCCTCAACATCCTGAAAGCCAAGGTCAAGGATGGGGCGCCCAGGATTTTTTTGGCTTTCGTGGATCTATCGAAGGCCTTCGATAAGATTGATCGTAACAAGTTATGGTCAAAACTACACCACTGGAAATGTCCGGAAGAGGTGTTGGAGCCAATAAAAGCCCTCCACGAGAAGACAAAAATCAAGGTCAAACTGAATCAACAGGGTACATTATCTGAAGAGATTGAAGTCTATAGAGGCGTCAAACAGGGCTGTCCACTGGCCCCCGCCCTGTTCAATGCATTTTTGGGAGATTATGGCCAGTCAGAAAGCAAAATTAGAACATTTCCCCCAAAAATAGGAAATACGGAGATCCCTCGCCTGTTGTATGCCGATGATGTCATACTAATCGACCAAACTCCAGTTGGTCTTCAGCGCAAACTGACTAATCTGGCAAAGTATATGAGAGAAAATAACCTGGAGGTCAACGAGTCAAAAACCAAGATCTTGGTCTTCGAAAAAAGCAAAAAAAAGAACAAAACAGCAGACATGGTTTCTGGAGAACACTGAAATCGAAACCGTAAAAACCATCAAATACCTAGGGGTATTGATGGACTGTTCTGGAGTGGACAGGGTCTGGCAACTTCAACTATGGGAGAAATCAAAGCGGCTGACCGCCCAAATAAGAGCAGTGGACAGAAAATACAGCAAATTCTCACTCATCCCAGCCATAACCTTCTACAAAACAAAGGTGGTCCCATCAATACTATATGGTGCCGAGTCATCGCTGTGTTTACCACATAAGCTATGGCCCAAATTGGAGGGTTACGTATGGAAAACAGTTCTGGGTTTACCCAAATCGACCTCCATGCCGGCAATCAGGCGTGAATTGGGCCTAGTTTCACTGACATCCATGGTGGATCAAAGCGCAATGAGGCTATTTAGAAAAATCATCATGTCTGACTCCCTGCGATTATATGAAATTCTGAGGAATGAAAAGAAAAAAGGGAAATGCTCTGCCTTATCCAACTGGGCAGAGAAAAGAGGAAACGACCTAGCACAAATAGCCTGCTCCGAACAAGACCTGAAGGAAAATCCGGACCGTGTCAAACGCAAAATGGAAGAGTGGGATTGGATCACCACAGTGGAAAAGGCAACTAAAAACAAACTTTTAGCCACCCTACCTCCGACCTTCAACAAATTAAAAACGCCGCTAAAATACTGTCAAAAATTCCCGGATAAAAAACTGAGAAACCTTCTATTGAAAGCAAGATTGAACTTACTCCCCACGCGGGAGATCATGGCCATTCGCGACCCTAAGACCACAAAGTCCTGCCGTCTCTGCAAAAACCTGGATACGATTGAATCCGTCAAGCACCTTGTGATTAACTGTCCAATGACCAGAGAAAACAGAATAGCTTACCTTCGCCCTTTGCTAGACAACGCCTGGATCTTGGAGCCCGACGAGTGGTGGGATAGACTAATCTCAGGAGAGAAAACGAATTGGGCAGTGGCAATGGCGAAGCAAATAGAGCTAGCGATGAAAGAAATAAATACTCATAACACCTCATCGCAATTACAATAAAGGATAGACTTTCTTTCTTTCTCTGTCATCCACTTAAAGTCGCAACGCACGCACATGGAGAGTGAGGTAGCGTTGCGTGAAGACTTTTCCTTTTCCTTGGAAAGGGAAGGAAAGTGAGAGGACAATTTCGTTTTACTTTTGATAAAACTCAGTTTTTCTTTATTTTTTAAACTGAGTAAATGTTTCAATAAAAAAAAAAAAAAAAAAAAATTACCTAGCATAAAAAACGAAACATGGTAACATTCATGTACAGACCCATCAGACAGAAGGCTGGTTTACAAGCACTTATGATAATGTATTCTTTGAAGACAATTCCACACAATGTACTTTGACAACACTATGGTTAATCAAAAGAAATAAAAGAAATACAAATAATAAAGCTGTACATTGACTTAAAGCAATAACAAAAGATAATGAGTTTAAAATATAAATACAATAACCTCATTCATCTGCTTAAGTAGTGCCTGTGAATAGTCTTTTCTGAAGACTGTAGCCAATTGCACATATATAATACGTTTCGTCAAAGGGTGGAGACCTAGGATCCTTAATACATTCGTGTTTCGACTGTGGGCACTTCCACAGTAATTCATGCTTTTCAGTCACAAATAAAATATTGAGGTCTCACAGTCCAGAGTGGAATGGTCCCATAGTGACAGTCAGTAAATAATTCAAAAATTAATGTTCGTAGTTGCCAGCATCATTGCAATACATAGTGATGATTCAGCCCCACAACTTTCAAGATTATGGTACCAATCAAGATTCACAGATAGAAAATAGGTTGAACTGACTGTCAATGAGATTGTATTGGTCTTATCAGTTCCCAATCCAAAAGATATGTATTGCAGCTTCAATCCTAGGGATTGGGGGTCTGTGACGCCCAAATACAGCTTCCTGTCAACAACATATCTTTATCTTCTTGCCACCATCCAGATAGCAAGGCTTTCTTTGTCATAGAAATTGCATCTATGTAGCAGATCATTTTTCTGTCAACAACCATGGTGACGTTGCCCAAAGGTACCAGCATGTAAAACTAAATGTAAGGGTAGTTCTTAGCAGGTTTGTGTCTGCAGGGACACCCATTTTGAAGGTGCTCTATACAGAGGTCATTTCAAGGGATGTCTAGGAAATATCATTGGGGTAATTCATAGAAATCAGCGCACAAGTGGAGCATGCGGCTGGCGCACAGAGTGCGCATGCAGCAGTCTGTGCCAGCCGCGTGCGCCAAAACCCATTTCAGCGCACAGCGTATTCATGGATTTCAACATCCATAACCAGCCGTGGCGCAGAGTGGTGCAGCGACCCTGCAGCAGCGCCAGTTACGCCCCCAACCTCGCCCCGTGCACCATTAACAGCGCACAAATCCAGTACATGGCGCAAAGGCCAGTGGACCAGCATACTGCCCCCAACCACAAAAACCTGTGTAAAACTCCCGTTCACCCCTCTGAATACACATACCCTGCTCGAGCTAGCGAAAACGCATGTAAAACTCCCAGTGCATGTATTTGGGGGGTGCGCGGGAAGTTTCACAGGCGATAGGCCCCGTGCGAGTGGGGTACGTGTATTGGGGGAGAGCGGGAAGTTTAGCATGCAATAGGACCTGTGTGAGCGGGGTACGTGTATTGGGGTGCACGGGAACTATCACACGCGATAGGCCCTGTGCGAGCGGGGTATGTGTATTGGGGGTGCACAGGAAGTTTCACACGCGATAGGCCCTGTGCGAGCGGGGTACATGTATTTAGGGGGTGCGCGTGAAGTTTCACACGTGGTAGGCCCTGTGCGAGCGGGGTACATGTATTGGGGGAGCGCAGGAAGTTTCACATGCGATAGGCCCTGTGCAAGTGGGGTACGTGTATTGGAGGGTGCGCCAGAAGTATCACACCCGATAGGCCCTGTGCGAGCAGGGAATGTGTATTGGGGGGTGTGCGGGAAGTTTCACACGCGATAAGCCCTGTGCGAGCTGGGTACGTGTATTTGTGTGGTGCGCAGGAAGTTCCACACGCGATTTGGCATTGTGGGCCCTCCCGGGTGTGCAGTTCATCCCCTCCCCATGCCCTGCAGGCAGGCCACACCACAGGGGACTACCCTACAACCCTCTCCATGCCCTGCAGGCAGCCCTGACCACAGGGGACCACCCTACAACCCTCACCATGCCCTGCAGGCAGCCCACACCACAGGGGACTGCCCTACAACCATCCCCATGCCCTGCAGGCAGCCCACACCACAGGGGACTACCCTACAACCCTCCCCATGCCCTGCAGGCAGCCCACACCACAGGGCACTACCCTACAACCCTTGCCATGCCCTGCAGGCAGCCCACATGGCACCATGCTCTTGTGAGCCCCAACTCATGTCCCCTTGCACCCCCACCCACACAGCAGTGACGGGCATCTGACAGCAGGCCCTGACTCATGTCCTCCTGCACCCCCACCCACCCAGCAGTGACGGGCACCTGCCAGCAGGCCCCGACTCATGTCCCCCTGCACCCCCACACACCCAGCAGTGACGGGCACCTGCCAGCAGGCCCCGACTCATGTCTCCCTGCACCCCCACCCAACCAGCAGTGACGGGCACCTGCCAGCTGGCCCTGACTCATGTCCCCCTGCACCCCCACCCACCCAGCAGTGACGGGCACCTGCCAGCAGGCCCCAACTCATGTCCCGACCCCAACCCGTCATCACTATACACACTCCTGGCCCTTATGTCCACCCAAATCCCACCCCACGCCACCCCAGTCCAAACACCCAAACAAGCATTACATGCACCCCACATTGAAATCCCCATGTCATGATAGATCCGAAATGGCAAGTATGCACATCAATACATGTCCGTCACACACACACAATGGGTGCAAGTGAATGAGAAAACCCACATCGTGACATGCATGACACCAAAGAGAGAATAGCACACATTGAAGTATATAAAAAAATGTATTAAACACAACAGCAAGGTAATGAAATGAAATCACACAATAATGGAAATAATAAAAAAAATGCTGCTAGTCCAAAATAATAAGAAAATAAATGTGTGAAAGCAGAATCCAAATCAATCCAAATGAACATTGGTCCAAAGAGTCTGTCCCGCAAATCAAATCCAAAGGAAAAAAATAAGACAAATCCATTGATCCATGGTAAAAAAATTTTGGAAAAAAGTGAAATCAAGTGTCCAATTATATACAAAGTACAAATCCAGGGTCCGTAAGCCCCACCATTGAAAGGAAACCTACAAAAAAAACCTACATATGAACAACTATATACAAAAAGGTGGAGCATTGTCCAAGCGCCCCAAATCAAATAAAAACAGAAAGGAAACCTAACACTAATTAACTATATACAATGGCGGCGGGCAAGTCCTACGGCTCACTTGTTGATTTCCCAGGCCAGGGCATCATCGAACTCCCGTTCCACGTGCTGGAGGCAGGCCTGCTCCATGGCCGCGAGGTTTCGCAGATATAAAGCCATATCCACCTCCAACTCCCTGCGAATTGCCTCAAGGCACTCAGCCCCCCTCAGCACCCTGCGCATGGGGTTCTGCGCCCTGACCATAGTGAGCCGTGCCTCTTCCGCCCGCCGCCGCTCCGCATTTATCTGCTGGCCCAATCGCTGCCACACGGAAGACACTCCCAATCCAGGGTCCTCCTGCCCTCTGGCTGATGCCTGCCCCTATGATGTTGATGGCCCCGAGCCATCATCGCTCCCACCTTGAGCCTGCTGCTGCCGTGCCTGTTCCCTGGCTCTTGGTGCCTGTACGTCCTCCTCCTGCTGATGTGCAGTTTTTGGGGTAGCCACCCATGCTGGAACTCCGACTCCCGACTGTGGCAGGGATGTGTCCTCCACCAGCCTGGCCGCTGGGTCAGAGGCAGCTCCACAGGGTGCCTAGGTGATACTTGGGCTGGAAGATGGCACAGAGGACGACTGGCACATAGGGGGTTCAGTTGAGATGGGGGTCAGTACAAGGTCCAGCACACGGAGGAATCCACCACTGGTGACACATCCCAGTAGGTCGACACGGTCAAAGAGGCATCCGAGATAACATGCAGAGTCTTCAAGAAAACTCTGCAGGTCATCTTGCATGCCCTGTTGACGCAACCCCATCCCAGCCAGGACAGGCTCAACCCGGTCCCGGATTGCCATGTCCGCAGGGAGAGGAAGGCCAGGTGTTGTGCACTCATCCCCTCCCTGAGAACTGGTCTGGACGAACGCATCCCTGCTGATGTGGGATGATGCAGTCACAGGATCGGGGACAGGATTACACACAGGCACCTCCGCGGTGGCCTGTGCTGCCTCCTGTCCTTGCCTCTGGACTGCACCACTAGCACCAGTGGAATCCCCCCTCCAGACCCCATGTGTGTGTCCCTTCCACGGCCTTCTCCTCCTCAACCAAACCCACCACCAACCTGGATGACTCCATGCCATCTTCCTCCATCCGACCCTGTGGGGTCTTAGCTGCCCCTTCTGCTGCCAAGGAGTCCACCTCTGACCTCTGCCTCTTGGACCTACCCTGGGCAGCTGCGGCCATGGACGTGGCACCAGACTCCTCACTCCCTGACGAGATGACAACATGGGAGGGGAGCCGGGCATTGCGTCTCCGGCTGGCGGTGCGATCCCTGCCGCTTTGCTCCACATCACCGTCTCTGCCCTCTTCATCAGTTGATGCTGCAGACAGGGAGAGATAGAACACAGGCATCAGGGCACTGTACAATGGTCTGATACACACATGACAGTTGCACATGAGTGGCTGTGTCAAACTTCACACATGGCATCACACTCCCCAACACACATATCATTTCAACTCACACACATGAGCAAATCACCAGGAATGCGGCACCAGGCAGCACCATCCATACACAAACAACAGCATGAGCAGCTGAAGGTTATCCTGATGTCACATGCAACACGGGGAGTGCAGAACACATGCACACACGCCACCAGACATATATGCATCTGTACATCTCCACCACCTGTCGCAGTGATAACATTGCCATCCATGTCACATCTGCAAATCAGCCTCCTACATGTCAGTGTCACATGCATCCATGGTGTATCACAGTTGCACACTTGTCAAATACACACACATGCACATGTACATAGTGCAGATACATGCAGGTGGAACCGGCATCCATGTGAGACAGCACAACCATGGCACAGTACATACACAGAAATTGAAAAATGTGTGCACCCACACATGCATTCCGGCAGCATGCTTTCCAACACATACACCATCGATGTGTCTCACACATGACAGGACTCACATGCGGCAGGCTCATGTCCCTGTACATACACATCCATACATGGCCCTACAAAGACATATGTGCAACCTCCACACTCCTGCCACACCTCAACATGCACAGCGTCCAATCAGTACGGGTCTGCCTCTCAAGGACCTGGAGGTGGAGTGCTGGGTGTATACGTTCCAGGACCCTCATCTGGTTGTTGGTTAGGCGGACCCGGCACCCCTCAGCATCCGCTGCCTTCAAGAGGCGCTGGGCCTTGTTGAGGGTCCTGGACCTGAAGTCCTCCCAGTGCTTCTGGACATGTTGAATGTCGCGGACTGCCACCCCCTCCACGTTGATGGCAGCCACAATGTCCATCCAGATCCTCTTCCATCCTTCATTGTCGGCGTGCAAAGTTCCAAAGAGGGCATCATACTGCCCCAGGACTCACTCCACCAGGATACCAACTTCATTTGCACTGAAGCTGGTAGCCCTCTGCCTCTCTGGCAGGGGGTTGCCAGTGGTGCCAGTGGTGTTGTGTCTGACATGGCAACCCCAGAGGCAGGTGTGGGTGGGCAACTGAGTCCTGGGGCCAAGCTGTGGAGCGATGGAATACCAGTCAGGAGTCTTCTGTTCCAGCAGGGGTGGTCACACCAACTGGACCCCTGCAGATGGCCGACGTGCAGGCTCCAAATAGCAGGGCACGTGGCCAGCAGGCAGGAAGGCAGCAGCAGATTGCTGGTGTGAGCGTGCTCGGGGATCTGGGCGGCAGGAAAATGGCCTTCTGGGCCGGAGCGTGGTCTTCCATTTGTTGTTGCATGGCCAGCTTGATATGGAGGGATTTGGCATGTGAAAAAACTGCACGTCAGCCCAATTGCCCAGAACAATTGTTGTGTACACCTCCCATTGGCACTACTCCATCTGTGCCGGCACTACTCCATCTGTGCCATGGCTGGGAGGCCATGTAAGGTCAGGGGTACCTCAGCTGGGTGTACTCCACGTGGCGGGCGTGGTCAGGGACGTGGCCGGGGTGAGCAGGGAGTAGGGGGCGTCCAGGGTGTCCAGGGTGGCTGCAGAGGGGGAAGAGGCAGGGGTGCTCCAGCTCGGCACGATGTGCCACATGTTGGTGCAGTCATGCCACCACCCCCTGGGGTCCAGGAGATGCAGTTCTTGCATCTGGCACTGGCGCCCATGTGACTCGGCAGTCCATTTCATCGACTGCCACGGGCCCAAGGGTAGTGGTAGCTGCAGGTGCAGCTGTGGACACCACCACCCACGCTCAGGGTCTGCCAGCGCAGGCTGCGTTGGCACTTGAAGAGTCCATGACCGAGACATGTGTCCCATGGCCAGTAATGTCATCTGCTGCCCCAACCAGCGGGGTGTTGGCAAGTGCAGGGGCAGATGCAGCCGACACCACCCCGGTTGTGAGTCTACCAACGAGGACAGTCCCGGTCAATGACCCTGGCACAGCAGATGTTGCTGCGCAGGGTCCATTCCAGGGCACGCAGCAGCCACTTATGCAAGTCAGGGCTTCACTCCATGTTCCCCCTGCCACTCCCTCGGCTCATTCCACCAGCGCCACTGCCCATACTGATCAGGGCGGCATTTGCCAGCCAGGGTCTGGACCAGCGTCCAAGAGGAGGAAGGTTGCACCAGCAATGGAGGCTGGGACCCCAGACACAGCTACGGCCTCCGGCATGTCGAGGAAGAAGCCTTTCTGCAAGCAGGAACTGGAATTCCTCGTCGACTACGTTCGGGAACACAACCGTGACATGCTAGTGGGGCCAAATTGTCAAACTACGGCTGCCCATCGTAATACCCACTGGAAGCAAGTTGCGGATCATGTGAGTGCATTTGGCCATGAGGTGCGCACAGCGCAAGAGTGCAAAAAGCTTTGGAATGACCTCAAATGAAGCACTAAGGCAAAGCATGCCTCTAATTACAACATGACTCTGGTGACTGGCAGTGGGCCACCACCTGAGGAGGAAGACCTCACTCCGCACGAGGCACTCGTTGCAGAGTTCATACCAAAAGGAATGGTCAAAGGAGTTGGAGAGATGCCAGACTTTTATGCCCAGTCCAGTGAGTGATGTTGCCTGTTGGTGGACGACATGTGTGTTTTGCTTGTGTGATGTGTTGTGCTTGACTGCCACTGCATGTCATGTGTACATGGTTCTCATATCCAAGTCATGCAATGCTTCTATGATGCGTGCCTGCTGTGCAGGATAGTGGACATGTAGTGCAGACGGGGACTGTCCTCACCACCACACTTGCACGCTAATCACATGCTAGTCACCCAGCTGACCCTACAGTCCATGTTCCAACTCAATGGCCCTTCTGCATGTAGCCTGGGGTGTGTTCCCTCTCAGCACTGGGACTATGTCATTGCATGACTGACGTGCATGTGTCCTCTGCATGCATGTGGGTACTCCACGTAGGCATGCTCCCTTGCCCCTCCACCAACCCTGCACCCCAATTTCAACATTGCACAGGTGTGCACCATGTTGGTGTACTGCAACGGCCTGTTCAAGACTCCTGTGTACATGCAAACTTATACCAGCCAACCTGCCAGACACATGAAGTGGTGTACATCCTCTGCACTTCATGCAGGTTGTCTCACTTGGACTGTGCAGATGGCAGATGCTCCGCAGGGACATGAGTTCCCATTCATGCTCCATGTGTATTCCATTCATGCCCCTAGGTATCCTTGACTGAATGATCATTGTAGTATGTGTCCAGGATGACCTACATTTCTTTGCTTTTGATCATCCATTCCATGCCCACTTTGGCTCAGTCCTGCATCACACACATGTTTAGGGTGTCACAGTCTGTCCAGGGCATGGGTCTTGCCCCGTTTCAGGCCCACTGACTCTGTTCAACTGGTGTAGCGGCTTCTGCACACATGGCTGTACTACTGAGGGGTCAGCATATGTCCTGCTTTCTGTTCCATCATCATCTGCTGTGTTGTCAGTTGACTCAGATGATGCAATTGATGCTAGCCCCCACTGTCTCCCAATACACAGGTCTCTGGTCGCCCTTTCGCTGCCATGCAATGCATCCCTAAATTTTCACTTGGGGGGGTTGCTTGTAGCCATGCAACAAATTGCAAGCACATTGCACGTGATGCCTGAACTTGCCCTTGCACTGCCTTCAAGTTAATTGATACACATCATGATGTACTTGTTCATGTAGATAGTGGATAATGTACACATGTTCTGCACTGCACCAACCTACTCCAGAGCCGTGATACACTGTTCTACATGCCTAGTCCCTGATGCTATGTCAAAGTGACCTGGCATGCATGCCAGGTTCACATTTGTGTGAGACATGTCTGCTTCATGTGGTGGCTGTCTGTGTGATGTCTATGTGTATGTGTGTTATGTGCTTCTGACATGTGTACTGAGGGGCCAGATGGTGGTGGGACCTCCACCTGTGATGGATCGGGACACAGGGTCAACCTCCACACCAGTTGCTGATGTGCCTGGGGCATCACGTCGACGGGGGAATGTAGTGCTGCAGCCGCGGGCGGTGCCAACCCAACAAGGACTTCAGCGCCTTGGGCCCCGCAGGTGTCAAGCCCAGCAACGCGGTGGCTGCGTGCCACCGAGGTATACTGAGTGGGAGCAAGACAATGCCAATTCAGAACGCCTGGGGGCAGCAATTGAAAACATCGCTGTGAGCATGGAGCATGTGGCCCAATCTGTGCTCCCCCTGCTAGGCAGGTGCTTCTCCAGCAGCGGGCGGCACAGTCCACGGCCCGCTCACTCAGGCTGGCCATGGCGGCCTCAGACAGAGCACACCAGGCTGAAATGTTGTCTTTGGGTCAAGCAATTGCTGCTCACACAGAGGCAAACATGGAGGCCCTGAGGGTTGAGTATGATTCCCTCAGATCCACTCTGGGTGTGCTCTTGATGTCCCAGAGGCAGCAGTCAGAGGAGAGGTTTGCTCAGCTTGAGTGTACCATCTCGGCTGAGCTACATGCATGCCAGGAAGTGCATCAGTTGTCCAGCCAGGCCACGCAGGAAGAACTCTGTTTTACACGTGCTACCTTGTAAGAGGAAGCACGCGTACCACGAGATGTTCTGCATGCTGAACTACGTGTCATCGCCGCACAGAACCAGGCTCACCCGTCCGGCAGACTTGCTGCCGATGAGGGGGAAGCTGCGCCTAGGTGTGGTCAGGCTCCTGTACCACGTCTACCTTTTCAGGAAGAGGCTGACTCGGACGACGACATATCTCCCACAGAGGTCGGACTGTGCAGGCGTTGAGCCCATGGAGGTTTTTTTTTTTTTTGTCTCATCATCATCGCATGTGGGTGTTGAGCTGCACCCTGTACTCCCCCTCCTGGGTGCCCCTCCCCCCCGGGTTGTAGGTGGCCATTTTTGATTTTTCATTTTAGTTTAGTTAGTTAACATTGTTTTTGATAGTTAGTTTAATTAGGTAATATAGGTTTTTTATAGTTAGTTTAAATAGTTAATATAGTTTAAAATTGCTTGTATATTGTGCATTCATGTGAAGGTGTGGTGCTTTGTGGCTTTTGAAAGCATCTACTGTCTGTTCCAGCTGGGCCGTTCAAGCTTGTCTCGTGTATGTGTTTGCAGCTTCGGGTCCTGACTCACATAGGCCACTCCTACTTCCCTTATCCTTGGGTTTGCAAGGAAGGTTCGGTGTTACAGTCATTTACTCAAGGTCTTTGGACTGTCACATCTGTGGCCTGTCTGCTGCTGTACTACTTGTGTTAACACTCCTAGTGGGGATTGTGGGGGTTTCATCCACGGCATGTCTGCATTAGATTTGGGTGGGTTCATGATTGATGTGTCCATTAATTTATATACATTGTGTTGTATGTTTATTTTCTTTCCTGTACATGTGCTTGATGCACTTCATGCTGTAGACAGTGGCCGGCACCTTTTGCTGTCAAAGTCACACTGATGGTGGGTGGAATTCTGATGTAAGTCTCTGACATGGCCCAGTCACAACCAGCATGAAGAGACACAAACAGGGAACTTTCCAGCATTAATTATATGTTTTGTGCCATTTCTGCAGGAGAATGAGCCTCCAGACCACCTTTGCCAGCAGACATGGGCCATTGTACGACAGGCAGCTGGCCATGTTCGGTGGGTCAGACATGTGCATGTGTGTGCAAGCAGTGCCACAGGGCTTGTGCTCAGACGTCCAACAGAAGCAGACGTGTTTCCAGGAGCTCCAGGCAAGGTGAGCAGCACAAGGGGGCCACACCGCAGCCAACCTTCCACCAGGCCACTTGCACAAGCATGCTAAGTAGCGCCACTGATGGGGAGTTTTGACAGATATTGTTGTTGAAGCACACAGTACAGCTAAGATGCGTTGGGGGACAAATGGCAAGTTGCTTTCCAAGTTGTCAGGGGCACACGCAGGGGCTGTCGCACATGTCCTCCGGTCCACCCTTCTCGATAGAAGCAGAGTTATTAGCGCAGTAGCGCTCCTAGCCAGAAACTGAAGCAGTGCACAGGGACACCCAGCGAGGCACAGACTCGTGTGCAGTGCATATCATTTGCATGTGCAAATTGACAAGTGCACTACCTATTTTAATCTGCGGATGCCAGAACACAACTTGTACTGAAGTCGCACCTCGTTATACGTGTCTAGCTGCTCACCCAGGGACCATTGTATGATGGGTGATTCTTGACGCATTGGTCTTCCATTTGACGCGCACCCACGTGCGCCTGCCTTACTGCATTGACAGTGTATGAACCAGCACAGGGGCAAGCTAACATATGGGTACAAAGCAGCAGACAAGAGTGTTTGTGGAGGAGTCACTTACTTTGGGGCATTTATGGTGTTGTATGTGTGTGTTGTAGACACACACAGATTAGTAACTCACACTCTCTTTGCAGCATTGAACTGCTCCTGTTACTGGACCTGAGAGTGCGCAGGCAGGAGGCCAGCACTCACCCCAGAGATAAGTCTCTCTTTGGCTTGCATTTGACTCATTTGGTACAATGTGCATGATGAACATGTTTTGTCTGATTGAGTATGTGTTATTGTTAATAGTTTTTTTGTTTTTTTTTGTATTTTCCCTACTTTCCCTTGACAATCATTCTCCCCTCTCCTGCCTTTCCGGTTATCCTAAATACCACTGCCTGTCCAAACATCATATCCCTGACCCTCCTTCCCCACCGGGGTCTCAGTGGCCTGTGTAAGTTTGACCTTGCAGGTGCCCAGACCACGGAGGGGGTGGTTGGTTCGTGCCACTCCTGCGCCTGGACACCGGAGCTGTGACACTACACATCAGTTGGTGCATCATCATTGTATATTATCTACCCAACATGGTACCCATCCTGTAGTAAAATTGTTGAACTGTGCTACCTTGGTTGCTCTATCATTGTGCTTGGACATGTGCTTGGACATTTTCTGATACTTCAAGTCATCTACTGGAGACTCTTCCAGGGTTTTTTGGTGCTTACAGGCTTTTTCCCTGGTTTGTGGGTTTGGCTCCTTGGCTCCTTGGAGTTCTCTGCGATTTGGTATTTCTGCCCAGTGGCGAAAAAATGCAGGACATTGAGCTCCTTCTCCAAGGGGCTCAATGCTTGGGAGCACAGGGTGGGGGATGCAGGGTCATCTTCCCACTCCCTGACCAGGTCTAGGATGATACGAGATGGAAACCTATACCTGCCATAGACCTGGTCGTCAGGCATCCCAAAAAGCCTAGTCCAGGGGGAAAATTTTTGGGCCCTGGCTATTCTCCTCCTCCTGCGGTGTCCCGTGATCAGTGCTGTGACAAATGGGGCATTCATCGTAGCTGTATATACGTGTTTGTTGTTTGTGCGCACTTTTATACTGTGTGCGGGGATGCTAACGCCTGCCTTCCCGTGGCGGACGTGTTGAAGCCTGTGCGCGTCTTTTAGCATGCGTGTGTTTCCCGTACTTGATTCCATGAATATGTGTTCTTCGCGTGCGTGTGGGCTTTCCGTCTATTTCCCTGCAGTACTTCACCAATTACGCCTTCTTTTTCACGCATTGTTCCCCATTCCACGTGTTACGTACCTTTTTGGTGTGTGCGCCAACATTGTGCGCTTTCCCTGTGCACGTCGTGCACAGCGTTTGGTATGTTGCAATGATGTGTGCGCCCGTGTGCACCATGCACGGATTTGGCGCACATCCAGGGGAAAACACGCGCAGGCCCTTCCTTGAATCACCCGCACTTGCTTTTTCACACTTGCGCCATCTTGTGCTGAGATTTTCGCCGCACATTTGTTCCATCAATCGGCCCCCATGTGTCTTCAAGGTAGTCAATAGATGGCTTTAAATTTGGTATTACCCAATTTGCTTGTTTATTTTTGTTTGTTATGTATTTTTGACCTAATTATAGGTGTACGATTTTACCTTCTTCACCATTGACCTACTTACCTGAACATGAGGAACGGGAGTTGCAGGGGTGACCCCCACTCCTCATGTTCCGGTATCTGCGGCTTCAGGGATTGCGGGGGTGTCTCCCGCACCCTAAACAATGGAGGAGGGGGACAAAAATTGCTGGGGCCCCCTGTTTTCGATGGACGGTCAAAACAGGGGCCCGAGCAGTTTTACTGCAGGCAGTCTGCCTGCAAACAAAACGTTTGCCGGCCAATCACATACATCCTAAAATTCAGAAAGGCTTTCATTGGCAAAACAGCATTCATCAGTAAAGCGGCCTTGAAGTTAATTCTAAACGCAAAGACAGCAAGCGATGTCTCTTCAAATACCTACATATACTTAGGTATTTCTTCCAGTCAGTATGATGGTGATTCAGTGTGCAATGAACTACAAGCACAGGGCATTAAAGTCATGAGCACACTCTTTTGTTCTTTACAAATTCCAAGGTTAAAAATCGTTTTTTGAAGCATGAAGCAAAGAAGCTCATAGATATGCCATGCCATACAATCCCATACTTCTCACAACTAGAAACATTTTGCCATTCGAAGGAACATTCCTGGTGCAAAATACCCACACAAATATGATGTAAAGCTCCTTCATGCATTTCTGGAATTTCCAAATGACAAGTGCCATCTTCCTTTCTTTTCATTGTGACTTTACAGTTACAACAGGACAATAGTTTCTCCCAAGATGGGGTGTGATTCTAGCACTTTGTAACACTGTCTTTCCTGTGCCACATGTCTTAATTGCAGTAACACACTCCTGAAATATAATGGCATGTCAAAAAAAAAATTCTCCAGCAATTTGGATTACCATTCATGGCTGATATAAAGTGGTGTGTCTCCTTACTCAGTGTTGAAAAAAATAAAAATAAAATAAAAGTACCCTGTGGTATCACCTTCAACCCACGTAGGTGGGAGCAAACTGGCGTTTCAGGGGTTGAGGGGAGTCGTCGGCAGAGTGCTGCTGAAACAGCCTTAAGGTAATTAGGGAGCATGCATGGGGATGCAGGCAAAAGTGATTTATGGGATCACTGCGCCTCGCCGTCTTTGCAACGTTTTTTTGGTCTGCATTTCTGCTGGTGCAGTGATTGTATAAATCTGCTTCGACCACTGAGGACTTCTCTAGCCATGGATATCCCTCCTTTGTCTGTTGTGGTTCCATTCCATTACCCGATTGCACACCCCAATGACTCTTGCACCTTTGCCAACACCTACCATTGATTTGGGAAAATGACAATGCAACTTAACCCCACATCCAGAACAGCCTCATCATCCTCCTCCAAGACCTGGCAAAAATCCTTCTCCTCTGAGAAGTGAACCTCCTCTTTCTGCTTCATCACTCCCTCCAATTTTAAAAAAAATGCTCCAGTTTCATGATTCTAATTTCTTTCTGTAAGGACTCAAACACAACAAGTCAGCTGGACTAGTGACGAGGGCAAACAGATAGATTTAAAGTAGACTACCAGAGACAATTGGAAAGATTTGTCAGAGACACAGAGAGAAATAAAGTGAATAAAAGACAGGAAAGTTTTCTTTCCTGATTGTTTTGGGTGAATTGAAAAACATATGGCAATACACAACGTAAGTGTTTTGGTAAACTAATGGGTAAAAGTCATTAGGGACTATGAAATCGTGTTTGTTGTTTGCTTTTTGGGGGTTGTCACTCAAATAGGAAAATAATGAAAAGACGAGGGAAACAAATGTAAGAAGTCACCACAAGCCAAGTAGGACAGACGCAAAGCCAAATGGTTTCAGAATTGCAAAAGGTGAAAGGCCTTTTTTCCTTTAAACTTTTTTGGGGAATTAAAAAAGCAATTGAGTTGAAATACACCAGTAGGTATTCCAAGGAAATACCACCTACGTAAATAACCCCTTCATCCAATGGTAGATTTTCACCCTGAAAATCCATCAGTCTTTCCATCCATTCCACAGGTGGATACAATTTTTACATACAGTGTTTTAAAATGTTTTTTTCATTTTTCAACCGAAGTGTAAATGTTCCCCTTTAACACAGGGGACAACATATGTAAATGGTTAAAGGGGGTCATGGGAAATAAAGGTGAGAAATTGGTGTTTCTGATGCCTTCCCTCTCGGCACCTTTTCCGTGTAATGCATGTAAGGATCTGAGCAGACTCCTTTGTGCATTTAAAAAAAAACACAGTGGTGCTATGAACCAACCAGTACTGTAGACTATCCACTCCCACCGCAAACAATAGGATGAAAATGGATAGAAAAGAAAATACAGCTTGTGGTATTTCCAGAACACCACAGGCGCAGAATTCCAGTAATACCACTATTGTTACCACTGGCACAATGGTTAAGGTGTAATTGGGCAGAATTCGAGAAATATTAGTGTGGGTAGTGGTAACAGTACACTGTTGGATTAAATATGTTGGATATTTTGTGTAGGTTTGGGGTCTGGCGGTATTTTCTTAACGCCAAAGAAGAGTGGTAATTTGGTGATGACTTATCCTTGCATTTAGATTGGGTTTGGTCTTAACTCCTTTCAGTGACCATAGGCCTCATCACGAGTCTGGCGGTAACCCTTAAATACGATGGTAGCGCTATTACCACCACATTTAAGGGTCCACCAAATCATGGCTTTGGCGGATTTCCCCCCAGCACTGAGCTGGGGGGAAATCCGCAGCAAAATTGCTGATTTTCAGCGTGATTACTGCCGGCGGGAAATCCGACGGCAGTAATAGCGCACATTTTCACCATTGGGACCAGTGGGGAATGTAGAATTCCCAAATGGGCCCAATGGGGAATGGGCACTAACCATTTCGCCAAACCTGTGACCCGGCATTAATAGCGCCGGGGGTTTGGCGGTAGGGTTATTAACGCTGGCCTTAATAGCGCCGGCGTTACCGCCCAACTCTTGATGAGGCCCCATGTCTTATTATACTATATGGGATAATTTAGTAGTATACCCTATTGGTGGTATTTTCTGGTGGTAAATTACTTAGTGGTGAGCATGATTTTCCTTCCCTACATTATAGCCCCATCATACACAAAACCTTCCTTATTCTTATGTGATCTATAGAGAGCCTTGGACCTACATTCAGAAACACCACAATTTCACATAGAGTATTATCAATAACCTGTGGCGTTATCACTGATTTATCTACATCAGTGAACTATGCTTCCATAGCCCTCATTACTGATTCATTACTGGTTCATGGATCCCCAGTAATTTATATTTTGTATTAGATTTCATACAGAGACCATGCACTGGGTGAACACATGCATACAATTATTTATCACTGCTAATTCTATCTATTCCATCTGCATGGGAAACATGACAAATGTACCACCTAAAAAAAAATCTTCCCCGTGTCATACAGTATTATTCCAATGCCACCAAGAAAAGAGAAAAACAAAACTCCATACACGTTCTGTTTTTATATTGTGTGTATTAGAAACAATTGCAATTCAAAATAAACATCTTACCATTTGCATTATCGCATTGTCTGTAACAAAAAGAAGAGAGAAAAAAAAATAGAGCGACAGAACAAAATTCACTTTGTAACATTATAACATGGCAATTAAATGCAGGGGATTCCCTTTTGGCTACTCTGCCTGCCTGATATTTTTAGAAAGTCATTCGTACAACAGCACACAATAACCTCAATTCAACTTTGGATATTTACCAAAGACTTGTAGTTCTCTCCCACACACCACCTCACTTCGCACGCCTCCGAAGAACGGGCCCAGGGGTTGTCTTTGTAATCTTGAAGGTTTGAAGTGCACAGCGATAACATAGAGTTCTCAAGCCAGTGCTGAGTGAGACTAGGCACGTCTGTCTCACAGCTTAGTCATCCAGATTATCCGTCTCGGGAGCCCAGCAAAAGCAATTGAGGGGTCCCCTGAGGCACCCTCGTTTGTGGAAACAAGGCACAATCACCACACACAAACTGATACGCCAGACACAAGGTTGTATTCCCAAAATCTAGGGTTTATTGCAAAACAAATAGTCTTAGTTGGCCAACTGGTTCCACGCCCTGCGCCGTGTGTCTATCAGACCTCGGGGGACGCAAGAGAGTGAAATTCATACAACAGTTACATATATACAAAACAAGCATCTAGTAATCAGTAGTGTCACAATTTATACCGCCCCTATTGCATTTCCTTTGAACTAGGCACAATGATTGACAGTGGTGTCAAGTTTGACACCTTCAAACATTCATTGTGTAACAGTTTGCAATTTTATAAGCCCACAGACATTAAGTTTGTGTTTTAAAGAACACAATGCTTCTGTTTTCTGCAAGCAAGCTGTGTGTAGGGAGAGACACATTCCAGGCCTCGCTATCTCCTAGTTTCTATTCGTATGCAGGGGGGTCAACTTGCTCTCCAGGGCTGTACCAGGCTCAGGGAAGGGGGGGCTGCAAAGAAGAGCACAATCCAAGTCATTTAATGTTCGTTCCAGTGTTTCTACTGTGCTTACCAAGACTAGCTGGGACCTGCTGTACTGATTAGAATGCCTTGCTGCTCACTTTCCAAGCATATGCGATAGAGAGGACCGGACATTTCTGTCTGAGTTACTGCATTATGTTTCAACACGCCACTCGCGGCCTTGCATTGTGCACTAGTGAAGCAGAATAACATTTCAGCAAAGCAGTTTTACATGAGGCAAAAAAGTAATTGTTAGAGAAAAACAAAATGGCGATTTCAGTCGCTTCAAAATGGCCGCAGCTTAGTCAAGCTTATGGCGATATATTTCTAATACTAGATGCATGAGACGGTTGGTCTTCGGCCAACATAATACATAGCCATATGATCGAGGGGTGTCTATTTTTCTAGATTGACACAATCTGAACTTTTTCTGTCAGACTTTCCCCAGCAGAACTCTGCACCGTCCCACTCTGCTTACATGGGAGACTGCACCAATCAAATTAAAAAGACCGCATCACCCGTTGTTCCACACAATAGCCCATTTTTACAGTAAGGAACTGTAACTAAAATAATTTCCTGGCATGCAGATTCTGCTTGCCGCAAACACAGTGAACACAAAGAGAGAAAAAAAAATATCCGAGTGCCGTTTGAAAATGAATTTCAGAACATGTACTTCCACCTCATTTTTCACATAGAGATTACATTATAATGTTAATGAGTTAGCACTATTCATTAGTTTTGTTAATTAAGTCAGGTAGTTAGGTAAATAATGTAGTCTCCTGTTTATGAGGCATTTCAATGAAAAGAAAAGAAGACAACTAAAATATGCACATTTGCTCTCTCTAGCTTTATATTGGGCTTTCTGTCTGCATTACAAATTCCATACCTTGCATGCCCCCAGCCATATATTCATCTGTTATCTTGGCAACATAAATATGACTATATGTGTGTGAAACATTATTGCTGTGTACATGTAATTTCAACAAACTGTGTATCTGGGAAATATGTGTTTTGGGTAAAATTGATTTTTCTAAGTGAAACCAAAGGGGAGGATCCTCTGACCCATAAAACATACCTCATCACGATGACACTCCATTCCTTCCCCCAATCAAGGGAGAGAGGAGGACTTGGCCAATGATAAATTGTGAAGGGCAGGCTTAGTTATGCTCACACACACACCCATTTTCAAAACATATAAAAAGAGACTGCTTTGGACAGGCAAGAGACTCACTTTCCATTTTCTTGCGAAGCATTTTGCCGGACGACTTCAAATCCAGACAATATCCAGAGATCCAGAACTTAACTCCAGATAGATCCAGAACCAAGCCAGAACTTAAAGCAGAGAGGCCTAGTCCACAAGCTGAATCCTTTTCAGAGGCCTCAGAATCCAGCAACCTAACCAAACTATTCAACAGCAGGGTGAGCTGTTGGATTCTTTGCCAAGAACTTTTGCCAGAACTGGTAGCAGACCCAGAAAGCAGAGCTGTATCCAGAACCAGAGACCAGAACGCTGTGCAGTGCCAAAAACTTTTACCAGAACCAGAGAACAGACCACTGTGAAGTGCCGCTAGCAGACCCCGACCAGACCGCTGTGAGCAGAACCAGTACCAGAAGCCGCCAGAATTCCAGTCCAACCTGTTGACCAGATCCGTGACGAGGCCCATTCCTTCAAAGATTAGGAGTGAGTATCCTGAGGCCTGTGCAGAACCCATCTCTTAGTTTAAAATAATTTGATTCAAAACATTTGAACCTGTCCAGAACTGAATAATAGGAATCATGTGTTCATTCTGTCATTTCAAAGCTGTAAAAGTGTCATTTTGTAATTCTGAAGTTTACTTTAATTTCGAGAAACTACCTCCACAGAATCGTCCGTATCTTTTGATCCGTATGTGCTAGGGACAAGATTTAACTTTCATTTTGAAGCTAAGATCCTTTCTAACGAACCCAAAACCGACTTTCTATTCCTTATAGTTTTTCCGTAATCGCGCTCAACGCATGCGACTAAATTGCCTCGAATTGTCATTTCGCTCAATTTCGTTTTCTGTCAAATTAGCTGCTTTTGCTTGCATTGCTGAAATTCGTTTTCAACCTGATAATCCCTCATTAATCATTGTTAGGTTGACCTGAACTAATTCAAAGTAGCTGTCACCTACCCTGAATCTCCTATCGGGAATTAAAATCATTTTTAGCATATTTTTCCCTTCTTTGCATACCACGTTTAAAAGTACTTTTGCCTGTGTTTAAAACCATCCCTGTTTCTCTAAGCTTGCTAGGGGGGAACTGAAATTCGTATTGTATTGTGATTGTATTTCTGAAAACTGTGTGCTTTACTTCCATCTCCTTATATTGCATAGGGGGGAGGTGAATTGTCAGAAGGGGAAAAGTGATCATATTATCTCTTGTTGAAACCATCTCAGTTATTTCTTTGCTGCATTCTTTTCCACCATTGCATTTCCTTGAAACCATAAAAGCATTCTCTGCTACCTCACACTTTCTATACTAACTCCTCATTGATTGTAAAGAAGTTTGCTAGTGTAACATTATCCATTGTTAACCCACATTATACTCATAAGTGTGCTATCAAATATTAATTTATTTATCAACGTGTGTATCTTGTTTAATTTTTCCAATAAATCTTGTAAATTGCAAAACAAACCTACTTCTTGGCTCAGTGAGGTCAGGGGGATTCAAAGAGAGGAGCGTTATATAAGGGTTTATCATCCAGATTATAACTTGTCATAAAAATATATAAATAAAGGCTTCCCTTGGGTGTCCCAGACGAGGCACTGACTTAGTGGGATTGCTGAATTGAAGTCACTTAACAGATTGGGGGCTCATCAGGGATTCTGGATTAGATCTATCACTTGTGCAGATTAATACAGTGTGCTAACTGACAGGATACATAAATCTGTTGTATCACCACGCCGTGTTAAACTGTAAAAACACCCCTCAAAGGAACGCTCTAAGGAAACGGTCTGTTTTGCAAAATAAAATACAAACTTCTGTAAGTCAGGAAGGAAATCAATTTCCAGAATGACGACACTGGTAGACATCAAGATAGATAGAGATCACCTCTTACATAAACTATTTGTGAGAGGTGAATGGTCTGAACATGACCAGGCGGCGTGGTTGCAGGCAATCAGACCCCAGATCACTGCAACAGGGTCAGACATATGGAGAGATCAGGGTCCATTACATGTGGCCCTGAGTGAACTATATATGGCCCCTAAAGCCAAAGATGAGCACGACAAGATTGCCAGGATAGCGGCATATTTGTATTTATATACGGGAGCCATACATGACAAATGTGCTTAAGGCCAAGATCTGGCAAATAGGCAACGGATGGCATTAGAGAAGGGCCAATCTGACCTGGTCTCTTCTGAGCAGAGACTGCAGAGGAGCCAGGAGTCATAAAATGATAGTAGGCAGTATATCATTAAAATAAAAGAGGATATGGGTATCCTGCAACAGGAAAAATCTGACCAGGATACCAGATTTCTGGCCTTGCAGAACGAGTACGAAGAAGGTTTGGACTCCCTTCTGCAGAGCCATAAAAAGCTGGAGCAACAGATAGATTTCAACAGGGCATGCACAAAGCAGGTAGCCACCCTGCAAAGCCAATTGGATAGAGAAAAAGAGGAGAACAATAAACTATTGATTCTGAAAGACCTGGATAGCCAGACAGAATTTGAGGAAGAGCGCCAGAAAGCTGGTGCCTTTCAAAGGCAGAGGGACGACCTGGCGGCACAGATGCAGGCTCTTAGTCAGGAAAGGGAGACATTAGCCCAGGAAGTCTGCCAATTAAAAGAAAAAATTGAAGAAAATCACTTGGCCCTCCAGGGACTGGGTGACCTCCAAAAAGACCATCAGAACTTGTTAAAGCACAGGCCAGTAGGGATGAGACTCAGGAGGTAAACCTCCTGCAGCAAAAACTGGCCCAGTATTCCAGGACCAACCAGGAAGCGCAGAGAGAAAATGAGGCTCTCTGTCATCACAATGATAGGCTCCAGCAACAGGTAGCCATGCAGTAGAGACTGATAGAGTCTAGTAAGGCCTTAACTGAGGAACTGAAAGCACAGGCTCTTGCATTGCAACAGGGAGCAGGGGCTGACAGAGATGAAATTCGCTGGGAAAGGGAAACACCTGAGCATAACCCCAGGAGCCCTAGTACCAGAGGCCTTCACCTCTCCCAGTCCTTGAACTCTGCCACCCCCATGTCCCCTGGCGCACATGAGCACAGGGCCACAGGGATGGCAGATTACTATCCAGCCAAAAGTATGGGGCTCATAGGCCAGTACCACCCAGGAATGGATGGGCGGGCATCCGGGTATGGGCACCTAAGTACAGTGCAATTTAGTGAGGAACCCCAGGAGAGTAGGCCCACTAAGGGAATCCTGAAAACCTCTGCCCAGTTAGGTCAGTGGAGGGGTACCCATCAAATCCTGGCAGCAAGGAGGAATCTGAAGACTCCTCTGAACGTCACAGGACACAGGAGACCAGGTCCCCACATTCTGCCAGCCATTCCTAGGTTCGCAGAATCTGGGAAAACCTGGAAGATCAGACGGGCACCTCTGGGAGCAGTGCTTCTGAGTCAGAGGATGAATGGACCAGGGTTACCCAAACCAAAAAGGTCAATAAGGCAAAAAGGGCCTTGCTTAAGGAACCCTTAAAACAGATTAAGGCAATAAGGAGTGTCATCACGCCTTATCACAAGAACGCCACGTATTCTGTTTGGGAAGACTGGGAGCTTTATGAGCAAATGAATGAGACTTTCCATTTGAAAGACAGCAGTAGCTGCATTCAGTATGTAAAATGGACATTCTCCCCAGAATACTCCAGTTTCTTTGCGGGGCTGGAGGACCAAAATCATTCAAGATGGTCCACCTACAGGGCAGCCATCTTGAAACATTTTTCTGTTCACAGAAATCCCCAAGAGGCTCGCAAGGCAGCCTACAATGTGCAATTTGGGGAAGATGAGGCCCCGCAAGAATTTGTGCAGGAGTTAAAGCGTGCTTTTGCGCAGACTACAAAAAGGGTACACACGGACAGTAAAGAATTTGTTAATACGTTTTTCCATGCCTTACCCAAATGCATAATGACCCAGCTCGTGAGAGATTTTCACGAGAAAATATGTTTAGACTGGGTCATTGAGCAAGCCACCTGCATCTATGAGGTGCAGAAACCGGTGGAAAATAAGAATCAGCCCAAAAATCCCAAAACCAACAGCACCCCTGCTGCTGCCAAGGTGGCAGAGGTAAAGGTTGCTCCTGTTTTAGATTTGGAGATGGGGGGACCTAAAAACCTGCCTGCACCAAATAATTCTAAGCCCAGAAGGCCCTCAGGCCAGTCACAGACAAGGAGTCAAGGAGGTAGTGCCACAAATGGGGTCCCGCACTCCCCTGATTATGTATGTCCCGGTTACAAGGGAAACCGACCCATCCTGGGTTATGTGTGGACTCCTCCAGCCCAGAGGGTGGATCCAGCCAAGCACCTGACCCAGGGAACTTCCCTCCTAACTTCCCACAGGAGGGCAGAAATTCCCGAAATCCTGGGCAGAACTTGTTCCCCAGGTATCCACCCAACTTCCAGGCCCAAAATCATCCATCCTTCTTTCCCCACTTCCCTGAGCCCAGACCACCTAATCCGGGAGAGGGGAGGCCAAGGGGGAAGGGGTACCCAAATCTTCCCAAACCGGGGTACTGCCAGAGAACGGATAGCTACCCTTCCCGGGATCAGCCCAGGGGAGAAAACAGAACCCCGTATCAGCCTGAGCGGGTTTCCCAACTTGAGTGCCAGGTCCAAAATATGGCACAGGAGCTGGGTCACATGCTGAGGGCCCAGCAGAACCCTCAGATGAGCATGCCAGCGCAGAATGCCCCAAACTCTGGACCTGGTGCTCCAGAACAATGACGGGGGCAGCACCCCGATAACCCACCGGTTCCCAGGGAGGAGGCACAAGGGAAAGGGGGGTGTAAAGCCTTGGAGGAAGATTCCTTCCCCACTTGTAAACAGCCCCTGGAAACCCAGGAACCAGAACCAAAATCGTCTACTCCTGAAAGTCTGCCACCCAAGGAGCAGAGAGGAAGTAGGAGAAACAAAGGACCCAAACAGACCCATTTTGTGGAGGAGGTACAGGTCTTCCAATTTGAGGGAGAGGGATCCTCAGAGGATCCTGGAAAAAGGATCTTCTCCTTCAGAGATGGGGGAACTCCTCCCAAGGAAAAATGGGTCCCAAGGGATTCCAACCCAGACTGGGTAGTTGGGGGGATTGAGCTGTCGCCACCCATCATTCTATCCCAGAACCAACAGTACCGAAAACCCCTGGTTCAAACCCATCCTGGTGACTGCCTCCAAAAAAGGGTGGGCGGCCCAGAACCGGAACCAGGGGAACCCAAAACCGCATCCATAGACTGGGTAGATGTGGGGATTGAGCTGTCGCCGCCCACCATTCTATCCCAGAACCAACAATACCGAAAACCCCTGGTTCAAACCCATCCTGGTGACTGCCTCCAAAAAGGGGGGGAGCGGCCCAGAACCGGAACCAGGGGAACCCAAAACTGCATCAATATCCAGTTGCCAACTTTCTCTTGCAGATTCCCATGACTCTCCACATAATTCTGCCCAGATCTCTTCTCTCTCAATGTCCAAAACCAGAAAATTAGCCCACCAGTTGTCCAAAAATGTGCATTATCTGTGCCCCCTTGAGGAGAAGGAGGGAAGATACTATGTCCTGGTGCAAGTACAGGGGCAGGGTACGATTTTGGCACTGGTGGACACTGGATCCCAAGCTACCCTTTTCTCCAAAAGGGCCTTTGATGAACTAAATGCAGGCAGGGGGTAGAATTACCAAATTCCTCTCACCTCTCTTCCTGGACAACTTCAGAACTTTGACGGGAAGGAAATTCCCGTCGAGGGGACTGCAGATTTGGACATTAAAATTGGGTGACACAAGGTGAAACACCCGGTCATAGTAGTGACTCCAGAGGGCACCCCTTGTTTACTAGGGAATGACCTCCTGAGAAGGTTGTCACCCCTAATAGATTGCGTAAACAAGGTCCTCTGGACCCAGACTAGCCGACCAATAAAATTAAAGCAGAGTGTCAACCATGTTAGTTTAAACGGCACGTGCCACATGGTTGAACAAAAATCTGACCAAGTAGAATTTCACTTCCAGAACAACCAAATTCCAGACGTGACAGTAATAGCAGTAGGACAACAGGCGGGTGAGGGGAGGTCCTCTCTATTTCTGAAAATCAATCTTCCTTCCAGTTTAAGGTGGTATTCCACACTGGAAGGAAACACTCTGAAATTCTTTACTAATCCACAATCAGACATTCCCACTCCGATAGTACAGAAAGATGTGAAATCAGCTCAGAGCCTGGCTGATGTTCAGCAAATTCGAGACCAGTTGTTCATCCCTGTTCAGTTAAATGATGGGAAGGACTCTGTTCTCGCCCGAGTTTGTGTGAACAACAGTAAGAGCTTCATCAGCGAAGCCATGTTCCGCCAACTCCAAAAAGATCCAGCCATTCTCACGTTCAAACTGATAGACAAATGGTCAGGTGTATGCTCAAAATCTCCACTGACAACAAGAGCATAGTCCATAATTGTTGGGTCGTGTCAGATGTCACTGCCGCCTTTTACTTAGGCAGCGACATTCTCAATCACTTTGCCATTTGTTTGGACCTAATAAACATCAAAGCTTGGTCCCGATTAGCGGATAATCCCATGGGCTTTGATGATCCAGATAAAGCATTTAGGTCAGCTCAATTGCTACCTTATGCAGTTGAAATTCAGATTAAAGAGGAAGTCACCATCCCAGAAAGGACCCGACAATTCTCCCTGGAAGTGAAATTTAAAAGAGGACAAAAATTGAAAAACCCTGATGCTTAAATTCATCTAAATGCTTCTCTCCAACAGCAAGGGTTGGGGGTAAACCCAACACCATTAGTCAACATAGAACATGACACCATTCCAATAGAGGTGGATAACAGCGACTTAAAGAGTATTACTCTAGCCACGGGCACCATTATTGGAATGGCGGTTGATGACCGACATTTCTCCTTTGATTTAGGAAATGAACTGTTAGGACCAATCCCCAAGGACTGTTTTGACAGTGAGGACAAAACAACACCAGACAGGATCTTTACCCGGCATGGGAGGAACTTCCTGGTGTACACTTCTGGCCCTTATGGTAAGGAAGATGTGACTTGTGACTTCAGGAGGGAGGAGGTGATTTTCCAGGTCCATGAGGGCTGCCTTTCCCACCTGAAGCCTTCAGTCCAAATCAGCACTCTGACCAGGGACTTCTCCACCTAGCTGGAGGAGGCCGCTGAGATAGCAAAACCAGAAGTCTTTCCAGGCTTCAGGCAGATAGTGGAAGAGAGAGTCAACATAGCTGATGCTTGTGTGACTCGGGAGCAGAAGCAAAAGTTGAAACAAGTTTTCTTGGATTTCCAAGATCTCTTTGCAGTAGACTCATATGACTGTGGTCGCACCGACATCCACACAACAACGATTCCCATGGACCCTGGCATGACTCCAGTGTTTGTGAAGCAATATCGTTTGCCTCTCACATCCATGGAGTCCCTTGAAATAATTAAGAACCTTGAGTCCCGGGGGATAATCCGTCCAGTACACAGCACCTTCAATAATCCAGTGCTGGGAATATTGAAGCCAAACGGCCAGTGGAGACTCTGTGCCGACCTTAGGGAGCTCAACGAACGGGTCCATACTTCCCGATGGCCTCTTCCATACATTGACCAAGGGCTGGAACAGATCCAGGGGTCACAGGTATTCGCTGCAATAGACCTGACCAATGGATACTGGACCGTGCCTGTCAGTAGGGAGGACCAATACAAGCTGGCTTTTACCTTTGGGGGCCAGCAGTACACATGGACCCGGACGCCCTTCGGATACCTCAATTCCGGCAATTAATTCAACAGTTTCCTACATAAGGCCATGCCCGACCTGGATGCGAGGGGTAACCTGGCTTATGTAGATGATGTCCTCATCAAAAAGTCATCTGTGGAGGAACACATAGCGGAGATCCGTTATGTTCTGACACAGTTGAGGGCCGCCGGAGCAAAACTTTCCTTTCAAAAAGCACAGTGGTGTAGAACCCGTGTTAATTTCTTGGGGGATGAGATTACTCCTCAGGGTCTCTCTCCCCAGGAAAAGAAAGTGGAAGCACTTCAGAAACTGAAAGACCCCACAAATCTGCGGGAACTAAGGAGCCTCCTTGGACTGACTAATTACATCAGAAAGTTCATTGAGGGCTACGCAGAGATCACTAGACCCCTGATTCATCTCTTGAAGGGAGGGTCAAGTGGGAATTGGGTCCAAAACAATCCGAAGCAGTAAGACAGCTCAAAAGAAGCCTCTCACAAGTGCCCTGCCTAGCTTACCCTGTCAGAAACAAGGAGTTTTTCTTGGAGACAGGGTTCTCTAATACGTGCTTGACAGCAGTATTATACCAAAAGCATGACAAGGTCAATAAAGTAATCTCCTATGCGAGCAAAACTTTATCCTCTGTGGAGGAAAAATTCAACGATTGTGAGAAGGCACTCCTGGCTACGGTGTGGGCATTGAAGAATTACCGCCCGTTTATCCAGGGGGAACACATCATAGTGGAGACTCCACACCAGCCTCTCTAATATCTCCAAAGTGACAGAATCCGGGCCGGAAATGTGAGTAATTCCCAAATTACTTCCTGGATTCTGTCAATGCAAGGCTTTCCTGTGGAGGTCAGATATGGCCAAAACAAGAAGAGTCCCCTCGCGCAAGGTCTGGCAGACTTGCATGATTGTGCCAGAGAAAACTGTCTCGAGGACGAAAGTCTAAAAATCAAGGACAACATGAAGGCATACCTTAATTCCCAACACAAAGTCTTTGAAGAAGACAAGTGTGAGGGAATGCCCACTGTCTATGTGGATGGATGCTCTTACCATGTTGACAACAACGGGGGAAAAAGAACCTGTGGCAGGCATAGGGAATGCATGGGTAAATGAGTCCCCAGAACCCTCCACTGGATACAAAATTGGTCCCCGAAGTAGTCAGGTGGCAGAATTGATGGCTGTGTATCAAGCCATCCTCACAGCTGTCCAACATCAACTCCACAAACTGGTCATAATCACAGATTCAGATTATGTACGGATTGGGTTCGTGTAGCACCCGGTTAATTGGAAAACCAGAGGAATGTTATGTGCTAATAACAAACCCTTGAAACATGGGAAGTTAATTCAAATCATTGATGATCTGGTCACAGTGAATGGGATGACAATCTACTGGAAAAAGATCAAGGTTCAATCCAAAGTAGAGGGACCAGACAAAACTGGAAATGACTTAGCTGATCAGCTGGCCAAAACCGGGGCCATCCAAGGGGATCTAATAGAAATAGAGCCCCTGTTGGGGAAACTCCAGGTCACTGCTATCACTAGGTCCCAGAAAATTCTCACATTGATCTTTCAACTGCAAAATGGAGTAAGGAGACCCCAGATGCTGATTTGATTAAGGCTCAGAAAGGGGATCCAATAATTGATAAGTTTTACCAACACATTGAGGACCCTGAGAACTTTCCCCAGACGGATAACAATTACATTGGGAAAGAGGACCTTAGAGTGTTGATGAAATGTCCAAAAATGTTCCGAATCCAAGACGGTTTGCTGGTAAGGAAATCCCAAGCTGGCCATGACCAGTGGGTGGTCCCTACCTCATTCCGAAGCCTGATGTTAAGTCAAGCCCATGATGCGGCCACCGCCGGTCATAGGGGGTTTCACACAACACTTGAGACCTTAAGAGAGGTTGCATACTGGCCACACATGGGGCAGGACCTCGACCAATACTTGAAGGGGTGTCTTGTGTGTGCACAATTTCAGCCAACATCCCTCACTCACCGTGCACCTCTCCAAAAGATGGGTATGACACTGCCATGGTCAGATTTGCAAGTCGACTTCATACGCCCCGTGATTCGCTCCTCTAGGGGGAATAAGTACATGTTGACGGTGACATGCTTATTTACCAAATGGGTGGAATGTCTCCTGGCCCCAAACTGCAAGGCAGAAACAGCAGCTGCCCTGATGATCAACCACATATTTTCGCGTTTTGGTCTACCCCAAAGGGAGCAAAGATCTGAGGGGCCCGGGGTACCGCCCAATACTCCCATCAGGACCGGCGAGGAGAACCGATCGATCCACCATGATGGAGGAAAAGATGCTGAACTTTGCCATCTACGGAATCGGAAGAAGATGATGTGGACATCCCAGCACATGGATCAAAACATCCTTTGCACCCGACTCCCCCTCGACTTGAAATCAAAGTGCAGTCGGGCAGGGGGGCCTGTCGGGTGTCTTGACCCACGTTTGAATTATGCTACAACATTTGGTGCTGTGGGCTTAGAAAATCCAAGATGGCGGAAAAGCCCACATTTGCACCACAATCCAGGAGAACCGTGCAGTTTTGCACACACCAAAATGGTCGCCTGACCTGCCACCCACCAGTGTAAAGAAAGATAGTTCTGTTCAAAATCTGTTTTTATTAATGTCAAAAATTGCTAAGATCATGTGCCCGAAACCACCAAACAAAAATCCAACTCTGGTTGAGTGTTCTGCTTTACTCTACTGCAGATCCACATCAATGCCATGTCAAGCAAGGATCATATACTATCAAGTAAAATCCTTTCTTTTTGAAATGTATTAATTCAAGAGAGCTTCCAAAAATAGGTGCAGTACCGGCATTGGACACTAACCGGCGCTAGCGATCTAAACTCTAATAGGAGAACTGTATTTCAGGAGTTGCAAAAGGATCCTGAGCTAGCTGGGACTTCAAAGGCTTGCTGATTAATGAAAATTCTTACCACCTGCTGTTCCCAGAAGACAGTCTGATTGAAGTAACAGTCCATGAGGCTGGGAAGCCTTCACACCTCAGAACTCCACACCAGAAGGCAGGAAATCACAGGTTTCTGTTAACCAAATGCAGAGTGGCCCCTTGGTCTGCTGACCTCAGTCAACACAATAGACTCTTTCTGCTGAATAGAATATGCTGATTTTGGGTGTTTACTGTCAACACTGCTCTGGCGGAAGGAGAGACATTTGATCTCTGAGTCAAGCCAAGGCTCTGGGGGCGGACCCAGACTCATATGTGATTTCATATTGTACCAAATGTATGTTTGATTAAATTGCTTATAAAATATTGTATTAAGCTCACAGAAATGTACAATTTGTGGGTCCTTAATATGAAAAATGCCCTTACAATTTGAGACCAAACTCCACTTTGTACGGTGTTCTGGGACCGAACCCCGCTATTTATTAATATTGCAGACACAGGGTTTATGCTAGAGACATAGTAAATTACTGTAATATGCCCAGAAGGTGGTTGTACCTCTGTGTAAATTTGGGTAAAAGTCCAATATTGGAAAACCAACCAAAAAGCTCAATATGCTATCATTTCTTAACCCAAGCTCTTAGAAACATTAGAGTTGGAACAGAGACCTACCTTAAGTAATATATGATGTGTACATGTAATTTCAACAAACTGTGTATCTGGGAAATATGTGTTTTGGGTAAAATTGATTTTTCTAAGTGAAACCAAAGGGGAGGATCCTCTGACCCATAAAACATACCTCATCACGATGACACTCCATTCCTTCCCCCAATCAAGGGAGAGAGGAGGACTTGGCCAATGATAAGTTGTGAGGGGCAGGGTTAGTTATGCCCATGCACACACCCATTTACAAAACACGTAAAAAGAGACTGCTTTGGACAGGCAAGAGACTCACTTTCCATTTTCTTGCGAAGCATTTTGCTGGACGACTTCAAATCCAGACAATATCCAAAGATCCAGAACTTAACTCCAGATAGATCCAGAACCAAGCCAGAACCTAAAGCAAAGAGGCCTAGACCACAAGCTGAATCCTTTTCAGAGGCCTCAGAATCCAGCAACCTAACCAAACTATTCAACAGCAGGGGGGCGAGCTGTTGGATTCTTTGCCAAGAACTTTTGCCAGAACCGGTAGCAGACCCAGAAAGCAGAGCTGTATCCAGAACCAGAGACCAGACCGCTGTGCAGTGCCAAGAACTTTTGCCAGAACCAGAGACCAGACCGCTGTGAAGTGCCGCTAGCAGACTCCGACCAGACCGCTGTGAGCAGAACCAGTACCAGAAGCCACCAGAAGTCCAGTCCAACCTGTTGACCAGATCCGTGACGAGGCCCATTCCTTCCAAAATTAGGAGTGAGTGTCCTGAGGCCTGTGCAGAACCCATCTCTTAGTTTATTCTCTTAGTTTAAAATAATCTGATTCAAAACATTTGAACCTGTCCAGAACTGCATCATAGGAATCGTGTGTTCATTCTGTCATTTCAAAGCTGTAAAAGTGTCATTTTGTCGTTCTGAAGTTTACTTTAATTTCGAGAAACTACCTCCACATAATCGTCCGTATCTTTTGATCCGTATGTGCTAGGGACAGTATTTAACATTCATTTTAAAGCCAAAATCCTAGGCTTTCCAACAAACCCTTTTTATTTTCTATTCCTTATAGCTCTTCCGTAATCGCGCTCGAGGCACACGACTAAATTGCTGCGAATTGTCAATTCGCTCAATTTCGTTTTCTGTCAAAATAGCTGCTTTTGCTTGCATTGCTGAAATTCGTTTTCAACCTGATAATCCCTCATTAATCATTGTTAGGTTGACCTGAACTAATTCAAAGTAGTTGTCACCTACCCTGAATCTCCTATCGGGAATTAAAATCATTTTTAGCATATTTTTCCCTTTTTTGCATACCACATTTAAAAGTACTTTTGCCTGTGTTTAAAACCATCCCTGTTTCTCTAAACTTGCTAGGGGGGAACTGAAATTCGTATTGTATTGTGATTGTATTTCTGAAAACTGTGTGCTTTACTTCCACCTCCTTATATTGCATAGGGGGGGAGTGAATTGTCAGAAGGGGAAAAGTGATCATATTATCTCTTGTTGAAACCATCTCAGTTATTTCTTTGCTGCATTCTTTTCCACCATTGCATTTCCTTGAAACCATAAAAGCATTCTCTGCTACCTCATACTTTCTATACTAACTCCTCATTGATTGCAAAGAAGTGTGCTAGTGTAACATTATCCATTGTTGATCAACATTATACTCATAAGTGTGCTATCAAATATTAATTTATTTATCAAAGTGTGATATATATCTTGTTTAATTTTTCCAATAAATCTTGTAAATTGCAAAACAAACCTACTTCTTGGCTCAGTGAGGTCAGGGAGATTCAAAGAGAGGGGCGTTATATAAGGGTTTATCATCCAGATTATAACTTGTCATAAAAATATATAAATAAGGGCTTCCCTTGGGCGTCCCAGACGAGGCACTGACTTAGTGGGATTGCTGAATTGAAGTCACTTAACAATCCCTTTGAAAAAACTCAATATTTTCTACTTGGCTTTCCCAAATATCATTTGTAATATGAAACAATGTTAAACCTCCAATCGAAACAATTGTATCCTTTGGAACCTGTAAGTAAACCACGTTATATTTCACCTGTTTAACAACAAATGTTCCATGAGTTAAATGTATGATTGTCACATTTTTCATACAGGTGCTGACCAACCATTTACCTTTGACCATTTTAGCTTGTGCCAACTCTTCACCTCCCATATTGCTAATAACTACTTAAAATCCTCCTGATATAGTTGGGTCAGATTTCAAACAACAAATAGCGTCTGTAGCACCAGGAATAAATGGTTTACATGGACAAATGTAATTTTGTTCCTTAAATTTTACACAGGTTTCCAAATTTGGGATCATGTAAACCTCAGGTTCCCGTGACTGAAATGCCACCACTTCTGGAGTCTTAATCTTTATAAACTTATCCTCTTGCCAAAATCCCACATTATGTACCCACTTAGTTTGATAAATAAGTTCAGGAGCTATATATGGGATGCATAATAAAAACCCTATTTACAACCTTTCCAAATACACATATAAGGGCATTGCATTGCCCATTTCGAATGCAATTTTCACTTGTACCACATCAATCTCCCTCCTGGTCAGCCTTTCTATCATTTGATGAATAATATCTTGTGAAACAAAATACAATGGTATATGTCCTCGAATCAATTGTGAAATTGCAGTTTGAACTTCCCTCATGTAATTCATCCACAATCTATCAATAAGATTTATTACATTCAGGATCTCATTCAATATCTGGTCATGCTTATTTATTAGCTTAGATGTACATTGAATCACTTCTGCTTGTCCATTTAAAACAATCACAGTTTCATTTATAAACCTCACTTGTTCATCCAATTAATCTCTAATTCCATCTAAAGTCTTTTGTATCATATCTAACTCAACACTCAGCTGTTGTGCTTTAGCATTCAGTGTCCCTACTGAAATGCAATTGGCTGTTGACATCGTGGTACCTATTATGGCTCCAACTATAGACATCACCAATGAGACTGCAAGCATTACTGCTCCTCTTTTTCCTCTCCTTTTCTTTATGTCCACTGAATTCACAATTTTTTTTTTCTAATTGCATCAACATATCTTTTATCGACTGCTTGATGTCCTCTTTTCTTAGTTCCAGCCACTCTTTTTATTTTGCTCAGCCTTCAATCCAGTTTTATTAAAGTGTTTTTCCATCAAAGTATCAGGATTCAAGGGTATATAAATGTTCTGGAAGATCATCCTTCTATCGCTCATGATGAATCCTGGTGCTTCTTCTTCCGCAATGCCAGATGCTGGTCCGGGTTCAATGACAACTTGTGCTTCCAAAGTTTTGAAATTCCCTCCAATCATCATAATAATTAACCACGTTGTTGGCGTCATCATCAATGCTAATTGTTTTATAGATTTGGTCTTCACCCCCCCCGGGGCTTTTCCAGAAACGTCCTTGTGGATTCCAGGACTCCATCACATCCCGTGTCCTCTGGTCCTGTGACCTCCGACCTCAAAAGACAGGTTAGAGTTCTAAATCAAATAGAAAAGAAACAGATTAAGTACATAGCACAATACTATTTTCATACTTTTACCAAAAATAAAATATCTATATATGTTCAAAAATATTTTGCCCTTTTTCTTTCGCTTTCTGAAATTAAGCACATGTTAGAGAGAAAATAAACATACATAAAGCATCACTGATCATTTAACATATTTCAGCTTTGTAAACATAATTTCATTATTTTCAGCCCTCTTTTAATGATCATCACATATAATCTTTTCATTTACATCTATCCCACTACCACAATCACTTCTATTTTTATTTCTCTGTTATTGGACCTTATGAATAGACTCATGTGTCTCCTTTCATGTATTTAATGGACCTGATCTGTTTCTACATGCTCAAGTCTCTTTACCTCATGCTTGCGGTGCCAGGGCTTAATTTGGTTAACATGAACACATTGTTCTGTTACCGTTTCACCTTCAGTTTTCAAAATTTTATAGACCACTGGGGATACTTTATAATTTGAAATGGCCCCTGACAGGCTGCCAGAAATTTAGAATTTTTCTGTTTATCTTTTCCAAAATGAAATTTATACACCTGATCCCCCACTCTACACTCTTTCACCAATGTCTTTTTATCATAATATGATTTTGCACTGTCAGCAACCCTTTGTAAATTCTGCTTCACAAAAGCAAATGCATGTTGTAAATGCTTCCTCAGTTCTTCCATGTATTCATGAACTGTAGATGCGCTTACAAGTGTCTGCTCATGTGTCCTGTACAGCAGGTGTTGCAGCAACACCATTTACCTACCTGTCATTACTTCATGAGGGCTAATACCTGTTGCTTTGGCAGGAGTTGATCTGATTGCCATCAAAACCAGAGGTAAACGTAAATCCCGGCTGGAACCTGCCTCTGCTACAACCTTCTTTAATATATCCACAACAGACCTATTACAACGTTCAACTTCACCAGAAGAGGCGGGTCTATATGCAATATGTAGTTTTCTTTTCACTCTCAGTATTTGCCACACCTTACTCATTAGAGCGCTTGTGAAATGACTTCCTCTGTCTGATTCTATTCTTTATGGTAACCCAAATCTTAAAAATATATTATTTACCAGTAATGTAGCTGCCATTTGTGCACTACAATCTGGTGCAGGAATACACTCTATCCATTTTGACATTAAACAAACCACACTCAAAATATACCAGTTCCCCCTGCTCGACCTTTTTACAAGCCCTGCATCGTCTATTTGCAAATCTGACCATGGAAGAGTTAAGCCTCTTTTCATTAATGGGGCTCTATGCATTGGTGAAGCAGGTTTAAATTGGGCACATACTAGACATCCCCTAGTATATAATTCCACATCCTGGGACATACGTGGCCAGTAAGCATCATTTCTCTGTATCTCCATTGTTTTTTGTGAACCTCTGTGTCCTGCAGTTATTGCATCATGTGCATGGGGTAGCATTAGCCCTCTGGATGAAAGGGGTACCACCCACTGTATTTGTCCTGTTATGGACTCTCTAATCATGAGTCCATCATGTAGTCTAATTTGTTTCTTATTCTTTAATAGCACCCTCAACTCTTCTTTACCCAAACAATCATTTTCTGTTAAAGTGTTTTGTTCAGGGTCCATCAAATGAGTATAATAGCTTCCCAAAATTGGATCATCTTTTTGGTTGTTCTACCTCCTTTGGGGCTTTAGAGTGTGTAACTGCATCAATTTGTATTTCACCAAGTAAATGTTCAATAGGTAGCAACTCTCCCATCACAGCCCCAATTTTAGCTAAATGTTCTGCCTTATCATTTCCCTCCTTATCCTCTCCTGGAGTTTTTAAATGTCCACACATTTTTCTCCAGTATATTGTCAAATCATTCTCTGACACCGATTTGTCTATGGCTTGTATAATTTTTCCATGTTTAAGGGGCTTTTTGTTGTATGTAATCATGCCTCTTGCTTTCCAGCCAGGCAAATATTCCACAAAGCTATTTTGTGCACAATCAGAATCAGTCACCAGGACAATTTCACTAAATTTATTATCAACTGCAGTAGTAATTGCTTTATAAATCGCTGCCAATTCCGCTACTTGACTGCTCCTAGCTCCAATTCTCATCCCTATACTGGGAATGCCTTCACATTTCAACCAGACATTTCCTATTCCTGATACCAATTGTTTATAACTGTCATTTTCAATGTGAAAATCACAACCGTCAACATATACAGTTGGCAAATCCTTGCATGTCTTTTCATCAAAAGCTTTGTGTGGTGATTGCCCAAATTCCTGTAAATTATATTCCACTTCTACTTTGTTTGATACATGTTCAGCTGCACAGTCATGTAGATCTGCCAAAACTTGAGCAACTGGGCCCCTTTTATTTTGGCCATATTTCACTTCTACGGGAAAACCTTGCAATGCAAGTGTCCATGAAGTGAATCTAGACTGTGCTAGATTACCCGACCTAATTCTTTTACTCTTTAAAAACTGCAAAGGTTGATGATTTGTCTCAATAATGACCTTTTCTCCCTGAACAATGGGGCGGAAATGCTGTAGCGCCCACACAGTGGTCAAAA
Source organism: Ambystoma mexicanum (assembly GCF_040938575.1). Taxonomy (NCBI): domain Eukaryota; kingdom Metazoa; phylum Chordata; class Amphibia; order Caudata; family Ambystomatidae; genus Ambystoma; species Ambystoma mexicanum. The sequence goes on along the minus strand of NC_090930.1, from coordinate 1,289,661,445 downwards.
GGGTCTTTTCACATTCACTGAATTTAATTTCAACTTGGGAAAACGCCATACTTGCATAAGCAATGGTTTTGTGATTCAAATCATGTTTTTGTGATAGCACTGCTGACATACAATGTTCAGAGAAACCTATTTCTATAAAGAAATCCCTATCCTTTATGGGGTATGCTAAACATGGTGCCTTTATAAGACATTCCTTTAATTTAGCCACTGCCTCAGACTGCTCCTTTTGCCATTTCCAGTGTGTATTCAGCTTTAGTAGTTTAGTCAATGGTTGAGTAATTTCAGCATAATTTTCAATAAACTATCTGTTATAGCCCGTCATTCCTAATAAACTTTTCAAACCTTTCACACTTCTAGGGTCTTTTAGTTTTTGTATGGCCTCTACGTTCTTCTTTTGTGGGTTTAGTCCATGGTCAGTCACTTCATGGACTAGAAAATTCACATTATTCATGCACCATTGTGCCTTTTGTAAAGATACTTTGGCACCTGCTTTTTGCAATTGGCCAAGAACATGTCATATTTCATCAAAATGGGTTTTCAAACTTTCATTTTTTATCAGGACATAATCCACATAAAGTATAGTTCCTCTTGCCACTGCATCAGTCATGGCCTTTCTCAAAAATATTCCAAATTCACCCCCAATGTTGACATACCCGAATGGAACTCTAACCCATCCGTACTGGGTCTTATCAAATGAAAATGAAAATAAATTCTGAATCTCCTCTGCCAATGGCATGCACCAATATCCAGATGTGAGATCTAACGTTGTAAACTCTTTTGAGCCATGTACCTGAGCAAGGCCTTGATCAATGAATGGCAGTGGCCATCTGGACACTGGCACTCTTTTATTTAATTCTCTCAAATGTGCACATAGACGCCATTGACCATTTGGCTTTAACACCCCTAAAATAGGTGTGTTGGATGTGCTATGAATAGGCCTGATAATTCCCAGAGACTCCAAATGTTTTATTATTTCTGCATAAAATGTTTTATTATTTAATGACTCTAAACATGCCAGTGGTAATCTATACTGGCGTACAAATACTGGGCTTCTACTACACCCTTTCGGTAGTGTGGCAACATGTAAATTAGTTAGGCCTCAATCATAAGCATCTTTAGCAAAGACATCTTTAAACTCCATAAATATTTTTCTCAATTCATTTCTATCTTCATCGCTATCGCATGCATCTGCTGATAAAATCTGCTCCTCTACCATTTTTGAAAATTCTGGGAAATCTTCCAGTGGAGGAATCTGTGCTTTCTTCTAACTGTGTGGCTGTGTCTCTCTGTAAAGGTGCCACTTTTAAATATTTTGGTATGTCAGCTTCCACTTCAATGGGCTGATTTTCTGTTTCATTTTCATTTAAGTCAAATGTTATATAATCCTTTTGATGACAGCACACTGTCTCATTTGAATCATAAGGGTACACAGATTGAATTTTAAAGATTCCTTTGGGCTGAGAATTCAGGTATTCTGGCAACATACCCCTGGCATTCACATACCTTTCAGGGATATTTCCAATCACCATGTTATTTAGATCTGCAGTATAATATGATTTGTGTATGGCCATTCCTAATGAAGAATTTTCTTCTAAATGAATATCTTGACACCCTCCATTATTCACCAAAACTTTTACAGACCCTTCACCAACATCTATCAATGGAACATATTCATAGTCCAGGCCTTGCTGTTTTATGGATTCATTCAAGCACACAAATGCATCAGAATCCTTCATCTGTTGTCCATTTTTGCATTTTAGTGTTATGGCAATCTGTCTGGTGAATGCAGGGATAATAGTATCCTTCCTCAGCTGTAATTCAATTGCATATAGGACCAGTTGTGCGCAATCATAAGCCCTTCTTTTGTCTTCAAACTCAGGTGCCGGCCCACATAGGCGTGACCATATTTTTTGATTAAGGAAATCTAACACCATACACATTCTGTGCATGATATCATTGCCCATGTAAAAGTCATTTTGTGTCCCACTCACTATCCACATATTAGGGTGAATTGTTTTCTGTCCAATACTAATCTTCAGCATGCATCTGCCTGCATTTCGGTTTTCAAAGTCTGGACTGTCCAAACCAGAGACATATTGGTTTTTAATTCTAAATTGTGAGATCTCCTCCCTATACATTTTTTTTGCAGTAATTTCTCATGAATAAAGCTTCTTTCCTGTTCAAGCGCTAAGGTGGCTTTTATTATTTTAGAATAGTCATTTATATCAATGTGAACCCATGGTTGCTCATCTTCCATGTGTATTTCAGCAAGAGTAGTAATGTGTTTTTCTGTGTCTGTTTTAGGAGTAATATTCTGTTTGCATGTCTTCTCTTTTAAATAAAAATGTAATGTGTGCTTATCTATTTCAGTCTGCCATTTTTTCCTAGGGTCCAAATACATTTTCACAGATTTTTTCTCACTTTCACTTTGCATTTTACCTTGGCACATCAAAATGACAGTAATGCTAGGTACATAGCTATTCTGGAGGTATACCTCTACTGCATCATTTGTTTTGGCAATGGTGTGACATTCATTTATATTGCTGTTTTGTGATTTTATTTTCTTAGGTCTCAATGTTTTTTTTAGTAAGGACCACAGTACTCCATTCACCCCATCTATAAGAGGAGATCATCTTTTCAGGCAATCTGTCCCCATCAGAAATGGAATTTCACAAATAGATGTGATCAATACCTCCTGTGTTTTCCTATTTTCATGTCAACCTCGGTAACGCATATAATAGGCACCTCTTCCCCGTTAAAATTATGCACGGGTCCTTCATTTTGTCTCACTGTGATCTGATTCTGTGGAGATCTCCCTTCGTTAATACTTTTTACCAATTCTTTGGATATAATTGTGGTCAGTGTGCCAGTGTCAATCATTGCAAATGTACTGCATTTCTCTTCCACAGTGATGGGAGCATAATACCTGTCTTCAACTTCCTCTAACACACATAAGACGTACACATTTTTACTAATTTCAGGACTCGCCTTTCTCAGGCCTTTTTCAATTTTGGCTAAGCACATTGGTAAATGGAAAGATATTTTTCCCTCCTTTCTGCCCATTTCTGTGTGAGGGACTTTATTCATTTCCCCATGTTCAGAGGTTTTTTGGAGTGTGGCCACTGTTTGCCCATCCATCTAGATATCATCAGAGGTCACATTACAACCCTCCAACTGAACGTGTGACAACATCACCTGACAATGTGTCATTGTCTAACTCTGTGCATTTGTGATCATTTAGTATGGTACCAGTCCTTTTAACTTTTTCAACAATATTTGGCTCAAAGAATTCTTCAGGTGATTGACCTGTACCCTCCTTTTGAGTATTGCTTTTCTCTGCCTGTGTTTGGTTATTGTTCTGATTGCCCAGGGAAGGAGTTATAGCATCCCCACTTACTCCCTGTTCACTGGTATTCCCCATACATGAGTAATTTTTCTTAAATCTGTCTCTTTGTTATTTTGGAATTTTAGGTTTTCCTGTTTCATTTGTACACATCTCAAAAGTTTGATTTAGCTCTAGGTTAAACTGAACTTCTTTCATAAAGGTATTTGCACTTTCTGTCACATGTTCATTTACCAGTATCTTTATTTTTGAATCTTTAGACATCTCAGAGTCATTATGGAAAATCACATCAGAGCAACCTGTTTTCTTGGCACTGCAGGTATCATAAGTACTTAGTTACTTATCAGAAACCACCCGGTCATTGCTATGGCCTCCTGTCCCCTCCTTTGATGACTGTTTTTGTGCTGTACAGAGCTTTCCTATTTGCTCAGCTAACATTTTCACTTGGGCCTCGAGACACTGGAATCTTTCCATCTCTAGATTCCTCTCTTTGTGGCCTAGATCAATGTTGATTGTTTTCCCCCTTATTGGATCTATTCTGATACCTCTCAGGGGAATGATTTCTATTGGGATTGTTCCTGAACTCTTGATTCATATGTGGAGGGGAGCGGGGTGCACCCATCCTTTGATTGTAGTCTCCTGGTGGTGGTGAATCATTGTATTGACGTGGAGCGTAATTCATATTCTGCCTCATGTCCTGTCTCTCATGTTGCGGGTACTGACCCCTATATTGATTCCCATTATCAGTAAATTGATCCACATATTGGGGTCTATCCTTATTACCATATATCATGGTGCTGGGATCAAATCTGCTCTGTGTTCCCAATGTCTGGTAGGGACCATAACTTCTTTGATCCTGACTTTGTCTCTGGTTATTGTTCCCACCTGACATATCAGGCCGGTATCCCGCCCGGGGCCTGTCTCCTGAGTACCTAGGGCTGATGTAGCTCTCCCTATTACTAGGATCATGTGATTGAAACATTGGTGCAGAGAGTGACGACCTTTGTTGATTACCCCTTTGTTCAGGTGTCAAATTATTTTTACCTGGATTTTGAGCAGACTCAAGGGACATTTTGGCTGACCTGATTTCCATCACTATTGCTGAGGGTTCTTTGGATTTTGGCCTAGTGTCTTTCATTTTATCACTTTCTCTACCCTGACAATAGAGTACCTCATATAGTGTTGTGCTTTGGTGTACAATCCATTCAAGGGACTTGTCACGGTCAAATTCACGGACCAACTGTGATATGATGTCTTTCTGTAGCCCATAGAAGTATGCAGTTTTAAACTCATTAGAATTGGGGTCAAAAGATACATCAAAACGATAAAAAGCCCTTTTTTAAATCTTGCGAAAATTGGTGAGGGGATGTATTAGGCCCAGCAGTGATTGTGTAAGCAACTTTGTCCACCTCCTGTAATGACTGGAAAGGAGAAAAATGACGCCTAATCTCTTTTTCAAACTCAGCCAATGTCATATTCTGCTGTTCATTTAATCCCCTAATGATACTGGCTTTGGGGGCGTCCAGAGTTAAATGAAAATATTGTCTGTATTGCTCCTTAGGTATCTGGAGTTCTTTAAATATGTCATGCACCGCTTCTAAGTGGTCCCCTATGCAGCACTCCCCTCCCTTTTTAAATGGTTTGATCAGAGCTTTGATGGATTTCATTTTCTTTATGGGGCTACTCATTTTTATGCACGGAATTGCACTACTTGGTGATGCAACCCTGGTTTCAGGTGTATGGGATTGGTGGAGGCCCCCAATGGGTGTATCAAATCCGGCAAGGGCGCTCCAACCAAGTTCAGCCACCGGCCCAATCACTGGGGCGCAAGCTCTTTGGGTAGAAATGTGATTCACCTCAACTCCATTGAATGTGGTGCCCTGCCGTCTATCCTGGGACCTGGAAATGCACATTTGCTGTTCCAAATCCTTACACTTCTTAAGGAGCCTATCTGCCTCATTTTGCAAATAGTTGTTTTCATCTCCCATTTATGAATTACCTCCTACATATCACACATTTGCATTTGGCATTCATTGAATTCTTTGTTTCTCTTGTCTCTTTCTTGAAACATGTTAACCATTTCTGTTCAAAATTTTGAAGATAATTTTCTTTTTCATTATGTTATTTTTGTAAAACCTGCATTTCCGAAACAATCTCATCTTTGTCTTGTCTAATATGGTCTACCAACGCATTTAAATGTACCAATTCTTGTTCACTATCCTCAAACTGTTTCTTGCTTTTGGACAATTGAGTATCAAGATCCCTACATTTTAACGGCATGTCTTTTTGACATACCTCCAATTCTGCTCTTAACATTTCTTCCTTTTTACCTGCCCCATCTAGATCAGCTTTTAACCCGTTAATTAGCTTAATATCATTTTCTTGCATTCTCAGGGACCTATTCAAAATAAACCATGTCTTGGCGCACAGCCGTATCAGACAATCTTTCTGTGCATGTTTATCAGCTGCATTTAATAATCTCAGAAGGCAGACCTGAATTATACTGCCTTCTGCAAAAATGCTGTCTAGTGGTTCTTTCTGTACTTCACCATAAATGTGGTCATGCCATTCTGTGGCATTACTTGATGACCATGTCCCATGGGCATATAACTTTGCCTCCAGATATTGCACTAGTTCTGAGAATGTGGCTTCTGTTTGAGACATTCTGAAATTCGCTTTTAGCGACACACTGCTATTATGAAATGGGTTCCCTCTAATGCACGGATGGTAGTGTGAGACACACTTGCCACGCCCAGTAGGTGCTCTATGATCACTTTCGGGGCCAACACAACTTAAATATGTTGGATATTTTGTGTAGATTTGGGGTCTGGCAGTATTTTCTTACCGCCAAAGAAGAGTGGTAATTTGGTGATAACTTATCATTGCATTTAGATTGGGTTTGGCCTTACCTCCTTTCAGTGACCATGTCTTATTATACTATATGGGATAATTTAGTAGTATACCCTATTGGTGGTATTTTCTGGTGGTAAATTACTTAGTGGTGAGCATGATTTTCCTTCCGTATAGTATGCCCCATCATACACAAAACCTTCCTTATTCTTATAATGTTCTTGTGATCTATAGAGAGCCTTGGACCTACATTCAGAAACACCACATTTTCACATAGAGCATTATCAATAACCTGTGATGTTATAACTGATTTATCTACATCAGTGAACTATGCTTCCATAGGCCTCATTACTAATTCATTACTGGTTCATGGACCCCCAGTGATCTATATTTTGTATTAGATTTGATAGAGACACCATGCACTGGGTGAACACACGCATACAACTATTTATCACTGCTAATTCTATCTATTCCATCTACATGGGAAACTTGACAAATGTACCACCTAAAAAAGAATCTTCCCAGTGTCATACAGTATTATTCCAATGGCACCAAGAAAAGAGAAAAACACAACTCTATACACGTTCTGTTTTTATATTGTGTGTATTAGAAACAATTGCAATTAAAAATAAACATCTTACCATTTGCATTATCGCATTGTCTGTAACAAAAAGAAGAGAGAAAAAAAATACAGCGACAGAACAAAATTCACTTTGTAACATTATAACATGGCAATTAAATGCAGGGGATTCCCTTTTGGCTACTCTGCCTGCCTGATATTTTTAGAAAGTCATTTGTACAACAGCACACAATAACCTCAATTCAACTTTGGATATTGACCAAAGACTTGTAGTTCTCTCCCACACACGACCTCACTTCGCTCACCTCCGAAGAACGGGCCCAGGGGTTGCCTTTGTAATCGTGAAGGTTTGAAGTGCACAGCGAGAACATAGAGTTCTCAAGCCAGTGCTGAGTGAGACTAGGCAAGTCTGTCTCACAGCCCAGTCATCCAGATCATCCATCTCGGGAGCCCAGCAAAAGCGATCTGAACTTTTTCTGTCAGACTTTCCCCAGCAGAACTCTGCACCGTCCCACTCTGCTTACGTTGGGCCACAGCAGATACTTTGCACCAATCAAATTAAAAAGACTGCATCACCCTTCCTTCCACACAATAGCCCATTTTTACAGTAAGAAACTGTAACTAAAATCATTTCCTGGCATGCAGATTCTGCTTGCCGCAAACACAGTGAACAGAAAGAGAGAACAAAAAATATCCTAGTGCCGTTTGAAAACTAATTTCAGAACATGTACTTCCACCTAATTTTTCACATAGAGATTACATTATAATGTTAATGAGTTAACACTAGTGATTAGTATTTGTTAATTAAGTCAGGTAGTTAGGTAAATAGTGTAGTCTCCTGTGTATGAGGCATTTCAACGAAAAGAAAAGAAGAAAAAAACATATGCACATTTGCTCTCTGTAGCTTTATATTGGGCTTTCTGGCTGCATTACGAATTCCATACCTTGCATGCCTCAAGCCATATATTCACCTGTTATATTGGCAACATAAAGATGACTATATGTGTGTGCCACATTATTGCTGGCAATAAAATGCTATCACATTCAGTGAGGCGCTATACTTCAAGGCGCTATACTACAAAGCACTATAAATTATACTACAACACATATCCACCCAGATGGCAATGTGGCTCTTATTTTTGATAAAGGCGTAACCTTTTCACTAGATGAGTACAAATAATATTAATTGGTGGTACATTTATGAAACCAGAATGTTTTAATGATTTAATGCTGGGCTTGCCAATCCACCAAATAGTAACATCCAGTGAGGGTTTCAAGTGATGCACATAAAATATGCCTGATGAAAGTGGGCACGTAATGAATTTCAGTGTGAATGCAGCATATGCTTTGGCCATTTTGAAAACCTGACGTAGATGTTTGCTCCTGAAAGACCACTCATAAGATGACTGGAGTGTGTACAAGCAGAATAACATAACACAACATTGACTGGATTTTATTATTTGGTGGGTCGATGACTCAGTCACACCTTTTGATACCATTTCATTTTGTAATAATATTTTTTTGCAAAATTATAGCTGCCTGGTTTAAGCTGTCTTGAGATATAAATACCCCCAATTGACAATGTTTTTTAGTGAACATAAAAATGATATGCTTTAAGCAAGTGAGGAGTGTGGTTGCTTTTATTAGATACATTTTCATCAAGGAATCTGCTAAAGTAAAAAGTGTCTTTACAAACCTTTACAACTTTGCCTCTTCATTGTCTAGGACAAATTGTGTTATACCTTTGATTGCCATCCACGTGGGTATACAAGCCAACATTATTTTTTTTTACTTTTACTTGGAAAAATAATGCTGTTTTCTTTTTCTCTCTCTCAGACAGTGAAGTCTGCATGTCTGGTCTGAAATGTATAAATGTGCAGTGTTGACAATATAGAGTACAGTGATGGATCCTATTTACTGAATTCCCAGCAACTGCCATGCATGTGGTTTGGCAACCTCACAGGCCTAGAGTAAAAGGTACATTTCTGAAACAGCATGCTGGAATCCAAAATATCCCAACGCCATGAGTTGCCGTTATCAGTAGGCACCCAGGATTAAAATTACATATGCTGTGTACCAAGAAGACCTGACGGATGATTGGATACAATAAATAGACAAAAGTGTGGTTGTTCCCAAAACACTTTGGGAACTCCCGTCCCCTGCACACTATCGAATATCTGAAAAAATCAGAACAATAACTCAAGAGAGTTTCTGGATTTCGTTCACATATAATCTTTTAGGTAGAATTTTTGAAAAAACGAGAATTATGACAGAAACACGTTTCATGATACATAAATAATTTTCCTTAAACAAGTAAGCAAATATGCAAATATTTTCTGGAGACCAGAGATTTTCGTAAAATTATCCTTTTCTTTATTGTACAAAGCATATGGTGGTGCCCAACGCGTTTCGAGTACAACTCTTCTTCAGGGGCAATGGCACAATTGTTTCATTTTTCTACAAAGTGAAGAGATGATATAAGTCAAATTATATTAGCCCATACATATAGTTTATCTCTGTTTTTATCTCAGTTTAACTCAAAAATAGCGTCAACAAGTCATCCGTTGAACATAAAGTAACACATTTAAACAGGTGATCGTAATTTAAGAAAAATATTCATTAATACAAAAAAACACACTTGGAAACCATATAGTAGTGTGCTTGTTTTACACAAAGATAAAGAAGACCAAATGTTGTTTATATTCAGCTCGGTAAATCTGCTTATGATCCCATCCTCCATTCTTGAGCAAGAGTTTACGTAGTTATATTTGTACATGGAACTTTTTTTAACAACAAAAGCGTTTTTTTTAAAAAAATGAAAACAAGGTTATCTAATTGGCACTTTCTAAATGAAAGTAGGTGGATTGAAGACTTACGTATCTTAAGAAAAAATGATCGGTAAAAGTAAGGTGATTGCAAAGTGCATCTAGTGGTTGTCATCCAACACGGAAGGTTTGCGGCAGAAAGGTTCAAAGTCTGTCGACTACTATTTTTTAACTGAGAAGAGAGAGACAAAGATAAATATTTCAAATAGACTGCATCTAATCTAGAGAAAACCTAATGGCTACAAGTACTTACATTAAATATTTTGGAGGGAGGCGCTACAAGGATTGTCGCATCTGCCGGATTGGAGATGCGTCCACCCTGTGCAGCGTCTCTTTATATACTGACTGTGATGCTCTTTGTTAGCAAAGTGACATGCGCGGTGAGTAGCCTAAGTGCGCATGTGTAGATAAAGCTTGTCATGTCTACTGACGTATTTAGGAAAAGGAAGAGTTGCGCATGTGTAGGACAGATCTCATCATGTTTACTGACGTATCCAAGATCAAGTGGTTGCGTGGTGTACGTCAACCGTGTGACGTATCATCCGCGTCTTTCAAGTAAAAGAAACCAAAATGGTGAACCTTAGGGAGGCGAGTCAAAGAGTGCTCAGCAAAGACTAGATGTGAAATTTAGTATACCTGATCTTAAAAAGGTGTAATCTCGGGAATTGAAGTATTTACTAAAGAAGGTATGGTATTCTATACAACGGCCGCATGGGAGGTGGAATGTCGAAACAAGATGGTTCGGGTACATGTAAACATAAGGAAACATATGTATTGGATACGTAAGGATATGTATCAACAAAAACATAAACATAAACATAAATTCAACCATTAAACGATTCCAAATTACTGTATAAATTAATTAGTCTGAGCAACCTCTGCAGACGGTTTGTTATCAAATTTCATTTATATCTGCTCCTCATGGATGCACATTCTATTTCTGGAAACTGTAGCATGGTATCCGAGTCTTTTTTAGAAAAATATTGGCATAACATTTTTTATATAGAAATAGAATGGGAATCTAACAACGATGTATCAACAAATGCTACATTATAAGTAAGGGCCTAGGTAGTATTCTTCGTTCATCCCTAACGGGGTAAGTGAATCAAGGCAGTGTATCCAATATAATTCTCTTTGTGACAAGATTTTTTGTAGATCACCACCTCTTGGAAGCGGCTGCACAATTTCGAGAATCACAACTCTCATTTGGGCCACAGTATGTTTGTGGTCTCTAAAATGTCTGTATACTGGGGATTTTGTGTTTTTGGTACGGATGTTAGATTTGTGCTCCGTCCAACGTTCTTTCGCTTTTCTGGCTGTTTTACCCACATAGTACAGTCCACAAGGACAGCGTAGAGCATAAATGACATTTTTTGAGTCACAGGTGGCATATTGTTTTAATAGTATTTTTTTACCTGTGTTGGCATGTCTAATGTGATCTCCCTTTATTACATTCGAACAATGCTGACAATTCAGACACGGGAAAGTGCCGTTTTTTGGTTTGTTAAGAAATGACTGATTGGACTTTTTCCTTCTTTCGGCTTTAATTAATTTGTCTCGAAAGTTTCTGCCTCTTTTGTAGGCAAGCATCGGTGGTTCTGGGAACAGTTGATTAAGCTGTGGGTCTGATTTAATGATATCCCAGTTTTTGTAAATTATCCTTTTTATCTGAAAGCTCTGGCTAGAGTATTTCAGTGAGTGTATCAAGTTAGATTTGGTTTCCTTGGGTTTAATGGTCAGCAATTCCGTTCTAGTCTGTGCTTCTGTTCTGAGTATAGCTTTGTTTAGGAGGACAGTTGGAAAATGTCGATCTTCAAAACGGGATTTCATAATCAAGTATTCTTCTTGGAGTTTATCCGCCTCTGAGGTAATTCTTTTCAGGCGAAGGAGTTGACTATACGGTAGATTTTCTTTTAGATGTTTTGGATGAAAACTGTGAAAATGAAGAGTGCTATTGACATCTGTAGGTTTTCTGTAAATTTGTGTCTTAAGTGCTGAGTTTGAGATTTCAATAGTAACATCCAAAAAGTTGATGGAAGGCTTTCCAATTTCAATTGTTAGTTGAATTCTGTCATTGCATTGGTTCAAGAACTCCCAGAAGTGCAGTAGTTCAGATTCCGTTCCTTTGAAAATGCCAAAGATGTCATCAATGTATCTGTACCACTTTTTGATTTTTCCTTTCCACGTTGGATTTTCCAAGACATAGGTGTGTTCAAAGAAGTACATAAAGATGTTAGCATAGGAGGGTGCCACTGGGGAACCCATCGATGTACCCGAAGTTTGTAAAAAGTATTGTCCGTTGAACCTGAAGTAATTATTGAACAAGATGATATTGATTAATTCAATGGCAAAGGTTTTCTGTATTTGGATTTCATGATGTTTCAGGAGGAACCATTCTAGTGCATCAATGCCTTGGTTGTGTGGAATTGAGGTATATAAACTAGTCACATCCATTGTGAATAGGATGAGATCAGTTTCCGTCATATCAATATCTTTAATGTTCTGTAAAAAGTGGCTAGTATCTTTGATATAGGTGTTGGTTTCCTGTATTAGCGGTTGTAATGCTGTGTCAAGATAAATAGCAAGAGGTTGGAAAATACTTTCTGTTCCTGCCACAATGGGTCTTAATGGTGGGTTAGTTCTATGTTTATGGATTTTCGGAAGGCCATAGAACACTGGAGTGACCGGGTGTTTGTTGATAAGGAAGTTGCTAGTATTCTCTGAAATCCAGTTCAGTACTTCCGCTTTTTCTACTGTATTTTTGATGATTTCCTTGATATTAGTAATAGGGTCATGATCCAGTTTAAGATAAGTGTTTTGGTCAGATAAGAGTTTGAGGCATCCTTCATTGTAAAACAAGGTATCCATAATGACTAGGGCTCCTCCTTTATCCGCTTTTTTGATTGTGATCTGATTATCTTCTGCTAAATTCTTAATGATATTCAATTGATGTTTTTTGATATTTAGTCTACTCGAGGGTTTGAACTTCAATTTTTTCAGAGCCATAGTTGTTTTAGTTTTGAATAAGTTGACCAAAGGATGGTTAACCTGAGGATGGAAATTACTCTTATTCTTCATTTCTAAAAATGGACATTTTTCTTTTTCTCTAGTGTCCGGATTCAGATTGTCAAAGAAAATTTTGAGCTCCATTTTTCGAATCAACTTAAAAAGATTAACCTCTTCTTCAAATAAGGTTGAATTATTAGTAGGTATAAAGGATACACCTAGATTAAGGGTGTCCATTTCTGATTTTGATAACACCTTGGAGGAAATGTTTACAATTATTGGTTCCTTCAGTGTTTGGTCTTCTGACGGCCTTTTCTTTTTCCCTCGTCTTGTTTTTCTCCTCCTCCTAAAAAAGATTCTGGTACGGGAGTAGTGTCTCTGGGTTGTAGAGGAACTCTGCTTTGTGGTTGTATAACTGGAGTAGTCGTAGGTGGTACGATGTTACTGGTGGAAGGCCTCTCTTCCAGTTCTCCACTGGTTACTTCACTGCTATCTGTATTATTAACAGGGCTTGGTCTTGGTTGTCTTGGGGAAAAATTGGTTGATCTATTACTGTAGAATTCTTTTTAAGTTGATTCGAAAAATGGAGCTCAAAATTTTCTTTGACAATCTGAATCCGGACACTAGAGAAAAAGAAAAATGTCCATTTTTAGAAATGAAGAATAAGAGTAATTTCCATCCTCAGGTTAACCATCCTTTGGTCAACTTATTCAAAACTAAAACAACTATGGCTCTGAAAAAATTGAAGTTCAAACCCTCGAGTAGACAAAATATCAAAAAACATCAATTGAATATCATTAAGAATTTAGCAGAAGATAATCAGATCACAATCAAAAAAGCGGATAAAGGAGGAGCCCTAGTCATTATGGATACCTTGTTTTACAATGAAGGATGCCTCAAACTCTTATCTGACCAAAACACTTATCTTAAACTGGATCATGACCCTATTACTAATATCAAGGAAATCATCAAAAATACAGTAGAAAAAGCGGAAGTACTGAACTGGATTTCAGAGAATACTAGCAACTTCCTTATCAACAAACACCCGGTCACTCCAGTGTTCTATGGCCTTCCGAAAATCCATAAACATAGAACTAACCCACCATTAAGACCCATTGTGGCAGGAACAGAAAGTATTTTCCAACCTCTTGCTATTTATCTTGACACAGCATTACAACCGCTAATACAGGAAACCAACACCTATATCAAAGATACTAGCCACTTTTTACAGAACATTAAAGATATTGATATGACGGAAACTGATCTCATCCTATTCACAATGGATGTGACTAGTTTATATACCTCAATTCCACACAACCAAGGCATTGATGCACTAGAATGGTTCCTCCTGAAACATCATGAAATCCAAATACAGAAAACCTTTGCCATTGAATTAATCAATATCATCTTGTTCAATAATTACTTCAGGTTCAACGGACAATACTTTTTACAAACTTCGGGTACATCGATGGGTTCCCCAGTGGCACCCTCCTATGCTAACATCTTTATGTACTTCTTTGAACACACCTATGTCTTGGAAAATCCAACGTGGAAAGGAAAAATCAAAAAGTGGTACAGATACATTGATGACATCTTTGGCATTTTCAAAGGAACGGAATCTGAACTACTGCACTTCTGGGAGTTCTTGAACCAATGCAATGACAGAATTCAACTAACAATTGAAATTGGAAAGCCTTCCATCAACTTTTTGGATGTTACTATTGAAATCTCAAACTCAGCACTTAAGACACAAATTTACAGAAAACCTACAGATGTCAATAGCACTCTTCATTTTCACAGTTTTCATCCAAAACATCTAAAAGAAAATCTACCGTATAGTCAACTCCTTCGCCTGAAAAGAATTACCTCAGAGGCGGATAAACTCCAAGAAGAATACTTGATTATGAAATCCCGTTTTGAAGATCGACATTTTCCAACTGTCCTCCTAAACAAAGCTATACTCAGAACAGAAGCACAGACTAGAACGGAATTGCTGACCATTAAACCCAAGGAAACCAAATCTAACTTGATACACTCACTGAAATACTCTAGCCAGAGCTTTCAGATAAAAAGGATAATTTACAAAAACTGGGATATCATTAAATCAGACCCACAGCTTAATCAACTGTTCCCAGAACCACCGATGCTTGCCTACAAAAGAGGCAGAAACTTTCGAGACAAATTAATTAAAGCCGAAAGAAGGAAAAAGTCCAATCAGTCATTTCTTAACAAACCAAAAAACGGCACTTTCCCGTGTCTGAATTGTCAGCATTGTTCGAATGTAATAAAGGGAGATCACATTAGACATGCCAACACAGGTAAAAAAATACTATTAAAACAATATGCCACCTGTGACTCAAAAAATGTCATTTATGCTCTACGCTGTCCTTGTGGACTGTACTATGTGGGTAAAACAGCCAGAAAAGCGAAAGAACGTTGGACGGAGCACAAATCTAACATCCGTACCAAAAACACAAAATCCCCAGTATACAGACATTTTAGAGACCACAAACATACTGTGGCCCAAATGAGAGTTGTGATTCTCGAAATTGTGCAGCCGCTTCCAAGAGGTGGTGATCTACAAAAAATCTTGTCACAAAGAGAATTATATTGGATACACTGCCTTGATTCACTTACCCCGTTAGGGATGAACGAAGAATACTACCTAGGCCCTTACTTATAATGTAGCATTTGTTGATACATCGTTGTTAGATTCCCGTTCTATTTCTATATAAAAAATGTTATGCCAATATTTTTCTAAAAAAGACTCGGATACCATGCTACAGTTTCCAGAAATAGAATGTGCATCCATGAGGAGCAGATATAAATGAAATTTGATAACAAACCGTCTGCAGAGGTTGCTCAGACTAATTAATTTATACAGTAATTTGGAATCGTTTAATGGTTGAATTTATGTTTGGTTTCTTTTACTTGAAAGACGCGGATGATACGTCACACGGTTGACGTACACCACGCAACCACTTGATCTTGGATACGTCAGTAAACATGATGAGATCTGTCCTACACATGCGCAACTCTTCCTTTTCCTAAATACGTCAGTAGACATGACAAGCTTTATCTACACATGCGCACTTAGGCTACTCACCGCGCATGTCACTTTGCTAACAAAGAGCATCACAGTCAGTATATAAAGAGACGCTGCACAGGGTGGACGCATCTCCAATCCGGCAGATGCGACAATCCTTGTAGCGCCTCCCTCCAAAATATTTAATGTAAGTACTTGTAGCCATTAGGTTTTCTCTAGATTAGATGCAGTCTATTTGAAATATTTATCTTTGTCTCTCTCTTCTCAGTTAAAAAATAGTAGTCGACAGACTTTGAACCTTTCTGCCGCAAACCTTCCGTGTTGGATGACAACCACTAGATGCACTTTGCAATCACCTTACTTTTACCGATCATTTTTTCTTAAGATACGTAAGTCTTCAATCCACCTACTTTCATTTAGAAAGTGCCAATTAGATAACCTTGTTTTCATTTTTTTTAAAAAAACGCTTTTGTTGTTAAAAAAAGTTCCATGTACAAATATAACTACGTAAACTCTTGCTCAAGAATGGAGGATGGGATCATAAGCAGATTTACCGAGCTGAATATAAACAACATTTGGTCTTCTTTATCTTTGTGTAAAACAAGCACACTACTATATGGTTTCCAAGTGTGTTTTTTTGTATTAATGAATATTTTTCTTAAATTACGATCACCTGTTTAAATGTGTTACTTTATGTTCAACGGATGACTTGTTGACGCTATTTTTGAGTTAAACTGAGATAAAAACAGAGATAAACTATATGTATGGGCTAATATAATTTGACTTATATCATCTCTTCACTTTGTAGAAAAATGAAACAATTGTGCCATTGCCCCTGAAGAAGAGTTGTACTCGAAACGCGTTGGGCACCACCATATGCTTTGTACAATAAAGAAAAGGATAATTTTACGAAAATCTCTGGTCTCCAGAAAATATTTGCATATTTGCTTACTTGTTTAAGGAAAATTATTTATGTATCATGAAACGTGTTTCTGTCATAATTCTCGTTTTTTCAAAAATTCTACCTAAAAGATTATATGTGAACGAAATCCAGAAACTCTCTTGAGTTATTGTTCTGATTTTTTCAGATATTCGATAGTGTGCAGGGGACGGGAGTTCCCAAAGTGTTTTGGGAACAACCACACTTTTGTCTATTTTTGTCCAACCTAGATGCCAAGGTTGAGCTTTTCTCCCCCTGCACCTCAAATTTATCTTTAATCCCATTTATCTAACTTAGCTTGATGAGATAAAAATTTCATAAACAGGTGTGCCTCCTGGTTCTCTATATATCTTTCTTATTGGATACAATAAATACAAAGCTTTATCTGGTTTGATATGGTGGTCTATGAGGAAAAATAGGTGTTATTTATTATTTATTTATTTGTTATTTTTATATTTATAAAACACACTTAACCCGTAGTCAACAAGACGCTGCTACAACCAGTTATACTTTAGTCTTGAGTTAACATGCAGAGTATGGGGGGAGGGTTGGGGGAAAAGTGGGAGGTATACATTGCCAATACCATCTGATGCAATGTTAATATCAACTGCTTTGCTGTTACTCTTTCATATGTAAGGACATTGGTGTACTACCGTTTGCACTTGTTTCCCTTGTTTCTCTAGCTTGTGAGGCTTGACACCTTCCCTTATGACTAGGCCATACCCCTAGGAGGAACAATTTGGATAAGTGCTTCAAAGAGAGTTCTGCCAGCACAATGAAGTGGTCACATAAAGAATATAATGCCTGGAGTCTCTGTGACCATGCAGACATGAGAAGGGTGAAGTATTGGGATGCTTGGGAGAGGGCCTGCCTCGGGGGAATGGTCCCATTATCTAGGATATGTTTAGGCACAACTACTTCTTCCTATGCTCCTCCCTAACTTCCTGCAGAAAAGGCCGTCTGAGAGCTGATATCAGAGGACACAACCTCTTGTTGCAATGGCTTGGATTAGTTAATCAGAGAATGTTATGTTATGTTAAAGGTATATATATAGCGCACCGTCACCAACAGAATTGGTCCCCAGGCGCTCTGGCGGATCTGCAAACAGGAGGAGGGCGGGTAACGTTAGTCGGGAGGAGGGGAGTAGGAGAGTGGGAGAAGTGGTGTGCTGTTGGCAGCTTCAGCTCGGTATCCACCGAGTGCTGGGCTTTGGTGCAGGTATCGGAGTGGGCGAGACCTCGTGTGCTGTGGGTGTTGTTTATGTGTTTTTGCTGTGGTGTGGTAATGGAGAAAGTTGAGGGTTGGGTTAGTGGGGTCTGTATCCTGATGCCAGGTTTCTTGTCAGGTACTTCTGGTCCCGTTTGGGCTGTATCCCTGTGGGTGGGGTTGTTGCTGGTTCCTTATGGACCGTTTTGCTGTGCCGGTGCTGCGCTGATCCGGCTTTATTGTAGTGAGTATTGTATGGAGTGCTTGCCATCTCCTACCATGGAGCGATAGGGGTGTCTGAACCTTTTCTTCGGGTGTGGAACTGGGTTGGTACTATCTATTCCCTTGTTGTCTAGTGTGGCCCTGGTCGGTTGAGGCATTGAAAGGTTCAGGGTCAGAGTATTGTTGGTGGGGCGTCCTAGTGTGTCTGTCTAGGTCGGCCTGCATGTTCAGTTGTTAGTTTCCTCCTGCCATGACTATCTTTAACTTGTATTGTTTTAATTTTTTTTGTGGGGTGACTTCCTTGGGCTATTGCTTAGTTTTAGTTACTGTGTGATGGCGCTTTGTGCTTTCCGCTGTATATTGGTGGACCTTGTATAGTGTGAGTGCTTATTCTGTTTCTTACCTTCTGGTTGGTGCTAATGGTACAGGGTTTCCTGTTCCCTAGCTATCTGCTGTGATTAGGTCTGTTGTGGGTGGTTATAGTTTAGGGTCGTGGTCCTATTGATGAGTCCTCCGGGTGTTTCTGACCTATGTCTAGCTATATAGTCGGTTTTTGGTCCTATTACAGCTGTCTCCCGGTAATTCATTTGGTATGGCTTGGGATAGTTTCCTTAAGGTTTCCATTGGTTGATTGGTGTGGATCAGGGCCGGTCTCTTCGTTCATCAATGTTTTAGTTGTGTGTGTGCCCCTATGGCTGGGCTTTCTAGTTATGATGTGAAGAGCCAGTTTTTGAGTAGTTTCCTGAATAGTAGGTGATTTCTTGTGTTATGGATGTACTTTTGGAGGTCATTCCAGGTTTTCAGCGCTTGGTGAGAGAAGGAGGATCCTCCAAGTTTTCTTTTGTTGTGGGGGTTCGGTTCCAGGCAGATGTCGATGCTTGATCTGAGCGTTCTTGTTGGTTGATGTAGGCGCAGTTTGTCTCTCAAAAACTCAGCGTCTTGGTTTTGTATTGCTCTATGCGTGATGCACATTGTTTTGAATTTTATTTGTCGTTTTATTGGTAGCCAATGTAGTGTTTTCATCGCTGGTGTGGTGTGGTCAAATAAATAGTGGTAAAATGTCTATGATATGATATGATATGGCATTTATAACGCACCTATACACAAGTGTTTCAAGGCACGACGAGGCAAGGGAGGGGAACAGAGGGAAGACAAAGACACTGATCGTACTAGGTCGGGTGACATTGAGATCACGCAAGTGCAGGGGAAGGGGGAAGGGGGAAAGTGCGGGGAGGGTTATATAATGGAGTGAGACCCCCAATAATTGAATCCTCTCAGAGCTCAAGAAGAAGGAGGATTTCACTGGAAAGGTACTGTGGTATCACTTTGCCATAAGTCCCATTGCATTGGGTGAGGATGATGATTTCCAAGGAAGGAGTAAGACCTTCCACCATCCACAACAGGGAAACATTTGCAGTAACCTTCTTTTAGACCTGACCTGCCTGTTCTCTAGACATTGGTACCCAGGACTCTTCTTACAGGAAGTGTTACACATACAAGGGTTTTCTGAAAGCTTCCTTTCTGGGAAGATTAAAAGAAGAACTTAACTTTTCCCTGGAGAGCCTGGGCAAGGTCCCGCAGTAACATAATATCAAAAGGGATAACCTTTGGCTTTGTTTCTTGCTGCTCACCACTTTCAAGATTATTTGAATGCTCTTGTGTTTTATCCACTACAAGACCCTACAGAACTACCTTAGAAATTCTATGCTTTCAAATTGTTGTGTGTGTTTCCAAGCCATGGCCAGTACTTCAGCATGATCAAGCCAATTGCCAATGTGGAGCCACACTGCATTGTTGGTCGTAGTTGAACTGGCTCACCACTGCAGCTGAATCAACTTATTGAGACACATTTGAGCTACCAAACTCCTAGGATCTCCACATCATCTTTTTTCAAGATCCCTTCAAAACTCAAACTAATTGACACTTATTGAAGAGCCCAGTGTTTGCGTCCCAACAAACCAACTCGAGTGTCTCGACACTGACTTAACTCCAGGGGTAGACTGGGAACCGAAAGTGGCCCTGGATATAATTTTCAAAGTGACCACATAGTGCACATTTTCAGCAGGCTCAACTGCTTCCCCGTGATAAAATTTGGAAATAACATAGGTAACTACACAAAAGATATTCATAATGCAGAGGCCCAGCAGGACATTTCCAGAGTGCCCTGTAGTCCAGACCACCTTTGCTTAACCCGACAGAAAGTTCTTGGAACTGTGGTTCGATGCTGTTGAGCCCAAAGAAGGAGTGTAAAGGTGTACATAGCAGTGCATTCCCACCTGATCTGGTTTTAAGGGCCCTAGTGACAATTAAGACTCCATTCAGTACCTTTTCTTTAAACATATATTCAAGCATGAACAGCACTGCAAAGACAAATGCCTGCATAACCCAAATTCAAACCCTGAGTGCTCATTTCAGACCACAGTGTGCACATTACGCACTTTACTGGGGTGGGTTGTTAGTGTTGATATGTGTTCGTCTGTCCTTTTATTTTAATTAAAGTCTTGTATTTTTATATAACCTTGATTGGACATGTCTTGGCTTGACTTGAAGGCACACCCTTTAAAGCAAGAACAGCGAGAAAGACAAGCATGGTCCCCTAGCCCAATTGTATTGAACACCGCTATGGATGATCTAGCAATCACTTTAGACAGTTCAACAGAACTCAGAATGACAGTGGAGCACTCAAAGATCATGTTCACATTGTGGTCTGGTGGCCTAGTTTCTTCTACAGCCCATGGAACAATGGCTACAAAAAAAGCCTGGCCGTACTCTCAAAGTATTGCAACATATGGTGAATGAACATAAACAAAGCAAACACCAAAATAATGACCTTTTTCCCTGTAAAAACCAGAACAAAAACCAAACAATACTAGTAGAAGTTAGGTGGGGAATCCATTAGCACAGCTCCAAATACTCCTAAATAGGAATAATGTCCTGGCACCTAGACATTTCCCTAAAAAATCCTGAAGGAAAAGGCAATCAAAGCATTCAGTGCCAAACAATCTAAATTTGAGATCAGTAGCCTTTGGTCAGACTCTGCATTTTGCTATTTGACTCTGCATTATTCCTACACCTCTATACGACAGTGAGGTCTGGGGCCTGAAATAAACTAAACCCTAGACTAATTCTGATTGCAACCTAATCAAAGTTATGCACCCGGTGTTCTGTAAAAAAATGAGCAGGATCCATGGCACTGCTCCCAAAAATACATGCTGGTAACCATTAATCACAGACATAGAGAACCAAACAGCACATGTTGGGATACAGTTAATTAGCTACAAATCCTTCCACACCAAATCTCCAAATACCTAGCTGAGTAAAATAACAAACCCTCAAACATGGAAGAATATGAACACCCTCCCCCCTTTCAGAACCATAGAGAGAACCTGGAATCACACCAACTACCCCTACTCGCTGAAGAAACAAAAGAGGGAGACAACATTCACTGGTAAGGCTCTTCATATGATAACAATTCAGGAAAGACTGAAAAATACTCCAAGCAAAATGTTTGCTGTTATAGAAACAGCACTTAACATTCCCTATATTCACCAATAGGAAATCCTAAGGGGCTCATGTTCCATAAACCCGTAATGTGAATGCAAGCCTGAAAGCCTCGAGGAAGGCTTTAACACCTTGCATTCATGCCATGGCACATTTCCATTCATTTGTGTGGCAGAGGGAGGAGGAGCGGAACGCATCTTGCGTTTCCACCGCCTCTCTTCCTCTCCACCATATAAATGCTCCAGCATTTGCGCCGGCGTGGATTTTCATGTTGGTGCAAATGCTAGGGATCCCTATGGGGTCCGTTGTACACACTTGCAAGGCAGGGAGCGTGTACAATTACAATTAAACCCTCCCCAACATGCTCTCATTTCAGGGAGGGTTTCATTTCAATTGGGAACACTGCTTACCCTGCGCACATGGTAACCATTTTTCCCATTTTTACCCTCGCATTTCGTGGAGGGCTTCATTTCAATTGAGAGCACCGCATGCCAGGCAGCGTGTATTCACTTTGCAACTGTGAAGGACAAAAGGCAGCGTTCATGCTTGTACTCTGCATTTTGCCCTTTACATTTGCACCCTGTCTTACAAATGATGGAAAGTTGGTGGTGGGGACCTGCTTACGTTACAGTGTAAACAAAATAGGTCCTCCGGCAAATTATATTTCAATAGAACATGAGCCCCAATGTATATTCATCAATTCAGAAATGGCCTTTGAGGGGGGACTGTAGTGTCCAGGACAAAACTCAATGCTATAGTCCTAAAAAAAAAGCTAAAAAGAGATGGGCAGAGAATAAAGAGCAGTATTGTTTGGGTAGTTTAAAACAGCTCACATTATTGAATAAAGTTTCCTTCTTAAATTATACCCATTTAGGCAGGTGACCACTATATAGAATATAGGTTATTAATAGTTATTAATGATCCTTATAAAAGCTAGAGTCATAGTTGTCAGTATTGCCTAACATATAATTGTCTCTAAAAAATCACACACACTCTTTCCATCCAGGTTAACATTTAAGAAGCAGCTCTAGAATGTCTTGATCGTGCTTGTATTTGATATTTAGAAGATTTTGTGGGGGGCATTTTAGATATGTTTCTCTGTTGGCACCAAACAAAGAAGGCAGCCATTGTGCTTGTCATTTGTCTAGGATTTAATAAAATCATCTTACTTCAGACGCCATATGTTAATGTCTAAACTAGAAAGGTTTCCAAGCGAGACAAATTATGCAGCGATCCTGCGTATACCTGGAAAGGTCAGGAGAGCGCTCATCTGGGAGGCTAACTGATAAATTATTTGTATGATAAAAGCAATGTGTTGCCAAGAACAAAATGCACTGTGTTGTTTTAACGCTGACAATTTATTTTGCTTATACATAAAACATTAACCATGCTAAAAACATTGTAAGGAGAGGTTAGGGGGAAAGAATCTATGGTTGTCGAGCAGATCTCAACAGCAGTGTGGGTAACCGTTGAGCAGATTAGGCAGTAGGTGGAGGCAAAGTGCTTGCTCTACAGGTTGGAAAGAGGTGACGCACATTATGTCTTATTTTTAAAAAACCCTTTTTCAACCATGAGAAGTTGTAGGTGAATTAATTTTCTGTGAAAAAAGGCTTTGTGCGTGAAAATAAATTCACAATTAAATGTAATATGCAAGTTAAATGTTTATACGTGAGAATTATGTTTTTGAAGTAAAATACAACTCTGCATTTTTTATTGAATGAGTGTCAGTGGATACACCTGACAGTGGGCACGTCTTGAACATAGGCAGATAATCGTGTATTTCGAAAGTGAAGACGGAAGTCTGTGTCTTGGCGCCGTAATACAAATACACTCTTCTCAACAAAAAAAAAGTTTGAATTATGTCCGGCTGCTAGGACATGTGAAATGTGCATACTTTACATTAGCATGCCGGACATGCACGGAAACGTAAAACATCTGTTTTTCAGATGACTTAATGAGAATTAACATCGTGTACACATTTTCACCAGAAGAAAATAAAATTGATCGCGGCCGTCATATATTTTTTAGACAAAACTGTGTACGTAATCGTGTACTGCTATGAGTTAGATTTTCCTTGAAAGCCGTGGATAATAACTGCCACTATAAATTTAAGCGTTCCTACCATATGTCAGACGCATACTTAGCAGGAGCATAATTGATAAGCAGTTGCTCAGACATGCCCGAGATTTATCTGTACTGTAATGACAACATTACAAGTGCTTATCATTGTCAAATAAGGACTTAATGAGTGCCCTGTGCTTGGGATGTGGATTCCAAATGTTTCTTTTTTAGCATTGTCATAAATATCTAGACAATGTACTGTCTGCACAGAAAAGGGATTTTGGTATTCACATTCCTAGGTCTGGTAACCTTTTAAGTACACGTTTACATAGTGTTTTAATTTTAGGTGACCTAAAGATACTCACGTAGAAAAACAATGAATTTAATTCAGGGAAGATCCCAAGCCAATAGGAGCACAAACATAGTCCTAGTGCATATTCAGCCAGTCACATTATCAGTGCATTATAGTTTTATTTCTTATGTACCAGATTGTCATTGTGTATGGGATTAAAAAGGTATCTAGTAATATGGTTGCCGAAAAATGGCTGTTCTTAGAATAAATTGCAGCAGAAATTCTGTAGTGTGACCCGGTAAAAGTGTTTCCATTATACCACACAAGTGGAGCAGGGGTTGCTGGGGTGTCCTCCGTTCGCCTTGTGCGGTATAATGGGTCCAGGGTTGCGGGGGTATCCCCTGCATCCATTACATGGGTTACAGGG
Organism: Ambystoma mexicanum; assembly: GCF_040938575.1. Classification (NCBI taxonomy): domain Eukaryota; kingdom Metazoa; phylum Chordata; class Amphibia; order Caudata; family Ambystomatidae; genus Ambystoma; species Ambystoma mexicanum. The sequence goes on along the minus strand of NC_090930.1, from coordinate 1,289,637,146 downwards.
GCCACAGCCCTTTTGCCAGGATTTCTTTTTTGAACGCCCATTTTTGCGGCAACTTTATTACATGGTACTATTTAAAAGGTGCAAACCTAGCTGGTAAACAACAGAGCACTGAGCATAGGTCCCAGAGTTTATGAATTAGAGCAAGGACTGACCATTATTAATCTTTCCTTGCTTTCAAATCAAATTACAGGTACACACATTCCTCTGTTAACAGAACCATCAAACTCAACTCTGACACATATCTTTGGAGTTTGGACCCACATACAGAGTTGATTTTATAGGAAGGCCTCTAATGGAAATTGCTTGCAGTATCTTTTTTCGGAGCACAGCTTCCCCTTCATGCAACCACACTTAGGACTTGAAGGCTGTGACATGTACACCGGCTACTAGATACTAGGGGCCTGATTCATGGAATTTTTTGCAGCGGTGCAAAGTGACTGCACTGTCAACAAACACCCTGATTCAGAGCAGAGCAAAGTGTATTTTTGCAGTGCTGTTAAGACGGATTTCTGAACTCTGTCCTGGTGGCGCAGAAGTTCAGAAGGCCAACCTAATTACTTGGAACAGGGTAACCTCTGGACGAGCCAGACCAATCAAGGTAGCGATCGCGGCAGTCAAGACTAGGTCTCAAGAGGGGTGAGGGTGACTGAAAGCCCGCAATGAGCACACAAAGCAAGATCACTTACAAACTACTCCAAACAGTTGTTATATTAAAAATATATACACATTTATTTCAAGGCCTTTAAAACAATGACCGTAGCGAGAAAATCACAATATAACGATAGTAAACCAACACATACCATATCAACACAATATATATACAAATACAACAAGTCTCAAGCGTTATATGCACGAAATGTGTAGTCCACCTAAAAGGGAGGGAAAACAGGCAGTGCGCAATAATGCTTAGACCCAGTTCGCCTTCAGAGGCACCTAACTAGATGGAAGTCCGAGCCCTGCGAAGAGTGGAGCCTTGTGCTCAAAAGTACCTGCACGTGCTGGTGCCAACGGGCAAAAGGAGAAGCTCTTCGAGGGAAATCAGGCAGTTCAGTTTAGTGCACAAAAGAAGATGAACAAGTTCTGCGACTCAAGCGCAGCCTCCACAGTGGGCAGAAGCAGAGCGCGAGTACGGAAAAGGGTGCTGTTTGACACAGCGGGGAAAAGCAATGGGCTCCTGCAGGAGAGCGACCAGATCCTAGCTATGCTACTCACCGGTCCCCGATGCAAGCAGACCCAGGCTTCTCCGCTCAGTTTCAGCAGATGGCAGGTTCAGAAGAGCAGGGAACGCCTCGTCATCGTGTTGAGTAAAAAGACGTCCCAATCGAAGAAACCCGCACAGTTTGTTACCACAGCAGGGCAACGGAGCGGCCGTGTGTATCTGAGCCAAATGTACACTACTCACTTCAGACCTGGGAACGCCAAGTGTACGAAGCGTGTGAGAGTGACAAGGACTCGAAATACAACACAACCTGGCGGCGGATACAGAGCAAGACTCCCGTGTAAGCTGGTCAGTCAGCTGGATGGCCCAGAGACGCTTCCGAAGGCTTACTGGCAGGAGATGGTGAAGATGCTGAGAATAGCTGTTCCCGCTATTCCAAGGGTCGAAGTACCAGTACAGGCCTTCTGGTTCGATCAAAGGTGAAAAGGGTTTCACAAGACGACAGCAGTGCAGAGGAGAAATCCTTCAGCGGGTCACCAGCGATTCCTCGGTCCAGCCTCTTGGTTGCAGGATACTTGGCTCCTGTATTCCTTCGTTCGTGAGAACTCAGGAGATCGACCTGGTAGTGGTGTTTCCAGCCCCCTCTTATCCACGGTTCCCTTCGCGCCAAAACAGAGGGGACCCAATGGGAGATCCGCTCATCAACACTCACACCATTCGTGGACCAATCACGGACCACGGTGGTCCCAGGCATTCACACCACCCTAGACTCTCTGGCACCCAGGATGTGTATTGGGACCAGACATCCCAGCCCACATCCTGGAGGCACACACAAGACATGTAGAAGCCCGCGAAAGCATCTGTGTTTCGCGGGAAAGTACATGCCCAAATAAGGAAGGCCCCGGGTCGGCTCGACCTGGGGAAGGTGAAGGGAGCAAGACGGTCAGCGGACAGGACAAAGGAGCCTCGTGGTCTGCCATTTTGGGAGCCAGGCCACCATTTTGGGTTAAGGGCGAGAAACGCGCTTAGAACGCCAAAAGGAGCTCAAAACAAAAGAAACGATTGCTGCCACCATTCCCGTCCCTGAATCACTTGCACCGATCAGATACAATCCTAAATGAGTATCTAGGGCCTGTAGAAGTCTAGAGACCCAAGAGAGCTGTAACTTAGCTTACAGTGCCCTCTTGTGTCATGTTGCACGAAAGCCGCAACATGATAAAGGAAACTACCGGAAACAGCGTTCCCCGGTACTGACTGTCTTAAGGGCATGTCAGTTTCCCCGTAAGAAAAGGAGCGAAAGCCCAGAGGAGTGCGGCAGAAAGCTGCACTTCTCTGGCAAAGTCAAGAACAAGGTGAAAAACAACAGCAAAAAGTTTAGGGGTTGCCACAGGGAAGGAAAATTACCTACAATTACGAAATCTTTCCTAACAAGTGCAAAATTACGTAGCACAGTGCAAAGTTAGTGCAAAGTCTCTTTACACTGCAAAAATACACTCTGTGAACCAGGGTGATTGTTGACAGTGTAAAGTCACTTTGCAATGCGCTAGAAATTCCATCAATCAGGCTCTAGGCATTATTTACTAAAGCCTTTTACAATGACACAAACCCATTAAAAAAAATAATAATAATAACCTTTGTAAATCAGGCCAACTCTCCGTGCTTATCTCTTCAGTATTCACTCATCAATGTCAGTCAATGTTACCTAAAGGAAGCAGCAGGAGGCATCATTTGGGGTTTGCAATGCATTTTAGGGAAATGCTGGACAGAAAATTCAGAAAAAAAATGCCTATTCCTGAAATAAATCTACCAAAACAATGTGAATAGCAATGCAATTAGAGAGAGGACTTTGTGATACTTTGAGTAATTGTGAAGAAAGAAGAATTGTTTAGAAATATAAGAGACAGTTGGCCTGATTTACAAAGCATTTTTCAATACTTATGGTGGGACAGTACAAGTACAGGCCGTTGCAGCCTGATGTCTAATACGCACTTACCATATCCCTTTAAAAAGCCACAATTCTAAAGTCTATTCCACCCCATAGTCCACCTGAAAAACTATGGTAATAGTACTATCACCTTTAAGCAACAGATATTGCCTTGAAAACCTGCATTTAAGCTCAATTTTAATTAAGGTTATTGTTTCGTGGTATTTTTTTTCAACATTCCTGTATTTATTCATATTAGATTTTTGAAAATTGTAGATGTATCTATCCACGTGTATTTTTTACTCTGTATAAAAGTAAGTTGCAACTAGCATTTTTCAGGATGTATTGTAATAATTCATGTAGGTTGTGCATCTTTTTAATGTGATGATTACTTGCATGTGTGGGTTCTCTAATATCAAATGGCCAGATGCTGCTGAGGGTGTCCAAAAGTATCGGACACTCCCGTCCCCTGCACACATTGATGCTGAGTAAATCAGCCAGAATTAGATACAACATTTTAAAATTCTAAAGTTAGATTAACAGTTTTAAACTTCCAAAGTAAATGTCAATCAATGTAAGAATTTTTTAGTAGTAATGATACAAATTAAGGTCAATTCTGTGTTCGCATTTGTCTTTATATTCAAGGTCAAATCAGTGCGTTTCGGGATACAGGTTCCCGTCATTAGGTGCATTTCATAAATCTACAATGTAATTAACAGACTCTCAGTATAGTTGAACACTATATTCTGTAAGTATATAGTCAATTCCAAATATTATGATGTGATTGTGTTAGATTTAAAGTCCTAAGTGCATACATTTCATAATGAGTACCAACTGGCAGAAAACGAGGGTCATATTCTCTCAGTATCAGCTAATAAAAATATCAGGTGATATAGAACCTAAATAGAGTTAGTATGTGCCAAAATCGTTCACAACCGGTTGTACAATTCAAAGGGTGTCAGCATGCTGGAGTAGTGTCCAAGAAAAGAAAACCCATATCAATGCAATTCACCCTATGGTCTTACTGAAAGTGAAAGGAGTGTAACCAACGCCTCATGAGTTAAAGACTGTAGATCACAGGTGCACAGCTTATAGCTCACGGGCCAGTTGCGGACCACCATGCTGATTTGTGCGGCCCGCCAGCAACAAAGACTTTCCTAATGGTGTACGGCCCGCAAGCAGCATCGGACGCCCTCCATTAGGAAAAGTCTTTGTTGGTCTTCCCGGCCGGATGAAAACACTGACCCTCATTGGCTCAGTGCACACGCACCACGTAGCTCCTATGAGTCACATAGTGTGTGTGTGCTGCACCAATGGAGGGCCAGCACAACGGCTGGAGTGGTCAGTAAAGCTTGATGCCGGAAGACATTTCAGCCTTGCCACGCCAGCCGTAGTACCAGAGACCTTGCCAGTGTTCCAGGTAGTCTGCCTTCCAGCACGTCCGGTAAGTATATATGTGGGGGTGGGGGAGATGTTTGTTTGTTTGATTGTGTGTGTCGGGTCTTTGTCCTGCACATATGTTTGTGTGTTGGGTCTGTCATGCATGTATGTTTGTGTGTGTATGTTGTGATGCGTGGGGTGGGGGGGTTTCGGGTCTTCCTGAGTGTTTGTTTTTGTGTGAAAGTGCAGTGTATGTTGTGATGCAGGGGTGGGGGGAGTGTCAGGTCTGCCTGAGTGTTTGTTGTTGTGTGAAAGTGCAGTGTATGTTGAGATGTGGGGGTGGGGATGTGTCAGGTCTGCCTGAGTGTCTTTTCGCGTTAAAGTGCAGTGTATGTTGTGATGCAGGGGTGGGGGAGTATTGGGTCTGCCTGAGTGTTTGTTTTGTGTGAAAGTGCAGTGTATGTTGGGATGCGGGGGTGGGGGCAGTGTCGGGTCTGCCTGAGTGATTGTTTCTTTGTGATAGTGCAATGTATGTTAATATGCGGGGGTTGGTGGGTGTCGGGTCGGGTCTGCCTGAGTGTTTGTTTTTGTGTGAAAGTGCATTGTATGTTGTGATGCAGGGGTGGAGGGAGTGGCGGGTCTGCCTGAGTGTTTGTTTTTGTGTGAAAGTGCAATATATGTTGTGATGCGTCGATGGGGCGGGGGAGTGTCGGGTCTGCCTGCACGCTTGTTTTTGTGTGAAAGTGCAGTGTATGTTGAGATGGGGGGTGGGGGTTTGTTTCTGTATGGGTGAATGGTGTATGCTTGTGAGTTTGTATGCTGAGTTGGGGGTTGGGGGGCTCAGGTGTTTATGGGTGCATGGTGTATGCTTGTGAGTTGTATGCTGAGTTGGGGGTGGGGATTTGGGTCTGTATGGGTGCATAGTGTATTGGTGTATGCTTGTGAGTTTGTGCACTGAGTTAGGGAGTGGGGGGTTCGGGTCTGCATGGGGGCATGGTGTATGCTTGTGAGTTTCTATGCTGAGTTGGGGGTGGGGGTTCAGGTCTGTATGGGTGCCTGGTGTATGCTTGTTAGTCTGTATGCAGGGGTGGGGGTTGGTGGTTGGGGTCTGTTTGGTATGTATGCATGTTGCATGCTTAGTGGCATGGGGCATAGTGTTTGGTCGAGGGGTGGGAGCCATGGGGCATAGTGTTTGGTTGGGGGTGGGGACAATGGGGCATAGTGTTTGGTTGGGGGTGGTGGCCATGGGGCATAGTGTTTGGTTGGGGGTGGGAGCCATGGGACATAGTGTTTGGTTGAGGGGTGGGTGTTATGGGGCATATTGTTTGGTTGAGGGGTGGGGGCCATGGGGCATAATGTTTGGCTGAGGGGTGGGAGCCATGGGGCATAGTGTTTGGTTGGGGGTAGGGGCCATGGGGTATAGTGTTTGGTTGGAGAGTGGGGGCCATATGGCATGGTGTTTGGTTGAGGGGTGGGGGGCAAGGGGCATAATGTTTGGTTGAGGGGTGGGGGCCATGGGTCATAGTGTTTGGTTGGGGGCCATGGGGCACAGTGTTTGGTTGAGGGGTGGGAGCCATGGGACATAGTGCTTGGTTGAAGGGTGGGTGTCATGGGGCATAGTGTTAGGTTGGGGGACATGGGGCATAGTGTTTGGTTGGGGGTGGGGCCATGGGCATAGTGTTTGGTTGGGGGTGGGGGCCATGGGCATAGTGTTTGGTTGAGGTGTGGGGCCATGGGGCATAGTGTTTGGTTGAGGGGTGAGGGCCATGGGGCATAGTGTTTGGTTGGGGGCCATGGGGCATAGTGTTTGGTTTAAGGGTGGGGGCCATGGGGCATAGTGTTTGGTTGGGGGGTGGGTGCCATGCGGCATAGTGTTTGGTTGGGGTGGGGGCCATGGGGCATAGTGTTTTTGTTGGGGGTGGGGGCTATGGGGCATAGTGTTTGGTTGAGTGGTGGGTGTCTTGGGGAATAGTGTTTGGTTCGGGGGTGGGGCACATGGGGCATAGTGTTTGGTTGGGGGTTGGGGGCCATGGGGCATAGTGTTTGGTTGAGTGGTGGGGGCCATGGGGCATAGTGTTTGGTTGGGGGGTGGGTGCCATGCGGCATAGTGCTTGGTTGGGGTGGGGGCCATGGGGCATAGTGTTTGGTTGGGGGTGGGGGCTATGGGGCATAGTGTTTGGTTGAGTGGTGGGTGTCATGGGGAATAGTGTTTGGTTCGGGGGTGGGGCACATGGGGCATAGTGTTTGGTTGGGGACGGGGGGCCATGGGGCATAGGGTTTGGTTGAGGGGTGGGAGCCATGGGACATAGTGTTTGGTTGGAGGTTGGGGGCCATGGGGCATAGTGTTTGGTTGAGGGGTGGGGGCCATGGGGCATAGTGTTTGGTAGGGGGCCATGGGGCATAGTGTTTGGGTGGGGGTGTGGGGGCCATGGGGCATAATGTCGCACTCCAAGAGTGAACCCAATAATAAAGCTAAAACAGGCACAGTTAGGACATGTACATCCTTTGCTTTTTGTGGAAACCTGACTCAATGAAGGCCATACTCCTCTTGGGCAACCCAAACAGCACAGTATTGCAGTCCAAAAATAACGGAATGTCCAATCAAGGGTCAATCAAATATATATAATTTAATTAAATGGACAATATGCAATAACTACTTAGAAATAAATGATAACAATGGAAAATGTGTAGTACAAATGTAAGTTTGAAATACAAATAAAAACCTTACACCTCAAAAACGTATTTATTTTTCCATGTGTTTAATAAAATTTGGGGGTTTAAAAAGACTCCTTCCATGCGCCACTGTGCCTACCGCCCCAGCCACATTTACATTTCGGCCCACTATAGCCATCATGTAAGGTATTTTCGGCCCTCTGTCAAAATCAGATGTGCACCCCTGCTGTAGATGGATATAGCTAACTACCAACACGTTGGTATCTAATCATGTAAATATGGCTGTGAGAAAAGAGGTCAAAAAGGAAAGGAAGAAGCCATACATATTACTACATATGATAAAGCACCACCCAACACATTAATAAACCTACACATACAAAAGGAAGATCCTTGGACTGGCTTGCAGACGCCAACTGCAACCTCTCACTGACCGACATCACTCCTTGTGCATGGACTGACCACCACCTTATTACCTTCTCTCTACCCAGATCCATACCATCTACCACACTACCCACTAGGTTACCTCAAATAATCTCCAGAAATAACCGCAACATCACTATAGAGAACCTTAGACCTCTTCTCGTGCCTATCAGTAAAACTAATCTACCTACGCAAAATGACAACCCATCAGCCATTGTAGACCTATACAACAAAACCCTAGAACTAGCTCTCAACCAGATAGCTCCTCTTAAACAACGAAAAGCCAAACCCATTGCCCACTCCAACAAATGGTTCTCAGCAGAATTAAAGGCTCTCCGCAATATTAAAAGAACTGCAGAAAGTAGCTGGAGAAAAGCCACTTCTCTTTCCACTAAAGATAAGTTCGCCTCAGCAGCCTCCACCTACAAATCCTGCATCTTAAATGCTAAAAAAGAGATCTATAACATGAGAATACAAAATACCAAATCTGGCACTAAAGAACTATTCTCTATACTAAGGGAACTCGAATCACCACTGCCTCCTTCAGAGGACTGCATTAAAGACAAGGCCTGGTGCAATAATATCCAGCTGGCCCTCACTAATAAAATTGCCCTCCTACAAACTAAGATAGAAGCAAAAAAAGCCAACCTTGCCAACAAACAGAATCCCATCAGCATAATAAACCACACCACCTCCAATTGCCCTTCCTTCCACTTCTCACCAGTCACAGAAGAGGAAGTAATCAAGATAATCGCCAGTCTCAAACCATCCAACTGCAAAGGTGACATTTGTCCCGCCTCCGTCATCAAAGATGGGGCTAATGAGTTAGCCCCTCTCATCACCTCCTTGATCAATGCTTCCTTCAAAAACTCAGTGGTCCCCAATAACCTTAAAGAAGCGTGGGTCCTACCCCTGCTCAAAAAACCCAACCTAGACCCCAATGTCCCCACAAATTACAGGCCCATCACCACAGTCCCATGTTTCCTCAAAATCTTAGACAGGGTAGCCTACCTCCAAATACAACAACATTTGGAAGACAACAACCTCCTAGGCCTGCGACAATCCGGCTTTAGACCAAGGCACGGGACTGAAACTGCCCTCTTGGATCTAAAAATCCAAATGGATGATGCCAAAGATAAGGGCAAACTGGCCATTTTGCTCTTGTTGGATCTATTTGCTGCCTTCGATCTGCCACTAAGTGGATCCAGTCATTTTTGTCTGAGAGGTCGACTAGGGTCTTCGCCCCCACCGCGGCTGCGGACCCTATCCCAATTACATGTGGAGTGCCCCAAGGCTCCTGCATTTCCCCCACACTTTACATATCTTCACAAAGCTCCTCTTTGACCGTCTTGACAATCTGAGTGTCAGCTACACTAATTATGCAGATGACACCCAGGTCCTCATCACTCTCACTGGCAGCAATGAAGAGGATGCTGCAAAGCTTAACGAAATCTACTTAGAAATCGAAGCCTGGATGGCCACACACAGTCTTTGCCTCAACGACGATAAGACAGAACTGCTTATCGTAGGCTCCCAGGCTCGCCTCAACAAACTAGACCAAAGGTATCAATCCTTTACCATTGACAGCAATATCATAAAAGTCTCCAAAGAGGTAAAAACACTAGGTGTGTACCTCGACTCCACCTTGTCACTAAAAAAACAAATACACTCAACCATCTCAGCTCGTAGGTCTTTTCTCTCCACCTCTAGCTGCCTCACCTTATCAAGAGCGTTGATATTGTCTAAATTAGACTATTGCAACACACTCTACCTAGGCACTACCACAAAAAACTTGAACAGGCTCCAGACACTAAGATGTGCCCTTAACCTCCCGCGCAAGGCTCACATATCCACGGCCAGCAAAGTAGTCCACTGGCTCCCAATCCGCGACAGAATCAAGCTAAGAACCCTGGTCATCACCCATAAGTGCCTGTCACGCACCGCCCCTCGCTACCTCTCAGACAAATTCACTAGACATTGCTCCACTAGACCCACCCGAACCCCTTACCTGCACCAACTAAAGATCCCCAACTATAACCTAAAAACAGCAGGAGGTTCAAGCTTCCCAGTACTCGCAGCATACTGCTGGAATACCCTCCCTCTTGCAATTAGATCGGAAGCCGCATTCTGGCCATTCAGAGCCATGGTGAAATCATGGTTACTAGCCTAAATATCCAATCTCTCAATGACACGTTCGGCCAGCCGCCGTTCGCCACCATGTAGTAATGTTCACCCTGGCTTTATCCGATTCAGGACCACCCTGTAACACTGCCCTCACTCTCCACTGTAACTATCTTGTACACTGTTCTCTGTATACTTTATTCTTGTATGTAACTACTCAGAGCCTGGACTAATGTATCCTCTGACTGGTGTATTAAGGTTTTTGTGTAACGATATGTAACTCTGGTGTGCACATGAATATGCGCCCAGCTGCCTGAGGGTTCGGACGCGATTTCTAAATAAACAAACTAAACTAAACTAAATCAAGTCTGGAAACATGAGGACAGAATTACTGCAATGGTCATAATAATTCCGAAATCCTGTAAAAATATGCTGTTTGTCCGACTGCAAAGAAAAATTGAACTATTGCATCCAACCAATACTATGAATAGTGATAAAGAAAATATTGATGAAAAACGTTCTACCCAAAGAATAGGTCCCTGTAAGTATGCCAGGGATATTACCAGTGTTTTGATGAGAACAAGATTAGAGTAGAGGGTCCATTCGACAGAGAGGCAAACCCATATCAGATCTGTAATCTCTAAAGAGTTTGTGGAGCTCACGTGCAGCGTAGCAGTTAGAAGCTGAAATGACATATACAGTAGGATATGTTTTGCCGGAAAAGACAAAAAATTGACAGTAAATTAATATAGCTAACCAATCGATAAGAGGAGATTGTATAATTCATATAGTCTCACTTGTGTGCAGAAACGATGTAATTCTGTCACTGGTCCGCTGTTGCAAACGGAGGACCCAAAGTGTATATCAGTTTTAAAGGTAACTGTGGTAAATGCAGGGAACATAAAAGAAGGACCGGCCGTAGCACTTGTGGTTGCTATGAATACATAGTCAATTGCAAAGAGCAGGCAATTCCCGGTTAACAAATAAGGTAGCAGTAAGCTGATGATCATAGGTCGCTTGTTTGGAAAATGTAGAATGGATAAATGTGTAGAGTCGATGTAGTAGTAATCTAGGTGTCCATAGGAAAAATAAATAGCATACTAAATGGAATGCAATATATTATTAAATAGCCGCTGTCAGAAGGTCTAAATTGGAACTACAAGACTGATGGGAATTGGAGTACTGCATGGAATAGAAATGTAGCGCCACTGGTCAAATATCCTAAGTGGAGATGTGGAGGTGAAATTAAAGATATTGGGCCTCATTACACAGAAGGCGGTAATGGTTAACGGTCACCGTTAATGGTAACGGTGACCGTTAACCATTACCGCCTTACTACGAGGTCCCTTAGCGGGTTGGTGCTTTAACGCCTGCTTTTTGCAGGCGTTAAAAACCAACCCGCTAAGGGACCTTGGTGCTAATTACGGCACCGCAAAATTGCGGTGCCGTAATTAGCACCTTCCCCATTCCCATTATGCCCTATGGGGCAAAAATGGGAATGGGGAAGGGCAGTGGTGGAAGGGGGAATTACCGCCCCGCCAACCTTGGAATGGGGCGGTAATTCCCCTTTCCACCAAGGCGGTGCCGGTATTTTACCAGCATGGCCCAAGGTGCTAATAGCACCTTGGTCCTCCGCCTTCCGTGTAATGAGGCCCATTATGTTATGTTATCAACACTTGTAAAGTGCATCAGTCGCCCAAAGAATCATGGCGCTATACCTTAAGCAATGTATGCACTGCTTGAGTACCCACAAAAAACTAGAAAAGAAATGATTTCAAGACCCGCCAGAAAGAAAAATAGACCTCAATAGCACGCAGGCGAAGAGGAAGAGAATTCAAAGCCAGTGCCAAAGCCACCTAGAAAGCACAGCCTCCAACTCGAGAGAGCCTACACCTAGGAACTAAGTTAGTCAAGACTGAGAGCGCAGTACTCTCAGGGGAACATCGGGGCAACAGTTCACCTGAAGATATTCTGACCCTTTCTGGTAAAAGGCTATGGGCCTCATTACAGGGTAGGTGGTAAGGGTTTACCGGTACCGGTAAGGGCACCGGTAGCGGTAAACCCTTACCACCTTACTACGAGGTCCCTTTGCGGGACCCGACATTAACGGCTGGTGTAGACCAGCCGTTAAGGTTGGGACCCGCAAAGGGACCTTGGTGCTAATTACGGTACCGCAATTTGCTCATTCCCCATTTCCATTGAGCCCTATGGGACAAAAATGGGAATGGGGAAGGGCCAGGGAGGAAGGGGGAATTACCGCCCGCCAACCTTGTAATGGGGTGGTAATTCCCCTTTCCTCCATGGTGGTACCAGTATGGTACCGGCGGCAACCATGGTGCTAATAGCACCATGGTTTACCGCCTACCGTGTAATGAGGCCCTATGTGTACCAAGCACAGAGACTTAAACCTCATACGTTGCTCGCTGGGAGCCAGTGGAGTTTCCGAAGAATGGGAGTCATATAGGTATCATTCGGGAGTCAAACAACAGTTGTGGCAGCCATGCTTTGCCGCAGCTGGAGACAGTGAAGCTAAAAGAGAGGAGAGCACAGGGGCCTGGAATTTAACAGGAATGCGTAGTGCCCGCAGCTTGAAATAACCCTTTTGACAAGTGGCTGACACCTGATCTGACATGGATAAAGAAGACATCTGCCCTCATTACAACCCTGGCGCCCCACCTTTTGCGGCACCGTTAACCCCTTAATGCCTGATTACGAGGTCCCTTTGCGGGTTGGCGATTTTAACACCTGCTTTTTGCAGCCGTTAAAATCCAACCCGCAAAGGGACCTTGGTGCTAAGTATGGTGCCGCAATTTGCAGCACCGTACTTAGTGCCTTCCCCATTCCCATTGAGCCCTATGGGGCAAAAATGGGAATGGGGAAGGGCCCATGGTGAATGGGGAATTACCGCCCCGCCAACCTTGGAATGGGGCGGTAATTCCGCCATTCACCATGGCGGACCCCGGCAGGGACCATGGTGCTAATAGCACCATGGTTTAGCGCCGGGGTCGTAATGAGGCCCATCATCTTGATGCCTCTGTCATTGACCAATGAAACAGGTGTGGGAAGAGGGCCCAAACTAGCAGGCCAGAACTCTGGGGTCCATAACAAAGAAGGATTAGCGGTACCAACCACCAGCACCTCTGTCTTCTCTTCGATGAACTTAAGCCAGTTCCTGGCCATTCATCCACCTGCAGCCTCCAGGTAACTCCTCAGTTGAACAGCCTGTTTCAGGCTGAGAAAGATTGAGCCGCAGAATAATCTGTGTGTCATTGGTGTAGGAGTAGCACAGGAAACATGTGCGTGGAAGTTGCCAAGAAGCGGCAGGACGTAAATGTTGAATAAATTGGGGGACAACGAGGAGCCCAGAGGGACTCCACATAACAGAGGTACAGGTTGGGACTAAAAAGGTGGCAGAGAAACAGATTGTGAGCGTCCTGCCAAAAACAAACCAGACAAAAACCTGAACAAATAGACCAGCGGAAGAAAGACAGGAGATCAATGTGGAGTGGTGCACGGTGTCAAATGCCATAGAAAGATCTAATAGATTAAGGGCACCCACCCCACGGTCCACTAACTGCATCTAATCATCAACTACTGACACCAAGACAGATTCAGTACATCAGCCCGGGCGAAAACCCGATTGAAAGGGATCAAAGAAAGAAGATAGTTCAAGAAAAGAACCTAGAAAAGGCGAAACAGAAGACTGGAGTAGTTTCATAAGAAATGGGAGCAGGGAAATTGGGCAAAAGTTAGAAAGGGCCAAGGGATCCAAAGACTTTTTTTTTAAGAAGGGGGATGATAAAGGCGTGTTTTAGTTCATCAGGGATAACCCCAGATGAAAGCGAATCATTGACTGCCTTGACCAACCATGGGATGATTGCACTCAACACATTTTTCAATATAGAAAGCAGGATAGGGTCACAGGGTGATGCTGATTTTAGCCCTTTAATAGCGGCTAAATTGTCCTGGGCTGTAAATGTGGGAAAGTAGAACAGTCAGCGGAAGCTCTACAGTCAACCACAGATGGATATGCCAAGGTGGAATGCGAGAGAGTAGTAGTAATCACACTAGGAATGGCAGCTATCTTATCGTCAAAGAACAGACAAGGAAACACAAAGCTCATGCAAGGGGGAAACTGGGTTGTGACTTAGGCTGAGCGGTCAGCGATTGAACTGCCTCAAATGGAGCTTTAGATTAGTTGATAGCCTGCTCAATTTTCTCACTAAAGACTAGTTTTTTGTCCGCTGTAATAGCAATATTGTATCTTGTAATAGCCAGACAAAGAGAACTTTATTGGCTAATAAATATCCAGTTCTCCACTTCCTCTCAGCCTGTTCACACTGGAGTTTAAGATTTTTAAGTTCGGCTGTACACCACGGTTTAAAACAGTGATTTTTCACTAAACAGTGCTTGAAAGGGGCAAGAGTATCGCCGCTGCGTTAAGTGTCCGGGACAGATTGGCCGTGTGCATCAGTAGTTTTCACACAGCCATTGGAAATTACGAGGCTCAGACCCTGATGAGAAACAGTGTGCCAACTGCATTTCTGAATATACTGCTGGGGAAGAGGAAGAAAGGAACTCTCAAGCTGCACTAAAAAGGGCACCACCATATGGTCCGAACAAATTACAGGGAGCGCAGAGAAAACAGACGCGACAGCTGAAGGGTCAAAGGTAAGATCAATAGTATTGCCCATTAGATGTGTAGGATACGTGACCAATGGAGGTAGGCCAAGATCCAGCATTGTTGCCAAGAAATGATTGACCAGATGGTAGTTGGATTTGTTCGATGGGAGATTAAAATCCCCAACAACAATCGTGTTAGGCTATGTCTGCCGTATGCGAGCCACAAATGCTGGAATATTCCAGAGAGAAACTGTGATCATCACCAAGAGAGCAAATAGCGTAAAAGTGGCAAAAACTAGAATGCACACAAGAATATATTCAATTTTCACAGAGTAAGTAATTGGAATGGTGGTAACTTTAAAATTACTATTAAAAACAGTAGCAAGGTCCACTACCAGGATGATATGCTACACGGTTACGGCGCAGGATCTCATAGTTAGGAGGTAAACTTTGAATTGCTTATGGATCGGAATGTTCCCGAAACCACTTCTCAAAGAGAAACACAAGGTCAGGATGATAGTCCTCAAGAAGGCTGTTACAGTCTTGGGCATGCACAACCAAAGAGTGAGTGTTCCCTACAAAACAGTTCACAGAACTCTGGGCTCTGATATTCAAGGGGGCATTGTCTAAAACCAAAGAATTAGCATTAAAATCAGGTGGGAAAATAGTGATAACTGAGGCCAAGTTAAGTAAGTCAGCACGGGAGAATGAGTTTGTACACATTGAAGAATTAGTGACAACAGGGCAAGGACCCCATGGCCTGGCATGTGCACGGACAAGCACAGATGGTCTTGAATTAGGTGTGACTTTGGCGCAAAAGGCGCTCAACCACTGTCCGTCCTCTGCACTTCCGGTGGACGTCTCCCTTATGAAAACACATCAGTTCATAACAGAGAAGCCAGTGATGTAACATAAGAAGTATATGCAAGCCTAATAGTGTATATGTCACCAGGCAAGTGACTATGCGTTAATTTATTAATTTTTCTTGGGATATTATCACACAAAAAAAATATTACGGGGTCGTATTTAGCTCATTCGAAAACAGAAAACCTAATAGAGGGTGGGATATACTCATTTGACTAACAGTGATGCCAGGATATGTTCAAGAAAATATATTGCTCACTTATATCAATCTATAAACACTTTTTCTATATATTTAGTAATGTATTAAAGCTTAAGGCTCTCACAGTAAGTAAGCAAACATGCAAGTGGAGCGGAATATTAAGTGAACAAAAGATTAACAACATTTGCATATGTCGAAAATGTTCATTAAGCAATTACAAATGTACAAGTAACTTAAAATTCTAATGCAAGAATGCAAACCAAACAATGCACATGAACTAATATGCACATACAATGAAATAAATTCACTCTATGTCAACTCATAATTGTAATTTGAACTCTTTGTTCATTCCTTTGAGGTGCACTGTATTGAAAAGATGGATCCAGAGCATTTCTCTCTGCATGAGTTTCTTTGTTTTGTCGCCTCCTCTAAAGGGAGTGTGTATCACTTCCAGGATCATGAATCTTATCTGAGATAGATTATGTCTGCATTCCTTAAAATGTCTCGCTACTGGTGACATTAAGTTGTGTGTATGTATGTTGGAGTTGTGTTCAAGGAACCTTTCTCTTGCAGATCTGCTGGTCTGTCCAACATATAGGAGTCCACATGGGCATGTTATCATGTATACCACTCAGGTCCTGTTACATGTGGCAAAATCTCTGAGAGCAATTTTCTGACCTGTGAGGAGGTGTTGAATGGTGTTTCCCTTGAAAATATTGTTACAGTTACTACAATGTAGATAGACTAGAGAATGTGCCCTTCTTCCATTTGTACAAAGTTTTTTGTGTGTCAGGATGACTTCTTGCAGCTCTCACTAGTTTATCTCTGAAGTTCTTCCTCTCCTGTAGTCCATTATTGGGGGTTTAGGAAACAACTTCTGAAGTTGTTGGTCATGATTTAAGTATTTCCAATTGTTGCAGATAATTCTGTGTAAATGCATACTGTGTCTAGAGAATTCTGGTATGTATGATAGAGGAATACATGTATCCTTAGGTGCTGGATATAACAGTGTTTTTCTATTCATTACATCTGCCTTCTGCTTGGCTTGTTCCACTACCTTCAAAGGGTAACCTCTCTTGATGAAATTTTCTTTCTGGTCTGCAGGTTCCTTTTCTAATGATATGGTATTTGTCTCCTCCGTTATGAACAGATGTGTTGTCATCTTTTATCACACCTTCATAAATCGCCTTAGGATATTTGACATGTGCTATACACATTTCTAGCCTCTGAACCAGTGGTGCTACTTTTCTATTCCACTCCATACTCCAATTCCCAGCAGTCTTGTAGTTCCACTTTAGACCTCCTGACGGCGGACATTTTCTAATATTCCATTCCGTTTAGTATGCTATTTATTTTTCCTATGGGCACCTAGATAACTACTACATTGATCTATGTTTTCTAAACACACAACCTATGATCATCAGCTCCTGCTACCTTGTTTCTTTAACCAGCCAGCCACGCTGTTTCTAATTGACTGCGTATCAAAAGCAACCACTGGTGCTATGGACTGTCCTTCTTTTGTGTTCCCTACAGTTGCCACGGTTACCTTTAAAACTGTGTACACGCTTCTGTTCCTCCGTTTGCAATGGCAGACCCGCGACAGAATTGCATTGTTTCTGCACACAGGTAAGACTATACTAATTATATGATCTCCTCTTATCGATTGGTTAACTATATTAGTTTATTGACACTCGTCAGTACCTTGTTTTTTGTGGCATAACAAATCCTTCTGGATATGTAATTTCAGCTTCTAGCTGCTACACTGCACGCAAGCTCAACAAACTCTATTAGAGTTTACATATCCGATACGGGTTTGCCGCACTGTCGAATGGACACCCTACTCTAATCTTGTTCTCATCAGAAAACTGATAAGATCCGTGGCACACTTGCATGGACCTATTCTTTGGATATAACATGTTTTATGAATGTTTTCTTTATCACTATCTGTAATATTGGTTGGATGCAATAGTTCACTTCTCTTTGAAGGCAAACAGCAGCATATTTTCAAAGGATTTCCAAATAATTATGACTAGTGCAGTAATTCTGTCCTCATTTTTCCAGACTTGGTGCTTTCTCATATTTAGGAACATTCATGGCTACTTACTTTCCTTTTTGATCTCTTTTCCAACAACCATATTTACATTGTTAGATAGCAATTTTTTGGCTTCACCTTTAGGGGGATCCTTCCTGGATGTTCCTAGGTAGTTATCTATATCCATCTACAGTCTTTAAATCATGAGGTGTTGGTTATACTCCTTTCACATTCAATAAGACCACACATGCGAAACATGTGGGTGTTCTGCCGTGTAGAGCCCAGGAATCCCTTACCTAGGTGGCCAGGACACGGCATTCACTGTTGGATACAGTTCCTGGGGGTGGACCAGTGGGGGAGGATCACCTGGGTAGGGGAACCAGGGGTTGTGCTCAGGGAAATACACCAGGTGAGATGCGGCATGACATGGGGGAAGAAGACAAAGACAACAAAATCCCTGAGGTTTTTATAGGGAGTTCATGATCAACCTCCTTTTGCCCCTATGAATTTCCCATACCAAAATTCAACAACCCCTTCACATCTGGTAAACCTATTAGAAAACCAAACCCTGCTGCTGTAGGAAACTACATCTACCAGAATCCCTGTTTTTCTGTTGCCTACCCAAGTACTCCCAGTCATTTTTCTCAGCATCTCTCTGATTATTATTTATCAAATTCCCAACCTGCTTTAGCAAAACACTACCATTCACACAATCCACCCTGTTCAATTCACAATCATAAACCCGGTCATTCCCACTTGATGCCCAAACTTTCCCCATGTCATCCTTCTAAGTGTATCAGCCCCCTTGGTATGAAGGTTGTAATTCCGTATAACACCTTTTCCCCATCCTACCATATAGGACAACCAGGCACACTAACCCCTCCCCTTTCCAATATGAACATTGTTTTACCCCACAAAAGAAAATGGAATAATAATAAAACTGTTTATCTAGACATGTCCCAACCCCATGGCTAGGCAAAGTCAGGCAATTAACCGGAATCACACAGACCTGGCGGGCCTTTTCTTTCCTACAGGGATAAAAGGTGGAGCACAAGAGCACAAGATGAGCAACGCAGACCGCACGACACCAGGGCTAACTCAGCATGGCAGTTAAAATACAGAGAGGGTGACAAGGAGAGAAGCAGCCTTGCACTTTCTGACCAAGGCCCGTGAAACCTCCACAGAAAATATAAGATCGCAAACAATAGCCAGCATGTGTTGCAGCAGATGTCTACAGTACGTGAGACCCTCCTATCCTGAAAACCAAACCGGGGAAGGACGCTGGTCTCGGAGGTGCCGACCTTGACTCCAAGGATAAAGAAAGGCAAGCGGTTCATCACAGCTGGTGAGTCGAGGGAAGAATCGATAAGAAAGCAAACTGCCTTGAACGAAAAGTATCCAACGGCTAATTTGAACTTTGCAATTGTAAAGATATGATTGAAGAAAGAGGGGGAAAGCCAGCAAAAGAGGAGGCCAGCACCCCGTGGGAACTCAAGCAGGAGACTCTGGGCAACTACCCGATGGTAGTAAGACTACCGTAACCAGAAGCTATTGGGAAGAGGCAAAAACAGATCAAAGTGGTCATACAGTGGTCAGGTAAAATCCTCTGTAATGGTGAAAGTCTTTGACCGGAAGATGAATGAGAAAGCTAAGGGAAGTGAATCCCACATAGTGAACATTAATACAAGAACTGTATCTCGTAAAGATTAGCAAGAGTCAACCCGGTGGAGGGATGCTAATGAGAGGGGGCGAAGCCAAAACTCCCATGATAAACTGTCTATAACCATCGGTGATAGTGAACGCAGTAGAGGAAAGCTGACAACCAAAGGTCGGTGAGAGTGAACCTGATAGGGGGAAACCGACAACCAAAAGATGGCTATAGTGAACCAGGAAGAGGGAAACCGGTAGCGAAGAAGGAATCCCGAAGTACTGTTTAAAAACACATTAAGACTTGTGAAAGTGAGAGTTAATGGAAGACCAGGGGAAGTGAATTGACCTCCTTGTCAAGTGGGTCCGAGCCCAGTCAAGGGAGATCCAGGGGTGAAAAGTCATCATCTTAAGTTAATTGAAAAAGGAACTGTTCAATTGATTGGTTGAATACGATACGTAAGTGGTCTGCGCCCGGAAGAGGGGGACCCAAGGGTAAAGCCATCACCCAACGTGAACTGAGGAAAATAACTTTTTGTTTGTATTTGTTTGTTGAATAGATCAGTCCTCGAAGGAAAGAGACTGCTATTGAAAGACACTTTACCATTGAAGAACATGATAGCTGGAACGGAATTGTCGGCTTGTGCTAAGGCTTGAGTGTGTGCTGTGCCAGCTGGAAAATACTGTCAGCTCGTGCTGGGAAAGCTAGAGGGTGTGCTGTGCTGCAGGGTCCCACCTTGTCCCGTGCTGAAAAGGTGAGGAAGGGAGACGGCTGGCAATCACATCCTGACTTATTATTTGTAACACTTCTTTTCTTTATCAAAACCCTATCACACACTCTTTCTATAATTAGTTGTAAGGAATTGGAAATAGGTTTTTCTTAGTATAGGCCGTTCTATTTTGACACAACCCCACTAGTACTGCCTAATTTTCATTTGATGGTCAACGCTTGCTCCCATCTAAGATTTAGGTTTAGCTTAGCCGTTTTTCCACCCTGCATTTATTTTTCAATAAACACCCTTGAACTGTGATCACTTGTGTCTGTCTTTACTGTTGCCACCATGAGTTCCTTACAGTACTCTTATGAAATGTATGCACTTAGGACTTTAAATCTAACACAATCACATCTTTAATATTTGAAATTGACTATATACTTACACAATACGGTTTTCAACTATACTGATAGTTTGTTATTTCATTGTAGATTCATGAAATGCACCAGATGAAGCTAACCTCTATCCCTAATCATTTTGTGCTGGCGACCTTGGATATAAAGACAGATTTGAACACCGATTTTACCTCAAATGGTATCATTACTACTAAAAGATTCTTATATTGAATGACTTTTACTTTAGAAGTTTAAAATTGTTCATTTAAACCGCAGGACTTGTTACATTTTACTGGCACCTGCCTTCCTGGTGCCACCGGGAGATTAAAAGGCCGACGGCCTGGGAGGGCCAGTAACATGTAAGTCCCCATTCCCATAGAGTCCTATTGGACTCTATGGGAGTGGGAACTCGGAAGCACTGGCACCGTTGTTAACAGTGTCGATGCTTCCGTGAACGGTCTGCCTACTGTGGCCGCTGTGCCTGGCATGGTCAGACCTGTTGGGCACAGCAGCACGGCAGGTAGACATGTAGTTTGCCGGTCCGGAAACAAGGGTGCCACTGAGCTTACCGGCAAACGTATAATGAGTGCCATTGTCTGCTTTATTGCATCAAAATGTAGATGGTTCAAAAGAGTCACAGTTTGGCATAGTTTGGTGAATGGGAGGACGCATGGAGATAGTTGTAGACATGGTGGTTTGGATTGCATAAAAAGGGGAGCTGGGGTTGGAGAATGGAGGGGCAGAAATGTATTTGTTTTGGGGAAAACATTAGTGGTGGATAGGGAATGTTTTTGGAAAGAGGAATTGACATGGATTGGACATGATTGTGGCTAGGAGAGGTAGTAAGGATGCGAGATGGTCGTGGGTCAGGTGAAATAATGCATATATGCAATGGTTCAAGATGTGGCTGTAGGAAAATGGCAGACTTCTTGCGATTGTGGTGGATGAGGGCATGGGTAAGCATACTAGGATGGTAGGGAATGGCATTAATAGATGTTTTGTGGCTGGGACAATGGTGGTATAAGATGGTTGTGTTCAATGCTTGTGGAATTGCTCGAGGTAGATTCAGTAAATGTGGTGATGTGGTTGTTAGGTGTATGGTAGTAGAACAATGTATGGGTGGACATTGGAGGATCATTTTGGTTTGTGTTTGGGTGGAATTGTGATAGTTGGGGAAGAGATGAGAACATACATGATTTTTGGAGTTAAATGTGGCTATGAAATGGTTGTTGATGATGTTGTTTGATGAGATAGAGAGGTATATAAGGGACTCGGTGAATTAGATGACTGGTGATAGATAGAATGTACAATGGTGTGTGCATTGTGGGAAGACAATGGGCTGAGGGATGGTGGCCAGAGTGCTGGTGAGGTAAGGGGTGCTATGGTGTGGTTATATGTTTGATTTTGTGTTTGGTGGATTCAGAACAATGAGTCACCTGAACATTTAAAAGCCTTTGTCATTGGTGGCTATTAGTGCTAGTGATAACTTTTGCCATTCTGTAATGTTAGAATCTCCCACATACATTACCCTATTGAAAATTCATATTACAATTCTGCCCTTGAAATAGACCAAACTGCATTTGTGTGTTCATACACAATGCACACATCACAATTAACCAAAACACATAGACGCAAGCAGTAAGATAAGGTTAATACTGAAAACCATGTTGTGTACCATTCGGCACAGTACCTGTGCGCAACTAAGGAGAACCCCACCTTACACACCTCGAGGTAACCAACAGTGGTGCAACCTGAGGCTGAATTGACATTAGGTTATATTTTTTGAAACAGACGAGGGGTTCTTCCAATTGGACCCTTGGACGAAGTGTGACCTACTTCAATCAGCTCCTGAGGAAGGTTCACCAATTATTTGGATTTATTAACTGAAACATGTGGAGCATAAGCCATTGCATAATCACAATAACTGTTGTATAAACCTTTTGGTTTTACAATTGAGATATCTCTCCAAGGTATCTGATATTAATTTATAGGCCCTTTCAACCTTAATAATTAGTTCTATGTTAAATAGACAGGTGTCATATCAACATCTTCCATATATTTTATGTTTGTTAATTTTTTTTGATCATCAACTCTTTAGTTTTGACTGTCATTTAGATTGAGTGTATGTATTTTTCTGTTTTCATTGTTCTAACAACATTGTAGTTCGGATTTTTATATTTATTGTGTAAAATTGGCTTTACTTTACTTTTGCGTTCTGTACAATAATTGAGTTCCATTTTTGTTTTTGGTAAGATACACTCTTTTCCAGCCCTAGGTCATTCACTGTTTTGAGATACCATTTCATTCCTGATCTCAATTCTGTTTTAAAGGATAAATGTAAGGCTCACCAAGATATTGTTCTGGGCAATATTAGCTACGGAACCGTCTACGTGATGTGAAACGTAGATTTGTGGTCCAGCAAGGCTCCAATGTACCCCAATAGCAAAAACACACGGTACACAATACACAGAATTGTGCATATGTGATACCCGGAAAGCTTTCCAAGGGTGGATAACGCTGTATGCGATACGAAATGGCACCCTTAAACTCAAAAAATGGCATATGCAACACACTATATTCCTCAAAATTGAAATAAATACATGCGTGTCTGCGCAGAACCAACCCAAAAAAAATAAACTGCTGTACGTGTTGGCAGATGGAAACGGCTTGTGCAACACCCCAAAAAATAGGTATACGATGCTCGGCGTCTTCCTACCTTTGCGCGCATGACCAGTGATGCTCGTTGCATGCCTTTTATTACACCATCATTGCAGTGAGCCACTTAGGCACGTCACGTAGGTGCACTGCGTCCCATGCGTTGAATGTAACTTACGCTTTAAGGGCCTTTACTCTGTTATCGGCTGCTACGGATGCAACACACACACACCATTGTTCCACCTGCTTGCTGATTGCGGGTTTTGCCTCCTCAAGCCCTGCTTTGACCCCCTCAGTCCTCATCTGCTGCTGCCTGCTTGAGTGTGAGTGCCTGCTTGCAAAAAGCACTGACTCTGAATGCCAGCTGTCCTACCTGTGCCTGTACTCCTGTGTTGGGCATGTGACCACCTCTTCTGTATTTGGGACATCCACCTCTCCCTGATAACAACACCACAGTTCCACAGCACCTACCCAGGACCCAGGAAAACCATACCTGCCTCAGGGGTGCCATGTCTGGTCCATCTACATCCTCCGAGGACTGCAGCACCCCCACATCAATGCAGAGGGCTGCCTGCTTCACCTCCACCGAAGTTGGCATCCTGGTGGATCGGGTCCTGGGACCCAATGATTCCCTCTTAAACCCAGCAACTCAGCTGGGCAACGATGCATGGCAACAGATCTGGGATGACATCACGGCTGCCATTAATGCAGAGGAGGTGGCAGACCACTTGAATGCCACAGTCTGGAAATGTTGGAACAACCTCAAGTCCCGTAGCCATTCCAGGGTGGTCATAGCCCTAGTCAAGGAGCTGCACCATGCAGGCTGCCACCAGGTCACACAGATAGAGCTGTGGTTCCTTGAGAGGTTCTATCAGACCTTCATGCCCAGATCTGTTCCTGGAGACGTCATCTGGAAGCTGCAAGTGAGCACCGTAAGGAAACCATGGCATCAACAGTAAGACAGACACAAGTGACCACAGTTCAAGGGTGTTTATTGAACTTCTAAAAAAGGGTATGATAAACGCCTATCTAAACCTAAATCTACAGATGGGAGCAGGCTACAACCATCAAATAATGATAACACAGTCCTAGTGGTGTCTTGTAAAAATAAAAGGCCCTATACTAAAAAAGAAATCTATTGCCAATCCTTAACTCTAAATACAAATAGTGTGGGAAATAACGTTATGAAAAAGAAAGAAGTGTTCAAAATGATATGTCAGGTTTTCAGGCCATTGGCCTCCCTTCCACATGTTTTTAGCATGGGATAAAGGGGTTCTTTCGAGCATAGCACAGCCCATGGCTTCTTTATTACAAGGTTACAGCTATCTGATCAGCATCAGAGCTCCCAGAGCGTAAGTCTCCTTCCTTCTCCAAAGCCTCTTCACTCAAAGGGCCTGATGCAACCAAATAGATAAGTTATTTTCCCTTCTAGATTTTCGCAAGAATTCACATCGGGTGATTCATTTTCCACCTAGATCCCACTCAACCAGGCTCAGATCCTTTTACCATACAGTTCCGCACAGGCTTCCCTCTCCCGGGCACGAGCGTGTCTTTCACCTTTCACTTTATTTCACAATGTTTGTAGGTTCTTCCTTTTTAGGTGGTTCACGGTACACCCCGGATCCCCCTCACCTGGGTTCAGACCCCTTCCACACAATTATCTCCCTCAGCTGAGGTCAGACCAATGTCAATCTTATATCAAGTATTGAAGACTTTTGAATGTGAACTGGGTTTGGCTTGACCCGTTGCAGGAACAATTCGATTTCACAATTCTCTTTCTTTTAACATTTGCACCGTTTCGCTTGGTTACCTAACAAAGACTTTCAAATGAGCACCCACTTGATGCCAGACCACTCTGTCTATGGTATTGTATTTTAGCTCCAAAGTTAATTCACTCATCTGCTGTCTTAATAATCTTCTTCATACAATGTTGCATTTGCAATCTTGGTTACCAGACAGACTGGTCTGGTATCAGTCTTGTCTACTCACCGGCTGTGCTAACTTTGCTGGTGCTGCTTTGTTGTAGGAGTCAAGGACAGTACCACAGCAGCAACCAACTCTCCTCACCTTAACTATCGATGAGGGAGAGCCCCATATACCTCCAACACACAATGCAGGATTCTTTAGCTTTAATTATAGGTCTTACATTTCCTACTTTTGAAGGCTCATGAAAGATGTGGTATGTCGGTAAAAAGGTTAAGGGTATTTCCCTCCTTGGAATCCTCTTCGGTCTTGCCGTCTTCAACCTTGTATTAAACTGCCATTTTGAAACTGCTGCTTCCTTGTGTGCTTTGCCTTGCTCAGAGTGTGCTTTCGTGCTCCACCTTTTATCCATGTGGGGAAGTGTGATAGAAGTCAGGTGTGTGTAATGATCAGTAATTGCCTGACACTGCCTGACTAATTGTAGTGGGACATGTCAGGTATACGGATCAGGTTGTCCGTTTTCCCTTACAGTGAGTTGTCCATGAGAAAGTGTTTGTGTCAAAAAAAGGGCAAGGGGTTGATACCATACATATCCTACTGGGTAGGATGGGGTAAAGGTGTTACAGGGAAGGGAATAACACATCTCGCCATCCGGTGTCCCACTTCCACTCCCCAAAGACCCCCCCATCCAAGTGATCTTCCTGCACTGGTACAACCTCTAGGAACTCGATCCAATAGTGATCGCTATTTTCTGGTCACCTGGATGACAGATCCTCAGGGACTAGCGGGTGAGACACCTTCAGGTGTCCTACAGTACCCATGTGTAGCAATGTTTACAGTGTATGTGTTGTTCTACAGTGTATGTGTAGCATGCATGTTTGCAGATGCCACATTCTGTTTGCAGCATGTGTTTGTGCTGTGAGATTCAGCAGCTTGTTGCCTGATGTCAATACTTGTTGTATGTGGCATTGGAGATTATATATTAGCATATGCATGGGTATTGGCAAAATTGTACACACTGACTTGTTGGACTCATGGAGCAAGTGCAGGTGCAGTACAGATGCAGGCATGCTATGTCATAGGCATGTGAGGGGTGTCCATGATGGACACCTCCATGTATGGCACTCCTGCATGTGCATCCATGCAGACACATCTGCCGAGAGTGATACATGTGCACGGATGTCCGTGAATTGCAAGTTGTTGCATTGACATCTCTGGAAAATGGATGTGAGGTATCATCCCAAAACATTTTGTGAACAGCTGCACATGTGTAAATACAATATATGTATGCTAGGCCAATCCACATGGGCAATTGAGTCCCAGATACGCGTGGCAGTACATGTTGCTTGCTTGCATTTCATGCTTTCACATATGCATGTTGTTGAATGTGTTTGTGTGAGCATGTGCTCTGGTGCAGTTCCCAGGGCCCTGGCTGAATGTTGTGCTTCTGTTGGTTTTTCATTGGCATGGTGGCATAGCATGTTTCTGTTGATGTGTTTGCGGTCACACAGCAATGCACTGTGTTGACGTGCATATGTCATGACTGTGATACAACCTTCACACTACACAAATGCGTTAGTTAACTTGCAGTTTTCATGGGCACGTGCATGTGTTTGTGCAGTGCGTGTGTGTCAGTTCATGGTTGCAACACGCTGCATTATTGGTGGTGTTAATGTTGTGTATGCCACACATGCATTGATGACAATCGTTGATGGAAATGCTTTTTGTGCCATTTTCCACAGTTGCTCCAGTTTATGAAGAGGGAGGATGCACCGCTGTGTAGCAGCAGGGCAGGGGCCGAGGCACCAGACCAAAGCGCAAACCCCGGCCAACCACTTTTGCTGACCTCCTCTCAGGGAGGGTTAGCTGGAAGAGCATGTGTATCATTGGGCAGAGCTGCTTGGGGGACATCCCTGGAGGTTGTTGTGGTGGGGGACTCCTCAGTGGCTGTGGGATAGGGTGTGGAAACAGAGGGTCCATCCAGGGAGTAAGGCCATCTGGAATAATCCTGGGAGATGGAGGTGGAGGTGGAGGAGGCGGCAGGTGAAGGCCAGCACACAGAGTCTGGTAAGGACATCCAGGAGGGTGTTCATGCTGGAGGTAGGAGGATATTCAGTTCAACCAGGAGGGAGCTGCCCAACCTCCTGTCCCTGGTCCATCGGATGCAGCAATGACCATAGTCGTTGATGTCTCCACACAGACCAAGCCCCCCCTTGGGCCCAAGGAGATAACCCCTGAGATGTTGTATGCCCTGCTGGCTGGTCTTGTGAGGTAGATGGCCATGATTTCTGATGATGTGAGATCTACTCGTTCAGAGCTGTTACAGCATCACAAATCAATTACCCTCTACCAGTCCCAGATGACATGTGTGCTACACTCGGGTGGTCTCTGTGCGCTCTCACATTAACCTGCCCCCTCCTTCACTGCCACCTTTGTGCCACAGTACTCCTGTGGGGGCCTTCCTTGCCAATTACCATTAAGGCCCCCTCTACGCCAATCCCACCAACACCACCCAGTCTGGTAGTGAGCAAGTGCCTGCCTCCAGTGGAAGTTCCAACAACTACTGAAGCAGTGGTCACTGTGCCTGACCAGGCACCAACACAGGGATAGGCAGCTGTGGGACAGCTGAAACATGGTTTTCCATCCAGATGGCAGGGGTACCTGCAGAGCCTATGCTCAGCCAGGCAGCAGTAGATGAGGAATGCCCTGAGGCAATCCTTACAGGGCCAAATTTCATTGAGGAGGCAAGTGAGGCATGACAGTCCTCTTGACAGGAGGAACGGAGGAGGCTCCAAAACATGGTGTGCATCCAAATGGATTTCCAAAGGCAGCTGATAGCAGAGAGACAGCGGCCTAGAGAGGCAAGGATTGCCAGGGCAGAGGTGGTGGAGATAGAGAGTGTGAGATGGGTTGCCATCCTAGGGGACGCTAACATGGATGCAGAGGTGGAAGAGAGGAGGATGTTAGGGGGCCTGCAAGCCATCCAGAACAGTGGCCAGTCTCAATATGTAGGGCAGGGAATGTGACTCTGCCCTGGGGGATGTGATGAATGACATGACATTTGAGCTTGATGCCAATGTAGGTAGGACTTTGTGTGGGTTTTTCTTTTTTACATTTGTTCTATTTTTTATCCTTGGACCAGTCCAACTTCCACATAGTTATTTTTCGTAGTGTCAATATTTCTAATACAGATTTGAGTTTCTTGATCACACAGTTGTTGCTGTCTGTTTATGTGCAGAATTTGGTTTACTATTGGTTTACTATGGTTTTTGGATTGCATTTGTTCTGCGACTGTCACATGTTTTTGGGACCTCACTGTGGATGTGTGCAATACACTCATCACTTGTGCAGTCGTTATTCGTTAGGTGTTTCCCTCCCAATTCATGGTCACCCACCAGCACACATCAGCTATCAGATACTCTCATGTCATGCTGCACATCTGCCACTCAAATGCTACAACTTCACAGGAGAGTTTCTTGAGTATTGGCTGTACATAGTATCCTTCTCCTTGGCTCCTTCACTCTCAGACATTGTCCACATCACACAAACACATGAATGCTATGCCTTCCTACCTGACTAACCTCATTCATTGATGTTTACATGCTACTACGCACACACATTGCATCTGACTGTCCCATCACTGATGTCTTGGACTTGTTTCCTCCTAGGTCATTCACCTACAGCATTTTTAGTTGGGAATGGGAATAGTAGTTTGGAGCATTGGGGTATAGTATGAATTAAAAAAGGGGGTTTGGTGAGGGGTCCACCCCAAAAACAACAATAATAATGTGTTATTTTGTTTTTTATAGTGAACAAAGGGTGTGTCAGCGGAAACCAAATTCAAGTTACGGGGGTGACCGGCAATGGGTTGGAGAGAGGGGGGGTGGAGGCCCAAATTCGGAACCAGAGATCTAACCATATAAACCAAACAATAATTGAAAAACATGAATATTTTATTTGAATCTCATTTGTTTAAAACATACATATTACATTTTTAGTTTTCGTTACAAGCTCATCTCTAAATAACAGCATTTTGTTGTTAGGTAAAGTGCACAGTAAAACAAAGTGCTAATATAAAACACAACTGCAAATTCAGTCAATACTGGCTTCATGTTGCCAAGCTGTCTGAACATCCAGCTGGTTGAAGGGGATCTTCCAGCTGGTGGTCAGAGGCTACGGCCACATTTGACAATGTGGAGAAACCCACAAAGATATATGGACAAGGCATATATTTTTGTGTGTTTCTCTACATTGTTTTTCTATGCACTTTACCTAACAACAAAATGCTGTTATTTAGAGATGTGCTCGTAACAAAAACTAAATATTTAATATGTATGTTTTAAACAAATGAAATTCAAATAAAATATTCATGTTTTTCAATTATTGTTTGGTTTATATGGTTTGATCTGTGGTTCCGAATTTGCCCCCCCCCCTCCCCAACCCATTGCCGGTCACCTCCGTAACTTGAATTTGGTTTCCGCTGACACACCCTTTGTTCACTATAATTGTCACTTCCTCTTTGTCAGCGAAATAGCGGTCTACCCGTCCTTTGTTTTGCTTGTTCAGTGCAGTCTGCTGATTGCACGGGTTTAACTTTTTCGTTTTTTTACAGGTTCAATGTTTATCTAGCAGGAGACCATTGACAGCAGCCCTTCCTATAGTTTGTTTATGTCTGTATTCTTTTCTTCCCTTTTTTGAATTTTCCTTCATTGGGCTTTGGTTCATTTTATAATTTATTATTATTTTTTCAGGATTAAGCGTTGCTTTTTCTTTTCTCTTAGACTTTCAAAATGGCTGCTTCGGACATTTTTTCATTCAGTGAGGAACAACTAGCTGAAGCCATTCGGGTGCCTTCCTTATTCGATTCATTAACCCAGACAGCGGGTGAGGAATCAAGTGGAGGCATCACTAGTGAGAGCATCCTCAAATTCAGGAAAAAGAAGTTTATAACGGAAATGCATGGTCATTTACTTACCGAATATTTAAAGAAAAACATCATCCCTCAGGGACTATTGGTAAGGAATGAACCATGCCTGTTCATTGATGACTTAGAGTACAAAACCGTTTTTGCAGGCATAGGTACCAAATGTAGTAGGGATTGGATGATATTAACCTTTAATACTGCCCTCAAAAAAAGTATTGCAGCTGGTAATGAAATAGACGAGGCGGAAGCAGCCTTCGCACTTGACACCACCATCTTGAACATAAAAGAGAAACTGGACCTCACTGATAAACACATAAAGGAATTCATTAAATTAACAACTACCAAAAAAACGGAGAAGCTTAAAAAGGATATTTCCAACTTTTCAAAGGAAACTGCTTATCCATATTTAAGTCCAGATTATATTGGTCCTGGGCAATGGCATGATTCAAACTTAGCCAACCCAGGCCAGCAGAACTACAGAAAAAGGGTTACCTTTTCTGATAGTACTTCAGATGGTAGCAGCTCCTATACCAACCAAGAGGCCGCTAATGGAACAGGGGCCAATACAGGGGGCGACGAGGATGCCAGAATCGGCAATTTCAACAGTATCCTCCGATGCCCATGTATGCCCCCCAAGGCCTATACCCCGGGTTCCGTCCACCTAACCTCCCTTTTCCTCCCACCGACCTAGGGCCTCTGCCCATAGAAAATATATTTCAAACCAGGAGGAAGGCGTATCGGCGTTGACCATCTCTGGCACTAATCCTTCAGCCGGTTATAACATTTCCAAACGCATACTTTCTACCCAGGAAACTGAGATTCTAGAAAAGGGGTTTTCATTCATTCCCATGAAAAATCCCACTCAGATGGACTTAAAAATAGAGCTTAGGAATTTTTT
This sequence comes from Ambystoma mexicanum, assembly GCF_040938575.1. Classification (NCBI taxonomy): domain Eukaryota; kingdom Metazoa; phylum Chordata; class Amphibia; order Caudata; family Ambystomatidae; genus Ambystoma; species Ambystoma mexicanum. The sequence continues at coordinate 1,289,606,596 of NC_090930.1, read as the reverse complement.
CCAAAAAGTTTGTCTCAAAGACTATTTTGGTTCTGGTAATCCTGAGATAGTAGACGAGGAGAATACTCCTTTCCATTTGAAGTCCACATTTACACCGACTTCGCAAATGGTTTCCCCTGAAACCATTATATTTGAACGGTCAGTACTCTGAGATTTCCACTCTATTTTCCTTCTCCTAGTGTTGCCAAACACAATAGGTCATATAATTTCTCTAAGTGCGAATGGGAGTGTCTTCAAAAACTCAAAGGAGACCCCTCCATTATCATTAAGCAGGCTGATAAAGGTGGAGGGGTGGTAGTTTGTGATTCTACGTACTATGACTCCGAGGTGATGTGACAACTAAATAACACCTCTTTTTATTTGAAACTTAGAGGGCACCCGACAGACAGCATACGGGACGAGATCCTTGCCCTGGCTACACGGGCACGTGATATCAACATTTTGAGCCCCAAGGAATTTCAATACCTTACTATTAAAGGCACCAGAAGCTCTGCTCTTTTACATCCTTCCGAAAATCCATAAGGACAGATTGAATCCACCAGGAAGACCTATAGTGTCTCTTTGTGGCTCTATCTTAGAGCCTTTGGGCAAATACATTGATTTCTTTCTCAAAACTCTCGCTGCCGACACCCCCACCTATCTGGCAGATACAACGGATGCCATTGTTCATTTAGAGGGCTTACCTTTTAACACTGCCACCAATTTATTCATCACACTAGATGTGGAGTCTTTATATTCTAATATTCCACAGTCGGAATCCCTTCCCATCATAAAATTCTTTTTGGACATGAGAAGCGACCCTCAGCAGGTGCCTAGTGAAGTCCTCATTGACCTTCTTGAAATTGCACTTACAAAGAACTATTTTCGGTTCAAGGAGGACTTCTTTTTACAAATTAAAGGTACCGCCATGGGAGCCACATTTGCTCCAAATTATGCCACGCTTTTTATGTGGGCTTTGAGAAGGTTTCCATCTTTGATGAATCTAATCCTTACCTTCAATCTATTATCTTCTACCGTAGATATATAGATGACATCATAATAATCTGGGACAGAACTTTGGGTAATCATGAAACTTTTCTTACATGGATAAATTTGTTGAATGACCATCTCTGCATCACCATGACTTCTGACAATATGTCAATACCCTTTCTGGACCTCCTATTGAAGGCTAAAGATGGGGTTATTGCAGTGGATTTATATCGCAAGCCCATGGATAGAAACACTATCCTTCACTTTATAAGTTTTCACCCCCAATCTCTTAGAGTCAGCATTCCCTATGGCCATTTTTTAAGGGCAAGGTGCAATTGCACTGATAAAAAAGATTTTGCCAAACAGGCCGATATTATTGAAGACAGACTCATGGATTGTGGATACCCACATCATGTATTGTGTCAATCACGTAACAGGGCACGACACCAACATCGAGAGATCCTTTTGACCAAGAACACTTGCGAAAAACCTAACCAGTCTAGAATGGTCAGCGCAATGACTTATAATACCCACCATTCGGCCATCAAGAAAGCAATCAGTAAGCATTGGCATCTCTTACAGTTGAACCATTCTGATCTGGCTCTTCCCATGTTTGCGTTCAGAAAAGGTAAACATCTTAAGAGTTGGCTTTCTAAGGCCGACAGGTCCTTGCCTTTGACAGGTCCTAGAACCATTACTGAGATGTGGGGGATGAATAAAGTTCATGGCCATTTTCCATGCGGGTATTGTTGCCATTGTGGGTCAACTACAGCCACTACCACCGTAAATATCAATAACAGGGTATGGAACCTTAGGGACCATACAACATGTAATTCGAAGAATGTCATATAAGCGATTACATGTCAATATACAATACATAGGCTCTGGTAGGACAGACCTTTCCAGATGCCTTATTGTGACCTGCTGACAGCGATACAATTGTGCGATTGAATTCCAATGTTCATGGTTCGTTCCAAATTTAGGTGAGCACTAATTTTTGGGTTTGGTTTTGGTTTCATTATTTTATTATTTCATTGGTATATTAGGATGGACTGCTGTATGGTGTGAATCCTTGATTTATCCCACCTGCATCACAACATGTTCCTGTATCCGCTTTTGCAGTTCTACTCCACTGAGAACTTGCCCTGCAGATCCACACATATTTCCCAGGATGTATATTCGGGAACAAGTGGCCAGCCTCAAGGTTGAGACATTAGTAAATTTGATAATTCAATTGTTTAACCATGTTTTCTCCCATCGTTTAGTAGGGAGGTTGTTTTCTGGACAATGTACCATGGGGGAAGGGAGGAGGGGGGTGTCCTGTTCGCCAATCACAGATCAGTATGTTTTAATTACTATGTCCTTTGTCTTCTTGATTTGATTCAGTTTTGCAGTTTGATACGCAATGCATTCTTTGTTTTGTGTTAATTATTTATTTATTATTTATTATTATGTGTTTCTCCCTTTTTCTTGTTTTGTTGTTCTTTTAGGTAAAACTACAGATTTAGTTTGTACAATTCTTTACGTTTGTATTTATTATTGCCTGATTGCTACACTATATATTTCAAAATCTTCAAGTGGCAAATATTCCAATGGGAGTGCGCCGTCCTGAAGAAGATGGGCATCAACCGTGAAACAGCTTAGATGCTCCGCACCATCGAAACTACTTCCTGTTTATATGCCAGACCTAGTGTAGACAGTAGGTCATGACAGCATAGTAGTCGACGTATGGCACCCCTTTTTCTAGCCAGGAACTATTATTGCCTTGTCCATATATTTTTGTGGGTTTCTCTACATTGTCAAATGTGGCCGTAGCCTCTGACCACCAGCTGGATGATCCCCTTCAACCAGCTTGATGTTCAGACAGCTTGGCAACATGAAGCCAGTATTGACTGAATTTGCAGTTGTGTTTTATATTACCACTTTGTTTTACTATGCACTTTACCTAACAACAAAATGCTGTTATTTAGAGATGAGCTTGTAACAAAAACTAAAAATGTAATATGTATGTTTTAAACAAATGAAATTCAAATAAAATATTCATGTTTTTCAATTATTGTTTGGTTATATGGTTTGATCTGTGGTTCCGAATTTGGGCCTCCCCCCTCTCCCGAACCCATTGCCGGTCACCCCCGTAAATTGAATTTGGTTTCCGCTGACACACCCTTTGTTCACTATAATTTTCACTTCCTCTTTGTCAGCGAAGTAGAGGTCTACCCGTCCTTTGTTTCGCTTATTTTGTTTTTTAGACGTTTTTGGCTTATTAAAAATTCATTTGTTGTTTTGTGATTTGTTAAAATCACATGTAACCCATTGCTTTACTATGTCACATGTACATGAGGCATTCATAGTGTAGGTGGTGCTACATTCTGCTTTCCTATTGCTGTGCAAGTGAGAGTGATGTACCAGGGTGTCCAGTGATGAGCTACGGACATGGATTCTGCATCAATACATCCAGTTGTTCAGGCTAGGGGAGAATATGTGGCCGGTGTGCTTCATGTTGGAGGCATGCCAGTGAATTTCCGGTAGATTGGTCGACAGTGGTGTAATGTGGCAGGGCCAGTCTGAGGTAGTATCAGAGGTGAGGGGGACTGGCGGGTGGTGTGGGGACCTGAGGGGCTGCCTGATGGTAGTGTCAGAGGTGAGGTGGACTGGTGGGAGTGTGGGGACCTGAGGTGCTGCCTGGCTGTAGTGTCTGAGGTGAGGGGCACTGGTGGGTGTTGTCAGGACATGAGGGGCTTACTGGGGTTAGTGTCCGAGGTGAGGGGGCTGGTGGGTTGTGTGGGGAGCTGAGGGGCTGCCAGGTGGTAGTGTCAGATGTGAGGGGGTGTTGGATGGTGGTGACTGTGCATGAGGAGGCTTTTGTGCGGTCGGGGTATGTGGCAGCAGTTTGGGTGCATTAGGAGAATGGGGGACAGTTTGCAGGTTTGCAGGGGTGCAGCCTTTACTTACGTGGGACCTTGTGCATAGTAGCTGGGGAGCTGCTTTTACTTAAGTGTGAACTCGCGTAAAGTAGCTTGGGTACAGCCTTTACTTATGTGGGACCTCGCACAGAGTAGATGGGTTGCAGCCTTTAATTAGGTGGGGCATTGTGCAGTTTAGCTGAGGTGCAGCTTTTACTTATGTGGTGCAGCACGCAAAGTAGCTGGGGTGCAGCCTTTACTTGCGTGGGGCTTTGCACAGTTTAGCTGGGGTGCAGCCTTTACTTACGGGGGAACGTCACGCTGAGTGGCTGGGGTGCTGGATGTTGGGTGGGCGCAGAGGTTTGCGGAAAGGTTGGTCTATGGCTGTTTTTTGTTTGTGTGGGGGCGTGTTGTGGGCATTCCTTGTGCAGCTCGGGTTTCTTTCTGGTCAGGTGGAAACGCGCATTTGAATCCATGAATATACGCAGCGCGTATTGGAAAATGTGCGCATAGCGCTGAGCAGAGTCGTTCTCGGCTCACAGACTTTGCGGTATCAATGCACATTTTTCTATGAATCAGGCCCCAAATCAGCAAGCTACCTGTTTTGTCGAAAGATATATTTGACACATTTGTAATTCCACAAGCATTTGTTTTTCTATAGCTTACCCACCGCACGCTCTGCTTGTGAACAGTGAGGGCCTGCTTTACATAGCGTTGTTGAGTGAGGTGCACCATTTTAACATCTCTTTGTGAATCAGGCCCTAAAATGCTGGGGCCGATGGATAATTTACCCAAGTTGGCACTTCACTCAGCACTTCACTCTCCCACGTAAATATGCACTGAATCCATATTGTGCTTAATAATGATAGTAATATGTAACATTGAATAACAAGTTCTCTGAAACTGGAGATGTAAAAAATAGAGATCTGGTGAAAGATGATAGTGCCGGGGTGAGCGGAGCCTACAATGATTCCTTGTGGGAATTCAGGTCGAACATACACGACATTCAGTATATCCTTCACTCCAAAAAATACTCGAGTGGTCTGCCTGGAGGCAGAGGCATTGCTGGGGGGAAGGGGGCGCTGAGGGGGCTATTGCCCCAGGTCTTTTGGTTGTAGCCCCGGATAGACGCTCAGGGGATACAACCAGTCCCCAGTTCCGACAGTCCCAAAATTAGCATAGCCATGGATTTTTTCCAGACCTAGCAACATCGTTGCAGGGAGGTCTAAATTTGGAAGGACCCACGTGTATCCCCATTGAAACGTCCCTGCCTGATACATAGGGCCTCATTACACGGATGGCGGTGAACCATGGCTCTATTAGCGCCATGGTTCATGCCAGTAAAATACCGGCACCGCCTTGGTGGAAAGGGGAATTACCGCCCTATTCCAAGGTTGGCGGGGCGGTAATTCCCCCTTCCACCATTGCCCTTCCCCATTCGCATTTTTGCCCCATAGAGCTCTATGGGAATGGGGAAGGCGCTAATTATGGTACCGCAAATTGCAGTACCGTAATTAGCTCCCTGGTCCCTTTGCGGGTTGGTTTTTACCGCCGGCAAATAGCAGGCGTTAAATTCCCCAACCCGCAAAGGGACCTCGTAGTAAGGCAGTAAGGATTTACCGGTACCAGTAAAATACCGGTACCGGTAAACCCTTACCGCCATCCGTGTAATGAGGCCCTAACTCAGAACTTTCCCAATGTTCTGTGTGTTGCTCACACCTTGCGTTTACAGCGTCCTGTTGCACTGGACGCTATATTCCCGCCTCAGAAGCAGGCATGCACATTACAATACAAGGTATAAAGAAATGGAAACAGAAGGCACGTGCCAAGAAAAAAAGGGTGGATTGTTACTAACAACACGTGACATAAGGTATGTACAGATGTCCATGGACTCGGAGAAGCAACAGGAAGGAAAATGTCGGACAACACTTCAGTATACATTCCTACAGATGAATCACTGCTGTAATCAGACAAAAGTAAAAAAAAAAAAAAGGCCACTATGCACATGTATTTTATGTTATGCTAATTCACGTTTATCCTACGCCCATCACAACCACGAATGGCACATCCTGATTTGTTCACACATATTGCCATCTCCTCACATTATGAAATGGACACCTTAAAGGCAACACATGTGCAATGCTTCTCTTTGAAACCTCCCAGCTGTCCAAAAATAACATCCTGACCACTGCATGTGGGAATTTGCCCCGTACTGTGTTTGGCAAAACGGATGCCGTGATAAAATAACAGGGGTTTCATTGATGGTGTGAACCCAGCCATGGGGAAGCAATAATGTTGGCCCTTTACAGTTGTGGGTTAAAGACATTAGCTCTTGACGGTGTTACTGATGCTTTGCCTTTCTATACAATTAAATATGCGTTCACGCGTTCTTGATTCTTTCTTAGCACGATGCACATTCGTCCCCCACTAATGCAAGCCACTCCATATTATCTTGGCTGCCCCCGCTTTCCCCCATCAACCACAGTGCTTGCCGCATTTCCCCCAGGGCTCAGAGAGGAGTGTTTAAACATATTAGCCCTTGTTTTGAGAATGATGCAGTTATTTTCCACCCAATCAAAATGTAGGAATGATGGTACTTTGGAGGCAGAAGCTTCTGGAAATATCAACTTTGCCATAAACCTCCAGTGCTTCAAACGCTCTTTTTTCGTTTTGCTTTACAGTTCTGCTCACAATCTGCCTAAATAACCTATCGTGAGACGGAGGAAATCGTGATGCCTTACCGTTAGGTAATTTACTATTGCATTTGAAGGCAGGCAACAGCAGGCTCAAAACCCATTACCGCCAAAGATAACAACGTTAACTTAATCCTGACAGGCAAAATACTTCAGTCAAAACTGTTGAAGGTTTGGTCTGTTGGAGTTAAGAGACCACAAACAATCCTGGGAAAGGTCATTGTAATAACACAAGTGCTTTAGTCTGGTGTCTTAGACAGAGCGTTTTATCCTCCAGTTTAAATTTACAGAAAGCTGCGCGCGGCGTCCTGTGCCTTTGAAGTCTGCATTACATTAAACGTATGTTTCAGACAAAAACCGCACCATTACGAAAGTACAAAAGCACTGTATTTTCTTTAAACAAAAATAAACTTCAGAAAATGTTAAACAAAAATGTTGGTAGTGAAATAATCACTAATGCACTTTAGACTCCTCGTGTTTTGCAATTCTTATCACCATGGAATTACATTTACTGGGCCTGACGTATAAAACGTTTTTCAATAACACTTTGCCATTGAAAAAAGCTTTTGTAAATCAGGCCCACTGTTGCAAATAACTCTTTGAAATTTGAATAATGCCATCTTTCAGCTTCTGGAGCACCTCTTCTACTTTGCACCAGGCATGTCTGGGATGTTTACAGGCCACATATATCACCAGACCGAGACAGTTGTGATGCTATGTCGGACACCACCGAAGAACACACGATGTAGCTGTGATAGTATGTGCAATTTATTATTGTGTGTTTTGGTTTTGACATATTATGCTTTAAGTAACATCTTGTAATTGTAAATGCATGACATTATGCTATTTTTCTGACTAGTACAGCAGCTGCATTCCTAAAATACCCAAAATACTTTGCCTCACATCAACAGATAAAATGTAGAATGTTTTGGTGTAATTCGATTGGGTAGAAGGCACTGCATTATCCCCGAGTAGTAAACACACACAAACATCCCTGGAAGATACCAGTGACCCCTCGGATCTTTATTGGGGGCCTCATGAGCGTTGTGTGGGTTTTCTGGGTGCTCAACCCCGAGATGAAATCTCACACATGAGCTCGAGTTTCCCAATCTCAGGCCGGAGTTTGAGACGCTTGATGATTGGGTAAGGCAATGCATCAAACTCAGGGGGGAGACTTTGAGAAGGCAATCAGAATGATTGAATCTCCAGGACGAAGTGTGAAGAGCCAGAAAAGGCCAGGTTATTTCCTGTTCCATTAAGGGTTTTGCTAAATTGTTGGAGGGATGTGTACCAGTGGAAGCTTATAACTGGAAGTGGTAGCTAAGGTACAGAGACAACACATAGCACTGCACAACGTTGTGGAAGTACACGCACACACACATGCAAACTGCTGCCTGCACTGAACTTCACACATTCCCCAGCACCAGCACACTCACAAAACTCCAGGAACTGCACACATCACCAGCCCCAGGACTCCATAGCAAAATATACGACCAGCACTACACAACACATGCACGCAAGCACACACACGCATCAGCCCCAGCACTGGATAACCATCACCCGGAGTGGCAGTGCATACACACAACCCACCACCACTAGATTCATATTGCACAGCACAAACACAAAAACATGCCCACGCACTCTGGCGCAAACACACACATATGAAAATACAAACACAAACTCTGCCACAGAACTGCCCTGCACACAAACAAATGTATATTCCCACTTCTTATAACAGCAAGCTGTACTAACTGGGCATAAACGCATCCGGCTTTATCGTGCTAATGAGCCAAAACATTCTTACACATGTTTGTTTCACTTTCAGTGATTCTCTCAATCTTAGCACCAGACTAGAACACTAACAACTTCACATACTAGAATACGCGTTTTCTTCCCTATTTGTTCTCCAACCGCATTCCTGACTCCCACATTGTATGTTCCTGACCAGCCCACTGCTGGAACCAGGCCCGGCCATTTATCTGGAATTAACAATCAAACCGGTTCAAAGACCTATGAATGTCCAAACAGGCAGCTTGATGAGTTCTTGAGCCCTCTATACAAAGAAACACTGTATGGTGTGTTTTTAAAACCATGTTTTGAAACTGCCTTACATCTTAGTTGAACCTAAAAGTGCAAACCATACCTTCTTTCATGCTTGACACATGGTCCACTTAAATAATCCATATCCCCCCATGCACGTAAAACCTCTCTCTTCCCCTCGGTGCACCCCCTCATAATGTCCACCATAATTCTCCTACTTTAGCATCCTCTTTTCGTGAACTATTTCCACCTCTTCCATCCAGAGACTATGGTCTTTATCCCCTTTGCGAGGGAAAAATACACCACCTATGTTTCGGCACAATCCAATCACTCTGAAATTGCTATGGTGGTGATTTGGTACAGTATAAAATATCCTTAACATGTCATAAATTCACACAATCACTACATACACACGCGCTGAGATCAGAATCAAAAACATACAGCATCAGTGCCCCAAACATACTTTCGCTGCAGGATCTGACCCTGGCAGTATAATAGGCTTTCTGTATTTGAAGGTGTTCATGATACTCTATGGCGGGTTTGCAGAGGCAACCATAAATAATGAAATGTTGCACTATTATGCGAAGAATTCAGCAAGATCTGCTAACTGGGCATAATGGCATCTTGTCTTATTGTGCTAAGTGGCAGTAATGGAACCTTACTTTGCAGTAACATTGTGCCTAATGGAATCATAAATTCAGATCTAACTGGGGATAACTGGCAGCCACTTCCTCATTAACTATGCATATTGCAATCGGGTGATGCTGTATGAACTGGACATAATGGAAAATGGCACACATACACGATGCTGCGAGTGCCTGGGTATTAAATCACAATAGGGCAAAGAACTGTGGTTTTGCTTGTAATACTTGGCAATGGTGTGAGCACCTTCGATTTTGATTGCAACACCTTGAAATTGCACCGACATCAGGCTCTTAATGGCAATGCCTAGTACAAGAAATCGATAGCTGGCATTAGATCTGTGAATCAGAGAACATCATGCCATTGCCTGCCAATGATGTAACTCCCTTCGAACAAGGGTGCACTAGTTGCTGTAGACCAAGGTTGTCCAACATACGGCCCGCGGGCCATAATGCGGCCCTCCAAACCATTTCATGTGGCCTGCGAGGCTGTACAGACAACATTGAACAGATAAAGAAATAAACTGGGCCATGGTGGAGGACTGTTACTGCCTCTGGTGCCCCCTAAGGGGGGGGGGGGGGGCGACCAGAGGCAGTGACAGGCCACGGCCCGGTTTATTTATTTATTTGTTCAATGTTTGTCGGGTCCATGGACCCGATTAATTTATTTATTTTTGCAATGTTGGGCGGACCCAACATTGCAGAAATAAATAAATTAATCGGGTCCATGGACCCGGCAAACATTGAACAAATAAATAAGTAAACCAGGCCGTGGCGGAGAACTGTTACTGCCTCTTCCATGGCCCAGTTTATTTATGTATTTGTTCAATGTTTGTCGGGTCCGTGGACCCGATTAATTTATTTATTTCTGCAGAAATAAATTAATTAATCGGGTCCACGGACCCGACAAACATTGAACAAATAAATAAATAAACCAGGCCGTGGTCTGTAGCTGCCTCTGGTGCCCCCAGCACCAGAGGCAGTTACAGGCCACGGCCCGGTTTCAGAGGCGCAGGGTATGCAGGTGCTCCGGCCCCCCCCAGCTTCCCAGGTCGGAGAGAAGAGACGCTGTATGGATGGCCCTTTGTTCCATCCATACTGTGTCTCTCTCTGGCGGCCCGGGTAAAAACCGGGTAAAAAACAATGTTTAAAAATTGTGGGACGGATGCAAAGCAAGATGTTCTTGTTTAGCATCTGTCCCTCAATTTCTAAAAATCTTTTTGGTTCGGGTATACTTCTACATCTGTGTGCACGGATGTAGAGGTACACCCAACCCAAAACGATTTTTAGTAATGGAGGCACAGATGCAAAGCAAGTCTGTCCCCCAATTTCTAAAAAATCGTTTTGGGTTGGGTGTATTTGTACATCTGTGCACCCCTCTGTGCACCCCTCTTGGCAAGAGGGGTGCACAGATGTAGAGGTATAATATACCCAAAGGGATCGAACCTGTGTTGCTCCTTGTCGTCTTGCTTCCAAGGCGAACATGTTGCCCCTGAGCTATCCTCCCGAGACTCTGAAGATCTGAAGTACATTTAATGATACAGAACCAAAACTATTGAGCAAGTCTAACATCATCTTCATCATCATCAGAATAAATCAACACTGTTGTGGTTATACAAGAGCTAATATATTTAAAGGGATGGAATTACTCTGAATGTAGCAGCACTATTCAATAACCCAAAGTGCTTAAGCATAGTTAATGTGAAAATATGACACTTCTCACCATTGGGACAGTACTGCCTTGGACAGAGTTTCACAGTGAAGAAGTGAGCAAGTGATCCGGGGAATGCAGCCCACACACACGCATGGCATTCCCATGCACCCACTTGCGCGATTTGCACCAAATTAGTGAGATTGTGCGCCAAGGCACATGCACAGTCTTTGCTCTGAGGTTTGACACACTCACAGGATGGGATGGCATTTCGTTCTCCTATCCTAGTTGTGTTGCTCTGCCTTTTGAGGGCTACTACAACCTGTTTGATTATAGAGGGGTGGAGTAGAGGCAGTATTGGCCTACTGAAATGCAACTGGAAGGCTTAAACCTCCTTCTTACTTGCTTTTAGTATATGCAATACATGCTAGCCAATGTTTCCACTGTTCTGCACCCCCCGTCCCCCTCGCACCAAGTTGGCGACTACGTGCAAATGCGGTCATATAAGTGCTGGTTATGTCACTTCATATATTTGGGAACCCCCCGGGAAATTCATAAGTCGGCTCCCCTGCCCGATTTATTTATTTGTTCAATGTTTGTCGGGTCCTTGGACATGATTAATTAATTTATTTCTGCAATGTTGGGTCTGACCAATAAACCGGGCCGTGGCGGAGGACTTTTACTGCCTCAGGTGCCCCCTGGAATTGGATTATGCTTCTTTCATTACCACAGAAGTAATGAATGTGTATTACAGAGATAAGCTGGCATATGTATTGGGCACACTGCACATGCTCAGGCAGCATCAATCATGCTTTGTAGAGGACAAAGCTGGCCTAAATTGGGAACAGCCAGCATAGACATGTTGCTACAGAGGCATATTTTGGGCACAACTAGCATGTCAATGTGTTAATCAGTGACAGTGCTGTCTTACACTGTGGACACATTGATCATTAAAATATGTTGTGCTCTACAATGTTCTTATCTGCTGTTAGTGACATGGAATGTTCCCCTTTAGAACTGATTGTAAACCTATGGCTTTTTGGTCACTTTTCCTGCTGTAAAATGCACAATTTCAGCCCCATATTTGGAAAAAAATTCTTGGGGGGAGACCCCCCCCCCAACCCCTCCCTAGATTGTTATAGCTCCCTCGCTACGCTCAGTCACCCCCACTATTTCCGAGAAATATCAAAACATACACACTGGAAGAAACCACAAGAAACTAACCTTTGATCACTGCCCCCGACACCAAAAGCTATCTTTGGGACTGCATGGCTATGCCTGTGAAGCTATTGTGTCAAAGGTCACACACCATCGCTTTTGAATATACTGCTTTGGGTCAGGGTGTTCACTTTTGGCTCGCCGGCCCTCCGGGTGACAAAAAGTGAATGCTTCAGCCCCACATTCAAAATGGTTGGACAAGCCTGCTGTAGACTATTGTGAGTCCCTGGGGATATTATGTCAATGCTTATACATAAGGCAAAACGATTGGCATTATCATTGCTTCTTTCGTTGTACCCATCTACTGAATACTGCAGACATCTGTGAAGGAGTGAAGCATTTCTCAAAAACTGATTGGAAATGTTATTTCTCTTTTAGTTACTAATGTAATCGCAAATCTTAGAAATATGGCATGTCCTCAGTACAGTTAGGTGCACATGTTGACGGTATTTGATGAAAAGTTCCTATTTTAAGGGACCACTCTCTTTCAAGTTATTTCAGTAACATTGGCATGTCTTTCCTATAGATAAAAAAATTGAACATATAGTAAATTAGTTGAAATTATTCAAATTATTTTTGTTAGTGGAACATGAAGCAGCCAAGTAAGTGACCGATATGTTCTTGAAAGCTGGCAGCCAAAATTATAAGTCGAAAACAGTGGTCTTGGCTGAAAGACATTGTGGGCCTGATTTACAGAAAAGTCTGCTTGATCTCGCAAATCCCCCCCATCGAAACTGACTCTGGGCGGCCAAGAGCGCAAATTTTCCCATGCGTGGTTCGCATATTCATGGAATCCAAATGGCTAAGCTAGCCGACACGCAAAGAAAACCGAGCTGCGCAAGGAACGCCCACAACACGCCCCCAAAGCAAACCAAAAACATAGCCATTCATCAACCTTTGCGCAAACCTCCACTTCCACCCCGACCCACCATAGAGCACCCCTGCAAAACCATGTGAGCACCCTCATAAGTCAAAGTTGCACCCCTGCAAAAATGTACAAGCTCCTGCATATGTCAAGGCTGCACACCTGCGAAAACACACAAACTCCCTTGTTAGTCAAGGCTGCACCCCTGCAAAACCACGCATGCACACTCGTAGGTCAAGGCTGAACCATTGCGAAACCACACAAGCTCCCTCAGAAGTCAAGGCTGCACCCCTGCGAAACCATGCAAGCTCCCTCATAAATCAAGGCTGCACCCCTGCAAAACTGCACAAGCCCCCACGTACATAATGGCTGCACCCCTGCAAAAATGCAAACCGTCCTCCCTACTCCCAAGGCACCCAAACAGCCATCATATACCCCTACTGCACAACAGCCCCCTCAAACCCAGACACCACCCACCAGTCCTCCTCAACTCTGACACTAGACCAGCCAGCCCCCTCAGGACCAGACATCACTCATCAGGCCCCCTCACCTCTGACACTACACCAGCCAGCCTCCTGAAGCCTAGACACCACCCACTAACCCCTCTCACCTCCGACACTACAACAGCCAGCCCCTCAAGCCCAGACATCACTCACCAGACCCCTCACCTCCGACACTACACCGGTCCAGCCCCGTCACACCCAGGAACCACCCATCAGGCCCCCTCACCTCCGACACCTCACCAGGCAGCCCCCTGACAGTCTGCCACCCTAATAGTCCAATGTATAGCTGCAACTCACCTGAACCTCTGTGGTCTGCCTCCAGACCTCCAACATGTCCATCACCAACACGATCAACTGTAAGCACTGAAGAGCAATCCAGAACCGGAGCATCTCCTTCCATGCCCTGGCGGACCTGAATCTGCACCACCTTAATTGGACATCCCAATATTGCCCCAACAACACCATGGCCAACTCATTCACATGTGACATGTGAATGCAACGCAAAGTGGCATGTGCATATTGTTCCCGGTCATTGCAAAGGTATCAAAACACAGCAAATGAATGTGCATGTAAGGGAGGCATGGTATCACAAGTATGACACTGACACAAGGGTATCCAGTTAAAAAGTCGAAAACATTTGGTCGAATGCAAAAATGTCGAGAAAAGAAAATGTCGAAAAAAAATGTCAAATGTGTTTTTTTTATTTGTATGTTTTTGGGGGGTTTAGCAAGTAGAAACAAATTGTAAATAAAAGAAAAAACAGGGGGTTGGGGGGTTCCCCCCCACCCCCCACTAAGAAAAAAACACATTTGAAAATTTTTTTGGACATTTTTTTCCCCGACATTTTTGCATTCGACATATTCACTATAAACCTGTCACAAGAGTTACACGTTTCAAAACCTCTATTCCATTCTTGAGATTTGGAAAAACTCCTACTTTGCCCTATAGTTATGATGGGAGTAGTCTCTACAATCAAATAATAAAGAAAACACAGTCCTAGTCAGTCTTTGTCAAATCAAAATGGCCTATACTAACAAAAACTAATGCCTGCCCTATCTCTTATACAAAAAAGGATGTAAAGGGGAATGTGTAGGCAAAGGAAAGTCAGTGTTATAATATAAAAGATCAAGGTGGCTGAGTCAGCTCTTCTCCCCACGCTGCACAGCACGGAGTAAGGTGGCCACTATAAACAGGATGACACACTCTGGCTCAGGTTATCCAAAAAAAATGCAGTTCAAAACATGGGTCGAGTCCCGCTTGGCCTTCCACGTTAAAGTCACTTATTCCAGTATTCCAAATGTTCTTTCACAGTTCAACAAAAGTTAACATAGGTCTCGCTCTGTTGGGCTTGGACCTTTTAACACAAAAGTACCTGATTCAATGTCACATAGGTCTCCCTCAGTCGGGCTCGGACCTTTCGCTGATGTCGAAGAATTTCACATGCGCAAGGCTTTTTCCAAAGGCCTCCACAATACCACTTTGACTTTCACTTTATCTCTCCTTTATGGTATTTACCTCAGTGTCTTTTGGTCTTGGTAGTTCCATAACACAATCAGCAAAGTTCAAAGAGATCTTTCTCTTAAAGCAATCACCTTTTAACTTCCCCTTTCGAAGGGACCAATGTAGACCATTGTGCATTTCATAGTTTGTTCACTTGCTGCTTTATAACAAGATATCAAACATTTTGCAGAGACTTTCAAGTGGGCTACTTCCTTTCGCAGGACAGCTCCGCTACTCTGTAACACTGGCTTTACAGTGATCAGTAACTTTAGAGTTTACTACTGGTTTGTTTTCTTTCATGTCTCATCAGCATGCATGCGACCTTCGAATGGGAGATACACTGTTACGGCGTCAATCTTTCGTTGACACAAACCGGCCTTTCATGTCTTTCACTAACTCCCTGTGTGTGTGTGTTTGTTCCTTTCCTGTCTCTGAAGCTTTGATGCCTGAGTTAAGGTTGATACCACAGGCTTTGCCTCGCCTGCCCAACTCTGTCATTCACCCAGGAGGGTCGCTGGTATACTTGACACACAATGCAAGCTACTACATGTCTGCGATTTGGCTTTCTCAATGTATCCTTCACAGTTTCCCAGAGGCAACAACCTCCTGCAGGGACCTTCAGGGTTTCCTTACCCTTCAATCTGGGCCCTCGATTGGTCGTATTACTCCAGTGGTTTCGCCTTCGCCCCAGATGATCTGCTCCTTCTCGTGTCTCACCTTGCTCAGAGTGTGTCTCTATGTTCCGCCTTTTATCCAGGTGGGGGGAGCTAATGGGTATCAGATGTATTTGATACTGCCTGTAGTGCCTGCCTTTGCCTGCCCTGATTAACTGGACATGTCCAATGAGATATGTGTTAGCCTCTTTACTCTCAGTCGCCCTCTTCCTTGGCCCAGTGTTTGTGTAGAAAGGGGGGGATTAGGATGTTGGATAATCCTATAAAATAGGATGTGGTATGGGCACGGGAAAGGGGGGATATCGAGTCTCACTATCGGTTGTCTCACCCCCACAGTCCGGAGATCCCTCACGCACTGCTTCACCCCAAAGGTCTGGATCCAAAAGCAATAGCCGTGCCCTGGCCAACTGAGAGAGAGATCCCTGGGGACTAGTAAGTGAGACACCCTTTGGTTTCTCACAGTGTTGAGGACAGAAGCACACCTAATCAAACATTGGGCAGATCCATGAATAATAAATAGGCACATTACAGCCCGAGCATAAGTAGTCTGGGTGATAGGGATGGCAATGTCCCTGTCATGGATGACAGCATGACAGGCCTGTGCATGGGTGATGGGAGCTCAGTCAGAGAGTGCATGACTCAGTGAGACAGGAAATGTGTGCTGTCACACTGAAACAGCAAACATTGGACACAACTGCATTCTAGTGGCATTGGTGGAGTATGACATGAGAGCAGGCAGTGTGTGATTGCACATGCTGGTGGGGATGAGCATGATATGTGTTTGACATGCAAATTAAATAAGAAATGCACAAGTGATGTGTCCAGGCCACCCATCCACAACGAGTCCACCTCCCACCGCAGCACCCACTATGCAAAATGCACACTAGAGTGAATAGAGTGTGGGCACATACACATTCCCAAGCATGTGCAAAGGGAACAAATGAACAGCAGTGGAACTGAAATGAAAACAATGCAAAAGTGTGCAAATACACATGAACAGGTGGCAATCCATTCGCAATGAGAGTCAACCAACAAATACAAAACATATCAACATGTCACTACAAGCATACTCGTATTTACATAATCAGACACACAACAGAAGCCTCCATGCCAATCACACTGACACACGGATGCCAAACATGCAGTGATGCTGCACACGTAATCGAAAATGGAAATCATCCAGTGCGGCCTCCAGGTGTATAATGGCCTCACCCCACATGTCAGGCACATGTGCATCCCTCCATCTGCAAACATCACAGCATGAGCATGACACACACAGTCACGCAACATGACAATACACATCGACTGCAATGAAGAGATACACTGGACTGAAATTTAAACAATCAAATGCACAGAGAGACAAATGTACTGCATGAAGTGTGGAATGTGATTACAGAAAACCTGTATTGAATAAAACTCTATACACAAAAAAAAGGGAAGGAATGTTCCAGAGGTCCAGAGTAAACGAAAAAAAAAACAGAAATGAACCCTATTCCTAAAGAACTATATATGTGCATAACTGGAAAGGAATGTCACTGAAGTCCAGGGGAAAAGAAAAAAAAACAGAAATGAAAACAATACCCAAAGAACTATTTACAAAGGCAGCAGGCTAGTCCTCCTCACCACCTTCAGACAACCTGTCAACGAGGGCTGATTCACAGGCCTCATTCTCCTCCCATAGGTGGGCCTCCGTTGTTGCCTGGAGGGCTTGGAGGGTGGATAACAATTGATTTTATGTATCCCGTGCCGACCTGCAAGTCTTCTCCAGGATGGCAGCCTGCCTCCATGCCTGACGCAGCGTCACCTCAGCCTTGGCCACCATCACCTGCACATCACGTGCCCCCTGCCTCTCAGCCAGCCGCTGCCTCTCATATTTTGGCAACACAGAAAAAAAGGTGTTCCCTCCAAGGCCCCCCTATGGTCCTTCTGCCTCATTATGACCACCTTCCTCCTTGGGGTGGTTTTCCCTGTGACAGTCTGCTTCCTCACATTTGCCACCTGCGACACCATACACAGTGCACACTCTGTTGGTACGCCCTCTGAGGGGATGACATCTGTCAGGGTTGTACAGCTCCTGCACTGCTCCGAGGTGCCTGCTGACCCTCCATTGCATGTCTGTGTCAGTGCCTGGGTAGGCGCAGTGACCACCTCAGCTGACGTAGATGGGACTCCCACCTCAGGCGGGGACGTTAGCTCCATCAGATGGGGCATTCGAGGGGGGACTGGTGAACACGGGGCCGTGCTGGTATGTGGCCTGGAAGGCAAACTGGAGGCCAACTGGACCACTGAGGATGAAGCCAAAGAGCGGGTTGTGGCAGTGAACTGCACACAGATCCCACTAGAGAACAGGCCTGTTGCCAGCAAGGCAATGAGGCCACACAGCTCATTGTGATGATGGACAGGCATAACATGAGTAGCCAGTCCATCATCACAAATGACTGCAGTCTGCTTCGTGAGGCCAGCCAGCAGGGGCAGCGCCTGATCCCTGGTGAACACAGCAGCTGGTAAGGTGATTCTGGTCTTGGTGAAGGCAGCCCAGAAGGTGCGCACTGCTGCATCCGATGGCCCAGGGAGAGAAGGTTGAACAGGTACCTCCACTGTGGCCTGCACAGTCCTCATGCCCCTTGGGCAGGGTTGCAGCATGAACACCCAACTCAACACCCCCAACGGACCCCATGGGCTGGGCTGCAATGGCCACCTCCTGTGCCTCCACCTCCGTCAAGATGGGTGACTCCAGGGTGTCTTCACTGAAGGTTGCTCCCTAAGTGTGGCATCATTCTGTCCCACTGCTACCTTTACCTCCTGGGAATTAACTTTGAAGCCATGCCTAAAGGTCCTGGCACTACCTTAGCCACATCGCTCCCCAAAGATTACGCCTTGGTCTGGTGGAAGGTTCCTCGTTCCACGCTCCACAGCACTGCTTTTGCCCTCTTCTCCAGCTGCAGCAACTGTGGTAAAGGAGGCACAGAACAATAACATCAGTGTACAGTCTCAAAGCCTTTGTGGAATACACAACATTTACAGTAACATGAAGTCGGCATAGTACAACCAGCAACATCCACACTCACACACATGACCATTCCAATTGAAACAGACACAACAATACAGGGCCAATGGTGACCACAGTCATGACACATTCACATTTAAATACAGCACAAAGAGAACAGTGCGCAGACACATACCAAGAGATGTGGCATGGCACAATGGCAAAGCAAACGTGACCTGACTGCCACCTGCTGTGTTGCTACAGGAGACATGGCACAAGTGTACAGGGGTGGGCTGGGAGTCCACTGGTAAGTTGGCCAAACACAGAATATATGGAAGCACAGATGGACTGGGGTACCACTGTGAACACATTGGTGGTAAGACACACAGTTGAATGTTGGCTCCCAGTAGACACTCAGAGCATAGCCATTCCAACACCTGCTTGCGTATCTGTCCACACAATCACTTCAAACAACATGCGTCCCTGACAGCCTGAACCGTGATCAAGCAAAACATACATGCTTCAATTACAGAGGCACACATGAGTATGCCATAGCCCAAAGCACATACACATGACATGCGCACACATAAGTGAAAGTACACATGCAGTGACATGACAGATCACATTAATGTCCCAGAAATGTCAATACCACAACCTGGCACCGCCAAACATCCATACGCACGTGTCTCCTCCAGATGTTGAGGGTGGATAGCCACACAATCCAATGGTCCACACAACATAATTTCCATCATTCATGCCCTTCACATGGGCACCACATCCTCATTTGGCACCCTTGCTGTTTGCACGTCTACCCATCAAGTGGGCAGGGTTTGCACAACTGTACAACTAAGCACTGCAAATACCAGTGCATGTCCAATTAATATATGTCACACTTCACACCTGGAGAGCATTGTCTGGGGGCTGTATGCTACTGTGGATCACCGAAACACACATCTTGCATACATAATGTTGTAACTACGCACATGCAGGCCCATGCACAATACATATGCACTGCTCTGCAGTTCACCACAGAGCTATTCTTCAGCGGCCTCCAGATGCTGTTTCTAATCACAGATCTGGCTATACAGCGCTGGAGAGAACCTAGCCAGGACCTGCATGTAGTTGCTGGAAAAAGTGCACCTACCTGCCCGGTGCACCTCACTGTTTGCACCAAACTTCAGGGCGTGCATTGCCTTGGTGTGGGTCCTGGATTTGAGGGCCTCCCATCACTTGTAAAAGCTCTTGGTGCAGCAGACCTCCACCCCCTCCGCGTTGATGGCAGCCATGATGTTCACCCAGATGTGTTTGCGTCCTTCTTTCTCCCATTGCTTTGCAGGGTCGAAGATGGCATCATAGTTCTCCAGGACCTCATCCACCGGGATGCCAACTTCTCTGGAGCTGAAGTTGGCAACCCTCTGCCTCGCTATTGTGAGAATTGCGACTCTGTTCAGAGGATGATGGTGCAGGCATGACAACCCCCAAGGCAGGTGTGGGTGGGCAAAGTGGTCCTAGAGATGGACTGTCAGTGGTGGTGGAATGGAGAGGTGGGAGTCCGACATGGCAGCTGAGGTGGTCACAGGGCTGTACAAGGGAGCACAGGCAGTGGAAGCTCAGCGGGCATGCCACACGCAGTGCAGGTGGTCAGCAGGCACACATGCTGGGCAGACAGCAGCAGATGGCAAGGTGGGAGGCAGCACAGGGCAGGAGTAGGCATTTAAATTGGCACAGATGCAGGAGAGGGGTTTTTTCTGTGTCTCGCTATGAAGGCAGCAGAAAACTGAGTGAAGGCCCTGAGCACATAAGTTACGTAAAACACACTGGATGCAGCATGCCTATGCGGCTCACAACCTTGACAGTGATATTTCAGAGTTTTCATGCATGACACGTATTTGGGGATGTTAGCCTCATGTAACGCGTACCGTATTTTTCTTTTTGGGGTTTGCCTCTGCGCACATGCGCATGATTTGTTGTCAATTTTGAGGCCTACAGTATATCGTAAATGAAATTTCTAGTTTTGGGGTGGCTCTGCGTATCGTGTACCACTTTTTCACTTTTTTGAAGCTTTCTGGCTATCGCGTATGCAATTTTTAAAGTTAGGGGTGACTCTGTGCATCGCATACAACTTTTTTCACTTTTCAAAAGCTTTCCGAGAATTGCATATGCAATTGTTGAGTTTAGGGATGCCTATGCCTCTGCGTATTGCATGCAGGATGTGCATGTCCGAATCATGTGCAAACTGCAATACCCCATGATATGCACATATCGCCCACTAGACACACCTCTGTGTCATGCCAAATAATGCCACATGCACATGTATCATTCATTGCCACAGTTTTGGTGTCTGTCTCATAAAAATGGTACATTTCGAACATGTGAAAAACATTCACCACACACCTAATTTGCTGCAGAGTTTAAAGTATGTATTGTCACCTGCTCTTATGGGATGTCTTGTGCAGAGGCGCCCCCAAGGGGTGGCCAAGGGGGGCCATGGCCACCCTTATAAAAATGCTGGCCCCCCACCGGCCACCCTGTGAAATTTGAAAAAAAAAACTGTTTTTTCTTTTTTCTTCGCACTGAACTGTGCATTGAAAATAGCATGCCCAGCAGTTCAGTGCGAACAAAAAAAGTATTTTATTTTTTTGCTTTTTCTTTTTTGCTGCGGTTTGCCGAAGCCCGCCGCCCACAGTGGACGGACATGGAAATAAATACAGCCTGAGCCTGGAGGCGCGCATTTCTGCTTTGGCAATTGGCTCGTGCTTCCCAGGCTGTATTTATTTCCAGGTTTCCAAAGTTCTGGTTGCATGTAGGTTGTTGTGCTGTCTGCGCAGCACATACTGTGTTGTTTCACACCATGACCAGGCTGGCAACCCAAAGCTGCATCTGGAAACTCACAGGGACTGTAACTAGCCAGGTGCTTTTTGATGCATAGACACATTGCTGTAAATCTCGAGGTCAAGCATAATGCAAACAGCCCTATTTTGGACAGCTGGAAGCTCGCCTTCTTGGAGATGTTTAGGAACATAGCAGAGCAGTATAAAACACAAGATAAAGGGACCGCCTGTAACTAGAATGTTCGATGCTGCCTACTTAACATCTGACATGGTGGTACAGACAGACAGTGGGAGGATTTCACCAATCTCTGTACCTATGTTTGCAATGGCAGAAGCGTATCAAAAAGTAACCCTCCATGGCTAACCTGCTATACTAACTTGGGTGCGGTCACCAATGGAAGCAGAAAGAGAACTACTTAGCTGGCACCCTGATCTCTGTTCATAATAACAGTGCATCCAGGGCATTGCCGCCTCAATAATCCCCATCGCCCAGTCAAGGAGACTACTGTATGTATGCCACTGTGTCAAATGCTAATTATGTTGCGGATGACCTCTACCCCTAAAACATACTCATGTCCTATGCACATCCATAATGTAAGCTTCAGAACCATTACCTCTGAGTCAATAACTACAGCTGTGAAATGAAACATTGATATGAGCTTATAGTTTATGGGCCCTCAGGATGGATCTAAATTGTGTTTCTTTAATGATGGTAGGACTAGGCTTTCTTTCACAAGTTGTTGATAACTAAGCATTATTGCTCACAGCTACACAGGCTATTATGAGCCCAGAAGCCATGCAGGTCCATGGCAGTAAAGCTATTAGCAACTGGCCGCAGTGCCAGGTGCTAAGCTGAAGTGCCAGTTTGGGGGCAAAGTTAACATGCTGCCAATATTTTTGGATTGGTGGCACTGCAAAAGGAGATGGAGACCTGTGCTGCCCTGCGGCGCCGAGAGATTTATTTCCACCACACTTCACAGAGCTGAGGTAAGCAGAGTGTGTCTGTGTGGCACCCTGACCTTTTGTTACTTTATTGGATGATATATGTCCAACTGAGCCAGACTGCCGAGCCTTTTTTTCCCACAATAGAATCATAACTTAGTCAGTTGGGAATCTTTCCATTTATGGTTGTCAGCAGCCCTGTTTCTTGGCCCGGGCGCACAACAGACCAGATGGCAACTCAATGTCACTTGGCACCTTGATTAGGAAAGTGGAGTTCATTGTGTGTCACCATGCAGACAGTAGTCCATGGCAAATCAATGCAATGATGTGTGCAGCAATAATTTGTGTGCTGCACAAGTCACCACCCTGACCCTGTTGGTTAATGGTGTCAATGTGGTGCTCCCTTATGCAACAGTACATATACCTGTTTTTGTCTGATGTGCCTAATGTCCATATAGGAGCACACCGGACTGTTTTGTGTATGTGACTCTGACGAGCATGCCATACTGTCCCCACACTTAAACAAGAATCAAAAGAGCCCTTGTATGGTGTACCCCATTTGAGTGGCTGATGTTGCAGCCATTTTATACTCGCATCCAAAAACGTAAACTGTCCAAATGAGCATGTATGGTTCAAGGTACAAACATTTTAATGTTAGGGTGAGTATTGTGAACCCTGATGTGAGCAACAAGACATCCATCAGTTAGGCATTTAGAGATTCACACATACAATCCTTTTATCACAGAGTTGTTTATCAAATGTAGAGATCTCTGATCACTGTTATAGTCCTGAAAGGCTCTGTGATTTAATGCAAAGTATACAGGAATCCTCATTGGTGCTATTTGTCCCCTTTCCCACTCTCAGAGAGGTATTTTGAAAGAGCACAATAAGAGTGTACCAGACTGTCCATCTTGGAGTTATAACCTTCTATCAGAAAATAATTCATATGGTTAGTCTAGTATTGCCCCTTGCGAAAAATACAAGTGAGGTGATACGAACACAACACCTGCAACACAGGGCCAGGTCAGTGGGCCCTCAGACCCCTATAGGCTGTTCACACCGCAGTGTGCCAGTACGGACAGTTTAAAACTGCATTCAGGCAAGGCCTTCCCTAAGAGCAGGTGACAGAAAAACCATTTACTTGGGCAGCAACAGCTGTGTTTTCACATTAGAATTCTTCTGTAAAGTACTTGCATTACAATGTAATGAGACCAGCTTCATTAATATAGCATTATTTATTCATATTGAGGAGGGGTTTTGTCGCACAGCAGAGGTGTAGTTTGGGAGTGACGTGTGCCAGTCAGTGGGGTGGGGGCGCATTCTGAGGTTTCGCCTTGGGCACCAAGTTTGCTAGAAACTACCCTTGCTGTCAGGCGAGGTGTCTCTTGAATGTGCATATGAAACGTGGCTCCCGTGTAAATGACTAGGGTATTTTCTATAATTTTTGCAGCTAGGCTGTAGCAGTTCTGTTTTTTTTTCAAAATTACTTTTATTGATTGTTTTCAAAGCGTATGTAACTGCACCTCTCTTGAACAGTGCTCAAAAATTAATCTCGGCAAAAGTATCAGTTTGGGTAACATTTAAAATTTAACTTGATTTTAACTCCCACCTCCCTCCCTTATTCCCCCCTTGCCCCGCAATGGAGACGAGACAGGCCGTGAGTTTTGGTCCTTGGGTCACGGGCAAGTTGTTCAATGAGTGTACTTGGGGCTCGGGCTATTCATTCATTCCTTTGTAGGCTTCGAGGAAGGGAGCCCATTCCCTTTCCCTGCTAGGGGATATATTGTGCATGGCCCCCGTAATGTTTTCCATTGCGTAGAGTTCTCTGGCTTTTCTGGCCCATGTTTTCTCTGTCGGAAGGTCCTTCTCTTTCCAGCCTATGGTGATACAGACCCTGGCGGCCAGCAGGAGGAAGTGAGTCATAAGCAGAACTTTACCCTGCGCCCTTCTTGTTCCTCAAGTCTGAATAACACCAGCTTTGGGTCCCTGACCCTGGTAATCACTTCTATTTTCCTTATCCAGGCCAGAACTTCACTCCAATACGTTTGGGATTTGAGACAAGCCCACCACATATGCCAGTAATCGGCAGGGCTTCCACACTCCCTCCAGCACAAGGGGCTAGCATGACTGAACATCTTTGAGAGTCTGAGGGGGTAGTACTGCCACCAGTGCCTTCAGACCATGCAGTTTATATTGCGTGGAGATAGATATTTGTTGCACCATTTCACACATCTTTGACCACAGTTGGTCTGATAGTGGGGGACCTAGATCTTTTTCCCATCTCTTTTTTAGATTCTCCAGGTTGTTTTCCTGTTCCACTATCATGGATCCGAATAAACGGGAGGTGAGGCCTTTACTCGAGTGGGTGTCGCTAAGTATCCGTTCAAAATTGGTGAGGTCTCTTTGAAGCTCATCTTTCCACTCACTCTGATTTCGTGAGCATACCTTTCAGTTGCAGGTATTTGAACACATCAAAGGATCTCATATGCAGTCCTGCCTCCAGATCCTGGATTGACATGCATCCATCTCGCTTTAGGATTTGCCCCACTCTTTCTAAGCCCGCTTCATACGATTCCTGATACCGGTACTGTTCATGAATTCTGTCTCTGATGGGTGGAGCCCAGATACAGCTCAATTGGGCTAGGCCAGGTTGTAAGACTTTCGATCTCTTTTTTGTTCCACAATAGTTTCAAAAGGGGTCCCATCAGAAAGTGCTGCAATATACTATTAGGGAAAGACTTCTTAGGGGCCCATAGCCACTCACCCAGAGACACCGGTCTAAGTGGGTAGTTCTCGATGGCCAGCCACTGCTTAGCAGTTCTGTTTTTAATATTAAGGACCCGTACTTGAGAGACCTGATGGGGTAGAAAGTATCATACCTGTTACTCTTTTCTAACAGATTTGCAATTCTTAGTTTTTGACACATGGTGAAACTGTGACCAAAAAAAAAGGCCATGGAACCTGAAAAAAAAGTGGACCACATTTGTCAATGACAGTTTGGGCCTTTTTTGCATCTATCTTAGATGCGTAATAGAGTACAGATGCTAGCGGTCAATGGTCGAAGTGTACCCAAAGAAGCCCCCACTGCCCACAAACATCATTACCACGCCCCCTCCTATGTGCAGTTATGTGTTTGTATTTGTATTTTTTGATTTATAAAGCACCTTACACCAAGGCGCTGTACAGTGGAACAACTTAATACATAAAAACATAAACAATATAACGGTGGAAGCAAAATTACAATATGAATCATTCAACAAAACAGTGAAAAGAACAATTAACTGAAGGGGAAAGGGGGCATGGGGGAGTGGGACTGGGTTGAGGGGGAGGGGTGATGATGAGTTGGAGGAGGGAAAGGGAAGGGAGAGAGAGGGGAGGTGGGAGAGGGGAGAGAGATAGTCAAGGGGAAAGAATAAGGAGGGAGGGGATGCAGAGGGGGGGGTTTCAAGGAGGAGAATAGAGGAGGAGCGATTTAAGGAAAGTGCGTAATGAGGAGAAGGTCGAGGTGGAGCGGATTGCGAGAGGAAGGGAGTTCCAGTGCAGAGGCGCTAGGAGTTGGAAGGAGCGGAAACTGGAGGAGGCACAGGGGGATGGAGGTACAGTGAGAAGGAAAAGGTCAGCGGATCGAAGGGAACGGGATGAGGGGTAGAAAGAGAGAAGGGAGGAGAGATAAGGAGAGATTTGTGTGCCACCCCAAGATTTCCTATGGCCTCACCAGGCCACCCCTATAAAAATATTCTGAGGGCGCCACTGGTCTTGTGAGGATGCTGTTAGAGAATTCTCTTCTAAGGCTAATTTCCCTTACCTATAGAGTCACCCAGCAGCTTTGCTGGATTTGAAGGGTGTATTTGTTTCTCCTGCTAAGAGTGAGATCCTTTTTTCCCACTCTTAGACAGATTGCTAGTGTGTGTTTTAGGCTATCTTGTGTGCTTGTGGACTAAGGGGTTTTTCTCACCCTCATAGGAATCATCTTTTTAACACATGTGGTACACAGAACCCTCCGTGCCTTACCACTGGGGTGTCGTAGCAACCCCCAAACATAGACTCCATACCCTGGGACTGACTACTGTCTCCCAGGGCATGTAAAGTCCCCATTTACTTTACTAGTCAATATTTATGAACTGAACCAGTACACACCATCTTAATTTGGAAGTACTGGGAAGGGTTAATAGTTTTTCCGTAGTGTTCATTTTCGAGGGGGTACCGTACAGTCCCTCTCTCAAAAGTTTCTGGCTGGTGGCAGTGGTTACTACCGTAAATATTCGACCGCAAATATTTCCCTATGGGATTTTCCCATTGTTCGAGGCTACCACTTTTACTGACGGCCTCTAACATACTGCCGGTTTATTTTAATATTAACTTTACTCCGGTAGGTTTTTATTGACAGAACTTTAATTATATTTCATTCTCGTGTCTTTCTCTATAATCCTAACCCAGGTCGGAGATCCTTTGTTCGTCTTTTTGGCGGGCTTCTGCACAGAAGTCCTCCTCTCGGGTTCACTGAGTCTGGGGTAGACAGGATGTGTGGGAGGGGGAATAGGCACCCTGGACAGGGTTGCCTACGCAACCCAAGTCGCACTCTGCCCTGATAGGCTGAGGGGTTCTCCCTCCAGGAGAGCCACCCCACTGTGTGAGTGACAGCTAGGCTGTATGAATGGGGGTCTTGCTGCATAAAAGCAGGGTCCAGATAACTGGAGGACAATACGTCGCCACTGGAACTAAGAAACCGAAGAGGAGAGAAGCTGAAGACATCTGCAGCAAACTGAACCACCGGTGAAGCCCTGCTGCAGATCCTCACATCTCTTCACCAACGACTTGAGAAGAGCTTCCAGTTTGCCAATCACCTTCCAGGACCTGCCTTGGTCGAATCGCCAGTGCCCTGCACTCGGAGACCGGATAGACAGGCACCCCGTCCACCACGACCGCGATTTAAAGGAGCGTAACGTTTATTCGCTTTGGCAGCACCTCAGCTGGTTTCATCCCTGGGCATTGCAGTAACTCAAACCTTCCTCCACGACGAGAGTCTTTCTTCCACTGTTGGATCTTCCGAACTGCAGGAACTGCCAGGAACTACCGCCACCACAGGAGCCTCTTGCACTTTAAAGGTACATTGTTCCGCCAGGCCTCCTGTTACGTTGGGTGTCGCTAAAGGTGTTTTAAATCCTTTACTTACCTACTGGGCTGGCCGCCCCTATCATCTAACCTTGTCTTTCACCTTCTGCAACCACCTTTTCGAATCATTAAACAAAGACTTGACTGCAGCTACTTGAACAGTTTGATCGTGGACACATTGCCTTGTACCATTGACTCTGGCACAGTCCTATTGACTCTGGCTAAATCTGTTACAACTGCCTTCTCTATATTGCTTCTCACCTAGAAATGTGTTGGTGCACCGATCTCTTATAACCACCTTTTTCCTTCCCCTTTTTTAAACTTGTGAAGTACCATTTTGCTCGGTTTTCACCTCAGTATTGCATATGCTAAAGTACTGCCTTGCCTAACTTGTTCACAATCTACTTGGGAAGTGTTGCTGGTGTGTTAAAGAGTCTAAACCTATATAACTTGTCCTTTCCCTCCCTTTTGAGAAATTGCTAGAATGCAATTTCTGCTTGGTTTTCACTGTGCCGTTTTGCTCAGTTTTCACCCTTGCTCAAACTTGTCTACAATTTAAATAGGGAGTTGTGTATACTTTTCTTGACTGATTTAACTGGCTTTAATAATAGTGATTTGTGCGTGAACATCAGAGTGTAAAAAATATATATATATATATTATTTTTGATACAAAACTTTGGTCAGTGTTTCCTTGTTCCATAGTACTGAAGCCCTAATGTGTAAACCCTGAATACTGCTCATCTCCCTCTTGCGATAAGTCTGACTGCTTAGCCACAGCTCCCAACTAAATATTTTT
Source organism: Ambystoma mexicanum (assembly GCF_040938575.1). Lineage (NCBI taxonomy): Eukaryota > Metazoa > Chordata > Amphibia > Caudata > Ambystomatidae > Ambystoma > Ambystoma mexicanum. The sequence goes on along the minus strand of NC_090930.1, from coordinate 1,289,578,272 downwards.
GGTACAGACTGATACCAAAGGTGATTTCTTGCATTTACCTGTAGTCTTAATCTTCTGTAGTGCTCCCTAAGGGAACTGCACAGGATTCTGCCTAACAGATGTATATCCAAACGTCCTGCCATGAGACAGTGTGGTGTGACGAGCCTGCCGGGGAACCAGGGCCCACAGACATCGGCCCAGTGTAGCAGGCCTTGTGAATATGCAACGTCACTTCTGTAATACAAGGGGACAATAGACACAACATGGTGAATAATAGCTGATGGTGGGTCTTCATGACAAGCTGGCCAGTCAGGTATACTGCAAAAGAAATGACTGGAGACATTCCATGCAAAAGGTTAGGGGCATGAATGATGCCGATCAGTGTGCCGATCTGAATTGCATGTCTTTTAGGTGCCCAGTTGATGTACACATTTACACATTTGTACATGTGCTTCAAAATAGGACAACCTGTCTGACATGAAATTCCTTTATGTGTCCATCAGTCAATGCATGACAGACACATAAATTATCACTTGCATCATTGTGTCCACCACTTTATTATGTATGTGTGTCCACTGACAGCATGAACTGGACCAGGGGTGGGTTGGTGCTGCATGTCAGCGAATTACATATGTCCATGGCATACAGCTCACAGTGCGACAAGTCACGATGTCAGATACATTGGTGTCCTGCCATTTTGTGTCTGCCTGCCATTTTATGCAAGTGTGCATGTTTGTCAGGGCACACATGACTCAAAATGTCATTAATTGACCATGAGCAGGTGAGGATGCAGCAGAGGAGGAGGAGGAGGACGATGTAGAGGTGGTGGTACGTCAGTCCACCAGTCGGGGCATGGTGTACAGCACTGCAAAAATCGACAGGCGCTCCAGGCCACTATGAACAGTGCACCAGGCTCTTCAGATTCCTCCGACTCTGCTGATTCGGATGCAGATCCAGACATGGATGACTCACTGAAGGAGAAGGTGAGTGTCCCAACTGTTCTGCAGTCACGCAGGTTCTGGGGTTGATATCCAACAGAGGGTTGCAGACATGCAGCCAACGACAGAGGCACCACATCAATGGGCCTGGTCCCTTGCATCACACCACTGTGTGCCCTGAACACGTGGTGGACATGTGCAGGCTGGAGAGACAGTGTGGAGCGGCAAATGATATATAACGTCATCCGGCAAAGACATTTGTTGGATAGAATGGCATAGGGCATCGATCAACTAGCCAAGAACGTGATCCTACCAGCATTCCGGGATGCACAACAGCTGCAGATCTATTCTATGGCACAGAGAGACACCTGAGTCATGAGATGTTGGCATCTCGTAGATCGAATCACTATGAGATGGAGAGCTTGAGAACTGCAACTCACGAATGAGCATGCATAAAGACTCTCTAGCCATTTGTGAGATAGCGCATCATGACCTCGCTGCCATTAGGTGCTGGTGCATGTTTCAGTGTGATGGCTGGCCTGGGCCAATGAAGACCAGGCCTTGGCACCTCATGGATTGTATCCACTACCACAACCACCTGCAGATCAATTGCAGGATGGGGGCCCAAAACATCCACATCTCCTCAGCCACTGTTGCCATGATGTCCATGAACCCATGGAGGGATTTTTATTTTTCCTTTTTCATTGTTTACTGTCCACTCATGTGGACTTGGGCATGCACCCTTCCCCTAACCACCTTCAGGGTGGACATTTGTCTGCCCCCAGTCCAGGATGGACATATTTTATTTTTTCTTACCCGACCGGTGTGGTCTGATTTTTGTTACTCATGACCCCTTGATGGGAAAGGATCCATTTTACTTGATTTTCAAAGGCCCTGTGCAGGATGGAGGCATGTATTTTTTCACCCCATTCCGAGATGGATTCTTTTTTTTAATGTTTTTATTCCTTGAGAAATATGCTTTAGCCCTCTCTGAGGATTGATGAGTGCAGTACCGGAGATGCAGCCATGCCCTGGTGTGTCAACTGCCAACGTTGCCTTGAGTACACAGGATGACATGTGCAGGTAACAATGGGTTGACAAACATTTTTCACATATTTGATGTATGCATGATTTGGTACTATGGCTGGTGACATTCCATGTCCCATTTTGTTGCAGTGATCCTCATTCATCCAGTGACTGTACTCCATGGGGGGGCACCCTGCACACTTTGACCTCCCTATTCCCCATGCCCTCTGCCAGGCACTGGCATTCCTTTCACAAATGTGGAGGTACAGTTTCTGGTACAGGTGATGATGAAATCACATCAAGGCCACTCTGTCAGCAGGTATGTATGGGCACAGTCTCTCATGTCATACCTGTATTTCTCATCATCACGATATGTGCATGAATTCTCACAGCTTTTCTCCCTGGGAGTGTTAAGTTTCAGTCACTGTAAATGTCAGTGCAGATGTGTGTTTGTCCACATTCATGTGGTACAGGGTCCACTTCCCCCACCTTCTGTTCATCTGTTCTCCCTATAGGTGTTGCCAATGTACCCTGTGATCCACGCACACTTAATGGAACAGTCACATCCAGGGTGTGTGGTCTGTTGGAGAGTATATGAACAGCTATGTATGGTCCTGTCGTCCATTTTCAGTGGTGTCCTACGGGGGTGATTGTTGCAGGGTATGGGCATGTGGTCGGAAGCACTTATTTGTGGGGGAAGTTACGGACATTGGTCTCATTTATGTTTGAATAGCATACTGATTTCTGCATGTTGTTTCAGTGAGGTGAAGCTGCTGAATGACCTTTCACAGTTGGCCTTAGTTTTCCAGTCTGCCCTTCCCCATTACCCACTGTTTCCTTCCTCGCCCCAGCTATGTGCTAGTTTTCCATCTACGTGGCTTCCAGGCTCTCTAAACATGCAGGTTTTTGTTTGTGTGTTTCTGTGTCTGTCTCTTGCCCACCTTCTCACTGCCCTCACCCACTGTAATGTAGTACATATCTCTCCTCATCTCCCCACCAGCCAGTCTCCTCCTTGCACTGTGATTCCCCTATCCCTGTCTCTCATTATCCGCTCCACTGCTATACATTCATCGCTCAGTGTCCTGTTTCACGCTTGCCATCTGTCATCCTTCTCATCAGCTAGCACACTTGTACTTCCACTCCCAAGACCACCACCTCCTCATTTGGAGTACTTTTCCTCCCTTGCATCCATGGATGACCCTAAGGCACATGTGACACCTGTCAATGGGTGTGCAGGACTTGTATGCCCACAAAAAATGTCCCCACTTGTGGCCACATCCCGGGGTCGATTTATGCCTGTTGCCCCAGGGTGCATGTTGTACTGTGCTAGTAATCTGTTTCCTTCACTGCCAGTGATGTTTCTGTTGGTGAGTTTTGCTGGTGATATGTTCACAGTTGGTTACCCTTGGTTTGTTGTGCTTCCGGACGTTGACACTGGATGCACCTGGGATATTTCCTTGTTCCATACTGGAGTTGACATAGCTGTCCATTGTCTTTATATTGATGCAATGCATGTCTTTCAGAGTGTTGATTCAGGTGAGATACTGTGGATCCCAGTCAGGTGGGTAGATATCTTGTGCAGGTAAGTCAAATGCACTCACAGTGGCGCTTGTTCTGGTGTATTTGATGTCAGGGAGTCTGACACTGTGTGGGTGCATTCTATGTTTCCTTGAATTGATGTGAGCAGGTCTGGCTCCATGGGTGCAGGAAAAACATAGTGTCAGTTGGCTGGAGGTTGTATGATTTCTGTTTTTGCATGTCAATCAGGGGGGTACTGGTTGCGGGGGGATTGTTGTGAGGGAGGCTGTCACTGTAGAGCATTTATTGGTGACTTGTCATGAGGGTGGCCCATCCAGCTGCATTGGGTAATGGGACACATGGTGATGGGAGTCTAGTGTGTGAGTGCTTGCTGTTTTGCATGTGTGTTGCCAGCTACACAGCTTCCCATTCACTCAGCTGTGCATGTCATGGCTAGCAGTCCACTCTTGTACTTCTGACCCTTCTGGAGGTGGTGTCCTGAGATAAATCCACACTCAGCACAGCATTGCATGCTAGTTGGGGATGCCATGTTCACCACAGACACCAGGCATACACAATTGGCCTGGTGTTATTGTTTCCAATGGGGGCATGTTCCATGCACAGGACACCAGCAGATATTGTGCTGCCTGTTGAATTCTGCTCGGTGCATCTCAACGCTCCCTTCTGTTCACAGCACATTGGTCCCCATTCAGTGCAGTCCTGTGAACTCTGCCTTGGCTTCCTCTTGCTTGTTACCTACTCCCTTTTGTGTGGCAGTCTCCATGGCCTCCTTTTCTCATTCCTTTCTCTTGTCTGCTTGTCTCTTTTATGTCAGTTGCCTGGTTGCCCAGTCTTCTGGATGACTGCTGCCTCTTTGAGCATCTGCCTTGTGCCAGATCCTGTCTTCACTGCAATCTATGAGATGTTTGCATTATGTCGTCAAGGACCTTCCATCATCGGCTCCCCTGCCAGTGTTTACTGCACTGTCCTAATGCTACGTTAATCAGGGATGCCATTTTGCAACATTGGGAGGGCTTCCAAGGGGATCCTGGGCTTCCAATCTTTCCGTGATCTCTATTTGGGAGTTCTCTCAGTGGCATTCTGACTCAAGCCGTATCGTCTGTTCACAATATCCCCTCACCAGGACAAGTGGTGGTACCTGCTCCTTCAAAGAATGGCACCCAGTGGCCAATATGTTACACTGGTTGGGGACTTAGTTGCCTTTGTTGTGGGCTTTGTTGTGGACAATATAGGGTAACCTCACAACACACAGACATTGAAATGACAGCCCACTAGGGAAAGAGGCTTGCTGCCCCCTCTTTCCGGATGTACAAGACCTTTGTTTTCCATACGGACTAGGGAAATGGCAACGGGTTATTGTTAGTCCATTGCCACAGAGGTCTGTGTCTTGATCTTAGCAAGCAGCATGTTGTGACCATGTCAGTCATCATGTGTGATGTATTTCATGTACAGTGTTCATCCACCACCCTCATTGTGTGCCACCTATTTACATGCTTACATTCACATAATGCCCAGTCTCACATTGGCTGTATCTTCTTATCCTCAAGCTTTTTTACACATGCGTAACGGCTACTTCACATTGTATAACTGTGAAATGATTGGTTAAGCTTTAAAAGACTCCAACCTCTATTGGGTTGTATCCACAAGATGTGAACACGTCCATCCACATGAGATCAGTTGATTATTTTGGGGTCAGCCTGCTCCTTGCAAAGTAGGGGGCTGTTTTCTCATCCCAGATTAACAGGCACCACAATGAGGCTGCCCGAACACATTCTTATTGACGTTGACATCACACTTTTCTCTCCCTGGTACAAATGGAGGCCTGGAGTTGCTGCATGTCCCAATGATCCACCTGATTCATGTTCCTTGTCCCTCGGTGTCTGGTGATTCAATTGGGATGGCCATTATCCTGGGGTCTCTTGTGTCCTACATCTCAACTCATGTTTTGTCAGATCAGGACCTCTGCCCTGGGTCTGATGAGCATGACCTTCAAAATCGGCAACAGCCCTACTCCCATTTGAATGCTCGCATTCTTGTATTTTTTACAAAGTTGTAACTTGATAAATGTTTATGTGTGTGTAGGTGCATGTTTCCGGCCTTGCCTCAGTGTTGTAATGTGATAGTCAAGCAAGAGTGGAGGCCTTGTTGTTCTGATGAGCATGACCTTCAAAATCGGCAACAGCCCTACTCCCATTTGAATGCTCGCATTCTTGTATTTTTTACAAAGTTGTAACTTGATAAATGTTTATGTGTGTGCAGGTGCATGTTTCCGGCCTTGCCTGGGTGTTGTAATGTGATAGTCAAGCAAGAGTAGAGGCCTTGTTGTTCTGTGTTTCAATCACAGCCTGCAAGGATTGAAGCCTTCTGTCAATTACAGTGTTAGTTCATGTTCTGTATATCATCCACATGCAATGTATTGTATGTGACACTTGGGCATAGCAAGAGGTAATTTTCACGTGAATATGTATGTGCTTCTACAATCCACATGTCCCCTGCCAGTCACCTCTAGCACACCCATGTGCATTCCTGACATGCGAGTTCTCATTCCACAATGTGATTTATTAGGATGGGGCAGGGATCTGAACGTGCGTCTGAACAACAGAATGTATTCTGTTGTTTGCATTTGCTATGACTGTGTTGGTGTTTGGTGCATGTTATATCATTTCTAGTGGACACATACAGTTTGCATCTCAGAGACACGCAATCTTAGGGTATTGTTATGGGCACAGAGGATTTTCGCCAATTCATCATTGAATGGCACCAGGGTAGTGGTCTCATTGTGTGTGTTCCGCAGGGACAGGTTTTCACGTAAAGTATGATTGAGCAGCTGGTTTTGTGCAGCCTCTCCCTGTGAACTTTGCCAAGGGTAATGGTGGTGCCTGTGGGTCAGGACGATGTCCCACCTGCATTTTGACTGGTATGCCATGCTGTGTGGCTATATTGTGCAACACATGCTGTGACAATGACTTTACAGACTACTGGTGGGGCATATAGCAACACCCCACAAGAGTGGTTTAGGTAGCGGAAACATGACTTAAGCACCTTTGATGTATGCTCCACTATACCCCTTGTGGCCTCATGTGCAGCATTGTATTCTACCTCAGCTGGTGTGGCAGGAATCCTGTATGGCATCATCATGTACGGTGATAGCTGGTAGGCACTGTCCCCTGAAAAAGTTTACATAGTTTTTATTGACCCTTATTGTCAGGGTCTGTTGCGGAGTGTGCGATGTGCATGCATGCGTGCATGTGCGTGCCAGTTCATACTCACCAATGTGCCAGGTTTTGCTATATTTTCCCAATGCCAGAGCACAGTGGAGTGTTAACTGATGGCAAATGTAGCTGTGATGTGTGCATCCAGGGAAATGTGCATGTACTTACAAGATCACTCCATTTGCATCACTGACAACCTGCACATTGACAGAATGCCTGTGATTGCGATTGTGGTATATGTGCTCTATCATTCGGGTGGAATGCAGTGCAACATGTGTATGGTCTATGGCCCCAAGTACACGTGGAAATGTGCAACTGCATAGAAATTCTAGCACACTCTCTGCCTTTCCTCCTGTGTTCTCAGCATACAAATGTGCCTATGCAGACATGCGTGTGATGTGATGCAGGCCAAGATATGGTGGAGACAGCAGAATTGCATGGTCTGTGATATCCCACCAACTATGGCAGTGGTATGCTGGAAGGAGCCAATGGCAATTAAATGTAGTACTGTCAGCACCTTTTCCAGGGGTTAAAGGGCTTGGGAGCAGATAGTGGGTGATGCTAGGTCTTGCTCCCATTCCCTGAAAATGTCTATGATGATATCGGATGGGTACCGGTACCTGGCATACACTTGATCACCAGGCATCCCAAACAGAGTGGTGCGTGTAGCAAAAATCCAGGGCCTGGCCATCCTCCTCCTCCTCCTTCTGTGTCCATGGACTATTGCTCCTGCTATTGCAGCATTCATTGTGGCTGTACAATGTTTGTATAGTGTGCATTTTGTGATTTATACACATTGGATCCCTTGCGCGTTGAACTTTATGCTTGCTGTCATGAGGAGGTTGGATCACAGGGTTTGGTGTGACTTTTCCCGATGTCAGGTTGTGCGTTGCGATCCATAAACTCATTTGGGTTTGCAGTGGATTGGGCGTGCCAATGCTTTGCATGTCCCGGCCCTCAACACACCTACATTATTCCTCATTCTGCGTGGAAAATGGGCTATGTGGATATTTACCCGCTATTTCTGTATCTGCACGTCCCCACCCACGCTCTACGAGGAGTCTCCTGCTATGCGCTCGACTGCACGCAGAGATGTGCCGGACCAGCGCAGAGTCCATGCAAGATCCGGGAGAGTCCCATAAAGTCAATTCCATGAATCAACAAAGGGGGGGGGGGGGGTTGCACGCAGAATGGCCTGCAGAATACCTATTTTCCCTGCAAAGTATTGCATGAATTGGGCCCTGTGTTGTCAATTCAATCTTATGAACCTGTAACATGCACAATTTTTTATTTGTTATCCACAGGTTCTTTTCTAGAAGTTTTAAAACAGAAATCATGCCTCCACGTCCGTCTTTACAGCTAAGAGCAATTAAAACTCTAATCCGAATCCCTTTTTGTGCCACGAGACGCCTATTCATCATGTAAAGGCGAAAATCAGGGTTAATGGTGCCCCAGAAAATTGGCGAGAGCAGTGGAATGGTGGTGTGAGTGTATAGGACAACAGGACAAAACATCCCACACGCAGGGGTGGCCTTTCTGCTCACTCATGGAGTCGATGCACATTACAATGAGAATTTCCTTCTGATATTGAGGCAGAGATTGCATTTTGATGACAGTATATAGAATATTTTAATGCTTGTCAGAACAGTTGGCAGCACAAAGGAAAGATCATACTACTCGACTAACTTCCTGTAAATAAGTGGCAGGCCCTTCCCAGCAATCCAGAGGGACGGCTGAAAAAGAAAGCCACACAAATACATCATTCTGAATTTATAAAATTGCTGCAGTGGGGATATTTTGTGTGACTGTGGAGTGCTGCAAACGACCAGAGACATCAAAATATATTTACACCAATGTCTTTGCTCTCCGAGCAACACATTTCAACCTGATCCCGGCCAATGTCAACTTTTCATTATCTGACTCGAGGAACAAAGTTGCATTGCGATGGAAAGAGACAATATTTCGTTAGCAGCCAATGTGTCAGAGAACCTTTAGATTTGACTAGCCTGCAGTGCTTTCCAAACACTAAATGTTGGAGGGAAAGTGAATGATTAGCTGGCCCTCCTTCGGGCAACTGAAAGATAGTTTAAGTAGCCTGTCATGAAAACCTGGGGCCTGGGGCTTAAGAGCTACTTCTGATTTTCAAGCAAGTTATTGATTTTGCTATGAAGAAAATAATTTGATACAGTTGCTTAGGGTATCCCTGGGATGGAACATCAGCTATGTTTGATTTGTTATTAGCTGTTAGTTGAAATTTACCTTTTGATTACAGCAGAGTGACATCATTCACTACTTGTAGCTAGTGCCATTTTTATGAAACATGGCACACTAATCGAAAACACAAGTAAACTGAAAATTAAATTTAAAGGCCTATAATTTAACATCTTCCTTGCCAGGAATGATGGCTTTCATTTGCTGAGGGAATCCAGAGCTGTTCAGGGTCAGTATGATCAGTGCCATTTTCCGGCCTACCGCAAAAGCTGCAGGAGATGATTAATTTCGTGCAACCAAGCTTTGTCTTCTCCAGCTCACTGAACAACTTCATTTCAGCTGATGAGTTCAAACGGGGGTCAGAGCAATCCTCATTTCTGACAATCCCACAAAATAGGATTTAATTTTATGAGTTGCCTTCACTGTTTTTAAAAGAGAGCCTAACATCATTTGTTCCTTTAACGTCTCCATGCAGGGAGTGTGTCTGTTTTAAAAACCTGACATGGAAACATCTCCACCAGAGTCTCTTTGTAGAGCCTAGAAAACATTCCCTTAAGAATAATACCTTACAACTCTGCCAGATTTATAAAAGAATGGAAACCTGATAACATAATGTCAATAGCTATTTGTTTTAACGTTTTCTTACAATATTATCCAGATTAAATTAATGTACATTTGAAATGGCCAAACAATGCGTGAATTAATAATTACATTAATTAAATAACTAATGTATTAATTAATTAAGACAGTGGCCCTCATTACGACCCTGGCGGAAATCGAAAAACGATGGCGGAAATGCAATACCGCCATCGAATAGCGCTCGGTGCGACTATGACCCGTCACCGCAAAGTACGATGCCATTAGCGACACCGTAGTGAACGCCAACGCTAACTGCACCAAGTACGCGCGCGCGCGCCATGCCAAACCGTAAATACCACCATGGCGCAAGGGTACGCGAATTCCGACCCTAGCGGACATGTACCTAACGCCATCAAGCACGGCGGAAAGTACCATTCCGCCATGGTGAGAAGTACGGCATCGCGAATCAACCGTAAACGGCCCCACTGAGTGCCTGTACACCGCTCCCTGCCCACAAAGTACAACTCCCCGTAGGTGCAATGAAGTCACAATGCAACCAGTGAAATGTACAAGTCACCCATGCATGCCAACGAACAAAAGAATCACAAGAGGGGCCAATGGGAGCTGCAGGGCACAGATGGCACGAATACAGAAGCCATTCCAATGGACATGACCACAGTCCCCCACCAAGAAACGCATTCAAACACAGGCACCTGTGACCAGCAATATTCCGAAAATCACATCATTCCACCAGTCCACCTGGCTGACCGGCATCTGTTACACAAAACCCAATCCCCCGCCCCTGAGCATGACATCATTCAAACAGTCATATTGGCAGCCCCCATCCCTGACCTCACTGGGCTTCGTAGGCAAACGCGCCCAGCACAGTACCACGCAACTAAACTCCGAAGCTGGAACCCAATGCAGATCTCCTCACAATACATCGCTCCCCAAATAGGAATATGCCACATCACTTGCAAAGAAGAACGCTACACGGCCCATATCAGAATAGAAATTTAATGCACAACAAAATCACCAAGCCCATACAGCCATTAGGCCATGAACTCCAAAACACATTTCACCATTGTGGGCTGCATCCGCAAGAAATGACCAGCTACTACTTGTGTGACGCCTTGTTCCATCATGGTACACAGAGCCACATTCACGTACGAAAAGGCAACATGGAAGCGCACAGAACCGCAGGGCCGTCCCAATGGGGAGGCACTAGTCCAGCTGAAAGGCCGAAATGTTGCTCCGAGCCACTAGTACTGCGTAAGGGCATGTGGCCCATTGGCGATCGTCCCATAAGATCGTAATGCTGCTCCACTGATTAACACGAAGCAGCAGGTGTCGGGAGTAAAAGCCATCTGCAGGAGTGGCATACAGATGGCAGTGGCAAAAGGGGAGGAGATACCTGTCAACCAAAAGAAAAGAAAAAGAACAGAATGGCCATCAGAACTACATTCGAACAACTCACTTCAATGATCACACTAAATCCACAGCCATATGCATGCTAGCCCACTCCAAAGGATCATCACCACCCCAAAACCACTTGCGACTCATAACCATCTATATCGAGGTGTAAACACCATCACAAACGAGTGTACCTGTGCATGCGTCTGTGAAAACAGAATCCATCTGATGGGAATGTTAACGTGCATGGACACAAGTGTCTGAAGGCGCGTCGAGACAGGGAGGGCTCAACAAGGCCAGATAGACGATGGTCCCACTATGGCAGCCCTGCATCACATAGCGCAGGGGAGGCGGACAGATTCCAAGAAGCCCTGTACATGGCAAACTCTGTATCAAATCATCTGCCCATGCATCCATTCATCATTCCCTCATCCCGGTATAAAAACGCCTGAATATTTACTCACATAACATTAGAAATATCCATTGAGTCTGTGCGTTATGCAGCCTGCAAAATCCACAGTGCCCCAGCCCGTAATTCCAGTGTTGTGAAGTAACATGTATTTGGGAACGTCCGGCCTCATCGCCCACGTCGCTATTGCGCATCCCAAACTATTCATATCAATCATTGCATCCTCGCCATGGCCCCTGTCTCAAGGACATTGAACAATAGAACGTTATATTTGCAGTCAGACCTGTGGGCATCTCCTCGCCGCTAGCTGAAAACCGAAAGCGCCGCCCTTCGAATTCCTCATTTGCAACATCACGTCGAAAAGGCATCTGTGGCCGTTTGAAATCACAAATTAATCCATCTAGTGCGGCTGTGTGTGAAAATGGCAACTGCCTTCACCCACAAATGGGACGCCCCGCCCGTCGGTGCAACTCGGTACAGTGATGCATGAGGGCCCACCGTTACTCGAGTACTACGTTCCACTGACCCTTCACAAGTCTGTTCGCGACTGCAAAGATTGTATGTGAAACAATGGGACCATAGCCGAATGTACATATCAACCAATGTTACACGGCCATCGGGTACAAATACATGATTGCAATAGCAAGATGCCATTACTCGAATTGCAGCGTTGTGTGCGGGACGTGCTCGGCCAAAGGGGAGAGCAGCTTGCACAGGTGGAATGAATCACCACAGGTGGAGGCCATACAGCCTGAAAACACATAAATTGCACACCCAGTCTCCTCCCACAACCACACCCACTCCGAAATGCTACCGGCAGGACTCGCGATGTTGGCCCTGGGGGACCTGATAGCACTGCAAGTACTCCAACTCCAAGAAGAAGACGAACACCAACTACAACCGGCCGCACGGAGGAGACGCAGGAGGAGGAGGAGGCCAAGGCAGGGCCAGCAAGGGCCGCCAGCACAGCCACTACCACCACGCAGGCAGCCCGCAATCCCACGCCTCCGAGCACATCCGTTCAACCTCACTGATGAGCAGATCCACACCCTCTACCGTTTGGACCGGGACACCATAGCCGCCATTGTGGACATGACACAGGCTGACCTTGTCAGCATGATAGATAGCCCAACCGCCATCCCACCCCTACTGAAGGTGGTGTCTGTACTCCACTTCCTGGCCACAGGCACCTACCAGCACACAGTCGGACAGTTGCATGGCATTTCTCAGCCACTGTTCTCACGGACACTATTGCAAGTGCTCGATGCCCTCCTGCAGCACGCAGACGACTACATCTCTCTACCACGCTCGGAGCAGGAAATTACCAACACAAAAGTGGGATTCCATGCACTTGCCGGCATACCGGGTTGCATTGGTGCCATCGACTGCACCCATGTGGAATTGGTCGTCCCACATGCCATGGAGGCCCAGTACCGCAACCGAAAACAATTTCATTCCCTGAATGTACAAATGGTGTGTGACTCCAACAGGATCATTACACATTGTTGTGCCCGATTCCCTGGATCAACCCATGATTCTATGGTCTTGAGGAACTCTACAATACCACGCTACATGGAGCGACACGCAGGGAACAGATCCTGGCTACTCGGTGAGTCTCATTTCATGCATGATGATGTGGGGTATGTGATTCGGCAATGACCTGGCAGGAAGGGGGGGGGGGTGTGCGTACGTAGCAATGGCATTCCACATCATACGTTTATCGTCCACATACAGGTGATGCTGGATATCCACTGAAGAGATGGCTCCTCACACCAGTCCGGAACCCACGGGACCAGCATGAGGAGGACTACAACCATGCCCACTCACGTACCCGTGTAGTCATTGAACAGGCATTCGGCCTACTGAAGACTCGTTTCCGCTGCCTCAGCAGGTCTGGCGGGGCACTCCTGTACCGCCATGAGAAGGTTGCAAAGATGGTCATGGCATGTGTCATGCTCCACAACATGTGCGTACGTAGAAATGTGCCCATGCCCCCTGACGCAGAACTGCAAGCACCTGAAGATGGTCATGATGAGGGTGGGGATGTGGCAGCACCTCAAGGAGTCTGCGAGGCACCGGAGGGCCGTGACATTCGTCAGCATCTCATTGATGCATGCTTCTAGCACTCACGCCTGGTGGCTGATACATGGACACGGTACTCGTGGCACTGTGTGTGTCTGGTACATGCACAATATGGACTGTACGCCTATGATGGCCTAGTACACAAAGATCAATGTCCACACATCTCATTGGTTGATCGTGCATTGTTTATGGCATATCTGATATCATGTTGAACACCCTATCGACCCGCCACCCAAGTGAGCCCAACACACCCCCTCCACCCTCCTACCTCCCCCCCGAACACCAGTGTCCAAAGATGCTCATTGTCAGTGGGCAGTCGCTATTGCAAGCCCCCTCTGCGGGTATCAGGGGCACCCCTGCCTGTGGAGCGCAGGTTCCTCCCAGATCTACGTTGGGGGCTGCCCTGGACGGAACTTGCAACGGATGATGTCTCTGCCTGCTCACGTCCATGCATGTCCCTAAGGGTTTGTGAGAGCTCAGTGAGCACACGGCGCACTGCGGCAAGTTCGGCACATACGTCTTTGGACGTCGCATGCAGTTCCCCCCTCAGGCTCTCGGTGCTTCTCTCCATTTGGACTCTCAGGCTCTCGGTGCTACTCTCCATTTGGACTCTCAGGCACTCGGTGCTACTCTCCATTTGTGCCCTTAGTGTCTCTGTACTTCTCTCCATTTCTGCCCTAAGTGTCTCAGTTGATGTTTCTATGTCTGCCTTAGTGCCCGCACATTCATCGGCATGGTCCTTGAGGAGCGTGGCCAGTTGCTGCTGTTGCACGATTAACTGGTCGAGGGACTGTTGCCTCTGCTGGGCCATGGCCATTTGCGGTGGTGTCACAGAGGGGCTGGTGACCTCATGTTGCCTTGCCACAGGGCTTGTGGGGGATGGCCAGTCGTCGTCTTGTGGGTGCCCCTGCGTGGTATCCTCATGTTGTACGGGATGGGACAGACAGGGGGATTGGGACAGGTCATGGATGGATCTGACTTCGACATCCCCGTCTTCTGTGTCGGAGCATGCTGCCATCAATGGGGTGTCACCTATGGTGCTGCTGCCACCAGAGGCAGTGCCTTCTGTGGCATCCATTGGGGGGACCTGTGGTGCTGCTGTTGTGGGCATGCTGGCTGCTGGGGTGCCTGTTGATGTTCCCTCCTCTGTGCTGCCACCTGATTTGTGCTGCTGCCGTGTCTTGATGCGTGCAGCTGAGGTGGAGGGTCTTTGGCCGTTGGTCTTGGCCCTCTTTGCAGGTGTGCTGGTAGGGGTGTCCTGATGCTCGTCGTTTGGATCAGACCCTGTGGTGGAGTAAAGGAGGGCGAGGGTTATTAATGGGTCTGTGGGAATTGGAATGGCATTGTATCACATGCATTGGGGTGGTACCTGAGGGTGATTTGGGTCGGGCCTTGGAGGTGCTTTCATTTGTGTGTGGAGTGAGGGTGCAGTTGTTTGGCAGCCTGCAGTTAGGGTGTGCCTGCTGCACGTGTAGTGGGTGTTTTAGGGGTTTTTAATTATTTATGTATTTATTGTGAGTTTTAAAGTGCGCTATCAGGCCAATGTGTGTGGACGTTCTCCTGGACATGTGTTTCTGTTGCACTATGTGGACACATGGTACTTCACATGATTGGACATTGTGGATTTAGCTTTGTTTCATTTGGGCCACCTACCTGATTCTTCGGATGTCTGCACTCCTTTCTCCATCCCTCCGACTCCCTCTATGCTCTCCATTCCAATGGTGGAGGCACAGATTTCTTCCCAGGGGGTCAACTTGATGGGTGATTCCGATACTCCCCCGGTGGCTGTGGCAATGTTGCGGTTGGCAGAAAGTATGCTACGGACGCGTATCCGCAGGTCGTCCCATCGCTTTCTGCATTGCTGTGGGTTGCGGGGTGCGGTCCCCACCGCACTTACCCGCTGTGCCACCAGAGCCCATATGGCCTTCTTGTTCGCAAGTGACGTCCTGGTCATTTGCGTGGAGAAGACGACGGCAGCATTCTCCTGGAGGGTCTCTGTTAGCACGGTGAGTTCCTCACGGGAGAAGTGGACCTGCCGCTTGCGGTCGCACGCTTTCTTCGCTACTTTTCCCATTTTTCTTGGTTTCGCTAGGGTGGATGACGGGTTGGGGTGTGTTTCAGGGTAGTGTTTTTAGTGGTTGTGTGGATTTTGTGGTTTTATAGGTGTACGGCGGGATGTTTCCCGTTCCGGGCCCATGTTTTTACTTCCGTTTCCGTATATTTACAGTCACCGTACTTTCCGGTTGGCGCTCACTGCGGTGTCCGCTAAGATGGGTGGCGGTATTGCACCTAGGGCGCCGTACGGCGGCGGTGTGGGCCGTTTTGGGGTCATTTCCGCCATCGCGGACTTTGCACTTCCGCCATGCCGTGGTGCTCGTGCCCGATGGGTCGGAATGGGCCGCACTTTGCTCCATCGTGCAATGGCGGAAACGCTATTTACGCTGTGGCGGTCTGGTCAGTCACTTTCCGCCAGGGTCGTAATGAGGGCCAGTGACTTGAACTATATCACAAGTGGACTTGGTTCCTCTGTATCAGTATTTCAATATTTTAAATATATATGGGTTGGGCAAAATTAAGAGGACCTCCAACCACATGGGTTGTTCAAGAAAGACCCACCATCCCAGAAGGTTACCCAGCCGTATGGTCAACATTTTATGAGTCAAACTTTGCAAGCAGGGGCATTTCCTATGAGTACCATACCACGAAATGATGCTCTCTGAAACTGACGAATCTGAAGTAGTCATTGGCCTGGTTCATATCAGGTGATGTAAAAACACCCAGGGCCTGATTGATGGAATTATTTGCATGGGAAATAGGGAACTTGAGTGCCAAACTGCGTGCGTAATCCTGTGTGTTGATTCATGGAATCGAATGCAGTGCACTTTTCCAGGACTTGCGTGAAGTTTGCGCAGGCTCAGCACGTCTCTGTGAGCTGTCGAGCAATTTGCATGAGAGTCCGTGCAGAGCATTGCTGTGACTTGTGCAGAGGGCTGGGAAGTGGGCGTAACACAGAAAATGGGGAAGAACATGCACAAAAGTGGCCGTTACAAGGCACAGCATGCAGGCAGTCCCTCGCATGCCCATAATTGCACCAAATGACATGTATTCATGGAATCCCCCACGTAGCTTCTCGGCAGAGAAACGGCCACGCGAATCCCTTGATCTCTATGCCACCCTAGGCAGGGATGCAAACACTTGCATATAGGAATCACTGCGCGGGGGTGCACGTACCCAGTGTAGCGGGGTGTAGTAACGGTTTACAGGGGTTCACACGCATATTTTCCGAGTTTTACCCGAGTTACAAAAGTATCATACGCATGTTGTCGGGGTGCTTGTGCAGGGTCCCCAAGATGCTGGCCTGCTTGCTGGGAACCCCATGCACTGTTTGAAGGGTCCATGTAATTGCACCCGGGTGAGCATGCAAATGTAGCTGTTCTAGCTGTTTATGCTTTGCATGGGGCCGTGCCAAGGGCATTCCGGGCGCAACTTGGAAATACAGTTACTTTGCGCAGTATATTCCATGAATTCGCGGTGCACACATTTTTTATTCTGCGTAAAGGCTTGCGCAGTGTAATTCTCGGCGCGCTACAATTGTGGGGAAAATGCACACTTTTTCATGAATCAGGCCCTCTGTTGTTCTAAATAGTGTCCGGCATCGCTAATTGTACTGAGCAGAGGGATAGGAAGAAGAACAGAAACGATGGAAGCTCTGTGTCTCTGGGTTGCTTCCTCTCTATACCTCTGTCTGCTGTGGCTGTGTCCTGTGCAGAATACACAATCCATATATAACTGCTTGATTTGTTTGCCACAAAACACAGCTGGGCAATGTTGAAGGGGGACGGGGGTTGTTTTGGTGGGATAACACCTTGTGCGTTTAAGCCTGCCGCCCAAGCACACGTGGAGCATGCATAATAAATGGTAGAACAGAGCAATGGCGAGAAGGTGGGTCCAGTTATGTTTGCTGGGATGTTTAAAGACTTGTAACAGGAAGTGCCATTAGATTTTATGGGCATACGAGAGGCAGGATCTTTGTCTCCCTAGATTCTTTTATTAATTAATTTAGGTCAAACATATTTGGGGCATAATTCATGAAAGGTTTAGCGCGGTGTAAAGTGACTTTGCACTGCCAATAAACATGTTGAACTGGGCCTAAAGTGACTTTGCACTGCAAAAAATATGCTTTGCACCACTCTGTGCGTCAGGCCTGCTTCAACGTGTTTGTTGGCAGTGCAACGCCACCTTGCAGCACGCTAAAGGTTCCATGAATTAGGCCCTTACTGCCAAAGCTAAATCAAGCAAAATGTTTGAGGGCAGCATTTCCTGTCTATTAATCAAGACAAAGGACCTCATTATTTGTTTGTCAACAATTCAAGAGTAATTACCGCCAAACTCGTTTACCACTACTGACACTCATAACCAGGGGGCAGTGGAGTGGGGAAACTGGCAAATTACAAATGGCAGTATGGCAGTGTAAATCCCCATTTTTGGAGTCCAAACGACTCCATCAGGTATTTTAATGAATTACTGCAGGTGGTATTATTCCAGTTTTTGGGGATAATATGGATAATATGAGGACCTAGCTCCATACAAGGGTTGAAGGTATCACCTCAGCATTACTTTAAAATGTGTAGTTTAGAGGCATTGACAACATGGTATTGATTCTGTTATCAACACTTCTTTATTGCACCACCATAGTATAATGAGACCCAAGGAATGTAAACTAACATGAAAGAACAGCAGAGACAGAGAGAGTGAGAAACAGAATTATAATATATAAGAACCAACGTTAAAGATACACGTGAGTGCCATTCTATAGCAGCCAAAATGACAACGCTGATCATTTGTAGGTTGATTTTCTTACAGCTTCTCTACAACGAGAAATCGAAAGTTCGGTATAGCAAGTCAACCTTTGTTCTTTCAGTTGGTTCATCTACTATAGGTGAAATAAGCCATCTTCGAGAGATTACCAGTTTTGCAATAGTTCACAAGGAAGGGTTCTGGAACAAGTGTTTTCGAAACAAGGACACCAATCATGATTAGTTGTGAGGCTCAACAAATGAAGATGTCTCTCACTGCATTGACAACAGTTTGCACCACATGGAACTGCAACCTTGCTGTACCACTGGCCAAATGAACAAACTATTTTTGAGGGTATTGTGGAATTTGTATCATCAGATGGTGGGCCCACACAATGTTTGTTCACTAACAATGCAATCCTGGACTGGGGGTATATCAGGGGCAACACGTTTGTGTTGGTGGCAAGATAACGCGGAACAAGAGAGGTTTGAATCCTCTCAATTATTAAGCATGCTATACAATACAAACTCATTAATCAAATAATGCATATGGTTTATCAGAAGACCAATCTTCAGAAAGAGATGGAACTAAGTGGCCTACCCGAGGGACCATTTAACTGGGGGTTACCGAATTTCAGCTTCAAGTGGGTATTCGGCTGAAACTCAGCCAAATACCTGGTAGAGCACTCACTTGAAGCCGAAATTCTGCTCCACTTTCTATGATTAGTTATCTCTCTCCATGTTTGAGAGAGGATAGCCAATCATAGAAAGCAGGACAGGCTGCAGAAGCCAAACAATGTAATTCCGTATTTGTTTTATTTATTTATTTTATTTTTATTTACGTGTATATGGCTTGACCAAGAAAGCCTTTAACAGCAAATGGACCAATCAAGGCAACTGACATCACTTCAGTCATAAAAACACATTTAGAAACATAGAAAGATGAAATATCTTAAATCTAGAAGCTTTGCTGTTTTAAAACTGTTTCAAACGTAATTCACAGCAGCAGTTATTACCAATCATTCAGCACAGTAGACAGTGGCCCAGAACTCATCACGTCCCGGTCTACTCATGGAACTTAGACGTTTTCCATACACCTTACTATTGTAGTCTGTCAGATGTCACTGTGTTACAGCTGAGTTGTGGGCCTTGAGGCTGATGAGTGAGGCAGTCTCAATACTGCGCGTATAACAGTGACAGATATCTCGTGCAATACCCTTACATGCACCAATATACACCAGTATGGAAGGATATTGAGGCGCAAGTAAAGTATAGAATGCATCAAAGCGGGATTGCGCTGCTTGATGAGGTATCCGTGAGGAAGATCAGTGAAAGAGCCCTGCCTCGTATTTTGCTTCGTTCCAGACAATGTAGGTAATGTTTGCACATGATCTGCCACTATTGTCTTTTCTTTCAATTTAATCATGAATGCAGGGGTTTCACTCTCCACACGAAGAGCCGAGCCGAGCCCAAAGCCCCGAAATGCTCCATCACAGTGGCTAAAAGGTTCTCATAAGCACAGCTACCGGGCCTTGATCGAACATGTGCAATACTAAGACCCAATAACGATATAACAGAACCAGCAGCCAAATGAATATTTATCAAAAATTTCCAGAGAGTGTAAAAAGAAGGTACCCCCAGTTCCCATCTCATTGCTTCACCTGGAATTGCAGCAGGATAACCAAGCAATGAGCGCAGTATCTTCCCCTCAACCATATCAAGCCAGCTCACATATCGAGAGGGCAACATCTCCAATCCGTAGAGGATCCCAGGTACAATACATTTACAATATACCTCGAGCAAGCCCTCAATTGAATGACCACTGCCGTGTCTTTCCTTATTGGCTGATACAGCCTTACCCAGCCCCAAGGCCGCAGGGTAACCCCCCCCCCCCATTTGCCACTAGAGAAAGGCTCCACGACCCTCCAATTGTTGCTGGGGATCACTGGGCCTTGCCCAGGCTTCCTCCCGCTCGTTGACACCAGGGCAAGACACAGCAACCTACGCAATTGTTTATGGGGGGGTCGCCAGGTTCTTGCCTTGACAGCCCCCCAGGTAATTTTATGAAAACAAAACAAAAGCAGGATTGAGGGCAGCTAGGGCAAGCCCTAGCTGCCCTCCAGCAACAATTGCGGGAGTCACTTGGCCTTGCCCTGGCAACCCCTGCTCCCTTTTGTTTTTAAAAGTGACCTGGAAGGGCCAAAGCGGGCTGCAAACAACATTTTAGGGAGTCAAAGGGGCTTGTACTGGCAGCCCCCTCAGCTGCTTTTTTGTTTAAAAAAAAAACAGGGGTGGGGGCACCAGGGCATGGCCCGGTGACCACGCAAAAATTCCATGAGCTTCCGGACCTTGCCTGGGCAGACCACCCTGCTGCTTTTTTTTTGTTTTTAAAAACAACATGGACGACCACCAAGAAAGGCTAATGCGACAGCCCCCAGAAACAATTGTGGGATCACTGGGTCTTACCAAGGCAGCCCCCCAATCTTCTTTTTTGTTTTATAAAGTTACCTGGGGGGCACACATTTGCTGACCAAATGCTGTTCCAGCCGATATGCATTAAAAGCTGGCTCATGAAACAAACAGGTAAGCCACTCTTCTTCTCTCAGAATGCCAGGCATTTGCACTGGTGTGGCATAAAATTGAATGACAGGGCCATTGGATTTGGCAGCTTAGGTTTCAGACTTCAGCTTAGAAACACAGTCCTCTTTTTGGATTTACTTGTTTTGCTTTCTTTATCCCCACCCGAATGTTCCCTTGTCTCAAAATGACCCAACAAAATACATACAAGGCCATACACTTCGTCCCAGGAGTAGGAGGTGGCGGTCCATGCTTTGTGTGCAGGGGTTGCCTGGAAATCAAAAGAGGACCTGCAAATAACTATTGTGTACCAAAAGAGGCCCTGCAAATCATTTTAAAAGTGACCTCATATTCCACATTTTCAACCAGTCCAAACCTTTTCCTATGGGAACATTTGGAAATACCACAAAAAAGGTCCCAGGCTGCAGATGCCTACCAGGAAATCTCCATAGTTCCCCGTAGGACAGTCCACCCCTGTCTGTAGGCAGTTGTGTTCTGCATGCTGAATGCTATAGCTTGCATATGATGCCTTGGAACAGTTAATTCTAGGTAGAATTCCCCATCCCCAAAGATGTTACTGCAAGAGAGTTAAAACTCCCTTAGCTCACCAGTCATTGAGTCTGTGTCTGGGATTCTGATCACCATTTTGCATACCCTATGTGTCTATCCTCGATTCTCAACCTTGGCTGTTGATAGTGGGCACCAAGCAAGACGATTTAGCAATGCAGCACATCAGTGGTAAGCCATTCAACATTCCTTTTTGGGCCTCGATGACTATTTCATGAAAGCAGACAGCAGCTGCCAGGTGACTTTATGTTAAATTCCAAGTCTCAAAGACGAGCATTGCTAACCTCTGACTCATCATAGCTATTGTGTTAATCAGGGGGTCCCTTAGAGGATACCAATGGTATAGTTAGGATTATCAGATAAGTTTGCATATTCTATGACATACAGAAAGAATTGTGAGGTGAGACTCTAAAGGTAATTGCATTCCTCTGCCCTGTCAATGTTTACTCTCTGTTAAGGCCTATGCTCCCTAAACCTTCTAAGTTGGGAAAAACAAAACCACCTTTCTGCTGATTTTTCTTTGGACGATGGGGGTCATCACAAGTTTGGCGGGGTTGTGAAAATGCAGCGGTAATGCGATTTCCACTGAAATTTCCGCTCCGTCCAACTATGAGTTGGGTAGAAAGTCAGCAGATTTTGCCCCCAGTTCAGAGGTAAAGCTGCCGACTTTCTGCCGTTTTTAAGCACAATTACCATGTCAAAATTAGCGCTCCAGTAAATGCACTGAAAATGCCCCATTGGGGAATTCACTCTCCACCACAACTCGGGATGCGGCGCTAATAGAGTCAGACTGAGTTGCGGTACTGCTATTTGCAATGGGAATTATTCTGGTGGATTTAGCGCAGGATACTGCCCATTCCTGATGAGGCCAATGTCTATTTGCCTACACAGCTTCACTGAAATGAAATTGTTAATTGTCTAACTTCATTCCTTTGCAGAGGGATATCCTGGGGTTTGCTCTAACATTACATGTTGAGGCACTTCAGTGAACATTCTTGTAAATCACTGCTTTGTGTAACACCCTGTGGTATTCAGTGCAGGGTACCCCCACTTACTTAGGGGCATCTCTACCAATCTCAGAAGTATATCTCTTGTTACCAGACAGTTTGCAGCATTCGTTGCTACACCCCACTGCCACCAGTACCTGAATAAGCAACCAATCGATCATTTAACAGACTCTGCACACATACAAAACAGGATCAATTCTGTGGCACACACCCTTTCCCTCCTCTCCTTACTACTGGTAGTCTCGTTTAATGCAACTATCTGCCTTTCATGCTGTGAGAACAAAGCACTGGGTGCTGGGATGGAGGATGCTGCCTGCTGAAACCGTGGCTGCTGCCTGTCCCTGTACAGTGTGTTGTCTTCCTCAAAAATTCATAGGTGGGATGGGAGCCCCTATAAAGATGTAAGTTATGGAGCAGTGCTAGACCTGCAGTCCTGTCCTAAAGGGCCACATTTCTTCAACAACCAAGTGCTATGATCCTCCCTAAGCCCCTGTTACCTGTTTGGAACAGTGCAACCTGAACAGTAAGTATGGATTCAGCCATTTTCAAACAAAATGCAGAGAAAGCTGGAGGCTGCAGCCATATTGCAGATGTTCTTTCCTCACATTTTAAACTTAGGCATTTTTAGAAGTGGTTATAGACTACAGATCAAATTGAAGGAAATTTGGTGCTTATGGACCATCTCCCACCAGGCCTCTGTCTATCAAATCTATGTAGATCATATTAAACCTTTGTTTTTTTTAAGTATTATGCGGTGGAGAAAGGTAGAGGACGTGAACTGGGTTGTTCCCCAGATGGTTGCTGTGTATGCACTTGGTTGTGCACTATTGTTCTCATATTAGTCTTGGCTGCCAATTTCAATCATGTTGACTCTTGAATTCAGAAAAAAACATCTCTCTTCAAAAAGAGAATTTATCAAATTGGATTGCATGTTTGGATTACAGTAAAAGATAAAATACCTTAGGATAGGATAGGATGTTCCTTAACTTGCTCAGTGTAGCCAAATAGGCCCGAGTTTCATGAGGCAGAACGTTTTTATTTTGTTGCACGCAAAAACTCTTAAAGATGTTGTCATGGATGCTATTCTTCATTACGAGCATGGGTAGCCTGTTCACCATAATTGAGATACCTTATCCCTTGCCCTTGATGTGTGAGAAGTCATGGCAGGGATGTTGTGCATTGCTGTGGACTCCTTGCAACAGTTCCACTTTAGGATTGACATGAAATGGCCTCTCAAAGTGGTGTTTGTAATGTTGGCGGTAAATGTCAACAAGCTCTAAAGGCCTGCAACAGAATCTCACAAGACCCTCTGTGACAGCATCCTGAGACCCTGCCTCTTTCTAATGACTGGGACTGATGGACACACTTTCTACCCAGACTGAACGAAAATGGAAAAGTCCGTGCCAGGTGAGGGTGGCATGACTCTGCTCGAACTGTATTGTGGAGAATAGATAAGTAGAAGATGTGCCAATGCAAGATTGCACTGGGCAGTCAGGGTCCAAGGGTGAATCCTGAACAAGCACTATGTATCCAAAAGTGTGTAAAACGTGGATGCAAGGCATGCAGCCCGGGGTAGGCTATTAAATATCTCTCCACTGTTTCACCTTCTGTGGAAAGACTGGAAGAAGAACATGTAACAACTTTGACTCACTGAACAAAGAAGTCATCACTTGTGTCAACTGAAGAGAACTGACGATGGAAGTGGAGATGTACTCACACTACTGACCGAAGACAAGAACTAACCCTTGCAATATAAGGACGTGACATAAAATAAACATGTTTGCCACAGTTTTAATGTTTTCCGTTTCCATTTCTGCCAAACAAATCCCACAGTGGGATTTACCCATTTATATATGCCATATTGAAAGCTGTTAATCAATTATTTACCAATCATTTCTCTTTCAGTGACATTACGTTGAGGTAGTCACGTTTTAACGAAAAAGGTGTTTTGTTAAAGGAATCTGAGTTTAAAGTATAATACTAAGGAGATCTCCATTATGTCAGTTTGTTTGAAAAAAAATATAGTTCTCACAAGTTCCAGGAGTGAACATTTGAAAGATGATTTCACTGTGACAGAAACATTGGCAGCCTGCTCCCCCACTCCATTTATAATTATCAAATTGTACAGAAGAGACCCTGTGTTATGCAAAAGCATCGTGGATATTTCTGCAGTCTCCATTAGGCATCAGGACAAATTTGTCACCAACAGCAAAAGGTGCATTGTAGAAGAGTCAGACGGAGGAGCATTTCATATACATATTTGATGTATCGTTTCATTACTTGTTTCATCACTAAAGAAAATATGTAAACAACATCTACAGAGAAGCCTTCGGTTTATAAAGCACTAATGCAGACAATGAAAGATCATCAATAAATAAAGCTAATCTGTTTCGATATTTAATTGAATAATTTGATGGATTACCACGATTACCATTTAAAAGAGAGCTTTTAATATCAACCAAGGCCCTAGTAAATACAGACTGTCTTATTACAAAGGCTTTTCAACTTTCTGATTTGCCGAAGTGTTCATTTGCAATTGTAATCGACCGAAAACAGACCTTTCTATTACAAGAATAAAAGCATTTTACTTAATGATGAAGTGAACATCAATATATTTGCCAGCAAGAGTGTAATCTATCTGTACACAACTGTTAATATTTGAGATGATGTATTCTTTTGAAAAATGACTGCCACGTAAGTTATAGTTGTGTGCGCACAAATCACACTGTGAAAATGCATAATTTGTGTTTAGATTTTAAATGCAACATGCCAACAGCTTCATCCAGTCAGTAATCCGGCATTTCAACTGGCAAGCACGAAACCAACATCGCCTGCGAAACCAAAGCCATCAGGGGTCAACAAACAGGCCGGTAAAGGCCGGTAAAGAGAATCCAGCAGTGTTTAAAAATCAACAAACAAAACCCCTGCAATCAGGGATCCTACAGAAACTCAAGTATTCATTGACCTAAGCAATTCACCACAGTCAACGGCAGAATTTCAGGCTTCAAGTAGCCTCATGGATCTAACCCAACACCTAGATGCAGAAGATTCTCCCTCGAGAGAGATGCCACAGAGCAGCCCAAAAACATCCTCAAGCGTCAACTGGGGAAATCACCAAGAATTGAGGCCTGTACCTAGCAGGAACAAAACCAGAAGCCCAAGAGTATCCACCGATGAGGGACAGAGAAATTTTGCGTCAGATGCAGCAGAAGAGCACAATCACCCATCATCCGAAGTTCCTCAAATATACACGTCAAATAGAACACCGCAGGTAAAGCAACGGCAATCCCATGCAGAGGCAAACCCACCAAAAGTTCATGGTGTTTCCCCTCAAAGAAATCCAAAGAACGTTCCTAAAGGCACCAGAATTTTCAAGCTAGAACAAGCATCACATAAATCTGGATACATGATCCTGAACAAAAAAACGGTGCTAAAAATCTTGAGCAAAACTAAATCACTAAGATCATTAACTACGGGTGACTTCCGGCTAATTGAGCCCTACCATAGAGAACAGAGGGCCAAGGCATTTTTACATATAAAAGCTCAGGCGTTGCAAACAGGCTTGGAAGAGGCATATAAAGAGCATAGTCAAACCGGCCTCTCGTTAACAGAACTGGAAAGCCCTTCACTCGACCTTGAGAAAAGCAATAAGGAGGACGTCAGACTTCACAAACCACTTTTCCTCTCGAAAATTAAAGATTTGCATAATAGAAACAACACTAGAAAGAAATCAAATAGTCAAAGCAATCAACCTAGATCGTACAGAGACATCAGGTGGGGTATACATCATCTACCAACTCGAATTTTCTGAGGAAAGTTTCTACAGGATCTGCTTCTTACAGATCACGCAAAATCGAATACAATCAACGCCTCCAATCAGATACTACACCGACAAGAAAGACCAATGATGTTGAAACTCGCCGTAAAGACACGTCCCCAAGACGTGACAAAACCCGCTATTCAAAAGGTCCATGGGAATGGCTAAAGACTGCAGTTAATGGGAAGTCCAGCAGATAGCAACCAGGTTAGGCTAATTATACACTAGCCCAAGACACATCAGAGACCTGCATGCTTTCTATGGCCTCATGGAGCACCAGGGGGCATCTACATTTAGCAAACAGAAACAATCAGACCCTAGTAGGGTTTGACATCTTATGCCTCCAGGAAACCTGGCTGACTGAGAAGCCCTCCCTGGACGGATATGAGATCGAACTTTCAGAGGCCAAACAAGGCTTATTTGGGCGTCCGTCATCCAGTCTCCTGCTTTCAGTGAGAATCGGATCAGGCATCAAGATCCTGAAAAAACTGACAGAGACTTACGGAATGCTGGCAGTCCTCACATCATGGTCATCCCAAGACCCCAGGTCCAAAAAAACTAACACAGTTGAACTGGCGATAGTAAACCTGTATTGGAATCCTCAACAAACATCAATTACAACCTTCTGTAAAAAAGTGACAGAGGCGATCGATAACATCAGAATCAACTCAAATATAGATCACGTAATCGTTTGTGGAGATCTAAACGCCATATGCGCACAGGAAAATGCCATCCAGATCAAAAACAAACCCAAATTGTCATCAGAAAAGAGAGGCAAAGCTTGGATGACCGATATGAACTCAAGAAACTTCCACAACTTGGCATGGCTAAAATCTTGGAAAAACATCATACCAACGTCGGAACAGGAAAACTCACGGGCCACACTCAACTACATCTTTGCATCCAAAAACCTACTACCTTTGGTCAAATCATTTGAAGTCATACGGACAAAAGAAAGTGACCACAATCTGCTTGCAATAACTTGGTCATAACTAAACCATGTGAGTAAGCTTTTTCTCCCAGCACTGGAAGTCAACACCCAGCGAATCAGACTTCGCTTAAATGTTACAAACATCATGACAATCACCAATCAATACAGAAAAACCATAGCAAGCAACTCAAAGGATTGGGATCGACCGGATTACCTGCCTTTCCTACTACAGTTTAGGTCAGACTCCAAGAATGGTAAAGGCCCAAGCCGAAAGCACTTGCATGTGTTCGACCATGTACTAGTGGAAAGAAGGAAACTCCTGAGGAAAGCTAAAAGAAGAGCAACAACGGAACAATCGGAATCGGCCAAGGCTGACTGCCGAGCAGAAGTCAACAGCTACAAATCCTGGTTACACAGTCGCAGGAGGTCAATGTACCAGAATGATGCAGAAAAGATGCTCAGGACACTAAGCACTAAAAAATCTAGCGATTTCTGGGCACTCATCAAGTCTGCAACAAACAGACAGGAAACCACACTCGCAAACTGTGTCACAGAGGAAAAATTGACCAACTTTTTTAAAGTCATGTTTGCGCCACCTAACGGCCAGCTCGAAAGGTCATCAGAAAAGACCGGTGACTGATGGATCAATCTTTCAGACGAAGAAGACATCATCAACGTCATAAAACATCTAAAATCCTCTGAGCTCCTGGTCCTGATGGTCTCAGCAACATCGACCTTAAGCAACATCCGGAAGCCTGGGCTGGATTCATAAGTACCATATTTCAGCACTGCGAATCACTTAGAGCCACACCAACATTATGCACTCATGCGATAATTGTCCCGCTGTTCAAATGCGGCAACAGGTAAGAACCACAGAATTACAGGCCAATAGCCCTGTTGGATATCATTGGCAAAATATTTGCAACGTTATTGCTCAAACATTTTCAAGCCTGGGCAAAGACTTCACCAGCTAACGACCCATTTCAGATGGGCTTCCTAAAAAACGGCGGAACATCAAAAACATCTTGTTGCTAAACTTAATCAAAGCAAAAGTAAAGCAGGGCTCGCCACCGGTGTTCCTGGCCTTCATAGACCTCTCACAGGCCTTTGATAGAGTTGACAGGCACCTGCTTTGGTCCAAACTACACAATTGGAAATGCCCAAATGAAATATTGAATCCAATCAAAGCACTCCGTACAGCTACCAAATTGCAAGTTCGACTTAACAACCAAGGGACACTGTCTGGGGAGATTCCAGCAGAGCGTGGGGTGAAACAAGGCTGTCCCCTAGCCCCGGCACTCTTTATCAGCTTCCTCTGAGATTTTAAGGACGCAGAAGTCTCAGTCCGAGCTTTTCCACCGAAAATAGGAAACACCAATACGTCTTGTCTCTTATATGCAGATGATCTAATTTTGTTAGACCAGACGGAGATTGGATTACAGCGTCAACTGTCCAATTTGGCAGATTACATGAAAGCAAATAATCCGGAAATCAATAAATCTAAAACAAAAGTCATGATTCTATCAAAGAACCACTCCTACAATAGATGTAACAGAGGATGGTTCCTAGAAAACACCAAGATTGAAACAGTTGAGTACTACAAATATCTGGGCATAACGATTGATAGCTCAGCACAGGAAACAACCATGCAAACCATTCTATGGGCCAAAACCAAGAACCTAGCAGCATCGGTTGAACAGAACTCTATGCTAATCTACAGAAAAATCCTTCTGCCTGATACTCTCCCGATCTACAAATCGATAGCCGCAGAGCTCTCAACCGGCCACATCAACATCTTAAAAAAATGGTCGTTAATGCAGAAAACAACACTTGAAGAAATAGCCTGCACCGAAGAAGAACTGGTTGCGAACCCCCAGAGAATAAAACGAAAAATGGAACTCATGGACTGGATCGGCACGACCGACAAAGCCCAAGCAAATAAACTGATGACACATTTACCTCCAACTTTTAACAAACTAAAGGTTCCACTACTATACTCTTCTAAATTTCCGGACAAAAAATGTATGAAGATCTTCTTGAGAGCCTGTTTGAACTTAATGCCCACACGTGAAATCCTCTGCATCAGGCTTCAATCAGCATCCAAAGAATGCAGACTATGCAGATCAGCGGATGAACCGGAAAATCTGAAGCATCTACTGTTGCATTGTGAGGTACTCAATCAAGAAAGAAGAGCATATCTTTTGCCTCTTGGGATGCCTGCCTCAGTTCTAGAAGAAGATGTGTGGTGGAATCGATTACTGTCGGGAGAAAACACCAAATGGACCATTGCAACAGCGAAACTTTTGACCATTGCTTTTGACAAAAAGAAGGCACAAGAAACATAGAGGAGAGCAGGCCGCTGTACATAGAAACACTTACTTTCTTATCTTCATGAAGACAAATTTGAAAAATTCTAAAAATTCAACTCGTCTTTGTAAAAATCACAAGTTGATTATATGCAAATAATACAAATAAAAAAAATGCATCTCTGGTGGAAATATCAAGATTTACTTGTGCTGCACACCAGGACCTTTGTGTAAAAAGAAAACAAAATTGTAAATTGAACTCCACCAAAGGCAGCTCTAATGGTTATTCAAATGGGAGGTGCTACTTTTGGAGACCCTAACATATGTAACTTCCCACAACCATTTATTTTCCATCCAGGCAGCTGCTTAAGGACTACAAGCAATCGCCATGAAGATAGTATTGAGGAGGATTCTGATCATGTGATCAGGCCTTGCCACTCAGCTGATCAGTCCACAACCTCTTTTAGCAGTCCTCCTTAGGCATCCTCATCGTCAACATTCTCAGCAAAGATGACTGAAAACAAGGACCTCACTTGCTTGTGCCTGTTTGAGCCTGGTAAGGCTAAGGACCAGACCTGCTATAATAATTTCAACTACGAACTAATTGCTAATACTACTGCCCAAAAACCACCAATTTTTCTCTTCTCCCTCAACAGGCTATCCCCTCCCTCAATAAGGTTGGAATGGCCAACCACCACGGGCAACCCCAACAAGCTACCCTAGCGAGCCTCATGAATATCACCCTTGCCCCCATCCAACAGTAATGGACCACAGGAACATGCCCCCTCATGCTAATCAGTGCACATTCAGCAGTACCAACACACCACAGAAATATATAACCTCATATCAAACGACAACCTCTTCATTACTGAAACATGGTATACCCCAATCTGCCCCATGTTTTTAATCTACTCCTATCCCAAGGGCTACTGCATCCAACATGCTGACCAGCCAGGAAGGGGAGGAAGCAGAGTGGCAATCAAAGATAGGAGTGATTGGCCATGCTCCATCAGGCCCTCTCCCAGAACAAGCTCATTTGAATCACTTGAATCCTTTATCTTACAAGGAATCCTTCATCTTCCACTTCATCTATAAATCATCTCAGAGGAGTGACTGTTTTATTGCTGACATTTTCAACGTCCACTCCTCTGCCAAATTAGCCCACACTAATACGGCCTTTCTCAGAGATGGTAATGCCCCTGAGTCTCACACCAACAATCATCATACCATAAACAAATTGTGCTCTCCACCATGTACAACAATGGCAACAACCTAAACTTAGTCTTTACATCATCGCCCCTCATCACCTGCACAGACTCCATCACACTCGACTGGTCTGACGACAACACCATGCCACTCAACCATGGCTCTCAAAGTGCAGACTCAACCCCCCTCACTTAGTGCCACTCATTCAAAAGCTTCCCAGTCAATGACCTAGAAACAAACATGGCAAATGTCCTCACCACAGGAAATGCCAAAGTCCTACTAGAATTATTCAATAACTCTGCTTTGAAACCGTTGGACACATCCAACCCAGTAAAAAGAAGTCACTATAGGACCAAACTAGCTGCCCTCTGGTACACCCACAAGCTTGCCGCAAACAAATGCTCAATCAGAACCCTAGAGAAACAATGGTGCAAACATTGCAACTCTGGGGATCGCACCAACCTCTAATCTCTACGTGTCACCCATAGGATTCTAATTATAGAGGCCAATGGTGCTTACTACTCTACCACCATTGCTGCAGCCTCTAACAAGAGCAAATCCCTCTTCAAAGTATGAATGTGTTGTACCTAACCCTCACCCGAATCGGAGGTGCCAGCAACTTAGGAGAAATTTGGTGGAATCAACAATTTTTTTTTTGAAAAAATAGCCAAAATTAGACGGATCATCAAATGAACTACCCACATCATTAGGCCTTGTTGCACTCCAGCATGCACACTGCCCTACAGTACCAAATTCTGCGCTGCCTCTCCCCCTAGACCTCTTAAAAACACTTGCCTCCCTCAAACCTACACCCTCCTCTAACAATATCCATCTGGCCTCCTTCATTAAACAATTGATGGGTCTGCAACACTAAAACCACTCACCAGCATCATTAATGCCTCCCTCACCCAAGCGTAAATTCTGTATACTCCCAATAATGGTTTCATATGACTTCTTTTTATGAAAAAGACCTTAGACCTAGATGACCTGGCTACCGGCAGATTACGAACCTCCAGTTGTTTGGCAAAATCATGGAAAAAGTAATCTCTACACAACTACTCACCAGAATGCAACAATTACATCTCCTAAATGACTCATGCCTCCTCATCCTCCTTGACCTCTCAGCTGCATTCAACACCTTTGACCACAGCCTCCTCCTCTCCCCAAAAGGATGGGATTTTCTGACACTGTCCTGAATCGGTTTATCTTTTACCTTCGGGCAGATACCAGGCTGCCCAGATGAACATATTGTATTCTAACTGAGTGCGAGTCTCCTGCAGATTCCCCCAAAGGCTCATCCTATCACCAATCCTTTTCAACCTTTACATTAAGCCTCTTGGCACACTTGTCAAAGTTCACAATATAGCCATCCACCAATATCCAGACCATATTCAGTTGTACATGAGAGTATAAATCCCACAGGACATCCTTTGCCCCTGTGATTACCTAGCCAACATACTCTACTGGATGTTGGAAGCCTACAGCGTCTCAATATAGATATTACTAACACCAAATCTTGTATCTGGTCTGAGCATTCATTTGTCAAATGTTGTATACAGCTTCCTAAGAAGCCGATTGGAAAGTCAACAAACCCAGAGGAGTGTCTTATAGGTACTTTCGGAAGGTCAATGCCAATGACCTCACTAGCTGAATTGATTTTCGTTTGTAATCCACTAAGATTTAAATACCCTGTGTGCCCTTGGAGCTTCATATAGAATGTGCATTACTCAAATGATGGACCAAGTAGCCCCGATGAAGTCAAGGGACTGGCTATGCCATAATAGTTGGTTCACTCCTACTCTAGAGGACCTTAAAGGAAGAAAAGACAGGCTTAATGCATTTGGCTTAAAGCAACAATTGATATAAACAACTCTGTGTGGAAAAAACAGGAAAAGGCTTGAAGTTTAGCAATTTATGAAGCAAAGAATAATTATCTTTTCAAACAAATGAACAATGCTTAAAACAACATTAAAAAGCTTTTTGAAGTTCTAAAGTTCTAAAAAAGTTGGAGAAATCTAAGGTTCAACCGCAATCTTTCAATCCTGCCAAGGAACATTGTGTTAAAACACAGCAAGTATTCAAAGACAAAATCATTAAAGTTTATGAGCAAATCATTAAATTAGTTGCTCATAGATCACAGAAAAGTTTACAAGAAGCCAAGCAAACCTTGATTCATTCAGAATTTTCATTTACATCTATTATGGTGGCTGAGATGGAAAAGATGTTGGAAAAAATGCACCCCACGTCTTGTTTTGGTGACACTATTACATCTAAATTTATTTTAGAGAATATAAAAACCATTGGCACCTTTCTTACACAATTCATGAATGCCTCTTTTGCACATAATAATGTTCCAGATTCTATAAAGGAGGTCATGGTTCCGCTTTAAAAAAAAAGTGAGTTTAAATCCCAAAGAAGCTGCTAACCCTAGACCAATTACTAGTTCCCAATTTATATTATAATTAGTTATAAAGTAGCCACAATGCAGTTCCAGGAACAGCTAGGCTTTGCATCTATTCTTCATTTAAGGCAATCTGGCTTTCACCCGAATCATGACACTGAGAGTGCCTTGTTAGATCTGCAGACCCATATGTTAGACATGATAGACAGGGGTAAGACTGGGTTATTGGTACTGTTCGATCTATTGTTGATGTTCAATCTTTTCGCTCATGAGCGCCTTTTGACAACGTTAAGAACAACAGTGGAATGCTCAAAAAATTCTGTGCAATGGATTTTTTCCTTTCCAAACAACAGGAGATCCCCAAAAACTTGGGGTTAGGCTGCTCCATATCTGGCCCCAATAGACTGTGGCATTCCCCAAGGTGCATGTCTGTCGCCAACATTATTTAATGTTTACATCAAGCCACTCTTTGACTTGCTCACAGAAATGGGAGTGCAGTTTATGGACTACGCTGATGATACACAGTTGTTGTTGGAATTGGATGACACAGATTCAGATAAGTTAACCTGTATCTATAAGACCATTAAACACTGGATGTCCACTCACTGGATGCGC
This sequence comes from Ambystoma mexicanum, assembly GCF_040938575.1. NCBI lineage: Eukaryota > Metazoa > Chordata > Amphibia > Caudata > Ambystomatidae > Ambystoma > Ambystoma mexicanum. The sequence continues at coordinate 1,289,544,661 of NC_090930.1, read as the reverse complement.
TTGAATATTTCAAAAACAGAACTTATGATATTCGGATCACTTCCGGCTAGGACCAAATTGGATTCAAGCTGCTCAAGTTTTAGTATTGAGGACTGTAATTTTTCAGTCCTTACCACAGTAAAAACACTTGAAATTTACTTAGAATCGTCTCTTGGTGCGGCTCATGTTAACAACATTGGTAAAAACTCACAGTATCATCTGAGATTCTTAGACAGAGTAAACCTTTCGTCTCGGATAAAAACTGCAAAACTTTGGCCTGTGCTACTATTCTGCCTAGGATTGATTACAGTAACACACCTTCGGTGGGTGCTGGCAATGGTAGCATCCATTAACTCCAAATTGTGCAGAATGAGGCAGTTCGCACTGTGAACGATATTTCATGTAGAGCCCATATCTCAGAATTTAGAAAAGAGCTGCACTGGCAACCTGTGGCTGCCAGAGTGCAGTTGAAGATGAGTACCCTGACATATAAATGCTTATATGGTAAGGCTCCCACTTATCGCAGGAATAGTTTTGTAAAATATGAACCATGCAGTGTGTTGTGGTTTAGTAACACAACTCTCCTTTTCTGTCCCAGAATATGACGTGTGAATGAAAATGACAGGTCATTTACAGTTCAGGCTGCTTTTGTCTGCAGCTCACTGCTGATAGGTTTACGCCAGGAAAGATATTTTCTTTTTTTTCTGTTGAAACTTTTTAAAACTTGTCTATTCAAATAGTTCATTCTGCTTGATTGTTATCTTCTTTTGTGTCCTGTCTTTGATGTTGTATCTTGTGTGTTTATGTGTATCCCGATGCCTGTGGGATATGACACGTAAAAAACGAATAAATAAATGTAATAAATACCTCAACTCAACTCTTTTAAGACCAAATTCATCGTCATCTGTCCTCCGGCAATCCATTACCACCACTAAGAGTTCTACTCGCAGCAAATTCCCTTTGACTAACTCCACCTCTATTAACAATAATCGCTTCCACACAAACACCTCTGAGCAATTACAAGCACCCATGCCTATGCCTTCCCCATCTCACCTACCTGTTGAAGCTCTGCCCATCAAAGGGGCCCCTCATCAATGCCAGGTCCTTAAATGCACATGCCTTAGATATAGCAGACCTTATCTCCTCCAACAATCTAGACTTCTTAGCTGTAACAGAAACGTGGCTACACCCAGCATCAGGTCCATCCCTCATGTTAGCAGTTCCAGTACACTTCTCTATCATCAGAGCTGACAGAACCACAAGCAGTGGTTGAGTTGCTCTCATCGCCAAAAACACTTTTAACATCAGAGAATGTGATAGTCTCCTCATCCCATCTGGAGAACTCCTCTCAGTTAAACTCCCCCTCTCAACAGCTCGCACACTTCTCATCCACATTTTGTACAGACCACCTGGGCCCATCTCTTCCTTTGAGGAACACATGGCCCACCTCCTCTCCCAGAGCACCAAACCTAGCTCCCAAATCATGCTTTTGGGTGATCTGAATCTAGGCCTGCATGACACTCTAGACTTAAATGCATTAGCCTTACAAAATACTATCACAGAACTGGGCTTCTCACTGCATATCTCAAATCCAACACACTGCAAAGGTGGAACCTTAGACTGGGTAGCAGATCTAAACTGCAATACAAAAATTCTCTAAAACTCTCTGTGTGCTTGGTCAGACCATACTGTCATCTCCTTTGAGATCCAAGACACCAGGCAACCATCACCCAAAGACCAACGTGCCCCCCCCAGCCCTGACCAGAAACGACATCCTGATCACCCTGGAGACCATACTTCCATTAATTCATCCCATCACCAATCAACAGGAGAATGCTGAGACAGATCCCTCCAAACTTGTGGACTTGTATAATCAGAACCTCCTTAACGCTCTTGACAAAATAGCTCCACTTAAACTGAGGAACGCTAAACCACTTGCACATCTAAACAAATGGTTCACATCTGAGTTGAAGACACTAGGTAACATCAAAAGAGATGGAGAAGCTACTTGGAAAAAGAACTCCTCACCTCAGAGTAAGGAAAACTTCACTACTGCCGCCAATACCTATAAAGCTGCAATACTGAAAACAAAACGTGAGTCATTCAACAACAGAATTGTCAATGCCAAATCCAGCTCTAAGGAGCTTTTCACTATCCTTACAGAGCTGGAGTCACCTATCTCCCCACCAGACTTGTGCATTAAAGATGCCCACTGGTGCACGAACATCCAAAAGGCCTTATTGGAGAAAATCGCATCATTACAAGCAAAAATGGAGGCAAAAAGAATCTGCTTGGCCTCCACCGCCAAATCCAGCGACATAGATACAACACGGGCAAAACACAGTACCCACAACCATATGTCTGCTAAACCAGACAGTCTCTTTGAATTCATCCCAGTCATGACTAAAGAGGTAAAAACTATCCTTGCGAGCCTTAAGCCTTGCAGATGCCTAGGCAACATCTGCCTGCCACAATTATAAAGGAAGGAGCTAAAGAACTTCCCCCTTTTATCTCTACCTTTATTAATATCTCATTTGCCTTATGCACTGTCCCTAAAAATCTAGAGGACGCCTGGGTCATGCCCCTCATCAAAAAGCCTAATCTCGACCCTAACATCCCTACCAACTACAGACCGATTACAACGGTGCCCTTTTTAATGAAAATATTAGATAAGGCTGCATACATCAAGTTACAAAACCACCTTGAATCTAATAATCTACTAGGCCTTCCACAATCCGGGTTCAGACCAAATCATGGGACAGAGACAGCCCTCTTGGATTTAAAAATCTAAATAGATGAGGTGAGGGAAAATGGAAAGCCTGCCCTACTCCTCTTACTTGACCTATCAGCAGGGTTTGATTTAGTTTACCACAACATATTAACCTTACATCTTAACAAAGCAGCCTCCTTTTCCACCAAAGCGGCAGATTGGGTCAATTCCATTCTATCTGACTGATCTATGAGGGTGTTTTCTCCTGTTGCATCTGCAGAACCCTCTCCAATCACTTGTGAAGTATCACAGGGTTTGTTTGTCTCCCCTACCCTCTATAACATCTTCACAAAGATTCTGTTTGACCATCTAGACGACCTTGGTGTATCCTACACTAATTACACGAATGATACGCAAATACTCATCACACTTCCCGGCACCTACCACACAGACTCAACACTCCTAAACGAAATTTACAGCACAATCCAAGCTTAAATGGCCAAGCATGGTATCTGCTTAAATGATGAAAACACTCAGCTTCTGCTCATCGGTTCTAAACAGAAACGTAATACATTAGGTCCTCAATATTCCTCCTTCAATATTGATAGAAACAACATCAAAGTCGACAAGGATGCCAAAACTGTAGGTGTTTACCTGGACTCCTCCCTCTCGCGCCACAGACAAGTAAGCACAACAGCATCATCAACTGCTTACACTTCCAAACTAATAATTGTGTGTAGACCCTTCCTGGCCATCAATGATATGATATGGCATTTGTAACGCGCCTATACACAAGTGTTTCAAGGCGAACACCCTCAGAGCTGCCCTAAACATTCCCCGGTCCAACCACAACTCACAAGCCCAATGGAACACTAATTGACTCCCTATACAAGACAGGATCACTTTTCAAACCCTGATGATCACCCACAAATGTCTGAATAAATCAGCACCCATGTACCTGGTTGACAAATTCTCCAGAAAGGAATCCACTAGGCCCACCAGAGCCAACTATGTCCACTGCCTTAATAACCCTAGATTTAAGATGTCCAAAGCTGGAGGATCTAGCTTCCCAGTGCTGGCAGCCAAGACATGGAACGCTCTGCCTCCTGACCTTAGGACAGTATCTTTGTTCCCAGCCTTCCAGAACAAGATAAAATCATGGCTTTTTTTCCCAATCTAACTAATGCCACTCCGTGCCTCTTGATGATTGTCTAAACCTCTAGATCAGAATGACCACAGCCTGGATACTTATCATCAGGTAACCACCCTGAATATACCGCCTCAGAGTGCCAGCAATCGACAAGTACTCTTTATACTCCATCTCCCTAACCCCATGTCTTCTATATACTTATGACTTGATCTGTAATACAAGTCAAGGACATCTTGCTTGGCACTGCACCTTCCCGCCACCTTCTCTCTACATTTGCCCAGGTTACCTACCCATCATCAGGGCATCACCTGCACTTGACAAGAACTACACAGCTCTTAGCTATAATGTTGTATGTCTTTTGTTATCTGTGACTTGATCTGTAACACAAGTCTATTGCCCTGAATAATACTGCACTTGTTCTGCCACCTTCTGTCTTCACCTGTCCTGATAATCTCTATTATCAGTTTTTTGTAACAATTGGTGTACATTCATGTAAAAGCTCCCAGATACCTCTGGGGTCAGCACGCTATACAAGCAAATAAACTAAACTAAACTAAACTTTGCTTACAAATAGGCTGCATCTTTTGAAAATCCCAATGAAAGACAAGCCTTTGTGGTGTCAACAGGCAACTGGATGGAAACACAGGAATAACATGTGAAAATACTGATAAATATACTACTGAGAAACGCAATACAAAGAACATCTTATGTTATTCTGATATAAAGCACGATCAGGACCAGGGGGTAAGCTCCATATAATGTTTTAATTCAAGATTACATGTAGCAACCCCCAGCACATCCTCCACACATCGACTCTGGCTCGCCAACTGCTTTCAGCAGAACACAGAGCCACAATACCCCATTAACATTCCATTCCAACATTCCATGTTCCATCCATATACCAAGACACATCATAACACATCTCCTCTCCTTCATTCAAAACACACCCTCCTTCTCCACATTGCAATCCTATTCTTGTTCCACACCTGACTCCCTCTTACTCTTACAGCACCCTTCATCACTCCTGCACAGGTTCTGAAAATAACAGATCCACTTTTCTTCATACCACACACTTCTTGATTCTCACCCAGTCTGCACACTGAACCAACAACTCCTTTTTTCCTCTCTTCTCATTATCCTACATCAGCCACCTCTATTTAACCTTTTTAAGTTTTCCTCCTAATTTGTCCAGCACACAATCTGATTATCTCGCCCTTCCTAATCAAGATGGAACCAATCTGGTATTTGTTCTGTGACCTCTCATCAATTCAAATGGACTTACACCTGTAACCTTGTGCGGCGACATACACAGTGCATACAATCTTTCTTGCACTGTCACTATCCTATCCTGCTGCACGTACCTACCATCCGGAGGCATCCATAACATATATATTCATATTCTCCACCACGGCATTGCCATCCGTGTGGTGGAGCTCTGATTCTTTATATTTTATTCTGCACCTCTTCAAATATTCTTTGAAACAAACACCAGGGAACTGTGTCCCATTGTCAGTAAGTCTGCTACTAGGCACTCCCTCTCTCGCAAAAACCTCCTTTATGAATTCAACTACCATTTCTCCACTAGTTTCTTACAATGTTATACTCAGTCCACCGAGGCAACACCTTAATGAGTACAATAATACATCTCAACCACTTCCCATTTCTATTGGACCCAAAATGTCCATAGCCAAATCGTCCCAAACTTGACCAGGTACACTGACCTCCACAAGCGGTTGCATTTTCAGTACTTCTCAATTAACCAGTCTACCACCTTCTACACAATCAGCCAACTTCCTATCCACATCTCAATCAAAACCTGGCCACAAATATTCACCTCTCAATATTCCTTTTGTACGTGACACCCCTACATGTTCCTAAATCCACAACCCTTTTCCAAATGACCCAAAGAACTACTGTAGGCTCCCAGAAATATAGAAAAAATGACATACAGATGATGTGGAATTCAAGGGGGTCAGTGCACAACCTCAACTCACCTGGTTGTTTTTACACCACAACTAATGGCAAAATCCATTGCACACCACCTGCCCTTTCAATTATAAGCAATGGCACAAGTTTTCAAGTTCCTTATTCACTCCTTCTCTCAGAACAAAAAACATTGCAGCTACAAGCACACTTCCTCTCTTCAATATTATTTGATGTATCATGCCTTTGACTTTCCCTATACCTTTTTGTAAAACCTTTTTAAATTGTCCACATACCGAACCCCCACCTGCAACACTTGCTCAGACAGATTTGGGTCTAGACTAATGCACAATTTTGATCACGCCATCCCAACAGAGTCACTCCTCCTCTCTTCATTGCATACACTTTCCCTTGAGCATGTGTCCCTTTAAAACCAAACTGGGCATTGAAAGACCTCAATAACTCAATATTATCAAGATTATAGCCTACAGGATTTACATCCGCCTTGAGTAAATTCCGAACACCACCTCCCACCAACCGTTCAAACACATCCTTTGACATCAGAGATATTCTCACTGCGGAATCAGCCACCATCAATACCTCCTTGCCATTCACACAGATTGGAGCATACGGACTCTCACACTTATCCTTGTCTGACATTAACTGTAATATTTTCTATGCTTCTTCATAAGAACCTTGATCTTCTTCCGTCACATAAAGAACCTTCCCCTGGGTGAATTAACATTTTTCACAAAAGTTGGCAAAGTGTCCTTTCCTGTTACACTTCGAGCACACCACCTTACAACCACATGCCTGGGATGCATCAATGTGTGACCCACTGGCACATCGAAAGCCTCATTGTTGCTCCCCTTTCTTACTCTTCATTTAAACCCCTTTTTTCACAATACCCTTGTAAGTTAATTTCACTTTGGTCTTTTTGTTTTGCTTTCCTTTAGCAATTTGTGAAATCTCAACTTCTTTGCTTTCCCCCTCCGTCAATTGGCCTGTGTCAAGATGACTTCCTCCTTAATACCACAAACTCCCTTTCAGATATATCACTCCATGTAAATGATTCCCTTTTCTTCAGTAACTTTCACGTTCCTCCCCCTTTATCTGCAAGGTTTTTGATGAATTTCAGGCTACCATGCCTAAAAATGATCACAGCTCGCCCTTTGATTCTGGCATCTCAATCTTTTTTTTTGCATCCACCATTTCACTGTTACGTCTTATGCTAGTTTCTGACACCTCATGTCCAAGATGTCCTACCTTATCTCATTTAAACACACACTTCTCCCATCTCAAGGACACTCCTCTCTGTTCAAGGATCTTATCATGTTCCTCCTCAGTTTCACCACAAACCAACACAACGTCCTAAAGAAACAGAATAAACCTTTCAGCCCCTTGAACAATTTGTCCATCACTTTTTGAACTACAGATGATCCCTATACAAGGCCAAATAGTACCCTCCAAAATTGGAAGATACCTTAATGCGTTATGAACGCCATCACTTTCCTATTTTCTTCATCTAATTGTGTCTGGTGATACACAGAAGCCATATTCAGTTTGGAAAATACTTTTCCTCTACTCACCATGGAGAGCATGTCATTCATATTCGGCAATCGATGTCTATCCAACACAACACACTTGTTCAATTCAAGTAAGTCAACACACAACCTCAACTCACCTAATGGTTTTTTCACCACAACTAATGGCGAAATCCATTGCACACCATCTGCTCTTTCAATTATACCCAATTTGCGCAGGTTTTCAAGTTCCTTATTCACTCCTTCTCCTAGAACCATCAACTTTGTGACTACAAGCACACTTCCTCTTTTCAATATTCTTTGATGTCTCACGCCTTTGACCTTCCCCATAGCTTTTTGAATGTTTCACATACCGAATACTTGCTCAGACAGATTTGGGTCTAGACTAATGCACAATTTTGATCAGGCCATCCAAACAGAGTCGCTCCTCTCTTTGTTGCATACACTTTCCCTTGAGCATGTCTCCTTCTAAAACCAAACTTGGCATTAAAATACCCCAATAACTCAATATTATCAATATTATAGCCTTGAGGATTCACATCCGCCTTGAGTAAATTCTGAACATCACCTCCTACCACCCGTTCAAACACATCCTTTGACATCAGAGATATCTTCACTGCCGAAACAGCCATCATCGATATCTCCTTGCCATTCAAACAACTTGGACCATACAGACTCTCACACTAATCCTCATCTACTCCTGGTGTGACATTAACAGTAATATGTTCAATAAGGCAGTCCCCTTTTCTTCATCAGACCCTTGCTCCTCCCTTGTCACATACAGAACCTTCCTCTGCATGAATTTCAAGTGTTTACAACAGTTGGCAACATTCCTTTTCCTGTTATACTTTGAGCACACCACCTTACAACCACATGCCGGGAACGCATCAAAGTGTGACGCACTGGCACAACGAAAGCATAATCATTCCTCCCCTTACTGACTCTTCACTCAAGCCCCTTTATTTTTCACAATACCATTGTAAGTTGATTTCTCTGAGGTCTTTTTATTTTGCTTTCCTTTAGCAACTTTTAAAACCTCAACTTTAACTTCTTTGCTTTCCCACTCTGTCAATTTCGCCCCACATGCCAGGGAGTGTTACACACGCTTGGCAATATCCAGCAATTCGTCAAGGCTGGGTTCATTCTTCAACCAAAGTGCCTCTCTAAACTTATTGCTATTATCATGGATCATAAATTGATCTCTAATATGTATATCAAATGAGTCACCAAATTTACATGAAAGCGCCAGAGGGTAGAAGTGCGGTAACATACTCCTCAACACTCTTTCCTTGTTCCTGTGCACGCACTCCAAAATTGTAGCACTTGATGATGGTGCTCAATTTAGTGGTAAAAAGTTTGGCCAGTTTCAGAAGAGCCACTGAAAATTCATTAGCAGCACCTCCACCACCCGTCACAACTGGTGGCAGCAATGTATCAAAAATGTGCTGGCCCTCATATCCTAAAAAGTGCATTAATAACAAAACCTTCCTATCATTGGAAAATTAGTTGCCACATGCTGCTTTGATATAATGCATGCATCCCTTTTTCCACAGGTTCCATTTGACCGTGACATGCCCAGCAGATGCCAAAAAAATGGAGGCTCCAGGCCTAGCAGGAATAGCCATTTTGATACCTACATTCACTCCAAAGTTAGCACACCTCTAAGCACTAAGACGAGGAAGTGTTCAACAGATTAATGATGATTACCATGAATGTCAAAGAAACCCTTCACGGGCTGTATGGATGATGTGTTCTTAGAAGTGTCAACAATGACAAAATATCCCTTTACTCCAAAGGTTTATGTCCTCCTGGGAACACAATGCCACTTATTTTGTTTCAGCACAAACTTTATTATAGTAATTGCAGCCTACAGAGCAATAACCCCAAAGCAAAACGATCTGTCATCCACGGTGACACCAACGGGTGCCACAGCATTACACAAGTTGTCTAGGCAAACAACTCTGGTAAAGATGTCTGCCACACAACCAGGAAGTTTACGCTTGTGCCTCTTCTCCACACCAGCAAGCACAGCACGCTGTGGTTGCCCATGCAATGAAAGGAGACCAAAGATGGCCACAGCATGTTCAGGGCGCTGCCGGGTCCTGTTCTCCTACAGCGGTAAGTGCTTGCACTTGTGCGAGATGCTCGCAGATTTCACCAGCAACGGAGTAAACATCCGAAGGCTTGCACGCTTCCCTGCCTTGTCGCACGGGCAAAGTGGGCACTAATTCCCAAATGTCACTGGGTGTGGGAGCACATACGGAGATGCCCCACTAACAGGGTCCCACTCATTACTTGTGCTCAATCGGGCTGTGCAAATCTCCAGCGATCAAGTGCTAAAGCTGGAACGGCAGCTCCAAGATTCTTAATGCATACGATCCAAAATCACCACAGCCCCTACTCCTGCAAGAAATGCAGTGAGCAGAATTTACAATCCACAACAGTACTATCCAACATAGAAACAACCTTTTGGGCACTTGAAGGTGGCAAGATAAGCACAGCATAGAAGGAGGTGCTCCAAGATAGGATGTCATGCTGCGTGTCGTCCTCAACTCATTACCATTGATATAAAGCAGGACCAGGACCATATGGTATACTTTTTAATGTGTTTATTCAAGATTACAGGTAGCAACCCCCAGCACAGCCTCCTCACATCAACTCTCACTCTCCAACTGCTTTCAGCATAACACTGAGCCACAATCCCCCATACACATTCCATTCCACCATTCCATTTTCAACCCATATACCAAGAAACGTCATAACATATTCCAAACTGGATGTCAAGCAGAATTTAGGATAACATGTACTTGAAAACAAAAGGGAAGTTTCTATGATTACAGAAATACTTGAATCAATCAAATTTCCTCTTGGAGGTACAAGTTCAAAAGCAACATGGACGGCTCTGACTTTCATCTGGTGAAGGGTCAATAAAAGCATTTTGTAAATGTACTGTGACAATACAAAAAAGAATGGCGTAACATTGTTCAAATATGTGTAGTAAACATGACCAGTTAAGAGGCAAAGAATAAAATGAAAAAAAAAATAATAGTGTTAGTAAGAGGTTTTGTAATACTCCTCACAACCACTATAGATGGCTTCACTGTGCAAGGTTCTGTAAGAAACAGAGGATTCACTTGAGGGACAATGAAACAAGCAGATCATACCTTGTGGTATTTTTTTGGTTCGAGTCGAAGTACCCAGTTTCACTGTGCCAATCTGCTGTTTACAGCTTTTCCGGAGAAACTTGGAGTATTTTATCCAAGAAGTGATAGCTTACATCACTTTGGGTCTGGTTGCCAGTGATATGGGACAACGCAATAGGCTAAAAAGATCTTAGGCATGATTCAGTTACTGTTGTGGCAGCCATCTGTGCAGGGGAGGTGCCTGTGTGTATTGTACGCTGGTAGGAGATCGTAGAGGGGAGTTGATTAGTCGGGGGATGGGAGTCGAGCCTGCAAGGCAAAGCAACCTGCAGCCCTGCATTCCTACCACTGACCTCCCTCAAAGAATTTCACATTTTACAAGCTCTGTACACTAGATACACTGTAATGCATGTGCAACAAAGCAAAGAGTTAGCAGAAATGGAAAGGGCATTCTGGAAACTCCACTAATTAGCATATGCTACATGCAAAGTGTAATGGGAGGAAACAAAAGTTTGATTCAGTGAAAGGACTACTTGGAAACAAAGTGACACAGTCCATCATTACTCCTTTCTTAGTATGCTGTTGTCCAGGCTGAGAGACATCTCAAACCTCACTCTACCATGCTCAGGTGATGTGCTCACTGGCTTGCTTGGTCCTATGCCCATCAGGGCAGGACCTATCTTTGTCACTCAAACCTCACTCTACCATGCTCAGGTGATGTGCTCACTGGCTTGCTTGGTCCTATGCCCATCCGGGCAGGACCTATCTTTGTCAGGGATAATAACAACAACAGTTTATCCCTTCTACAGTAAAACACATGTTGCTAACCATGGGGAGAAGTACATGAAGTATGGCCGAAAATAGAGACCATAGACTCTGATTCACAAAACATATTTGCTACTTGTGTGAGCTGGATTCCTACACAAGTATGAAAACAAGCACAGGTTGGAAATTCACAAAAGTGAATCTATTGAAATGCTTTTCTGCAACTGGCATTTCAGCACTGTTGAGGCCATCAAAGTTACCTTTATTTTACTTCCTTTGCTGAACTCCAAGCTTCATTGAAAGGTTTGTTTATGGCTTTGACGGTTAATCTTGATTGACCAGCATGTGTATGTTCCAGCCCATATTGGTGCAAAAAGTCAGCAATGAGGCCACAATTTGCCACCAACAGTCTAAAACACCACTTATGAAATATTTTCCAGCTCTTAATGATACTATGTTTCTGTTTTCCTTCAGTGTGTTCTTAAATGTTCCCCAACTCTCTCTCATAGGTTTGAACTCTGTCCTCAACACTCTCAGATTAGTAGCTTTGATTTATGTGTTGAAGAGGTGATATTTGGGTTCATTTTTCCCCAAAGCTCAGGCAGCTTGTTCGGTTTATCATCACCTTAGTGTCAGGATTCCACTGCCACAGTGTTATTCTGCTTTTTGTGATGGCATGTTTCTTGTGGTGTCAAGCACTTTGGGAAGGTGTGGTTCTGTTTTTCATAATTCAGAATTAATCCAGTGTTGATAATGAAGAGAAGAGCTGTTAAACTGCCACTCTTATCAATATCAGGCTTTCTTAGGATGATGCCTTGTAAGGCTGGAACAGGAGATGCCCCCAAGTGTATTCTCCCTTCTTCACACATTAATGTTTCAGATAAGAGGGGATGTTATAGTCACATTAATACTGTGTCAGTATGCTTGACACAGAATACCATCCTGACAAAGGGCTTCATTATAAGTTTGATGGTCCGTAAATAAGGGTGCCAGCAGAAATGTACCGGCACCTTTTCCAGATCGCCAAGCTACGAGTCTGCCGGCAGGGGCACAGTACCCCCGGCAGGCCTGACCTGCCGGAAGTACAGGCCTCTACCGGCAGTATTTTCACTGAATCACTGGCACCATTAACAATGACTAATCTGGGGGTGGTGAGGTTTCAATGTTAAAATGGGTTGCGGCCCGCCAAAAGATGTCTATGAACCCAGGGAGGACCAAATGTTAAAGGTTTTGGAACCTCAAATGGAGGACAACCGGGTTTGCACCAGGGGTCTCCAACTGAGTGCCTGTCTCATTGAATGGGGTCCTAAAGCAGTGAATGGGTGCATCAATCCAGATATCCATGGGAAATGTACATTTAATAACCACTTGGGTTCCTCTATTATTGACTATTTTTGTTTATCTTTGGACCAATGGAAATTTATTGAGAGCTTCAAAGTACCAAGAAAGGGGAATAGTGATCAATGCCCATTGGTTCTAATAATTAAAGGTCTGGTTGAGGGGGTGGAGCCTGCGTCCAGCTCATTGTGCAAAGTGGACAGTGACACAGTGTCTCTCAGAAGGATCAAATGGGGAATATCCTAGGCTCTGCCTTACATTTGGAAATATTGGCCGCCCAACAAAGTGCTCTAATGGGAATAATGGATAACTTTACTAGTCCCAGGGAAGTGGTGTGCCTTTTTATGGCTATCCTGGGGGACCTCACTGGGGGTTTTACTATGGTTCCCAAACAATCAGGGAGTGGTGGGAAGCGGGGCTGGTTTAACCAGACCTGCAGGCTGGCAAAATCTGCACTTTTAGATGCTGCAAAATGCCATGTGACAGACAGATGAAGCATTGCTCAAGCTCGTACTGACTACCACAGGACGATTGAGCAAAGGAAACTGGAGTTGGTAGGTACAGCTTGGGAAGAATTTCTGGAGGCAATCAGGTTAAAGGATGCAACAGGCTTTTGGGAATTTGTAATGAGTGGGTCCTCTCACAAGGGAAGACAGGGCACTCAGGGAACTCATGTGGGGGCGGCAGACTGGATCTCCTATTTTGGAACTTTGTTTGATGATGTCCATCCTAGAAAGGAAAGGTTGTCTGGGGGTGTGTCTTTACGCTTCTACCTGGAGGAGGTGGTCAAAGCAATAGGGGCCCAGTCACGAAATCGAGCGCCTGGCCCGGGTGCCATACCGTGAGACCTTTTTATGAGCCAAATTGATTTATGGGCCCCAGTTTTGACCTTATCTTTCAATGCCTGTGCGAGTTTGGGGCATTACCCACCATCCTAGAAGATGGCGGTCAACTTCCCTATCTTCAAAAAGGCTGACATAACTAAGCCCTCTCTATATCGCCACATTTCTCTTTTGGATACCGCATTCAAGATTTTCGGCAAGGTACTGTTGGGCAATATAGAGAGCTGGCTCACAGAGGCTTAGATTTTGACTGATATCCAATTTGGATTCTGCTCTGGTTTGGGTCCAATGGAGCAGGTATTGAACTTGTACATTTTTGTTTCAAACTTTGTCTTTGTTAAGGGCGAGGTAGTGCACCTTGCGTTTATGAACTTAAGCACGGTCTTCGAGAAAGTTGACCATTTAAAGTTGTGGGTTGTGCTTGAGTCCATGGGTTGCCCTAAGGATATTTGAGGAGTGTTGCAGATGATCCACTCAGACAACAGACCCAATGTCCGTTTTGGACCTGGGGGCAGGTGCACAGAGTGGTTCAACATTGAGTTGGGAGTTAACCAGGGTTTGTTCTGGTCCCTATACTTTTGACTTTGCATATCACTGGGCTGTTGCAGGCTTTGCTGAAAACTGTGTGGACTTCTTGAAATTGGTGGGTAGGCCATTCCTGGTCCTAGCGTACACCGAGGACACAGTGCTAATGGCCAGAACCCCAGGGCTTTACAAGCTTTGATTGATGCGTACGCCTCCTTCATGACTGGCCTGGGCCTTAAGATCAACTCTGCCAAATAAGCAGTGATGGGCTGTAGTGGAGGTAGGAAGCTCATTAAGATGCACCCTATAGTTTGTGAAGAGGAAGTCATACCTACGGTGGCTGAGTGCGATTATTTGGGGGTCAGATCTTTGGAGACTCTAATGGGCATGGCACATGTAAAAAACAGTCTTTGAAAATGTGCCATTACTTGGGGTGCCTATCCCATTTTTCTGCAAAATGTAGGGCCCAGCACATGCAATCAGCCCTCAAGGTTTATACCATGCACGTAAAGGCATCCACGCAATATGGAGCGGAATTATGGGGTATTGAAAGCCTGGTGACTTGCAGGCCAGGGAAATGTTACTTTTGAAAAAACTTCTGGAACTCCCTGGTTCTTCTCCCTGTGCCTCAGTTCACAGAGAACTGGGGATAGTTTTCTGGGAGGATGATTGGGCAGCTGCCCCAAGTATTTTATGGCTAAGAATATGGGGAAACAAAAACACCATGTTATGTCATTTCATCATAAAAGCTACGTTGAATAGGGAGATTTGGTTTAAAATACTGTGGATGAGGTCTGTAAAGGAGATTTTGCATCAGTCTTATGTGCCGGTTGTGTCACCTCCTACAGCAGTGCTACTGCTGCAGGAAGTAGGATTATTTAAGGAAGCTATGTCCCGGGAAATTGTGGGTAAACGTATGAACGTAGCACGGGTGGCACAAGCGGACAGCATCCACCAGCTTATAAGCTGGATGCTAACTTTACAGCCATTCCTTGTCTGGGCCAGGACAAAACACCAAAGCTGGCTCATTACCAGGGCACAATTCGATTGCCTACGGCTGAGGGGAAACAGAGTGAAATGGGTGGGTTATCCAAATGATCCTACTTGCACTGTGTGTGCCGCCCCGAATTAAAATCGGAGCCATTTTATTTTGTTCTGTCCAGGTTATGAGAAAATAAGAAAATAAGAAAACTATGTTAAATGTGTATTTTTATTGTCATTTCTTTGGAATTGTTTTAAAATGTCATGGCGATTGATTCACTTATTATGCACCAATGGATTATGTTTTTTATCTCTGATATGTTCTGCATGTGTTTGATGGATATTTTTATCCAAATAAACATTTACTACTACTAAGACTTGCAAATCACCAGCCAGGGATCCCAGAATAAAAGCAGAGCAGTAAATAGGTGGCCAATGAACTAATTTCCTACATCTTAGTAACACTCATATACAAGTGTTTGCAGAGAAACACAGATTCCTGCACATGGTGAAAGTGTCCTGGATGCATTTCCCTACAGTCCCCCGTCACTTACGGAATTGGTAGGTGTGCCCCACTTGGCAGCTCTGAATTTGCAACTCTGAATTTGCACCTTCACCAAGTTCTGATCATTTTGGAAGCACAGCACAGGCACTCAAAGCTAATATTCACAAATTCAGCAAATATAAAAACATCAAACCTCATTAAGTACATTAAGTACATACATTCTAATCTATACATTCTATTCTATTCCATGAAACTATCAGCTACAAATCAGTACAGAAGATAATTCAACACAGAATCTGTAAACTGTCAGTAATACCTTATATTTCAGATAATCCATTGTTTAGTTCATACATTAATAACAATGTCCACGACAAGATAAATAGCACACCCAATATGTTGTGTTTAATCAGGATCAAGAGTTTACCATATTAAGGGATAAATAAAATGTCAGATTTTTCAACAAATCTTTGAAAATAAAACCTTTCAAAATGACTATCACTGACATGTAAACACATAAATGTAATTGTAGAACAGATGAACTGTATTGGATAAACCGTCCCTTTGTGTTTTTGTGGTTTTTGGTGAAAAGCAAAGTAGATAGACTGAAGGTGGAGAAATGAAATATCACATAGTGGTCTCTGGGAGAGACTGGTGACTATAGGCATTCCAATTACCCTAGTCAAAGCCATGGTGTCCTTGTATAGCAATAATATAGTTGCAGTTAGATGGACTACCGCAGGAAACCTGACTGATGCCTTTCCTATCCAAATTTGAGTCTGTCAGGGGTGTGTCCTTGCACCAGCACTGTTTTGTTTATTTATAAATCCTCTATTTGACATCCTTGATACTACAAATGTTGATTCCCCTACATTAGGTACTGAAAGGTTGCCATTGCTTTCATTTTTGGATGATGCAGTTTTAATTTCTGTGACATTAATGGATAAACAGTGTAATGTGTTCAATACGTTCTGTTGAGAAAGGGCTTAGAAATTAACATGATAAAATCAAAGGCCATGGTTTTTTAAGCACTAAGAAAAACCTTACCACAGTTAGCCGTTAAAATCTGAGACACAACACTTGAACAGGTGGCAGAATATGAGTATTTGGGTTTAGGATTTACCAGCAAAGGCTCATGGACTGGGCATAGAGACAAAGCAAAAGCTATCTTGGATAGGTCTCACACTGCCATTATCAAATGTGTATCCACTCATGGAAATGGTGTTATGCGACCATCATTACAAGCATGCCTCGCCAAAGCAAGGACATCTTCCCTCTACGGTTCAGAATTATGGGGAGTTGTGAAAAATGATAACATTATTACAATAGAGAAATTATTTCTAAAAAACATCATATGCCTGCCCAATGTTACCCAGAACAACTCTTTAAAACTTGGTCAGAATTGATTTGACATTGAACATGACTTCATATTAATGCCTGTATTATTTTGGGTGAGGAATTGGTCAGCTGAAGTCTGAAAAAAAATGTAAGATGTTTTTAATGATGTATCGAACAAGCATGATGGAATTTCTATCCCTTGGTGCTCCCATAATGAATCAATCCTTTTGGATAGGCCCTACAACAATATACAACTCTAAACAAACTCTCAAATTATCTGATAAGGATTCAATTTTAGATCACCTTAATGTAGCCTGCCAACATTCTGAGCTGCTGAATAATTACCGGTCCTTGAAATGTATCCCAGGATATGAAGCATATATAGATCTTGTTGAACCACAACTTGCAAGATCATTATACATTTGTTTTAGACCGGGCATACTTCCATTAGGTTGTTTAAAGAAGCACCGGAACTCGACCTCCAATGCTGTATTCCAGCTCTGTAACGATGCTCCTGAGTCTGAGCTCTATTTCTTAGTTTTCTGCCCAGTTTACACCAATTTAATAGGTGCTTATTTGGTTCCCTTGTTAAAATCATTTGATGTTAACCGTGTCAATTTTATGCAAATCTACCCTCCATGATGAGATATTGTTTGTTGATGCTAAATTTATCTATAGAGCCAGCTTGCAAAGAGCTAAGAGATCCATCCCTATGCATGCTTAATATTGTATTGTAATTGCTTGGTTACATAATGACATGAAATGTATACTCTGCTTGTGCTGTAACATTGCTACAGTTACTAGTATTGTTATAATCATTATTTTTCTGTTATTGACTTGTAACATAATAACATGATTATCTTACACTATATGAGCTAATAGCGATGCAACTGAGATCGATACTTGTATATATATACTATGTATTGCTCTTGCTCTTTCCCTTGTATGATTGTACTTTTATGTCTTGCAACTGCGTTAATGACATGTGTCGAATAAAGCTAAATTGATGATAATGAGGATGACTTCTTCTGCACATATTTAGTTTTGATGCAGAGCAGCCATGGACATACCAACTGTCGCTTTCATATCCTCAGGATTGTAAACTATTAACTCTAACAGGAGTGAGCCACCACAAACAAACTCTAAATGCCAGCAAAGTCATGAAGGGAGGCTTGAGTAAAGTATCCTTCTGTTAGAAAGGAAGGGATTATGGATAACATCTTCATTATAGTCTCTCTTTTAAGTAACTTCAACCTGGTGGTGTCGACACCAGCAGCAATCTATCAGAAATAAGTGTGGATTATAAGAAAATGAGTTATGTAAAAGAGACAGACTGTCATAGATGGTTATGTGCGTACCAATCTAATCAAATAACTCATTGAGATGGCTAGTCACTACGTTTTTATCTGGGCTTGATGTTAGCATTGCCAGGAGGAGAGGGCTAGTTGGACAGTATTCTCAATGGCTTTGACATGATTTAAAAAAAATAAAAACATTGTAGGGAGTTTTACATCTCTTCTTGTTATTTTAATTTTAATTTCTGAGTGATTTTACAATATTGATGATCTAACGTTGTTATGTGTGAAGCTTTGTGCTTGAGGTAAAAAGGAGTCAAAAGTGATAAAAATGTGATCTAAAATATCTGTTCTTAAGCAGTGGGAACCTGTATCCATGTTACGTAAACTTTGCATTGAGGCAGGTGAAATTAACACTAGATCTAAATTTGCCCTATTGTAAACAGCACAAATCTTCCAATGCATTTTTGTACCGGGTCCAAGGAACACATTGCCCTGGTGCAAAAATGCATTAACAATACTTTTAAGCAACAGAGATAGTTGTTCTATGGTGCTAATTGCACTTGCATTGATTCAGGTTTTCTGTAACACCTCCTGAGTTGTTTTGAAGGGGTTACTTAGAAAATGGGCAGAAACGTGTGACATTCATGAGTTGCAATAGAGTGATCATCGCAATTCCCGAAATGAATGAGGATTTATTCAGCATAGCCAAAGGATTGAAGGCAAATGTGATTTATTCTGACTGAAGTTTGTGAGGACACTGAACATTGTTTTGAATGGTCATTGAAGGCTTCCATATTCATATAGGTTATGAAAAGAGCATAGTTGCAAGCAGACATTTTAGCTAGATCTGTGTCTTTTCTGATTGATACAAGTTACAAACATTGATTTTTTTTTTGTTCAAGAATAATTTTTTGTTTGTCAAAGAACTCAGGTGGATCCGAGGATGCCACATTATTATTCATTCAATGTACCTGTATGTCTGATGTCCCTTTCCAATAGGCCTCTAATGTGTACATTCATTAAGGAAAAATGTCACCCAAAACAATCTGGTCTTCCAAATAATTCCTACTCAGTTCTTGATGGGTGTAGTCGAAATCAACAGCCTTTGGAAGACCTGGAACAAAGTGAAAGAAAGCATTGCAAAACTAAACCATCTATCAGGCCAATATCTCTTGTGCAGCTGGAATGGATTTGGCATAGGAGATGTAATTATGAGCAGAATTGCAGTGCTGCCAACTGATAGAGCAAATCTAAGCACAGTTGCAGAGCACTGGTTCATCGTAATGGTCTGTTTGGTAATTTAGGGACCTATTGCAAATCTCTCGAAATTGTAATCTTCGTGTCCCTAGAGTTAGACAACCATTGCAATGTATCTTTCATGACAAGGGTCAGTCCAAGTGAACCATAAGAATGTCCAATGTTCACTATAACTTATGTATGGAAAGTAACATTGGGTTGCCACCTTTTAATGTACAGTATGTAGGCATTCACAGGGCTCTGACCAGCGGCTGGAGTACCAGCTATCAGTACAATTTCCAATTCCTTTGCAAGGCTGTTCACATACAAGTTAGAATTTGAGGTGCTAAAAAGCATCCCTCTGCAGCTTATCACTGCCACAAATAAATGAATAGCTAGTTTCTCCATTGGCTCCATGGCAGCCAAATGAAATTGGCTCATGATGCATCTGACATACATTATAGCAAAGGGATTGAGGTAAAACCCATATCAATCGGGGCTACTCAAACACTGATCTGTTTACAGAGCCAGACATCATGCAGAGACCCATGAATATGATCAGAACCTTGCCCTCTTGAGAACCATAATCATATCAGACTTCATGTCAGACTCATGCACACGGCCCATCAATTATGTATTACTCTCACAAACTTGAAATATTTATATTGGGTATAAAACAAAGATAACAATGGTTAAAATTAGTACACATTTGAGCTGCAATGCCACAACATGCCTTTTTACCATGATAACCGTCATGAAAAACCCTGCTGTGGCGTTGCACCTAACATGTGTGCTAATTTCAAACACTTTTTTACAAGAGCTTCCGATACAAAGGACATATTGTATTAAAACATGCTACATACCTCAGGAATGTTTTTTATAAACTAGGGGATCCCATGCCTTGAATGCAAATTTGATTGGCATGGGAAATATTACTAGTAAGATTGAAAAAGTAAAACAGATTCTCCAATGACCAAGAAAGCTTCTGAAATATCTATCAGGTGGCCAATAAAATAACATTCATGGTGCAATATGCATAATTTTAACCTTGAGAAAAAGTTAACATATGATATGATAGTTTATTTATATAGCACCTATACACAATGTGTTTCAAAGCTCTTGAGACTCCAAACTACTAGGAAGCCAATGAGAAATGTTTTATGTGAACGAAAGATTGGTAAAACGAAAAAGGGTGTTTAAATATGGGAAACATGCTTATTTGGCCCCTGTACTTGCTGTAATTAATACATTTACAGTGCTTTGCTTTCCCCATGTTTGGATTTTTGGGACAAACATTTTGTTGGTAAAATGCCTTGAAAACTTTATGGTACTTCCAAGTTTAGAGATATAGGGCAATGAAAACATGAACATTGAAACTTTCTTTTACTTTTCATTTCAAATAGGAATAGGATTGATATCAGATGTGCCGTAATTGCATAAGCTTAGTGGTGTGAAGTACACAATGCATAGGTATTAATACACCCCCAGTGATTCTGATAGTTGGGCGGGGGAGGGGCAGATGAAAATGCAGGTTGGGGTCCATGGGAGGGATAGGTAGCTTACCACACATGTCTAATTAAAGCCTACTGATGTAGAGAAACTTCTTGCAGGAGCATAGGTGTTGTGACTACTGCTAGAATTAAGACACATTTACCAGATCTGGGTATGGAGAAGACAGATTTGAGGACAGTGTTGTCAGTATTTGAAGTACATTTCTGAATATGCATGTGAGACTAAAGTACAGTCACTGGAGCCCAATGCCAAAGACTTGCCATCTCCACCCTATAATACTGTGATCCTTAAGAATGACACCCAAGTACCAATCAAAACAAACACCAGTCAGTGCACAACTATACATGAATGACCCATTGCCCGGGTTGATGACATTTCCTCCCAGCCGTTTGTCTGTTTGTTTATTATTATTTATCAAGCACAAACAATGTAATATGTAAGAATACTTGTGCAGGAGGAGGGACCCAAGGAAGTTGATGCTGTGAACAGGTGTCTCAAATGCAGCAATCATGTTGGTGCTACAAGCTGTGTTAGAGGGGAGCTGAAGATGGTGGATAACCATCTGAAGCTGTGAGAATGGTGTAGACATCCTACATGTCCTTCCCACCTCTACTGGGCTCTGCTTCAGCTGCTCTGACTTCTTTCAAATGATATTGTCGGTCAAGAAGGCTTCTAGGGCGGTGAGCTGCATAAGTCAATGGTGGATGTACAGGAGTCGCAGAAGGGTTGTGTGAAACTATTACCCCAGGAATGTATCCTGGTGGCTGGACATTGTACAAGCCTGGACTGTGGCTCACTGTCCATACAGAATTGATTTCCCTGTATATAGGTCTCTCTCTGCCCCTCTCTGGCAGCCTCTCCCTGTCCTCCTCCCTTCTACTCTTTCTCTCTGACTACACCTGACAAGGTTTCTAGATAAGTCCGATCTATGAAAGTGTCATCCAAACAGGTGCTCCCCTGCTCCGCCAGAACCATCAAGGACCACAGTGGCACCCTCGCTCCAGCCTTGGATGATTTCTGCAATCACACTTTTGCCACTGGAACTTTCCCCTCTCTTCTGAGGTACTCCCGTGTGCACCCCCTCCTTAAAAAGCCTTCTGCAGATCCTACCTGTCCAGCAAACTATTGCTCAAACTTGATCACTCCTTTCCTGGGAAAACACCTGGAAAAACTGGCTATCTCCCAGCTTACTCTCTACACAGAATCTGTTGGTTGTCTCCATGACCATCAGTCTGGCTTCAGAGCAGCCAGAAGCACAGAAACTGCTCTCCAGAAATCCTGTGAATATCTGCTCTCTAATCTTGATTCCAGCCTACCTTCTGTCCTCATCCTCCTTGACCTTTCCTCTGCTTTTGTCACGGTCAACCACACCATCCTGATCAATCGCCTCTGTGAAAACCTGTGCATGATGGATCAGGCCCTTGAGTGGTTGTCCTCCTTCCTCCTGCCCAACACTCCCAGGTCCAACTTGGGTCCTTTCTCTCCACCACCTCTCTCTCTCCACATGTGGCGTTCCCCAGGACTGTAACCTCTCCCTGTGGCTCTTCAATGTTTCAATGTTTCAATGTTTCAATGTGATCTCTACCTTCTCCTCTAACGTTCAGTGTTATGTAGATGATACTCAGCTCTCTTTCAGGCTCCCCTCAGGCTCTCCTCATCACTCACTCATTCCTGACTGCCTATCTGTGATGCTGTATTGGTGCACATCCAAAAATCCCTGTCTTAATGCCAGCAAGACGGAGAACCTTCTCATTGGGATCTCTGCTCCCACTTTCACGCTCTCACTCTGGTCACCCTCATTTTGCCCTCATCTATTGCTTTCCTGTGAGTTGAAAAACCTTGGTGTCATCTTTTACTCCACTGTCTCCTTCTCTCCTCACTTCACAGACCTCGCCAAAAATTCACACTACCAGCAGTACCTCCTCTTCCTTTTCTCACTTTCCCCCAGAAGCTCATTGTCTCCAGAGCACTGGTTCTCTCTAGGCTGAACTACCGCAACAGCCTCTTTTTCAATCTGCCTTCCTCTACTCGCTGTCCTCTGCAACTAAACCAAAACACGACTGCGAGGCCTGTCCATGGCCTCAAGCCCAGGGAATGTATCTCTCCTGTCTCGTGGTGACTTCAAGGATCAAGTTCAAGACCCTATGCATCACCCACAAGGCTTTCTGGGGACAGGGCCCGCACTACATCCAACTCTCTATTCCTAATTACCTTCTCAAACTTGATCCTGACTACTTGAAGTTCTGGAAGCAGCTCAAGAGTGTTCTTTTTGCTTCTGCTTTCTCTCTCTCTCTCTCTCCCCTGCTGGCTTAACCTGTCTGCTATGAAAACTGGTGGCCTGGCTACCTTCAGAGTCTCACTGAGTATCAGGCCCCACCACTACCAGTTGCCTTTGCACTGACTCCAGGCCTACCGTGCACTTAGGGCTGTAACTGTAACCCACCAGTCCCCTGCGTCTTGGCACTTACCCAGAGCTGCACTGCCCTGGCTGCGTTACACAGAGCATTTCTACCCCAAGTGCCCTCCCCCTACACTTTTCATTCACACTTGCACGATCTGAATGACACAAGGCCTAGTAAGATAGTTGTTTTTACCTGGCTCTGCCTCCCCTCCCTTGTCTTTTCATGCCTAGAAACACTTGTGTACAGGTACAGGCACGTTATACATGACTTATCATATCATATCATAGAAATTGTGGATGGTTAACTGAAGCAAATATCTACTTCAGGGTTAGTACTCCATTGGTTTATCCCAAGCCTCTCTTGTTCCTAACCGCCACATCCCTTGAATCTGCTGGATGTATAGTGCAAGGTCCTCATCTATCTTCATTGTCTGTGCCGTGATAACATGTATGTCAGGTCTGTCAGGGTACGTGCCTCTAAAAACCATATTTGTGCTTGACAGTTGTTAAACAGAGCACCGTTATGGGTGGTATTGCTCAATGTGACTCTCCTATACCACCCCCGTTCTCCTACATCATCAGCTTGCTCTCCCAACAGTGAGGCAAATAAACTCATTATATCTCCTGCAGATAAAGTGATTAATGCTGTGTGCTTCTCTAGGGCATACATTCACTTGTCAGCGTTAAGGGAGGTGTGATGAATCCTATGGAGTAGTCACAGAATCCCAGCCTAAAGTCTCCTCCCAACCTCAAACCAAGAATCAACCATTCATTTCTCTAAAAGTTTCCCCTAAACATACACTCTATCAATCATTGAAAAAAAGTGAATTAAATCATTTTAAAATGACTATGAATTCAAGTCCCATAATGCTCTTAGTACTGAGACAAGGAGGAGGGGCTGAGAGTTGAAAAACTGTAGCATGCAGTGGTTGTAATGACCCACACCTGAATGTGTCCTTTAAACATTTAAAGGCCATTCAGGTGTGGGCCATTAGTGAGATGCAGTGGGAGCAGCATAAGCAGGAGGAAGAAGTAGAAGACAGAGCCCCTGCTGTATTGCAAGTGGGGGTGCTGTGTCGAGAGAGTGGCAGAATTTGGGAATCTATTGAAATGCACAGGACGGCAACTGCGAAGTGGTGCTGAGACTGGCTATCCCGAAGGAGAGAGAACCTCTCCCCATCCTGCATCCTCCTTTTTCAAAAAGCGTGAGCAGCGGGAGTGTTACCGGAGCTGTCAGGCACTAGTACAATCCCGACGAATGAGGAAACTGAAGCAGCGGGTTCAAAGGAAGGAAGGACCAGTGAGTTGGACTATGAAAGTGTCATCCAAAAGAAGGGAAAAACTTTTGAATACTGAACTAGAGATGTTTTTGTGGGAGGGCAAATGGGGCACATGCCACAGGCGCCCAATCTGGAGGTGCCCCCACCTGTCACCTAATCCAGAGGGACAGTAAGGGTGCAAATACGTGCCATTCTTCTTAGCAAAATGTAGTTGTCATTTGTTTGCTCGGTATCTTTAACTTTCATTATGACGCTGCAGACAGTGCACGTTTACTCATGAGTTGGAATTCACTCGAGTGGCTCACTGACAGGGCCTGGTTTATAGGCCTAACTTCTGCAAGCATTAGCTTGGCTTGCATTTCAGTGTGTAAGTAAGCTCAGATCAGGACTCAAGTCGAGGGTACAGTCCACCCACATTTTTCAGATGGTGGATTCAGTCCCCCAACTAAAATAAGAAACATTGAATGTTCTCTTTGAATTTATGAAGTAAAGCTGATCTCAGGGACCACACCACAGTAGTCAGCTTTGCAGGCCGTACACTTCACCACAGCACTATATAACCTGATGAAAAACAGCAAACAACTAAAGGTGAAATGTTCCATTTCAGAACTGCAAGTTCCAGAAAAAAGATTTGTATTGGTTCTTCGAGTTTAAAACATGTACACCTTTTAATGTTTTTTAAAAAAACTATTAGAAGAAAATATCTTCTCTTGGTTTTGTGTGGGTGTTGTTTTTATGAAAGGCAATGCCATTCGTCCTGTGCAATTTGGGTGGTTATGCAACATATTTCACCTTGATATGCACATTTTTGGCAAAGTCACATCCTATTACCTTTGTTGATGAGTCCCCCCACTTTTAGTTTTAGGACTTGACCCCTGGATCAGATGATAGATCTCCATGATTAGCTTGTTCTTCTTACTTTACAGTCACTTCACCCTGGGCCTTAGCTCGGATTGGGTGCTTGTCTTGGAAAGACCAAGACACTGTAGACCCATACTTTGAACAATCATTTTTTGAGATTACGTTTTGTAGCACGCAAAAAAAGTTACAACATCAAATAGTATTTGTGTAATTAGATCACTAAGGATAACTAAATGTTGTTGGAAACTAAGTCCCCCATTCATGGCAATATATGCCAGTGCCATTTAAGTCAGAAACCTATTATTTGATGAGATACCTTAGTGGGTTGAGCACTTGCTTCTGCAATCTGCGTGTGATCTGAACATCGCAGGTTCCAATTCTGGCATGGCCAACTCAGCCTTTATCCTTCCAGGATCGTTAAGTGAGTACGAACTTCAGTAGGGCATATTGTATGTAAATATGTTTTATGTACAGTGCTTTGGTGAAAGTGCTATACAAATAACGCTTGATTTTCCTTTGTTTTTGGTGCTCAGTGTTCTATTCTCTATGATATCCAATATAGATAAAAGCTCTCAAGAGAGATATATGTGTCCACTGTGTAAGACAAGTTTGATTCCCGGGTAGTCAGACCCAGCCTTTCTTCTGTTTAAGCTGTTACACTGAGCTGAACTAATTTATTGAGTCTTCATTCATAGATAAATGTGTTAGTGCTTCCTGTGTACTGCATGTAGCTGTATTTGTCCTCACCTTATCTACTCGCAGAGCTTTGATAGGTGTGGATTTTACAATGCATCCTATTTTAGTAAATGCACCCTATATAGGTGCACCACTGCCCACACTCTCTCTGATTTTTCACTGTCTGCTGTGACCTGTAGGATGTCTAATAAGCATTTTAGTAAATCCTGGAGTATAGAAGGGGTTTGCATTGCACATGGGTCGCATGTACTCCCTGAAGTGGAAGGAGTGTCCCATTTGCATTGTTATTCAATTTCAGAACAGAACACTCAAAGCTTATACATATTTCAGTGCGGCTTCTATGTTCATTTATGTTTCTCTCTGTAAATGTGCATTCTTGGGTTTTTCATCACTGACACAACACACGTGAAGATAATAAGAAATAAGCTTTCTAACAAAGCAAAGTTTTTCACAACGCCAATTCCACCTTTATTGCTCACCCAATAATTTCTCACCCACCTCTCTCAAACCTTTTTCACTAACATACCCACTCTCTCTCCTCTTTCACACTGCAATTACACCTTTCAGATCTCTCAGCACATCACCTGCCTCCTCTGTGTTTCTCTCCTACTATGTTACTTCTCTTTGAGAAGCCTGGCATTTATTTCTAGCAAACCTTGTCTTTCCTCTCCCTGGTCACCTTTCTAATCGAGTTTACCTCTTTACTTGTACTATAGACTGTCACTCCTAGATACGCCTCATTGGGCTAATCTTTTGCTTCACTCTCTACTCACTCTCTCACTTGGTCTATCCTCTCCCTATTCCCCCTCACCTCCCTTGTCCCTCACTTATTTCTTCCTCTCTCACTTGTCTATACCCTCTCTGTAGTGTCTTTCCTCTACATGATAAACGTATGGGTCACTCCTCCCTTGTTTCTCCCTCCACTGTCTCGCCATGTCTCTCCTCTCTTGTCCTGCTCCCTCAACCCCTTCTCAGTTCCATCTCTCCACTCACTCACCTTCCTTACCTCTCCATTATGGACTCACCATCACTGCACCCACTTCCCTTTCTTTTATTTCCCATATGCTCTATCTCTTCTCTCTCCATGCCCCTGATCTCCTTCTTTGACTTTGCCTCCTGCCTCATTGCCTTCTCCCTAAATTGTGACTTTTGTTTGCCCCCTCACTGTCTGTGACAGTCTCTTCTCTGCCATTTCTTGTATCTTCCTACAATTTCTCTGGGTATTTTCTTCTTTCTTAATTCTCTTCCTCACCCTTGGAATCTGTGCCCCTCTGTTGTCTGCCGCCTTTGACTGCCACTCTGTTGTATGCGCCTTTGTTGTCTTTTCTTCATTTTCACTGTTCATTATTTCTCCTTACCCTCTGTTTGCCATTGTACTGGCCAATATGCACACATGCATACTAACACCTTCTCGAATGTCTTCCCATACCTGGACTCCAGGTTCACTCCCCCTGAGGGTGTTCAACCTACAGCACGTTGTGACCATACTAATGGTGAAAGACGCTATACAAATGATGCATCAGATTACATCTCATAAGCAAAATAATGCAAAATAATGGTCATTGTCTCTCACAAATACTGAGTTCACTCCATGTGATGTCATTTTCATTTTTTTCACTTAAAGTGATGTCTATGCATATGCAAATAACTGTAAACATAACCACAACACAACCTATATCAGTATTCTGTATATACAGTCATGTATTTCATATGTGTTCCTTGTGAGCCTTAATTCTGTTTTAGTTTGTTATAATAAGAAAACCTTTCAGGTAGCATACGTTTGTCATTTTGCAGCTTTCCTATGGAACAAAATCCCTCACATAAAAATTATAATGGGTTTAATGGAGTTAATAACCACATCATGAATTATATCCTCATAATTATTTGCAGAATCTTACTTCAGGTCTCATCTGTTCCTTCAGTTGCATTTCTATTCATCACCATTCACTGGTAGTTTCATTTTCTACACACCAAAAGGATATAGGTGATGTTGCATTCATGTTACAAGACTACAGGGACAGAAGGGCGGTGTGCTTCTATTGCCATTCTCCCTGGACCATTATTATGTTCAGTAAATTAAACCGAGTTTCATGAAAGAGTTGGCGGTGTTACGTCTATTGAATTTGACTTGAGGCACGTAATCCATTCATTTCATTGGTTGGGTTGGGATGGTGGAATGGGCTATGTTAGATTATGTTATTGGGCATTTGTATAGCGCCTTTTAACCATTCATACTGATATTGCTATTGATATGTTATTTCTATCGCGCTCATACACAAGTGTTTCAGATCGCGACAAGGCAAGGGAAGGTAACGGGAGAACAAAACAGCGATCTTACTGGGCCCAGTGACATTGAGAACACGCAAGTGCATGGCACAGGGTGAGGGGAAAAGTGCATGGAAGGGGGGAAAAGTGGAAAGTGCGAAGCAGAGGAGAAACAGATAAATAACAATAAATAAATAATAAAGGCAACAAACAGTGGTAGTGCAGCCAGCAATTTGCAAGTGCTAGGTTTAAGGCAGCAAACAGGGTAGGTCTGGTAAGTTCAGGAAGAAAAAGGGGGGGTGTATGGGTACAGATACAGACCTCAGTGCAAGGGGAGGCCCTGAGGCAGTGCGGGAGCGTGGCAGGGTGAGCAGGTACCTGGGCACGGAGGACAGAGGGTGGCCAGGTGCATGGTGCCAAGAGAGAACAGATCTTAGATCTGATATTAAAGTACTATGGGAGTATTTGGTTTGAAATATCCTGAATTGATCCTGTTGAAGGGGATTCAACTCTGGGTACAAGGATTCGTGTTTATAAACTTTCTGTTTGCATATAACTGTTATTTTATGGAGTTTAAATGGCCATATAAACCCTGCATGATTTTGTTGGATGTATGAGTGTGAGGGACAGATACTTTTGATTATTAGACCATTTTCATGTAGTCCTATTTTGACTGGTAGTGACATACTTGTTAGGTTAGGGCAGGATAGGTATTTGTCTTATCCTTAATATGTTATAACATGACCACTTGTGAGGAAACTATATCTACTTGTGTGTGTCGCATTTCTGACCCCTCACAAAGGACAAGGTGCACATTAAGTTGTCCCCCTCCATGTGGGACCAAGGTACATTATGAGATTTTACTCGTCTCTCTACAGTATCGGGAACTGTGTTCCTTGCTTTTTATACTGCAATATGTTCCCTCACTTCTTACCCATGGCAGGGCCATTCGACCAAGCCATGGTCTAAGCCTGTAACCCCATTTTGTTACTTCTTCTGGATCCTCTGTCTCCCACCCATTGTCATCATCCTCTGATTCTCTGTTGGTATATAATGAGTCGTAGTCTATACTGTTTTTATGCTTGTTCATATCTTGTGGACCCACCGTAACCTCCTCTAAATTGGGTGTTTCCTCCGTTACCGCTACTTAAGATTTTTCAATAGCTTTTTTATCAATCTTAAAAAGAATCTGTCCCGCCCTCCATTGGCCTGTGCCTAATGACGCACACTGACCCTCCTGTTGCCCCTGTGCTACTTTTGTCAGCTCCTCCTCTTCCTTCTGAAATGCTGCTTCTAAATGTCTGCAAACCTTATTTTTAATTTCTAAAATCAATGGGTCTCTGGTGATACCCCCCATTTGCTCTAACATTCGCTTTGTGTCTTTGGTTGGGGGTGAGAACAGTGGCATGGCTAGGGTAGTGCCAGGGGGGCACCGTCCTCCCCTATGGAATCCTTTGCACCTCTGAAATGCTGAATGCTGCTGCATATTCGGCCCGGCCAGTAGCCACCCAACAAAAGAATTTTGCAATGCGTTTACAGGCAGTGCTGGCCGAAGGTCTGCATGAAGTCAGGACATTCTGCCAGAACCCCTCAGAAGTGAGCAATGCAAGAATGCATTCTGGCGCAAAGTGGGAACTAGAGGGTAAATTGAGTGTTCCAGTACATGACGGCACTCTGCTCCCAAACACGAGGCCGGCTGATGATAAACCAATTTAACATTGCACTGCATTATCTTGCAGGTGCTGGATTGGTGTCATTTTATTTCAATAGAGTACTTGGGAATAGGGATTTAAAACCCATTCCCAAGTTGTAAATGGGTTTTATTTACAATTCCCAAACAGTCTTTCAAAATAAAACGAAATCAATCCAAGCCATCCATTTAAATAATACAAAACAAATCCAGACAAGCCAATGTAACAACTCACTCTGCTATCTCGCAGGTGCTGGATTAGAATTTTTTGTTGTTGTAAATACTGCTTGGGAGTCGGTATATAAAACTCAAGTTGGGAATGGGTTTTATGCATGGGAGTTATTGGTCTGGAACAAGACGGAGCACTGTTCCACGTGTACCCAAAGCCCAAAAGGTTGAGGATTCTTTTTCTTTTCCACAAATGTCTTTGATGCTGTGCGCTGGAAGTCTGTTGTGCATCTGAAATCTGCAGTGAATCTGGACTCACAATATGCAACATTCACAAACTGCCTCAGAAAGTTCCTTTGCTCACCAGGACAGCCCAAACTCAAGCAATAACACAGTCCAAAGCTGTACATATGTCTCATCCTTTGTACACATTTCTATTGCCATGGTGACTATTCTGACAGATGAATTGAGCACCACAACAAGAATTCATTGCATTTTAAGGTGGAATGCTCGTTTGGATTTCTATTACAAACATGTTTGATAAATTGGTGGCTATTCTTATGTTCTCAAAATGTGTTTTGTTTTTATGCAAAGCATCCAGAATCCTATATTCAGGGCACCCACATTATTCAGCACCTAGCTACGACCCTCAGCCCCGCCCACACCACTGGAAATTGGCCGACTCACTGGGTGGGCTGTTAGTTCTCCCCAGTACTTTTTGTCTATTTCCAGCATTGGGTTTATATCCCAATTTCCAAGCAATCTATTGAAATAAAACAATACTTTTCCATCATTTGCAAGGTGGCACATTAAGATTGTACACTTGCTTGGGTATCCCAGGCAGTCAAAAAGCCCAACTTGGCAGTGATCTGCATATGAATGCAGACATGCCAACTCTCCCAATTTTGGTGGGAGACTCGAGACTTTTTAAAACATTTTATGCTTTTTTTACTTTCTCCCAAATAAAATAATCAGTACCCAAGTGCAATCCAAATTGGAGAATTCAATTCTCCCGCTTTTGGTTGCAGAATCTCCATCCCATGTGCTGCAAAATGTTGGCATGTAAGTGAATGGCTGTAGGGACAGCGGTCTTTGCAGGTAATAGACAGGGTGTGTGTAGATTTAGTCATTGGCATGTCCCTTAGGAGGTGTGAATGGTGATTGATTGATTGAACGGCGTCTGCATAAAGTTGCATGCTGTGGGGGACAATTTCTAGGAGTGTTTTCTTGTGAATCTATGCAAATATTTAGTGGCGTACAAAGCACAGGGGTGTCATGCATAAAATAAATATACATGTGAGTGAACAGCTACAAACCAAGGGAAGCAATATACACCTAGAACCTGTGTGCATTAATCTCTCTTGACTTTGACAAGTTTCAGCAAATAGAATTCCATAATTCCGTATATGAGCTAAAAACTATGAATCCTGTCATGTTTTACTTGCAAACATACGTAGCATACACAAAACCATTATTAAAGCCTTTATATTTGCATTTGATGCTTATTGAAGTAAAACACTTGTATGCTACAAGTGAGGTAAGAAGTGCTGATGAATCCAGAAATCATTGTTCTGTATAAAATGCTTTTTTCTATGCATACAACACAGACCATAAAAACCTACAAAAGGGTCCCTTTTTTTTTTTTTTTTTTTTTGATGTTTTAGTTTTGTCTCAAACTTTTTCATCATTGTGATTCGTGCAAAATACGTGGTTAAAAGAAGGGGAAAAAAAAAGGTGTAGGCTGTGGTGCTAGGAAAGCGTTTTTCCTCCGTTGATCTCGAGAATGCTGTGAAGGTAAAGGACAGCTGTGAATATATATTTGTTATTTTGTCCACTGAGAATCGCAGCCCATCTTTCATCTGTTGTCATTTGCTGCAAGGCAAGGTCAAAGTAGGCCCCGAACTGCCTGGGCTGGTTGGCGAGAGAGGGACATTCCATGACCAGATGGAATATGGTTTCTGGTGTTGTGATGATTTCACAAAATCGACAGTGGTTCTGGTTTTTTGGGATCTGTCTTGTTGATGCCAAGTAGTCGTTAGTTGGTAAGGTCTTCAACCGGATTTTTAAGAAGGTTGATCTGATAATTGGATCAGGGAATGATAAGATGTATGGTTGTGGTTCATGTAGTTTTCTGTTGTCCTTATTGCACTACAAAGTCTGTTTGTATGTGTTTTTCTTTTCAATGGTTTTGATCCAATCGTTTTGTAGCATTTTGATTTTGGCGTGTTGGGGGCGTTTCATTAGAAGTTCTTCCGATATATCCTCTTGCTCCATTTCTTTGGTTATTGTTTTTTTCCAGGTTTGTAGTATTGTATTATTTAGAGCAGTTGAGTTGGTTTTCACGATTTGGATTGCAGGGGTTTTGTCATCCGACAATATTTTGCGGAAGATATCCAGTCGTTTCCATCGTACCATGGAGCCGATGGATTGGGTAGCTACTTCATAGCGAATTCTCGCCATGGGATATGATTGAGGAAGGGTTAAGATCTTGCGCCAGAATATTGCTTCAAATTTCGCCCAGTCTACCTGGTCTGCATTCATCATTGTTTCAGTTCCATATGTTATGATAGAAATGTATTTTTGTCTGTAGAACATGATGATGGGCTTAAAGGAGAGTTCCGGGACTTTTTTTTTATTGTCCCTACGGGTCGGCCATGTGTTTGTAAGCATAAATCGGTAGATCGTAGGAAACTTTCCTATGGACCTTACCCGACTTTTCGCCCCTTATCGCACTCGAAATCAGCCTCCATTTTGTGATAATCCTATCATTCCGCCGCATCGACCTGGCTCACCTGCCTTTGCGGCACTAAATCAAATCCCCCGCCCCTGAGCCTGACATCAGCAGACGCGTACTGCCCATTTCAAGCACGTCTCGTGTCAACAATCGCTGCGCCTCAGCTATTGACGTGTTGCCATGGAAATGGCAGGACGCCTCTTTCCCCAATAAGTATAAACAGACCGTTTCACAACATACAGCAGCAGATTTTCGATTCCATTCCTCTCTCTGTGTTACTTTGAGTATTCTGTGACTCGTTTCAGTGCTCTGGTCAGCTACCTTCGCCGCTTGTAGCCCGTGTGAACAGATACCAGTACCACCGCTATAAATTATTTTACTATCTTTACCGCACAATGGCCACAATAATGCCGTATATGTACGAGCCCGAGTACACCGAGGAAGAACTACTGGAAAGGCAAGCACGCGAAAACGATGGGGATTCGGACGGCAGTTGGGAGGACCAGTCAACGGATGAAGAGCCTGGACCATGTCGCATGGACGGCGTCTCCACCTGGTGCACGTGCAATCGGTGCGAGCTAATGCCAACTGAGGAGGAGAACTGCTGCTGCCGTGAAAATTCCGGGTGCTTGGCCTACATTTCGGAAAGCGAGCAAAGTCAGCAGGAAGGCGAGCAAAGTCCGCAATGCATCACCGAGCTGCCAGAGTTCAGGGAAGCCTGCCTCTCACGGACAGTGTTGAGGATGATGATGGTGCTTATGCACGAACTTCGTGGCACTGTTCGTCCGCGTAATCCGAGTAACGAGTAAGTATACTCTGTTTGTGATGTCAGTGATGCCACCACTATTTCATGGTCGTCTCCCACATATAAAATTACATTTACATATCATTGGAACGCATGTAAATTGGTTCCATATAGTGCATTTTCTAGATATAATTTTTTTCTAAGGAAAATGACATGTGTTACCTGAATCGACATTGATAAGAAAGTTTGGTCAGTTTAATACAGTTTGCATCTTTTTTTTTCACAGGTGGTACAGGCTGGTGGCCTATCGTTGCTTCACTTGGTGGCTTCACGGGAGGCTCGGACACCGCGTTCGGAGAGTAATACCTGCCTGTGCGGTACTTGCCATTAGACAACATTTCCCCAGTGACAGTGGACAATACCGCGGATTTTCCCTCGATGTGCTGCAACCTCAACTTTACAATGTGTAATGTTTATTATTTATGTTTAATTAAAATCTAAAATAAAGCCCAACATATATTTTAACAATGGTTGTTTTGATTTTTTAAATGAATCTAGTGTATATTCTCCTGGGAGGGTGAGGTATTTATAAACTCACCCCCCTGCCTTCCATGTAGTAGATCCTGCAGCCATCCTCTTACATTCAGTTAGATGGCCTCTCCTTGGTGAGGCCCTGCGGCAAACGGGTCTTGTCTGCACGACCACCGCCCCGATCCACCCCCCGCCTTATCAAAGGCAGTTCGCACCGGGGTACTTGAGCTGCTGGCAAGTGGAGCTGTCAGGGAGCGATAAAGGCCAAGAGGTGCCAAAGACCATGTACACTTCAAAGTGGTCTATAGAGCATGGGTTTGTTGTTCCCATGTCTACCTCCAGACCCCGTGTCTCCTGCCAAGCATCCCCCTCACGCTGGACGGCCCCCTGCAATCCACATAAGTGTGTCTCCATTCACGAGTCTTCCTGTGTCTTGTCTGCACGACCACCGCCCCGATCCACCCCCGCCCTATCAAAGGCAGTTCGCACCGGGGTACTTGAGCTGCTGGCAAGTGGAGCTGTCAGGGAGCGATAAAGGCCAAGAGGTGCCAAAGACCATGTACACTTCAAAGTGGTCTATAGAGCATGGGTTTGTTGTTCCCATGTCTACCTCCAGACCCCGTGTCTCCTGCCAAGCATCCCCCTCACGCTGGACGGCCCCCTGCAATCCACATAAGTGTGTCTCCATTCACGAGTCTTCCTGTGTCTTGTCTGCACGACCACCGCCCCGATCCACCCCCCGCCCTATCAAAGGCAGTTCGCACCGGGGTACTTGAGCTGCTGGCAAGTGGAGCTGTCAGGGAGCGATAAAGGCCAAGAGGTGCCAAAGACCATGTACACTTCAAAGTGGTCTATAGAGCATGGGTTTGTTGTTCCCATGTCTACCTCCAGACCCCGTGTCTCCTGCCAAGCATCCCCCTCACGCTGGATGGCCCCCTGCAATCCACATAATGCCACGACATATACACGTCATTCATTCACAAACACACCCCTGGTTCGAATTCTTTATAACCCACTTCATATTTCTAATGAGAACTTCTTTGCGCTTTGCTAGTCAACCCGTGAAGGTGCTGGTTATCTGCTCTTCGTCTCTGTGAACTTCCGTGACCACTTTGAGCAAACTCGTCAGTTTGCAACCTGTGAACTGCTCCCTGTTCTACGACAAGAAACTACTCTGATCCCTGCATCTAACTGTTTGTTCGTCAAGGTAAGTCCATGTACCATAATCATTTTGCGTCCAATTTTTTAATTTATATCTATTTGCTAGTAGTCATCAAATTGCATCCATGTTTTCTTTTCGTTCACGACAGTACATGCAAGGAACTAGTCACATGTTCTGAGTTTAGTCAAATTACTTTTTCTATTTTTTGAAAGTTATTGAAATACTTATCCGCATGTGAATAACGTGTATAGTTCCAAGAACCAAAACGGACCTTGCATTGAACCTTTTATGTGTCATTTACTGTTTTAACACATTGGTATTCATAGAGAATTGTTGATCTTTACTTTTCAGAACTTTCCATAATGCCTGCCTGTTCCATTGGCGGTTGCCCTTCGAAGACCCATAACAAATCTGAAGGTACTATAATGCATGTTTTCCCTAAGACAATAGATCAGATAAGAGAATGGGTCCGATATTGCGGATATCCAGCCTCTGAGCTAGAAAGTAGAGTCCTAGAAGTCTTTGCGGACAAGAGGGGTGATCGATACCGCATCTGCAGCAGGCACTTTAGCCCAGACATGTACTCCACATCATTGCTAATAAAGAAGAAAACACCGCGAGCGAGGCGAAAATTGCTCTCAACCGCTATTCCCACTCTATTCGTCCACATCCCTCCACTGGTGAGTCAAGTTTACGTATTTATCTCTCGGCCTTGCGGTAGTGTGTAGCATTAGCTAACAATAATTTCCCCATTTATGTATCCACTCAATATGAAGGCGGAAGATTCTCCATCCGTGTCGTTATTGCAGTCATCAGCCACTTCAAGCGCCTATCGGGTAATCTTACTTAGCTATTCTGACACTGACTTGTTTTAGGCATGTAAATCAATAGTTTTAATTGATCGTGTAATTATTTTACCTAATGGTACACCCTTGTACTCGTCCTCTAGTCTTTGTTTTCAGTTATAATTATTGTTATCCAAAATAATGCAAGTACTGTCTTTCAGGGAGATGCTGAGGAGTCCAACGCATTGACGACAACCGTAGATGTCACTCAGATGCTCGAGGTACGTTTCCGGACAGTTCCATCGATGGAGATCATCAGATCTTGCATTCTTGTAGCGTGATTGTTACACACAATGTTTCTTTCGTTTTTAGCCATTGATATGTCCTTCTGTCGTCGCCCTCCTATTTGTCTTCTTTTTTCAATATTGTGTTCATTACTAATGAAAGTCCTATGTTTCAGGGATTCGATGGAGCATTAGTCCAAGTAGAAGGGGGAGCATGCAGTTACGGGTCGGCGCAACAGCTTGCAGAAGTGTGCACCGCAGTTACATCGTCCCTTGATGTTCTTATGCATTTCGAGGTATGGATACTGACAGTTCGATCAAGCGAAATCATATGACGTGATTACATCCGCTATACTTCCTTCTTTATTAACGCAAGTACTATGTTTCAGGGAGATGACGGAGCTTCTTCTACAAGAACATCACCCCTAGTAGTTGATGCAGATCTCTGGGTGGTGACACTTCCAACGATCGAGCAAATCGAATCATATTTACATATCCATTATTTATTTTAGACAACTGATCATTTGTGCAGGTCTATTTAGATGAGCCGTTGACGCCTGCTCAAAGTTTATGTTCTTTTTAACAAAATAGAAAAGCATACTAATGCAA
Organism: Ambystoma mexicanum; assembly: GCF_040938575.1. Taxonomy (NCBI): domain Eukaryota; kingdom Metazoa; phylum Chordata; class Amphibia; order Caudata; family Ambystomatidae; genus Ambystoma; species Ambystoma mexicanum. The sequence goes on along the minus strand of NC_090930.1, from coordinate 1,289,507,664 downwards.
TTACTGTGTTTCAGGGAGTTGCTGAAGCGTCATCTTCAATAATATCATCAATGGAAGTCTATGCGGAGCCCGAGGTATGGATCTTGACAGTTCAATCTAACTAGATCAACAATGCGTGAACTATTGTCGTTTGAATGTTCTACACAATGCGTTCATTCGTGTTTTGCTATTGAGATGTACGTATGGGTATTGGTCCCCAAGTACATTTTGTGTTTTCAATATTATTATACATACTAATGAAAGTTCTATGTTTCAGGGAGTCGATGGAGCCTCAGTGAGTGATGGATGTGCTTATCATGAAAATATAGTCGTTGCAGCGCGAGAGGAAGTGGAGACATGCACACACGAGTCGGAGCAACAGCGTCCAGATGTTGAAGTTCGAGGCAAGAAAGTTTCAAAGAAAAGAAAGCAAAAGAAGGTTAGTGTCCTGTTCACTATATTATGTTGTCTTTCACTGTCAATAGTTCAATACTGTAAGTTGTGTTTAAACTGAACATCCCTTTTCTAATCTGTCCTCTAGTTGCGAGTGGGTGTAAGAACTAGATCTACACAGACAGTGAAGCGAACGAGAGATGTTGCTTGTCAAACCTTTTGGCAGGGACTTGAGACTGGAGATGCATCGTGCCAATGGGAAGAATATGAAGTGATTGACAACGGAGCTATACCACCACCAGCCATTGATAGTGAATGTCCTCCTGGTAGTTTGGATGCAGTCGGAGATCAATTCACAGAATCCACACCCGCAAAAAATAAGAGCGCGCGAAAGTTGAAGACATTGTTTTTTTCTCCCATCTCCGGACAAGGAACAGATGTTGCAATGGAAGAGAATGACGTGGACGACAATGAAACACCATCAATATCACTCAGCATAGCGGAAGACGATATCAGAGATTGTACCTTTCATGCGAGTGACATGTCCTCAACGTTACAGGCCGAACCAGCTGGGATGCAGAGTGACAGTATAAGGAAAGAGGCCAAATTCATTGTATTCGATAGCTGTTTGATGGATATTATTATGATGATGAAATGTGGGCATTCGGTTGGTGGGGAAGTATGTGGGGAGCCATTGATTAATGTGACTCGTGCAATTCGAGGCACTAACCTTAAAATACATGCCACCTGTACACAATATCATCCGTTCGCATGGTCTGCACAACCCATGCTGGGGCAACTGCCAGCAGGCAATCTACTTTGTGCAGCGGCCGCACTTTTTAGTGGTTCAAGTTTTAAAAAGTTACAGTATTTCTTTCAGTTTGTGGGAATCCATTTCATTGCGAAAAGTCAGTTCTACAAATACCAAACCGATTATCTATTTCCAGCCATCAGCGAAGCTTGGAGAATGGAAAAAATGTCAATGGAAAGTACATTCGCGGGCAAACGCTTCAGGCTAGCCGGTGATGGACAGTGCGACAGCCCAGGATTTTCAGCCAAGTACTGCACCTACCACTTTCAGGACATGGAAAGTAAGAAAATTGTGAGTTCGGTGGTCGTGCAGGTGTCACAAAGTACATCCTCAGTGGCCATGGAGAAAGTTGGCTTTGTAGCATCATTGCAAGAACTACAATCGCGGGGAATGGTGATCGACCTGATAGCCACGGACAGACACGTTTCAATTGCCAAGACAATGAGAGAAGAGTACAAAAATATAAATCACCAATTTGACGTATGGCATCTTGCAAAAACAATCAATAAAAAATTGTCGGCTGCAGGAAAAAAAAAAGATATGCAAGGTATTTCACAGTGGTCCAAGTCAATCAGCAACCATCTTTGGTGGAGCTCAAAAACATGTGAAGGGTCGTTGGAAATTCTACTGGAAAAATGGCGGTCAGTAATGTTGCACTGTAGCAACGTACATCGATGGTCGACAAATGAGCATTTCCACAAATGTGAACATGGCCATTTGTCCACAGAGGAGGCACGGAAGAAGAAGTGGTTGATTCCTTCATCACCCACTCACAAGGCCATTGAAAAGATTGTATTTGATAAAACTATAACAAGAGATTTGAGGGGACTCACGGAATTCTGCCACACAGGAGATTTGGAGGTGTTCCACAATATGTGCCTAAAGTACAGGCCCAAAAGATTGCATTTTGGCATGGAAGGCATGAAAAATCGGACTCTTCTAGCGGTCTTGGCACATAACCATAATGTTGGCCGTCAACAAAGTAGGACGACCGGAACTTTAGGGACGCTTCGCTACAATAAGGCCTTCACTAAAAGAAGTAAACAATGGGTGATCAAACCAGTGTTTGAGGATATGCAATATGAGTTTATTGAGAGACTTATCGTAGATGTCCTCGATAGGCACATACATGGAGTGGTGAACGAACCTATGCAGGGGACAACTGCATTGCCACCCAACATTGCCTCTGTTCCATGTCCACCTAAAGCAGAGCTCATTGAGAAATACACATCACGGTTTAAATGATTGTAATTTGATTGTCTGTTCTCTCGAGTCTCCTCATGTTGCAGGCCCATTGCAATTAAACCAAACAGTAATATAAATCATTTTTACAAAAATTATAGAATGTTTCCGTATTGCAAAAACATGGCCGACCCATAGGGACAATAAAAAAAAAGGCACGCAGACAAGATGTCCCTAAAACTAACTGCAGCTAACTAGAAATGTGTGCTCGCTCAAAGTGAAGGTCAGCTGCTTTGATGTTTTGCTCGGGTGGCGGAACGGCCCACGACCCAATATAAGGTTCTATTGTGATTTGACCTTGACAGGCCGGGACCATCCTGAAAGACTAAGAAAAGATAATGAATAAAATTTCAGAAACGAAACGATGAGCCACGTTCATTAGAAGAAGTAACGTCGGCAAAGAAGGAGTGGTGTTTCGGGTCTGCCCTACACAGAGACACAATGGAAAATGCAAATATAATGTAAGTAACTTTTGATGAGTTTATACCGCAATTTCATTACTATACAGTGGCTTTAAAGACGGGTTCAGTTGTACTTGTTCGTTCTATGTGGCATATTGTTTTCTACCGCGCACTATCTTGAGGAGAAACATCTGCTTTTACTGAAGCACCTCAAAACCTTCCTCTTTGCTTCTGCTTTCTCTCTCCCTCTCCCCTGCTACAACTGGTCCACTGTCTGCGACCTCAGTCCTGGGCCCTTCCACTCTCCACCTGCACTGCCTCCCTGTCAACCCCTGCACTGGGGGACTGTCTCAGTATCCTACAGCCCCCCCTTCCCAGCACTTGTTCTGCACTTACCTTGCACTTGCCACCAGCTGGCCTTATTTATTTATTATTTTATGCTACTTACCTTGTACTCCACTCCCCCCCCTCCATGCCTCGCCACGCCTTTAAACACTTGTGTACACCCAGTAGCGCTGTCCTCGCTATGAAATGAATAATTTTAATAAGGATCTGATGGTGAGACTAATTTCATTTTTTATGTTTTTAGGTACATCATTCACTACTGTCTGTGTCACGAGTACCAGACACCGGAGGACGGCTTCTACAGCCGCCAGTTGCTTCTCCGCGTGAACAACGTTACCACCCTGACCATTTTATGGGACGATCGCCAAGTACAAGTATGCCCTTATGCGGTACTAACGGTTAGATGCAACATACCTACCGTTGTGGTGGCCTAGTGCCTCGTTGTTGGAACAGCCATGCGATTATCAGTGCGACCGAAGAGCTTATTTTTATCGTAAACCAACACCCTGTGTACTGCACACGAACATCGCTTCCCTCAAGACGAACTAATTTGGATCGAGAGCAAAGAAAAATGCAAATCGCTGAATATTCTCTAAACATTTGATGTCCAATAAACGTACTTTGCCAAATGTACAATCTTGCCGTTTGCTTTTAAACCACGGTTTCACATTCCGAATTGTGGCGCTGTATTGTGAGATGCTCTAAGACCCTGTGTACAGCAAAGGACCATCGCGTTCCTCAATACGAACTTTTTGGAACGTGAGCAAATAAAAATGCAAATCGCTGAATATTCTCTAAACATTTGATGTCCAATAAACGTACTTTGCCAAATGTACAATCTTGCGGTTTGATTTCAAAGTACAGTTTCATATTCCGAATTGTGGCGCGCTGTATTGTGAGCTGATCTGTGTTGATTTCCGGGGTCTGTGTGGAGTCGCGTAGAAGACGCCTGGGCGCGTTTGCCTACGCAGCTCAGTCACGTCACGGATAGAGGCGGGGAATATGAATGTTTTGATAAAGTCTGTTTCAGGGGCGGGGGATTTGATTTAGTGCCGCAAAGGCAGGTGAGCCAGGTCGATGCGGCGGAATGATAGGATTATCACAAAATGGAGGCTGATTTCGAGTGCGATAAGGGGCGAAAAGTCGGGTAAGGTCCATAGGAAAGTTTCCTACGATCTACCGATTTATGCTTACAAACACATGGCCGACCCGTAGGGACAATAAAAAAAAAGTCCCGGAACTCTCCTTTAAATGAGAATTTTCCGTATTTTCTGTGTAGAATACATCCCTGTCGTGCGAGCGCTTGAGCCTTTTGTTCTAGGTTGTCTAACCAGTCTGTTTCTGTCTTTGATTGATTGATGATGATGCCAAGGTATTTAAATGTTGTGACATTTTCCAGTCGTATTCCATTGATGTTGAAATCCGGTGGTTTTTTTGCTTTTGCTTTAGATTTCGTTAGGGACATGGTTTTTGTTTTTGTGCTGTTAATTGTTAGCTCATTCTGTTTCATGTAGTCACTTAGTGCTGTAAGAGAGAGTTGAAGTCCAAATGGTGTTCTGTCGAGCAAGACGATATCGTCTGCATAGGACATGATGGGGACCGGTATTGAGTTTATTTTTGGAGGATTTGTTTGAGTGTTCGGAAGGTGTTGGTCAATGTCTGATGTAAACAAGTTGTATAGAGTCGCTGCGAGGGGGCATCCTTGTTTTAGACCATTCGCTGTGTTGATAGGCTCCGTTGTCAAACCTTGTTTTGTGAGTCTGATTTTTATTGAGGTGTTTGAGTAAAGTTGTATGATGGTTTCAAGGATGTTCGCAGGGCAGTTCTATTTGCTCAGTTTAACCCAGTGCTTTTGACGAGGTATTGCATCAAAGGCCATCTTTAAATCAATGAATGCTGTGTAAATCATGGACTTGTTGTTTATTGCTTCGTGCTTGATGACGTGCAATAAGAGAAGATTGATATTAGTTCCAACGTTACGTGTGAAGCCTGTTTATCGTGGTGAAAGTCGTCCAGTGGAAGTGGCCCATGCAATGAGTTGCCTCAAGAGAGCTGTTGCGAAAATTTTTCCGAGTGGGCCAAGCAAGGCAATCGGACGGAAGTTCTGAGGAAGGTCACGTGGTCCTTGTTTGTGGATCGGAACTATGATGGCTGTTCTCCAGGTAGTTGGAATTCGATTGTGTATGTTTATAATTTCCAAAATCTGTGTCATAAAATCTGCCCATGTTGCAGGATCTTGTTTAAGGACAGCATTAGAGAGTCCATCAAGGCCCGGAGCTCTTGAGGGATTGAGGTTTTGGATCATGTGTAGTAGCTCTTCATGCGTGATGACTACAGTCCATTTTGTTTTGGGTTTGGGGTTGAGATTTTCTTGAGATTGGTGTTCGTGTGCTGCATACATGGTCGAGAAATGAGTAATCCATGTTTGTTCTGGTACGTTAGCTGTGAGCTTGTGTTGTTTTTGCTGGTTGTCGTTCAGTAAATTCCACAATTCTCTTGTATTATTTGCCTTGTAGGTCTTCATTATTGATTCTGCATCTGTCTGGAGGAGAATTGCTTGTTGTGATTTCCTCCAGTTATTGTATCGAAGTTTCAATATTCTACTCTCCGTCATAGTTTCTGGCGTTTTGTTTTTCTTGAGATGTCGTATCTGTTTAGCCAGCTCCTTTTTTCTTTGTGCTATTTCTTCGTTATAGGAGTGTACATGAGTTCTTTTCGGACAGTTTTTTAGTGTTTGATGAAATGGAAGCAAAATCCATTCATAGTTCAACTTTTCGAGGTCCGGTTTTGTTGAAGCAAGTAATTTCATCGGCAGGAGTGATAGCGCTGATTGTGGTATTCGTAGCCTTGAGGATGTGCCAGTAAGTTCAAGCGTTGCAACTTTTACGTTTTGTTGGCTGATATTGTGTGAGGTGACAGTCAGCTTGTTGTGGTCGCTGTTATCAGACATAAGCGTTAGAGCTGTCATGACCGATTCATGAAAGGGTCCCTTTCTGTTTTATTCTGCGCATCTATCCATCACTCTGGGGACACTTTATCTCAAGCTAAATGTTATCTATTATTGTCTGATTTTATTATCAAACAAAGAACATACAATTTAAAAACATAACAAGGTTATTTGTTCAAATTGATGTGTTTGTTAAAAGGGTTAATTGCATGCCAAAAGAAAACTCTATTAACATTTGCTCACCAAAACATTCTTGAAAATTGTAACATGGACATTATTGTTCAACAATTCACACATTATATAATCAATGAAAATGTAAATTTTTCAAAAAATCTGTAATGGTGAGTGAAAACAGATAAATGTCAGTTTATAGCATCAGGCTATGGGACAACACTGTTCATTGGAGGTATTACCAAGATGAACAGCATTTGAAATGGAAATGTTTTGTCCACAGACCACACTGTGAAGTACAGATGATTGAATCTATTGATTAAAGAAATGCCACCCACTAGTCAGGATTGGCTGACATAGAAACAATTGTGTTTCAGATTACCACAATAGGGTGGCCCTATGCCGTATATAACTAGCTGCCCAGAACAGCAGACACACACCATCTTCAGAGGCAACCAATGTAAACATTCCAGAAGAAGCCAAAAGGGGACAGAGTTTGGAAAACCTAGTTGATTCACAAGCTGGACTGCATGAGTATGAGAAAGGAAGAAGATACTGCAATGCATGGGCAATTATGGTAGCTCTTTTGATGACAAAAGTAAATTAAAAGGCTGAACTGATTTGAGAAGGAGAAGCAACCAGCTTTCAGATGCCATTCGCCAGAGACAGTAAATCTTTTGAGATGCCTAGAAATAGGCATTTAGCAATTATTTTCCAAATTCTCAATTTTTCACTTTTTCATTATTGTGCGTACTGAAATAAGCCATATTTCCAATGATTGCAACATATATTATTTATTTCCCATGGTTACACCAATAAGAGACAACATGAGATAGTTTAATTAGGTAACATTTTCAACTATCCCTATGCTGGTGAAATAATAAGCTGATCACAATACTGGGTTTTGGCACTATAACGAATAACATCAGCCTGTGTGGCCCCTCACATTTATTTGGCCAGGGTAAGTTTTCTGCCCATAAAGACTGTTTATTTATTCTGGGCTTGTATCTAGAGCTTCAGCTATCCCCTGGCTTGCAAATCTTGACAGCAGCATGATTGGGAGTATGCTTTTTAGATGTACAGTGCCACAATGGCTACAAACACATTTCTGATTGGTGGTCGATTGCCTAAACATTTTACAAGTGAATAAGAGAAGAGTAGCAGGCTAGAAACTCCATTCTAGTATATTAAACCTGCTTATATACAGAACTGTATATTGGTGCACTAAACCATGTTTACTGCTCAGTTATTATCTCTACAAGAGCATACATATACATTAATTGCTAAATAAAGGAGTGAGGGCATTCTTATTGTGAGTCTAAAAGAGTCTATTTTGCAACTGTAAATATGTGTTAGTTTGGTGATAAATGTGTTTAGTGAAGATAATTATAACATCTAATGTTTATCATAAACACATTGTTAATAAGAATTGGCTTCCAAATACTCTAGAGGCACAGCCAAAACAATATTTCTTTCCAATAATAATAAGCCAGTCAGTTGCTCAGAGATAGTGCTTTCTATTGCACTAATCACAGATATCTACCTCTTTGTAGAGCATTGCATCAGGTACAGCTCTATTCCCTGCCCCAAAACCTGCACAGCTTTCAGGTGGAGTTCAGACCGTGACATCAATTGTCCAAAACAATTCATGAAAGCTGGTGTCTATATACAGTTTGGGTTCAGGGTTACAATGATTTTTGGAGCACACACCCTGTATTAGTAGTTTTAGATAGCCATGACAGTTGGCACCTTTACCAGAAATATTAATCTCTAGAGTTTAAAAGAAAGAAGCACGAATAAAAAGACATTTATTTTTACTTCCCTAAAAGGTTTTTGGGGTATGTGCCTTGTAAACTCTCCCTAGTCTGTCTCTGAAGAAGAGCTACTAGGGGTTTTCAAATTGACAATGATATATATACTACCTGCTTATTGCGATTGCACAAATAATAGGTGGTTGATAGACAGAGATGTTACAAATCTAAACACTATTTTTACTGGACTCTGGCACAACCAGGAAGTCTTTCTAGGGAGTCACTTTTCACTTTCATGAAAATACCTGCTGCAAAAGTAGGGGGTTTATTGAAAAACCTGTGCATAAGGAAACATATAGGCCAAATAGCATATGCACCTTATAGGTATTCTGAATTAGCCTGAGAATCCATAGTCCATCATGACTGGTTTAGGAGAGAATTCTATTTAATATGGGGCATTCACATCAGAAACGTTAGTACTAGAAGACCTAGTCAGATATCACCCAAATAAAAATAATTTTGATCTGTATTCTAGATGACACTATAGAATCTTAATGAGATGCTTTGATACAGACCAGCAGCTGCTATGGCGAAGGCTGCTGCAGGAGCTGCACCAGCCCCACTTCATGCTATAGAGAGTAAGGAAATAGAAACAGTCATTCAAGACCCTAAAAGCTCTGCTGGGTTTATGGCCAACAAAGCGATAGGATGTACCCAGATAGTACTTCACTAAACTGAGTCAAATTGAAGCAGCATTTTGTTTGGTCAAACCACAACAAAATCCTAGATCATTAGCCAGCAGGATAAAGTCCCCATTAAAAAGCATGTATAGCTGGGTTTCACTTCTGATGTTCATTGGTAAAGAATACAGTCCTTTTTGAGGGATTTATTTGCAATTATTCATGATCAACATTGGTTGACTTCCAAGGTGCAGTTTACAATACTCTGAAGCCACCCAAGCAATATGCTTAGGGTATTCAATAGCTGAAAGACAATCTCCCTTGTCGAAGGGACAATTTTTAAATTTTTCAAAGGAGAACCTCCTAGACTAGATGTTGCTTTACTACATAATGAACAAGAAATGACACTCCAATTTGAATGAAGGCACAATGTGAGTGGCATATAGGTCTTTAGGTACACATCTCCAAGGTAGATGCCTGGAAGATGGATGTATAAATTAGCCAAAAGAGAAAAATCAGACAAAGGGGAAAACATTACATTGTAAATTTGACTGATCTAAAAAATACCTTCTCAAATCAAGGGAAATGGGGAAGGTGGCACAATGAAAGCCTTCTCAATATAACATAGGAAGATTATGTGGTGCATTGCACTGTGGCAGAGCAATCTTATCTGAAAGAGATATTTGAAGCTCTAAACAATGATCCAAGTGAAACAAATAATTGGGGTAAAAATAATGGTGCAGTCTCAATTATAAGGATCCTCTCATATAGTACACAATTCAGAGAACCACAAATGTACACATATGATGATTATACGTGCCCCCACCTACAGGTAGACAGGACTCAGACCTCAGCATCCAATGTTGAGCAGAATTCTTTCAGAAAGGAAGACAAGATGAGACACAAAACAACCAGTTGCCCTTCAATTAACAATGCAATATCCCTATACCCAAAGGATAATTACAGTAACTAAAGATGTCAGTGCCTGTGTGGAAGTCCTTTTAGGTTCTGGCTTGTAGATTTCCATGTCTGGGGAAAAACAAAAACAACATTTAATTGGCATACCAACACAAAATCAAGTTGGAATAACTTCTTGGACAGAAAAGGGAGTAGAAAACAATGATATTGATTTAGTAGGAATTAATCTAGGGGGTGAAAAAAGAAACAAGATTAATACACTTTGTTGTTACAATCTCCATTTAAAACATGGTGGACTTTTGGATGGTAAAGATTGGCAGTCACTTTATATTACAGAAAGTCCTAGCGAAGATGAAGTTTTTTAATCAGCATTTTTTTACAGAAGTTGAGAAATACTTCTTTTCCCCTTGGATCCTCCTCTTAGGTGACAGGTGATCAGCTGGGAGGAGGGGCCATGGGGAGTGGGGAGAGGAAGTCCTTACGTGAGACATGGTATCCCTCTTTCTCTTATCAAAATGAACCTTCTAGCCCTAAGGCCGTTGTAGGCATTGTCAGTCCTTTCCCTTTCCTTCCTTGCAAACTACCTCCCAGGAACACCACCTTGGTACTTGGATGAGGAAGGGACCAGCCAGGAGGACACATCCTCATTTAACTGATACAAACACATATCTGAGACAAAACAACAGAGTTATAAACACTCTTTTTAGTAAATCAGACAGTTTCAAACACTACTGTGGTACTGAAATGAAGAAGAGGGCTATGAAGGCATACCAGTGGAACAACCAGGCATGTCTGCCTAATGGAGTTATCTGTAGTCAGGCAATTTAACTCAATAACCCACACCTGGGGTCACTTAAAACACCTGATGGATATAAAAATGCCTGCCACATTTAGAGAGAGAGAACTGGCTGGAGAGGGAGAACATACTGTAGAGAAGGAAGCTGGAGACCAAGATTCCAGGGGCAGTGTTGTACAGGAGAAAGAGACACCAGAGCTGTGGTTGGCTGTGAGAGGATCTGGAGAATCTATCACCCTCCTGAGCGGGTCTGCCTTGTAGAAGCTGTGGAACTCTCCTTGACCCCAACCACTGCCACGGGAAACCAGGAGAGTGAGCAGTGCTCTCTTCGATGGCCGCAACGGAGAGAACGAGTCTGGGGAAGCTGAAGAAGCCTGGAAAAGCCTGTTGAAAAGGATGCCAAGCAGAAGGAAGCTTCTGTGTGCAACCAGTGAGTGTAAAGCAGAGACACACTCAAACCTGGGTGCTTCAGTAACGCATACCAAACTCCATTTAAAATGTCAAACAATATAAAAAACAATATAAAAGTAATTGAAAGTACTTTTAAATGTCGAAGCAAGTACTTTTAGGATACCGAGTGAACTGAAAGTAATTGAAAGCACTTTTGAATGCTGCACAAAGCAAAACGCAAGTTGAATACTCATGAATGGAGTGAAAGCAAAGTATTACATGTGGCAGATATCACAGAATGTATTCCATGAAACAAGTATTGGCAAAGTCAAGAGAATACCAAGGAGGGTATGAAAATGAGATTTAAAATATTGTCCCAAAGCTAAGAGGGGCCCATGAAACAATTGTTGGCAAAGTCAAGAGAATACCAAGAAGGGTATGCAATGTTAAGAGGCAACCTGTGTTGGCAAGAGCCAGAGGAATACAGAAAAGTATGGTTGCTAAGTCACGTTACAGAGTCTGAAGAGTCTGAAGAGTGTGACACTGAAGAGTCTGAAGAGTGTGACACTCGGGAATCATTTAAACATCACTGTCAGATGTAAGCAGTGGCTAACTGTTGATGGAAACAGTAAGGAGGGGTATTGGTTGTTTGACCTGTAATGGGTGGACCATGTGGTCTGACAACTGAGCCTCGACTGAGTGCCCTGCATGGAAAAAGTCAATACAAGTATACATAAAGAAGCTTGTGTTTTGCAACAGACTTGCATGGGAATTTGAAGTTAAGAAACTGAACTGTCTAAGTTAACTTGTACAAAGTATTGATATTGAAGGAGCTGGGAAGTGTCCCTTGGAATTGTGCTATTTTGAAAGCTGGAAGAATTGAACTCTTGGGGAAGGGAACCCCAGTATTTTGTGAACTGTTTTGAACTTGGGGAAGGGGAAGCCAATCATAAACCGAGATCTGGAAGAAGAGCTGATCTTTCCTTTTAACACTATTATTTTTATGCTGACATCCCTACATGTTGTATACAGTTAGTTGTGAGGGCAAGTATGGATGCTTGACACAGACAGACATTTGATTTGGACTTCGGGAAACAGACTATCCTTAGTTTCTTTAGGCAAGGAACTCCCACCTTAGCATAGGACCAGTTAGGCCTTACTGCATCCTGCATTTTAAGTTAAATAAAACATTTTGAGAACAAAGGTCAATCTGTTGTCTGTGTCTACTCCATGATGCCGTCACAATATGCAGAATTATGGGATGTTCTAGGAACAGTTCAACTATTCAAGAGCCATGTGGATTAAGACAATGAATGTCCACCACACAAAACATTGACCTCAGAAACAATACCTTATTAAAGCACAAGTTATCCCTTACAAAAAGTGTAAGTAGACCAATTGTTAGACCAAGGACTCATAATCCAACAGACATGTCCCTACAATACACCTGGTTGTTTGTTGAGCAAAGTAGGTTGTACTTACTGTTTAGGTTTATACTACAGAGTACTCAATTGACTGGCAGAGCTCAAACTCAGGCAGTTCTGGATTGTTGGGAAACATCCATAGCTGCAAAAGCAAAACAGTTTAATCTTTTGGTCACAGTTTCTTCACACAGCCATTAGACATAGAGAGTTTCAAATACACTGCATTCCCGTTTCAAGGGGAGGGCTATTTCAAGAGTATTCCTCAGGGATACCAAAACAGTCTTTGAATTTTCTCAAGTAGAATCCAAAGCCTATTAGAAGGCTTTCCAAATTGTTGGCAGTACATGGATGACATATATTTTACAGATGATGATTTGAACACCGACCTAGAAAATGTTAGCTTAATCATAACTAAATTAGCTACAAAAGGGTATGTATTCAATAAAATAAAATCACACATAGCACAAAAATAGATTCAATTTTAGGGTTTCCTTTGTCAGTTGACAGGAGGGGATGAGCCTTACAATTTCTAGATAAATGGGCAAATGTAAACATCCTTGCACACTCAGACAGCTTCAAACAATACTGTGTTTACTAAATTACAGGCATACCTCCATGGCTAAATATGTATAATTGGTGAAACGCCACTATGCATTAGTGAAACTGAATTCTTCTCTGTAGGATTTGAAAGGAGAACACACATATATTCGGCAAAACACATTTACTATGAAATAAATCAAAACACTTCCCTTCAAGACAGGAATAATGATAAAGAATCAAAGGTAATATTACCTCTGGTCAACATGCCTTTACATACACAGTTTATAATTATGGTGCGAACAAAGCAATAGATGGAGTTTGCATGTTTGCATGATACCTGACCAAAAGTTAACTCCAGAAGAGAAGATTTCAATATTAGTATATTTTATAGTACATAAATAAAGGGCTCTATTAGCCAATACAACCATATATCTGAATACGTTACTCATTCAAGCACCTTGAAGGCTAAAGCACTACACACTAGATGGATTCAACGGGATGCTACACCAACTGTGTCTGATGTCTGGTGTCACCATAAATCAGAGTTGGAAAACATTCTGATCTTCAGTGGTTCGTACAAACTGAAGGACAATTAGCAGTATCAAACATTCCATTCTGGATGTTTCTAGAATTATTTTACTCTGATGGCTCAGCAATTTAGCAATTTCAGTCATTGTGACATGGTCTGAATACTCAGCCACTGTTAAGGGTCAGTTCGACCATAATAATGCCTTTGAATGCCTTGACACAAAAACAAAGCATACAAGAGGTACATAAGCACAGACAGTAGAGTTATAAGGAATTCTCCTGGCACTCCAACAGGTTGTTCCACACAACTTCACACGTATTGTCTCTGAATCGGAAAACATAGCACATGGATCCAATTTAGAGGTGTGATGGTGGATATAAAATAATTATACACATTCTAAAGGAAACCAATAGTATCTAAGGAGCTTTGGCAAAAGGTCTGGATCATCAATGATGTAACTCCTCTTGTTTTGTTTGGAAACACACACTTATGTACATAGAACAGGTTCTTTGCACAGAACTAATAATGCTTTGGCTCGGACCGAGCATCCATCGACAAAGTAGATCCTTTGTGCCAGCACAAAGCCAAACCACTTAACACTTTAATACGTGGTGTACCCCAAACTTCAAAACTATGCGTAACACCAAAAGAACAGCTGAGACAAATTTGAAAAACAACATCGGTATCAAACAAAGAGTTTTTTGCTACAGCCTCCAAAAATTACAATCAAGCTATTCACCTAACCAAAAGTGACACCTACAAAGAGAGAATTACCAAAGCTAGTTCTGGAACCAAAGGGCTCTTCACCATTCTATGCAAATTAGAATCCCCAGTGGCACCACAAGAATCTTGCAGTAAAGACACTGCCTGGTGCACAAATATCCAAAAATCCCCCTTGTACAAAATTACTTTAATACAATTAGAAATTGAATCAAAAAATAAGTGCAACTGAGGGCCTGACAAACACACTCAAACGCCTCTCGATGCCCCACTAAAATCTAACACACAGTTCAAATTCACCTCTGTTTCCATAACTGAAGTATCCAAAATCATCATGAGTCTTAAACCTTCCAGATGCCAAGGTGATATCTCTCCAGCTACAGTTATCCAAGACACAGTGGCTGAACTTTCGCTTTTCATTACTACACTGATAAATGCCTCGTTTGAATCAAGTACTGTACCACCCAACCCCAAAGACGCCTGGGTCCTACCCTTGCTTAAAACACCCATGCTTGATCCTAACATCCTGACCAATTATTGTCCCATAGCCAGAGTACCGTTCCTGCTTAAAATACTGGACCGGGCAGCTTCCTTGCAAATTCAAAACCACCTAGAATCTAATAACTTCTCGGCCTCCGCCAGTCAGGATTTAGGCCTAGCCACAGAACTGAATCAGCCTTAGTTGACCTAAAAACACAAATGGATGAGATTATAGATAATAGAAACCTAGTGCTCCTTCTCCTATTAGACTTCTCAGCGGCCTTCGACCTTGTCAACGCAACATACTCTGTGAGCATCTCACGTCAGCAGCTCACTTCTCCACCAACGCTAAAGAATGAACACAATCTTTCCTCTCCAATAGAACCACAAGAGTATTCACCCCAACGGCAGCAGCGGAGCCTGCCCCAGTCTCCTGTGGAGTTCCACAAGGATTGTGCGTTTCCCCCACACTCTACAACATTTTTACAAAACCACTGTTTGATCACTTGGATGATTTGGGTGTAACCTATACTAACTTCGTGGACGACACCCACATCCTCATACCCATCACAGGTAATCATGACACCGACACACCATTACTAAAGAAAATCTACCAAACCATCCGTGATGGGAATTCGCAGCCTATGCCTTAACGATGACAAACCCGAGTTACTCCTTATATGCACACAAAACTGACTTAATTAACTAGATGACCAGTTCAAATCTTTCACCATTGGCAATATTGCAATCAAAGTATCTAAAGAAGTGAAAGCTCTAGGCACCTACCTTGACTCTGCCCTCACGCTCACTAAACTTGTCAAAGCCACAGCCTGCTGCAGCATATACCTCCAAGCTCATTAATGCATGTAGACCTTTCCTCTTGCCAGACAGCTGTATTAACTTGGCTGGAGCCCTCATCCTATCTAGACTAGATAATTGCAACACCCTGTATGTGGGCACGAACAGCAGTAACCTAAAAAAACTACAGGTGATCCAAAATAATGCACTAAGAGCGGCCCTCAATATCCCCAGAAAAAAAAACACATCACTACAGCAAAACGGAATGTCCACTGGCTGCCAGTAAAAGATCGAATCTCTTTCAAAGCTCTTTCCCTGACACATACATGACTGTCCAACTCAGCTCCAAGATATCTTGCTAACAAATTCACCAAACTTCAATCTAACAGACCAACACGCTCTACCCAGGCACATCTACTAACTATCCCCAGGTTCAAACGACCGAAAGCAGAAGGCAGCAGCTTTCCAGTTGTAGCTGCCAAAGTCTGGAACATGCTACTTTTATCTTTAAAAGCTGAACCATCCTTCTCGACCTTTAGAAAACGCTTGAAAACATGGCTCTTTGCACAGTAACAATTACCTGCAACCATTCCCCACAAGGAACTCCTGACCTGCTGATACTTCTTTGCTTAGTGAGATGCTTAGTGAGATGCTATGTAAACTTAACCCCAACTGTATGTGTATCCGTTATGAACTTGGCTATTGCATTCCTTTCTCTCTAACTGTACTATCTAAACTTCTGTTGATGTAACCTTACCTGCCCAACTAGCGCTCAACATGACTATTGCATTCCGCTTTTTGTAACTGCGTCGTCCTAACCTCTGTTACTGTAACCTTATGCCCTAGGGTTAGGTGCGCTATTCAAATGTACAAATAAATAGATAAATAACTGCACTAGAAGACTCTTTAGCTGCACAGCAGACAACAACATTTGTGGCGGCATCGTTTACACTGTGCATCTCACACATTGATGAGGACATAAAAGGCTGCCTTGACGCAAGCTGTCCTAACCCAAATGCATTCCTTAGCACATGAATGTATTGTCTGAAAGACAACATAATAGTCACAATTCACCAGAAAATTGAAGAGCCTTTTCAAAGGGTACTCCTAAACAAGCAGGACAAGTCAAAATGAAAACTGGTTTCTAATGCATGATTGGGAACTACTCACCGTTTGTATATTAGCAACAACTCATATTTTAAAGGACAAATGCTGGCAGTGCTTAATTTGTGGGGGGTTTGCCAGGGCTCATCCCCAGCTCGTATTTAGGAGCCAGGCCCATCACTTATTTTTAAGCCCAGCATGATTATGTTGTGGTGTTTTGGCAACTGTATTAGTTAATGTGTTAGTCAATCATAGTAACATAACAATTGGCAACAGTGTGCACTGGCTGGCGTCTCTGCATCCTGGACTGACTCATTGTTATTCATAAACCTGATGCCCCAGGTTAGCAGGGCAGGACTATTTATACGCTTTCATGAAAAACAATGTGATGCAAGGTGACAATGCTGGGGAAATAATGCTGGCCTTGTCCACACATTGCTCTACTCAGCCAGCAGGAAATTGTTGCAGATTCTCTACTATAATAACCATCAGGGTGGGTTGACAACAACAGGGCCGTCACCAGCCAACAACCCCAGCACAGGGCCAAAGTCAGTGAAAAGACCCATATCAAACAGGAGTGCCAGTCATGAGTGTCAACCTATGCAGGACAATCTTGCTGCAGTATTAGACAGGCAGATCATCATTCAGTAATGATTTTGCCTACATTCATCAATCAATTTACCATTGAAAAAAGCATGTTTGCTCTTTTTTTCCTGTGGTTAGATGGTTAACATTTTCCACTTGACACCAATAGCATTACAGCAAAATGATAATTATGATGTGTTTTAAAGAAAGACTTCAACATGTATTGTATTTCAAGATACAACTAATATGTTATGTTGATTTTATCCTCAATGGAACAGTGGGAGTTGGAGCTTTACCCCAAATGTGTTGACACTGTATGGAGCAGCTGTTTGACACTGTATCAAGAAACAGTGGATGGTTTCAAAACTACACAGTGATCTGCCCCTCCCCACCCATGCAAGAAAATGTTCGAGCCCTGGCACTTATTTTCTTACAAATGAAACACTGGATACTGGGGTCCAGATATCAGAAATGATGTAAAACAGTATAATGCTAATTGCAAAATATGTTTGCAAACCACAGTGGATCATACCAGTAAGCCAAAAGACACTCCCCTATTGAAGTTAAAAGTCCAACTTGAAACCCAGCGCGTGGACCACATGCGTCATTTGGTAGCAGATACCAAATACAAATACTTGTTTATAGACTTGCATAATAAACTCAACTGGATCATTCCTGAGATGAAAGCTGACTGTAATAAAGTCAAGAAGGATTTGCAATCCCTAGTATCTATGGCTACACCTAAAGCAATGCAAGCTGACAATCAGCCAGCAATTCTAGGATACGCATTAAGAAACACCCAATCAATGCATCTTGCAGTTTTACAACCAGTTTCAACAAGACTTCACCAGGATCATGGGTGAGTGAATGGATCATTAAACACACCCTGAATGAATTGCACACTGTGCTTTCGGGGTAACTGGGTATATCAATGTCCTTTAGTAATGAGAGATGTAAATAGTTTACTACACCAATCACAATGTGACAGTAAAACACCATGTAAATTCCTGCATGGCACACCAATGTACAAGCGTGACCATACAACCCTTCCAGTTCACTCACCAGGCCAGATCAACCACTCTTCACCTCACTACTGAGAAACTCTTTGAAGTTGGACAGACGGCTCCTAACTGAATAGATGATAATTCAGGAGAGCACCAGAGTAGGTTATTAAGCTTCTGGGTACAATAATTGCATTATTACCAGGCGTGCCCCCCAAAAAAGAAAACACATCAGGTTCCAATTGACCACATGAAAACAGATACAGATGTTTATTCTTCTATGCCCAAAGGAGAACACTTATCATCTTGACCAACCTGGGCAGCAGGCAGGGAATGTTGATGAGGAGTTAATGTCGATTGAACACAGGACCTCAGAAACGTGGAATTTTCATCGTCGTTGTGATGAATGATACTGAGAGAATTTAAGATTGTGGCCATGAGCGAAATATTTTCAGGGAAAAAGGGAAAAACAGGAAAAATAATAAATCTGGTGTACAGGACAGTACACAGATGTCTGATACACCAAAAAGGGACATTTGCACATTTTATGTGTACGAAGTATAACATTCAGTCAGTCAAACAAGTTTATTCAGATTTCAAAAATCCATCAAACACAAGAAAAACAAAATCACACACATAAAAGAAATTACAATCTATGCTCCATATCCAAATGTTATAAATCAAAAGATACTGAGAGGGAGAAAAGAGTCAACCATAAGGCCCCCATTACATCCCACATTGTCCCTTTACTAGTCCCGAGAGTCACAAGACTGATTGCCCACACTTGGCACTCGGTCACAACCCCTGTGGGCCTTTTTCCCAAAGGTGTACAGTTCGCTCCAGACTGGACATTACTATGTGTGACAGTTCCAGAGGGAGCAACAGCTCCCAGATAGGGGTGCAAGCTGATTGCAATACCATTATACAGGGCCCGCAGATAACCCTCAGATCTTCTCAGGACTTCCCTGGCCATTTGATTGTTCCTGAAAACCAGTTTAACAGAATCAGAGGGGTTTGTACCGTCGCTGGCCAATCTAATGCACCCCACCATAGCTTCTCTGGCCACAAAAGGACAATTCCCAACTGTACGAAGCCAGTGGAGACATTTGTTAGAAAGGGCATCCCTTGGTTCTCCCCGGCCCTAAGGCAGTTTAGGTACCCCATGCAGGAAAACAGTAGCAGTTCTTTGCCCACCATATACTTGTGTCTTGGATCTGCACACCCTTGAACAATAGCCACATGCTCCGATCTCTCCCTCCCTAGGGGGATTGGTTATCAGGGAACTAGGGGGACACTCCACCAGCAGAGTTGGCTTGGTACACCCAGTAGGGTGTCCCCTATCAATGTCGGGGTGCATCAGCTGGTCATCCGGAGTAAAGTTCATTAATGCATGGACAGTCCTTTCGCAGGGTGCAGTGTTCAAAGGTTGCTGTGGGGGGTTGGGTCCATTACCAACATGAGGCATGCTGGTAGACTCACCTAGCAAGTCCACTCCACCTTTCCCCTCCCCACTCCTCCCCTGGGCATCAATCAGTACCAAAAGCAGTTTTTTACTGACTGCTAGTTCAGAGAGCACCTGTGCGCAGGGGCAGCTTCCGACAGTATGCACCTCCTTGAATGATGGAGCAGAGGAGGGATAACTGCTTTGGGTGGTGGACAGGAGGACCCTAAATGGGGTTAAGTGAAGAAAGGAACTGGACCCTGAGATCGTTGCAAGTAAGTTCTCGCTCCAGGAGCTGCAGAATGGACTGGGCAGGAGCTTATCTTCGGTTGCTCCAACAATTTCTGTGTTAATTTGATCCAGAGTGGCAGCAACAGTGACTGTGGGAGGACAATCGAGAGTAGGTCCCGATATGAACGGGAGAACAATGGGCAAACATGGACTTGCAAGGGGCGGGCTGAGTGGGGGGGTGACAGGTACAACAGGTGCCAGGGATGCGGGTGGGAGGACTAACACATCACAAGCCCCCACCATGCCAGTGCCAAATGCATTGGCCGGATGCAAGGCATCTGGGTTCCCAGTGGCCGTGGGCAGAGTTTCTTGACAGGCAGTGTCTTTGTGGTTCAGTCTTGGAGGGCTGCCTTTGCAGCTCCACACTGGGAGGTCAGCCAAATTACCGGAGGGTCCCGCCCACATTGGGTTCCTGAGGTGGGTGCTTTCATACCCTCCATGGTGTGGATAGCCCCTTGGTATGCAGGGTCAATATCAGGGCACGAGGAAACCGAGATATGGGTCTTTGCTTTGGCTGTTACTTGCAGTTGACTTCTTCTCTTGACAACCAGGAGCTTTTGCGCTGTGGTATACTTGGAAGCTTTAGTTGCGGACTCGGAACAAAACATGGGTGGGGTAGATGGCAAAATGCTGGCAGGTTTCCTGACCAGTTTCTTTGGCACAGCATGGCCCTTAAAGGACCTCAAGGACTTTAGTAAGGACATGATGGAATCCACTGGAGCTGGCCAAGAAAACTGAACTAAATTGCTGAGTAAGGACCCCAACAGACTTCACAGGCTCTACACCTTTTGTGAAACAGTCACGAGCAGTCACAGGTGCAAAACACTTGCCTGCACTTACTTTCCTTTTTGCCCCCGTCCAACAACCAACACAGGAATGCCTCTCTCCATGGATGCCGAGCACCTGCGGCACCAAACACTGCACCCTTGCCCGGCCGCTGGCTTCACTGTGGCTGCGAGATAAACCCAGGGGGGCATGGCCTCAAACCAGGAAATGGAGCGTCCCTCCAGGCGTCAAACACCGCGCCCTTCCCCCACTGAGGACCCCCCACACTAAAGGTGCGCCACAGTGGATAGCTGGCTCACCATAGAGACGGGTCCGGTCTAGTCCAGTCCATCCAACAGGGTTGGCCCCCACGCGGCCACCAACACACAGAGTTCGCAGAATCCTTACTCCTTTTTTGTGCTGGCCTGACTTTCACGCCTCTCCCTCCAGGTGCCGAACAACCTACGGGCGAGCAAAACCCGTGCCCTTGCTCCTCCGCGGGCTTCCAGCCCTGCGGAGAGATGCTGGAGTTAATGTAGGGAGGGGGCGTGGCCTCCCCTCAGAAGATACGGTGGCCCTCCTGGGATACTGCAGATGAAAAAACGGGCCGCAAAACCCGCACCCCTGCTCCCCCGCGGGCTAACATTCATACATGAACATATTTACACAAATGACACAATTTATCATAAGAAAATTGGCATAACCAGTTCTCGCTAGAAGATACCTTTCACAAACACATACTGGCCAACTTGCTTCATGCATTAGAATCTAAAAAGGCATTAATCTGTCCAAAACAGTGGGAGACAAACTCTGATTGGTGTGAAGATGCATCAGTGATAAGAAATGCCTCTACAATTAGGAGATTCAAAGTTCTTGACAAGTTATTGAATACTCAGATCATAATCTAGGAAATAAGGGACAACAAGGGAAGAAAGCTGGTCGGGATGTGTCCTGCTGTATGTTCAATTAGTAAGCAGGATTTTAAAGCCGTGGAGGACATAATTGAGTTCTTTACTGGTGTAAGGGCCACTACTCAGCAAAGTGAGCAGGCACACAGTATTAATGCCCCACAGCCATCATGTACAGCATTTACTATGTCAGCTCTGAGGACTGGACCACGAGATTCCCAAGTACCTGTTGTTCAACATACCATGTCATCTCATCAACCGACTTCTCCTAAAAATGTGCACCCTGACTTCTCTTACTATTAGATGGCAGGGCCCAATGCAATATATCCTGCATATTCTCTGAAAAACATGAAAGGAGAGATGCCCATGTAGGCCAGACAAAGACATTTCCAACAAGGGCAGTGGGCAAATGAAGACTCAGGGATTGGTACAGAAGTGGTAAAATCCTGGAACAGACTGTCAGTGGCTGTTACCGAGGTATGCCCAAGGAGAACCTGTGTGATTTTAGCGAATCATTGAGTCACTTCTGAGGAATAGTAAAAAGAGAACATTACAAATAGTCATATGGCCTAAAAGCTTCAGAATCATTAGGGTGAGGTTCGCCACGGAGACAGAGGGGCTTAAAGAGGGGGATCTAGAGTGAAGGGTTGGGAAAGAGGTAGAGGTGTTGCACATACTTTCAAGTGTTGTTGGTTTTCTAGTCCTTCAGCCAGTTTGTATCATAAACTGTTGGGGCACTAGGAGAATTAGTGCCTGAATTGACCACAGTAAATAATTCCACCTATACCTCCAGATGTAGACTCCTTTTTCATCCAGAAATCCCCTAACTTCAAGCTAATCAAATCAGCACCTAGTGGCCTAGACGAGGCTAGATACTGAAACAGCCTGAAAGAAAATGTGTCACAAACCCCCTGCTTACAATACTTCAAGATGGCTAATATTTGTGAGGTAGGTGGCAAAGAATCTCATAACTGGGAGCGATGAGAGCTCAGGGGCAATGCATTTGTCTTGGAAGCAAGCCAACACAGAGCAACACCGGTTTGAATCCCGATCCCATGCTTAGAAACCAATCTCTGGTATTAAGCGTATTATAAAAGAACAATTATAATTATAGTTATCTAGCAGACATGAGGGCTTGTAGGTCACTCATATATTTGACTATTTAGCATACATCCCTTTATCCCCCACAACTGTGAGTGAAGTAAACATATATAATGCACCAGTGCTGCACCCAATCTCTGAACATGTTATGCTGGGACCCATTACTGACAAACACACACTAATATCAGGTCCATTGGGTCCTGTAAACCTACTGTGTAAATACTTTCTTTATTGCACGTGGGAAGGGATGTTTTTGGATATCCCTAATAAAAACACTATAGAAGAGCATGCTCTGTTAAAACTCATTGAAAGTTGTTGCGTAAATTTCCTTCACGTTGGTCCCAAAACCATCCACAATACTTTAATGTGGTGTTAAGCCCCCATTCCAAGGGTTTGAAAGCGGGTGACGGCCCAGCAGCCCCAGTTAATAGCCTGAGCAAAACCAGGGCCATTAAAAATGGCTCTGGGCTCTTACCCCCCATTCCAGCCCTTGGTACGGGGAGATTAAGGCCATTAGCAGCCCAGGCTACAAAAGCGGTTACCCGGGGTGCTAAGAAAAAAAAAGGATGTTCCTTCATTCAATGGGAGGTGCGCAGCGTCACGTTCTATTAAAAGGACAATCCTTTACAAAGATGGCCACCATGGAACAGGAAGGTGGGGCTCCATACAGAGCCCTCTTCCCTTTCCATGGCAGCCTGCTTAAGGCAAAGGGAAGGAGCGGAGGCGACAACAGCCGGTGAAATAACGCAAGAATGGGGTTGGAAAAAAATCAATAACCAGACGAGAGGTGGGGGAAGATGGCTGCGGGGGAACCAGCAGTCAGACAGCATCGAATGCGGCAGTTCAGATATGCATTCCTAGCCATCTGTTTGGCTGGCTCCCCCCGCCAGGGTGCTAATGCATTTTTCTGACAGCAACACACTTTACTGTTGTAGATCATTGTTCCACTTTATTTTGTATTTGTATACATCCAAACAATGGGCCATTAACGAGGGCCCCCGGCTGTTACCTCCCCGTGCCAGCACTTAGAATGGTGGCTTACGGCCATTAGCACCCCGGGCTGTCAAAGCGGTTATGTGGGGCGCCAAAAACATGATCTCTATTTGTTCAACGGGATGCATGCGGTATCCCATTGTATGAAAGAAAATCCTTTACAAAGATGGCTGCGATGAAAGGGAAGGAAGGTCTTCTTCCCTTTCCATGGCGGCCTGCAGAAGGCAAGGGGAAGGAGCGGATGTGGTAGCGGCAACCGCTGCCTCCAAAATAAGGCCAGTAGAGGGAGGGTGACAAAACAAATAAGGGGAATGAGGGTGAGTGGGGAGATGGCAGCAGGGGTAGCCGGCAGTCGGGTGGCATGGAATGCAGGCTTGCACCAGCGTTTCAAGCATGCATTCCTAGCCATCTCATTGGCTGGCTCCCCCTGCCAGGGTGCTAATGCCATGAAAACATTTTCTTTCCTTAGCTGTCCTCACACAAAAACATGAAGAAAAACAGAGTCCGATTGCACATTACGCACAGCCCCAGACTCCATTGCAACAGAGCATACTCCATATCTTAGTTCAGTAGCAGTTGATGCCCTTGCAGCAAAACAATGGAATGCATTGTATTATGGTCACTACTATAGAAAGATGTTCCACGTGCCATATAAGCCCTTCTGTTAAAAAAATTAAAACCCAGCATTTGTCCTAATCATGAATTAGCGAATACAAATGTTTGCTATTGAACTGTTCGCATATGACATTGGCACTTTGCCCAGTACTAAATGTAGTCTTGCTATTACCCACTCGATTTGGAAGTAAACCACATGGCTGTGGTGCCATTACTGACAAACGTCTTCAACCTAGACAAAATCTATCTCACACTCGGTTACAAAATCCTGACTTAGTGTACTTTGTTGATGGACTGTAACATGTGACTTTACTGTAAATAGGTTCCACTAAATGATTCCCTTAGTTTGGTTGATGTTTCCTGAACTAAATCACACTTAAATCCACAATCTGTGTGATTCATTTGATCATTTTACCTTTCCTCCAATCATTAAAGATGTGTATATATTTCTGGAATAATCTTTGTATCTTCTTCTTATAGTCTCTCCTCTCTTGGTATACCCTCTCCTCTACACTTGTTTCACCTTTTCATATAGGCTCATCAGGAGGAGAAATCATGTGAATCACTAGAAATGTGTGGCTAATGTAGAACACATCCAGTAATAGCAAAATGATAGACAAACTAACTGACCTTAATTGACAAGTTGTAATGCATAGCCTAATTTAATGTTCTTCTTCACTTATTTCGCTCTCCAAGAAATGTAATGAGGTTTATAATCTTTCTCTGGGATGCTGAATATGCTCAAATGTATTAAAGTAAGAAATAACACATTATCTTACCTTATCACTATTCTAATGGAAGTTAAAATGAAGGGAAATGAGTATCTCTCTTTCACAAGCATGTTACATTCAATGATACAAACATGCGGGAGAAACAAAATGTGTGCCTAAAATACCAACTAGAATGATGTCATCATGCTTATGTAATTAAGTGGTGATGTCATTATGTTCACGGACAGCCTGCATTCATATGAGGACATGTAACTTTGCTTATTATAGCTCATTTTAACTTTATTATTGTAATTGGCAACATTATTTTAAGAAAAATAGTGACCAATTTGGCAGAAATTATTGGTGCATCATCCAAAAAAAATATATATTCTTGACAAATCTAATTTTTGATAAATCCTCAATATAATTGTGTCTAATGTGCCTAGAAACATTTTATGGTGAATGTAAATGACCAATTTTTCCAAATACTTTTTTTCTGGCTCTTTACAAAAAGACACAACATTTTCCATCTTGATTTAGACCTGTGTAACGTGTGTCCATTTGCTCTCTAAAAGGCAAATTCACCACTTCTAAACTCATACATTTAAATTCACTGATCAGAGCAACCAGAATATAAAATAGAGAAATAATTGAAGGCTGACATCTCCGAAATGTCTAAAAAACTAGTGGAAGACATCCTTTGACTATTGAATTTAGATGAGACAGAAAAAGAATACACACTCTTAAGATTCACAGACGAATAATATATATGCACATATGCTACTGAATCCAGCCAATTGAAATCCAAATAGAAATTTGTTGCATTCTTACTTTCTGATAATATCATTCATATCTTCAGCAAAAAGGTGGCAAAAACTTGAGAAATATATTGTTCAATAACCACAATTATTGATTACAACAAAATGTAACCAAGTCTGTACAAGACGCTTTGAATGAGTTACAGAAAATGCAAATAGTGTCATTAAAACTGCTGACAAAGGAGATAACATAGTACTGATTAGAATTTCAGACTACATAAGGGAAGAAATGAAACAACTCAATGACTGACACTGCTATGAAAAATTGGAGAACAATCCAAATACACAAGTTGCAGAAACATGGAAGTCCAACTACAACAATGGTTGAACCAAGGTTTATTGAATGAAGATGAATGTAATCATTTAACTGTAAGCAATCCGATGTTGGCTACACCACGAAAATACAATTGTTTTTCATCATGTAGACCGATCTTTAATGCATAGGATCCTAGACAGAAAAACATTCAGAATACATAGATGCTTATATCAGCCAGAAGGTACAAGGTGTATCATCAAACAAAGGATGTTATCAGATAACTGGAACATATCACCTGGAATGAGGATTACAGATTTGTGACACTTGATCTAATATCATTATACAAAAGTATTAAACATGAACAAGGGATCTCAAATATAGATTTGTTTTATAAATATAAATCAAGTTCAATATCTTTCATGGATCATAACAAACATAATTTAACTGCTTATATTTACAGTGACACATACTACAGTTTGCTTTGATGGTATGATCTACAAAAAACTACAAAGCACAGTAAAGGAGACAAATATGTGCCACATATGCACATTTGTTTATGGGGCATTTTGGAAATTGAATATGCTTGTTCCCATCCTTTATTTACAATCAATTATATCATAATGTCCTGGGAACTTTTATTGATGACTACTTGCTAATTTGGAAAGGCAATTCACAAAATGTGAATGAATATGTTCAATATATAAACACCAATGATTACAACATTTGACTTTAAATCATAGCAATATATGCATACTATTCTTGGATTCTGAACTATACACCTGATGACATGATTGAAACTACTCAGCCGTCAAACCAGCAGCAGGTAATAGTATTCTTCATGCAAAGTGTACATGATATCAAGAGAATACCATAAGATACATTTTTGAGAATCAAAAGAAATTGTTGTGAAAACACAGAATATTAGGAGGGAGTCTTTTGAGCACAACTCAAATCCAACACACATCTTTCAGCAGGTCTCAACCCTATCACCAGGCCACACTCTGCCATTTGTAATTGCCAATAACAAAGCTGCACTGACATTAATTCTCCCTTATTTATACAGACCTTTGAACATACTCTTAACTTTCTGTACAATTTTATTTTACATTCAGTCTAGGCTTATTGAAGCATCATGCATGACACCTTTCACAAACATTACCCCTCATCATTTACTTACTGGTTTCTGTCTTCCCCAGTTTATCTTTCAATTGTTACCCCCTGTTTTTCTTACTTCATTCTGACCCCATTTCCCTTTCCTTGTAGACTATGGTATGGAAACCACCAGCAGGTGTATAACCTGGCACTTGTTGGACAAGTCTAGTCTCTCTGAGACTATGACAGTGATAATGTGGCAGAGTATAAAATCGTTTTAATGTTGGTCATCTCTCAGGGGCTAGAAAAAAAGTCAATTGCCATTTCTGATACACAACCAGTCCCAATAGTTATTCTAAGGGATTTCAAGTATAAAAACTAGCCAGTTCAACATTTCTTATGCTTGAGAGTTTATTTTGTTGCAAAGCGTTTCCCCCCAGAGTATTTTTGGGCACTGCAAAGGCCAGCGAGCTGTGCACGTTTTTTGAGGTGTGCGGCAGGAGAGCATCAGTATTAATTGTAATTAAGTTGGGGTTGCCAGGATGGCAAGAAAAGCATCTGCAACTAGGGGCCTAGTGGCCTAGTGGACGCCCAAGCGTAGAGGGAGGTTCTGGATATCATCAGCAGGGTGCCCAAAGCCCAGCTAGAAAGGGCTGTGAGGGATGTTACAGGGAAGAAGGGGCTGGTATAGGGTGGCTTCATCGCAGAGCGGCGGCAGATGGGGCCCTCTCCGCAGTGGTGGCCTGTAGCCCTGCGGCAGGTAGGGGGGTATGGGAGAAGGGGGTCAGAAGGAGCAGAGGAGAGGTACCCAGGAGAGCGGCCAGTAGAAGGGGGGAGGTAGGGGAAGGGTCAGGAAGTGGCTTGGGAGGGATAGAGTCAGTGGAGGCCTATGGTGGAAGTGGTCCAGAGGTGGGTTCAAAGCAGGCTGGTGAAGAAGACAGGGGTGTGGAGGAGCAGAGGGCGGTGGCAGTGCAGAGAGGTAGGGGAGGAAAATACCTGCAAAAGAGTACAGGTGGGAGGAGGAGGGAACGGTTACCATCAAGTAGGGAGGAAAGGGTGAGGTGTGGAACGGCCTCCCCGCCTTGTAGGATTTCGGGCGGAGGGCATAGTACAGCTCCCATGGTTCCAGAGGAGGAGATAGGAGAGGGCTTAAGAACGGCCCCTGTGCAGGATTTACGAGGACATGGGCGCAATACGGCCCCTAGCACAGAGGACCAAAGGGTTGAGGAGAGGACCCCTGAGAACGGAGGGGCAGGGAGGGGTTTTACGGCACCGCCGAGAAGACGCCAGAGGAGGAGCTGCCCGGCCCGAGCGTGCACTCGCAACAGCCATAGAATTGTATCGGTTATGACAAAGGGGGGAGGAGTAATTGGGACAGTGGGAGGATGAGGGATTTAATTAGGGAAGGGGAAGGCCAAGAACGGGACGGGACGGCAGGTGTGCAGGGGAATGCTAGGGAAATTGGTTAGGTGAGACTACTGATATGTTTTGTCCCCGCAGCAGGAGCCCTGTGAGCACGGAGATGAGGAGTGTTGCATTGGAGGTCAGGCTGCGTCTTAGTGATGGCACGGCAGAAAAAGGTGAGCGGGAAGGTGAGTGGTCAGGAGCTTGGCACAGGGGGGGCACAAAGTGGGGGGCAGGAAGGGAAGGGATTGGGGCACAGGGGACAGGGGATAAAAGAGCTTGCGAGCCATGGGGACCATGGAGATGAAGAGGAGGGTATCCTCGGTGGTGGTGCAGCCGGACAAGGTGGATGAGCCTGTGGCACCCGGGGTAATACAGGCCCCCCGAAGAAGAAGGCAGCAGAAGGTACCGGGAAGGATAAAAGGTTGCCTTATATGGGCATCCCTGTTAAACGGGAAAATCATATTGTGCCTCCTTCTGATATATATTGGCCTAAGCCCAGTCGCTCTGCGAAGAAAAAACATGTTGCAAAGTTCTGATTTTAGATCGACTTCGCCGCCATTTTAGGATCATCCGCTATTTTGATTTCTGTTTATATGTGAGTCTGTGTTCTAAAATGTTGGACTATGTTTCAAACTTGTAACCGAGCCTTCCCGACCTTTTGAATCTAGTTAATGGTTAGACTGTCCGAGGGCCGAATGTTTAGACTAGGTAATGAGACCTTGTCCCAAACATGACTTGTGGTCTAAGGATTGTCTGCACTAACAAGCTTCATCCTTGAATACACATTGAGGACAATGTAATGCAAATGTCGAGCGTGGACACTGGCAGAACTACATTGTGAGGAGATATGTGCTAAGGCTTAGTGCTAAATCCAGGAATACACTTTGCCATTTGTAACTTGTTGGAGATGCAAACCTATGTAATCCATGTGCCTATTATTGTATGAGCCATAAGTGAACTGGCACAAACTCTAGACCACAGATTATTAACCTGTAGAGGGGATGGACAATAGTTCTGAATTTGTATAAAAAGCAGAATGTCCAGATGTCCAGCACTCTCACTCCTCACTCTGAAGGGCTGGTACTCATTATGATGTATTGAGAGCCAGATAGCTATCTGTATTTTCTGTTTCTTTGTAACTGTACAGTAGATTAAAAGATCTGTGAATCTTTATAGCCCTTGTTTGGTGTATTTCCTTTTGTGGTACTCGGCCTCGATATTTCCTTGCTTTTACAGATGGCGCCCAAATAGGGACCCTCAAGATTGATGCCATCTCGTTGAAGTATTGACGCGGCTATCGGACCGGGATCGGACGGTGAGAAAGGGGCCCCTTCTTGGATGAGACACGATACCTCAACAGTACTGCATGACCCGATCCCTGGACGGTGAGCCTGCGGTCCTATACGGCATCTTGACAAGGGTCCATATATTGAGGCGGGCAGTTTTGCTGAAATCACCAACCATGAGGGTCCTTTGTTGTCCTTAGTTATCTGATCAGACCTCCTTTAGTTCTTTGATCAGGTGAGTCGTGACCCTGATAATTTGTTTTGGCACATTGTTCTCGCGAGTACAATTATTGACCAGGGAATCTGAAATGCCTGAGAAATTGTCTGCCAACTTTAGGGCATTATTCCACAGAGACAGACAATATTTGGAATTTAGCCATCCGGCCCACAGGAGGGGTCGCCGGCTTGTACTATGTTCTGTAAGCATGGCATTGGTAGTATAGTGTTTAATGATATTTGGCACACACAAACTAGACATGCTTCCTAACTTCAGTGGCCAACCGATGGTAGTTTTGAAATTCCTCCTATAGAATATTTAGAGTCTATATTGTTAAAGAAAAAGGCTAGAACTGCAGCATTCGATGTATTGCAAAATTGGAAAAAAGAAGCTATGCAGCAACTTAAAAGTAGAGAGAAACATGTGCACCGTTACATGTCCAACGCCGAAAAAGCGTTGTTGTGTGATCAAAGTAAACAGTCAGGGTCAGTTAGAAATATGGATAGGGCTTTTCAAATTGGTATTCAGAAAATGTATCAGTCTAAAGATTTTCATGTGTCTAATCAATTAATTGACAAACTTCAAAATGAGCGAAGGCCTAGTGCTACTGCGCCACCTCTGTATGTACCTATTCCTGCTGCTTTACCTATTCCTGCTGTCGTTCTTCCTCCCGTAGTAATTCCTGCTCCTCCTATTGTTCCTCCTATTGCTCCTCTTCTTCCTCCGGTTATTGTTCCTCCTTCTCTTGTTGCTCCTCCACTTGCACCTCCGCCTTCGCCTATTGTTACGGGTCTGGTAGATTTGTTTTATGCACCAGTGATAGCACCCTTGTTACCGATTGTACGAGATTTGTCTAGTCTTCCTCTTCTGAGTGATTCTGTAGTTGACAAGGGAGCGGAATCAAAGATTGTAACTCGCAATACAGTGTCTAAATAGAGAAAATGTGATTTGACTGCATGGGCTAGACAGTGCATGGAGAGGGGTGAATAATCTGATTTTTTTGCCACACTCTCTAATCTAGAAAATGTTCCTGAGAAAAATGTTTTTATCGAAGGACTGGGAATTCATTTATGTGTAATGTGGAACAGACTGGATGATGTAGGTCTCCCACAAGAGTTGAGGGATCTGAATGTTTTAGCATATTCAAGAGATACTGCGGAGAAAGTATATGAGCACGTCAAGAGGGTTTTTGAGTATAGAAGGGAGTTAGAAAAGTTACGGAATTAATAAATTGATGGTGATAGTTTGAGCGCTATTTTTGTACAGAAACGGTTCCTTCCTCTTTGTAAGTCGATGAGAGAGGAAACATGAATTTGCACAAAAGATGCAATTAGATGGATTTCAGACATGTCGATATCTCCCGTAGAAGTATATGGCACGTATAGTCAGTATATGCCAGAAATGCAAAGGAAAGTGATACAGGTTATGGTAGAATACCTGCAGGATGAATGTATACAAAGAAAGATTTGTTGTCCCGCAGAATTGTTGAATAACTATAAGAGAGCTTTTTTAACTGACACTCCTTCAGCTGCTTTAGCGCTCGATTTAGCTCTGTTGCTCAGTAAGTGTTCGGAGTTTCCTATATCTCAGTTGCCTATGAGAGAGGTTCCGCCGACATTTGTCCCAAAAGTTGAGGTTCCAGCTAATGCTGCAGCAGGTACAGCTGCCTATGACATTCCTGCTCATTATGTATCACAGTTTGTTCACATCCCGTTCTCAAGACAGGAAGTGAACACCATCAAACAATCCATTCCTGATATTAGAAAGAATCCGACAGGGTTCTATAAAGAGATAGAATCCGTTTTGCAGTTGTCAGTCTTTACTCTGAGCGATATAGATTTGTTATTTCCCGTGCTTCTACCCATTGATTTGTGGAAACAGATTAGGACAGTGGATGATGTTCCAGGGTTAGGGGACACATGGGATAATATGGTTAGACAAGATAGAGATAGACCAGCTGACGAGAGACCGCCACAGGTAATACTGACTTTGCCTGATAGAATAGTGACGAAACTAAAAGCCATAATTCCTGAGAGAAGGATTATTTGGGACAAACTTACTGCTAGTGTCCAAGGGAAGTCTGAGGGTGCTACCGAATTCTTTAATTGGTTTGAACAAGTGTTTTCATATTTCAGTGGACAGGATTTGAGCACAGAGTCTGGAAAATGATTGTTTGTAGACAAATTTGTGCGTGGATTGTTGCCTGATATCCAGTCGCAAATTATGACTTCTGAGAGCACATGGCAAGCTAAATCTCAGTGTGAAGTATTGCATATGGCTCAGTACTATGAAAACCGAGTCAATAATGAAAAAGAGAGAATCGAAAAGAGAAAGGGAGACCTGAAAAATAAAGTTCTATTGCAACAGACTTTTAGAGGCCCTAGAGGGGTTAATACACAGTTTAGGGGACAGTATGATCCACAGGGTAATGTGCCACTGGATGCTGTACATGCAAACCTATGTGATTATTGCTGGCAAGAGGGTCATTGGCGAGCACAATGACCGATCCTCCAGCAGAGGTCGAATAACACATTTGGTACCATAGGTAGACGATCCAGAGGCCGCCCAGGGGCAGGGGGTCCTGGTAGTCGTCAGTTTTCTCAGAATTCACAACCTTTTCACAGGACAATCAGTCTCCGAGTGTGGATAATAGAAACATTTTTGATCATCCTTCTACTGCATATCTCTCTGAAGTTCTTCCTTTTGATGACATCTTGTTTTGCTAGGATTGCCCGAAGCAGGGTTTGGAACCAACGCATATTTCCGTTAATCAGAAAGGTCCCTACGTTGAAATGATAGTGGGAAATAGGAAACATCCATTCTTGATAGATACAGGACCACAGAAGTGTTCCATTGACCATTCACGGGTTCCAAACATTCCACTGTCAGGGCAAACCAATGTTTCTATAGGGTTTTCTGGTACACCAGTAGTTTGTCTGGTTTCTTCACCAGTACCGATTACCTTGGGTCCATTTACGTATCACTGTCCATTTCTTTTGACAACGAACTGTGGAGAGAAGTTGTTGGGGTTGAATCTGTTGAAAGAATTAAATGCGGTAAGTCATTGTTCTTCGGACGGAGTGCGTTTGACGATTTCACCACAGCAGCTTTCTGTCTCTCAGTTCCTGACTAGACCTTTGCCGCCAGAATTTAATGATGTTCCGGAGTGTTTATGGGCGATTGATGACAATGATGTTGGTGTTCTATAAATTGACCCCGTTAAAATCATTTTGAAACACGGAGTAAAATTGCCAGGTATTTCTCAGTATAAGATTTCGGTTGATGGTGAGCAAGCTTTGAAGTGTATAGTTTCTGATTTTGTACACCGCTGGGTAATTGAGGAAATTGCAGGTAGTTTGTGCAATAGTCCGATTTTGCCTGTGTATAAGAAAGGCTATAATGCAATTCCTTTTCGTTTTATCATTGACTTACGCGCTATCAATAAGATTGTTGCTCCACAATTCCCTATTGTGCCTGATGTGACGACAGTACTAACCATGATCCCAGCTTCTGCCACTCACTTTAGTGTTGTAGACCTTAAGAATACTTTCTTTAGCATTCCTATACTCAAGGATAGCAGATACCCGTTCGCGTTCACTCTAGGGCGACGCTCGTTTACATTCACCCATGCGCCACAAGGTTACACTGAAAGTCAAAGCATTTATAGTAGGGCTTTGAAAGAGCAGCTTGATACACTCGAGTTGCCTACCACTTGTACATTGCTTCAATATGTAGATGATCTTCTTTTAGCTGCTAACTCAGAAAGTGCCTGTAAGGAGGGCACCGTATTGTTGCTTATTCACCTAGCAAAACAAGGTCTTAAAAAGTTTCAATATTGTCGACAGGAGGTCGCCTATTTAGGGTATCTCCTGTCAAAGGAGGGAAGAAAGTTGACGCCTGAACAGATTAGAGGAGAAGGAGTTTGCCTCGCGTCCGAAGGTGCCGGTCATGATTGAGAATTGAACGTCAGATTTTATTATTTATGCAAGAATTTACTCTGAGAAGTTCCCAGAGAGGTGCGTAGCACTGTTGAAATACTTGGATGTGATAAGGAAGGCATTCCCAAGTTTTGGAGGCTTTGCGTGGGTAAGATATGATGAGGATTTTAAGGCAAGGATGGCAGAGGACAGCCAGGCAATGGATGGCACCGAAAATACCAGCTCCAATGTTACACACAGCCAGCAGTTTACCTGTGACTTACCGGCCCTTTCTTGGTTGCCCTGACCTGGAGGGGACCGGGGTAGGAGGCAGAGGTCAGCCCGCAGCAGCATGTTGGGTCTTCGATAAAGAATGCTGCACGAGGACAATGTGCAAATTTAAGCACGAGTGCAGCAGATGTGCAGGTCAGCATCTGATTACGCAATGTTCCAAGCAGGGGACAAAGGGAAAGGGCGAGGAGCAGGGTAAGGATTTAGGGCGGGGGAGGCGGGTAAGTCGGGTACGCCAGTTAAAGTTGTGGTTCTGGAGGTGTGCCTCAGTTTACCGAAAAGGGTGGGGGGGCAAAGGTTTGGGGAAAGGTTTCAAGTGGGTTTTAGGTAAGTTATCAAGGTCCTGGGAGGAGGTGGATGCAGTTCATAGGTCGTATGTCAAAGCTATGTGGACAAAGAGTTGCCAAAGGGCTGGGCGTTTTCAGGTGCTTGGTTGCGCATTTTAGCTTTGTGGGTGCAACAATGTTTTTAATGGCAGTTTGGGCTAGGTGGGGGGTGCATTAGTGGGACGATCCCAACGGAGCGGGCGAGAACGGGAATGCTGGGAGATGTCGAGGTCAGCAGACATTAAGGCAGGAATGGGTAGTGCCGGTGTGGTGGGATATAACGGAAGAGCCGGTGGGTGGGGTTGACCTTTATAAGGAGGGTGTTGAAGGCTGTGGCAGGGCCCTCATGCTTTCCGCACAACAAGGTGAGCAGGCTTGTGGGGGTGACTTCAGGGGGGGATAGCGGCACGAAAAATAATAATGAGAGACGGACAGAGGTTAAGTGGGTATTGCAAGTTTGAGTGTCCGGTAGTGGCACAGTTTGCATGTTGGTAGAAGACATGGCATGCAAAATGGCGGGAACTCAGTACTCACATCAAAGATGAAGTTGGCGGGTGGGGTCAAAGAAAATTGCAAGTCTGGCTTGGATTATTTTAGGTATTTACTGGGGGCAAAAAGGGGTATATCAGAGTTGGGGCTCGAGGAACGAGCAGAAGAAGAGCAGCACTCAGAGGGATAAGTGCGCCAAGAGGATACGTGAAGTGGCACGTTATGTGAATTGGACTGCATGGACGGGATTCGCGTTCGCCCCTGGTGCAGAGGGTGGGATCAGCAATGTGAGCAGTGGCATGGACGGGGTGCAGGCTGGCCCCTGTTGCAGTGGGGGGGAACAGCAATGAGGGTGGACTGCATGTACGGGGTGCACAAGGGCCCCTGGTGCAGTGGGGGAAGTATGCTGATATGGACATAAGGTGCTGGAGGGTTGGAAAAGCGAGAACAGGAGGGGAACAGGATAGCAGAGTGAGGGTTATAAGGGAGAAAATGGGCATTTATCTGAATTAGGTGGATAAAGATGAGCAGATCAAAGGCAAACCAAGAATAAAAGGGCTGTGGGGTGTTCCTGGAGGAGTATTTAGGTGTTGTGCCCAGTGAGGTTGGATTTATCTTGGGGGGACATATGGGGGAAAAGAAAGTCTGGCCTTGTAACACGAGGGTGGGCTGGCAGAGTCGGCAGCACAAGTCTTGGTAGTTGGAAGGAGGGCTTTGGTGGCCTTGGGGGAGAGAGCAGAGGTTTGGAAACTCATTCTTTCAGGAGGTGGCAGGCGGCATTGGAAGGCAGAAGAATGGGCCTAGCTGAGAAGGGAGGAAAAAGGGGGGCACTGGTGTTCGGGGTACAGGGGTTAAAGCAGGGTGTTTTGGGAATTGGGCTGGTTAGGAACGGGGGCAAGAGCAAGGGGCACGGGGGTGGGGGTTGGCAGTGGCAAAGAGAATCTCATAACAATTTTGTTTTGCAGATGGCGGCCCGGAGGAGTGATGAGTTGCCGCAGATATGGAAATGTGGCCATTCAATTGTAAAGGGGCAGGGAAAGAGGGGAGAAAACGGTTTGTTTGTACACAACTGGGATGCAGTTACAATGGTGCCTTAGTGAGATAGTGGGTGATAGGGAGGCTTAGGTGGGACCAATTGCTGCCATTGCTAATGAGAGGGAGGGAGCATCATGGGGTTTCCAGAGGGAATAATAGTGCATGCAGTGGAGAATGACTTTGTAAATGTCACAGGAGTATTATTGTTAAGGAAAATAAAAGGGGAACTTAGCTGGTTTGGGGAGATATGGCTCAAGGTAAAGGGTTTTGGACAAGTTATTGCTGAGAAGGGTTAGGAGGGGGCGGTGAATGAAGGGGCAGTGGGAAGGACAAGGAAGAGGTTTAACAGGTAGATGGGGAAGTTTTGTGGTGCGCTGGGGGCGGAAATGCTGGAGCCTAGGGAAATAATTTATTAGGATTTTGGGTATTTGAGAGGACAGAGTGCATCTATCGGTATAGGGAAACAGCTAATACTTAGTGGATGCAGCGTTGGCGGTGCAGGACATAATAAAAAATTGGAAGTAAAGGAAATGCTAGGTTGGGTGGGGCAGAAAGAACACCCCAGGGGAGGGTTTTTCTGGTGCTGGGGACATGGCCCTTTGGAGGAGGGGTGGGGAAAACACAATGGGGTACTAGCGCGGTAAAGGAAGGGGTTGGGGCTGTTTGCATGAACGGGCTACCACGGGGGTACAAAGAGGGGGAACAGGTATTGAAGAAGGAGGGGTGTGGCCTTCGGGAGAAAGAGGGAATGAAGGTTGAGAGGATTTTAAGGAGATGGAACGGAGCAAGGGATAGGAAGGGAGGATTTTGAAATCAATTGCGGGGGAATGGAAATGGTTTATTTATGTAATTGTTTGGCAATTGTTAAAATGGTTATGTAGTCTGTAAGCCAGGGAGCCAGGGTAGCGTTTCTTTGTGAGCTGTCGCTTGTCA
Organism: Ambystoma mexicanum; assembly: GCF_040938575.1. Lineage (NCBI taxonomy): Eukaryota > Metazoa > Chordata > Amphibia > Caudata > Ambystomatidae > Ambystoma > Ambystoma mexicanum. The sequence goes on along the minus strand of NC_090930.1, from coordinate 1,289,470,768 downwards.
AATTAAGGCAAACATTTCCACCTTAAAGCGAGTCTGGGTATTGTCTGAGGAATTTGGGCCTGAACACTGCCTTATGCTCGACAAAGAACATGTTGTCCAGTAAACTGAGTTGTTTCCCCAAAGCGTTTAGCCTACTGCCACCCAACAACATTACAATGCAATTGGAACTCAGGGAAGTAGTTGGAAAGTGTGTTTTATAAGCAGATTACACCCCAAGCCCAATTACCACCTAAGGGAATCTGGCCACCGCAACACCATAGGAATCCTCAAGGGTTTCTGGCAGGGTACAGTGACTGATTGGGCAGCAGCCTCTGGACTGTATCCTCAACTGGAAACTTGCATACTGAATGCCCCGGTAATGGAAGTGTTTTCAGAGTCACCCCATTTTTTGTGCAATTGAACTTGCATTTGTGGATGAGCACTTTTCAGTGCTGATCTGTGGTTACACCAGTGCTTGGATTGTTCACTTGCAGCCTGAAGGATCCCCTCGCCACTTGTCTGTGCTGTGAGGTGGCCTTACTTTGGCACAAAGTAATGTGCAACAGCAAAGGTGCCATAGTATTATGGCAACACCCATGTCAGACACACAACTTCCTACACAGGAACCCTAAGCAATGTAGTGATACAGTATATTATCAGAATATCACACAATGCCCGCTACCTCTTTATGAATGTCAGGCTTGCAACATATCCTAGAATGTTTCAACAGAGCCATAGAATCCCATCCTACCAATGTATCTACGAATATATTAACATCTCACAAAACATCCATCATATAACCGCACACTATGTGCTATTAACTGCCTATTGAACTTATGATGCAAGACATGTTTATAACATCCCTTCCTTTCTGCAGTCACGATCTATGGTATGCCTTAAAAGAACCACATGAGCTGTCACAAAACATGCCCTTTCCCCTTCTACATCACTAATGTCTGCATTTCCCAGGCAGGGGTACCATTTGCCAACCTCCAGACAAGCCGGGCATTCTGAGACCGCTTGGTGATTTTGCACAGTTGAACCCTTGTAACATAACATAACATTGCCAAAAAAAACAAAAAAACGCAGAACTTTTTTGAATACTACACAACATGCCCTGATGGACTCTAGTGACTTTAGAACATCTGAACTTTACTTGCCGTATCACTCAGAGTGATGTAAACAAGCAAGAAAGGCCACCTTCTGCACTTGATGCTCGTGGAAGGAACCGCTGGTCTGTTCATGAATTCTTTACAGCATTCGTTTCCTTCCCAATGCTTTTAGGCACGACATGTCAGGAACTGGACATGTGCCTTAGCCTGACTGCCTCTATTTGTAAACAAGTCTGCACAACATGAACACATTAGTGTCACTTCCAGGTAAATTCAGTGTTATGAAATTACAAATGTATCTAGCATGGAACAATTTGACAAAGCCCTACTGCAATTCATTATTCATAGTAGATTTTTCAAAATTGACAACCTGGAAAGTTTTTCATCCGTGCATCCTCAAAAAGCGACATAAGTGGCAGTAAGCTCCTAAAGTGATGTGACTCTGACCTTCACTTTGCAACTGTGCGTCTGCTGCACTTCCGGCCTGCTCCCTCTTGTGTCAAGTTCGCTTTGAAAGAAAGAACACGTCATTTTTTTCCAGGCAGAGTAATCAATGTACAACATCGGTTTTACACTTTCAGTGTGCAATTCCAAAGACACATAATTTGTATCATCTTTTGGTTTAGTCTGCCTTTCTTAAATTAAATACAATACACTCATTTTCATAAGCTTAACAATAATGATAAACATCTGTAGTAGGATCAACATAGGTAATTTTTGCTTATTAAAATGCCAACCTGCTGGTGTGACCAAGACAAATCTACGCTGTCAAAGCAGGCCTATAAAACGAGTTCCAGGCCTCTAACCTTCAACACAACACAGAATAAGTGAGTGGTCCAAGGACCTTGACATTTATAGCGAGGCAGGGAAATACATGCCTATTGATGGGCAGCGACACCGATCATCGTTCATAGCTTCCTTTTAGAGATGGCATTAACATTGCCTGCCTGCTGTCAGTCTCAACAATGATCGCTGCCAGGGGACAGGCTAATGGCACCCGGTCCCCAGTGCCAAATGCCGGTTGTTGCACTGATACTATCGACATAATTCAGTCACTGTCAGGGTCCATTCGCATCTCCTTCATTCTTGGTAGAGAGCCAGATGTGCCTTCTGCATGCTTAACTATGTTTAGATATATGTGTGTGCGAGTGTGTAAGGTTCATGGCCATGTATGCATGTGCGCAATGGGCGCGTGTGTCTGGTAGGGCAATGACCATCTATGTATGTGCACTGCATGTGTATTTGTATCTGGTAGGTCTGTGACAATGCATTTATGTATGTGTGTATGGGTGCTGCATGTCTCTCTATGTGGACTCTCTCTCCGATAGGGAAGTGTGTTGCATGTATTTGGATGTCTCTCTGGGTTGATGATGTCGAGTGGGCTGTCTGTCCAACCATTAAAAGTTTTACCCAAAAAGCGGTCCTGGTATGAAGAATTGTACAGGTGGAGCAAAGTCCCAGAGGGATGATCTGAGACTGGGGCGAGGATATAGTTGTAGAAGAAAAGTATTCAGCGGTGGCCGTTTACGACACGGCGGCCATCATTATAATAAATCCCTATAGATTCTGCATACTTTTTGAAGATGTAAAAAACAGGCAGAAATCCATAGGCATTGAAGCTTCTCCACCCACATAAAAATCAAATGTGGGTGGGACGCAGCAGCAACATTTGTAGGGCATATTTCCAGCCCACTCTGTCAGGGGAAATTGCCCAAAGCAGCAGAGATGTGAGAAACACTTGAACGTCTTGTTTACACATGATGTATTGGCCTAAACCCCTTCAAGGCCCATTGAAATGAGATTGTATATAATGTTAGCTATTACATACTTCCCTAAAAGGTATACCAGTATTAAATGCTATGTTAAATGCTATGTTTTAAGGACATTTCCCCTCCACATCCATCTAATATATGCCGCTAAACCCAATACATGTATGGACAGCGCTCCCTCACATCTTAAGTTAGGTTTGTGCTCAATAGATTACCAAATTAAAATAAGAAATACCAAATGCAAATATGTACCAAAACATTACAGATTATTCATATAGTCAAACAGCTACTTCTTAAGTCTACAGTGTTTCAAACTCAAAACTGTTTTAAAGAAAGATGTCACCCAAAGGAAGAACAGGGCAAAATAGACTCTCTGTAAAGCCATGACAGGGCAGAGGTTGTTATGTGTAATGTAGTTCATATGTCCATCAGCACTAGCAAGCTTAGTCAATGGTCAAAGATCATGGGAGTTGTTGTCCAAAATATCTGGAGTGCCACACATTGCAGGACCCTCATTACAGAGGCACTAGAACGCATGTTGGCTCACTGGGTTTCTTAATCGGAATAAGTGTTTTGGGAAGAGTCACTCACTCTATTTCAGTTAGAGGAATTGCTGTTTCTGGAAATTAAAGCAATCGATAAATGTAATCTCCACAGATTCCAGAACATTCAGGCAACTGCACTAATTTTTACATAGCTCAAATTGTTTTCATTCTGCTTCGAGAGGTCCCAGAAGAATAGAGCTGAAAATGCAGAGAACACGGAGACCCCACATGTGGATTTTCATGTCTATGAGTAGGAGCCTAATGTCTAGTGGGACTCTCCCCATACAGCTTAGTGCTACTGGAAATACACATCACAGAACAAAGCAGGTGAACGGGAAAACACACTTCTTTCCACAGAGTTGATTGGGCAATGAGATAAAGCAGTCATTTGTACTATTTTGCAGGCCCACCTGTCCTCAGAGAAAATAAAATAAAGGCTGAATTGCATAAGCTTTCAAATATCCCATAATAATGGTGTGTGTCGCTCAGCAAAAAATAACAGTTCAGAGCAAACCCCTACATTGTCATGTGGAGCATGACTTCCCCTTTCTCACATAGATCATGACTTCTTCATTCCTACATGGAGCATGACTTCTCTCATGTGTAACATGTCTTCTCCACTCTCACATGGAGAATTACTCCTCCATTCTCGCATGGAGTATGACGCCTGCTTGCTCACATGGAGTATGACCTCTCCATTCTCACATGGAGATTGACTCCTCCATTCTCACGTGGAGTATGACCCCACCTGAGAATGACATGGAAGCAGTTTAAGTACATTTGATTGGTTGATTTCTCCATTTGTCATCACAGTGCTATTCACAGGTTCCATGTAGAAGATGTATGACAAATATATGGTACACTAGCCCTGGAGGAGCAATTATAGGATGTCCAAAGACGGCCTCCAGCATCCCTTGTGATGGAAGCAATGTCTGTATTTTCCACAAAGATGTTTTCGTTTATGCTGTTACATTTGTTATATAGGCCTCCAGAAGAGAACTCAATCAGTGCAGTAGGGACTCATAGCTTATGGTCATAACGTATGTACGAAGCCTTTAAGGAAAACGTACTGGCGGCGTTAAGGCAGCCTTTGTCCTGACCTGAATGCTAACTTCGCCAATCCTTTCGACTCCCCTGCAGTCTCCTCATTTAAAATGTGCACCAACTAACTTGTTAAATGCCCTCTAATGATGTGTTTACACTTAACTCTGCTTTTATGAAAAATATCTAAATACCAACCTCTCTCGGGTGTGTGTATGATATAGATGATCTATCTGTTGACAACATTATTTTTGTAAACACCTTTTGGCAATTTCAAACATAGGCCCTCATTACAAGTCATGCGTTAAGGGTTTAACGGCGCCGTCGGCGCCGTTAACCCTTAACGCCTGATTCACACTTTAACGCCTGCTTTTTGCAGGCGTTAAAAACCAAGGCGCTAAGCGACCTTGGTGCTAATTACGGCGCCATAATTTACGGTGCCGTAATTAGCGCCTTCCCCATCCCCATAATCCCCTATGGGGCAAAAATGGGGAAGGGCAAATGGTGAATGGGGAATTACCGCCCCACTCACCTTGGAATGGGGCGGTAATTCCGCCATCCACCATGGCGGAATCCGGCATGGACCATGGTGCTAATAGCACCATGGTCCACCGCCTGACTTGTAATGAGGGCCATAGTGTTTAAAGGTATGTTGAAAGATCATATCTTATACGCACTATTCTTTATCACTGGACATTGCATTTCTGTTAGGACCTACTAAATATGGCAGCCGCCCTGCTTCTAGCAAATCTATTTTCCTGCAGTAATGAAATCATTAATGCACTCAAGTTATCTTATTGTTTAGGTCAAGGGTGCACAACATACGGCCCGTGGGCCAGTTGCGGCCTGCCATGCTGTTTCTTCCGGCCTGCGAGGCACAAAGACTTTCCTAATGGAGGGCGGCCTGCAAGCAGCATCGGCCCCCCTCCATTGGGAAAGTCTTTGTTGTCTTCCGGGCCGGACAAAACACTGGCCGTCATTGGCTCAGCACACACGCACCACGTCACTCCTACGAGCCACGTAGTGCGTGTGTACTGTACCAATGGAGTGCCAGCACTACGGCTGACGTGGCCAGTAAGGCTTGATGCCGGAAGGAATTTCAGCCTTTCTTGCCACGCCAGACGTAGTACGATTCCACTTACCTCACCAGCGTTCCAGCTTACCTGCCTTCCAGCACTTCTCCGGTAAGTGGTCTGTGTTTGTGTGTCGGGTCTGTTCTGCTGTATGTTTGTGTTGTGTATGTTGAGATGGGGGGGTTGAGGGGTGTGTCGGATGTGTATGAATGTTTGTTTTTGAGTGTTTGTGTTGTGTATGTTGAGATGGGGGGTGGGGGGGGTGTCGGATGTGCATGAATGTTTGTTTTTGAATGTTCGTGTTGTGTATGTTGAGATTCATGTACGGGTTCATGCTTCAGAGTTTGTGTGCTGAGTTGGGGGGGTTGGGTCTTTATGGGTGCATGCTTGAGAGTGTGTGTGCTGAGTTGGGGGGTGGAGGGTTCGGGTCTGTATGGGTTCATGTTTGAGAGTGTGTGTGCTGAGTTGGGGGGTTCTGGTCTGTATGGGTGCATGTTTGAGAGTGTGCTGATTTGGGGGTTGGGGGTTCTGGTCTGTATGGGTGCATGTTTGAGAGTGTGTGTGCTGATTTGGGGGGTGGGGGGTTCTGGTCTGTATTGGTGCATGGTGTATGCTTGAGAGTGTGTGCTGAGTTGGGGGTGGGGGTTCAGGGCTGTATGGGTGCATGTTTGAGAGTGTGTGTGCTGAGTTGGTGGGTGGGGGGTTCGGGTCTGTATGGGTGCATGGTGTATGCTTGACAGTGTGTGTGCTGAGTTGGGGGTGTGGGGGGTTCGGGTGTGCATGAATGTTTGTTTTTGTATGTTTGTGTTGTGTATGTTGAGATGCATGTATGGGTGCATGCTCCAGAGTTTGTGTGCTGAGTTGGGGGGTTTGGGTCTGTATGGGTGCATGTTTGAGAGTGTGTGTGCTGAGTTGTGGGGTGGGGGGTTCGGGTCTGTATGGGTGCATGTTTGAGAGTGTGCTGATTTGGGGGGTTCGGGTCTGTATGGGTGCATGCTTGAGTGTGTTTGGGGCATAGTGTTTGGTTGGGGGTGAGGGGGCCGTGGGGCAAAGTGTTTGGTTGGGGTGAGGGGGCCATGGGGCATAGGGTTTGGTTGGGTGTGAGGGACAGGGGGCATAGTGTTTGGTTGGGGGTGGGAGCCATGGGGCATAGTGTTTGGTTGGGGGCGAGGGGGCCATGTGGCATAGTGTTTGGTTGGGGGTGAGGGACAGGGGGCATAGTGTTTGCTTGGGGGTGAGGGACAGGGGGGATAGTGTTTGGTTGGGGTGAGGGGGCCATGGGGCATAGTGTTTGGTTGGGGGTGAGGGGGCCATGGGGCATAGTATTTGGTTGGGATGAGGGTCAGGGGCATAGCGTTTGCTTGAGGCATGGGGGCCATGGGGCATAGTGTTGGTTGGGGGTGGGAGCCATGGGGCATAGTGTTTGGTTGGGGGTGAGGGAGCCATGGGGCATAGTGTTTGGTTGGTGGTGAGGGACAGGGGGCATAGTGTTTGCTTGGGGGCTGAGGGACAGGGGGCATAGTGTTTGTTTGGGGGCTGAGGGACATGGGGCATAGTGTTTGGTTGGGGGTGAGGGACAGGGGGCATAGTGTTTGCTTGAGGCATGGCGGCCATGGGGCATAGTTTTTGGTTGGGGGCTGAGGGACAGGGGGCATAGTGTTTGCTTTGGGGGTGAGGGACAGTGGGCATAGTGTTTGGTTGGGGGTGGGAGCCATGGGGCATAGTGTTGCACTCCAAGAGTGAACTAAATAATAAAGCTAAAACAGGCACAGTTAGGAGATGTACATCCTTTGCTTTTTTGAGGAAACCTGACTCAACAAAGGCCATACTCCTCTTGGGCAACCCAAACAGCAAACTATAGCAGTCCAAAATAACAGAATCTCCAATCAAGGGTCAATAATATATATATATATATATATAACTTAATTAAACAGACGATATACAATAACTAAATCGAAATAAATGATAACATTGGAAAATGTGTAGTACAAAATGTAAGTTTGAAATGCAATAAAAATCATTACCCCTCAAAAACATATTCTTTTTCCATGTGTTTAATACAAATTGGGGGTTAAAAAAGCCTCCTGACATGTCCCGCCTACCGCCCCGCCCACTTTTACTTTTCGGCCCACTGTAGCCCTCATGTAAGGTACTTTCAGCCCTCTGTCAAAATCAGTTGGGCACCCCTGGTTCAGGGTATCTTTTGGGTGACCATGTCTCAACGTGATGATTCACTATAAATACCTTTCTGTAAGATTGAATAACATGGCCGTCCCAAGATGGCCATACCATGGATGAATTCGGCAGTCTGGACAACTAGTCTGGACAACTAGTCAACAGTTTGGACAACTAGTCTTTTGGGTGACCATGTCTCAACGTGATGATTCACTATAAATACCTTTCTGTAAGATTGAATAACATGGCCCTCCCAAGATGGCCATACCATGGATGAATTCGGCAGTCTGGACAACTAGTCAATTCGGTTCTAGTCAGAACCGAATTACCAGTGTTGATATTTCAGATAAAAAGTCTTGAACTAAAAAGATGTACAATCTGAGTTTCAAATACAGGGTTTAATAGTTAATTTTAAAAAAACAGATGAAATCAGAAGACATCAGTGAATAAACATGTGGGAGAAAAGAAAGTGAAGAATCCAAACTAATGTCTATTCCCTTTATTCATTCTATGCTGTTGATGAAGCAGCGCTAATCTGGGACACAAAGCATCCGAAATACATTTTTAGGAGACGTACTACACATGTGCTAATTTTCAATAATTTAGAAAATCTGAATTAGCACACAGGTTGGTGTGAGCAAATAATCTGTGTTTTATTGCAGGCTTTACTACTTATAAGCCAGCATCTGATCAAGTAGTTGATTGCCCCTGGCCTCCCGGCATGCCTTGTTCTGCCTGCCATTCACCACACACTCCCATATCCATTCCCTGCCACTCAATCCTAAATAACCCTTTTACACACCACTGTTTCTGATAGAGTCTTAAAGACTCCTTCTGAAATGCCATCCACCTCATCTCAAGCCCTGCCAGTGCCATGGAGATTGAAGGGGTAGGGGAGGGCTCTACACAGAGCCCCCGGTCGCCATTTTGATGGCATCCATCTTATTAGTCGTTTTTCTTTGAAGGCAACAAACCTGCAGCAATCTTTCCATGCCCCATTTGCTGTTCACTAAAATGACGTGGCTTTCAGTACAAATTCTATTTCATTGGGGTGCCAATGGCAATAAAGCCTTTGAGGAGATACTGTACCAGCCGGTAACACACTTTTGAGCACAGGTTTTTTTTTTCCTGTACACAGCACCAAATATACAGTAATGTGTATGTGAGAAAAACTTTTACAACTAAGTGACATGGGTATTTATCAACACGAACTGACCACTATCCTGGTGCTGGCCAGTGACCCAAGCAGTTGTCTTGGCCAAGTCCACAGCCTAACTTGTTATTAAGGTAATCAATGTTTTCATAAGCTAACTTATAAATGGTGTTATGTCTAATTCCATCATTGATGTAATCAGTTATATACAATGTAATTAGTGTGGTCACAAGTAATGGCATCTGTGATGTTATTTGTAATGTCATCAGTGTTCTCATGCAACATGTACTTAGTGATGTCATCAGTGATGTGATCTATGATGTCATTGTTGTGTTCATAGGCGGCGCAACAGGGGGAGCGAAGTTAAGGTAGTTTTAGCTGAATTTAAGGGGTATTGTTGTGTTACGTTCTCAACTTAACGTCCCTGCAACAAAAGTTGTTTCCTTGAATTCAAAAGGTTTTGTTACAATGTATTGCTCATCTTAATGTCCCTGCAACTAAAGTGTTTTTCTTGAATGTCAAGGGTTTTGTTATTCAATAGATTTTTTAAATGCTACCATACCACAAGCCATGGCCTTTGGCCATGGCTGGCGGGCATGGCCAAACACTACCAAACCACGAGCCCAGGCCCACGTCCATTGCAAGTGGGCACTGCCATTCTATATTTTAAAACACTCAACCCATCGCTCAAAGACCTTCATCAATCACAAACTAATTTTTCGCTGTTTTGACAGTGGTATTGTTGTGTATAAATTATTGCAGGCTTTGAGAAATCACAATGATTTTAGGCAATCTGCAGTGAGATAAATTTATTTGCCAATGGACAACACACTTTGGTTAAGCAGAGTGCTCCAAGCCCCTCCTTTTATGGCCGGTCTCTTGGTGACTGTTGTGAGACATCACACAACCCCAAAGAAAACACATTTAAGCAGCACGGAAGCAGGAAAAAAAATTACCAGCTGCAAGCACAACATACACCCAGGTACTTTCTGCACCCATAGCGAAAATCAAAAGCTGGCACCCATGAAGTGAACATATATCTTAAATGAAATATACAAATGTACTACATTTGACCTTCCGCTTAGAAGAAAGTGTGCAAGACAAACTAGCATTGGACTTTTAAAAAAAGTAATGAACACTAGAAAAATAACCCAAGAGAGGAAATGTTCAGATAAATATGCTGGCAAAGTATAAAAGTGGCTCACCTTTTAAACCCAACAAACTATTGTGAAATATTCACTGGTAAACAAAATCCCAATACGAAACAAGTGCTTGTGGTCTCGTGGGTAAGTGTCTGCACTGGGAACATTACTACCTGAGTAAAATCCTGGTAGAAAAATACTTCAGCAGGCTGGCCACTTCCTCACTTTGAAGCTAAGCAAGGTCTGTCCTGGTTATTGCATGGATGGGAGACCTGGTTGGCAATCATGCACTGGTCATTATTTTTCACTGCTGATGTCACTATAGCTGTAAAATTATCTTTAAAAAAAACTAACCACGGGTACTGAAATACACATACCCTTGGCTATCTGTAGTCCTTTATAGCCTCGGATATAGCGGCAAATATCGGACAAACAACTGAAAAAAGTGTTCATGCCCTCCCATTCCCTGCCCAAGTGCCCCCTCATCTGTGCCAGTTCCCACCACTCCCAGGATGCCCTTGTCACCTCCCCTGCCCTCTCCCCCACAACACACACTGTTTCTGTGAGGCAGTTTGCCTTGAGATGTCAGTTTTACACAGCTATAGCTGAGGATACAGAAAGCTTTGTGTTGCAAACTCAGTCCCTACACCCCTTCCAACTCCCAAATTTCACTTGATGCCATTTAGCCACCACCCACTGCTTGCCTGATGGCATTTGCATGTTTTTTGACCTGCAAATAGCTTTTTTCCTGTGTTTCATTTTCCCATATCCACAGCTATAACCTCAAATGTCTTTCGCATCAAGAAAAAAAATCAAGATGAGGCTTTTTCATTTCTGAAAACCATGATCCTGCAATGCACCATGGGATATATAACTATCAATTTTTCAGAAGGGTGCACCCCTTACTCTGTCAAATCTTTAAATAACTACTTCATGGTATAACCCCAAACCATGCATGAATCGCGAGTCAATGCTTCATGCACAAGTTGTTTCGGACCTAGTCGAAATCTGTCCAGCAGTTTGGGATATGAGCTTTGGCAAGAATGACTTTGTTTGTCTATGGGAAAATGAATTGGAAGTAGGCCGCATTTCAGGATTTTTTTTAATGCATCTTTAGGAAACTTTGCAGTGTGGGGGGGGGTGCAAGTCCCTAATCTCTTCCAAAATTTTGGTCAAATACGTTGCTCGAATCAAAAGTTATTAACAATAGAAGGGGTTTCCTATGGGAGTCCGACTCACCTTAACTATAGGATGGCTATCGCTGCCCTATAATTCAGTGAAAACACTTTGTTAAAGGGACATTATGGTTAAATTGCACTAATAGAAACATATGAAATCCAGTGAAAACACTTTGTTAAATGTTAAAGTGACGTTATGGTTAAAAGTAAAACCGAAAAAAACACAGAAATTCACCAGTTATGGTAACTTTAGCAACCACTGTGCTAAGACTAACACCCAGGACATCAAAGATGACATCACAAATTTCATTGATGACATCACTGATGACTTCACATATCTAGTCCACTTGTTTTTGTTCACTGACATTTCTAGGCCAGGTGTTTTTGTTCACTGAAAGTCAGAATATGAAAATTGAAAAGGTGCGATATATCTAGATGTAAACCTTCTTGTATGTCCTTAAAGTACTCTCATTAGGATTTGGTCTCAGCTCATGGTGCATATACATGGGGCAACAAACAGGCCTCAAACACACAATTCATTTGTGTACATGAAGATGAACTTTAATGTTATTGACATTTTCTGCTGATGTTGTTTCTTTCTTCCTTTAGTTTCCCTCTATTTGCCTCTGATTTGTATGCATTGGAGGTCTGCATATGTATTGTCTGTACCTACACAAGTGTGTAGTAAGTGTTGAATTGTCACCTATTTATTCCATGAGTAACATTACTGAAAACTCTGATAAGGTAGCATTCATTATTTTACTATGCAAATTAACTGATAAAAAAATATTGTACTTCTATGGTGCATGCTGCGGCCATTGCCTAACTGTATGTATGATTAGGATTATGTATATACAACAGCAAACCAGTATAAAGTTTTGTTTAGATGAGTACATTCTTTAATTAATTAAGTAGTTCATGATAAGTCTCCTGATCACCCCTGACATCTTATTGCAAACATTAAAATCCAACCCCTTACAGGGACTTTTTATCAAATGTTATTGTATATTTGATGTCATCAGTGACATTTGTGATGTCATCTTTGATGTCCTGGGTATTAGTCTTAGCAGTGCACGCTGGTGGCGCCAGTTATAGTTGCTTAGCATACCATAATTGGCACAATTCTGGGGGTTTTCACTTTTACTTGTAACCTTAATGTCCCTTTAACAATGTTTTTTCACTGAATTTCAAAGGTTTTCATTAGTGCAACTTAACCATAACGTCCCTTTAACTCACCTCCAATTTAGCAGAAGTAGAGCCTGCGGACAGTTCGAAAGTCCGCTGACATCAGGTAGCATTCACAAAGCCCAGAAGCACAGGGGAGAACAAAAAATGTTCTACCCTTCAACCAACAAACACATATACATAAAAGAACATTACTTACATGTATAGACCCAAAATATACCTTTTTGTACTAAATCATCATTTGAAAATGTACACATTTTTTTTTCATTTAGCACACAATATTATGGAATGCGCCAAGCACAAACTATAACCGTACACCTCAAAACATCACGTCAGTATAACTCTTCATACAGACTCACATACCCCAGGTGCTCATTCAAAACAACCTCTTACAAAATAGTAAGTACAGTATTTATTTCTCTATTAATACCATTGATCATATAAACATTACTTATAAGCAAACTGCACTATTTTCTTAATTTCACAGAAATGGCAAACACACTTGAGTGGTTGGAAGAAAACTTCCCAATAGAAGAAACGAGTGATGATGACATCTCTAATGGTAAACAATACATCTAAAATATAAACAAATAATGTCATTTATACAGAGCTCAGTGAAATAATAATGTCTTCTTTTCTTATAGCACATACTTTACACGAAGAAACAACACCACAAATTAATTATGGAGAATCTCAAGAATCACATAGAAAATCTCTGTCCCCAACTATACATAGTGAAATCATGATCTTGTCTGCAAAATTGGATGAACTTAAGGAAATTTTAAATTATGATAAAAATCATTTTATTATCATTGTCCTTCTTGCACCTGTACCTCTTACCCCTAGCAATCACTGTCATTAAATTCCTAAAATATAAATGAAAGATGCTTTGATGAAACTTCACTACCCTAATGATCACTGTATAGAAATTCTAAATCCTCCCATTTATGTTTCCCATTCCGGTACCCCATTCCTTGTATAAATACATTTTTTTAACTATAAATATCTTGTATATTGTTCTGTCATCATTTTGTTTTAAAAACCCCAATTAATAGTCCATAGACAATACGACTGTTTTGGGTGTCTGTTTACGCAATGGGGTGTTTGCGAACATCGTGCCATATCTGGACATGTTCAGTCTGGCATGACGCACTTTTAATTAGTTTGCGGACTGCACATCCATTTGTGGGCAACCATTTGCATGCACCCTGTGTCTCCCATCCAATGGGTGTCTGCGGACATCCACTGTCGCTACGAATGTCTGCTTACGTTATCATGTGACCGCACATCTGCGGCATGATGGCATGTCCGCAGACAGTGTCTGCCAGCATGGTCAGTTTAACATTGCATTTTTGGCCAATCTAGGATTATCCAAGTTGAATATTTACTCTTCCAGACATCCTAAACCCATTCTTAGTTGATCTGGAAACCTTTTGCAACTTTACAAGGCCTATGTTCAACTCTGTAGTTCGCGGACAGTCCTGCTGTCTGTGGATAGTTCCTCTGAAGGGACCCACCCATTACCATTACTCATTCTCAATCTGGCAAACCAGGAGAGAGAACCAGATTTCTAAATCACTTTGGAAATCTCGCAGCCTCCATCAATGGCATCTGCTATGGCCATCCCTACTCCTTCCGATGCCCCCCCGACCATCACCACCACAACAACCTGGAGGTCCTTGAGAGGGGAGTAGGTGCAGAGATGCAGAAGAGGATGAAGAAGAAGAGCAAGATGAGGTAGACAAAATGCCTACCTCCAGCCCCTCGAGTGAATCATGGATGTGGCCGTTTTTCTCACCGTTGGGGGGGTACCGTATGCTCAAGCAGCCAAGGTAAGATGCACTGAGTGTGTGGTCGTATTCAGTCATGGCAAACCTGGGCTGTACTCCTACGGGACCACCTCCATGCGCCGCCACACAAGATCCAACCACCCGGGTGCACTGAGAAAGGTTGTTCCTTTCCCAGGGAGAAACAGGTTGACGTCCTCTACCCCACCTTCCTCGACCACTCCTGCCACCACACAGGTTACTCCTGTGGGGCAGAGGATCCTGGTGGCCGCCTCGCAGGCCATACAGAACACGCTATTGACCCTTACCTTTCGTGGGTCACAGCACTATGTTTGTACTGCGAATAACCTAGCTGCAGGGGGGAGCAATTTCAAAGTGCTACCCAGGGAGCGGTCAAGGAGCATAAGAAACACTGTGACCTACCTTAAATTTAAAACCCCCCAAACATCTTTCCATGTCTGCCTGCGCATCTATATCTGTGGTTAGTACCCCTTACCCCCTTCCATCCCCCAACTTACCGTCTATCTCCTGTAGAGAACAAAAAAACACAAAATTACAAAATACAAAACAAAATGGTTCCTTTAGGAGCCAGCTTTCACTCTTAAAAATAGAACTTCTAAAAGATCACAGGACCCATTGCAGCCTGCATAGTCCGCAGAGAGTGCAGTAGTCCATGGACAGCAGGAAAATTCCTGGTGTGGGGTAGGACGAATGAAAATCATTTAAATAGTTTTTTCATTAAAAATGGTGGCTCTTTAAAGAACCATGTTTTTCTCCTTCTGGCTTTTCTATATTTATTATGATTATTTGGTGTTATCTACCAAGCTAACAAATGTTGTACTTTTTTTTTTTTTTTTAAATGCATTTGGTTTACATCTTAAACCTTACATTTATGATTCACATCAATTTACATAGTATTCTTTAAAAATACTTTGACTTTACTATTCGTCTTTGCTGCTACTGCTTTCCAACATAATGGTTTCCCAGAAGTGAACTATGGTAGCGACCATCTTTCTGTTATTTCCCTTCAGGATTTGACTCCATCTTTCTTCTTTTTTCATTTCTACCAGGGCACTTAGATATTTATCGCTGAAGAGCAGTCTTTTTTGATTGAGTGCCTCACATTCCATAATTACATGGTATAACGTTTCTGTTTTTCCAAATATTAGACAGAATGTGCAGTCGCTATTTGCACTTTTGTTTTGACTCCATTTCCCTTGGACTTCTCTTGTTGGGAGTAGGTTCAGTCTTATTCTTAAAAACAAATCTCTAATTCTTCAATCTGGATATAGATTTAGGTAGTGGGGTAGTTGGTTGAGTGTTTGTGCCTCTCCTTTGCACCTTAAGGTCAGTTTATATCGGTCTTTCTGCTCCTGTGTCTCAATCCAATCAGTTAGACTCAACTTCTTTTTTTGCGTTTGTGGCATCTTCATCAATGTCTCTAATGCAATTCCTTTTTTGTTCCAAATGTTCATTGTCACTTCTTTCCATTTATATAATATTGTATCATTAACGTCTAAGTCTGAGGTTCTTAATATTTCCAAAGCCGGTATCTTATCTTCACTGTTCAATTTTCTGAATAGGTCTAATATTTTCCATTCTATTATTGATTCTAGCGATTGGAAGCCCAGCTCATAACAGATACGGGCCATCGGCATATTTTGAGGCAGGCCTAATACTTTCCGCCAGTAAATCACCTCCAGTTTTGTCCATATGGATCCGTCGAGATTGATCATAGTTCTGCACTATACGCAAGGATCGCTGTCACCTTTTGCTTGTAAAATGTTACAGCTGGTTTAAGGGAAAATTTCCCAAATTTCTTATGGATTGACAGAACCTGTCGTGCTAGTGCCCGGGTTTTAGACTTTAACTGTTCTGCCCATGGAGCTTCTGTAAGAGATTGATTGATCCATATTCCTAGATATTTATAGGTTATAACCTGAATCAATTTTTCTTCCTGTATATAGTAAGAGAAGGCTTTGTTCCCTTTTGGTTTCTTATTTTTCAGGTACATGATTTTTGTTTTCTTGATGTTTATTGTAAGTTCGTTTTTTTCCATGTATTCTTGTGTTTTGTTGAGTGCTGTTTGTAGTCCGCACGGTGTTTTTGCCAATAAAATGATGTCATCTGCATAGATCAAACATGGTACCGCAGTCGCATTTAATTTTGGCAGATTAATACTCGGTGTACTTATAGACGCTTCGAAATCTGACGTGAAAAGGCTAAACAGTGCTGCAGCCAGCAGACACCCTTGCTTTAGGTCATGCCAGGTATTGATTTGGTTTGTTATTATGCCATCAGATGTCATTCTCACTTGTATTTTTGTATTAGTATACAAGAGTTTTATTGGTTCGA
The DNA here is from genome assembly GCF_040938575.1 of Ambystoma mexicanum. NCBI lineage: Eukaryota > Metazoa > Chordata > Amphibia > Caudata > Ambystomatidae > Ambystoma > Ambystoma mexicanum. The sequence continues at coordinate 1,289,454,274 of NC_090930.1, read as the reverse complement.
GGATGTTGCTAGGGCATCTCCATTGTTCAAGTTTGGTCCAAAGAAAGTCTCTATTGATTTTATCATAGGCAAGGTTCAGATCGACATCCGCTACTATTATTTCCGTTTTTGTTCTTTCAGCTTCGTGTTTCATCAGATTTAGAATTATCAGGTTTATATTTGTGCCAACATTACGTACACATCCTGTCTGGCGAACTGCCAGATGGTTTGTTTGTTTTACCCAAATATTTAGTCTTGTCAATAGAAGGTTGGCAAAGATTTTCCCTAGAGGGTCCAGGAGTGCCAATGGTCGGTAGTTCTTTGGCTCCTTAGATGATCCTTGTTTATATATTGGTATTAATGTTGTATTTTCCAGGAGTCAGGAACACTTTTAGTGTGGTTAATCAAATCTATGATTTTACCACAGAATTGGGCCCAAACTTCAGGGTTTTGTTTTAATGTTGCATTTGACATGCCGTCAGGGCCAGGGGCTCTTGATGTATTTAGTTTTTTTATTGTGTTGATAATTTCAGTAATATCATAACTCACATTCCATGTCTTTTCCTCTTTTCTGTGCGTTTTTGGGATTTGTTCACTACGGTGGGTCTTTCTTCATAAAGTTCCGTAAAGTACTTTACCCATGCTGATTCTGGAACATCCACTATCATTGCATCCTCTGTGTTTTTGTTCAGTTTCAATAATTCCCATAATCGTCTGGTATTACAGTTTCTTAGGGAATCCATCATGGTTTCGGCATTTTCTTGATCTTGGATCATTTTTGCGTTTTTAAGCCAGTTTTTGAATTTTTATTTTGCTTGGCTAATTATCTTTTTTTGGTCTGAGGGGATTCCTTTTGGGCTCCCTTTATAATAGATTTTTTTTTCGTGTTTCTATTCTGCAATAGCTTTGTTATATGTATACTTTCGTTCCAGCTTTAAGTGGTTATTCTGTCTCTGCTTCAATTGGAATTGGTTAGTTAACCATCCATAATTAATTTTACTGAAATCTTCTTTCTTTGAATTCTTTAATGTTTCTGTGATTTGTTTTGCAGAATCCTCAATCGATTCATTCTATTTGATAGAGTCAGACTAGGTATATTTATTTTGAGGCGTTCGACTGTATTCATTTACCATGAGTGCTTTAGTATGTAATGGTCGCTATGCTCAATAAACAGATTTTTGGCTTTGATTTTAGTTTGAGTAATACCTTTACTGGTATAGATGTAGTCGATAATTGACTTGGTTTTCCCTCATGACCATGTCGGTGCAGGTGTATTTGTTGATACATTAAATGCATCCCATCTTTCAAAATTTCTATTGCTTGCCTCTGTTATCCATCTTCGTGCTCTATGTTCGAGCAACTGGTCGCCTATTATTTCTCCGTTGTCGTCAAATAGGTGCAGGTTGAAATCGCCACATATAATAAATTCAACATCTTGATGGTTCTGTGAAATGTTATCGATCTTAGTAAATATAGAATCTATTACTCTTTCTTCTTGAACTTTTCTCGAGTTCCAATAGACATTGGTGATGTTTAAATATTTAGCCCTTGCTATCATGTTATTGCTCCGTGGTTGTGTCATCGCTTGCATCTTAACTAAAGTATTTTGTGCCCAATTTCCTATATTCTGGTATTCGATCATTTCTATTGCCAGGTCTTGTCTGATTAAGGTAATGAGTCCTGCTGATGGTCTTCCTGCTTTGGTGGTAATTACAGGTTTTGTGTATATGAGGAATCCTTCATATACTGGGGGATCTGTTAACCATGTCTTCTGTAGACATATCACCTTTGCTGAGTCCAGCTCTGGGTGTTCCATTTGGAAAAGATGCAAATGTCCCCTTGTATTCCATGAACAAAGTATTACTGTTTGTTCGATGTTTTCCGTTCATTGTTATTGCCTCAGATTTTCTGTCTTCTCTTGCCTGCTCGTTTCAATACTAATTTCTCACCAAAAAGGGGATTCTTCATAATTCCATCCATTTGGTATTTTGTCTATATGTTGTCGGGGGTTCATTCTTTTTTTATCATCCTTGTGCCACTACTGATGTCAGAGTATGTTCTGCTGTTCTCTTGCTGAGTAGTGTTGAAGATTTCTTCAGTCTCATTGCCCAGTCTGTCTTCATTTGACACTCTGAATCCTCGGGATTCAAGTTCTTTGGCACATGATGATATAAAGCTCTGCAGTTCCCATGAACAACAGTATACCCAGATTTTATCCAATCTTTGTTCATCTATAAACTCAATTAATTTCAGATCTTTGACTTTAACATTTTCAATTTTGGGATTGCCTTGAAAAGGCGTAATAAATGTGTTCTATTCATCACAATGTTGGCCTCTTTTTCTGATTTTCCTTCCAACTTCAATCTGATTACTTGTTCTTTGTAGTAAGGATCTACAAATTGTGGTTGCTCTGGGTGAAGTCTTTCATCATTAATATTTTGTTTCTTATTCCAGTCAGAGCATTTGTGGCTAGATTTACTTGTTTCTTCAGACTGGTGGTCCTGTTCTGATCTCTCTAGCCTTGTCGAGTTCAGGGTACTATTTCCGGAATAAAAATCTTCATCTGAAATTTCTTCATAGGATAATTCAATCGATATATTTGATCCTGTAATGGTTTCCTCATAACAGTTGATTACAATCATTGAGGAAGTATTTATCTGTAATTCTTGTTGCTCGATTCCAATATTTTCTTCATTTTGAGCGCTCTCTGATTCATGTGTTGAATATGTCGAAAGGTTCATCAGGAATTCAATGTTTCCTTCTTCAATCGTTGTGGTACTTATGGACTGAGTGTTCAAGCCTACTCTTATTATTTCCTGGGTTTGGGTGGACTCTTATATTCCTCCAATTCCAGTGTCTCTTTCTTTTATTACAGGGTCAGCTGTGCTCATTTCCTTGTGCTTTTGGGGCTGTGTTTTTTTTTGGTGGTTTCTTTGGCGCTCTGGGCTAGATTCCTGAGGAATGCTCTAGAGCCTCTTTGTTGTTTTTTGGTAATTGTTTTTGCCGCTGTCGTTTTCGCTTTGTTTGAATTATTCTGTGGCTGTTGTTCAAATATGCTATAATTCTGATTCCCTTGCACTGTCTTAGTGTAATGTTCTGTATTATGTTTAGTTGGTTCCAGAGTTGATTTGTAGGCTTTTTACTTATTTTATTCCGTAGCTCTTCAAATGTCAAATCGATCAAGAGAATATCATCATCTCTCTCTGTACTGTCTATGTGATGCTTCTCAGTCATGGTCTGTGCGCTATCCACTCTTGTCTTAGAAAGGCAAGCCTTTGATGCTCCATTTATATGACCATTCTTCTTTTGATTTTTTCCTTCGGTGTTATTCCTCGTTAGCGATGTCTTTGTAAACGAGATTAAGGCTTCCATTAGCGATGCTTTGTCCATTCTGTCTTGTCTTGCTATCTCTGCAAGATGTTGTTTCCATATATAACTATTTTCCGCTTCTATGCTAAGACATTCTTGTATTTTGTGTATGAGTTGTTCTAAACTCTTTTGTTTGGTAAATATGGAGCTAAGTATCGTGGTATGTTCTTTAGTTGTTTCATTGCTTGCTTTTTGTAGTTTTATGTAGGGTATCATGGTTTGGGTTGTTACGGCAATCAGCATATTCTGTAAATCCAGCATTGATGTAGCGACTGACTCCTGTTGATTTGCTGGCTTAGGTGCACAGTAACAGACGGATTATTCCATTTTACGGGCTGTTTTCTTATCATTTGTTTCAATATTTGTTATTTGCGTCTTATTTACTGTTGTGTTGCTTAAATCAGAATAGCATGACAAGTTATTGATTTTGTTACTTGTTTCCATCATTCTTCCTGGTAAATTAGCTTGTTGTTTGTTTTTCCTATTTATTTGTTGTAATTCCATAAGTGCTTCAATTTCCGTTAAATCCTGTGATAGGCGTTCCAGTCAACGTTGACTGATTGGTGCAGTCTCTTTTACAAATCGCTCTGATTTAGTCGCTCTTTGGTTGTATAATTTCCATTGTTCTTTTGCCTTGATTGCTTTTTCTTTCTGTGATAGTAAAGTGTTGTCACATTTACTAATATCGCTTCCTTGTGTTATTACTTTTGGAATGTCATTTTGCTCAGTAGATGTTTCAGGCTCTCTAATTTGCATGTTTTCAGACTTTGTATCCTGATCCTTTCCCCTTTGCAACTGAGGGTTATTCTTTTCTCCAGTATTTGTTGCGTTATGGTTTGGCCCTTTGCTTCAATGCTGGTCTAAATTTGTTTGGGTTGCTTCGCATTTCTGTGTTGAACATGGTTTGTCTTTTATGGGCAACATGGAGTCATAATTCTTTCCTTTCTTATTGTTATTTCCTCCCTTATCAGGTCCTTTCTCTTTAAATGGTGGGCAGTCTGGGACTTCTAACTGACACGACTATGCCCCTCCTCCGTTACACTGCTGCTACTGTCTTCTTTCTTCATCTGATTTTCTGACATTATTTTTGTTTTTAACCTAGTATTTCTCTGTGACAATTGTTTAGTTAATATTGATTTGGTGTCTTCTGCTGGGTTCGAAATTATTTGTTTGGCTTTGCTGGGAGGAGCTTTCACTTGCTCTGTTCCTCTCTGCTCTCTCTCCCCATTCTCCTCCTGTCAGCTGACGGTCCCGCAATCCACAACCCGCCGTCAGCGCGCCGCAGGCACTGCTCGCGTCCCACGCCTCCTCTCCAGCACGGGTGCCCGCCCTCCACGCTGGCCCGCGTGAGCAAGCCCGTGCTGCGAACAGCCTCGGCACCAGGTAATGGCCGGGGGGTGTTTTGTGATTAACTGGGTGTGTGTGAGGGTCAAAGGACCTAGTCCCGCAGTCCCCCACACAGTTCTTCTCAGAGTAAAATGATCTATGCAGTGTCTTAGGTGCAAGTTACGGCAGCGCCCGCTTTTGTTTAGCGGATTCTTTGAATGTTGGGCAGTAAGATTTAGAAGATGTACGGTAAATCTATGCCATTCTGTATATTGAAATGTACTTTATTAGAGGCTTCTCAGTTTTGCCGCATGGGGGTCAAAGGACGTATTCCTGCAGTCCCCCCGCGCTGCTCCCTCAATGACTTTCCGGGCTTCAGCTTACGAAATGTTTAAGATTGACGTCTGTTTCGCTCTGTCGGATGCAGGCTTTTAATGGTACGTGGTACGTGGGAGTGCCCTAACTTCAGCTGATTTTTAAACTAAGAAAGTTTCTTTTTTGTTATAACTGAGTTCAAATTGAAATGCAAATTTGTATAAGCAACATATAGTTCAAGTTGGTTGTGAACAGAGGGGGGTTCCTACCTGGGTGGGTCGCTTCCTCAGATCCGCTAATCCCGCGGACTCCAGCAGACTCCACACTCTGCCTCCACACTCTGTGGCCCGCTCCACGGCCAGGAGTGGTAGTAATACTGTCCTTTGGCAACACCTCCAACAATAGACACAGTGAACAGACTTGACTCCAGCAGACTCCACACTCTGCCTCCACACTAAACATAATTATTTTTTCTATCTTTTGACAAAAAGTGCTTCTAATTCTTCCCCTATTTCTCCTTGTGTTTACTTCACCTACTAAAGAATACTTGAATCCATATGTTATGAGTTCTCAGAAACTGCTTCAATGGTGAAAATATCAAATTTGAGATTTTCATTCTGAAAAGATGTCATGCCAACATCCCACAAAAAATGCACATACATCTTTGTTCACATTGCGCCTTGTTTTCTCTATTCGTGGACAAAATACATTTGAATGCATCCACATTTGTCTCCGAGCGATCCGAGAAAAAAATAAATTTCGAATGTGGAAACAGTGCCATTATTTTTACAAATGTTTCCTTCATGGCCAACTGTAATGCAATTACAGTAACATAGCCCAAACTATTGCCTCCACAGTGAAATACAATGATTTCCAGATACTTCAAATTAACCATATTCTTAAAATATGGGAGGGATTCCGCCCACTTCATTTCTCGAACTCCATAAAATGAAACGTGAAATTCTCCTAATCCAAGATTCTACAGCAATCCAAACTATATACCTTTAGCCAATGGACCCAAGAATAGCCCACAATCCGAATACTCGGCTTCCTCAAAGCCATAGCCATAACCATCTTCACTGCACACATGAAATATAATACTTGCTAGCCAGTTTTCTTGTACACCATACCAATGCAAACTAATTGGCTGATCCCCCAATGTCTGCGGACATCCACGACTGTCCGTGCTCTCCGCAGTTCCTTATCTGTGCCTGGCATGCTTAAAGGACCCGAAAGGCATATGTGGTGTCCATGGACCCCGTAGCACAGGGCAGCCCTTTTTACCCTTTTTACTTTTATGGTTGTAATACTCCCTCATTGGCTGCTTCAAACAGTCACACATCCATCAAGCAATCACATCCAACTCTTCATTTAACCCTGTCATCTCAGTTCAACACTTAAGATGTACTTGTGAACTCACAGAGTGCACATCTCCTGTTACTCACAGCCACCTGCATCAAAAACTACTGTAAAACTCTTTGCATATTCACCAACATCTGCATCTAACAAAACATAGTACAGGTATGCTAATATTGTTTAAGTAATTTTTCAACTCTTTCATAAATGTATATATTCAGAGTTCCTGCCACTTACCCTGTAATGAGCTTCTCAATAAGCATATATTATGTGTTAGCACTCACATCACGTGGCAGTTACTCACAATGATGTATGTTAGAAAATGCACTTGTAGTCCAGGTTTTCTAATGCAAAAAGTGCAACTACAACTCCCAGAATGCAAAGAAAGAAAACAATACTTGACAAGCACCTATGTATTGAATTGAAACATGCTGGCAAGTATGATATGAATACAATATGATATGTTATGATAGGTTATTCATAACGCGCTTAATACCCAGAGGTTTCTAAGTGCGGACCCAAGGATCGCACCCGTGTTGTCGTCTTGCTTACAAGGCGAGCATGTTGCCCCTGAGCTATCCTCCCGAGACATGCTTGTATTGCCAACATATTACATTTCCACACAGAAAGTGCCACTTAAAAATGTTCTACAATTCTTTCCATCTGCTTTTCCTTTACAAAAAATGTTGCACCCAGTGCTGTTATAAATGCACATATGCATTGTTTTAACTTTTATGAAGATCCTCCTAAAAAGAAACATTTTTAAACGGTCAGCATTTTCCATATTTCATTCCATAAAAAGGTCTCACTTTCCAACCTCACTCATTAAATCCCTTACACTGCTACCATTCTCCACCTGTTCACACATATGTGAATACTGCCAAAGTATCTGTATAAAACAGGTCTACTATAAGAGACCAAACACTGCTACAAAAAATATCCACCAATGCATTACCACTAGGCCACAGTTTATGTGTTCTTTAAAAATTCTTCAACACATTACAAATGCATTACACCACAAGCACAGCACTTCTTTTATTAAAAACAGCAGCACGCAAATAACCTAGATATGCAGCTTTTTCTCACACCCATTTTTGCCCTTTTCCTTCTCATGTGCCAAACAGTACTACTCATACTCCAATTGTTCTAAACCACTCATTACACAACTTAATTTTCTCTTTTCCCAACAACTCTTCCTACGTTTATGAATAACAAACTTGCATACTAAATGTGCGTTACCATTACCACATGTGCCCACTAACATTCTGTTACAATGACAGGAAATAAGAATATTGCCGGAGACAGCTACTGAAAAAAGAACACTCTTCACATCCTACAAAGTGAATACATTAATAAAGCATCTATATCTCTATAATTTTAACAATGTACTTTCACTTTATATTAGCCTAGAGTATTATTTTCAAATTAATAACATTTGTTTCACTCTTACTCATTATATTGCAACATTCATACTCTTTCTGTTCCCATCTAAACACCACCATTATAACACCCACTGTTTCCCTCAAAACATCATAATGTCCCTACTTGTTCAATCACACCACCACTCCCTTACTCACTAGCCCACGCCAATCACACCTGTACAGAATCTTACTCTTACAACCTTCCCAACCACACCTATCATCCCACTACACAATCACACAGCAGTCTCCTCATCTCTACAATCACACCCACACATTGATGCACAATACATGCATATACATTACACAACTTTCAAACCCAAACTTTCTTTTTTCCCAACAGACAGAAAAGAATGTCTACTAAAAAGAAACTCCCTAGAAAACAAAGAATAAATAGAACAGATAAGAATAAAAACAAGCCATATAGTGATCCACCACTAAAACAATGTGTAGAAAACATTAAAAAAAACAGCTAGTAATCTCACTCAACAAAACCAAACCAGCCACCACAAAAAAGTAAGGCCTCTCTTACAAAAACTAAAAGTAAAAAAAAACATGTACAAATACAAGCAGACTTACTAATGAACCTAACACTATATCTACCAATGTTAATATAGCCACAGTAAAGCATTCCAAAAAATGTATTTTACAAAAAATGTTAAACCGTAGAATTCTTCACAATATTATAAAGACAGCTAAAAAGTCATGATCTACCCTTAAATATTACTGCAGAAGACTAATCCTCAAAGCTCTAATTTACAGAGCATTTCTATTAAAGATAACGTTGTTTATATTGATTTTGCATAGAATGAAACTACTAACTAAATTAATCAGTACATTACAAAAAAAGTACTTCTAAACATGTGCAATGTCAATATAGATACCTTTTCAAACTTCTGTGAAGGTGAATGGATTCACACAAGTAGTACAGAAACATATTTCAATAAAGAGGATTATAAACAAGAACACAAAAACTCAATAGGCATAGACAGTAATGGCCAAGGGTATGACATCGTAGGAGACACCATTATGGCAAAAGAAACCCTTATAGAAAAAACATCCCCGACACACTTTCAACCAAATGTTCCTTTCACCCAAACAAACCGTCCAGTATACAAATGGTCATGCAGCTCAATATGCAACGTATGCCAACAATCCTTCAAATCTTTACGACAATTCATCCATCAATATGTGAAACTGAAAGACAAAAGTAGAATCAAAACTTGACAAACCATAGACTCCTGCCCACACTGGACAGCAAGGACATTCATTAGTCTGCATTTCAGGAACTACTTGCAATAGCATCTTCAATTCCATCAATATGTTTGCAATACACCATTCTGCTATAAAAAAAAACATATGCATACACTGTATTATGCAAAAGGTCCTTCTCTAGAACTTCAACATTTAAATAACATTCTCCTACATGGAACAGCAAAAGACCTAGGCCCACCCATATGGTTTGTTACTTTAAGTTGTGCAGAATACACATGGGATGGCTTGCATGACCTCTTACGCACTGCAAACCAAAATAAAGAGGTAATAGCTATAAAAACACCAGGAGATATCTGTTCTCTTGACCCTATCAATGTATCAAAGTACATCGCTTCATTTCCCTGCTGCACTTTATCTGCAATAAAACTACCCCTCCACTCAGAGAAGTGGAACACTTCTTTTGCAGAAAAGAATATCAATCCAAAGGAGCACCACAGCTTCACATGCATTTGTGGATAAAAGATGCTCCCAAATTTTGCCACGACAGTGATGCCACTTTTTTACTCTTTATTGAAAAATACATTACCTGTTGCATCCCTTCAATAAGCACACATAGTGTCCTACGTACACAAATCCTATGCTTCCAAAAACATAAGTGTGTCAAATTCTGCTGACATAGATGAAAAAAGAAAGATAAATACTATACCAAATGTTGCTTTGGCTTCCCTAAACCAGTTTGCAGAAAAGGATACGTAACAGCTTCATGTCTTCTATTAAACGCAGTGCAAAAGACAAATCCCCTAAAACACAACATTAAAAGGGATGAAGCACCCAAGTAAATAAATGATTATAATGCAATCATTGCCCTCTTGTGGAATGCAAATATAGGCATGCAATATATTGCAGACAATTCCACTGCAGTTGCAAGATATGTCAAAGCCTGTCCCACCAAAGCTGAGCAAACAGAGCTAAAAGACCTCTGGGATGACATATCTGACAAAATACTGTCACAAAAATAGTACAGCTTTGGTATAAAAATGTTCTCCCATAGAGGATATGGGTGCTACGAGGCTGCATATGGTTTAACAGGTACAGCCTTATATGGCAAATCTGAACACATTGTCTGGCTAAACCTTGGTCCAGCTACATCCCGAAAACGAGTACTAAAATCCTACCAAGAGATAGAAACAATAGCCACAAACGATCCCAGCAGCAGGCCATTTTAAAAAAGCAATTTAATTTACACATACTACCCAAACAGTATCCTCTTTGTAAAATATGTGTCTGTATGACATAGACCAAAACTACTCCAACAAAAACCACGTCACACCAGATGAAACAACTGGCGATTATTCAGGCTCAACATGTGAAAGAAGCCTAGTGAAACTTTCAAAAGCCAACCTAATTAATCATATAAAGTTATCATTTAAATCGCTGCCATCAAACCTTGGAGAAAAGAAGAAGAATTATTAGGTGACAATGACTCATTTGAAGCTGCATTTAAAGCAAATGAAAGCAGTATAATAAAAGCCATTTTCAATCAATACAAACAAATGTTGGACAGTGAATACCATCATTAGGAAGAAAGTGAAGGGCTACTAGATAAAGACACAAGTTAGGACAGTCAACATTCCCTTACGGAAGAACCACTTGAAGAACAACTCATAATAAATTAATCAGAAATAGCCATGGCTGAGGTAGAAAATACCATGTATCAAGCTATACAATCTGAAGAAGACTTGTCAGTGCTTAAATCACAGTTAAATGATGAACAACTCACAATTCATCTAGAAGTCACTGAAGAAAATGAGCATGGTTTTAAACATGAAACTAAAATGCGTAGCTTTAAACATTATAAACCTCTGCTCCTGTATGTAAGTGGTGAAGCTGGTTCTGGTAAAACATTCTTAATTAAAATATTCAGCACATTTCTACAACACTTAACAACAACCTTTCATCTATTGTAACAACCACCACAAGCTTAGCTGTCTACAACAAAGGAGGTGTAATTTTCACCGACTACTGTTCCTCCCAGTAGAACCGTAAAACAAAATTATAAGCAGATTCTGCTACTGGAGGATGCAGTATTTTGAAACAAATGTAAGTACACCTGATAGATGAAGTAAGTATGGTTTCCAATGTCATGTTGGCTTGAATTAATCTCAGAATGAAAGGATTCCTAAACCCGACTACGGAGAACTGTTTGGAGGAAAACACATTATTGTTTTTTTGGAGAACTGCTACAGTTAAAACCAGTAAACGGTCAACCTATTTTCAAAACCATATTACACAAACAATGCCAAAACATGCTCAGCAGCATTGGAAATGGAAATCTCTGGCAACATTTTTTGCTACAGAGAACTAACTCAAAACATGCGTCAGTCTGCAGATCTCACCTTTGCTAACATTTTAAAAAGCATTAGAACTGGTCTGCTTACTAAAGATGCACATTCCATCGTAAAAAGCTGTACTAATCCATGAGCTATATGGGAAAAACACATCTGCTCCTGATGTCTTGGAACAATTAGCTCTATAAAACATAAAATGCATGTCCTTAATGCCAACCCTTGCAAGCTGTAGTCAATTCAATGATGCAATGTTGAAAAGAGAAATGCAATCCATACAGCCTGACCACTACCCCCACCAAACCCTCTCTCCACCAAAACACACTCTCTGACTTGCGCCACCGCAATCCCTGTGCACTTCCGAGTACATGATTGCAACCATAGTCCCATAGTTGCTACTATATGTCAAGGATTTGTCATCTCCCCAAAACACAACACTCCTAGACTGGTGTATACTACATGGGTCCTGCCACTGCTCTACCCCCTGGGTGCACGCATTCTCCATTTCCACCAGAAAAGGCCTTCTATGACACCACCCACCACGGTTTTGACTCAAAATGGCAAGACAACCCATGAAGCCATCCTTTTATAAAGATCGGATAAAGGTTGTTTGTCTTAACTTAGTGTCTGGAGAGTGTTGTATTGATAGTCAGACTCCTCTACCTCCAGAGGTGGTCAGCCCAGAGTTTGGTGTTACGACTGCCAGTCTGGTAGCCCCTTCGGTAATCTATGTTAGTCACTTAGCAGTCTGAACCAGAGTCTTACACATCTAGGATACTTCAAGTAGAGCTCCGGAGCCTACAGTCAAGCAATCCATCCCTCTGTGCCCCCTATGAGCTTGTTCTTCCAGACTCCTTCGTATCCATAGATTTCTTGACCCTGTACCCATCCCTTCTGCTCTGCACATTCCCTTTCAGTTCTCTGCTCACCACCATGTTTCTCTTCCAGCCTTCTATGAGTCCTCTGAGCTTACTCACAGTCAATTCTGTGACTAAGCTCTCTCAAATCTCTCGCTGTCTTCTTTTCTGGTTTCTCTTTTATATCTTTGCCCAATGTATGACCTCTGTATCCATCTCTTGGCTCCCTCACTGCCCCCATCATGTGGTCTCTTTCTATTTGCTCTCACTCACCTCTTGTATAACTCTCTCTCAACTGTATCTGCCTACAATCATTTCTCTTTCTCTGAAAATGAGTGCCCTCCCTATGGAAATTCTTTGCCCTAAGTGCACTCCTTCTCCCGCTTCAGTGCACTCTCTTCTTCTTGTTGTCTGGGAGATAGCAATTCTTTGCAGTGAACCCTCAAGTTATCCTTTTTTAGAAGGTCAGATTTGTATTCCTTAATGTAAAACGTTTCATGACTCCTGTTGTGAATATCATTTTTCACGGATGGCTTCAATCATATCCTGACTCCAAAAGACAGTTCAAGGATGTGTATCAGCCTTGTCAATATTACTTCCTCCAGGACCTCTTAAGGGTGTTCTATCCTTCCCAATATTGTATATGTATGGTTCAAGAATGGATCTGTGCCTCTCTAAACACACACACACACACACACACCACTCTTCTTTCTTTTTTTTTCTCTCTGTCTACATCTCTCTTTCTCTCCCCCACTCCCTCTCCTTCTCTCTTCCCCCTGATTTTATACCTCCTTTCTCTGCCTCCTGTTATCCTACTGCCTCTTTGTCTCTTTCTTCCATCTCTGGTCTTCCGAGGTTTCGCTCACCTCCCCTCTTCTTACTTCCACCTGTCTCCTCTCCTCTGCTCTCTCTCTCTCTCTCTTTCTCTCTCTCTCTCTCTCTCTCTCTCTCTCTCTCTCTCTCTCTCTCTCTCTCTCTCTCTCTATCTCTTCCCTCCCCTTCTCTCCTTGTCTGTCCCTCCGATCTCATTACCCTCCTCCACTACTTCTTTCGCTATCTCACTGACCACTTTCTACTATTTCAAGTCTCTCCTAATACCTTTACACTCTCTCCCTATTTTTTCCAGAATAACTTCCGCTTCCTGTCTCCAACCACCCCTACTATCTTTAGTCTCATCTGCCCTCAAACTGTGGACCCATGATGTTTCCCCATATCCTGTTTTCAATTAAGCATAGTTTCCATCTCTGGTTTAGGCCCTTCATGGAAACATATATCTGTGCTCCCCGTCCCTGCCCTCTTTTGATTCAGATGATGTCCTGCAAACTCCATTATCTCCATGCCCTTCTCCACACATCTGCGATGTATTCAGTGGGCAACACTCCCACAATACCTAGTGTCTTGGCCCATTCTCTTCCTGTTTTATTTCACCCTCCTACACCCCCCACAAACATTAGCACACATACACACAGACTTACAAATGCATGCCTGTACCTCAACCCAGTTCACCCACCTTACCTCAGACACTGTCAACTGCCATTTCCTCATCCCCTCATCATATGTAAGTGTAGTGAGTGCATGTTCTGAGTCTCAAAAGGCTGTTGTTAGGCAAATGCACCCAGTTGGGGAAATGCTTTCCTATCTTGCTCCTATCCCCACCTGTGAGGCTAAGAACCTCATAATTATCTTTGACTCTACATTGCCCTTCTCCTCACACATCTCTGACGTTTCTAAAAAATCAAACTTCTTATTGCACCTCCTCAGAGGTACTCTGCCTTTCCTCTCCTTCCCTCAGAAGCTCACTGTCTCCCAATCCCTGGTTCTCGAAAGATTGGACTACTGTAACAGCCTCTTTCTAAATCTACCTGCCTACACTCTCCACCTTTTACAACTAATCTAGAACAGGACTGCAAGATTTGTCCTTGGCCTCAAGCCCTGGGATCATATCTCTCCAGCTCTGAAATCCCTCCTTTATTTTTGCATTTTTTTTATTGTTTTAATTTTTTTATCAAGCATATTGTTAGTTTACATTTCAAACTTTTTTATGATGTAAAAAATAAAATAATAATTTGACCAAATAACAAGCTAAAAGTTAAACTACAACCAGAAATTAATCAAGGGAAACATTAATCAAGGGAAAGAAAATAAAAAAAGAAGGAAAATAAGTGAAAGGAGAACAAAGGAGGAGAACAAAGGTTTATAAGATTTCAGTGTTTCTCTTCCATTTCATCTTCAACCCTTGCTATTTTCTCAACATATTTTTTTACAAAGGCCAACAAAGCTAACATTTCTGTAGTTTTCCTCCCTTGGCACAAGTGGACCCAAAGTTTGTTGGGGGATAATGTTGTTAAAGTTTGAAACAAAGGCCCCAAGTACATCGTTCTTAAGTCTTTGAACGCTCCACATTTGCAGATGTGGGCGCCATTCTGCTTGAAAATCCCCATACCCCAAAAAGGGATTTTCGGGCAGAAAGAAACGCACATCTGCATTTTACGCTCAGATAATTTCATGGATCAGGCTTCTAGTCAAATATCTGGGGATTTCTCCTTGTTTCCTGTTATCTCTGATTATCCTTCCACCACTTTTCATGGTTCGAATCCGTTTGCCTGTAACCACCCAGTCCTGGTCAAAGAATTTCTTCTTGACATGATCAGGGTTAGCGAGTAGCAGCTCTTCACTCAAGGCTAAGCTTTTTAATATCTCCACACAAGTGCTCCTCCATTCATTTAGGGACTTCTCACTTTTTGTGTTCAGAGCCTTATGTAGGACATCAAAGCCACCTTCCCCTGGGATTGTAAACATTTCCTCAAGAATGAAAGTGATTTCCACACCATAATAGAATACAGTGAAACTATGCTCAATTCTCTTCTAATCACTTCTACCGGAAGGGAGTTGGGATAGTCAGGACATGTCGCCAAAAGGCGCCCTCCGCCTGATGCCAAACAGTGCCCGCAAGTTGTAGCTGGGTTTCAGAACCATACAGCAATATGGGCATCATCTTCAATTTGCAAAAACTAATAACCGATAATAGGGAGAATTTTCCATATTTATGATTGGTTATTCTAGCCTGAGTCTCCAGATTCTTAGCTTTTGGTTTCGCTGCCATTTTCCCGTAAGAGTCTACCATACTGGTATTTACTGTTAGCCCTAAATACTGCATCGAGATTACCTCGGGAACTTGTTCCCCTTGCAGTCTACAACTTTTCTTATTTCTATGAGTTCCCTTTGCGTCTCCGATGACCAAAATGTTGGATTTCTTAGGGTCAATGGTTAGTGAGTTTGAATCCACATATTTGAACAATGCGTTCAATTGTCTCTGCAACCCTACTTCAGGTTGGTCCAAAATCAGGAGATCCTCAGCGTAGAGAAGTCTTTTCACTGAAATTCCAGAGATACTCGGACAAAAGCATCTCACATCCTCAAAGGCCTCCTCAATGTCGGATATATATAGGTTAAATATGGCTGTTGTTATTCTACAACCTTGTTCATTGTTCTGATCTCTCTCGACATAGTACCTGCCCTGTCCAGCCGTATTCTTATTGTTGTTCCAGAATGCAAAAGTACCAAGGCTTCTCTCAGGTCTGTCGAGCAACCCCACAATGTCCGTTTTTTTCCAGAGAGTTTTTCTGTTGATTGAATCAAATGCATGGGCCAAGTCTATTGATGCAATGTATATCTGCTTAGTGACTTTGGCCCTGCATTCTAACAAATTTATCAGTAATACATTTCAAGCCGTTCCTGTCCCTTTTTTAAATCCTGGATGCTAGCAATCTTGATGGTTAGTTAGCAGCGACCATGCATTAAGGTGTTTCAGCAGTATTGCTGAGATCAATTTTCCCACCACATCCAAAAGGGCGATAGGTCTATAGTTGGAAGCATCAGACCTATGGCCCTTTTTGTATATCGGAACCACAATTGACTTGGTCCACAAAGTTTGTATTTTCTTTGTCATTTTAATTTCCTTGAACAGAATTAACATAAAATCTGCCCAGTGCTTCGGATGTTTCTTTAGCATGGACGAACTTGCTTTATTTATCAGAGAGAGTATCTCCTCCCTGCCAAATTCAAAAGTCCATGCTAATTTGGAGAGGATTACCTTCTCATATCCTTGCCTTATCTCATTAGAGAATAAGTCCTCAAAGTGTTTCTCCCATGTTGAGGCTGGAAATGAGTTTTCAAGGATCGCATCTTGAGGAACTGAAGTGGAATTCAATAATTTTGAGATCTCAACCCTGTTTTTGTTGGCTATTAGACCTAGTATTTTCTTCCCGTCAGTTTGCAAAAGATGATATTGATGCATTTTTAACCAGTTTTTAAGTGATTGTTTCTCTTTTCTTATCTCTTCTCCTAAATCAGGAAACCTGCCTTTCTTAAATTGCTTTAGTCGTTGTTTATGTCCTTTCTCTTGTCATTTATGTCCTCATTGTAAATGTGCTTCCTTATAAACACTTTTTTCATGCCTTTTCCTTCTTTAACCTGGAGAATCTTCAAAGCCAATGGATATTGAAGTGGCGATATAGCTTCCCCAGAAACATCCTTACTTTTACCATTGATCAGTGACCAGGTCAACTTCTTGATAGCAGTGGAGGAGATTCTTATCCGATTAAGGCCTGGCTTAACCTCAATACTTGTTATATTGTGTATGTACTGGGCATGGCAATTTATGCCTTTATTGTGACTTCCCACCATCTCTAGCAGATTATGGTCGCTGTTTGCACACGTAATCACTTCAAAATGTCCCATCTGTCCCTGGAGGTTCTCTGAAGCAAATATATAACCGAGGATGTTGGTGTAATTTCCTCTTTTACAAGTTGTTTTTGGTGGAATGTCTCCCCTTGTACTACCATTCATCAAATTTATGTTTCTTTTTTGTAGATCTTCTCTCCAACAGATACCCTTGAGATCTTCGAGGTAACCTCTGTTGGTGGATTAATTATCAGTTCCTGTCTGGAATTGAAACATTCTATGTGCAGGTCCCCACACACCACAACATCAATATTGTTATAAGTAATTCTAGTTTCATCAATGTAGCTCATGACAGTCTCTGGAAGGTTTACTGCTAAAGGGGACGTGAAGTTCCAGTAATGATTACATATTAGTAGGTGCCATTTATAAGGATTGTACTTTTCTTTCCAACAGCACAAACTGTATAAGTGGCGATGGATTCTGTACAGAAAGCTTTGTCCAGCCATTAGTTCTTTTACAGGCTGTAATTAATCCTGCCATTGGTCTTCCCAGGTCCCCTTTGATGGCTGGGTTCAGAAAGACTTTTGTAACCCTCCAAGGAAGGTCCTTCGCTCAACCAGGTCTCCTGGAGAAATCCCTCCATTAGCCCCCAGTGGATGCAACGATTACATTTAAAACCCTCTGCATTGTCCAAAAGGCTTTCTTGGGCCTTTGTCCAAAATACCTTCAACTATCCCTCCATCAATACCTCCCCTCTCGAGCCCTTCAGTCTGCTACTTCTAACTCACTCAGAGTCAGTTGTTTTTCAAAGAAATGGGCCGGGGGTAGAGCTCTGTCTTTGGCTGGGGCCTCCCTTTGGAACAGCCTCCCTGCCACCTTGAAACTTGAGGAGGACTATCTCTGGTTCCGGAAGCAGCTCAAGACCTTCCTCTTCGGCTCTCCCTTTTCCCCTCTTCACCCCTGTTGATCTGTTCTCTCTCTTGACACTGTTGCACCTGGCCACCCTCTGTCCTTTGGGCCCAGGTACCTGCCCACCCTGCCACCCTCTTGCACTGCCTCTGGGCCACCATTTGTACTACGGTCTGTATCTGTACCCATACAGACCTCCACCCACTTTTCTTCTGCACTATCAGATACCCTATTCTGATTAACCTAGCACTGATCACTTGCTGGCTGCACTACCATTGTTTAGCGCTTTTATTATTTATTTGTTGTCTTATTAATATTTATTCTGTTTTCTCCTCTGTTACGGACTTTTCACTTCTCCCCCCTTCCTTGCATTTTCCCCCTTTTTCATGCACTTGCGTGCTCTTAATGTCCTAGTATGATCGGTGTTTTTTTTTGTTCTCCCCTGTTCCCCTCCCTTTGCCTGGTCGCGATCTGAAACACCTGTGTATGAGCGCGATATAAATAAAATATCATTTAATTTCATTTCTATCTCTCACATCCTGCTCCTGCCACATTTACTCACACACACTGTCACAATCAGAGCCTCACTCTTTCCTCTTGATACCACTCTATCTCACACACAGTACCTCACCTGCACATTTGTCCAACTCAACAGCCTCGTCAACACTCTGCTCCACCTCATTCCCTGAGACCAATCTCTCGTTCCACCTCCACACCACCTGACCTCACCTTAACACATTTCACTCTATCTAATCCCTTGTGATGTTTTAAACCTGTGATTTACTTCTTCTATATTTCCACCTGGCTTCCATTTACTCTGTCTCAGCTGACTCTATAGGCCAATCCATGCCTACTCTTTTCCCCCAGGGTGGATGTGAACATTCAGAGGCATTCACAAAACCTTTTGGTGAGTTCCTTTTCCCACAAGCGGCATTCAAATCAGTTTCTGTTTCCCATGGCCAGTGGTCGCTTAGCAGGCTGCTTGCTTGGATTTGCAGTGCGTTATCTTGCTTGGTCTTTGCTGATAAGTGACTGAAGAAATAGATTCTTGGTCGGACTCTGTGCCGGCAGCTTTTTTCTGCCATGCTCTGTGTTCCTTAGACTCTGTATTGCATGTTGTTTTTCATGCGGTGTTGTATTGGGTGATAGTGGTAGAAAGACCAGACGTCACAGCACTTTTCTGAGAATTCAGGCTCTCTGGCCTTCCCAACCCCTTCACCCCACCTCTGCGGTAAAATCTGCTCTGGCATACACCATGGTAGGTCACCTACCCTAGGTCGGGAGGGGTCCATGTCCCTATTTGCCAGGGCAAGCTCCTGATCCTGTCACACAGTGGATAGTCATATTCGCCAGAATCCACCTGTAAAAGAAGCCTCATCACAAGTTTGTGAGCTATGGAAAGAAGACTTTGCAAAGCCAAAAGGTCTGGCTTGTTTTAGGTGTATGTTTTATTTAAGTAGGTTAGTCAGTCAGCAAAGCTTTATTTCGCATTCACCATTAAAGCATATATTAAAAATACAATATAAAATGTAGTCAAGCATAATTTAAGCTAAAATCCATACTAAAATAGTATAGTAAATTAATACTAAAATAGCATAGTAAATTTATAAAAATGAGTATCACATTTTCCCCATATAAAATATTTAGAATTAAATATCAAACTTTATAGTATCTTGAGGAGCACAATTAAATACAGAATTCCATAATCATAAATTGGCAAAACATTAAACATCAGACATGTGTTCACACATGTCTTCCTCCTATTTAGGTAGATGTGTGTGAATTGCTGGAATCGATGGGCTCAAATTGATATCACCGCCTGACAAGGCAAAGGTATATGATGTTATCAAAGGGATACCTGTGGGTGTCATGTGCTGGCAAAAAAGTATATGGCAAGTCTTGCATGCCTGACAACAAGGCACATGCAAACCATGTTGCTAGCTGACAAGTTAAAGGAAAGCGAGGTTACCAATTGAAAGCTAAACATTATTTAATATCATAGATATCAAGGAAAGAAAATCAGTGACGTCAACAATCATTTATGCAAGGTAGGTGATGTCAAATGGTAACAAGGCATGTATAAGTGATGACACTTGGTGACAAAAATAAACGTAAGTGAATAGCCCACATGTTAATGCACATTCCAGGGACATAGGTAAAGGTTGCACTTGACCATTTTGAATCATAGCAAGGCTGAATCACACCCATGCAGAACCCTCATGTTTTGCGTTTTTCCACATGGACTTGATTATTCGTTGATGAATGCCACTCCAGCAATAGGCACTGTGTGAAGGTGCTTCTACAATGCAGCTCTTTGTTTGCTCTGGAAGCTCAACTCCAGCTGTATTAAGTGGTGCTGCTTCCCGCACCCAAAAGCTTGAGCTCTGAAATAAATGTGTTATGTTTAACGGTGTAACAGAGAGCTAATGAGGTTTAGGTAGCAGTGGCTAGGGCCAGGGATGGTGATGAGGGAAGAGTGGGGAGGTGGGATCGGGAATGGGGTAGAGTGGGGAGGCGGGATGGAGAATCGGATAAGATTGGGGTGGTGGGATGTGGTTCAGGAGAAGAGTGTGGAGATGGAATGGGAGACAGGAGAAGAGTGGGACGTGAAATGGGGAGTAAGTGGAACATCACTTCCTGATATGAGAAGCTATTCATAGTTTTATCAGCATCAACTAAATGGTGCCATCCTTCCTGGACATGAATTGGAGGCACGTCTGGCCTCGCTCATTAAATCATATGTACACGTGAGCGAGTTGGGCATATAGTGAGTGATGCCCAAGGAGAGATCACTTGTGTTATCACTCTTGTCTGCTCGTAGGCGTCCTCTGCAAACACGAGCATCGCTGGATCAGGAGCAGCAGATGAGCTCCTGCCATGTTTTCAGAAGGGCTCATTAGTCACAAAAACTCGGATTGTCGACAGAGAGGGTCTTCTCATGCCACCACCCTCATCTGCATGTAGAACATCTCTTCACCCATGACTGCCACTCTAGCAGGCAGAACATATAATTGCTCCCAACAGGCATTTCAGAAAAACAAATTACTTGGTTCTGCTGTATTATATAATATTGGCAAAGTGGGTGGGAGTTTAGCTATTATTTGCAAACAACCCTTGCAGGTCATGTGTTTCCCCTTCCATTACAAGAGATGTACGATTAATTAAACTAGTGTCCATTAATTATAATCAGTTAAACAATATTACTTATCTATTGCGACAATAACTAAAAAATAATGTGTGGGTCATCTAGCCGAAGCACAGCAAACATTCTACTGTCTAATGCTCACCTAATGATTCGAGAATTACACTTCTGTCCTGATGATAGCAAGTATCCTCTCAGAAATAGCAGTTTTTTATGTTTTCTACATGTCCATGCATCTGTAACAGGCAGATCGGCACTGCAGCCATGTTTAGTCATATGACATGGTGGAGCCCTGATTTAACATGATTGGCTGGCAGAACCCACAAAGCCCCTAAGGCTGTCGAGCTGTGACCTCATTCTCCGCTTTGAACATTGCATCACACATTACATATTAGGGTGAGAACTCTTGCCTGAGAACCAGAATAAGGGTAAAATGTGAGCCGATCACCGGATCCTGGTTGATTACATGTAATGGAGAGACCTGCTGTAGACAGATATTGCATCGCGTGGTAGGGCGAGCAGGATTGTACGAGCATAGCAAGGTGCAGTTGAAGCCACGTCCTCCTCAAGGTCAGAAGATACTGTTATCTGATGTTCATTGTTAATGTAATCCACTAAAAGTATCATACTGTATTTATAGGCCGGTTTCCAAAACACCAATATGATATAATCAGGAGTCTTGCAAGGAGTTGTCCTCTTACTACCCCTGATCAACGCTTGGAAACCCCGGACAGACCATAAAGTTGTTCAGCGGTTTACACCTGTAACAGAGATTACAATGACAACCCTATCCATTCCACTTGAACAGGGATTGGGGGTCATTCCAGGTTTGCCGGTAACCCGCCTGGAATACCAGTGGGTTACCGGCAAACCCACCTTACCACTACCAGCACCTGATATCTCGGTGTTAAGGATTTTACAGGTGCCGGCAATGGTGGTAAGTTCCCATAGGACACCATGGAATGAGGTTTGCCACTATCACTGCCACTGGTATTACCAGTGCCAGTGATTGCAGCAATTATTTGCCGCTAGGGGCTGAACTCCTGGCAGGTCAGGCATGCCGGTAGTTCACTGCCCCTACCGGCAAACTCAGAGTGGGCTGGTCTGGTAAGATTGCCTGAGCTGGTATTGCTGGCTTTTTTTCTGGCATTTTTACCAGACTGGCACATGAGGTGTGACTACCATTGGGTCCCTTTTCTATCCATGAGAATATTATTTTCCAGACGAACAGATCCAGAACCACATCCAGTCATCGGAAGACCTTTTAGATTTGATATTAAAACAACGGTGGTAAAAGAAGCACTTTTCCAATGGCCATGTTTGCAGACTTACACATTCCAAATAAAACAATTGTCTCCATGAAAAGACGAATAGCACATGTTTTAAAGAACCTGGCACCTTTCCAAAAGATTATAAAGAAAAAGGGGAGCTACAACATAAATAGTTTCCCCATAAAATTAGATGATTATTTTGGGACGAACTCCTAGGTATGCCAAAGCGATGCTGGAAGTCGGCGGACTTGGAGAGCCCAACTCAATCCCTGCTATACACGGAGGACTCAGTCAACGGCAGGTTCAAACTGCAGTTTATTACAAATATAACCAACAGGGATCGATATCAGTACACGGGTGGATTCCAATACTTCTCAATTTCTCCTGGCTCGGATGCCAGTTTTAGTGTAAAATTGCATCACTACTCCAGTGTGTGGATTTGGCCTTCAGGAGTCTAATAAGCTATATGGTCACCTTTATAGGTTATTCTCCTGGCTCTCACATGTCAGGTGGCTGGCATGTCCCATCTCCAGTTCACTAACTATTACATTGTTGCAGAGTAGTGGGCCTATCATTGGTTCCCGCCCATTGCTACCCACCCCTAGGGTACTAAACTGTGATTGGCTAGAGCTGAGCCCCCAGGTCTGGGACTCAAACATGTTCGCAGCGCACAGTGTACCTTCAAGGTAATGGGAACGATTATGTGTCTGTATTGTAACTTGTATACACCACCTCTGTGTTATGAGAATATTTTCCTCACAGTAGCAACACTTGTTGCAATTGCAGTTTGGCTGCTGGGATTGGCTTCTCTTTCCCAACATGGAAGACTGTCCATTTTTCCATTAGGCTGTACCACGTGTTTAG
Source organism: Ambystoma mexicanum (assembly GCF_040938575.1). Lineage (NCBI taxonomy): Eukaryota > Metazoa > Chordata > Amphibia > Caudata > Ambystomatidae > Ambystoma > Ambystoma mexicanum. Next base: position 1,289,431,225 of record NC_090930.1, on the reverse strand, counting down.
AGACCACAAAATTGAGCTCTGCAGCTCTGAATTATGAAGATTTATTCTGTTTCTCGACAACTTGTCCCATTGTCGTCTGAGGATTGGAATTTCTCTTGACCTTGGCTGTGGGTCTTGTCTCACCTGTCTTGCTCTCTGTCCAGCCAGAATCGGCTCAGCTCGTCTCCTGCTTAGGGATTTGAGGCCTGCTGTAATTTTCCTAAACCTTATTCTGCAGTTTCGACATTGTCCATATTATACTACATTCCCAATGGGTTAGCTATATGTGGTTTGATCAGGTTCCATGTATACTACTGTATGTCCATGCGATTATTGGCTTTATGCATCAGCAAGCTCATGCAGGATCTCTTGAGGCTTTCAGTTTCTGCCTTACTGCATTTGCCTAACGATAAAATAATAAAAGCAATGACAGTATGTATATGTATCCTCTAACTATATAATTGTGCACTCATGTTCTTTATGTATTCAGTGTTTATGTTGCACAGTGTGGGCTGCACATGTGCTTCATGTCTAATGCTGCTATGTTGTGGTGTCTCTAATGATATAAGTAGCATGGCTTCTTGGTGCTTAGTCCAGGCTGTCCATATAGGTGTCTCTGATCACGCTCTCTGGCTTTTCTCCCACACATGGATAGATTGTTGCTGCACCTGGTCTGTATGGCTGACTGACAGGGTACCTCTCAGTGTATTTGTTAATCATGTGTGCATTGGGGATGCGTCCAAAATAGAAAGGGCAGTTGCGGGTTCTTCCGGCTTTCTGTCTTGTCATGAACTTGGTATCGTGTGGGGTGCCCCCAGGATCCTGACTCCCTCTTCTGTCCCACCTCTGGTTGACCACATCCTTTTACGTCAATCCTTTGGCTCTTGGTTGTCATATCTTCGCTATTCCTTCGAGGTGTCCATAGTAATTCACATGATCATCGAAAGTCCATTTCATATAACTGCACACTCCTTAGGGGTTGCACCGCACCCACTTCCCTTCGTAATACTTTGCATCAAATTGGTTGTCCAATTGCATTGCTCCAAGTGTGAACAATTCACATATCGCTATTCTCTCTCTGTTAGTAGAGTATACAGCGGTAGCACTGGCAACAAATCAGTTCCTCCAAAATATAAACACAACAATTCTACTAGGAATAAGGAGAAACACCAGGATAATCACATTATTTATTATTTCACTCATCTTTACTTTAGTGCTGCTGATCTTTGTGCAGCCTGAAGATATAGTTGCCCATTTGAAATGCGTGAAGAAATGTATTATTGTTTTAGCATTGTAAGTAACTCTTTAAGCCCTGTGTCCTAAATAGTCATTAATGGCAAAAACAAACACTTCTTCCCCCACTGCCCTTACGGATGGGTCTCTCAGTGTGGCAAGAATGGGAGGGTTGTCGTGTTCAAGTTGTGGGTATGTTTGGGCCAAATATTCTATTAAGGCAAGATAATATACTACGGGAGATCATGCCCTAGTGGGTCTTCTCACAGTGTGGACAAACTGGTTTGCGAAAGTGTCAGGGTGGCGGGCAGTGGCAAACATGGACGATCATCAACAATTACATCGGCTTTTTCATAGAAAGTGTGTAGGGAATAAAATCACAAACAGACAGTGTCACCTTACTCTAAATCAATTAGCAGTCCAGGCCCTAAATCTGCTGCCCATGAGCGAGTAACCATTGGGTTTCCTCCACTCAGCAGTTAAGGTCAGAATTGGCTTGTTGCTATTCTTGCTGCTGATCCTTGGCCCTGTTGAACACATTGCCTGGTGAGGCAGCTGCTTTCTAGGGCTGCTTTGTAGGGCTGGATGTCAGACATGTGATTCCATACTCCCTTCCCTTGCAGTTTAACTGTTTGGTCGGCCACCTTCTCCACAGTGTGAGGAACAGTGAACCTTGGTGTGTTTCAGCAGTGGATACAGTTCTGTAATAACACTTGGTTCCCCAGTCCAGCTTGTCTCTTTAGTTCTGAGTCTCTTGGTGCATTTTCTTAGTCAATCTCTCAGCTGTCTTCTGCCCCCCCACCCACCCAGAGTTGTTGTATCTGGCAAAATATAAAAGAGTCACTAACAATCAAGGAAGTAATGTATTCATACATCTCTTGCAATAACTTATCTGCACTATTCTCACAGTCTTTTGGTGCCCTTCTGGGAGGAGCCAGTGGGAGTTGCATGCGTCGTCCTGTCACTACCTCATGGGGCATTAAATGGTGGTCAGACACATGCTTATTGCACAATGTGGACAAAGCAAGAGGTGAGCAGTGCAGCCAACCTTTCTTTGTGCTCTGCTGTGTTTTGGCTATGGCCTCCATTCAGGCGTTCGCACATCTGTTTGCTTCTGGGTGGTACACACAGGTGAATTTGTGTTTGATGCCCAGCAACGTGGTGATGTGCTGGAACATCTCATTGGCGAAGTGAGAGCCATTGTTAGACCGCAGAACCTCACGCATGCCCCATCTTCAGAACACTTCACTGGCCAATTATGTGGTCTCTCTGAGGGTGTTGGGATGTGAACAGGGACCTGACTCAATCCCCCTGGAGAATGGGCACACAACCACTATCATGTAGTGGTATCCTTGACACACTTGGATCATGTCAACGTAGTTGACATGTAAATGCTAGGACGGGCCTACTGGTCAAGGTATGGCTCCTCGCACAACTCTTAAGGTATGCCCTTCTGTATATTGCTTGCAAGTCAAGCAATTACTTACAAATTCAGCCGCTTGTTCTGCCAAATTAGGATAGAATCATGTCTCTCCAATGCAGGCAGCAAGGACCTCTTTTCCGTGTGTGTTAGGTGGTGCAATTTTATCACTGCAGTGTTCAATAATGCTGGCGGCATGACCACTTTCCCTGTGTTATTCTGCCACCAAATGGCAATGCATTGTAACATTCCTTTAGTATGATGTTCCTGGCACAATCTCAGACAATTGAAGCTGTCTCCATTTCCAATAGTTCCTCGAAGTATGCTGTGCATTTTGCCTCAAACTCTGCTGCTTTGTCTCTATTCAGACAAGCGTCTTGAGGGCGCAGAGTACCTGTTCGTCCAGTTGATAGTCCCGGAGAAGCTGCCAGAATGTCTGGAGTTCCTGTGGAGATTGAATGACGTGGGGAACCGGTCCGACTCCCACCCAGAATGAGAACTGGGATGGAGGTGAACCAACTCCCAACGCCACGGTGCGCTCTCACCTGATTTACGTGACATCAGGACAGTGCAAGCACTGACAGAGGAAGCGTTTCCTGATTTGAGTAGATAGACCCTCTGAAAACAGCTGGATCCAGATGACAGCAGAACCTCAGGCAATAGATGAGGAATGGAGTCAAATGAGTCCAAGAGGCAGAGTACCAAGGCAGGACAAGAGGCAGACGAAGAAAACCAAGGCAACGGGAACCCAGGAACAGAGGACGCAAGACCAACCCACTGAAGGGAACCGGAATGGGGAACCACCCCAGGAGCAAATAGGAACCAAAAGAACAGGAGGACCCCCCTCCCCAGGATCGAGAAACACGGTGTCAGATAGTCATGGTCAGGACAGCCAGGGGAAGGTAACAGGAAGAAGGGGAACAGGAAACAGGTCAGGAGGCAAGGAACTGGAGCTCAGGGAGTTTTGATGAGGACACGATCTGAGAGCAAACCACTTTGAGACGCTGTTTGTTCAAGTGGCCCGGACCCTTATAAAGGGCATCCAACACCCTGGAGGCTTGGGATGCAAGCCAGGCAGTTCCCATGTGTTGGTATACCCAAAGTGAGGCTTAGACTGCAAGTCCGCCTCAGCCCGAGCGCCCTGTGTGCTATGCATGCATGGAGGGCGAGACACAGCCACCCGCACATGCGAAGCCCAGCATGAACGGGAAACCCGGAAGCTCCCGGGGACATGGAAGTCCAAGGACCCCCCAGGCGAAGGCGCAGATAAATCCACAAGGATAGGGCACGCCGAAAGCGGCAGGATTGCCTTGACCCCAGGTAAGTGGCGTGACAGTTTCCCTTTGAGATGGGATCTTCCCCTCTAGTGTGTGCTTTCCACTTCACTATTGATAGCTGTGCTGGATAATCAATTACTTCAATCGGTTTGCCCAATAGAAGTGCATGCTGTACTGGTGTCCCATCCATACTCTTGAATCCTCCCCTGATCCGTCGTGAGAGTCCAGAGTGTACTGTGGATGTCACATAGGCATAGTCCGAATATACTGTCACTTCATTTCCCCTGCTGTACTCGAAGGCTAGTATTAAGACCACTAGTTCTGTTCTGAATAGTGGGATGGTAATAGCACACTTGCCACTACCTCAGTCATCCCATCTTCCTTCAGCCTTATTACTGCAGTTCCTGTATGCCTGACCCGATCTGTCTGGTCAATAGTTGAGGACCAATGTACAGCGCATCTCCCCCTCAAGTGCATCTTCATCTAGATTGTGAGTGTCACTGAAAGCCTGTATGTTTTCTGTGCAGTCGTGTACATAGAGGCTCATTAAGAGGTAGGCGGCCACATGATGAACGGTGCCGGTACGGGACCGGCACTGTTCATTACGATCTTCCCTATTAAGAGGAGTGCTGCGGGATCCGCTAAGGAACACCTGATCAGACCAGGCGTCCTTAGCGGGTCCCGCTAGCAGTCCAGGATGCTAACAATTGGCCTGTCGTTAACGGGCCCGTTATTAGCATCCTCGCCATTCCCATTGAGCCCTAGGCAGCTCGTTTGGGAATGGGGAATATTTTTTTCCGGATCCCAGAAAAGGGCAATAACCAGGTCCGCCAAGGTCGCATGACCCGGTTATTGCCCTTTACTGGGCCCCAGAAAAAAATCATTACCAGTGGCAGCCGTGCCCTTAATAAGGGCACGACTACCACCAGGGTCCTTATGAGTCCCATACTCTCCTTCTTGCAGGAAATCTGCTAGGAAAATTGCTAGGTTGACAAGTCTGCACCTCACTATCTTCAGTGAACATATGAGAGTATAACTTTGAACCCTGATGCTCTTTGTGTCGTCAAGGGACTCTTTGGGTTCTGCAGTATCACAAAAACGGTGTGCTCCACATAAAGAGTGGTAGTGCACCCTATGGTGATCGCTGCTGACTTTTCCATTGCAAATGCGGCAGCTGCCAAAGACTGTTCGCACTGATAATGTCCTCTCATTACTAGGAAAAATTTCCCACTGTAGTAGAATATGGGTATGTGTCCCATGCTTGTCTTCTGTGTCAGTACTCCTTTAATCACCACACCATGAGTGTGTGAGAACAGGAACAATTCCTTTTTGTAGTATGGGATCCCTAGCACTGGTGCTGTGCATATTTCCTTCTCCAGCATGTCAAATGCACAAGTCATCTCTGCTGTACGTGTCATTGTCTTGTGTCCCTTCTGTGCTTCCTTCAGAGTGCCCAGTAGAGGCTTTGTGTATGTGCTGTAGTCAGAAACCCATGCCCTGCAGTTGTTGCACAACCCTATGAACTGCTGCATTTTTCTTACTGTTGTGGGCTTAGCTGTCTTGCGTATTGCCTCTGCCCTTCCTGATGTAGTCTGTTGGCCATTTTGGGAGATTGTTTGCCCAATGTATAGCACCTCTTTCTGGTCAGTACTGTAGCTCACCCTTGTCCACCTTCTAGCCCTTGTTAGCTAACACTGTCAACATGTGCACTGAGTGCTTCCTACACAGATCTTCTGTCTTGCTGAAAATCAAAATGTCATATGCATTGTAAAACTGTGCTCTCCATCTGTATATTGCATAAGTCCATCTGTATCACTCTGTTAAAGATAGATGGTGACTCGCAGAACCCTTGAGGAAGTCTTGTATGTTTCCACTTCCGGTTTCTATACATAAAGTAAGTCAAAACTTGTGAGTCTGGGTGTAGTGGTATCAAGAAGTATGCATTCTTCAAGTCAATGACCGTGAAGCTTCAGCCAGAATGCTGTATAGGATTGTCGCTGGATTTGCAACCAAAGGATACTCGGCTTCTACAATGTGGTTAAGAGGCCTTACCTCCTGGATAAAACGCCATGACCCTGTTTCGCTTTCTCACTGGGTACACCACTGTGTTACATGGGGACTCTGATGGCACAAGAATGCCTCTCTGTATTTGTGCTGCAAAGGACTCATAAATCCCCTTGTTTGTCTCCTGTGTGAGTGGGTACTGCTTCACTCTTGGCAAATTTGCTTCTGGTTTCAGTTTTTTTCTTCACACCTCCTATGCGCCTTAAGAGCCCAACATCATAGGGACTTGTTGTCCGCATGATGCAGGACACCTTTGCCAGATCCTCCTCACAGAATAGGGGTGGCGCTTCCAGCACCATTGCCATCCTCTGTAGTACCTCCCTGTATTGTATCCTTAAACCAGTCAGTCAAACTCATCTCGATCACCATCTCTGTCTCTAACCTCTCTTGCCTGAATAGCTCTTCAGCTGTCACTGTGGTTAACCTGCACCCTTCTGCCACTGAGATCACTGCTCTCCAGGATTGTCCTTTGTCCTCCATCCCATGTACCACTATCCAGTCCTCTCTTGCTATCACTGCCTCGATTTCTATTGGCACTACGGTTCCCTCTTCCTCATCCAATGGTATCTCAGGCCTGAATAGGTACTTGTTTGAAACCCGCCACATTTTCCCTACAATGCCTAGGAGCCATACAATAGCAATATCAGTCCTGTATTGGAACATCTCCTCATCCACGGGCAACCCCCTCTGTACCCTTCATCCACAATAAGCTTGAACAATCTCTCTGACACTGAGCCTGTGTAATCCTGGTATGGAGCACACTATTCCCTTGTCTGTGAATGAAATAGTCATGTTTAGTCTGCTCATAATGTATTGCTCTAGTATGTTTACAGGTGTTTGTTGAGAGTAGAGTAAAGGTAGAGATAGATCATGTTCTCCTATAGAAAATGAGATATTGTCTGTGAAAGGAACCACTTCCCGAGCGCCCGAGAATCCTTAAGTGTTCATGGCTTTACCTGACATTTTAAATGCCCCTTCCATAATGCAGGACCTACTCGCCCCTGTGCCTAGGAGAAAGGAAAATGTCTTGTCACCTATCACCACCCATAAGCGAGGTTCCTCCGCAGGGTTGGGCATGATCGACAGGATGGGACACATCAAGTTCACCTGTGGGCTGTCGTATTGGGGGTACAAGGACATCCCATTCCCAGTAAATGGATTGTACCCCACCATGGTAACTACTCCCAATTGTGTAACGGGAACTGTTGCAATGGAGTCTGTGTGTGTTGCTGCATCATTGCTCTGTATCTGTGCCAACTGCTATGTATTCCTGTGAGCCTGTGGTGCTTAAAAGTACTGTGGTATCTGTGGTTGCACCTGTGGTGCCTGTACTTGTGCTTGTGGCATCTGTTGGTGTGTGCCCTGTATCTGTCCTTGCTGCTGCTGGTCGTGTGTATAGTAGTTGTCCTGATCCCCTTGGAATGGCTGCTGGCAGTGTGCTCCCCAGTTCTGCTTGCTGTATCCCCCTGCTCCTAGAAACTCTTGAAAGGTGTCCTATCTGCCCACATGTCCAACACTGTTGTGGTTCCCTCCCTTGCCCTTGGTACACCCTGAAAAATCCCATGAGCCCTGCTGCACATGCAGTCCATTTCCCCGAAACCCTCCTGGAACGCCCCCATGGTTGTGATGCATCTGTGGTCCAAACCTGTGTCCTCCCTGTTGCCCTTCTCTTCCTCTGAACCCTTGCTGTGCGTTCCCCGCACCATGAACCCTCCCCCCATGGGCGGTGTGAAGTGCTGCGGCTGCTGCCCCGTGGGGTTGGGCTGGTAAGTACCACCCCTTTCATTGCATTCTTCGTAATTATTTCTGTACTAGCCTCACTTCGTCTATCTTCCTGTCCCTCGCCTTTTTGTTGAGCTTCTCCTGCCATAGCCTACAATGGTGAACTATCATGAGCTGTATTTCTAGCCAACCTTCTGCTTACATGCCTACCAACTTCCTTAAGTTTTTCTGAACAAGCTATGGCAGCCCCTGGCATAGTATGTGATACAATATTGCCACTGTTTTATCCCACGTTCTCAAGTTTCAAGGCACCAAAGCTCCTGAATCTCATGAAAATAAAGCACAGGGTCTTCGTCTTCCCTTATTTTCTGGGACATGATTGCCCCAATGTCTGATGTGTCTGGGTATTGTTTCCCTAATGCTTTCCATACTGCAGCTCTGTAGTTTGCAAACAGCGAACCATTGTGCGCCGTGTTTTGGGTTGTCACCCCAGGGAGCCCTGCCATCTTCCATACATCTTCAGCAGCATCCCTGAGGATCACCACTAGTAGCCCCTTTACGTCTCCCACTGGTAACCTATTTCCTGTTATCATCCTCTCCATTTCATAAATCCATTTCGCAGCCCCACGCTCAACAATGGCAGCCTACACCTCACATTCTCTTTGTCTGGATGTTTCCATGGTATATACTGAGGTTGCACCCCTCCCCTATCCAGTAGGTGCTTCTGTGTAAACTCCTCCTCCCCATAGGTGCTTCTTGTCAGTCTGACATGCCTGTACTCGCTTTTGATGCCTGCATACACATCTATTGGTTCTAATGTGGGTATCCGTACACTGTTGGATGTTTCCTCCTTAACCTTCCCCTTGAACAAACTATGGCTGTTTCCCCCTTCCTTTGTCCTGGGAGATCTCTAAGCCTGTCCACATATGTAGTGGCATCATTTAAGGTGTGCAAGTCGTTCGCCAACCGTACCTGCTCATCCAAGCTTCCTCCTCCAGCTCCCTCTCTGTATGTCTCATGCTCTCAGGTCACCTGCTTGTCTGCTCCATCCCGTGGACTGGAACCAACATGGTTCCCCCTCTCGTCCCCACTGTTCCAGCCTTCGTTGTCAGACCTTAAGCCCATGTTGCTACAAAAGTAATCTGCAAAGTTCAGTCTCCTAGTTGTCGTTTCTGTGTTAGGTTTCAGGCTAAGGTCGATATTGCTCAAGTTATACCTACTGCCTCCCTCCCAGACCCCTAGGCTTGCTCCGTCCCTTTCCATTGTGCTCCTGCTCCATGAGCTTGTGCTATCTGGTGATGCTCATCTGTCCTCCTCAAGTCTGTCGTTTCCCCTGTCCAGTGTCCCTTGTGTCTTTACCACCCTTATTGCCCGCTTGTCCTGCTCTTTGCATGTGCGCTGCGTTGCCAATCTGTCCACCTGTAACTTCCTCTGTTGCCTCTCAATCAACTTGTGTTTTTCATGCTCTGGTTTCTCCCTCTGCTTTTCAAGCTCTTTCATTCCCTGTGGGATGTTTTAACCTCACTAGTCCATGCCCTGCAACATCACTGTGCATTGCTTGCATCAGAAATGGTGGCCGGAAAGCATGCTGCTCGCTAAAAATCACCCAGAAGTGCGCAGGAGAACCTGAAAAATAGGCTGCCAATTCACTTTTACCTATGTCAGTGGTAACAGAGAAGACCACTGCCAAAACCCATCATTTGGCTACCCACAGAGTCACCTGAAACAATTTGAAAAAGCAATGCTGATTGCAAAAGAAACACATAGCTGTTTGGAAATCCGTTTTTCTTGGTTGTAAGGAAACAGTCTGTTTTGCAAAAATAAAAATAAAAACTTCTGTAAGTCAGGAAGGAAAACAATATTTCCAGAATGGTGTCATTGGTAGACATCAAGATGGCTAGAGAACACCTTTTGCATAAGTTATTTGTGAGAGGTGAATGGACAGAGCACGATCAGGATGTGTGGTGGTAGGCAATCACACAACAGATCACTGCAACAGGGTTAGATATATGGAAAGACCAGGGTCCGTTACATGCGGCCCTGAGTGAACTATATATGGCCTCTAAGGCCAAGGATGAGCAAAATAAGATTGCCAAGATAGCGGCATATCTATATTTATCTATTTGAGCCATACAGGATAAATATGCTGAAGGCCAAGATCTGGCAAGTAGGCAACTGATGGCATTAGAAAAGGCCCAATCTGATCTGGACTCTTCTGAGCAGAGGTTGCAGAGGAGCCAGGAGTTAGAATATGAAAGCAGACAGCATATAGTTGAAATAAAAGAGGATGTGGGTATCCTGCAACAGGAAAAGGCAGAACAGGATACCAGAATTCTGGCCTTGCAGAAGGAGTACCAAGGAAGTGTGGACTCTCAGCTGCAGAGCCAGAAAAGGCTAGAGCAACAACTGGATTTCAACAGGGCATGCGCAGAGCAGGTAGTCACCCTGCAAAGCCACCTAGATAGAGAGAAGGCAGAGAGCAATACATTGATTGTGAAAGACCAGGGCACCCAGGCAGAGTTTCATGAGGAGCGCCAGAAAGCCGGCAGGCTTCAAAGACAGAGGGACGGCCTGGCGGCACAGAGGTCGGCTCTTGCTCAGGAAAGGGACACCTTAGGCCAGGAAGTCTGTCACTTAAAAGGGAAACTGGAAGAAAATCACCTGGCCCTCCAGGGACTGGGTGACCTCCAAAAAGAGCATGATAGATTGTTAGAGCACAGCAGGAGGGTGGAAAATTAGCTGGCAAGGAAGGACCAGGCCAGTATGGACAGGACTCAGGAGGTAAACCTCCTGCAGCAAAGACTGGCCCAGTACTCTAAAACCACCCAGGAAGCACAGAGAGAAAATGAGGCTCTCTGTGAGAATAATGACAAGTTCCACAGGCAGGTAGCCATGCAAGTGAGACTGATAGAGACTAGTAAGGCTTTAATTGAGGAACAGAAAGCTCAGGTTCTTGCATGGCAATGGGGAGCAGGAGTTGATAGAGATGAGGTTCGCTGGGAAAGGGAAACACCTGAGCATAACCTCAGGAACTCTATTACCAGAGGCCTTCATCTCACCCAGTCCCTGGACTCTGCCACCCCCATGTCCACTGGCGCACATGAGCCCAGGGCCACGGGGATGGCAGATACTATCCAGTCAGAAGTATGGGGCTCATAGACTAGCACCTCCCAGGAATGGATGCAGGGCATCTGGGTATGGGTACCCAAGTACTGTGAAGTTTATTGGGGAACTCCATGAGGGTAGGCACACTAAGGGCATCCTAAAAACCTCTGCCCAGTTAGGAGAGTGGGGGGGTACCCATCAAATCCTGGGAGCAAGGAGGAATCAGAAGACTCCTCTGAGCACCCCAGGACGCAAGAGACTAGGTCCCCACATTCTGCCAGCCATTCCCAGGCTTGCAGAATCCGGGAAAGCCTAGAAGACCAGACGGGCACCTCTGGGAGCAGTGCCTCTGAGTCAGAGGAGGATTAATCAGGGTTACCCGAACCAAGAAGGCCAATAAGGCAAAAAGGGCCTTGCTTAAGGACCCCTTAAAACAAATCAAGGCAATAAGGATCGTCATCATGCCCTATCATAAGAACGCCACATATTCTGTTTGGGAGCACTTAGAGCTCTTTGAGCAGATGATGGAAACTTTCCATTTGAAAGGCAGCAGTAGCTGCATTCAGTATGTGAAATGGACCTTCTCACCAGAATACTCCAGTTTCTTTGCGGGGCTGGCGGACCAAAATCATTCTAGATAGTCCACATATAGGGCAGCCATCTTGAAGCATTTTTCTGTTCACAGAAATCCCCAAGAGGCTCGCAAGGCAGCCTATAACTTGCAATGTGGGGAGGATCAGGCCCCACAATAATTTGTGCAGTAATTAAAGCATGCCTTTGCGCAGACTACCAGAAGGGTGCGCACGGATAGCAAAGAATGTGTTAATACTTTTTTCCACACTCTAACAAATTACATCATGACCCAGCTAGTGAGAGATTTTCATGAGAAAAGATCACTAGACTGGGTCATTGAAGAGGCCACCCGAATCTATGAGTTGCAAAAGCCCATAGAAAAAGAAATAATGCTAAAAGCCTCAAAACAATCAACACCCCTGCTGCTGCGAAGGTGGCAGAGGTAAAGGTTGCCCCCATTTTAGATTTGGAGATGGGGGCCAAAAACCCCGCCTGCACAGCAGAATAATCCCAAGCCCAGAAGGCCCTCGGGCCAGTCACAGACAGGGAGCCAAGCAGGTAGTCCTACAAATGGGATCCATCACTCCCCTGACTATATAAGTCCCCGCTACAAGGGGAACAGACCCATCCTGGGTTAAGTGTGGACTCCTTCTGCCCCAGGGGGGGATCCAACCAAGCACCTAACCAAGGGAACTTCCTTCCTCACTTCCCCCAGGAGGGCAGAAATTCCCCAAATCCTGGGCAGAACTTTTTCCCCAGGTACCCACAAAACTTCCAACCCCAGAACAATCCATTCTTCTTTCCCCTCTTTCCTGAGCCCAGACAACCTAATCCGGGAGAAGGGAGGACAAGGGTGGAGGGGTACCCAAATCTTCCCAACCAGGGGTATTACCAGAGAAGGGATAGCTACCCTTCCCGGGATCAGCCCAGGGGAGAAAAGAGAACTCCGTATATCAGCCTGAGCGGGTTTCACAGCTAAAGCACCAGGTACAAAATATGGCACAGGATCTGGGTCGCTTGCTGAGGGCTCAACTGAACACTCAGATGGGCATGCCGGCACAGAATGCCTCAAACTCTGGACCTGGTGCTCCAGAACAATAACGGGGGCAGCACCCCGACAACCACCCGGTTCCCAGGGAGGAGGCACAAGGGGAAGGTGGGTGGAGGAAGCTTCCTTCCCCACTTGTAAAAAGCCCCTGGAAACCCAGGAACCGGAACCAAGATCTCCTGCCCCTGAAAGTCTGCCACCCAAGGAGCAGAGGGGTGGTAGGAGAAACATAGGACCCAAACAGACCCATTTTGCATAGGAGGTACGAGTCTTCCAATTTGAAGGAGAGGGATCCTCAGATGATCCTGGGTAAAGGAACTTCTCCTTCAGAGATGGGGGAACTCCTCCCAAAGAAAAATGGGTCCGAATGGATTCAAATACAGACTGGGTAGATGTGGGGACTGAGCTAGCGCCTCCCATCATCCCATCCCAGAACCAAAAGCATCAAAATCCCCTGGTTCAAACCCGTCCTGGTGACTGCCTCCAAAAAGGGGGGGGGGCAGCCCAGAACCAGAACCAGGGGAACTCAAAACTTCTCCCATCTCTAGTTGCCACCTTTTTCTTTCAGATTCCCAAGACTCCCCACATAATTCTGCCCAAATCTCTTCTCTCTCAATGTTCAAAACTAGAAAATTAACCCACCAGTTGTCCAAAAATGTGCATTATCTGTGCCCCCTTGCGGAGAAGGAGGGAATATACTATGCCCAGGTTCAAGTACAGGGGCAGGGTACACTGGATCCCAAGCTACCATTCTGTCCAAAAATGCCTTTGATAAACTGAATTCAGGAAGGGGGGAGAATTACCAAATTCCTCTCACCTCTCTTCCTAGACAACTTCAGAACTTTGACGTGAAGGAAATTCCCGTCCAGGGCTCTGCAGATTTGGACATTAAAATTGGGCGACACAAGGTGAGGCACTTGGTCATAGTTGTAACTCCAGAGGGCACCCCTTGTTTACTACGGAATGACCCCCTGTGAAGGTTGTCACCCATAATAGACTGTGTAAACAAGGTCCTCTGGACCCAGACTAGCTGACCAATAAAGTTAAAACAGAGTGTCAACCATGTCAGTTTAAATGGCACCTGCCATCTGGTTGAACAAAAATCTGACCAAGTAGAATTTCACTTTCAGAACAACCAAATTCCAGACGTGACAGTAATAGGAGTAGGACAACAAACTGGTGATGGCGGGTCCTCTCTATTTCTGAAAATCAACCTTCCTTCCAGTTTAAGGTGGCATTCCACACTGGAAGGAAACACTCTGAAATTCTTTAGCAATGCACAATCAGACATTCCCACTCTTATAGTCCAGAAAGATGAGAAATCAGCTCAGAGCCTGGCTGATATTCAGCAAATTGGAGAACAGTTGTTCATCCATGTTCAGTTAAATGAAGGGAAGGACTCTGTTCTCGCCCGAGTGTGTGTGAACAACGGTAAGACCTTCATCAGCGAATCCATGTTCCGCCAACTCCCAAAAGATCCAGCCATTCCCGCATTTAGACTCATAGACAAATGGGAAATGGATCTGGAAACACACAATTCCAAACATCTCCTGCCAAGCAGGTGTATGCTTAAAATCTCCATTGGCATTAAGAGCATAGTCCATAATTGTTTGGTCGTGCGAGACGTCACTGCCGCCTTTTACTTAGGCAGTGACATTCTCAATCGCTTTGCCATTAGTTTGGACATAATAAACTTCAAAGCTTGGTCCTGATTAGCGGATAATCCCATGGGCTTTGATGACCGAGAGAAAGCATTTAGGTCCGCTCAATTGCTGCCTTATGCAGTTGAATTTCAGATTGGAGAGAAGTCACCATCCCAGAAAGGACCCGACAATTCTCCCTGGAAGTGAAAGTTATAAGAGGACAGACATTGAAAAACCCTGATGCCTATATTCATCTAAATGCTAATCTCCAACAGCAAGGGTTGGGGGTAAACCCAACACCACTAGTCAATATAGAACATGACACCATTCCAATAGAGGTGGATAACAGCGACTTAAAGAGTATCACTCTAGCCACAGGCACCATTATTGGAATGGCGGTTGATGACCAACATTTTTCCATTTATTTAGGCAATGAACTATTAGGACAAAACCCCAAAGACTGTTTTGACAGTGACAGTGATGACAACACAACACCAGACAGGATCTTTACCCGGCATGGGGGGAACTTCCTGATGTACACTTCCTGCCCTTATGGTAAGGAAGATGTGACCTGTGACTTCAGGAGGGATGAGGTGATTTTCCAGGTCCATGAGGGCTGCCTTTCCCACCTGAAGCCACCAGTCCAAATCAGCACTGTGACCAGGGACTTCTCCACCCAGCTGGAGGAGGCCGCTGAGATAACAAAACCAGAAGTCTTTCCAGGCTTCAGGCAAATGGTTGAAGAGAGAGTCAACCTAGTTGATGCCTGTGAGACTCTGGAGCAGAAGCTAAAGTTGAAACAAGTTTTCTTGGATTTTCAAGATCTATTTGCAGTGGACTCATATGACTGTGGTCGCACCGACATCCAATCAACAATATTTCCCACAGACCCTGGCATGACTCCAGTGTTTGTGAAGCAATATTGCTTGCCTCTCGCATCAATGGAGTCCCTTACTGAAATAATTAAGAACCTTGAGTCCCGTGGGATAATCCGTCCAGTCCACAGTACCTTCAATAATCCGGTGCTGAGGATATTGAAGCCAAACGGCCAGTGGAGACTCTGTGCCGACCTTAGGGAGCTCAACAAATGGGTCCATACTTCCTGATGGCCTCTTCCCGACATTGACCAAGGGCTCGCCCAGATCCAGCGGTCACAGGTATTCACTGCAATAGACCTGACCAGTGGATACTGAACTGTACCTGTCAGTAGGGAGGACCAATACAAGCAGGACTTTACCTTTGGGGGGCAGCAGTACACGTGGACCCGGACTCCCTTCGGAACATCAACTCCGGCAATGAGTTCAATATTTTTCTACATAAGGCCATGCCCGACCTGGGTGAAAGGGGTAACCTGGCTTATGTAGATGATGTACTCATTAAAAGCTCAACTGTCGAGGAACACATAATGGAGATCTGTTATGTTCTGATGCAGCTGAGGGCCGACCGGAGCTAAACTTTCCTTTCAAAAGGCACAGTGGAGTAGAACCCGTGTAAATTTCTTGGGGCATGATATTACTCCTCAGCGTCTCTGTCCCCAGGAAAAGAAAGTGGAAGCACTCCAGAAATTGAAAGACCCCACAACTCTGCAAGAACTAAGGAGCCTCCTTGGACTTACTAATTACAGTAGAAAGTTCATTGAGGGCTACGCAGAGATCACAAGACCCCTGATTCATCTTTTGAAGAGGGGGTCAAGTGGGAATGGGGTCCAGAACAAACCAAGGAAGCAAGACAATGCAAAAGAAGCCTCTCACAAGCGCCTTGCCTAGCTTACCCTGTCAAAAACAAGGAGTTCTTCTTGGAGATAGGGTTCTCGAATACATGCTTGACTGCAGTATTATACCAAAAGCATGACAAGGTCAATAAAGTAATCTCCTATGCGAGTAAAAGTTTATCCTCTGTGGAGGAAAAATTCAACTATTGTGAGAAGGCACTCCTGGCAGCAGTGTGGGCATGGAAGAATTACTGCCTGTTTATCCAGGGGGAACACATCATAGTGGAGACTCCACACCAGCCTCTGCAATATCTCTAAAAGTGACAGAATCCAGCCCAGAAATGTGAGTAATTCCCGAATTACTTCCTGGATTCTGTCAATGCAAGGCTTTCCTGTGGAGGTCAGATATGACCAAAACAAGAAGAGTCCCCTTGCGCAAGGTCTGGCTGACTTGCATGATTGTGCCAGAGGAAACTGTCTCGAGGACGAGAGTCTAAAAATCAAGGACAACATGGAGGCATACCTTAATTCCCCACACAAAGTCTTTGAAGAAGACAAGTGTGAGGGAATGCCCGCTGTCTATGTGGATGGATGCTCTTACCATGTTGACAACAACGGGGAAAAAGAACGTGTGGCTGGCGTAGGCAATGCATGGGTGAATGAGACCCCAGAACCCTCCGCTGGGTACAAGATTGGTCCCTGAAGTAGTCAAGTGGCAGAGTTGATGGCTGTGCATCAAGCCATCCTCACTGCTGTCCAACATCAACTCCACAAACTGGTCATAATCACTGATTCGGATTATGTACGGAACGGGTTCGTGGAGCACCAGGTTAACTGGAAAACCAGAGACATGCTATGTGCTATTAACAAACCCTTGAAACATGGGAAGTTAATTCAAAATATTGATGATCTAGTCACCTCAAATGGGATGACCATCTACTGGAAAAAGATCAAGGGTCATTCCAAAGTAAAGGGACCAGACAAAACTGGAAATGACTTAGCTGATCAGCTGGCCAAAACCGGAGCCATCCAAGGGGATCTACTTGAGATCGAGTCCCTGTTGGGGGAAATCCAGGTCACTGCTATCACTAGGTCCCAGACAAATGCTCAAAATGAACTCTCAACTGCACAATGGTTTAATGAGACCCAGATGCTGATTTGATTACGGCTCATAAAGGGGATCCAATAATTGGTAAGTTTTATCAACACATTGAGGACCTGAGAACTTTCCCCTGAAGGATACCGATTACATAGCGAAAGAGGACCTCAGAGTGTTGATGAAATGTGCAAAAATGTCCCGAATCCAAGACGGTTTGTTGGTCAGGAGATCCCTAGCTGGCCATGATCAGTGGGTGGTACCTACCTCATTCCAAAGCCTGATGTTAAGTCACGCCATTGATGCTGCCACAGCTGGTCAAAGGGGGTTTCATACAACACTTGAAATCTTAAGAGAGGTTGCATACTGGCTACACATGGGGTAGGACCTCGACCAATACATAAAGGGGTTTCTTGTGTGTGCACAATTTCAGCCAACATCTCTCACACACAGTGTGCCTCTCCAAAAGAGGGGGATGACACTGCCATGGTCAGATTTGCAAATCGATTTCATCGGGCCCGTGATTCGCTCCTCTAGGGGAAACAAGTACATGTTGACCTTGACATGCTTGTTTACTAAATGGGTGGAATGTCTCCCGGCCCCAAACTGCAAAGCAGAAATACCAGCTGCCCTGATGATCAACCACATCTTTTCGCGTTTTGGACTACCCCAAAGGATCGAGTCAGACCGAGGTAGCCATTTCACCAGCGAAGTAATGAAAAAGATGTGGGAGATACTTGGGGTCAAAAGGAAGCAACACATTGCTTACCGGCAAGCCTCTAGTGGTGCAGTAGAGAGATACAACAAAACAATTGTGAGCATATTAAAAAAAATTGTGGCAGATTCTGGGCCAAGTTGGGATATTCGATTACCTCTTGTCCTAATGGCCATCAGATCTACCCCTTCATCTGCAACTAATATGTCACTGTTTGAGCTGATGACTGGACGCAGGATGGTGCTTCTCCAGCATCTGCTCTACAAGGCCTACGAGCAGACATTGATCAATGCCTCCACAACTCATGAGTATGTTGAAAATCTAAGAAAACACCTTCAACATGCTTTTGCGTATGCTCAGTGAAATCTAGAGAGATCTGCAGACAGCATGAAGACCCACTATGACTAAAGACTACCAGAAAAGAATACATTGTAGGGGACCGGGTCTACTTATACAATTTCCAAAGGAACCTGGCCAAACAGCGCACATTTTTGCCTACCTGGAGGGGTCCTTTTGACATTGTAGACAAAATCTCAACAGTCGCCTACAAAATCTGCATCCCCAAAGGCAGTTTGGCAGAGGGGGAAGATAAGGGGGTCCATATTAACCAACTAAAGTGCTGCCATCCTAGGCACACTCTGCAGCAACTGGAGGAGTCTTCTGGAACCCCAGAGGGGGTCATTCCAGCTCCATAGAATTCCAACTATAAAACATTCCATATATAGTCTATAAAATACAATAATAAAAATGTGTCCTGATTTATCAAAATGTATGTGTCCGCCCCACTACATTAATAGTGGTGGGGAAATGTCTACAAATATGTTTTTGCTTTGTCATCCGAGGATTGGAAACCATGGAGACTAACCAAGGAGGACTACATGGGGACCAGGAGCAAAGATCCGAGGGGCCTGGAGTATCGCTCAATACTCACATCAGGACTGGGCAGGAGAACCGATCAATCCATCCCTGATGGAGGAAAAGATGATGAACTTTGCCATTTTTGGAACCAAAAGAGATGAGACTGACATCCCAGTCTTGCGAATTCCCATTGATGGTCGATCAACACCAAATCACAAGAGAAGGGCTTGTGGGATGTTTTAACAACACTAGTCCCTGCCCTGCAACATCACTGTGCATTGCTTGCATCAAAAACATCAGAAATGGCCGCTGGAAAGCATGCTGCTCGCTAAAGATCACCCAGAAGTGCACAGGAGAACCTGAAAAATAGGCTGACAATTCACTTTTGCCTATGTCAGTGGTAACACAGAAGACCACTGCCAAAACCCATCATTTGGCTACCCACAGAGTCACCTGAAACTACTAGAAAAAGCAATGCTGATTGCAAAAGAAACACAGAGCTGTTTGGAAATCCGTTTTTCTTGGTTGTCAAATTTGCAAAAATCATGGTTCACAAACCCCACAAAAGATCCAAACTCCTTGTTGGGTGTTAAACATCAATCTACTTCAAGAATCCACATAAATACAATGTTAGCAGAAGTAGATTTATCAGAAGAAAATCCACAATTAAAGATGCTTGCTTGAAAGAAATTTGTTGAAAATGGGCGCAATGACGTTAGTCGCCTCTGTCAGAAGCTGGCGATCTCTAAACCTGTCATTTTAAAGTTGTACATTGAATCAAAATATGCCAAAGAAGAGACTTCCTATAAAATGTAAGATGGGTTGTTATAATTCAACACAGTTTTTTTGTTAAAGGAGAAATTTCAAAAGAGCAACTTGTCCCTAGTTTGGCTTTCAAGCATATGTGAATGGACTGTGTTGTGCTAAAAAACACATGTTGGACCACATACGAAGTGGGTCATGTGTCTGAATAAGAAAAGAGAATCCCATTTTTTATTAAAGAATTGAGAGAGAAAGATTCATCGAAGAACATCACCTTTTCTTCTTTTTTAACATTTCTGCCCCTGCTTGACAGAGAAAATCCATTAAAGATTTTGTTTCCTTTCATCTAGAAATTAGCAGACACATGACCTGCTTCGTATGTGGTCCAACATGTGTTTTTTAGCACGACACAGTGCATTCACATATGCTTGAAAGCCAAACTAGAGACAAGTTGCTCTTTTTAAATGTCTCCTTTAACAAAGAAACTGTGTGTTTCTCAAGTGTGACCATCGAACTGAGCAACCCACAGTAGGCAAACCCAAAACCCAACCCTTGTTGTTATATATACTTGTTATAATTCAATCCCTATATTTTAAGAAGGCTGACATTAAGAGATTTGTGCATAGTTGTTAAAAATGTAATTTGTATTTTAGGACAAAACTGTTAAACTTGGTTTTCAAAGTGAGTAAAGCCAACTACACTGGGCTTCAAAGTCATTCCACATCCTTTTACCCAACAAAGGAATATTTCCCCCTGCTCTCTGCTGAGAAACTGGCAGGCTGGTGTGAAAGGAATGGGAGGGGGACTTTGGCCTGTTGTTCTGCTAGCAGACAAAGGACTCCCTTGAGCTGAATGGAAATGCTAATTTGGGGCGTCAATATAAATGAGCCCAATGGCAGGAAGAAGCCCATGTGACTCTCTAGCCCAGCCAAGACCTTGGAGGCGGAGACAAACCATTGTGTGTATTCAGAGAGCACAGAAAATATTGTGTTGGAAAAGACTTATAAAAAAAATTGTACCGAACTGGCAAAAATACGGAATTTAGAGATTATTAAAATGAAAATATTGCACACAAGTAGAAACTACTCTGCAATTTTTGTGATGTTCAGAGACTGAACTATCAAAATGTGGATTTTGTAGCAGTTGTGATTATGTGAAAAATATTAAAAATTACAGGAATATGTCCAGAGGGTATGTGCATGTATGGGGAAAAGGTTGTACAGATTTAACATTGAGAAACCAACCAAAAGTGCGAAAAGTTGTCATTTGTTAACCAAAACTCTTATGAAGATGGGACTTGAACAGAGATGTGCCTTAATGAATCTGTGATGTGTATGTGTCATATTAAAAAGTTGGGGATATTGGAAATATGTTTTTTAGGAAAAATTGATTTTCTGGTTAGACACAATGGGGGAGGATTTTTCTTTGGGTCATAAACACAGTGTCACTCTGACACATCATAACACCCTGTTCATTTTCAAATCAGAGGATAGGGAATTCTCTGAGCTATCAGATTCTTAGAGGGTTGGGCATAGTATAATCAGCCTCCCCACCCCCTTGGAAAATACATAAATAGGGACTGCTGAGGACAGACAAGGACACACATTCACCCATCACTGATCTACTGGCAAAGCGCTCTGCAGGAAGAACCCATATCTAGACTCCAGAACCTAGATCCAGACTCCAGAACCCTGAGCAGAGACACAACCCAAAAAGCTGAACCCTTCTCAGCCGGCCTGTAAAATCTTGCAACTTGATTTAACCCCAAGCTTCCACGGGGCCTAACCCATTCAACAGCCTGGCTGTGCTGTTTTGGCTGCTTCTGGCTAAGAACCCTTGCTAGAACCCCGAGATCCAGATCAGTCCAGCAGAGCTGTACCCTGAACCACCCATCAGATCCAGTCCAAGAGGCCGTGCAGACCAGAGTGCCTTGCTGAGAGCAGAACTAAGCGCCTGAGACCTGTCCGGTGGTGAGCGAATTCCAGCCAAACCTTTGACCAGATCTTTGACAGACCTATTCCATTCCAAACCCATAATGTGAGTATTTAGCAAAGAACTGTACATAGCCATCTCTTAGTTTTAAGTAATCCTATCCAACCCATTCCAACATATCCAAAACTGCATTGTAGAATATCTTGTGTCTATCCTGGATCCTTCTCTCATCCACATAATCCTGTGATAATCGTAGTGATAAATCATCTTTGTGCTAATATAGTTGCTGAAGAAGGTAAGTGTCACAGCGGACAAAGATCAGACAGAAGCGCCTCTGGACTGGTGGCTGTACCGTTGGTATCTCACATCTTCATAGCCTCCCTTAGTGTTAAGAAATCCCTGTTTGTAATCTTCAAAAAGCGCATCTCTCATTTGAAATCTTGACTCTTTTCTGAAAAATCGACCTTTACTAAAACCTCTGCAACTTTTGAACCGTGCATGCTAGGAACAAAATTTAAATGTAATTTTGAAGCTAACATCCTCAGCTTTCGTGTCCCTGTAATTGGGTTTTACGTGCGATGAAAAGTTTGCCGCAATTTCACTTTCGGCTCAATTTCACCACATGTAAAAACAGCTATTTCTTGCATTCAACCTCTGAATTTGATTTCCTATCTGCTAATCATTCAACAATCATTGCTAGTGTTTACCTGAACCTATCCAAAGCGGCTCTCACTAGTTCTGAATCCCATTTAGCAAATTAAAATAATTTTTAGCATTTTTCCTATTCATTTCAAACCACATTTAAAAGCAATTTGCCTGTTTTAGAATCATTCCTGTTCTCTCTAAGCTTGCTGGTGGGAATCGGGATTGAAACTGAAATTGTTGATTGTAATTCCTGAAAACTGTGTGCCCTCATTCCATCTCTTCATATTGCATATTGGGGGGAGTGAGTAGTATCAGAGGGAAAGAGTGAGCACCTTGTCTTTGATTGAATTTATATCAGGTTTTATTTCTGTGTTGCATTAATTTCATATCATTGCATTTCATTGAACGCACACAAAGTTATTCCCTGCTACATTATGCTTCCTATTCCTACTCCTAATTGATTAAAGAGATTGTTGATTATTGTCATATTACCCATTGCTGATCATTGTAAAAATATTAATAAGTGTGATAGTTAGATATTGTTCATATTCATAAAAGTGTGACATATATATATTGTTCAATTCATCAAATAAATCTTTTAATTTGCAAAACAAACCTGCTTCTTGGTTCAGTGTGACCAGGGGGATTCAAATAGAGGGGCGTTATATAAGGGTATATCATCCAGAAATAAAATAATGTTTGACATCAAAATATATAAATAAGGGTTTCAATTGGGCATTCCATACTAGGCATTGACTTAGGTGGAGTGCTGGGTTGAAACCACTTACATCCCCTTGTCCTTCTGTCTGGTTGCTCCTCTTAGGCTCTCTTCCTTTGTCTGTGTTCCCTTTTGACCCTCTCTCCTCTTTCCCTCTGCATCTGCTCCTTTTTCTTTCTTCTTTCCCTCTCTTCTCTCTCTAATCTTTTGTCTCTTCTCCTCTCCCTGTCCTCTCTTTCTTGTTCTCCTCTCCCTCCTTCTCCCTCCA
Organism: Ambystoma mexicanum; assembly: GCF_040938575.1. Lineage (NCBI taxonomy): Eukaryota > Metazoa > Chordata > Amphibia > Caudata > Ambystomatidae > Ambystoma > Ambystoma mexicanum. The sequence goes on along the minus strand of NC_090930.1, from coordinate 1,289,408,456 downwards.
ATCTGTCTCCTCTATTATATCATGCCAGTCTGATGCTTCGCTGATCCCCTTCATACCTTCCATTGCCTTAGCTGCCCCATCTGTCTCCTCACCGGTCTGCCCTTCTAATTTCAGTAGTATCTGTCCTTCAATCCATTCATTCGTGGCTATGGTACCAAGCCCCTCCTTCGCATCATTCTGCACCTTGCCGATTGTCTCTCATTCAGTAGTTGGCTGCCCTGAGCCCCTTGGCCCCTCTTCCTTTGTATATGGTGGAGGCTTATATTTTGGATTTCAATACCCCTCTGCTGCTCGCGAATCCCGTAATGCTCTTACTTGTTATAACGGGTACATCCCTTGCTCATCATCTGTGTCGTCTGAGGCCAAACTCGGAGGGACATGGGGGGAGTGGAGGGAGGATCCCCTGGCTCCTTCACCTCCTGCTGGTTCTGCATCCACTGTTGCCTTGCTGCATCCCCCTCCAGAAATGTCCTCCAAAGCTCGAATATTGCCATACGGCTTGCAAGCTTCTTCCCATTATGGGCACCCTGTATGTGTGTCAGTAGTGACTGCTGTACATCTTTGGAGAAACTCCTGCAAGGTGGCCATGGTTTAGTTAACTTTCCCTCAGTGCTTTTGGACCATTCTATGCTATATTTACATATCTTCTCTCTGTAGGGTGGGAGTGTTTTACAGAGGTGCTGGAGGGGCTTGCCCGCCTGCACTTCCCCTGATACATTTTGAGTGGCTTTTGTCTTTTACCTGACCTCAAATCGCTGTTTAGGGAGAAAGGTACAATGCAATAACAAAACTTTTCAGTTTACTACGAGCCTCTCTGGCGCCATAATTTATCAGGCGTGCTCCGCACATCAGCCTCCTATCGCAGCCACTGCCTCCTCAGTCATATCCACAATATTGTACATGCGCATTCCGCGCACCGCCACTCGTTCACTTTGTCTGCCAATCCCAAGTTTCCAATGGTAGCTGCTCACCGTCTAATTCTCTCCGTGTCCTATGCACAAACCTATGTGTGACGTCACCAATTTACTAAGTAAGTCAATGCTGAACAATCAAATACTGCACTCACACTGCTGTAGCCCGTTACTCCCAAAATACCCCAAAACCCCACAGCTGTCTTCCCGCCTCCAGGCAGAGTATACCAATATTCTCTTGGGATCAAACCATACCCACTGTGTCGCCTAGTGTGAAAAATGTCTCACTGCAGGAAACTTAACCAGTTGACTCATCTTCTGCAATCTAGGCCAACTCCCTTGCTAAACCTTACGGGGATACGGTCATCTACGACCCGAGCTAAAACGACCACCCCACAGGAAATCCACTATTTACATAACATCTGTCATCTGTGTTCGCGAGTCAATAGTCTAGGTTATTCACCAGAACCATTTACCTCTAAACTCGAATGTGACCTAAACATAGAAAAGGGACATCTACCTCCGCTCCTTTCCCTACTAACTTTGACAATGCTAGACAATACTTTGACAATACTTTGACGATATTAAACAATACGCCACAATATTCAATACCACACTCACACTTAGAGTTGCCGTTCGACTGGGTCAATACATACACTCTGTGGTCTGCTGGCACTGTTCGACTGCTGTGTCCCCCAGAAAGTGCCCACTTGCTTCTCTTGTTCTGCCTGGAATCCTTGGTGACTTCGGGCAGGTAATTTTCCAAGCTGGCTCCTGACGGCCCTTCTACGGGTATGTGTCCCGGTCTTCTCAAAATAGGTGAGGGTCCTGCAGCCTCTCAGGATCTGCGGCGGAGGAGACGACCTTGTGCCAGGCTGGCGCACAAACCATCAGCTCTGCTACCAACGTGTTGGGACGAGCTCCCATGTATGCCAGAGCGATGGTGGAAGTCTGCAGACTTGGATAGCCCAGCTGCCTTCCCAGTAAACACGGAGGACTCAGTCAACGGCAAGTTCAAACTGCTGATTATTACAAATAAAACCAACAGGGATCAATATTAGAACACAGGTGGATTCCAATACTTCTCAGCTTCTTCTGGCGTGAAGGCCAGTTTTAGTGTAAAATGACTTTACTTCTCTGTCATTACTTGGGCCTTTCTCCAAAAACCTATTGGTGTGTGGGATTGGCCATCAGGAGTCTAATAACCTATATGGTCACCTACACATGTTATTCTACTGGCTCTAACATGTCAGGTGGCTGGCTTGTCTCATCCCCAATTCACTAACTATAACATTTCTGCAGAGTAGTGGGCCTACCATTGGTTCTTGCCTGTTGCTACCCTCCCCTAGGATACTAAACTGTGATTGGATACAGCTGATCCCCCCAGGCCATCGAGTTCTCAGCTGGCAGAGCACCTCTTCAAGGTAATGTGAACAATTATGTGTCTGTATTTTAACTTGTGTACACCACTTTTGCCTTATGAGACTATTCTCCTCATGGTAGCAACACTTGTTGCAATCCGCATCTGGCTGCTGGACTGGCTTATTTTTCCCAAAGTGGAAGACTGTCCATTGTTCCACTTGGCTGTACCACATGTTTAGAGACCACAAAAAAATCGAGCTCTGCAGCTCTGAATTATGAGGATTTATTATGTTTCTCGCAGCTGGTCCCGTTGTCGTCTGGGGATTGGAATGTCTACATATCTCTTGACCTTGGTTGTGAGTCCTGTCTCATGTGTCTTGCTCTCTGTCCAGCCTGAAGCAGCTCAGCTTGTCTCCTGCTCAGGGATTTGAGACCTGCTGTAATTGTCCTAAACCATGTACTGCGGTTTCTACATTGTCTAAATCATACTACATTCTGTATGGAGTAGGTATACGTGGTTTGATCAGGTTCTATATATGCTCCTGCATGTCCATGTGATTATTGGCTTTAAGCATCAGCAAGCTTGCTCAGGATCTCTTGTGCCTTGCGGTTTCTGCATAACTGCATTTGACTAATGAAAAAATAATAAAAGCAATCACAGTATGTATATGTATCTATATTTTTACTATAGAAAGGTGCACTGATGCTCTTCATGTATTCGGGTGTGTGTTTATGTGGTGCAGTGCGGACTGCACATGTGCTTCATGTCTATCGCGGCTATGTCGTAGTGTCTCTAATGACGGCAGTTTCATGGCATCTTGGTGCTTAGTCCAGGCTGTCCATATAGGTGTCTCTGACCACAGTCTCTGTCTCTTCTTGCATGCATGGATAGATCTGTACTGCACCTAGTCTGTACGGCTGACTGAGAGGGTACCTCTGAGTGTATTTGTCAATCAATGGTGCACTTGGGATGCGTCCGAAATAGAGTGGCTGGTTGCTTGTTTGTCTGGCCTTACTTCTTGTCATGAATTTGGTGGAGTGGGCGTGGAGGGGTGCCCCCAGGATCCTGACTCCATCTTCAATTAAAATAAGTATCTTGAATGAAATTGGAGAAGATCTTGTGACACAGAAAAATTATATATCGATAAGAGACTGTTTTGAATTAATAGAACTGCAGGCTATAGGCCACACAAGCTTGCTTCTTGAATATCAAATACCTGAAAGAACATGTTTCAATAATGGAAATTTCAAGGAGCCCACATAAATTAACATTTGACTTACTGCCTAATAACATATTACTAGATGACATCTCAGATTTCTTTCTTTTGTTCTAATTCCTTCTAATGTCAAACATTGAAACAGCTACAATGGCATTAAGTATTTTAGAACAACTAAATTGTGTCTCATTGAAGAAGATAAGCATGCAATAGACTATAACATTGCAACGTGTGTGCATTTGAAAGGCTGATTCTTGAGACTTTGTCAAGCCTTATAGCCAGAGGTAGCATTCCCCAAATGTTAGTGAAAGATATTGTTCCACTATTTGCAATTTAAGCTGTCACACAACTTTTCAAATTAGTGGAAAAACACAACATCCTGGATCAAGGAGAATTGGGCTTTAGACCCGGTGGGAACGCTGAAGAGGCAACAATTTATTGATCAGCTGAGAGAGGAGGTGGACATTGGTCGTGCCATGGTGCTGCTCCTGTTGGAACTGTTCACAGTTTTTGACTCCACAGACATTCACATGCTTATGGACAGCGTAGAATCTGGAGGTGTACAGGGCATCATCTCTAGGTGGATTTGTTAATGTCTTACTAGTGGAACCTGTTGTTTGAAATAGACACATTAACTTTATTTCCTAAATCAGTGACCTGTGAAGTAGTACACATTAAATGAGAGAAAGAAGACTGAAGGCATTGTTTGTTGTCCGCACTGTGGCACACATACATGGTAATATGACTGGGATACGGGACACCATTAAGAAGGAGTAGCAGTTCTATAGCCTGGGTAGGGTGGTTGCACACCAGAAGGAGGATGATGTCACCATTGTACAATGAACGATGAGGACAGTATGCATGCTGTAGTAAAAAAAATGGGGAAATGGCACCAACCTGGTTACACTTTGCGCCCAAAATTTTTATTATTTTTTTCCTTTGCTATTAAGTAAATCTGAGTCGCAGAATCAAGAAGGACAGAGGTCAAAACCCCACCTCTCTCACATGAATAAAGAAATGGTCCTTGCGAAAAAATGATTCCACACCACACAAATGTAAGTATACTCAAAATAGGTATTTTTTTTAATGATCATAACACAAAAAACTTGGTATTAATCATGCTTTTAACCCATAGGTGAAATGTGTCACCTATGGGCTAAAAACATGATTAATGCCAAGTTTTTGCGGTGTTATGATCATTAAAAAAATACCTATTATGAAGAAAACTTGCAATAACCATTTCTTTATTCAGTATGCATGCTGAGCTTGGGAGAGGTCGAGAGAGACAGGCAAGATAAAATGGACCATCGCATAATCAACATGAACCTTCTTATCAGCCCAGGTGGTCAGTGAGGAGGAATTCTGAGCAAATAATGGTGATAGTGCCCAGAATTAACTTGTAATGCTTCTCCCTAATAGCTGGAGCTGTTCAGAACATTTAATAAAGTGTGTTAATGTCAGAGTTCCATGGGGAATATACCCCAAAAAGCCATCACGATTGGTCCACAGAGTGTGGGCGGGGGTAATTGTACACAAGAGGTTTTGCTGGTGTTTATGAAGATATGTGTGAGTGAGAAATGCCAGAGAACAGTTATTTCCTTAACTCAGATTCCAACAGGGAGCTGGAACTGCCACTTTTCAAGTTGATGGAAATATGTCCCAAAACCGATTGGTAGAAAGACTGTGGTGAGGTAGTATGGAATCTTGAGAAAGATTTTAAACTGCCTTTCCTCCAGGACGTTGATTAAGGTGGTTTCAATTTACTTGAGCACCTAGACAAAAGATTTGAAGAAAGAAGAAAGGAAACCAACCAGAAGATAAACGACCAATCAGACAAACCAGAGCAACAGATTTAGATAATAACTTGAATTTCTAAAGATTTGGTTTGTATAGTTGTTAAAGAACATTAGAAGTTAATGTACATAGTTCCTGAATTAGAGAAAAGTTCCTGAGCAGAGACTAAGGGCCTCAGCATGAGTTGGGCGGTAACGCCGGCTCTATTACCACCAGTGCTATTAGCCCTACCACCAAACACCCGGCGCTATTAGCACCGGATCACGGGTTTGGCGGAACGGTTAGTATCCATTCCTCATTGGGCCCATTCGGGAATTCCTCATTCCCCATTGGGCCCTATGGGGAAAATTTTGCGCTATTACCACTGGTGCTATTAGCCCTGCCACCAAACCCCCCGGCGCTATTAGCGCCGGATCACAGGTTTGGCGGAACGGTTAGTACCCATTCCCCATTGGGCCCATTCGGGAATTCCTCATTCTTCATTGGGCCCTATGGGGAAAATGTGCACTGTTACCGCCGGCGGATTTCCCGCTGGCGGTAATAGCATCGAAAATCGCTTCCTCAACTGAATATCAAGTACTCACATGATGGGGCAAGAGAAACCGAGATGGGCCTCGTTACGAGGTTGGAGGTAGCCATGGCGGTTTTAACGGCAAGGCTACCTCCATACGGGCATGAAAATCCAGCACCCACAAATGGGCAATTACCGGGGTATTGCATCGCAGCCAGACCCGGTAATTGTCCTATCGTGGGTGCCAGTATATCCCTATTCCAATTTCAGCCCCATAGGGTTCAATGGGAATGGGGATGCCTGTAGCACCACAACTGTTCATAATGATGCCGGTGCTACAGGCTTGCTGTGCTCGCGGGTACGTTTCATTCCCCCAGGGCGGACTGGCAGAATTAAAGGCACCCATGAGCACAACTCGGAGTTTGCCGGTCCGGAACAACGGTACGGGCAAGCATACCGGTACCATTGTTACCGGACCAGCAACCTCGTAATGAGGCAATGAACCCTTACCACTTGTATTGGCTTGGACATGCTACTTGTCCTATCGATCTTGTGTCTTTGCCTAAACAGCTGCTGTTTAGAGTGAACCTGACAAGTTTGTTTTGTTATCCTGTCACTGGGCCTCCTTTCACGAAAACACAGTGGCCCTCATTACAACCTTGGCGGAGAACCATGGTGCTATTAGCACCATGGTCCATGCCGCTAAGGTTGCAATTCCGCCATGGTGGTTGGCGGACTTACCGCCCCATTCCGACCTTGGCGGGGCGGTAAGTCCCCAATCCCCATTTACCCTTCCCCATTCCCATTTTTGCCCCATAGGGCATAATGGGAGTGGGGAAGGCGTTAATTATGCCACTGTAAATTACGGTGGCGTAACTAACTCCATGGTCCCTTAGCGCCATGGATTTTAACACCTGCTAAAAGCAGGTGTTAAATCCGCCATGGCACTAAGGGACCTCGTACTCAGGCGGTAAGGGTTGGCGCTGTTTACGCTGGCGTAAACCCCTTACCGCCTGGGTCGTAATGAGGCCCAGTGTAGGAAATAAAAACAGTTTTTCCTTATTCTTGGTGTATGCATTAATTCTGCTTTTACCGCACTGTAAAACAATACGTCTGTTTTTGAATATGGCAGTTGGGTTTAAGAATGTGGTGAGACAACCAGGCAAACTCAAGAAAGAATTAGCATTTTTGACCATCAACGAGTTCAAAATGGATGAATCGCTGGGGGTCTTGGATCTGCATTTATAGCACAATCATAACATGAGAGATGTCCCCCGGATATCAATTGGACTTGTCAATGGAAATAATAAGCTCAGGGAATGACTTCAAGGATGTCTTTTTGCATGTAAGCAATGGTAGAGCATCAACACGCTTGTGGAACTAATGACATTCCAAGAAATAATAACACTGAGTGAGCTGGTTTATACAGCCAGGAACATTGGTGCAGTTGGCGTGAATCATGGCGAGGATCTGGTTTATGTTGAGGTCGCAAACAAAGGTAGCTCATACACAGACTGCAAGGAGCACCACACAACCTCAGAAATCACGGACCTGCTGGTGAGGCTGAGATTGCTCAAACATTTTGTGTCCCTTGTTTGTGACCTTTTGGGGCTGATCTACTGACGCATTAAAAAAAAAAAAAAAAAAAAAAACTCTTTGGGAACACATCCGTGGTGACCAATACACTAGACATGTGAGAGATTTGGGGCACTTGAATCTGAAATATTAAAACTAGTAGCCTAATTCTTGACCCAATTTTAATTGAACACGTTTATTTCCAGATGGGCTATGTCCTTTTTGTTACAAAAATACCATATAAAATAGTGATTTGTGGTGCTCTCTTGTTTAAATGTATGGTTTGTGTGGTGAATCCATGCATTTATTGACAGTGTCTGAAGGATACTCTGTTTGGGATATGGTTTTGTGTAATGTTGATTGAATATATTTTTGGTGAATGAGTGCATTTATATATGGATAGAGTTTCATGCTTAGATGTATCTTGGTAATACAGCGTACCAATAGCGTTACATGAGCAGGTAGCGTCATCATAGGGCCGTGTTCATAGATCATATTTCATGTATTGGTTTCAAATGTCCATTTAGCTAAACACAGCATGGATTGCATTCACAAAACAAATAGCAAATAGAAAATGCCAGATACGTTCATTAGCCATCACATGCCCTTGTTTGCCCTTCTAATTCATGTATAACCATCAAGTGCCAACCAAGGCCTAGAAAATCCAAGTTAGTGTAATAATATGCCATAGCCATGATGTACCCTGGTACTGCTGCCATACACTCACAAGTACATGGATGAATTCTCGCAAGCATGTGCCCTCACACATGATCACACCAATGATTTTTCAAAGATTCTGGAGCATATACACACACACAAGCACACATTGCTTGCACCTCCATCCATCCAGAAGCTCGCAAAGGGGCATACAAAATCAAGCACTGACCACCCATTCATACATGCATCTAACTGCCATCATAAATAAATATGGATGTGTGGCATTCCCATTAAATGCCTCGAACAAGGTACCTTTGGGCCATCAAGTGGCCAAGCATTTTCAACATACGTCTAGCCAGGCACCCATCACATGTCAGATGCTTTATAAAGTACATTCAGTTACTCTCACTGCTCCTTTTACCAGTGGTGTGCCGACTTAATATCACCCATTGACAGCATATCCCCATATGTATTTGCAGTTGATACATTGATAGGCCCACATAACCAGTAGGGCATGAGTAGTCAGCACAGGGAATTGAATGCCTGACCTGCCGGGTTTTGCCATCGAGCATCAGTTTATCGGAACTGAGTGCAACAACCAGACCCGCCTACCATAACACCTGCCTCTAAGTCACTGGTCAGGTGACTAATACAAACATTAAGAAGAACCTTCCAGAAACATCAGCATTGGGAAAGGACCACCACTGCAATAAACACATTACAAACCTTTCAACATCTTCCATCGCTGATGCAGATGTTCACCTGACGTTTCACATGACAAGTCTGTCTTTGCACTAGCCCTCGAGGGGTTTTGTCAACCTCACCTACAGTGTGAAGTCCCCATATTCCTTGAAACTCTCCTTTGTATGTACTGGGTCAAGTTCCAGTGGCCGTATGTTATCAAAAGACCAAGGAACCATAACGTTCCAGACAACAGTTTTTGAGTCCCAGCTTGCGCATATGAAAAGGGCAACCTGGAGGCAACACGTATTATCAAAGCCAAATGTTAAACAACCCAAGGAAAAAATCAGCTGGAAGAGAACATCGGTTAATGCCTAGGGGCAAAGGCAATGTAGATAAGTAATCAGAACCCAGATGCTTATATAAGGAAAACAGATGTAGGCAGAATAATAAGTACCTCCATTCAGTATATGATAAAGAATGGCACACATGCATGGTATTGCCATCATATGCACGGCTACCCAGATCAATTATCATTTGAGCTATAAGTACTGCCACCACCTGCTAGATATGTCAACAGGAAGAGTCTTCATGACGATATTCAACTAGCCAACAACTGTTTCATCTTCAGAAAGCAACTAAAATATGTTGAAGCCAACAATATTGACACAATGGCTAAGTGTCAAGGTGCACCAGGTCAAAGGCCCACGATGTGGCCTTGATTAGGACATCTTTAATCCAAAACGTTATGTTTTACAAAGCCAGAATAAATATATAATATATTTCAACCACATGCACGTATTAAATGGGCATATACTTCCATGGTCAATTGATGTTGCTATTATATTCCTATGAATTACCTACAGCCGCAGATATTGCAAGATCCTTTTATCCATGCCGAAATGCATACTCAAACATCAAGACCTGCTCAAACACACACACACACACACACACACACACACACACACATACACCTCTCTCTCTCTCTCTCTCTCTCTCTCTCTCTCTCTCTCTCTCTCTCTCTCTCTCTCTCTCTCTCTCTCTCTCTCTCTCTCTCTCTATAAGAAGATGGGGGAAAGGAGGTCAAATGGCAATGCAGGTGCCTAAACAAAAAATAGAAGCAACATGACTGAAGGACATGAGTCATTAACAGGCACAACCCCGGAAAGAGGTAACAGCGTAGTGGGGGCATGTAGTATTGCCCAAAAGGCTGCTGTGCTGAAGGAGGCATGCACATTGCACTGCTTTCACCAGAATTTACATGTTATGGTGTCTAGTGAATAGACACATGTTTGTCCATTTAAGGAATCGAATCCATTTACATAGATGTATTCACCAGAACACCCCCTAAGTTAGACAGTTCCACTCAATTCTACAATATGGCTGAGATATTACCAGAGATTTCACCATTATGCACACTTTCTGAATCACTGAGAAGCTGAGTGACAGTTGTGTTTATCTTCAAGTGTTCTGACAGACGCCTAAATCTGTCTTGGCCAGACCTAAAAAAGGAAGTTGTAATCTACCTCATTTTGCTATGACATTGCCAACAAACACGTGGTTCTGCCTCGTATCTCTATATGTTCACTTTATTTGCAATATCTTCATAATTAATGGGAAACATATTTTAGAACAAATAAAACGTTTTTTGAGTCATAACAAGTAATCCTATATCTTTGCATTAACCTCCCTGATATAATTTGACAATCTCTCACTGTATTTCCAGGTTTATTTTGTAGACCTCTTTAGTCTCTTTGGGCATTGTGCATATTCTCACATACCTACCTGCAAGTCTTTGTGCATTATTCCAACTGCAAGAAAGCACACAGTTAACTACGTCTAAAACACTGTACTGAACACAAATCATTCTAAAACCATTATACCCCAGAGTCCTTTAGACTTAAATGTGGGCTCTTTCAGGACAGCATCATTTCTCTCTACAGACTGGTCTGGATGGGATAATTCTGAAAATGCATTATATTTACATTGCAACACATTCAAGAAATTCAATTTAGATGTCATCCCTCTAGAGCACTAACATGCTACAAATGAGGTTTTCTTTTGCATCCATGTCTCCAATAAAGTTGGTCATGTAAGTGTAGCCCTGTCACAGCACCTTTTAATCCATGGCCATAAATAATCAGAAATTGCCACTGCTTTGATCAGAAAGTGTGGCAAGTGGAGATATATTGCATTGGATTGCTTGGATGGTGCTAAACTTTACGTATGTCTTCTACATAGAGAATGATACATGAAGAACATGATCAATACATCTCCCGGCCGCAAAATCTCCAGGACATTCTAAGGCTCTATGCATTTAGGTACCGCTTCAGTAGACAGAGAAACATGAATGCTATATGAATTCACAACAGAAGGGCCACAATGATTGGCGCTCATTTGCTATGAGCATTGTATGGATCAACATGAACTGGGGTAGGCGTGCATCTTTTTTGGTTAATTTGGTCAGTCCACTTAAAAGTCCTAACCTGCTTTAGAGTGCAGCCAAAATAGTGGTGAATCTCAGTAAGATCTATAATAACATGTTTCCTCCATTTGTCTTAAATTGCAATAGTGCTTCTCAAGACACTGAATGAAGCCAATTCAAAAACAGGATATTTTAAAAAAAAATACCCTTTTTAACAGGCGAATGAAGTAACCATGAATTTAAAGGAATGTGATCCCCACCATATGAACTAAATGTGTTATTTGTTAGTTTTATTCTTTATTAAAACACATCATACAAGTAGTCCAAGTTTGAAAGTGCTGTAGAGAAACAATGGGCATCATCACAAGTCCAGCGGTAACCGTGCCAGTACAACCGGCAGGTTGCCGCCGGACTTGTGAATTTTACCGGCTCATAGCTTGCCGGAAACACCAGGGGATTACAACCCCAGCATTCTGGAAAGTCAGGCGCCAGTAATTGTAAATCCGCATTCCTATTTGGTGCTTCTGTGAAACTCTGTAGGTGGGTGCTGTTCCGCCCACCAGGTCTGACCGTGGCAGGAGGGACGGCACCCGTCTACAGAGTCGTACTGTGCTAGTCCGGTAACAATGGTACCGGTAGGCTTACTGGCACCATTGTTACCCGACCGGCATAGTTAGAATGAGGCCCAATGTGCTTAATATGATGGTATCCGCCAGGTACCATGGAGTTGCGGTTGGTGTGATAGGTATGCATCTTGCTCGTCTAAACACACACACAAACACACACACTCAGACAACACATAAACTTCATTCACAACAGGCACAAACAGACATGTGTTTAGATTTACCATTCTGAACATGATGGTGCTTTATCACTCCTATTTTGGTCTCCTGAAACTATCCTTAAGCCTTTCTAGGCTCATGCCTTCAAATTTGCTCGGCTATCAGCATGCTCCCTCTCTGCCTCTCGCTCGCTGTGAATACTCTCTGTTTGGTTGTTTCTGATTCGCTTCATTTTCGTCATGCTACTGTATTGAAGACACTCATGCCTCCAGATCAAAGACAGGTGAACATAACATTGAAATCATAGAATCACCATCAGACATCCTTCTCATTCTACCTGCTACTTGGATGGCCCAGCACTCTACAGAGTGGATGCAGCAGGTAGCAGGTTGTGCCCCTTGACTGCTAATTGGAGACTCCGCCCTGCGATCAACCCAGCTCTTGCCCCACCTTCAGAAAAATTCCCATCAGTTGATTAAGGGTGGAGTTATTGGTAGTTTGGTAGGTGCTGTTAGCAATAGACATCCGGGTACAGGTTTCTTTAATTATGACAAGTACTGGGACAGATGGACAGGGCTCCTTTAAGAACTACACATTTCGAAAAGACTACAGTTCCCAAGGAATGTTCTGTGGGCCCAAACAGGCCAAAACATGTGTTTGATGTTGCAGATTGTACTCTTGTTCAGAGAAGAATTGCCTAGCATTTCAGTGCTGAACTGTCCTTGTGGGCGGGGGCAGATTGATATGCAAATATATATTTCTCCTTTGTTAAAGATACAGTGAGCTACAATTCAGTTGCAGACCTTCCTGAGTGAATTACATCCTATAGAGTAGGGTATTTGATAAATGTTTCTTCTCAGCAGGGGGTCAATTTTGGAATTGTTCTGTGGGCACTTTGGACTACAGTAGATACAACGCTTCTACACCCTTTCTCAGCTACTCATGATTCCTTGAACTTGACTGAAGCATCAGAGTGGGACATTGCAATGGGACCAAGAGCCAGCTGCAGGAAGACTTCAGCTGGGATCACTGCACAGCAGTTTTAGTGGAACTCGACTTGGAGCAGAAGTAGAGACTGCATTTTTTCTACAAAACAGCTAAGTATTGTGACTTATTGTATACTTACAACATCGTTTGTTTAAATTCACACTTAAATAGTGCACTGAAAAAGGCCCTACAAACCTCCCACAGTATATTGCAGTATTTTGAGTGGTTTTTGTAGGACCTAATTTTCAAATATTAGTGGACAAAAGATTTTTAGTTTCAATGTTCTGGGAAGTGCAGTACCATCCCTGAATTTATATTGCCATTTATCTTTTGATCGGTGCATGTTCCCGCCTGTCTTTCTTTATTCATGTGTATGTAGCTTGATGAACTCAACTCCCATAGGTACCATGCAAGAACAATTACAGGGAATATCCACTCTATCATGAATATAAAGACACTTGCAATGGTAAGCGGTGGTTAGGCATCAAATGGATAACAAGAATTATTCCCAACATTAGAGTAGACACTCAGTCTTGTCGTTCCCATGGGTTTTGCATTTGATTTCATAATGTTCTGTACATTTTGTAATAGTCCTCTTCCATCACTTCACCATTGTGCACAAGTTTTGTGTTTTACCACAACACTGCCCTTCCCACTACATTGTCACGTTATTTTTTGCCCATTGTAACTTAGTATCTTGTATGTTTTTATAGGAACATGTTTTAGAGCAATGCATGTGTGTCAATTTAAATAAACGAAGTAGTGAGTATTTACAATTCATGGATCTTACATTTAAAGTATCCTTGTGTATGCACACTTAATACATGATATGATATGATGTGGCATTTATAACGCGCTTGTACACAAGTGTTTCTAGGTGCAACAAGACAAGGAGGGGAAGCAAAGGGAGGACAATTTAACAATCATACTAGGCCTTGTGTCATTCAGATCGCGCAAGTGCGGGGACATGTTTGACATTGGTTGGCTTTGAGTTGCAGATGTTTAAAAAGCTTCCCTGGTAGATATGTATTATTGCATTTTTTTGTGCTTTGTGATGTGAAACAACAGACCATAGTGGCCCAGTGTTGGTAGATGCTTGGGGGTGTCAGAGGCACGACAATTGTTTTGAGTTTAAACTGAGCTGCAAAGACTCTCTTCTGCATTTACAGTGATACAGGAAAGATAATAAGACAAAGGATAGTGACACATAATGATCATTGGTGCAAGACAGGTTATTGGGTGTTATGTCCCGGAGGAGTGAAGTGGCTCACACACCCTTTGGGCAATTTCTGGGCAATATGAGCTTGTATGGCTCTAAAACTTGGTGTAACCAAGAGATTAGCCAATGGGGGAAAGACTTCCAGGCGCGTTGCGCTGAGAGCATGGATCTCACCAACAAACTCCCTCATCATGGGAATGCCAATGCTTCCAGAGCTTCATGGCTCTAGGTGCAGTACTCCTGTGTTGAGAGGGAGCACTGAGCTGACATCCATGTGGCATTTTCGTCAGCGGGATGCTCCCTCTTCAGTGGAGGGCCACGCTGACCACCATGCTGTCAGAATGGCGCTCTACCTTGCCTGAGTGGAACCCGATTGATGTGGCCAGGCACAAAAAAGAATCTGTCCCATCCCCTCACTTCTTACCTTCTTTGGGAGGGGGATGGAGGCCTTCCTACCAGCCCCTCTCTTATCCTGCCTGGGCCGCACCTCAGAGATGCGGCCTGGGCATGTTAAATCAACCACTCCCTCACCTCACTAGCTATCTTGTTAGTGTGGGGGCAGATGGATGCCCCCCTGTTGCCTGCAGCCTTCACCAGATCACACATGGCAGAAGCGACTTACCTGCTAATTAAGCCATGCTCCACCTCCTCATCATGTTTGGACATGGTTTCACCACATTTGATTTTGCTACTGTGAGGTGTCACCGCATTTCAGTCCTGTCGCTGTGAGGCTTTACTCCATCTGAATTTTGTAACTGTGTGGTTTCATCAGGGTTGAATGTTGCTACTGTGATTTTTGCACCTTTTTGAGTTCCTCCGTTTTCAAATCTTGTCTACTTTGAATCCCGCCTCTGCGGGGTTCCATCAGATTTGAATTTTGCAGCTGCTGGAGTTTCACCACATCTGAGTTTTGGTGCTCTGGGGTTTTCACCTCAGCTGAATGTTGCTGCTGTGGGGTTTCTCCATATTTGAAATGTGCTGCTGTGAGATTACACCTTTATTTGAGTTTGCTATGCAGGGCTTTGCAACATCTGAGGTGTGCTACTGAGGGGTTTCGCCACATTGCCATTTTGATGCTGTGAGGTTTCACCCCGTTTGAATCCTGCCGCTTTTGGGTTTCACTACATTTGAATGTTGCAGCTGTAGGGCTTCTCCATGGTTCAATGTTGCTAATGTGAGAATTGCACCATCGAGAGCTTTGTGATTTTAGATTCTTGTCCACTCTGAAACCTGCCACTGTTGGATCTGATTACATTTGAATTGCGCTGCTGTGGGGTTTCAACACATTTGAACTATGTTTCTGCGATGTTTCGCCATGTTTGAGTTTTGCTGCTATGAGGTTTTGTCACATCTGAGTTTTACTGCTGGGGGGGTTTCACTACATTTGAGTTTTGCTGGCGTGCGGTTTCTCCACGTTTTGACTTTTTCTCCTGTGAGGTTTCAGCACATTTGAATTTTGCTACTCTAAGGTTTCATCAAATTTAAGTGTAATTATTATGGTTGTCACCACATTTGAGTTTTGCCACTGTGAGTTCTCACCAGATTTGTAATCTGCTACTATGAAGGTTCACCACCTGAAATTTAGCAGTTCTGAATGTTGCCACGTTGATTTTTGCCACTGTGAAACACAACCACTTTTGAACGTCACTACCATGATGATTCACTACCATGAACTGTTACTACTGTGAAGTTTAAACTCTTTGAACTTTGCCACTGTGGGATCTTTGCCACTACCGGAACTTGACTACAGTGTGGTTTTACCTCTTTTGAAATGAGCTTCTGCGAGGTTCACCATGTTGAACTTTCTGTACAGAATCTTGCCCCTTTCAACTTTATTACTGTGAAGTGTCGCAATTTGGGAATTTTACTCCTGCAAGGTTTCCACCACATCATTTTACTACTGTAAGACTTCACCTCTTGTAAGTTTTCAATAAAAAGCACTGTGATGCCTTTAACTCTCTACTGCTTAAATATATGGATGTGTGAATTACCCACTCAAAAACTTTACTCGTTTGATTTGTACTGCTCCTGAAATTCAGCCCGTCTAACAACGGTACTGACTTGCTCCTGTTGCCCTATCATTTGTTTTTCAGAACTCCCACCACTCAGCCATTCTAAAACTATACTGATTAGATACTGCTGTTCCAAATACTAACCACTTCAAAACTCCACCTACTTAATTCCTTGTGCACTTGAATCTCTTCATTCTAAACTCCTTACTACCTGATCCTAGAAGCTTACTGTCAGTCTTTACTTATGCTACTTCAAAATGACATGCTTCAAAGTGATTTGTTACTGACTGCTCCTGACATTTTGTTAATTTTGAAGACTTGCTGGATTGAATTCCTACCACTCTGAAAACTGGACTATGCTTTTGCCGCTCTGAATTTCAACAAACTGAACTTTACCACTCTCAATCTTAACCACCTGGAATCGTCCAATCTAATCCTTACCACTCCCTGGACCCTGATATTGGCTTCTCCAACCTCAAACCTAAGTCCTTGTGTATGCTAACTTTTGAATTGTTTCCCTCTGGATCCCACTGCTTTGTTCACTCCAAGCCGAACTTCAATCACTCTAACTGGGATACTTCCTTAAACAAAACCACTCGAAAAGTGCCACTTTTAACACTAACCACCTGAATTTCTCTCAACCATACACCCACCCACATCAAAATATGGAGACCCAAACACAAGAAAATATTCCAATGACGAGACACGCTTCACAGGGAGGCTTCTGACCATGGGAGAACCCCAAAATCTTGGCTATTTCAGTACCTTGCCACACCAAATATCTGAGAAATTCCCCCACATACGGATTATTAACATTGAAATAACAGAACACTTGAACTAGCCCTGCCCCAGGAAACCCAATCTCGCTTGTCGCCAACCTAACTGCCTGATGTCTATCTCCAAGAACCCCTATGAATACAAGAGACACCAAAAAAAGGAACAGCTTTTGCCCATGGAACAAATGACACATGACAAATGTGAGATCTCTGTGCCAAAGCAAGCTGCCAGAAGCCTATAACCACAGCGAGGCATCTGCCACTGTGTGCAGCACACACATCAATAAATTCATAAGACCAAGAAAGAAGCCACCCCAGGAGGTCTCTTGCCCATGGTACAAATGACTAATCTGAGACCTCTGTGAAAAAGCAAGCCACCAAAAACCAATAACCACAGAGAGACACCCGTCACTACGTGTAGGCCCACATCGATCTATCCAGGCAACAATTATCTAACACTATGGCTTACCTGCCATGATCAAAACCAACAGGAACTATCAACAAAAGAGAGACTCCAAACTAGGGAACCTACTACCAAAACAGGCTAGTGCACAACCAGATCCACAGAGCAGCCCCAGCCCACAGCAGTCACAAATCATTGCAACCACAAACATGCCCAGAACAAAAAGGATAAGTAAACAAGAATAGAAAGCAGGACAAGAAAGACAAATGAACCCTCAATGCGGTCGAAAAACAGGAACTTCCTACCTGAATTCATCAACACCCTCTAAACGAACCAAATATACAGACAAAGACACAAACATAGACATCATATATCTCCTGCTGCCTCTCTGCTTACTACACCGGAAAACAAACAACCCACAACAAAGGACCTGAGGAATACTAGAGCGGACCCCACCAGACTATCAAACCACCCTCCACAAAGCATTGAACCCGGCAGTGTGGAAAACAGCTTTAGAAAGATACATATAAGAACCAGAGCTAAGCTAGAATCCCTAACCATACACACACCTTACCTAACCAGAGACTGGAAAAAGGACCGCACAGACAATCAAACACCCCACTACCACGAAACAGAACAGAGAAGCCTATTGCGCAACTTAATGGAATTCCTCAATGAAGAGACAGTACACCCAGCAAAAAGCAGGCTCATCTAAGAGACACCCAAGAATCAACATTCACTGTCCCAACCCGAAACTCAAGCATTGACACTTAACAAACCACAAGCCAACTTGTACACACTACACTGCAGCCTACTCAATGTACAATCTATGTCAAAGCACAAAACATAAATGTACGATCTCTGAAGCAAAGGCGGAACAAACACGCTTTTTCTCACAGAAACATGACTGACAACTACAAAATAATCATCCATGAAGCCATACCCAACAACTGCAAACTAATAAACTCTAACAGAGGAAATGGAAGAGGAGAAGGAATAATGCTAGTGCACACAAATCACATCTACTCAACACCCCTCCCCTCAACCAACATAGAAGACTGTGAATCACTGCTAGTCAAATCTCAAGCTCAATGACCCATCTAATGGACTGTTCCTTCAGATCTACAGACCGCACAACTACAACTGCAGCTACACCACTAATATCACTGATGCCAAAGCCAACCACTGTACAAAATATGCCAACATATTTGTTCTGGGGGATGTCAATATTTGGTTGGAAAGAGAAAATGAAACCACTACAAACTCCTTCAGCACCCTACTGGAAAACCATTGTGCTGGACAAACTTTAGACACAATCGTCTGCAGAACTGGCTCTCGACCACCGCTCCACCAGTGCCAATCATATGGAGTGGCCATCATATGATTGCGTTCACCCTCAAAATCCCGAGCCACATGATGTCCAGAAAACCTGCCCTGGACACCATAGAAATTTGGATACCCTTCATATTTTGGAATATAACAAACCTGACAGCTCCCAGCTCAATAGAATTGTATTGGACTCAGTGGAAGAAAAGCTTTTCACCTGGTTTACAGATGTGCTAGATCAATTAGCCCCCCTAAAACTCTTCAAACCCACTCAAAAGAAATTCACAGCAAGACAGTTCACAGAAGAACTGATGGAACTAAAAAACAACAACTGCAAACTGGAAAAGCGATGGAGGAAACACTACAACCAACTGGACAAAACCAATTACCAACAGAAAATCAGAATATACAAATCAGCATTCCTGAAAGGCAAAAAAACATACTACACTGCATGAATCCAAGCAGCAACAAACCCACAAAAAGAAATGTACAAAATCATCAAGAAAATAAAAAAGTAATGTTCTTGAAATAACTGGATTGTTCCATCACAATCCCTACATGACAATATCACAACCCATCTGTGAGCAAAAATAGAATCAATACAACGGATCATCGAGGCAGGCCGAAGTACCACAAACACCCTCCCAGAAACCAGCACTCCAACAACCACCACAACTCTTTATTGCTATGAACCCATAGGCAAAGGAAGTTTCGACAAACTAATAAACGACACCAACATCGCTGGATCTCACACTGGCCCATGCATATTGGGTATCTACAACAAAGTTTTCAACTACCAAACACCCTCCTTATACTTCCGACTACTAATGAGAATATCCCTAATCACACCATTAGTACCGAAATCTGTCAAATCAGTGTACATCAAACCCCTCCTGAAAGATGAGACGGGAAATACAGATGACCCTACTAACTACAAACCTATATCAAATCTACCATACCCAGTGAAAATCCTAGAGAACCACATCTACAAAGAACTGCTCAATCAAACAGAAAGCAACAGAATACTTAACCAATTTGAAGTCAGCTTTATGATCCATGAGAGGAACTGATCAGCACTCCTCTACATATGGGCTGACCTAAAAAAAACACATACAACAGCATCCAATTAGCTCTCATACTGCCAGATATAGACATATCAGCCGCCTTTGACACAATTAGACACACAATGCCAAAGAAGAGACTCCAGGAATTCAGAATTAAAAGATGTATATGATTTGGCCGTGGCAGAATTCTTCACAGACAAATTGACCGGCAAAACTTTAACTCTCCATGACCCACAATACACCCACCCACCCACCCCAACTTGCCTTTTTGAAGTCTGCTTTTCTTCTGCAGCGTCATTTCCGTCCCTCCTACATGGGTCGGATCCAAGCTGCAGAGTCTGGTTTTCTTTTCTTTTTATTTGTTTTCCTGTCCACCATCTCCAAACCTCCAGAAGCGGTGACACCCTTGCTACCACCAAAGGCCATCACTACCAAACATGGGGATAAGAGGAACACCCCCACATCCCGTGCTCCACATGTTTGGTAGTGATTACCCGATTTAATAATTTCGAAACAATCGAATGGTACTGGCCGAATTCGGCCAGATGTACCGTATGATCAATTCGAAACAATCAGATTGTGTGCTACTAAATTAAAAGCTCTGTATTACAATGGCAGAAATCTTTCCTCAACAACCGAACCAAAAGAGCACAGCTACCGCCATCAAACACTAAAAATATAAACCATGGTGTACCACAAGGATCAAACCTCTTCCTGCTTCTCTTCAACATCTGCATGACCCCCTTAATAAAACTCATTCAAATCAATGGACTCACAGCCTACAACTACGGAGACAACACCGAACTCATCTTCAAGATACCTTCCGACTGAGACCCTGATAACACCCTCAACAAATGCCTCACCAACATAAACACTTGGGATGATAAAAAAGACCCTTAAGCTTAATCCACCCAAATTCGAAATAATGATCTCTCCACCGGAAGACAATACAACACAGGACTACCTGACCTGCCTGCCCAACATAGGAACCAACCAGAGACATCGACAACCGTAGACATCGACAGTGATACAAAAATCTGGAAATTCTCAAGGGCAACAGCCTCTCTTTGGAACCACAAGTCCATGCAATAAGAACACAAATGTTTCTAGCTCCTGCAATTAATAAGAGGGATTCTCCGTTACCTCAAATTCCCACACAAAACCCTTGTGATCATCTCCTTCATATTATCAACACTAGACTATGCAAATAGTCTCAATCTTTGAATGCCAAGACACCTCACAAAAAAAACTACCACACATCCAAAATACTGCAGCAAGAATACTCCTGCGACTAAATTGAAGAGACCACATCACACCAGCTCTAAAAAGTCTACACTGGCTTCCAGTAAAGAAACAAATTAACTCCAAAGCCCTCTGAATTGCAAATACTTCACTACAAGGATAAGGAAACACATTCTCCAAGCTAAAATTACCCATTACCAAACAGTAAGACACTTAAGATCGAGCACTGACCTCCAAATAGAAACAAGACATTACGAGAAAATGAAATTAATTCAGAGGAACTGCCTGCTCCTACCTGATAACCAAACTATGGAATTCGATAATGAAGGAAATAAGAATGACAGAAGACCACCTAACTTTCAGGAATCAATAAAAACCTGTTTATTCAACTAGCCGACTTAAACATAGATATTTGCACCTACAGACCATACTCCTGGACCAAAGCAAATATGGGACAATACAGAGTGAAAAAACAACAATAAAACTACTCAATACCCAGAGATCACCAGAAGCCGACTAACCAACCCCCATTTTCATTTCCACACCCTCAACCCTCACATACTACACACACTCATATGGCTAGTGAAACAACTCACCAATACACACAAACCACACACCCCTCTCTAATCATGTTACTAACAGAATATCTGCAAACAACAAGCAACTCGGGCACTCAACGCCAAACTTACAGACACAACAAGGCCAGTGCACATAACAAAGCAGATCCAAACAGCTCAAATGCACAGAGCCATTTCTTCTGGTTCTGCACGCATTCACATATGAGCAGAACCTCTATCCTAGAGCACAACCTCTATCCTATTCCTCTCTCCCTCCCTAAGCAACCCTACCCACTTTAACCAAGTAACCATCCGGAGACCATTCAAATGGCAGCAGCGTGGAGTTTAAATAAACATAACTTAGCATTGTTGCTAGGAACCAGCCAGTTACCAGAAACCACTCCAGGTGGATTTCCTTTTTTACATTTAAAATACAAATATAATAATGATAGCATTATAGACCATGTCTTCGGGACGTACTGTGACTAATGGGCCCTGAAATCATTGTTAAATGCTGTTGCAGTACACAGGCATTTAACTTGTCCTTCAGAGCCCTTAACTCCCGGGACAGCCTTTGGGCTAGGTTTATGAATCTTAATTACAACACCTGGGCAGATGAGAGAAGGTCTTCAGAGGAGAAGGTACATATTGGCAGTTGAGGAATTTAACATGGTGCCCAAGAATTGCCAAGGGAATGCAAACCTCGCAGGCCATTAGTTACCCTTGAGCATCTAGGAATTAGCTGGTGACATGTTGTCAAATCATCCAAGGAAATGCCATAGAAGAATTTATAAAGGCATGCCTTTCTTGGTTTACAGGTCAGAAAAGATAAATACACAGAGGTTACGGTTTTAAAGTTTAGGATACTAGTTTAGGGCCAAAACACATGTTTTACTTGTGTCCCCATCTCCTGTTGGTCCCTTGCCTCATGATTCTTTAGAACTCTTCACACAGAGCCTTTTGTCTCAAACTGTGGTTAAGGTGTATTATATGCAGGCAATAAAGGCTTAGGCATCCATTTGGAAAATAAGTTACTCATTGAGAGGTTCACCAAGACACAATACATTATAATGAACAGAGGTATTTGGATGCCTGCATTGAGGCCCAGAGCTAAAATAAGGAGTTCAGATACCTGATGGACTTGCAGTGTCCTAAGGCTGGAAACTATGGACGCATGCTCAGTCGTGATATGATACATGATTTCTGAAAGGCAATCTGACAATCATATGGATGACATCTTTTCATCTTGGGAAAGTCTTATCCTGTGTGACTGAGGGTCAGCATGTGAGTCAAGCTGTGATATATTTCCATCTGCTGGGGGAATCACCCAGATTGTTTAAAATGTTAAGCACTCTAGCAAATGTGTCATATCTGCTCAAATGTGTTACATTCAGACATTACTCTGTGCTTTCAAAACTGGCGTTTGTGGGTTTTTACCCAGCTGGGTTTTTAATTGTACTTACTAGCAGCCATATATAAGACACTGCATGTATTGTTGCTACTGGGCTTCAGTATTTGGCATGCAATACGAGAAAAAATGCATGACTACTTAAGGAAGTTACCTTGAACAGAATGTGCCTCATTACGAGTTTGTAGGTAGCCATGCCATTTTTAGCGGCATGGCTACCCCCAAACTCGGGTCCGGATCCCGCAAAATGGGAATTACCGGGCCATTCCAACCTTTTTGCGGGCCCGGTAATTCACATTCATGGGACCTAGACCCGGTACGTCCCCATTCCCATTTGAGCCCCCACAGGGCTCAAGGGGAATGGAGAGGATGCTAACAACGGACCTGTTAATGACGGGTCTGTTGTTAGCATCCTGTTCTGCTAGCGAGTGCTGCTCCGCACGTCTGGTCTGACCAGGCTTACAGAGCGGGACCCGCTGCAGAACTCGGAATATGGCGGCCCGGTATGAACGGTGCCGGTCCCTTACCGGCACCGTTCATACTGTGGCTGCCACAGTCGTAATGAGGCCCAATGTCTTGCTGTGAACAAAGGTCTTCCAAATGTTGCTTTCCGCATTTTGTTTTATAAAAAAACAGGAATTCTTTTAAAGTTAAACAGTTTTCTATTGTTAACTGTACATCCGTTAGGCATAACTGCAGATTGAAAAATACATATAAAGCAATATAGGAAGGTAGCCATAACTAAGAAACAGGCATAAATGACTGAGAAATGGGCCACTCTGCTGGAATCTTTAATAGGAGGAGACTGCTCTAAATTCTCGAAGTGTGTCATCGACAAAGACTAAAAGGGAGATGTGACCCTTCAAGCATGTATTACACCTGGCAGGTGGCATAGGCATTTCGAGGCTTTGTATAGGTCCCCAGATAGCACAAAGGAAGCACATCTGGTACCTGCTCCTGTGTCTGATGTCTATATGAACCAGAGGAGTCAATAGCTAGTGCTTGCTACAGGGGAGGTGGAGGAAGCCGTTAGGTCACAGTTGGGTGGAAAAGCAGCAAGTCCAGATGGAATACCAGTTGATCTCTTGAAAGATTTAACCTTAGTTTTCAATGCAATCCTGGCCATGAACAGAACCCCACAGACCCGAACTTCCACTGAGTCGCAAGTTTTTAAAAGGGAGATGGGTCGGAACCCTACAACTATTGCCTTTGGATGCGTCTGGAAAGATATTCACCGAGGCGATATTGAAACATCTCCATACTTGGCCTGAGTACTGTAACCTACTAAACCATCTGCAAACAGGTTTTCAGGCCAGGATGATCACCATTGAGCAGAGCTGTAGGTTGCATTTGATTCTACAGAAGAGGCTAAGTTGTACGCTGTGTTCATCATTTTGAAGACAGCATTTATTAGCTTCCCGAGAGGCTTACTGTGGGAGGCATCATGGGCATGAAATAGCCCTAAAAAACTTTTAAACCCGATACATCTCCTGTACAAATATAACACTGCTGTGGTCCTCTGGAGTCTGGCGGGGGATGGTACAAAACCCTGTGCAGTGGCTAGAGGGGTCAGACAAGGTTGTGTACAGGCTCCCCTGTTATTCTACATATACATACATTTGCTCATTGACCAACTCCTTATTACGAGCACAGACCCCCAAGGATGGGGAATGATCAAAACCCTGCCCTTTTCTTTGCAGACGACAATGTAGTGCTGTCATCAATGACCCCCATGGGACTGCGTGTGGCCCTATCCAGTTTCGCAGGTAAGTGCGATGAGCTTGGCACCGGAGATCAACGCCAGCAAGATTAAGTCTATGGTCTTCACCCCAAAAAGTTCCAAAATGCAAACCCCTAAATCTATCGGTGGGGGGCACCACGCTATAACAAGTGCCCTGGTATGACAATTTGGGCATGGATTTTGCAAGTGGTGTTACTTGGGTCAACCAGCTGCTAAAGGCCAAGACCACTCTGGAGAAGAACAGCAGGTCCCTGGAAAACTTTCATTTCAAACATGGTGGGTGCACCATCAAACCTGTCCTTGAAATGTACCAAACGCAGGTGAAGGCATCATTGCTGTATGGTGCTGAAATTTGGGGATATGTAGATACTGCCTCTCTATCTGGCATTGAACTTCCTAAAGAGCCCTCTTTAACTGCCGCAAAGTACCCCCAGTTCATCAGTGTGAATGTAGCGTGACTTGGAATCTATCGTGGCAAAGCAGGGACTAAACCAATATTCGATTGGCTACGGGTATGGGGAATCCCAGGCCTATCCACATATCGGGGTTCTTTTAACATGTGATTTCAATGGGGAGGTAGCCACAAAATCCAATGTCATAACCACGTAAAAAATGGCTTATGATTGTGGGGTTGAACACTTACTGGAATGACCCAATGGCAATATCTGGAGATGCAAAAATGAAATTATATTTTATTCATATTGCGCTCGTACACAAGTGTTTCAGAGCGTGACCAGGGAACAGGAGAGAACACAAAAGAAAACAGCGATCTTACTAGGCCCAGTGACATTTAAGAAAGCGCAAGTGCATGGAAAAGGGAAAAGGGGGAAAGTGCATGGAAGGTTGGGAGTGGAAAGTGCGGAACAGAGGGGAGAACATAATAAATAATAAATGAAATAAATAAAGGGCGATAAACCAAGTGGCAGGTGAAAGTTAGTCAGATAAGGTATATCTGATAAGTGCAGAAGAAAAGTGGGAGGAGGACTGTATGTGTACAGATACAGAACCCAAGTGCAGGTGGTGGCCTTGAAGGCAGTGCAGGAGGGTAGCAGGCTGAGCAGGTACCTGGGCCCGGAAGACAGAGGGTGTCCAGGTGCATGATGCCAAGAGAAGAAACAGATCAACAGGTGGTAAGGGGGGCAAAGGCAGGGGCAAAGAGGAAGGTCTTGAGGTGCTTCTGGAACCGGAGATGGATTTCCTCAAGTTTAAAGGAGGCCGGGAGGCTGTTCGAAAGGGAAGCCCCAGCCGAAGACAGAGTTCTACCCCCAGCTCGTTTCTTTGCAAAACGACTAACACAGGGGGAGTTAGAAGTAGAGGAGTGAAGGGCTCGAGAGGGGAGGTATTTACGGAGGGATAGTTGAAGGTATTTTGGACTCAAGCCCCAGAAAGCCTTGTGGATAATGCAGTGTTTTACATTTAATCCTTGCATCCACTGGGAGCCAATGAAGGGATTTCAGGGCTGGAGAGATACAATTCCAGGGCTTAAGGCCAAGGACAAGTCTTGCAGTCCTGTTCTGGATTAGTTGTAGAGGGTGGAAAGTGGAGGCAGGTAGGTTTAGAAAGAGGCTGTTATTTGCCGTCCGGAAGGTTCCACAAGTTAATTCAGGGATGTCATCATCGAGTTGGGGCTGATGGTGTGGGTTGGGGTGGCGGGCGGGCTTTACAAGGTTTCACCACTGGCACTATGCTTGAGTCAATTGGGGAAGTTAAAACTTTGAAAACTGAGAGTCATGTTACCACAGACGACCTATTCATGTACATCACACACGGGATGCAGGGACGTCATTTAGGGGTTGCAAGAGGTTGCAATTACGACCTCTGAGGTCTCCCTTGCGACCTCTCTGGTCTCCCTTGCAACTTCTAAAAACATTTTTTTTAAAAATATATATATATTTTTTTGTAATGCAAGCTCCTGGGCTGTGGCCAGCACCATGTGGCTGTTTACTTCTGGAATGGTTGGCTTTCTTGTTCAGGCCTCATAAAAAAAAGAAGAAAAATAATAACAGGAGTGTCACAAGTCTAACACTTTCAGCGCCGACCCTAAATAATAAAGAATAGGAATACCAAATCATGTGTCTTTGTGTTATTCTATACAATAATTGCTAGACTCATTAAAGGTTTATTTCAGGCACAGTTCAGGGGGTGAGTCACTGAATTAGTCTGTTCTTAAATGCCTCAACTCAGCCTTTCATCCTTCTGAGGTCGATAAATGAGTACCAACACAACTTGGGTGATATTGAGTGTATATTTTTTCTATATAAAGCGCTTAAGCGTAAGAGCTATATAATAAAACATTATTATCATTTGGTCATGAATGTCTGCTTGCATTCATAGTAATTTGGTAATATGGGCTTATACACACTGATCTTAATGATACATATGGCGATCCATTCTTGTATGAAATGTACATCACATTATAGTGATATCGTAACCATATTTTTCATAGTGTACGATGCTATGTGATGCCACTCCTGTTTTGTCAATGGATGAAAGGTTGTGTTCCATCGCTTCCCGCGATATCACTTCAGGCTGGGGTCAAAATACATCACTTCCTGTGATGTAATCAGGGGTCAACGGTCGTGTGATGTCACTTCCGCTACCCCAGGCATTATGGTGAAATAATGTATCTGACGAGATGGCCGAAATGGTTGCATATGGCAGGTGGTGCTCATTTGAGCGGTGGATTGTCAATTAAACTGCTCTCTGGAATTTGCAGGGCCTGAACAACCCGGCAAAGCCAGAAAGGTAGCAGCATATGTGACGAGACATAACCCACAACTTTTGATGCTGCAGGAGACACACATGTGAATGTTAAATTTAACACACACAGGGGGCCCCTTCGATACTACATGGACTATTCACCACAATCCAGGAGGGTTGTCACTTTAATTCATCCATCCTTGGGGTTCTGACACCTGAATAGTAAAATAGACGATCTGAGTAGATTTGTGCTAGTGTCGAGCGAGATTGCCGGCCGGCCCATTGTATTAGTCAATACATATGGGCTGAACGCAGACGATCCATAGTTCTATAGTACTATCCTTGACATGCTCACCCACGCTAGATGAAGCTTCAGTGATATGGGGAGGAGACTTCAATACTATTTTCGACACAACACTGGACAGATCTTCCACGACCCCTCATAGGCTTACCAGGGCTTCCATCACCCTACAACAGATCATGACACAAATCCCTCTATTTGATGCCTGGCGCATGCTCCATCCATTAGATTGGCAGTACACGTACTACTCGTCTGTCCATGACTCAGAGTCTCGAATCGACTATTGGCTCCTTACCCCATCTCTCTCTGATGCGGTGACGACATGCGATATCCATCCCTGTACTCTTTCTGATCACTCCCCAGTTTCCCTTTGCTTAGTACTACAGTGCCTTCCCCTGAGCAATAAGCGCTGGTGGATGCCCCCAAACATTCTTCCGGACCCTAATGTCTCCAAATCCCTACATGCAGAGATAGAAGAATTCTTGGCGATAAATGTGGGCACTGTACGGTCGCATGTGATACTGTGGGAAACATTTAAGGTGTGGATTTGGGATATCCTGATGGCAAAGTCTACCGGACTGTTGATGTCAGTCAGAAAGGAACTTGGCCAAATGGAGTCCCAACTGTCGAGACTGGATCAAGATTTCAGCTCCACTCATAACAAAGATATCCTTGCAGATATTAACAGATTGCTGGGGGAATTTCACAAGCTTGCAGACAGAGAGGTACAATACATGGCAACCCCTATCAGAGCTCATAGATACGGTGAAAGCAACAAAGCTGGGAAATTTCTACCAAACATGCTAAAAGCAGATAGGTATTGCAACCCTATTGCCAGTATTCAGAATATGCAAGGGGACGTGGTAACTCGGGAAGGGGACATAAATGCTACATTCGCCCAGTTATATAGATCTCTATACTCGAACCGGGATGAACGATCAGCTGCTCAGACAGCCGATTCTTACGAGGGTTGGAACACCCGGTCCTGTCACCCGATATCCACTCTACACTAGAGTTGCCCATTACACTGGACAAGGTAACAAATGCCATTAAGGCTTTGGCGTCTGGAGAGGCGCCCGGCTCTGATGGCCTGGGGGCTGAACTATATAAGTGATTCCATGAAGAACTGGCCCCTGTCCTTCTGAAGTTGTGGGAAGAGGCAATGAACAGGGTTTGCTCCTGGCACCATGCGTGAAGCCATTATAATGGGGCTCCTGAAACACCGACCCCCTGCCCACAACGTCATCTTACAGGCCTCTTTGCCTGATTAACACTGATGCCAAAACATTTGCCAAAATTCTTGCCAGTAGGCTCCTTCCGCATATGCCCAGCCTGGTCCACCCAGACCAGTCGGTATTCATCCCCATGTGATCTACTGCCCTGAATCTTTGCATGTTATTCAATGTGCTGGCACATATCAATCCCAATGCGAATGCACAATCGCTGCACTAGATGCCGAAAAGGTGTGTCTTGGTCTTATTTATTCCTGGTGCTTGAAAGATTCGGGTTTGGGACTTATTTCATCAAATGTGTTTGCTTACTATATACTGATCCAGGAGCGAAGGTCCTCACTAATCACGCCCTATCCTCCCTTTTTCACTGGGCACAGGCACTAGGCAGGGCTGCCCCTTTTGATCCATATTGTTTGCCCTCACTGTTGAACCTATGGTCGAGTTCATCCGGAAGAATCACGTACACAGAGGCATAAGACTGATGGGCCCTCCGCAAAAAATCTCCCTTTATGCCGATCACACCTTATTGTACATTCAAGATCCCAAGGTTATTTGCAAGTTACTCTGGCTATAAGATCAATGTCTCTAAATCTGAACTGTAACCACTTACCCCGGCCACGGGAGATCTCTCTGGTATTCATGGATTTGGATGGTCCCCAGTACGGGTTCGCTACTTAGGTATAGTGATTTCCAGGGATAAACAAACACTGTATACTGATAATCATGAGCAATATTTGCAAGATTTACAGCCAAACTTCAGCTGTGGATCAAACTTCCAATATCCCTATATGGCCGAGTGGCACTCTTAAAAATGATTGTTCTCCCCAAGCTGTTGTATTATTTTTATAATGTTCCCATCTGGCGAGGCAAAGCTTTCTTTCAGAAGCTCCAGTTTCTGGCCACTTCGTTTGTATGGGGTGGGGGGACGGCAAGAATGAAGTGGGCAAAGATGGTGGAGCCATATTGAAGCGGCAGCATAGCCACACCAGATTTTGAGTTTCACTATTTAGTGGCATAAGTCCAATTTGCCAAACACTGGTTTGACCCTGATGACACAGCTACCCATAATCCTATCGAAAAATATGTGGCCTACCGGCTGACCTGCACTCTATTCTCCTCAGTCCTAGCCCTAGAGACCCATGTAAGTTTGATCCCGTGAGCACTACAGCTCACGCATGCTCCAAGATATATGGGAGGATGGGCGTTACGGTCGCCTATGATCCCGAAGTACCACTGTGGCATTTTTCTGGAATTGCCCCAACTTTCGATAAGGCGGTGCAATTAGCGTGGGACCCGTCCAAACAACTGAAAATGTGTGATATGTTCCCCGTGGTACCAATCTAAGCCTAGAAGAATTCGTAAACACTGTAGGGAGTGGGCAATTTAGCCAACTCCAATACCACTGAATGTGGGTCAAATTTGCTGCAAAGTGGCCTGCCACGCATGCATGCACACAGGTAATGACAACACCCAGCGGGGGAAGAGGGGTTTCTCATATCTTTATTCTCAGCTGCAGTCACATTCTGGCTCCTCAAACGTTATTAAAACAACTTGGGAAGCAGACTTGGGAATAACACTGAGTGATGAACAAGGGTTTAGATGCTGTCATCTTACCAAGTCTGTTTCCCTGAACTCTGGCGTACGGCTGATACAATTTAAGATTCTTAACCAGCTACACTATACCCCAGCTAGACTTGCTAAATTTGTGACGGATTGCTATGGGGAGTGCCCGAAATGCCATGCACTGAATGCAGGCGCATTCCATATGTATTGGCATGTCCTTTTATACTACCTTCTAGAATTCGGTTGAAGTTGCACTTGAGATCATGTCAATCCCTGCAACACTATCTCCTTTGAAATATCTGTTCGGGGATATTGGTAAGGTGGCTGAAACCACCAGATGTTTGTTTAATGTGACCTGTGTAGTAGTGAAACACTGCATCTTTGTTGTAAATCTGTACATGCACCAGATATGAACAATTATCTTTGCGACCTCACACTGGTCAATGAATCCGAAGAGCAATATGCACTAACTGTAACAGCTACTTGTTGCCCCAAGGACATTTGAGCTCTGTATAGATGCTATCCGTGTAACATGTTGTCAGATGGGGATTTTTCCTCCTCATCTGTGCCCTGACCTGCCGACCCTCCTTTGCACTGTATACTGTCACCCTGTTGTTATATTGACTGTAATGTACCTGGAATATGTTGGCACTGTAATGACTCTAAATAAAAGAAAGTAAAAGTTAAAAAAAGAAAGAGACTGTTACAGTAATCCACTCTGTAGAAAACCAGAGCTTGGGAGACAGTGAGCTTTTGAGGGAAGGAGAGGAAAGGAAGAGTACCTCTAAGGAGGTATAATAAAATGTTTGCCTTTTTGGAGATGTCAGAGATGTGTGTGGAAAAGGAAGTGTGGAGTCAAAGATAACCCTGAGGTTCTTAGACGTGCAGGAGGGAGTAGTAGGAGTGCCAAGGGAGGCCGGCCAGAGAGTGAGAGGAAAGGATGGAGGTGATGTACCAATAAGGAGGATCTCAGTGCTGTTGGGATATAGACAAAGATTGTTGATGGCACACCAATTTTGAATAGTGATTAGACAATCAGAGATTAGGGAAGGAGAGGAGGATGCTGAAGGAAGTCTGAAAATGAGTTGGGTGTCATCAGCATAGCACTGGAAAGTTAAGCAGAAAATGGAGATGCAGTAGGCGAGAGTTGCCAGGTATTGGTTGAAATGCCAGGGCGAGAGGTTAGACCCCTCGGGGACACCAGAGTGGGAGAGGGAGATAGAAGAAAAGGAGGACACAAGTTGTACCTGGGAGGGTTGATCAGAAAGAAAAGAGGTCAGCCAGGGCGGAGAGTGCAGGCAGGTAAATTTAAAAGGTAGGTAGGTTTTAAATAAAAGCAAAGGTGGCCTATTTAAGGTGTAAGAGGAACACGGCAATGATAATGTGTTCTGCATTGGCCTGTGGGCCAGAATACCTAAATCAAAAGCATACGCCAGGATAGGAAGAGTAACTGGATGTTATTATTCCAACATATGCATGTGACCTGTGCATCAGATTCAGAATCGGCTGCCTCACGGTAAGGTCTCACACTTGCCATTGGGACAAGAACTCTGGGGAAGGCTGCTTGTTTTGTAGTGCCATAGTTGAAAGACCCCTCCATTTTATGCTCGTGTGTGGGCTTTAAGGATCTCAAGGGAAGATATCTAAAACCAACTGTTTCACATCCTAACAACAGGAGATGCAATGTTATTGTGCAGATAAACACAACATTTGAATGTGGTATTCTGTGTCTCAAAATATATCCACCCGGCATGGTTAAAAAGGAAGTGACTAATAGCAATCATGCACTGAAGTTCCATGTATTGTGTATCTTACGCACTCGCACTTTATGATCCATGTTCTGAGTGTATGAACTTTGTATTGTACCTGGTTTTAATTTGATTTTATTGAGAAATTGGTGCAGTATCTTTTTTTCCTTTGAAACCTTTGTCTTGTCTTGACTTAGTGTGTTTCCAATGTATTTTTAGAAATGGTTGTATTATGTTGTACCTAATGGCTGGTGCAGAATTAAGGTTTTCATTCAATCATAGATCATTATCTGGAGGAGGTGGCCTGTGAGAAGTACATTTATTTCCACAAACCATTTCACTGCTTTCTAGGGCTGTGATTCACTCCAAACAAGCTGTTGGGTCGAGCCTTATAATTGTCCTTTGTTCTCTTCTGGGAAGACTTGACACATGTTCAGGAGGACAGGATATACTGCAGTGGTAAGTAAAGGCACTAGCTCTTCAAGAGAAACCCTGCCAATACAATGTGTAAAACAAAGTGGGGACTGGGAATCTCTCTACCAGCATGAACACAGCCCAAATGACCTGTTCTTGGATGAATAACCCCTGGGAGAGACTCAATCATGTATTTAGCTCACTGTCCCTTTCACAGTGAAGAAATGTCCCTGCATATCAGTCTTTGTCCCGTGCAGGGGCAGTCCAGCACCGAAATACTAGGGAATTCTCCTCTGAACAAGAGTACCAACAGCAACCCCATACACGTGTTTCAGCCTTGTAGGGCATCATCAGTGAGGTGAAGCTGTGCCTCTCTAAGAACAGTGAGCAAGGGGTCCACATCTGGATCGCCCTGGTAATTTAGGGTGAGACTCAAAGTTAATTTATGCAAAACAAAGGGGTTCTGGGAATCTCTCTACCAGCAAAAACACATTGGGTGAATAACCCCTGGGAGAGACTCTACCAAGTCTTTAGCTCACTGTCTCTTTCACAGAGAAGAAATGTCCCTGCATATCAGTCTTTGTCCTGCAGAGGAGCAGTCCAGCACCAAAATGCTAGGCAATTCTCCTCTGAACAAGAGTACCAACAGGAAAATCATACACGTGTTTCAGCCTTGTGGGGCATCATCAGTGAGATGAAGCTGTGCCTCTCTAAGCACAGTGAGCAAGGGGTCCACGTCTGGATCCCCCTGGTAACTTAGGGTGAGACCCAAAGTCAATTCATGCAAAACAAGGGGGGGTCTTGGAATCTGTCTATCAACATAAACACAGCCCAATTACCAGTTCTTGGGTTAATACCCCCTGGGAGAGACTCTGCCAAGTCTTTAGCTCACTGTCCCTTTCACAGAGAAGAAATGTCCTGCATATCAGTCTTTGTCCTACCCAGGGGCAGTCCAGCACCAAATACTAGGCAATGTGTGGCCTAGTGATGATGCCCAACAAGGCTGAAACACATGTATGGTGTTACTGTTAGTACTCTTGTTCAGAGGAGTATTTGCCTAGAATTTCGGTGCTGGACTGCCCCTGGGCAGGACAAAGACTGATATGCAGGGACATTTCTCCTCTGTGAAAGGGACAGTGAGCTTAAGTCTTGGTAGAGTCTCTCCCAGGGGCCATCCACCCAACAACAGGTCATTGGGCTGTGTTCGTGCTGGTAGAGTGATTCCCAGACCCCCCTTTATTTTGCATAATTAACTTTGGTTCCCACCCTAAGTTACCAGGGTGATCCAGACATGGACCCCTTGCTCACTGTTCTTAGAGAGGCACAGCTTCACCTCACTGACAATGCCCAACAAGGCTGAAACATGTGTATGGGGTTGCTGTTGGTACTCTTGTTCAGAGGACAATTGCCTAGCGTTTCGGTGCTGGACTGCCCCTGGGCAGAACAAAGCCTGATATGCAGGGAAATGCCTTCTCTGTGAAAGGGACAGTGAGCTAAAGACTTGGTAGAGTTTCTCCCAGGGGCCATCCACCCAAGAATAGGTCATTGGGCTGTGTTTGTGCTGGTAGAGAGACTCCCAAACCCCCCTTTGTTTTGCATACATTAACTGTGGGTCTCACCTGTAAGAGGATTCAATTCAACACTACAGCTAAGTCAATGCCTAGTCTGGGATACTGAATGGAAACCCTTATTGATATATCTTTAAGTCCAGTTCATGAGTTCTGGATGCCTACCCCTATATAACACCCCTCTCTTAGAATCCCCCTGACCCCACTGAGCCAAGAAGTAGTTCTGTTTTGCAAGTTTAAAAGGTTTAATTGAGAAATAAAACAAAATATAGATACCACGCTTTTATAATAAATTAATAATCAATATCGCCCTTATAAATATAATGTTAATCAACAATGGGTAATTTGACACTAGCACACTTCTTTATAATCAATGAGGAGTTGGTGTAGGATGGATAAGGCAGCGAAAATACTTTTATGGTTTCAAATGGATGCAATGTTGAATGAAAATGCAGTATAGAAACTAACTAATATGGTTTCACAAGATATCATATGTTCACTTTTCCCCTGGTGGCAATTCACCCCCCCCCCCTATATGCAATGCAAGGAGATGGAAGTAACAAACACAGTTCTCAGGAATGCAATCAAATACAATACGAAATTCAATTCCCACCCCAGCAAGCTTAGAGAAAACAGGTATGAGTTTTAACACACAGGCCCAAGTGCTTTGAATGTGGTGGCAATGAAGTGAGAAATATGCTGAAAATGCTTTTAATTCCCTTTAGGAGGTTCAGGGTGAGTGAGAGATATTTGGGATGGGCTCAGGCTCACTTTAGCAATGATTCATGGATGGTTATTAAGAGGCAAACAAATTTTTAGCAAAGGAAAGCAAAAAGCTGCTATCTTTTTACAGGTAAAGAAATCAGGCCAAATCGCAAATCGCGGCAAAATTCGCGAGTGCGTAAATCGTGATTACGGCAAAAGTATAAGGCAGGTCGGTTCTAGGTTCGCTGGAAAGCTGAGATTCTAAGCTTTCAGAGGAAAGTAAAACCAAGTTCCTAGGACAAACGGTTCCAGAGATATGAACGATTTTGTAAAGGTCGTTTTTCGGATTTAAAGTAACTCAAATTGACAGGTGACAGCTTTGAAAATGACAGGTGACACGATTTCTAGGAGACAGTTCTAATCAGATTAAAATAGTTGGATTAAATTATTTTAACTAAGAGCTTATTTCTGTCACAATCTGATCTAAGTACTCACTCCTAGCTTTGAAAGGACTGGACCTCGCCACTGATCGGGTCAGGATTGGCTGCGGTTCCCTCGCCACGGACGGTCTCTGCGCGCAGCGCCTGGGTCAGCTCCCTGGATACAACGGCCTGTGGTTCTCTGGATCTCTGGTCTGTTTTCTGGGTGTCTCTGCTTTCTCTGGGTACAGCACTGCTTCTGGATCTTTCTGGCGCAGGGTTTCAGGCCAGAATCAACAGCTCAGCCCGGCTGTGAATAGTCTGCAAATGATTTTGAGGCCTGCTGAAGAGAACTCAGCTTGTGGGTTAGGCCCGTTCTTTACAAATTCTGAAGTAAAGTCTTGGTCTCTGAAGATTGATGGATTGAAGTCTGAAGTCTCCCGGCAGAGCGTCTCGCATAAAGTGAAAAAGGGATCCCTCTTTGTCCTGCACTGTCTGCTTTTATGTGTTAGAAAGTGGGTGTGTGCGCAGCATCACTAAGCCAGCCCCTCTCTCAATTTATCATTGGCCAAGCTTTCCTTTCTCCCTTGAATGGGGGAACTGAGTTGTGAGTCAGAGTGATGAGGTAGATTTTATGGCCAGAGGGCCCTCCCCTGTCATCTTTACACACAATCTATATTTGATCCAAATACATATTTTCCCAAATACACAGTTGTTTTTACATCACCTACACACATCATATATCACATGAGGTAGGCACTGTTCCGACTCTGGCGTTTCTAGGTGCTTGGGTAAAGAAATGGCAACTTATTTTCGATTTTAGTGGGTTATGCAACATTTGTTTTTCATTAAAAATTATACACATATACACGGCCTGTCCATACATACTCCAGTAAATTCCCATGTCTCTAGCTTAAACACAGAGTCTGTAGTATCAATAAATAGCGGGGTTTTGCCTCAGAACATCAAACAAATTGGAGTTTGGGCTTAAATTGTGGGCAAAGTTTTCATTTTAAGGTTCCCCAAATTTCACATTTCTGTCATCTGGTTACCAAGAATTATTAGTGTTTCTGTAAAATATATATTTGCTTTCAATTCAAAGTACTGCAGTGTTTGAGTCCGCCCCCAAAGTTTGGGGATGACAGTGATCACATGTCTCTTCTGGCTGGCAGATCTTTGTTGACAGGAAACAGTCAAAATCACCATATCCTATTCAAGGGAAAAGGTATTTTGTGTGGGCTCCAGCAAGCTGAGGTCAACAGACCAGGGGGCCACTTTGCATTTGGTTAGCATGACCATGTGATATCCTGGGCTTTCTGAGGTGAGAAGGTTTCCCAGCCTTTTGGCCTGTTAATCAAATCAGATTGTCTCTGGGAACAGCAGGTGGTTAGATTTCTAATTAACCCACAGTCTTTTGAAGTCCCAATTGTCACAGAAGGATGATTAGCTTCTGAAGTAGCAGTTCTCCTGTCAGAGTTTAAACCGCTAGCGCCACCTTGAGTCCAAAGCGGGTACTGCATTTTTTTTTTTTGGATCAGTCTTGAATTAATGCATTTCAAACAAGAGATTTTACATGGAAGTATATTATCAAGGTTCAGCACATGGCACTGGTGTGGTTCTGCAGTAAAATAATTTTGTGCCCATTGAAGAAATGAATTCCCAATAGTTGTGGGTTGCTTTTGGCAATCAGCATTGCCCCTTTTGCAATGGTTTCAGGTTACTGTGTGTAGCCCAATGGTGGTTTTAGGCAGTGCCCTTCTGTGCCCACAACATCGGCAAAAATGCATTTTCTGGGAAGTTCTGGCAATCATGATGTTTTCAATGCCAGTAAGGCACAGTTTTTGTGTTAGGGCTCGGATGCATGGGTAAAAACATCCCACAAGCCCTTCCTTCTTGCAATGGCCATTCTGATCCTTCACAGATGGAACTCGCAAGATCTGGGATGTTCTCCTCATCTTCTAGATGGCACAGTTCAGCATCTTTTCCCCCATCCGGTTAGATCGATCGGTTCTCCTCGCCGGTCCTGATGGGAATATTGGGCGGTACCCCGGGCCCCTCGGGTCTCTGCTCCCGGTCCCCGGATTGTCCTCCTTGGCCAGTCTCCAGGTTTTCTTTCTCCTAGGACGACAAAGGAAAAGCGGCAATACCTATTCGTAGACATTTTTCCATCACTACTAATGGTGTGGCAGACATATACATTTTATACTTTAACATACCTAACATTTTACTTTTGAGATACAAGTTATCATTCAAAGACAGTGGCTTACAAGAGTATAATATTTTAGAGACTATATGTGGGATATTTTAGGGTTGGAACTGAATTAATCTGGAGCGGTCCCCTCTGGTATTGCAGAGGACTCCTCCAGTTGCTGCAAAGTGTGCCTTGGATGGCAACACTTTAGCTGGTTAATATGGACCCACTTGTCTTCCCCTTCCGCCAGACTGCCTTTGGGGATGCAGATCTTGTAGGCCACAGGGGATATTTTGTCTATAATTTCAAATTGTCCCTTCCATGCAGGCAAAACTGTTCGCTGTTTGGCCTGGTTCCTTTGGAAATTGTATAGATAGACCTGATCACCCACCTTATATTCCTTTCGGGTAGTTTTTAAATCATAGTGGGTCTTCATGCTCTCGGCTGATCTTTCTAGATTCCACTGAGCATAGGCAAAAGCATGTTAAAGGTGTTTCCTTAAATTCTCCACATACTCATGAGTTGTGGAGGCATTTATCAGTGTCTGCTCTTGAGTCCTGTAGAGCAAATGCTGTGGAAGCACCATCTTGCGTCCAGTCATCAACTCGAATGGTGACATTTTGGTTGCAGATGAAGGGGTAGATCTGATGGCCATTAGGACCAGAGGTAATCGGATATCCCAACTTGGCCCAGAATCTGCCACAAACCTTTTTAAGATGCTCACAATGGTTCGGTTGTATCTCTCTACTGCCCCAGAAGAAGCTGGCCGGTAAGCAATATGTAGCTTTCTTTTGACCCCCAGCATCTCCCACATCTTTGTCATTACTTCACTGGTGAAGTGGCTACCTCTGTCTGACTCAATCCTTTGAGGTAGACCAAAACGGGAAAAGATGTGGTTAATCATCAGGGCAGCTGCTGTTTCTGCCTTGCAGTTTGGGGCTGGGAGACATTCCACCCACTTGGTAAACAAGCATGTAACGGTCAACATGTACTTGTTTCCTCTAGACGAGCGAATCACAGGGCCTACAAAGTCGATTTGCAAATCTGACCATGGCAGTGTCATCCCCCTCTTTTGGAGTGGCGCACGGTGTGTGAGGGATGATGGCTGAAACTGTGCACACACAAGACACCCCTTCAAGTATTAGTTGAGGTCCTGGCCCATGTGTGGCCAGTATGCAACCTCTCTTAAGATTTCAAGTGTTGTGTGAAACCCCCTATGACCGGCGGTGGCCACATCATGGGCGTGACTTAACATCAGGCTTCGGAATGAGGTAGGAACCAACCACTGATCATGGCCAGCTTGGGATTTCCTTACCAACAACCCGTCCTGGATCTGGAACATCTTTGGACATTTCATCAACACTCTAAGGTCCTCTTTCCCAATGTAATCGGTATCCGTCAAGGGAAAGTTCTCAGGGTCCTCAATGTGTTGGTAAAACTTACCAATTATTGGATCCCCCTTCTGAGCTGTAATTAAATCAGCATCAGGGGTCTCCTTAGTCCATTGTGCAATTGAAAGATCATTGTGAGCATTTGTCTGGGAACTAGTGATAGCGGTGACCTGGATTTCCCCCAACAGGGACTCTATTTCGATTAGATCCCCTTGGATGGCCCCGGTTTTGGCCAGCTGATCAGCTAAGTCATTTCCAGTTTTGTCTGGTCCCTCTACTTTGGAATGACCCTTGATCTTTTTCCAGTAGATGGTCATCCCATTCGATGTGACTAGATCATCAATATTTTGGATTAACTTCCCATGTTTCAGGTGTTTGTTATTAGCGCATAACATGCCTCTGGTTTTCCAGTTGACCAGGTGCTCCACGAACTCGTTCCGTACATAATCCGAATCTGTGATTATGACCAGTTCGTGGAGTTGATGCTGGACAGCAGTGAGGATGGCCTGATGCACAGCCATCAATTCTGCCACCTGACTACTTCGGGGACCAATTTTGTATCCAGCGGAGGGTTCTGGAAACTCCTTCACCCATGCATTCCCTACGCCGGCCACCAGTTCTTTCTCCCCGTTGTGGTCAACATGGTAAGAGCATCCATCCACATAGACAGTGGGCATTCCCTCACACTTGTCTTCTTCAAAGACTTTGTGTGGGGAATTAAGGTATGCCTCCATGTTGTCCTTGATTTTTAGACTTTCGTCCTCGAGACAGTTTTCTCTGGCACAATCATGCAAGTCAGCCAGACCTTGCGCGAGGGGACTCTTCTTGTTTTGGCCATATCTGACCTCCACAGGAAAGCCTTGCATTGACAGAATCCAGGAAGTAATTTGGGAATTTCTCACATTTCCAGCCCGGATTCTGTCACTTTGGAGATATTGCAAAGGCTGGTGTGGAGTCTCCACTATGATGTGTTCCCCCTGGATAAACGGGCGGTAATTCTTCAATGCCCACACCGTTGCCAGGAGTGCCTTCTCACAATCGTTGAATTTTTCCTCCACAGAGGATAAAGTTTTGCTCGCATAGGAGATTACTTTATTGACCTTGTCATGCAATTGATATAGTACTGCCGTGAAGCACGTATTAGAGAACCCTGTCTCCAGGAAGAACTCCTTGTTTCTGACAGGGTAAGCTAGGCAGGGCACTTGTGAGAGGCTTCTTTTGAGTTGTCTTACTGCCTCGGCTTGTTCTGGACCCCATTCCCACTTGACCCCCCCCCTTCAGGAGATGAATCAGGGGTCTAGTGATCTCTGCGTAGCCCTCAATGAACTTTCTGCTGTAATTAGTCAGTCCAAGGAGGCTCCTTAGTTCCCGCAGAGTTGTGGGATCCTTCCGTTTATGGAGTGCTTCCACTTTCTTTTCTTGGGGACAGAGACCCTGAGGAGTAATCTCATGCCCCAAGAAATTAACACGGGTTCTACACCACTGTGCTTTCTGGAAGTAAAGTTTTGCTCCTGCGGCCCTCAACTGCTTCAGAACATAACAGATCACCGCTATGTGTTCTTCCACAGATTAACTTTTGATGAGGACATCATCTACATAAGCCAGGTTACCCCTCGCACCCAGGTCGGGCATGGCCTTATGTAGGAAAATGTTGAATTCATTGCCGGAGTTGAGGTATCCGAAGGGAGTCCGGGTCCATGTGTACTGCTGGCCCCCAAAGGTAAAAGCCAGTTTGTATTGGTCCTCCCTACTGACAGGCACGGTCCAGTATCCATTGGTCAGGTCTATTGCTGTGAATACCTGTGACCCCTGGATCTGTGCCAGCCCTTGGTCAATGTAGGGCAGAGGCCATCGGGAAGTATGGACCCGTTCGTTGAGCTCCCTAAGGTCGGCGCAGAGTCTCCACTGGCCGTTTGGCTTTAATATTCCCAGCACCGGATTATTGAAGGTGCTGTGTACTGGACGGATTATTCCCCGGGACTCAAGGTTCTTAATTATTTCAGTAAGGGACTCCATGGATGCGAGAGGCAAACGATATTGCTTCACAAACACTGGAGTCATTCCAGGGTCCGTGGGAATTGTTGTGGTGTGGATGTCGGTGCGACCACAGTCATATGAGTCTACCCCAAAGAGATCTTGGAAATCCAAGAAAACTTGTTTCAACTTTTGCTTCTGTTCCAGTGTCACGCAGGCATCAGCTAGGTTGACTCTCTCTTCCGCCATCTGCCTGCAGCCTGGAAAGACTTCTGGTTTGCCTATCTCAGCAGCCTCCTCCAACTGGGTGGAGATGTCCCTGGTCAGAGTGCTGATTTGGACTGGGGGCTTCAGGTGGGAAAGGCAGCCCTCATGGACCTGGAAAATCACCTCATCCCTCCTGAAGTCACAAGTCACATCTTCCTTACCATAAGGGCAAGAAGTGTACACCAGGAAGTTCCCCCCATGCTGGGTGAAAATCCTGTCTGGTGTTGTATTGTCCTCACTGTCACTGTCAAAACAGCCCTTGGGGATTGGTCCTAACAGTTCATTTCCTAAATCAATGGAGAAATGTCGGTCATCAACCGCCATTCCAATAGTGGTGCCTGCGGCTAGAGTAATACTCTGTAAGTCGCTGTTATCCACCTCTATTGGAATGGTGTCATGTTCTATGTTGACTAATGGTGTTGGGTTTACCCCTAACCCTTGCTGTTGGAGAGAAGCATTTAGATGAATATAAGCATCAGGGTTTTGCAATTTTTGTCCTCTTTTAACTTTCACTTCCAGGGAGAATTGTCGGGTCCTTTCTGGGATGGTGACGTCCTCTTTGATCTGAATTTCAACTGCATAAGGTAGCAATTGAGCTGACCTAAATGCTTTTTCTGGATCATCAAAGCCCATGGGATTATCCGCTAATCGGGACCAAGCTTTGAAGTTTATTAGGTCCAAACTAATGGCAAAGCGATTGAGAATGTCACTGCCTAAGTAAAAGGCGGCAGTGACGTCTCGCACGACCCAACAATTATGGACTATGCTCTTGTTGCCAATGGAGATTTTGAGCATACACCTGCTTGGCAGGAGATGTTTGGAATTAGGTGCTTACAGGTCCATTTCCCATTTGTCTATCAGTTTGAATGTGGGAATGGCTGGATCTTTTGGGAGTTGGCGGAACATGGCTTCGCTGATGAAGCTCTTACCGTTGTTCACACACACTCAAGCGAGAACAGAGTCCTTCCCATCATTTAACTGAACAGGGATGAACAACTGCTCTCCAATTTGCTGAATATCAGCCAGGCTCTGAGCTGATTTCACATCATTCTGGACTATAGGAGTGGGAGTTTCTGATTGTGGATTAGTAAAGAATTTCAGGGTGTTTCCTTCCAGTGTGGAATACCACCTTAAACTGGAAGGAAGGTTGATTTTCAGAAATAGAGAGCACCCCCCATCACCAGTCTGTTGTCCTACTGCTATTACTTTCACATCTGGAATCTGGCTATTCTGGAAGTGAAATTCTACTTGCTCAGATTTTTGTTCAACCATGTGGCAGGTGCCATTTAAACTAACATGGTTGACACTCTGTTTTAATTTTATTGGTCGGCTAGTCTGGGTCTAGAGGACCTTGTTTACGCAATCTATTAGGGGTGACAACCTTCTCAGGAGGTCATTCCCTAGTAAACAAGGGGTGCCCTCTGGAGTCACTACTATGACCGGGTGTTTCACCTTGTGTCGCCCAATTTTGATGTCCAAATCTGCTGTCCCCTCGACAGGAATTTCCTTCCCGTCAATGTTCTGCAGTTGTCCAGGAAGAGAGGTGAGAGGAATACGGTAATTCTACCCCTTCCTGCATTTAGTTCATCAAAGGCCCTTTTGGACAGAAGGGTAGCTTGGGATCCAGTGTCCACCAGTGCCAAAATTGTACCCTGCCCTTTTACTTGTACCGGGGCATAGTATCTTCCCTCCTTCTCCTCAAGGGGGCACAGATAATGCACATTTTTGGACAACTGGTGGGCTAACTTTCTGGTTTTGGACATTGCTAGTGAAGAGATTTGGGCAGAATTCTGTGGAGAGCCTGGGGAACCTGAAAGAAAAAGTTGGCAACTGGAAATGGTTTTGGGTTCTGGGCCACCCCCCCCTTTTTGGAGGCAGTCCTCAGGATGGGTTTGACCCACGGGATTTTGGTATTGTCGGTTCTGGGATGAGATGATGGGCGGCGGTAGCTCAGTCTCCACATCTCCCCAGTCTGAATTGGCATCCCTTGGGACCCATTTTTCCCTGGGTGGAGTTCCCCCATCTCTGAAGGAGAAGATCCTTTTCCCAGGATCCTCTGAGGATCCCTCTCCCTCAAATTGGAAGATCTGTACCTCCTCCACAAACTGGGTCTGTTTGGATACTTTGTTTCTCCTACCTCCTCTCTGCCCCTTGGGTGGCAGACTTTCAGGGGTAGGAGATTTTGTTTCCGGTTCCTGGTTTTCCAGGGGCTGTTTACAAGTTGAGAAGGAAGCTTCCTCCAAGGCTTTACACACCCCTTCCCATTGTGCCTCCTCCCTGGGAACCGGTGGGTTATCGGGGTGCTGCCCCCGTCATTGTTCTGGAGCACCAGGTCCAGAGTTTGGGGCATTCTGCGGTGGCATGCTCATCTGAGGGTTCTGTTGAGCCCTCAGTATGTGACCCAGATCCCGTGCCATATTTTGGACCTGGCGCTCAAGTTGTGAAACCCGCTCAGGCTGATACGGGGCTCTATTTTCTCCCCTGGGCTGATCCCGGGAAGGGTAGCTATCCCTTCTCTGGTAATACCCCGGATTGGGAAGATTTGGGTACCCCTCCACCCTTGGCCTCCCCTCTCCCGGATTAGGTTGTCTGGGCTCAGGGAATTGGGGAAAGAAGGATGGATGGTTTTGGGGTTGGAAATTGGGTGGATACCTGGAAAAAAGTTCTGGCCAGGATTTGGTGAATTTCTGCCCTCCTGGGGGAAGTTAGGAGGGATGTTCCCCAGGTTAGGCGCTTGGCTGGATCCCCCCTTGGGCTGGAGGAGTCCACACATAACCCAGGATGGGTCGGTTTCCCTTGTAGCGGGGACTTACATAGTCAGGGGAGCGGGGGACCCCATTTGTGGGACTACCTCCTCTGCTCCCTGTCTGTGACTGGCCCGAGGGCCTTCTGGGCTGTGAATTATTTGGTGCAGGCAGGTTTTTAGGCCCCCCCATCTCCAAATCTAAAACGGGGGCAACCTTTACCTCTGCCACGTTGGCAGCAGCAGGGGTGCTGTTGGTTTTGGGGTTTTTCGGCGCATTATTTTTATTTTCGATGGGCTTGTGTACCTCATAGATCCGGGTAGCCTGTTCAATGACCCATTCTAAAGATCTTTTCTCATGAAAATCTCTCACGAGCTGGGTCATTATGTATTTGGGTAAGGCATGGAAAAACGTGTTGATAAATTCTCTGCTATCCGTGCGCACCCTTCTGGTGGTCTGCGCAAAAGCACGCTTTAATTCTTGCACAAACTCTTTTGGGGCCTGATCCTCCCCACATTGCAAATTGTAGGCTGCCTTGCGAGCCTCTTGAGGATTTCTGTGCACAGAAAAATGTTTCAAGATGGCCGCCCTGTATGTGGACCACCTTGAATGGTTTTGATCCTCCAGCCCCGTAAAGAAACTGGAGTATTCTGGTGAGAAGGTCCACTTTACATATTGAATACAGCTTTGGCTGTCCTTCAAATGGAAAGTCTCCATCATTTGCTCATAGAGCTCCAAGTGTTCCCAAACAGAATACTTGGCGTTCTTATTATAAGGCGTGATGACACTCCTTATTGCCTTTATTTGTTTCAATGGGTCCTTAAGCAAGGCCATTTTTGCCTTATTGGCCTTCTTGGTTCGGGTAACCCTGGTCCGTTCATCCTCCGACTCAGAAGCGCTACTCCCAGAGGTGCCCGTCTGATCTTCCAGGTTTTCCCGGATTCTGCGAGCCTGGGAATGGCTGGCAGAATGTGGGGACCTGGTCTCCTGTGTCCTGTGACGCTCAGAGGAGTCTTCAGATCCCTCCTTGCTACCAGGATTTGCTGGGTATCCCCCCCACTGACCTAACTGGGCAGAGGTTTTC
This sequence comes from Ambystoma mexicanum, assembly GCF_040938575.1. NCBI lineage: Eukaryota > Metazoa > Chordata > Amphibia > Caudata > Ambystomatidae > Ambystoma > Ambystoma mexicanum. The sequence goes on along the minus strand of NC_090930.1, from coordinate 1,289,363,505 downwards.
AGGATGCCCTTAGTGGGCCTACTCTCCTGGGGTTCCCCACTAAATTGCACTGTGCTTGGGTGCCCATACCCGGAGGCCCGCCCATCCATTCCTGGGAGGTACTGGCCTATGAGCCCCATAATTCTAGCTGGATAGTAATCTGCCATCCCCGTGGCCCTGGGCTCATGTGCGCGAGGGGACATGGGGGTGGCAGAGTCCAGGGACTGGGAGAGATGAAGGCCTCTTGTACTAGGGCTTCTGAGGTTATGCTTAGGAGTTTCTCTTTCCCAGCGAACCTCATCTCTATCCGCCCTTGCTTCCTGTTGCAATGCAAGAGCCTGCGCTTTCATTTCCTCAGTTAAGGCCTTACTAGACTCTATCAGTCTCTCCTGCATGGCTACCTGTTGCTGGAGCCTATCATTGTGCTGAAAGAGAGCCTCATTTTCTCTCTGTGCCTCCTGATTGGTCCTGGAGTACTGGGCCAGTCTCTGCTGCAGGAGGGTTACCTCCTGAGCTGTGTCCCTACTGGCCTGCTCCTTTCTTGCCAGAGCATCCTCCACCCTCCTTGTGTGCTCTAACAAGTTCTGGTGTTCTTTTTGGAGGTCACCCAGTCCCTGGAGGGCCAGGTGATTTTCTTCCATTTTCCTTTTTAAGTGGCAGACTTCCTGGCCTAAGGTATCCCTTTCCTGACTAAGAGCCTGCATCTGTGCCGCCAGGTCATCCCTTTGCCTTTGGAAGGCACCAGCTTTCTGGCGCTCCTGATCAAACTCTGCCTGGGTATCCAAGTCTTTCAGAATCAATTTATTGCTTTCCTCTTTCTCTCTGTCTAATCGAATTTGCAGGGTGGCTACCAGCTCTGTGCATGCCCTGTTGAAGTCCAGTTGTTGCTCCAGCTTTTTCTGGCTCTGCAGAAGGGAGTCCAAACCTTCTTGGTACTCCTTCTGCAAGGCCAGAAATCTGGTATCCTGGTCAGCCTTTTCCTGTTGCAGTCTATCCATGTCCTCTTTTATTTGAATGATATACTGCCTGCTATCATTTTCGGACTCCTGGCTCCTCTGCAGCCTCTGCTCAGAAGAGACCAGGTCAGATTGGGCCTTTTCTAACACCAGCTGTTGCCTATTTGCCAGATCTTGGCCTTCAGCACATTTGTCCTGCATGGCTCCCATATATAGATACAAATATGCTGCTATCCTGGCAATCTTATTATGTTCATCTTTGGCTTTAGGGGCCATATATAGTTCACTCAGGGCCACATGTAGGGGACCCTGATCTCCCCATATATCTGACCCTGTTTCAGTGACCTGTTGCGTGATTGCCTGCAACCAGACCGTTTGGTCCTGATGAGTCCACTCACCTCTCACAAATAGCTTATGTAAGACGTGCTCTCTGGCTATTTTGATGTCTACCAGTGTCGTCATTCTGGAATTTAAGTTCCTTCCTGATTTACAGAAGTTTGTATTTTATTTTTGCAAAACAGACCATTTCCTTAGAGCGTTCCTTTGAGGAGTGCTTTACAGCGTAACACAGCGTGGTGATCCGACCGGATATGTGTATCTGGTCAGCTGGCACACTGTATTAATCTGCACAAATGGTAAATCTAACCCAGAATTTCCCGGCTCGAGCCCCCACTTTGTAAGAGGATTCAATTCAACACTACAGCTTAGTCAATGCCTAGTCTGGGATACTGAATGGAAACCCTTATTGATATATCTTTAAGTCCAGTTCATGAGTTCTGGATGACTACCCCTATATAACACCCCTCTCTTAGAATCCCCCTGACCCCACTGAGCCAAGAAGTAGTTCTGTTTTGCAAGTTTAAAAGGTTTATTTGAGAAATAAAACAAAATATAGATACCACGCTTTTATAATAAATTAATAATCAATATCGCCCTTATAAATATAATGTTAATCAACAATGGGTAATCTGACACTAGCACACTTCTTTATAATCAATGAGGAGTTGGTGTAGGATGGATAAGGCAGCGAAAATACTTTTATGGTTTCAAATGGATGCAATGTTGAATGAAAATGCAGTACAGAAACTAACTAATATGGTTTCACAAGATATCATATGTTCACTTTTCCCCTGGTGGCAATTCACCCCCCCCCTATATGCAATGCAAAGAGATGGAAGTAACACACACAGTTCTCAGGAATGCAATCAAATACAATACGAAATTCAATTCCCACCCGAGCAAGCTTAGAGAAAACAGGTATGAGTTTTAAAACACAGGCCCAAGTGCTTTGAATGTGGTGGCAATGAAGTGAGAAATATGCTGAAAATGCTTTTAATTCCCTTTAGGAGGTTCAGGGTGAGTGAGAGATACTTGGGATGAGCTCAGGCTCACTTTAGCAATGATTCAGGGATGGTTATTAAGAGGCAAACAAATTTTTAGCAAAGGAAAGCAAAAAGCTGCTATCTTTTTACAGGTAAAGAAATCAGGCCAAATCGCAAATCGCGGCAAAATTCGCGAGTGCGTAAATCGTGATTACGGCAAAAGTATAAGGCAGGTCGGTTCTAGGTTTGCTGGAAAGCTGAGATTCTAAGCTTTCAGAGGAAAGTAAAACCAATTTCCTAGGACAAACGGTTCCAGAGATATGAACGATTTTGTAAAGGTCGTTTTTCGGATTTAAAGTAACTCAAATTGACAGGTGACAGCTTTGAAAATGACAGGTGACACGATTTCTAGGAGACAGTTCTAATCAGATTAAAATAGTTGGATTAAATTATTTTAACTAAGAGCTTATTTCTGTCACAATCTGATCTAAGTACTCACTCCTAGCTTTGAAAGGACTGGACCTCGCCACGGATCGGGTCAGGATTGGCAGCGGTTCCCTCGCCACGGACGGTCTCTTCGCGCAGCGCCTGGGTCAGCTCCCCGGATACAGCGGCCTGTGGTTCTCTGGATCTCTGGTCTGCTTTCTGGGTGTCTCTGCTTTCTCTGGGTACAGCACTGCTTCTGGATCTTTCTGGCGCAGGGTTTCAGGCCAGAATCAACAGCTCAGCCCGGCTGTGAATAGTCTGCAAATGATTTTGAGGCCTGCTGAAGAGAACTCAGCTTGTGGGTTAGGCCTGTTCTTTACAAATTCTGAAGTAAAGTCTTGGTCTCTGAAGATTGATGGATTGAAGTCTGAAGTCTCCCGGTAGAGCGTCCCGCGGAAAGTGAAAAAGGGATCCCTCTTTGTCCTGCACTGTCTGCTTTTATGTGTTAGAAAGTGGTTGTGTGCGCAGCATCACTGAGCCAGCCCCTCTCTCAATTTATCATTGGCCAAGCTTTCCTTTCTCCCTTGATCGGGGGAACTGAGTTGTGAGTCAGAGTGATGAGGTAGATTTTATGGCCAGAGGGCCCTCCGCTGTCATCTTTACACACAATCTATATTTGATCCAAATACATATTTTCCCAAATACACAGTTGTTTTTACATCACCTACACACATCATATATCACATGAGGTAGGCACTGTTCCGACTCTGGCGTTTCTAGGAGCTTGGGTAAAGAAATGGCAACTTATTTTCGATTTTAGTGGGTTATGCAACATTGGTTTTTCATTAAAAATTATACACATATACACGGCCTGTCCATTCATACTCCAGTAAATTCCCATGTCTCTAGCTTAAACACAGAGTCTGTAGTATCAATAAATAGCGGGGTTTTGCCCCGAACATCACACAAATTGGAGTTTGGGCTTGAATTGTGGGCAAAGTTTTCATTTTAAGGATCCCCAAAATTCACATTTCTGTCATCTGGTTCCAAGAATTATCAGTGTTTCTGTAAAATATATATTTGCTTTCAATTCAAAGTACTGCAGTGTTTGAGTCCGCCCCCAAAGTTTGGGGATGACAGTGATCACATGTCTCTCCTGGCTGGCAGATCTTTGTTGACAGGAAACAGTCAAAATCACCATATCCTATTCAAGGGAAAAGGTCTTTTGTGTGGGCTCCAGCAAGCTGAGGTCAACAGACCAGGGGGCCACTTTGCATTTGGTTAGCATGACCATGTGATATCCTGGGCTTTCTGAGGTGAGAAGGTTTCCCAGACTTTTGGCCTGTTAATTAAATCAGATTGTCTCTGGGAACAGCAGGTGGTTAGATTTCTAATTAACCCACAGTCTTTTGAAGTCCCAATTGTCACAGAAGGCTGATTAGCTTCTGAAGTAGCAGTTCTCCTGTCAGAGTTTAAACCGCTAGCGCCGCCTTGAGTCCTGGACTGCCCCTGGGCCAGGACAAATACTGATACAGGGACATTTCTTCTCTGTGAAATGGACAGAGAGCTAAAGACATGGTAGAGTCTCTCCAAGGGCCATCCACCCAAGAACAGATCATTGGGCTGTGTTCATGCTGGTAGAGAGACTCCCAGACCCCCTTTGTTTTGCATAAATTAACTTTGGGTCTCACCCTAAGTTACCATGGTGATCCAGACGTGGACCCCTTGCTCACTGTTCTTAGAGAGGCACAGCTTCATCTCACTGATGATGCCCCACAAGGCTGAAACACGTGTATGAGTTTCCTGTTGGTACTCTTGTTCAGAGGAGAATTGCCTAGCATTTTGGTGCTGGACTGCTCCTCTGCAGGACAAAGACTGATATGCAGGGACATTTCTTCTCTGTGAAAGGGACAGTAAGCTTAAGACTTGGTAGAGTCTCTCCAAGGGGCCATCCACCCAAGAACAAGTCATTGGGCTGTGTTCGTGCTGGTTGAGAGACTCCCATACCCCCCTTTGTTTTGCATAAATTAACTTTGGGTCTCCCCCTATGTTACCATGGTGATCTAGACGTGGACCCCTTGCTCACTGTTCTTAGAGAGGCACAGCTTCAACTCACTGATGATGCCCAACAAGGCTTAAACACGTGTATGGGGTTGCTGTTGGTACTCTTGTTCAGAGGAGAATTGCCTAGCATTTCGGTGCTGGACTGCCCCTGGGCAGGACAAAGACTGATATGCAGGAACATTTCTTCTCTGTGGAAGGCACAGTGAGCTAAATACTTGTTAGAGTCTCTCCCAGGGGCGATCCACCAAAGAATAGGTCATTGGGCTGTGTTGGTGCTGGTAGAGAGACTCCCAGATCCCCCTTTGTTTTGCATAACTTAACTGTGGGTCTCACCCTAAGATACCAGGGTGATCCAGACGTGGACTTCTTGCTCACTGTTCTTAGAGAGGCACAGCTTCACCTCACTGATGATGCCCAACAAGGCTGAAGCACGTGTATGGGGTTGCTCTTGGTACTGTTGTTCTGAGGAGAATTGCCTAGCATTTTGGTGCTGGACTTCCCCTGGGCAGGACAAAGACTGATATGCAGTGAAATTTCTTCTCTGTGAAAGAGACAGTGAGCTAAGGACTTGGTAGAGTGTCTCCCCGGTGCATTCCACCCAAGAACAGGTCATTGGGCTGTTTTTGTGCTGGTAGAGAGACTCCCAGAACCCCCCTTTGTTTTGCATAAATTAACTTTAGGTCTCATCCTAAGTTACCAGGGTGATCCAGACGTGGACCCCTTGCTCACTGTTCTTAGAGAGGCACAGCTTCAACTCACTGATGCCCAACAAGGCTGAAACATGTGCATGGGGTTGCTCTTGGTACTCTTGTTCAGAGATGAATTGCCTATCATTTTGGTGCGGAACTGCCCCTGGGCAGGACAAAGACTGATAAGCAGGGAAATTTCTTCTCCGTGAAATGGACAGTGAGCTACATACTTGGTAGTGTCTCTCCCAGGGGCCATCCACCCAAGAATAGGTCATTGGGCTGTGTTCCTGCTGGTAGAGAGACACCCAGACCCCACCTTTGTTTTGAATACAATTACTAGAGAAGTGACTGCCCAAAGCCCTCATATATAGGACTCTGCCTACTGAAAGTGTCCTTTGGTAATCTTCCTGGCTGGAAAGGTCAGAAGACAGATTCACCTTGCCTCAGAGGCCCATTGCAGGGTCTCACAGCACACTAAGGACATGTTGTTTGGAATGTCTGCCCAACTGCTGATACTCTGGTACCCAGAACTTTGCCTACTGGGAGTGCCATACCAGCAAGCGTTCACAGGCAATCATCATGGCTTGGAAGTGGAAAACACATACTCACCTTTCCTCAGAGTCCCAGGGAAGGGTCTCATAACATTCCAAGTAAGACAGAACGGCATTTTACAGTGGTTATGTCCCACAAGCCTTGTCCCATGTACCCTAGTAATTATACATTTACAATTGAATATTGCTGTTTAGACTATTGTGTGCATGGCTCTGTCATCATACCCAGTGTTTCCTTGTATACAAAGGTCTGCACATTGTGGGTATTTTATTACATTGTTATGTTGTTGCTGTTATTATTATGTTGTCCTTTTAGTTTGATGACATTGTTGTAATTTATTATAGACCCTTCACTCTCCATTTATTTTTGGACCACAGTACAATTGTCGTCTTGATGCTTCTTTGTAGGCGCACAGCCATTTTGAAGAGTGGAGACTGCCCTTGTCTCATGGTACCTTAAAGAGGTGAATGAGGTGTACCATTAATTGTGTGCCTGTCTCATCTTTACGGCTGAGATCACTGCTTGTTTAGTTGTAGTATGGGGCTAAATAGGAGTTTAGAACCAGAACTCAACCCTGTACTCCTGCAGAGCAGTAGTCAATTAGTCATGCAGGCAATTCAAGCTGGTGATTATATTATAGTCAGCCGGAACTGTGATACAGGGCAATAACCTCATGTTGGTAAGTCCTGCCCCTTAAACAGGATGGATCAAGTTCATTATGATGCTTCAGGCTAGAATCATATATGTGATCATATGTGGAGCTGCATTGATGTGCGTATATCAAGCACAAACATGGTAGAGTGTGGTGAATTGCAGGAACCACCCTTCCCAACTCAGCCTGGTATCCAGTGACTCCTTCCATACGTTTGCTGTCCTCCAGCTACTAAATCATATTATACAATTAATCTACTGCCGCTAGGTGCAATTTGATAGTAACAACCAAAATATTGTGAGAATTAGGCACACCCAACCCAGTCACCCTCCATCTCCTCATCTCCCTCATTTTGGTCAGAGTCAGTATATTTATGTTGCCCCAAAAATATAAAATTGGGGTTCTTCTTTTGAATAGTTATTGTGCTGAATGTATGCTATGATTATTATGTAATTTAATTGTGGCATTACTGGCTTTTAATATGTGAATTTCAAGATGTCCGTTTATGGTATTTGTACAAGCCTAGGAACAGCAGATATCCCCTATGTAGGTGTCTATGTATCTTGTTTGATCTGTACGTTTTCTTGTTGCTAAATCTAATTAAAGATTTTAAAAAAAACAGATAAATCTGATAAGTCATTGGATAATAAAGGCTAAAACCGATGTGTCTACTGGCCCATTCAAAAACACCATATTGTGTCTGTATAATCATTGCACAGTGCTAGAGAGCACACTTTGTATTGAATATTGATGGTTATGTAAAATAAAATCGATGCATGTGCATTATTGAACTGTTCTCTGGTTTACAAACGACTTGACGAAATCTATGACATGTTATAATAGAACTAGGAATACATACATGAGTGAAACAAGAAAGCAAAAGAACCAGCACCGATTATATATTTGTTTGTGTCAGTGGCTGCCAATCTGGAGGCAAGATGGAGATGTTAGTTACTGTTGCTAGAGAATTCTATTAACGGCAGCTTCATGGCTCGTGCTTGAAGCCAGTTGCAGGCGAGGTTGATGTGTGTTTTGCCTGTGGAGCAGTCCCCATGCCCTGAGCACTTAGCTCTTCATAGTTCATAACGAGGCCCTGTGCCAGTCCTCGCTGCAATCCATAAATGTGGCCTTTTATGTGAAATCGTGTGCTTCCTCTCGGTGCACCGCTTGGAAATATGCAATGGGCAGACCTGTGACTCACACCCCAGGGCACTTCCTTCGGTTCAGTGTGTGCACATATATCAGCTCCTTTGTGAATAGAAACAGAATCCTTGGTATCTTTACTGCAAGCTGAAAATATAACTGCTGTGTGGCCTGTGCAATCCCCTGTAAGCTTTTTCCTTGTACAATAGACCCTGGATATTCCAGCATTTTACAAGATGTCAAGCCGGTAACACGTTTATTCTCCATTTGACAAAAAAAAATGCAATATCGCCACAACCTTTCTCCCATGTTGGTCGTCACCTTCGTGTTCCACTCCTCTTCCCGCGGAAACGAGTTAATCTGTGCGAGGAGGTATCTATGCTATTTATCTTAAGGAGAGCTGAACTTTCCAGGGCCTCCAGCTCATTTGAGAGGGATTTAGGTTACATTGTGGCTTGCTGTTCCATACTAATTTCTCACCAGAAAATTGACGGTGTAAATGGATGCAGATCTTATGATTTCTAGTTGTCAGGAAAGCTGTCATGAAGGGACATTTTAATACGTCTTTATGGAGATAGAATGCATATGCGGAAGCCTGACAAATTCATTTTTTGCCACTCTCGGGGTGACCTTTGCAGTGTAAACGTTGTCCTCTTAAGCCTACTCTGGATATGCTCCTTACTGCTGTTCTTCAGGGTTCAAATGGAGATCATCAGATACTCTTCCAGGAGTCTGATTTAAAAATACCAGCCTTTAACGTCTCTTTTTCAGAAATAAGACATGCATTCCCAAAGGTATTCTATGCTAATTTTTGTGTGCGTATGTTTGTCTCCAAATGTCTTGCAATAATTGCATAAGCACTACTGATATCTTCTTCCTTTTTTATAATTTCATTAATTGTATTGGTAATAGTGTAATTGTTAGAATGTAATATTTTCTTTTATAATTTCATTAATTGCATTAGTAATAAAGTAATTGTTAGAATGTAATCTTCTTTCTTTCTTTCTTTCTTTCTTTCTTTCTTTCTTTCTTTCTTTCTTTCTTTCTTTCTTTCTTTCTTTCTTTCTTTCTTTCTTTCTTTCTTCTCTCTCGTTCTCTTTGTCATCATGTCAGTCCAATAATTCTGTTTGTTTAAAGTAGCAGAATATTTTGGGTCTGATTCATGGAATTATCTGCACAAAAAATAGGGCAGTTGCGTGCGCAACTGCACAAAAATTCGCCATCGTCAATTCATGGAATCGAATGCGCTGTACTTTTCCTGGACGTACGTGGAATTCGCACTGGCTTGGGAAATCTGCGCGAGCCTTCGAGGGCCTTTGCTCAAGACCCTTGGCAGAGTGTGGGTGTCGCTTGTGGCAGAGGACTGGGAAGGGGGGCGGAACACCACAAATGGGGAAGGCAGTCCCTCGCACACCCAGAGTTGTGCGGCACAAGATGAATTCATGGATTCTATCATGCAACCTCTCAGCCGGGATATGGTCACACAAGTCTTTCATATGATCTGGCACCGAAGGCGGGCGTAAGTAAACCTGCAATTAGGATTTGCAGCGCAGAGATGGGTTGCATTTCAGATTTCGGGGTGCATGTACTAAATCGGGGTTCCGATATTACTTAGGGATGTACGTGAGCAGTGTAGCAGATTGCAGGAATGTTTTACGGGGGTTCATATGCAGATTTTACGAATTTACACTTTTTCATACGCAGGTTGTTGGGGTGCGGGAACAATTACGAAGGACCCTGTGCAGGAATGTGCTCTTGTGGACAACCTACAGATTTTGGCCGGGGGTGTCGCAGCCACCAAGGAAAATAGGGAACCCCGTGCATTTATGAAAAGAAGACATCTGTGGAGAACCACAGAGGTCTGACTTGCACAAATCGCCCTACAAGGCATTACCCACAAGCTCCGGCAAAATCCGAAATTTAGGAAAGAAACTAAACTTTCAGACGTTACACACCTGGAAACACCCGAAACACGGTGCCAACAACACATATCCTAACTATCCCTATTCTAAAAGGTGTCCCAATGAAAACAGTACCTAACATGTGTGGGTGCACTTACCTGAGTGCAAAGGGAAAAGTCTAAACCACTGGTAACCCCAAGTGTTTCAGGAGAGCAGATTTTGCAGGAATTTGCTCTTCTGGGCAACCTACAGATTTGGGCCTGCGGTGTCGCAGCCACCAAGGAAAACGGAGAACCCCATGCATTTCTTAAAAGAAGACACCTGTGGGAATCCGCAGAGGTCTGACTTGCACAAATCGCCCAGGAATGTATTACCCACAAGCCCCGGCAAAGTGTTAAATTCAGGAAAACTACCAGAATTTTCAGACACTTCTCACCTGGAAACCACCGAAACATGCCGCCAACAACACATGTCCTACCTTCCCGGGTTCACACAGGTGATCTGATGAAAACAATACCTCACATATGTGGGTGAACCTACCTGGGCGAAATGGTGCCAGGCTCATGAGAAATACTCAGGTGCTTCACTGCAGCTCTCTTGGTGATTCAACATGGCAGGTAGAAATCAGGATTGAAACCCCTACATGCAGCCCAGTGTTTTGGGTGTGGTTGCACCCTTGGGCAGGGTCGGCTATATAAGCCACGCCTTTTCAGCAACCCGTGCTTCGCGTTGTTCTGCTTCCAAGCAGCAGCACAGGCTCACCGGCGCTCAGCATCCAAGGCCCCTCTGCTCCGGACCAGCTTATCCTTGTCACGCTTACCTGCCACGCCCGCTGCAACCAATGCTACATCTTCACTTACCCGGACCAGCTGATCCTTGACAGCAACGCCCACTGCAACGACCGCTCCATCTTCGCTTACCTGGATCAGATCACGCGTGTCGGCAATGCCCGCTGCAATTACCGCTACATCTCCGCTTACCTGGGCCAGTTCACACTTAAGGTCCTCATCTGCAGATTGCAGCAGGAGCCGCTCCCCATCCTCCCACACCTATGGTCCGGTCCGGAACGCGGCTCCACATCCGGCGCCTGAAAAAACAGAAAGAACAAGGTCAGTTACCATCTAAGCAACCCCTTCAAATTACTTGCTATTGCTCATACTAGGAACAAAACACATACTTACCACACCTGGAAGCCTTTATCCCTTCATTGGAGCGCCTCACATGTGTTGGTACCGCAACAGCTCTCAAAGGAAAAGGAGGAAGACATTAGTAAGATAAAGAGTTGCAGAGAAAGACTGGTAATTTAACAACACGAGGAAGGAATGTGAGAGCATTCAAAGAGCAAGAGAAAGACAATACAAGAAAGACTTATAAGGATTAAAACAGACACATGAGAGGAGTCACAGCAGACCTGGGCACCTCACACCGCACAAATAACCAGTGAAGTAAATGGACATACAGCACCCCAGCATGTCAAGCAGGATGGAGAGTTTGCCGATACTATAAAGAAGGTAAGGAGAATCCCTGACAACAAGAATCATGTACAGGGGCACAGGGGAACAGGTCTAAGGCACAGCAGTGGCTCGAACTTATCGGGACCCTCTCATTACAGGCATACCTTCCTCAGCTAGGGAAGTATCAGCAGCAGGGAATCCTGGATGACTCAGCAGAAGCCACCCACCTGATGGATAAGCGCCCCCACAGAGACAAGGTGAGTGTAACAGAACGCAAAGCCCCATCTGAATCTCTGCCTGGGTGCCATGGATACCTCTGATACTGACCAGTTATCCCAATTGCTGGGGGAGCTGTGGGCAGAAGTACATGCTGCTCGGCAGGAAACAAACACTCTAAGAAGAAAATTAATTATGAACAGAGACCGTACAGAGGAATCAGCCAAGCAACTGCTTCAGACCCAAACCGGGCAGGCACCCCTACCTGGTACCGTACCAGAAGAAGCACCATCAACATCCACACCACTGCAAGTGGTTTTACCAGGGACGATCCCATTGGCCCCACCAGAATGCTTTTCAGGTGATCCTGCTAAGTTTCCTGTGTTCATGAACCAGTCTCGCCTACACTTCCTCTGTAGACCAGGATCTTTCCTAAACAACCAGTTGAGAGTCACTTTTCTTTTGTCGTACCTTGGGGGCTGCGCAGCGGACTGGTCAATACCTCTGGTGAACCGGGATGACCCTTTGTTGCGCGATTTCCGGGGGTTTCAACAAGAACTAAAAAAACTGTTTGCACGTCACACCCGAGGACAGGCCCTGGATAACAAAATCCTATCCCTCAGACAGGGCAACCAAGATCTGCTGATATACAGGATTCAACCAGCTTGTGGCTTAAACTAGTTGGCCGGAAGAGGAAAGGACCACGCTCTTTTACTGCGGGTTGCGAGGAGAGTTAAAGGACGTTCTGGCCCAAGTAGTGAATCCGCCGGAAGGGTGTGCGGAGTTCATAGACCTAGTCGTCCAGTTGGATCACAGATTGCAAGACCGCAAAACCGACTGGGTTAAGTTTGAGGGGCGAGCAGTGTATGTACACCCAAAAGAGACTCCCACCCGACCATTAGACACCCATCCAGAACCCATGAAAATCAGAGGCTTGAGAAGCCCGCTCACGAAGGCAGAGAGAGAAAAAAGGAGACAGTAGCAGCTGTGTTTGTATTGCAGTAAGTCCGGTCATTTTCTCTGTGAATGTCCGGTGAAACCTCCTGGAAAAACAGTAGGGGCCACCAACAAAGACACTGAACTTGATTCAGAAAACTACTGGGCCGGGCAAGCGTAGAGGTCTGCTTGCCGAGCAATAAGAAGGAACCACAGGCCTCGCATCTATTCATACCAGTGATCTTGGTTAACCCTAAACAACCATCTAAAATACATGCTTTGGAAGTGTATATAGAGAGTGGGGCAATCAGTAACTACATTGACCAGGACCTGGCAAGTAGGATTGGTCTCTCCCTCTGGCAGAAGACAACCACAGGCAAAGTCACGGCAGTAGATGGTACCCCGTTAGTCTCTGGACCGGTAACACATTGTACTCAAGAAGTGACCCTTCTTTGTGCGGACGGCCATAGGGAAGACATCATCTTTGACCTAATTGGAGCCCCCCTCGCTTTTGGAACAACAGACTGAACCAGGGCCAGGGAACGAAAAGGTGTTGGGGTTCACTGGCACGCTACCACAGGAATACCCTGACTACCAGGATGTCTTTGAGAAAGAACAAGCAAACACCTTACCCCCACACAGACCCTACGACTGCCAGATCGATCTCATTCCAGGTGCACAGATACCTTGCAGTCGAATTTACACCCTTAGAGAACAAGAGAATTCACACCTGAAAAACGATTTGGATAAATACCTGGCCAACGCTTTAATCCATCCACCTAAGTCACCAGTATCTTCCCCCCTCTTCTTCGTACCCATGAAGGAGGGGGATTTGAGGACATGCATCGACTACTGGACATTAAATCAAATCACGGTAAAAAAACGGTATCCACTGCCACTTATCCCCGAACTTCTGGATCAGATCAAGGACACCCAAATTTACACCAAATTGGACCTGCGAGGGGCATACCATCTGGTACGGGTTAAAAAGGGAGACACATGGAAAACTACATTCCGTACAAAGTATGGGCTCTGTAATGCCCCAGCCGCATTCCAATTTTTCATGAACGATGTTCTTCGAGAATTATTGGATGTATGTGCATTGGTAAATATCGATGACATCTTGATATACTCGGCCACAAAGGAGGATCATATTATCCATGTTTGGGTGGTTTTGGAAAAACTGCGGCAACATCATCGATGCATCAAGATAGAAAAATGTTTTTTCCATGTGTCGGAAGTTGAGTTTTTGGGCTTCATCTTCACACCACAAGGGATCAGAATGGACACTTGTAAAGTGGATGCTATTCTCAACTGGCCCTCCCTATCATCAGTAAAAGAAGTTGAAAGTGTATTAGGTTTCGCAAACTTTTATCGCCGCTTTATTCCTGGGTTTTCCCAGGTCGTCCACCCAATAACAACCTTACTAGGAAAGAACACACGCTTCAGCTGGTCTGCCAAAGCGGAAGAAGCCTTCCAGCGTCTAAAACAAGAATTCACCACAGCACCCATCCTGCGATATCCAACGGCCAGACTACATATGTAGTAGAAACCGATGCCTCCAGCATCACCATGGGAGCAGTCCTCTCACAACGCAACCCCGATACCGGTCAGTTTGACCCGGTGGGATTCTAGTCATGCAAGTTTTTCACACCAGAGCTCAACTACGCTGTTACAGATAAGGAACTCCTGCTGAAAATATCAGCATTCAAGGCATGGAGGCACTAACTCCTGGGGGCCAGGCATACAATCAGTGTAATCACTGACCACTGCAACTTGCAGTACTTAATATCAGCCAAGGCCCAGTCATCTCGCAAACTTCGCTGGGCCTTGTTTTTCGCAGAGTATGATTATATAATCACTTATCGACCAGGGGTCCGTACTGGAAAGGCAGACGATCTCCCTTGTATGGGAGAATGGGAAGAGGCATATGCAACTCCCGACCCAGTGTCAATTATCCCAGAAGAGAAAATTCTAGAGGTCCTCGATAAAACGTCGGCCTTGGAAAACCTACAAACTACAGTGTGACAATGCCTCGATGAGAAAACACGTCAAACATGGACAACTAAGAGTAGTCATCATGCGATCTCCAGTGGGCTTCTGTATTTTCAAGGACGCCTCTATTTCCCAAGTAAGGAACTTCAAAACCAAGTCATCACCAGTTACCAAGACTCCCTGGTAGAAGGTCATCTATGAATTGCCAAAAGCTTGGCTAAGGTTAAAAGATACTACTGGTGGCCTACTTGCCGAAAAGACGTAATCCAACATGTATTAACATGTGGGATCTGTGGCCAAAATAAATCCCTGAAGCAAAAACCAACAGGACTGCTACATCCGTTAATGGTCCCACCTGCACCCTGGCACACGTTGCCTCTTGATTATATCACGGATCTTCCTTTTTGTAATGGCTACAATAGTATTCTCGTTGTGGTGGAATTATTCTCTAAAATGGCACATTTCATCCCATTGAAAGGTTTTCCCACTGCTCTCACGTTGGCCAAGGTCTTTCTTGAACAGATTGTCCTGTTACACGGATTCCTGTCAATCTTGATCTCCGATCGGGGCAGCCAATTAATCTAAAAATTCTGGAAAAAGAGCTGTGAGCTGGCTCAAATTGACATCCGGCTATCAAGTAGTCATCACCCACAGACTGATGGTCAGACGGAAAGGATGAACCAGACGCTAGAACATACTTAAGACGATGCTACACCAACCAGAAAACACCTGGAAGGACATTTTATGGATAGCGGAGTATGCATACCACAACTCAATCCATACTAGCACAGAACAGAGCCCATTCTATGTAATTTATGGACATAATCCATGCACTTCCACCTTTGATTCACTCAAGGCCCTAGATATGCCGACAGTGACAACTATACAAACCACGATTGCTCGAGTTTTAAAGGAAGCAACAACACAGTTGATCTGAGCTAAAGAAAGACATTATAAATGTTCAGATCAACACCGAAAGGAAGCACCTGTGTATCAAGTTGGGGATGCAGTCTGGTTTGCATCCAGACATAACGCGTTAAAAATGCCCCGAACCTTAGCTTGGCCCTAATACAAGGTACCTCTATTAAATACCTGATTATATTTTGAATCCACTTAATTGATCTATGTTATTGCCACGCATCCTGCCCTAATTCAGGCTCAATTGCCCGGTACCTGGCCATTGTGTTTATAATTGTGTCTATATAACAGTCCTTCAGAAATATCAACTTACTTTACATTTATTTTGTACCTTTTTTTCCAACCATCAGTCCAATCAGGCCCTTTTGAAGAAGAAGGAATCCTCAAAAAGCATCGGCCACTCAATTAATTTGACACCACTGTCTGTATTATGTGTTTTTCTTCACATCAAATTATATTGTATTATATGTAATAAATTATTGGTTTTAAGTGAGAACACTTCTTTGTTCACTTATTTTGGATATTTAATTACTGTTTAAACCATGTATGACTTGAATATGTAAATATTTTTTGAACATCCACTGGATGTATGTAGTAAGTGTGCAGGGGATGGGAGGATCCCCAATTTGGGTCCTCATACCTTTTTCTTCATTGAATAAGGCTTTGTGCCAAGGCCTTTCTCCTCCCCCACACCTAAAAATCTCTGAACCAGCATTTGCTGGATTGATTAAAACCCATTTAAGGATTTTGCTCTAAATCAATAGGTGTGCATCACTTACCTCACCCTCTTGTTCCCCGAACCTTCTATCCGAGATATCTGGGACCGTATACCATCAAGGCAATTGTAAATCCAGTTGCAATGAAGCTGGCCTTACCTCCAAATATGAAAATTCACCTGGTAATCATGTTTCCCTCATAAAGCCAATACCCCCGCTCCCGTGATTGTGGATGGCGAGCCTGAATACAAGGTTAAAGATATGCTGGACTCAAAAATCGTCAGGAACAAGTTATTTTATCTTGTCGATTGGAAAGGATACAGACCTCAAGACAGGTCCTGGGAACCCAGCGACGATATCCATGCGCCATGGTTAATCAACCGCTACCACCACAATAACCTGTCTAAGCCCGGGTCCGAGAGAAGATCACCCTTGAGAGGGACCTTGGGGGCGGGAGTGCTGTCACGGTCCAGTGTTGGCCCAAGACAACACTAGAAGCCATGACACGGTATGGGGAAGATGGACAAGTTATCAACTCCCTCAAACATGGAAAAGGGCCCACCTGGACCCAGTCCTAGCGCCTTTGGTGCCAGCACTCATGAGAAATACTCAGGTGCTTCACTGCAGCACTCTTGGTGATTCAACATGGCAGGTAGAAATCAGGATTGAAACCCCTACATGCGGCCCAGTGTTTTGGGTGTGGTTGCAACCTTGGGCGGGGCCAGCTATATAAGCCATGCTTTTCCAGCAACCCATGCTTTGCATTGTTCTGCTTCCAAGAAGAATCCCTGACAACAAGAATCACATACAGGGGCACAGGGGAGGCGGGTCCAAGGCACAGCAGTGTCTCGAACTTATTTGGACCCTCTCATTGCAGGCATACCTTCCTCAGCTAGGGAACCATCAGCAGCAGGGAATCCCGGATGACTCAGCAGAAGCCGCCCACCTCACGGATCAGCACCCCCATGGAGAAAGGGTGAGCGTAACACCGTGGCAATCCACAGAGGTCTGACTTGCGCGAATCGCTCCCGAATTTATTACACACAAGCCCAAGCAAATTCTGAAATCTAGGAAAGAATATACTATTTTCAGACATTTCCCACCTGGAAACCACCGAAACACGCTGCCAAAAACATTATGTCATACCTTCCGGTGTTTTCACAGGTGTACCTATGAAAATGGTACATCACATGTGTGGGTGCACCTACCTGGGTGCAAAGGGAAAGGGCTAAACCACTTCTTTCCCCAAAAGAGTTTGGGGAGACAGCCCGCACATTTGGGCCAGCGATGTTGCAGCCACCAAGGAAAACAGGGATCCCCTTGCATTTCTGAATAGAAGACACCCGTGGGAATCCACAGAGGTCTGACTTTCATGAATCACCCTAGAATGATTACCCACATGCCCCAGCAAAGTCCAAAATCTAGAAAAAATTAAAAAACAATGTTCAGACATTTCCTACCTGTAAACCACTGATGCACACTGCCAACAACACATGTCCTACCTTCCCGCGTTCCCACAGGTGTCCCAACAAAAATGGTACCTAACATGTGTGGGTGCACCTACCTGGATGCAAAGGGAAAAGGCTAAACTGCTGGTATCCCAAAGTGTTTCGGGAGAGCAGAGTTAGCAGGAATCTGCTCTTGTGCACAACCTACAAATTTGGGCCTGTGGTGTCGCAGCCACAAAGGAAAACAGGGAATCCCAAACATTTCTGAAAAGAAGACAGCCATGGGAATCCTCAGATGTCTGACTTGCGTGAATCGCCCTAGAATTTATTCCCCACAAGCCTCAGCATAGTACAAAATTTAGGAGAAAAAAATCACAATTTTCAGTCATTTCCCAACTGGAAAGCACCAAAACAAGCTGACAACAACACATGTCCTAACTTCCCGCGTTCCCAAAGGTGTCCCAACAAAAACAGTACCTCACATGTGTGGGTGCAAGTACCTGGGCACAAAGGTAAAAGGCTAAACCACTGCTCTTGGTGAGTCAACATGGCAGGTAGAAATCAGGATTGAAACCCCTACATGCGGCCCAGTGTTTTGGGTTTGGTTGCAACCTTGGGCGGGGCCAGCTATATAAGCCATGCTTTTCCAGCAACCTGTGCTTTGCATTGTTCTGCTTCCAAGAAGAATCCCTGACAACAAGAATCACATACAGGGGCACAGGGGAGGTGGGTCCAAGGCACAGCAGTGGCTCGAACTTATTTGGACCCTCTCATTGCAGGCATACCTTCCTCAGCTAGGGAACCATCAGCAGCAGGGAATCCCGGACGACTCAGCAGAAGCCGCCCACCTGACGGATCAGCACCCCCATGGAGAAAGGGTGACCGTAACACTGTGGCAATCCACAGAGGTCTGACTTGCACGAATCGCTCCCGAATTTATTACACACAAGCCCAAGCAAATTCTGAAATCTAGGAAAGAATATACTATTTTCAGATATTTCCCACCTGGAAACCACCGAAACACGCTGCCAACAACATTATGTCATACCTTCCGGTGTTTTCACAGGTGTACCTATGAGAATTGTACATCACATGTGTGGGTGCACCTACCTGGGTGCAAAGGGAAAGGGCTAAACCACTTCTTTCCCCAAAAGAGTTTGGGGAGACAACCCGCACATTTGGGCCAGCGATGTTGCAGCCACCAAGGAAAAGAGGGATCCCTATGCATTTCTGAATAGAAGACACCCGTGGGAATCCACAGAGGTCTGACTTTCATGAATCACCCTAGAATGATTACCCACATGCCCCAGCAAAGTCCAAAATCTAGAAAAAATTAAAAAACAATTTTCAGATATTTCCTACCTGTAAACCACCGATGCACACTGCCAACAACACATGTCCTACCTTCCCGCGTTCCCACAGGTGTCCCAACAAAAATGGTACCTAACATGTGTGGGTGCACCTACCTGGACGCAAAAGGAAAAGGCTAAACTGCTGGTATCCCAAAGTGTTTCGGGAGAGCAGAGTTAGCAGGAATATGCTCTTGTGCACAACCTACAAATTTGGGCCTGGAGTGTCTCAGCCACAAAGGAAAACAGGGAATCCCAAACATTTCTGAAAAGAAGACAGCCATGGGAATCCTCAGAGGTCTGACTTGCGTGAATCGCCCTAGAATTTATTCCCCACAAGCCCCAGCATAGTACAAAATTTAGGAGAAAAAAATCACAATTTTCAGTCATTTCCCAACTGGAAAGCACCAAAACAAGATGCCAACAACACATGTCCTACCTTCCCGCGTTCCCAAAGGTGTCCCAACAAAAACAGTACCTCACATGTGTGGGTGCAAGTACCTGGGCACAAAGGTAAAAGGCTAAACCACTGCTCTTGGTGATTCAACATGGCAGGTAGAAATCAGGATTGAAACCCCTACATGCGGCCCAGTGTTTTGGGTGTGGTTGCAACCTTGGGCGGGGCCAGCTATATAAGCCATGCTTTTCCAGCAACCCGTGCTTGGCATTGTTCTGCTTCCAAGAAGAATCCCTGACAACAAGAATCACATACAGGGGCACAGGGGAGGCGGTTCCAAGGTACAGCAATGGCTCAAACTTATTTGGACCCTCTCATTGCAGGCATACCTTCCTCAGCTAGGGAACCATCAGCAGCAGGGAATCCCGGACGACTCAGCAGAAACCGCCCACCTGACGGATCAGCACCCCCATGGAGAAAGGGTGAGCGTAACACTGTGGCAATCCACAGAGGTCTGACTTGCGCAAATCGCTACCGAATTTATTACACACAAGCCCAAGCAAATTCTGAAATTTAGGAAAGAATATACTATTTTCAGACATTTCCCACCTGGAAACCTCCGAAACACACTGCCAACAACATCATGTCCTACCTTCCCGCGTTCCCACAGGTGTCCCAACAAAAATGGTACCTAACATGTGTGGGTGCACCTACCTGGACGCAAAAGGAAAAGGCTAAACTGCTGGTATCCCAAAGTGTTTCGGGAGAGCAGAGTTAGCAGGAATATGCTCTTGTGCACAACCTACAAATTTGGGCCTGGAGTGTCTCAGCCACAAAGGAAAACAGGGAATCCCAAACATTTCTGAAAAGAAGACAGCCATGGGAATCCTCAGAGGTCTGACTTGCGTGAATCGCCCTAGAATTTATTCCCCACAAGCCCCAGCATAGTACAAAATTTAGGAGAAAAAAATCACAATTTTCAGTCATTTCCCAACTGGAAAGCACCAAAACAAGATGCCAACAACACATGTCCTACCTTCCCGCGTTCCCAAAGGTGTCCCAACAAAAACAGTACCTCACATGTGTGGGTGCAAGTACCTGGGCACAAAGGTAAAAGGCTAAACCACTGCTCTTGGTGATTCAACATGGCAGGTAGAAATCAGGATTGAAACCCCTACATGCGGCCCAGTGTTTTGGGTGTGGTTGCAACCTTGGGCGGGGCCAGCTATATAAGCCATGCTTTTCCAGCAACCCGTGCTTCGCATTGTTCTGCTTCCAAGAAGAATCCCTGACAACAAGAATCACATACAGGGGCACAGGGGAGGCGGTTCCAAGGTACAGCAATGGCTCAAACTTATTTGGACCCTCTCATTGCAGGCATACCTTCCTCAGCTAGGGAACCATCAGCAGCAGGGAATCCCGGACGACTAAGCAGAAACCGCCCACCTGACGGATCAGCACCCCCATGGAGAAAGGGTGAGCGTAACACCGTGGCAATCCACAGAGGTCTGACTTGCGCAAATCGCTACCGAATTTATTACACACAAGCCCAAGCAAATTCTGAAATTTAGGAAAGAATATACTATTTTCAGACATTTCCCACCTGGAAACCACCGAAACACACTGCCAACAACATTATGTCATACCTTCCGGTGTTTTCACAGGTGTACCTATGAAAATGGTACATCACATGTGTAGGTGCACCTACCTGGGTGCAAAGGGAAAGGGCTAAACCACTTCTTTCCCCCAAAGGGTTTGGGGAGACAACCTGCACATTTGGGCCAGCGATGTTGCAGCCACCAAGGAAAACAGGGATCCCCATGTATTTCTGAATAGAAGACACCCGTGGGAATCCACAGAGGTCTGACTTTCATGAATCACCCTAGAATGATTACCCACATGCCCCAGCAAAGTCCAAAATCTAGAAAAAATCAAAAAACAATTTTCAGATATTTCCTACCTGTAAACCACCAATGCACACTGCCAACAACACATGTCCTACCTTCCCGCGTTCCCACAGGTGTCCCAACAAAAATGGTACCTAACATGTGTGGGTGCACCTACCTGGACGCAAAGGGAAAAGGCTAAACTGCTGGTATCCCAAAGTGTTTCGGGAGAGCAGAGTTAGCAGGAATATGCTCTCGTGCACAACCTACAAATTTGGGCCTGGGGTGTCGCAGCCACAAAGGAAAACAGGGAATCCCAAACATTTCTGAAAAGAAGACAGCCATGGGAATCCTCAGAGGTCTGACTTGCGTGAATCACCCTAGAATTTATTCCTCACAAGCCTCAGCATAGTACAAATTTAGGAGAAAAGGATCACAATTTTCAGTCATTACCCAACTGGAAAGCACCAAAACAAGCTGCCAACAACACATGTCCTACCTTCCCGCATTCCCAAAGGTGTCCCAACAAAAACAGGACCTCACATGTGCGGGTGCAAGTACCTGGGCACAAAGGTAAAAGGCTAAACCATTGCTATCCCCCAAACGGTTTGAGGAGACATCCAACAGATTTGGGCATGGGGTGTCGCATCCATCTAGGAAAACAGGGAACCTCATGCATTTCTGAAAAGAAGATACCTGTGGGAATACACAAAGGTCTGACTTGCGTGAATCGCCCGAGAATTGATTACACACAAGCCCCAGCAAATTCCAAATTTAGGAAAAAAATACCATTTTCAGACATTTGCCACCTGGACACCACGAAACACGCCACCAACAACACATGTCCTACCTTCCCAGGTTCCCACAGCTGTCCCAATGAAAACGGTACCTAACATGTGTGGATGCACCGGCCTGGGTGCAAAGGGAAAAGGCTAAACCACTGCTATCCTCCAAAAGGTTTAGGGAGACAACCTACTGATTTTGGCCTGGGGTGTCACAGCCACCAAGGAAAACAGTGAACCTCATGCATTTCTGAAATGAAGACACCTGTGGGATTCCACAGAGGTCTAATTTTTGCAAATCACCCTAGAATTCGTTCCTACAGGTGTTCCAACGAAAACGGTACCTCACTTGTGTGGGTGCACCTACCTGGGCACAAAGGAAAAAGGCTAAACCACTGATATCTCAAAGTGATTCGGGAGAGCAGATTTTTCAGGAATATGCTCTTATGCACAATCTACACATTTTGGCCTGAAGTGTCGCAACCACCAAGGAAAATAGGGAACCCCAGGCATTTCTGAAAAGAAGACACCTGTGGGAATCCACAGAGGTCTGACTTCCATGAATCACCCTCTAATTTATAATCCACAAGCCCTGGACAAGTGCGAAATTTAGGAGAAAAAAACTCAATAATCAGTCATTTCCCACCTGGAAAGCACCAAAACAAGCCGCAAACAACACAGGTCCTACCTTCCCACGTTTCCCAAAGGTGTCTCAATGAAAACGGTACCTCACTGGTGTGGGTGCGCATTCCTGGGCACAAAGGGAAAAGGCTAAACCACTGCTAGACCCCAAAGGCTTTGGGGAGACAACCTACAGATTTGTGCCTGGGATGTCACAGCCACCAAGGGAAAACAGGGAACCTCATGTATTTCTGAAAAGAAGATACCTATGGAAATCCACAGAGGTCTGACTTGGGGGAACTGCCACCTGAAAACTACTGACACACGCTGCCAACAACACATGTCCTACCTTCCCATATTCCCAAAGGTGTCGAGTGATCCACGCCCAGCAACACCTCCCTTGATCTAAACGGCACAATAATGCCATAGATCGAGGGAGGAAAAGGTTCAAACCTACCTTCTCATCCGCAGCCGAAAATGGCTACAGGGTGAAATTTACTTTCAGTTTCAGTTTCATGTCAGCGCGCATTACGCACGCTGATGTGAAACTGAAGGAAATCCAACCACCGGGCCGTGAGGAGGAAGTTTCTCCTCACATAACCCGGGGGTTGGATTTCGGTTTTGTGAGATCGCTGCTTTACAGCAATCACACAAAGTGGAGTGCCAGAAAGGACGATCTATCTTGTTGGCACTGCAAATGTAGTGGTAAGGACAGGATAGCTTGTCCTTGGCACTCAAGGGATTAAATGAGAAGGCAAAACAATTTTGTATATCTTCAGCTAGTGGCACACACCAGTACCCTGCTGTAATATCCAAAGTGGTAAACACCTTTAGCCCTTGAATCTGTACAATGCCCTGATCAATAAATGGAAGTGGCCACCTTTCCATAGGTATTCTCTGCCGGAGAGCTGGCTGCCCTACCTACCCACAATACACCTAACGTCAATAGTGCTCCTTCCTCCTGGGATATCTATGCAACAAGCAATGCCATTTACAAAACCCTGGCTGGACTAACAATACCTAATTGCTTTAGCCACACTGATGCTGTCCAAAATTATACCATTACGACTCCTGATATTATTACATCATTCCAATATATCTGAACCTCACGGTATGTTATGGTGTATAACAATATGCATATCCTGCAAAAGGTGGGGGCCAAAGATACAGATATATGAACGGCAAACCATTCAACCATCTGAACATCAGAGGAAATCTCATATGAAGCTATTCAAATCGAAATCAGTGTTCATCCCCCGGGGGCCAATGAGGACAGCAAATTAATCCAATATGTCTCACATTGTTGCAACCATTGTAAAATATCACCACCATAGGTTAAGACAGTGACTTGTTCCAACATAACACAATGTAATTGTGCCAGGGTCTGTTGCTTTTCCTGAATGTGTACTGCCACTGGAGATTTCAGGTTCTTGGTCCGTTTCTGGGATTTGAGTTTGGTCCACCTTAATTTAACATGTCCGTTAGTGAGGCCAACATAATATAGTCCACAGGGGCAGCACAAAGCATACACTACATTCATGGAATCACATGTGCTAAAACTTGATGTTTTAATCTCCTTGCCGCTGTAAGGATAACTTATACTGGGGCCCTTAATCAAGTTGTTGTAATGTTGGCAGTTATAGCAGGGAAAGGTCCATCCTGGCGGGGTCGAGTGGGGCCCTCCCTGCTGTCTGCACGGACCAGTATGTTCCGCACAGATTTAGGATTTCTTGATGCAAATAGTGTTGGTGTAGTAAATACATTAGCAGTGGATGTATGGTGTTGTAGGACATTCCAATGTCCTTTTACAGTGTGTTTCACCTCACCTGATTGCTCTGTCTGGAATATGTATGTTCATATACTAGAGATGAACTTGCCTTGTTATCATGTTCCTGAAGTAACCCGTCCCTGGATACAGTCTCCACCATAGCAACTGCATCTTATAATGTTTGACACACACACACACACACACACACACACACAACACACACACACACACACACACACTATCCCAACACTAATTTCTACTGAAAAAATGCAGAACCCTGTTGTTGATTGAGAGGCAACACAATCCCTACACTACACTAAAATAATCTCTCAAGTGTTGGTTGAGGGGATAAATAGAATGCAAAGCCCATGAAATTGAGTTGTGAGGGCTTATTCCACTCACTACCCCCAAAAGAATGAGCAGCAGGATTAGCACAGAGAAAACACAATAATAAAGTCAGCACAGTGACCTAGGCCTTCCATGGAAGATTCATCACCCTCACACTGCCCATCCTTGTCTGCATGTACAGTGTCTGAATGCAAGTACAACAACATCCTGCATTACTCCCATAACATGGGTGACAAACACAGTCACACACTGCCACAGACATTGGACCTCATTACGATTATGGCGATAAAGCAACAACGGTGCCGGTAGTGCTACCATACCACCACATTACGAGTTCTGCTCGTGGGTGCCGCTCTGCATGCCTGGTCGACCAGGCGTGAAGAGTGTCACCTGCGAGCAGAACTGGATGGTAGCAACGGTACTGTTATGAACAGTACCGCTGCGACCATCCTCCCCATTCCCATTGAGCCCTATGGTGGCTCAAATGGGAATGGGGACGTACCGGCTCCGCTTCCGCGCAAGGGGAATTACCGGGCCCGCTGAGGTCGGAGTGGCCCGCTAATTCCCCTTTCGCGGAACTCAGATTCGGACCCGAGTTTGGGGGAAGCAATGCCGGTAAAAACGGCATGGCTACCTCCAACCTCGTAATGAGGCCCATTGTGTTTATGCTGGGAGACCCAATGGACCATATGGAATGTGATCCACATGTAAACCTTGGTATGGTGTCTGAACAGCATGCATCTAGAGTAGGCACTCCAATCACATGTTCTGATATCATCAGCCATGTTGCTGTATCACTTGTCTTAATCCGGTGTCCATGTTCCACATCCTAAATCCCAGTCAATCGAAGCATACACACTGCACTCCATATGACGAGTGGACAGCATTGTTCTCAACTCAGCTAAGCCCAATACACTTCTATACCAAGAACTCACATGTGCCAGGCTCAAATTACATAGTATCAAAGTACAAGGTGGCACTGATGCAAACAAATACCACTACACTGAAAGATAGCTTTTCGTGTGCACACTCATTCTTCCAGCACCATCTGCATATTTACACTGAAGAAAAGTTGGAATGCACCTCCACCAACGTTTCTTTCATCACCACCAGCTGATCCAACACAAAATGCAATCTTCCCAGTCACGCCACCCACTCCTCTAGATTTCTGTGATAGCAAGAAGTGACATTTGAGGGTAATAAGATTGGAAGTGTTCATTAATGTAGGAAGAATTGTTGCAGAGAGATTGTGCATTCCAGAGGCTAAAAGAAGGAGTGACGTAAGGTGGGGGAGACTAGCAGGTGTTATGCAGTAGACAAAGGGGGTATATGAGGTTGGTGAATCTGGGAGCACTGGAGCATCTTATTTGACGGATGCTGGTGCAATGGGTGAAGGTTGAAGATGGGTGACTGGTGACAGATGCAAATGTTGCACTAAGTTGAGGCTGACAGCTATGAAATGAGGGATGGAGTTGAGAGAGTAGAAGGAGGAATGGAGTGAAGTCATATGCATGATGGAGGGTAGAATAAATAGTCAAGTGAAGACAATGAGGAAAGGGTACAGCCCAAGAGAGAGGGAGGGTAGGTGGATAAGTAGAAAGGGAAGGGGTGAATGGCTGGCTGAAGTGTAAGTTCTGAGTTGGGCTAGAATGGGGTTATACGTAACCAATGAAAATGTGCATTCCTAAAACAGCAATGTTCTATTGACCTGTGACGTAACAGATGCTCTGGGGACAATGGGCCTCATTACGACCCTGGCAACCGCAGTATGAACGTTGCCGTTAAGGTACCAGCACCGTTCATACCGGGCCGCCACATTACAAATTTGCTTGCGGGTGGCGGTATGCACGCCTGCATACCGGCACCCACGAGCAGGCCAGGATGCTAACAACGAATCCGACATTAACAGGTCCATTGTTAGCATCCTCCCCTTTCCCATTGAGCCCCTCAAATAGGAATGGGACATACCGGGTCCGGGTCCCAAAAATGGGAATTACCGGGCCAGCAAAAGTCGGAATGACCCGGTAATTCCCTTTTTTCGGAACCCGGACCCGGACATGAGTTTGGAGGTAGCCATGCCGGTAATGACTGCATGGCTACCTCCAAACTCGTAATGGCAACCTATGGACAGTAAATGGGTGGTAGGATCCCTATGTGTGGAAGCAGATGTCATGTAGAAGGTGTGCTTGGTGAATAATAGGAGTATCATATGATATAATATGATATGATTTGATATGATATGATCTGATCTGATATATGGCATTCATAACGCGCCTATACACAAGTGTGTGTATAGGCATGAGGGTATCCAGGAAGGAAGCAATGTTTTTTAGAACCACATCTCTATGAATTTAGTGATACATTTATTTTTTTCTGTGCTATTGTAAATATTGCTGTAACACATCTATTTCTTATAGCTATAGTTCATTTTTTGGGGAGGAGAGGTACTAGTCTACTTCATACAGGATGTGGAGTGTTGCCTCCTCTATGTTCCTTCTTAGGTTTGTCAATAATGTCTGTATTATAGTGAGATTCGTGGTTTTTCAGCAAACACCAATTTGAGGAAGGAGAGATTTAAGTGAGGTATTTGCTTTTTATTTTATTGTTATGCGTAAATTCTTGATAACTGGATATTCCCTGTAGGTTCAAGTTATATTCTTTGGTCAGAAGGCAACATTTCTCTGTGCTGTTTAGGTATATATATTTTGGTGAGTTGTGTGGTGTGATGTGAGTTCTGTTTTTGCTGGTCGTTGGTTAAGAAATGGAAAGAGGGGTTCGTAGGCAGTCCAGTAGTTTGCAGAATGTTCTGTACCATTTTGGCGAAATGAGTAATGGAGTTGTCAAAATGTTTTAGATATATTACACCTGCTGGAATAATAATCATACTCTTATTACAGCGTTGTTTGGAGTATTTTACCTAGTTTATCATTGGAGATAACACTCCCTCTACTCTTGTCTTTGCTAGTCCTGCCTTTTAACGATACTAACTCTTGTCGAATACTATCTCTGGGTCATTTTGTAGAGTATCTTTTTTATCTTTTTTTAAATGTTTTCAATGGAGGGCTTTCTGTAGGAGATTTTGAAACTTCTGTGGAAGTGTTTTGTTTTATTGCACAAACATGATCCCATTGTGGTCTGGACAAGGGACTGTTCAGAAGAGTGGGCAGGTGGTCTTTAATGGTAGAAACAGTGTGGTATTCTAATGAAGAGTCTGAGAAATTGTAAAATGTGTGATTCAAGGGTCTAACTTATTGTTTCAAAAAATACATATGTACCCATTTTCTCAGAAACACATTGTGGTTCAGTCATATTGCTCAATTCTAGAAAACAGTCCAAGTCTTGTTTTAAGTGAACACATTTGTAGCTTTACTAAATTTCTATTAGAGAATAATAGCTTTTTATTGGGCAGTAAATGCGTGCATCAGACTTACAGATTTGGTTCTATGTTATGTTACTTTATATTTGTACAGCGCCATGCAGCCATTGTTATTGATTGTATAGATATGGGCTGAATGGCCTCAGTGCATACTGTAGTTTTAACCGACATGAAATGACAGAGTATTACATAGGGCGCAAACGTATTAATAATTTCCACTGACTCTTCAATTATTAGCAGCAATGCCAAGTTTAGTGACATAATAATAGCTGCAGTATGCATTTTGGCCAACCGTTTTGTGGGATTGATCCGTATTCTATGGGGAGAATTGGGGGAAGTGCTAAATGTGAAATGTGGCATAGTACAAATTAGTCTACCAACCCAAGAACAACAGTTTACAGTTAAGGCCTGTGCT
The DNA here is from genome assembly GCF_040938575.1 of Ambystoma mexicanum. Taxonomy (NCBI): domain Eukaryota; kingdom Metazoa; phylum Chordata; class Amphibia; order Caudata; family Ambystomatidae; genus Ambystoma; species Ambystoma mexicanum. The sequence goes on along the minus strand of NC_090930.1, from coordinate 1,289,335,196 downwards.
ATATTTCACATGCAGAATACATCCACAATGTATAGTATGAAATCACATGCCAATGACTTGTACATTTGTCAAAGGTACATTCAATTAATGTCAACCTGTCAGGGCCCAATTTGAGATAGAACAAACCTATTAGAATTATTTCATTTAAAGGCTGGATTATTGGTGTTAGCCACATATGCATGAAATACGATTTATTAATTTATCAATTAGAGAGCTTTTATAATGTACCGTCTCACCACTGTTGTGGTTTAAAATGCCTATCCTTGCCTGGGCTTTAAGTTACATTATGGCTCTGCACTGGGATCACCAGAACTTCATATTCTGGAGTTAAATGAAAATACAAGAAGGAATATGGACGAGAAAGGAGGACAATGGAAACAGAAGGAAGTTTAAGATGTGTGAACATGGTAATGGAAAGAGTAGACATAAATACATTACATTAGTTTAGTGTATTTATTTGTAGAGTGTGACAAGCCCGTAGGCATCTGGGCGCTAAGTTTACAAGTTGCAACAACAAGACAGCATTGTATTATATAAGGACAGTTGCATAAATACATTGAAGGTTGAAGACAATATATTACATATGTACATAGCACATGATAGATTTACTAGGGTAAACTAAGCAAATTATAACATAGTACATGGATGCAAGGCAATGTACAGGCGAAGCATAGGTAGACAAAGAAGACAAGAGAGCAGAACAAAGATTAAGTATATAACTATTGTGGTTAGCCTGACTGATTATGACTTAGGCAAGAGGCGTAGTTATACAATAGGGTTGAGGTCTTGCTCCAGTAGCCATACCTTGACATTTTTCCTGAATAGGAGGTAGCAAGGTTAGTCTCTTAGGGAGATAGGGAGGGCATTCCAATTAGTTGCTGCCAGAACTGGGAAGCTATTTCCACCTGTTCTTTGTTGCTTGAACCGTGGGATTTTGACACAGTGGAACTGGGCTATTCTCATTGGCTGGGTTGAAGCGTGGTGAGTGATGCTATCGTTCAGGTATGTAGGAGCCTGGTTAGATAAACAATTTTGGGTGAGGGACAGTGTTTTACGTGCAATTCTTTGCTTGATGTTTAGCCAGTTTAAGATTTGTCTAGTTCCTGAGATGTGTTGTTTCCTTGTGATATTCAAAGCTACCCCAATGGTGTTATTTTGAATACTTTGCATCTTATTAAGGTTCTGTTGTGTAGTACAGTACCTAGGTAAAGAGCATTACAATAATCCAATTTAGATAGGGCTAAGACTCTTGCTAATGTAATACATTTAGATGGGGTCAAGAAAGGTCTGCATGCAGTGATGAGTTTGCACTTATAGGCCGAGGCGGATGCCATGGCCTTTGTCTGTTTAGTTAAGGATAAGCCAGAGTCAATGTATATGCCTAAGGTTTTTACAACCGTAGAGACTTTAATTATGTTACTGCCAATATTAAAGGATGTGAACAGTTCATCAAGTTTGTTCAGGTTCGCAGGTGATCCTAGGAGGAGCAGCTCTGTCTTCTCATCATTAAGACCGAGCCCATGCTTAGCCATCCAAGCTTGTATGATGAGGTATATGTCCTTTTGAGTTTTGCTGTTTATAGTGTAGTCACCAGAGATAGGAATGAGTATCTGAGTGTTATCTGCGTAATTAGTGTAGGTGACAACCAAATAGTCAACATCATCAAATAGTGGCTTGGTGAATACATTATAGAGAGTGGGGGACACACAAGACCCCTGAGGAACCATGCAGGTGACTGGAGTGGCTTCCACAGAGGCTGAAGGCACAAAGACCCTCATGGATATGTTGTTGAGGAAGGACTGGATCCAAGCGGTTGCTTGATCCGAGAAATGTGCAGCAGATGTTAAATGTTGGCATAGGATTTTGTGGTTCACTAAATCAAATGCCACTGATAAGTCAAGTCGGAGAAGCAGTGCCAGTTTACCTTTGTCTTTAAGGATTTGAATTTGTGTCTTGAGGTCAATCAGCGCCATTTCTGTTCCATGTCTGGGTCTGAATCTGGACTGTCTAAGACCAAGCAAGTTGTTAGATTTGAGGTATTGCTGTATCTGCAGGTAGGCTGCTCGGTGAAGGATTTTCTGTAAAAGAGGTTCTGTTGTAATAGGTCTATAGTTGAAGGATTATTAGAGTCCAAAGAGGTTTTTTTAGAAGCAAAAGTACCGAGGTCTCTTTTAGGTCATTAGGTATTGTGCTAGATTTAAATGACGCATTAATAAAAGAAGTGATCAAGGGAGCAAGTTCCTTCACAGCCTCCTTAACAATAGGAGCAGGACATGTACCTCTGCGGCAGTTTGAGAGTTTTAATTTCATAATGATGGTTTCAACCTCTTTGATGGAGATAGGAGTGTAGTTAAATTGAGTATGTGTATTGCTTGTAGGAGTAGGTGGGTTAGGATTTGGATCAGACTTGGTGATGTGAAGTTCTTTAGTATCTATTTTATTTTGAAGCATAGTAATTCTATCTTGCAATGCATTCTGGATGTTGGTTCACCACAGAGTACCTTTATTGCAAATATTGGGTGGTGGGAAAGGCGATTCTAATTCTTTCAGGATGTTAAAGAGTTCCTTAGTACTGGACTTGGTTTTGGTTATGCGGTCATTATAGTTGACTTTTCTAGCTTGGACAATGGCTTCTTCGTAATTAAGGGAGGCTAGCGAAAAGTTTTCCTTATTGGCAGGGGACGGGGTATTTTTCCATACTGCCTCAGAGTTTCTTTTCAGTTTTCATTGGGATTCAAGGTGCAGGGTATACCAAGTATTAAGGTGTGCATGAGGTTTGGATTTGCGTAGTTTGAGTGGTGCTAATGTGTTGATGGCCTTAAGGATAGTATGATTGTAGAGGGCGACTAAGGCTGTGGGATCTGAGAGAGTTGTGGTGGGGTTGATGATTGGTTGTATTAGGGGTAGTATTTTCACAGTGGTTAAATTGCATTTATTTCTAGTCATCATGGCTGGTGCCTGTTTTTGCTGATTAGGTGTGGAGGTTTCTTTTATGGTGAAAGAAATTAAGTGGTGGTCTGACCAAGCACTGAGAGTATTGGATTGGATATTTATATTGCAATTGAGGTCTGCTAACCAATCTAACGTTCTGCCTTTATGGTATGTTGGTTCAGTAATGCGGTATGTAAATCCTAATTTAGTGATGGTATGTTTAAGGGCGCATGTCTTTGGGGTCTTGAAAGCCCAAGTTAAAGTCACCAAGAATAATGACTTGTGATTTGGTTTTGAATGAAGCCTGATGGGCTCAAGAGTGTCATAATGAAAGGCATGATTGACCGGGTCACCACTTAGTTAGCCCATTTCCTGTAAAGGTCTAGAGAAGAAGGTTGCCAAGGCCAAGGACATATGTATAAAAGCTTTTGAGAAAAGGTTCAAAAGGAGTTAGGGGCAGAATGGAATTGAAGGAATTAACCATTCTGTGTAATACATATTCAGGATGTAAGCCAGCAGAATAACAGTAAAGGACTATATGGGTGGAGTGTGTTCTGTAAGCCTCTGGGTATGGTAGTATAATTGTGCAATTAAGTATTCAGATCTAATTAAGAACCATTTACACAATCCTTTTTTTAATTACTCAAATTGCTTTGAAAATATATTAGCTTGCCCTTTAATACATCAAACAGTCATATTGCAAATAGAACAAGGTGCAATTTGTCAAACATGAATGCTTTGTGCTAGGCCATTATTCAGAGCAATTGAAATGTCTGCCTCATCCAAGAACGGCAGAATCAGGCTGATGCTCAACAGGGTGGAACTGCACTCAAGTTTCATGCATGAATTCACTCCCTATAAGATCAACTTGAGCAATGTCTGTCATTGTAGAAGAGACGATATTCAGGGTGTAAATCATCTGGTCTCTGTCTGTGGATGGGGCATAGGAATTGCCCAGAAGAGGTCAGCAAAGCCAATGTTCTCTTACCCAGACTGTCTGAAATTGACCTTAGATAATTGGTTGGGTGCTGGGTACAATACCAGTTAATTGGGATTTGGCAAGAGATGGCAGGGGGTTCAATGAAAGCTGTCCATGAACTCCTGGTCCACACACCATCAGCATTCACTATCTTCTGCTCTGAGTGCCTAAGGCATGCAAGGGACATTTTGTCATTATGTGAGCAGAGCCAGAATCTAGAGTTGTCTGAGGGAAGGGGTGTGAAGAGGAGTGATGATCTGGGATTGCATGGTTTGGATGGAATCAACAGTTGCAGAAAATAGATCATTTAGGATGTATCAGCAGTATGATCTATCACAGCAACCAATTTCACAGATGCCAACATGCATTATATAATATGAATGCATATTCAACGTAAATGACTACACACTTGGCTCTAGAGGTCTAGGATATTGTACCTGTGAAAACAAGACAGTTTTAGATTGGCAGAACCATCTCACAATGTCCTTCTATAAACATATGACAGTAACCTCAAATTAACTGTTTAAAACATCACATCCTCAATTGCTGGTGGATTGACCCACTGATCTCTGCACACTGTTTTGGTATTAATGTCATGAGAAATTCACTTATGAGTTCAAGGCCCATAACACAGAAACTTTGCATCAGTAAAAGTACAATTAGTACTAATGATAAAATTGCTTTAGAGCAAACAACTCTTTACTTTCAATGCATTATTGAACCAGTGCCAGGACTAGAATTAGGGCAAACATTGCACTAGGACAGTGTTTTCCCTAACGCTATTTGAACTTGCACTGGTGCATTTCTGTAACAATGCCCACATTAATGATTGTGAATACATAGACGATTTTTGGAATATCGTAATCAATTAGTATTTGGCGAATTCATGGAATGGTTGCAAATCCCTCAAAGGTACTATTTACAATTATTTCAGGTTCCAACACGTTATCAGTGTAGTACATGCAATTTCTATAAAACACAAAAAAAAGCGGTGCTTGGCTGAAAGAAATCGAACATTGTGCTTTTAAATCTTTTTCTTGGTTGCTGAAACTGCCGAATGCCGGTACAAAACCCCATCAAACATCCAATATTCTTGCTGGGTGCAACAAGTCACTTAGTTCAAGAAATCATAATGAACATACAATATCCTGAAAAGCGGAATTTGTCATCAAAACATACACAGCAAAAATGTGCCTGCCTGTGAAATCTGTCACAATCCGGGCGCAGTACCTGTGGCCGACTGTATGACTGCTGTCAGTAGATTGCATGATAGAATTTAAACTTGTACAACTGAAATCTAATGTCTGAAAACTAAGTGACCTGTTATTGAGAGTAAACTAGGTTGTAACTGTTTAATCCCATGGTTTAGAAGCTGGAATACATGTTCTAACTGCTTGTTTTTAAATTGCAAGTGTGTTTCAAACCAAGAAAAAAATGTAACAGAATGACATTTGAATTGAAGCTTGACTCAAAGCCCCTAAACCAGTATAACAGCTTCCCCCACAGAGGCCAGGCCTCTCTCTCCACCAAGATATCACATCTAGGTGATGATTATTGGGTGGGGGAATAATTTGGTCTGGCAGGGGAAGAAGACTATGGACTTCCTCCAGTCAAAGGAAGGCCAAGTATGAAGAGTCATAAAATGGCCTGGGCCTCTGGAGGAAATGGGAGGAGACTGCTTCTGAACTGCAGAGAGCCAGAAGGAGGCAGAGACAAACAACCATTTGGGGATGGACATTCACAAAGAAACATTTTGTTTAAATACATATAACTTACCACTTAACATTGTTTAAATTACAAAATTCACATATTTGTGTATCTAAATTCTGACTGTACCTTTTAAGAGGCAGCAAAACCGTGTGACATGTTCTAGAAGGAAATGGTGAAAAAGGTGGTTTTACACCAAATATATTTATGCCAAAAGCACAAAACTTCCTACTCTTATGCCCATATTCAATGCGCACATTTGTACAAATTTTCTGATAAACTGGATATTGTGTTCCGGACAAAAAGGGCAACATTCTGTCAAAAGCAGACACAAGATCCTACAGCGACGAGGTTTGGAGGAGTATTTGCTACACAAAACATGTAATCTATATATGTTATTATTAAAAAGATTGCACACATGTAAATATGTATTGTACCAAAAGTAGATTTTATGTTCGAAGAGACAAGGGGAGGATTCTCTGACTCATAAACCCACATCATCATGTTCACACCCTGTTTTCTTCTCCAATCAAGGGAGAGAAGAGACTCTAGCCAATCACCTGCCTAAGGGGGCATGCTTAGGATAAACCAGCACACACCCCCTTTATCATAAGCATAAATAGAGGCAGCTCAGATTGAAAAAAGGACACACAGATTCACCCACTAACCGATTGCTGGCAGAGCACCCTGCAAGAAAACCATCCATCTTCCTTGCTCCAGACTCCAGAAACTTGGCAAACAGAAAGGCCCATTCCCTTAGTTAAACCATTTTCAACTAGGCCCTGAATTTCCAGAACCAGAAAGAATCCCTCAAAGGGGAACAAAAGAAACAGCCGAGCTGTGCTGTAACTGCTTTCCTGCTAAAAGAATTATTACCAGAACCAAAAGATCCAAACCCGTTGTGCTGTGCTGTGACCAGAGAACCATTGCAGACCCGATCCAGTCCTGTGCCGAGCTGTGACCAGAACCATTGTAGACCCAGTCCAATCCGGTGTGCCCAGCAGTCGGTCCCAGAACCAGAATCCCTGACCAGAATCCCTGACGGTTCCGTTTGAAACCCATATAGTGAGTATCTACAGATAGAACTGTGTCATTAGCATATCTACTGTCCATAGTAATCTCTGTCTTAAACCCATTCTCTCTTGTATTCAGAACCGGTAGTGTTAGGAGTATTGTTGAATTGTCAGAGTGTTTTCTTGCACTAGGTTTCTCTCATTTGTTTTCTAAAATCATAAATCATTAGTATTGTGAATAAATAAATTGAATCCTTGAAAGAAATTGAGTATCCACCACGTTAAGGGTCTGTGGCCAGGACTGTGGAGATTCATGTGTGGCATTCTCTTTTTCAACTTCTGCTTGTTGCTAACATCCTCAGCTTTCCATAGAACCAAAAACTGCATTCCAAATCCATATAGTTCTCACGAGATCGCGATTACCGCACGTGGAAAAGTTTGCCGCACATTTTCGTTTTGGCAAAATATTACATGTGTAAAACAGCTTTTGATTGCACCCAACCTCAATTTTAAGATTTCACATTGCTCATTAGTACCAAATCATTGCTAGTGTTTGTCTGCAACTATCTAAAGTGGCTCCCATAAGAATTTAAACAATGTCAGCAATTTAAACCAGATTTAGTGTTTTTGCACAATCCATTCCCAAGATAACTTTAAACCATTTTGACAGCTTGCCAATCAATTATGTTTCTCTCGTGTGTTGCTAGGGGGAAATTGGGATTGACATTTTGTTTGAATTCTGCATTCCTGAATACCTGCTCTCTCTCCTCTTTACATTGCCTGTTGGGGAGTTTGAGGGGTGTGCAGAGGGAAATATTAACCGTACTGTTATTTTAATTGAACACACACACAAAAGTATTATTTCTGTGCTGAATTCTTTTGCTCACTATTGCTCCTTGTGATTAAAGAGATTGCTTAGTGTTACATCACCCCATTGGTGATTATTGTATACCCATTAAACATAGTGTGATTATATTGTAACTACATAAATAAATATTTTAACTTTGCAAACCAGCATAATTCCTGGTTCAGTGTGACCGGGGGGGTTCCAAGAGAGGGGCATGATATGAGTGGTACATCGTTCAGAATAAAAGAACTTTTAGACACAAAATAAAGAAGGATTTCAGTTGTGCATTACACGCTAGGTGTTGACTTAGGTGAAGTGCCGGGTCTTGTTGAATATACAAAAGTCAAACGCTTCACATACATCCAAGGGTCAGTTTAAGGTTTCAAAATCCAAGACAAACTGCGCTCAGCCCTCATTAGACAAAATAGCCCGCGATGATCCCGTGGACTATTTGAAAATGAGTATACACCTAGAAGATGACACGGAACTTGATCATCCACAGTAAGAAGGGGGAAAAAGGAAAGCAGTGACGGGAACAAGTGATGATAGAGAGCTACCATCACAGGAAAAAAAGAAAGTCCCAAAACAATCTTTGGCTCCGGTGTTCCTGACCCTTGAAGACAAAAGAAAAAAATCTAACAAATCAAATACTGAAAGAAAGCCACAAGGCCATAGAACTTGCATCTCTAACAATTCCGTCGAACAACTGCAGACTTAAAGAGATGAATGAAAATGGAAAAAAAATATATACTGGAAAAAAGAATCCCTCGATGCTACTGAATCCCTTAAAAAGCCAATTTACGGGTCTGTGGCGTTGGATGACCACAGAGCAAGAAGATCACCAAATGAAACAAACACACCTTCATCAACAAAACATAGGACATTTTCAGATCGATATTTGAATCAAACAACGCAGCGGGAGAAAAAGAGAACTCTCGAAAGATCTTTTAAAATCCAAAGAGTGACTAACAAAAGGGATAATCTAATACTTAACAGAAGAACTCTGATAGACTTATTCTCAAGAATACCAAGTTTAAAACGACTAAGATCAAGTGATTTAAAAATCGTCGAGCCAGGAATAGATGGGCGCAACGACTCAGCTTTCCTGTTCATCGAATCCTCCACAGTAAAAGACTGGATGAGACAGGCAGCGGATGATCTATATGACTGGGGCTACACACTGGACGACATGAAGCCAAAGACCCATGAATGTCCTCCCGCTTATAGATACTTGGACAGACCAACTCACAGCTCGCACTACCGAGACAGTGCATCTTGGGAAGGAAGTAGAAGATGCTCGCCTCTCAGGGAATCAATCTCCCACCTGGCCTCCAGGAGTAACCCGGTAAGTGACAAAATAAACAGAACATCAAGAAAAAGCACCAACCAGTCAAAATCAGAAACCAATGGGGAAAGATCAAAACATGAATCCCCCAGAACGGGAGAATACCAAGGACTCAATGGCTGGACTACCAGTGATTGCGATTCACCAAACGACTGCAAAGACTCAGATCGATTTCCAAAAGGCCCAATTCCAATGATGAAAATCACCTTCGACCAGAAATTGACTTTGAATGAAATCAAAAGTTCAACTCACCTGGAAGCCAACGGAGGTAGGAGTGTGGAAACATGGTCTTGGATCGCACCAGCTCTAAACAATAAAAATGTTTAGCAATTACCAAAACATATAAGAGCAAATCGACCATGCAAACCTTCGAAAGAATGCCCAACGGAAAACCTATCTATTATTTTGTGGAACACTAGAGGCTTTGGTCACTTGACTAAAGAAAGTGATATAAATCTGGGACTTCACGATGTGATAATGTTACAAGAAAGGTGGCTCCTAGACAAACCCTCTCTAGACGGCTTTGAAATTCACTTCACCCCAGCATAAAGAGGCGTCAAAGGCCGCCCAATGTCTGGTCTATTGATAGCTTTTTGTTAAAGCAGCGGGTTCCATTTGATTTCAGCATTAACATCAACAAATTTTATACAAGCATCCTTAGTTCTATGGAACTGTCACTCTGTGAAGTCAGAAATGACAAAAAGGAAGATGCTTTTTATAAATATCTACTGGAACCCAAATGACATCACTAAAAACGAGTTCCTTCACGACCTGGAAAACGTTGTTGAAACGATGTCCGAGAACCATGACATTGATCATATTCTGATTGGCGGCGACCTAAATATAACTTGCGAAGGGGTTGGCGACCAAAAAACAACCAACCGATAACATATGGAGCCATCAGTAAGGGCGAGATTATAGAAGTCCCTCATGACAATCAATGACCTGCACAATCTCCATCTGCTGTTTGAAACAGCAATAAAAAGTATGACTCCAACCTGGGAAATAGAAAACCAAACAGGAACAATAGATCACATCTACGTTTCATGCAATCTACTTGCAGAAATAAAATCTTTCAACGTAGTAAGAACTATCCATAGTGATCACAACATGCTGCAGATGAAGTGGATTTCTCCTAAACCACCAATTGAGACAATCCAATATGAATTAGAGGCTGATTGTAGTGCAATGCGCCTTAAGATAACAGAAGCAGGGATTGCACAACTAATCAAACAATACTCTAATACTGGCACAACTAATAAATCAATAGACTATCGTCCACTCCTCATTGCTTTCAAGAAACCGGACGGAAAATCAGCAATTTGTACAAGATCTACAATTCACACATACGATCCAGATTTAGTCAAAAAGTGTAGACGGATGTGCAAACTAAAGAGACAGGCAAAAAAAACAACATCACCCAGCATAAAAGTAGAGGCTATTAATGCTGAAAAAGAATATAAAGTCTGGGCGAGAAACCATCGAAAGAAAATGTATCAGACTGACTCTGAAGAAATGCTGAGTGCCATCTGAGGGAGAAAAAAACTACTTTCTGGACCCTAGTAAAAACTACTACAAGATCATCAAACGAAGTCCCACAGAACAGCGTGGGAGAAGTAAAATGGATCAACCACTTTAAACAGTTGTACCAGGCAAGGAACACCTGCTCCATACAGACGCTGGAAGAATCTTCTGAGCCATGGGTCATTCCACATAATCCGGCCCAAATACTAGCCAAAATAAGAAAATTAAACCACTCCAGAGCTCTGACGGTGTGACCAATTTCGACCTGAAAAAGCAGGCGGATGCCTGGTCGATGTTCATCTCCAAGGTGTTTAAAAAATGTCAGCGGACTAGATCAATCCCAGTGTCATGGAAAAGCGCAAATATTGTCCCAATATTCAAGAAGGGAGCAAGGGATAATCCAAAACACTACCGCCCAATCGCACTACTTGACACAATCGGAAAGATCTTTGCCTCCTGTTTATTTGATCAATTTCAAACTGGAACCAATAACAATAACATCAATGATCCTCTGCAGTCCGGATTTGTTAAATCTGTAGGAACAACAGCAAAAATTCTGTTATTGAGTATACTGAAGAACAAAGTTTTAGAATGCAAACCAAGAGTATTTATGGGATTCATAGACCTCGTTCAGGCATCTGACCAGGTCAACCGGTCCAAACTTTAGAACAAACTTATTTCTTGGAAATGCCCAACACAACTGCTGGCTCAAATCAAAGCATTATATTCTGAAACAACTATTCAAGTATGCCTTAGCAGAGCGGGTCAATTAACAAAACCTATTGAAACGACCCGGGGAGTCAAGCAAGGCTGCTCTCTGGCACCTGTGTTATATAACGCATACATTGCTGACTATAAGGGCAGTGAATCTGAAGTTCCAGCTTTCCCTCCAACCTTCGGGGACGAACACCTACCCCGATTAATCTATGCAGATGACATTATCATCATTGACCAAACTCAAATAGGCCTCCAAAGAAAATTGGACAATTTGGCCTCGTTCATTAAAGTGAACGATTTGGAAATAAACAACTCCAAAACTAAAATAATGTCTTTTGAACTCTCAAAGAAAAAAAATGAAAACTCAAAATGGTTAATTGAGGGGAAAAAATTAGACACAGTTACCAGCTTCAAATAGCTAGGCGTGACCCTTATCTCAAACAGAAGGAACTTACCAATGCAAGACACCCTCCAAGAAAAATTGAAAGCTCTGATCGCAAAGACTAAAGCCGTCAATAGGAAATATGGAAGATTCTCCTTTATACCGGTCCTGAAATTCTATAAGGCCAAGATCATACCAAGCCTAACATATGGCGTTGAAGCCATGCCAAATCTCCCGGAAACCCTATGGGATAAGTTGGAAGGAAAGTTTTGGCGGAGGGTTTTGCTATTGCCGCAATCAAACCCGATAGCATCGATTCGGAGGGAGCTAAGCCTTCACTCCATCTCATCAATAGTTGCTCGCAATAGAATCATGCTCTACCGGAAGACAATCGACACAGCAAGCCCCCACATATTCGGCCTAATTAACAAAGAACTTCAGGAAAACCAGCACTAAGATTATGACTAGATGGGTCATAGACATTCTAACGAGATTGAGCCAAATTGGCTACACAGAGGAGGATCTTTTGAAAAATCCAACAAAAATAAAAAATCAATCAACCTCCAAATGACATCCAAAAATTCCCTAACAAAAATCTAAGGGAAAATGTTCTGAGAGAAGATTGAATTTACTAATGACTAAGGAGGTAGTAGCCATAAGGAGCAAACAAGGTGAAAAATGTTGTCGGTTTTGTCAAAACAAGGACTCGATCGAAGATTTAAGACATCTACTGTTAAATTGTCAAGCACTTGAGCAGCAAAGAAAAGTTTATTTTAACCACATTCTTTTTGACCTCCATTCCTATGACGAAAAGGAATGGTGGTCCCGTCTCATGAGTGGCGAACAAACCACGTGGGTAATCGCAGTCACCACATTTTTCAAGAGCTTGAAATTAGATACCATGAGACCAGATTGAAAGTTAAGAAGAAAGACTGCACAAAGGATCGGGGGTGGGAGAATCCTCGAATTGTTTAGCAGTAAGGAGAGAGCTACATGCGACTTAGAGCTGGAGAGCGTACCAATCAACCTTCTATCTGTCACATTATTTGCTCATACGGCCATCTCATTCAACTACCCACCCCCTCTGGAGGATTTTGACTTTCTTTAAAGTTTTATCGGATCAGAGAAAAGGCGAAATTCTTGATTCTTGCAAACATTGATTTTCAATTAAAAAAAGTAATAATAAAAAAAAAAAGAAGTGTCGGATTGAAATCACTTACAAGAGTAACCAGACTTCTGTGGGATGCTGACCCCAATATGCTAAACGATGCCTACCTGATATCAGAGGGGGGGAATGGAACCATTCCTTGAAGAGAGTTCCCACCTGTTTGTGAGGCAGTCAGACTGCATGTTAGGCAAATATAATATTAAGAGGAAAAACAATGACTGAAGGAAAGTATAATCTGAAGGTGAATAAACTACATCCTAGCTCTTTTTATTTGGGAAAGTACTGGGGAAGGGTACATACATTGATTGTGCATCCTTGGAAGTTAGTAAATATTTCAGAAGTGTATATGTACATACTTGGAAAAATAATTTAACTGAAGTCATTCCCTGGTTACACCACCATGCACAGCCCTGTTACTAGTGCAGAACCAAGAGACAAGGGAAATGGTCTTTAGCTGCTACCCATTTTCCCTCCATTAAGTTGCCCATTGAAAATTACAATGTCATCTGTACACAGTAATAACATAGAAACACCATTGAAGGGAATCTAGCATACACGCAATTTACATGCAGGAATATCAAATTGCCTTTTATTTTAATTTTTTATTGAGTTGACTAGAATGCTGCTAGAGATGGTAGATTTGTGCTCAGGGTAATAGATATGTACATATCAGGTTTTATTTCCAGTTGTTCTGTATGATTTAATTCAATGTTATTTGAATGTGTGGAATATTTGCTTAAGGATGCAAGTAGTATGGTGGAGTTTATTTGGCTTGTATAGCAATAGCAGTCTGTTCATTTGTAGTCATGTGTTCATCATTGATGCCAATGCACTTCGTTTTCAGCCTTTTTGTTAAAGTGTGCTGTCATTTCTTTAGCTTGTTCTCGTCAAGCAATGCCTTCTCTCACTATTTCTTTTATTTGTTGCAATAGTTGATGTGGTAGACTATGCATTGTTATATGGCAAACTGGACATGTGCTAAGACTGACACAAAAAAAGGCGGAGCCATGATCTTAATTTCCAATCAGGAGATAAAGGGAATGTAGAACCATTTATGGACTGTAATAGAGATATTATAAAGATGATTGACTCTATAACATAAAAGAAGCATTGTTAACTAGTAAATGTGTAAGAACACTGCAACTCTCAGGTTGCTGAAAATACATTTCTGTTTAACTTTACATTCTACTAAGTTCAAGTCTGGCATTACTAAAGGGCTGGAAAACAAAACAATTGTATGTCTTCCAACAATGACATAAATGAGCAAAATTGTCATTATTCAAAATAAAAATAACCGAGATAAAGCACACACATCAGCTCTTTCTGGGATGGTTGATACAATGTGTTTGCCAGAGGCATGGTTAATATTTGTTTCACTCCTAAACAATGAGAGAAAATAACGTTGTCATGGATATGAAGATGAAGAAAAGGGAGATTTTAAAACAAATACTGTAATACTTTAAGAGAGCATTCCGTCGAACAGACATTTGCAGCACTCAGAGCTAAAAGGGAGTTGAAATGGTTTACCTCTGACATAAAGTCCTACCATTGTCAGTTCTTATATTTAATGGAATGCAGGGTCATTTCCCGTGAGCTATTTAGCGGACCTCTGCAGCTTCAAAATGCGATTCTTCCCTCAGAAGTGCCTTAAGCAGATTATTAACTATGATTCATAAATTCTTCAGAAGATGATCAAGTTAGGTTTATGAATTCAGCATCTGATACAATGCGGTCTCCCGCCTCCATCTCCCCGCGTGCGAAGGCAAGACTGGCGACTTACAGATGAATAACCTCTTTTCAGTTTGTTTTTTGCTGTTTCTGTGTCTTTTATATTGCAGGTTTACATCTGTTTACATGCACTGCTGTGCCAGCTAGAACAATAAAGGTAGGACAAATATGTGTGGATGAATGTAGCCCAGAGATCGAAGCTGTGGATTGTATAATTGCTTGGAGCTACAAGCAGAGCTATTTTGAAGCCTTTATATATACCATGGATGTTCTAGAAAATGACAAAACTCTTCAGCTGAACAGTTTCTTATCCTCTTCTTTTTAAAAACGTTATAAAACAACAGTACATGGTATCCGCATAAATAATCAAATGCAAAATTACCTAATGAGAAATGACCGAATTGTTAGGGATTTTTGTACGTTTGTACTAATATATAGATGGGAGTGGGGTAAGGGAATAGGTGAAGGTAGGGGGAGGTGGGGGGAGGAGGGCTCTCCCCCTGCATTATTAAAAAAAATCCCAAAAAACTATTCGGTCTCTTCTCATTAGGTATTTGATTTTCGATCATTTCATGGTAATGCCATTGTTACTGTAAGCTACACTTTACATAAATTGCTCCCGGGGGCCTGAAGATGTTTTACTACTCAAGAACTATGCCAGTGTTATTTAGATACAGTTATTAGTCTCAGATAAAAAACATTATGTATTCTGCTGGTCTTTGTCAGGGAAATAGGAATGACCTGGATGACTACTAGCCCGGCATGAACGCTGGCAGAATGTATTCGTTTGACCTTCAAACCAAAAGAACTTCAGGTGGTTTGAACCCTTGGAACCAAGGTCAAATTTATAAAAAATTCCAACAAAAAGGTTGAACCCGCTGACTGTATAAGGAGCCTTGTATTTGAATGTAATGCATGCTTGGCAAGCTTTCAGAGAGGCAGGACCTTTTTGTGGAAGCAGTCTTTGGACATTTGAGTAGGTTCACGTTTAACTGTAGATGAGTAGAAGGAAAGGTTGGGGAAGGTGGTGATGGTGTGAGTTTTTGAAAAGACAGATTTAAAAAAAGTTCATAACATATATTTTGTTGTTGTATGGTATGACACATTCATGTTTTCCATAGTTAACTAGAAAAAGGGAATCAATGTAGGGGCTTTGGTCTGTTACACACATGCATAAGACTTTTTATATTGTGCTATAGGTATTGGATTCTGGAGAGCATATCAGTGACAGTTGGCAGGATACAATGACAGACCTGCAGGGAGGCACGACATGTACACAGTTTAGAAGTGAGTGAATGAACACACGATGCACATGCCCTAGTATGGGGAATACTGCAGCACAGCTTCGGCTTCTGTGTTGAGAGAGAGAGAGGGATGCACCACTTGTGGTATGAGATAGTTACAGACATCCAGGAAGGAAGGTGAGACCTGTCAGTGACCGTCCATCTCTTGAATTAAGTGAATTGCTCGGGTGCCGCTGGTTAACTCTCAGGTGCAGACATTCAGTGAGTCACAACAGAAAATAACATGTATTGAACTGATGGAACTGTGCAAGTGCCCGTGGGCACATTGCGGTGAATGGAGGAGTAGAGAATCCCTTTGCACAGATTATCCTATTGAAAGACATTGACGTGACATTTCGGGTGGGAGCAGGTTGCAGACATCCAGAGGGTCAGGAGGTAACTATCAGTGAACTTCCATCTCTTGAATTGATTGAACTCCAAAGGTTCCCCTGGGTTCTACTCAGTTACAGACACATAGATAGTCACAACATTAGATAGCACCTCTTGAAGAGGGGGAACTGCAAATCTTCCTTTGGGCAACACTTGGGTGCAGGGAGGAGCAGAGTATTCCTTACCAGAGCTTGTACCATTGTGTTTAGACATGACACTTGGGGTGGGAGAAAGTTACAGACATCTAGATGAGCAGGAGATATTAGTGTTCAACTGTTGAATTGTATTGGATTAACTGTACAGGTGCCCCTTGGTGACAATCTTGTGTCAGGACACAAGATCACTTTTCTTGAACTGAGGGGAATGTGGGAAATGTGATGATGCCCTTGGGAAAAACTCTGGTGCAGGGAGGAGCAGAGAATTATTTAGTGCAGCTCTTGATATAGTGGTGAGAGAGACAGTGACATGACACTAGAGGAGGGGAGAAAGTTACAGACATCCAGCGGAGGCAAGGGATAACTACCCCTGTCGTCCATCTCTTGGATTGAGTGAACTGGGCAGGTGCCCCTATGTGACACTCGGGTGCAGACATTCAGTAAGTCATGACATGAGATAACACCTGTTGAACTGATGGAACTGTGCCAATGCCTTTGAATGACACTCAGGTGCAGCAATGTGAAGAGAATCCCTTAGCGCAGTGTGTGCCATTGTGTTGGAAGAGGCAGTACTGTGCATCAATGGGTGGGAAAGTTTACAGACATCTTGGGATGCAGGAGCTATCAGTGTCCTTTCATCTCTGGAATTTAGTGAACTTCAAAAGTGTGGACAATATGTCTGGGTACTGAAAGGATCTAGAGGCAGGGGAGATGTGCTGTTCAGGGTCTCTTTACACCAGTCACAGTTGTGGTTTACTGCACCGGTGATTTCAGAATATTATAAGGCGAATTGGAGGTATCATCATCCCAACATTCTACCCCCCTGCGTATAAAATAATTCTGAGGTGCATGGAGTACAAGGACACACACGGGAATTGGACCAACATGATTCTGCACCAAGGCTTTCAGAGCAGGCTGCACTTTCAATTCCATCCACTATTGCAAGGGCGAAGTAGCTGATGTCATGTAATGAAGATTGTGAAACAACATCACACAATGCACTTCAACTACAGCTTGAAATTGAAAGTTACAGGCATTTGTCTCCTCAACTCCCATCCACTGAAGAGGAGTCTCACAAAAAAGAAGATGTTTGCAAAACCATGGATGATGATAATGACCAAGATATTAATTATGATCAAGCAGAGATTTGGCAGGGAAGCGCGTTGCTTCTGGAAAGAAGTGATGAAGAGCAGGAGGAGAATTCAACCACAGACACAGAGGCAGAATCAATGTTAGCTTGCCACGATGTGTACAGATCAGTGCAATGTATCATCAGATGTCACCTGTAAAAACACCATCACCGCTCCCACAATCATCACCACTAGCATTCTGTTCAGAAAATTCTAGCCTGAATGTTGTTTGCCTGCCACAAAAATCCAAAGAGTAGGAGTACCAGAATTCTGAAAGGAGCAATACATACTTGTTTGACGCCAAGAAACACCCTGAATATGAGAGTTTCAGGGACGAGGCTACAGTGGTGTTGATATCTGGTAGAAGGTGGAAGAGGCAAAGTCAACACAGCTAAGGTCTCACCATTTGTCATTGCTGCCTTAAGTATTGCCAATGCTATACACACCCCTGATTTGCACATGTCCTACAACGGGTTGTCACATGGTTTGCTACAATTATTAGCCTGCAATTATTCAGCTGGGCTTACCATGTGAAAAGTGCCCTGTGACAATTACAGTTGCTCCAAAAGTTGGCAAAGCATAATCTGAAGACCTCAGTGGTCACTCATTGGAACTACTTTTTGCACATGTTGGAGTCTCGGAGAGGTTGCAGGAGCAGTGCAATGCCACCTCAGATTATTGTAACACAACACACACAGCAGAGAACTGGAGTTGGTTTCTTAACTCCAAGGCGTGCTCTGAGGCCTGAATCCCTCTATAAAAATGAATTAATAATAATTACTATAATAATTAACAAAAAAAAGGCAGTGACACTTGCTGTTTAATGTCTTCTCTGCACCTTTTTTAGGAGCCTACCAAGAAGATTATCTATCATAGGGAGTCACTATAACTCCTTGAGCTAAGCCTTTCCAACATGACATAGGCCTATGGCTTGTCAGGTGATGACCAGGCAGCAAAATGGGCGAGGGTCCTGCTCACAACAATGCTTGGTGACCCACTGATAGTCAGAAGGAAAGAAATCTCCCTCTTACCTGCTAAGATTCCTTTTGGATCCACAGTTGAATGTGAAAGTGTCATGCGCCCCCGATGGAAGCTGTGGCACTCGTGGAGACTCCATTGACTTGGCCACCACGTTCCTTGCCATGCGTTTTGAGCGGTCTAGTTGTTTTTTTAAGATGGCTGCCACCACCCTATACTGCATTCATTTCCACGGTCTGGTGCGTTGCACCTATGGATTTTCCCTGGATCAGCCAACGCTAGTTTGTTCTACCCTTTGAGCTCACGCTCCGTCTCCTCCTGTCTCCTTCTGACCTTCACCCCCTTTTGCTATTCTTCCTTTACTTGTTCCTGTCATCCTGTCGGCTCTGTCTCACTCTCGCACAGCCGGTGCTCCTGTCATCCTGCCGGTTCTCTCTCACTCTCTCTCTATAGCCCTTCTCTGTATTTCGGGTCTCTTCCCGTCTACTTCTTCTCCTCGTGTATCATTTCCCTCCAACCCGTTTCCTTGGGTGCTGTTGCTCCGATACCTGCTCTACGGAGTGGCTGCTATTGTTGACTTCTCTCAGCCTTTTCTCCTTCCCATTGAATTCTACATTCACAGCATTGCCGCTCGTCAGTGTCTGCTTCTCGAACGGGTGTTCTTCCTCGTTTGATCTGCCTTATCCACATGGATGCTTGACCTCTAAACTTCATCTGATACTGGATTACATTCAAGTATTAAGAAAGGCGCCATCAGCCACCTCTACCGGAACACATCAGGGTTTTTTCAGCCAGGAGGCTTTTTCCATATTGGAGGACTGGCTCCTGGGATACCCTGTACTCTGGTGCTGTGACACCCAGACAACGTGGCCTCCAACGGAGCCCGTCCTTACTTGCACGAAAAGAAGTTAAAAAAAAGATAGAAGAAAAGAAGACAACTTTCAGAAGGCGAAAGACAGAAAGCTCCACTGAAGAACAAGGTGAGGAGGAAGGAGGGAAGGGTAACACTGAGTTTGACAGCGAGCAACACCAGGAAGTACCAATGGCAACCCTTGAACAATACCAAGAATTGGTGGGAGCTATACAGAGTTTAACTGTAGAGGTACAGACCCTCCGCAATGAGAACCTTGCTTTGCGACAACAGGTTAACTCACGGGATGAGAACAGGGGAGACCTGCCCCCTCTTCCATTACCATTTGGGAAGTATGATGGAAATCCAAAGACTTTAAAAGAATTTCAGGATGCTTGTCTTATGTACCTTACCTTTCGCCCACGGCTTTTGAATCAGACCAAGCTAAGGTGGGGTTCTTAGTCTCGAATCTGGTCGGTAACGCCCTGGCTTGGGCAACCCCACTCATAACCCAATCAGACCCTGCTACAAATGATTACACAGCCTTCACACAGTTGTTTAAGACATGGTTTGAACGCCCAGAGCTGCAGTTCGCTTCATATGAAGCAATCCTTGATCTCAAACGGGTGGCTCAGGATGTGCAAACATATGCATCTGCCTTCATGAGACTAGCTACTCATTCCGGGAGGCCAGACACATCTCAGCAGATGCTGTTTCACCGTCTGTTGCATGACGACATAAAGGATGAGTTAGCCAGGGTCGCAAGACCGCAGTCTTTTCAGGCACTGGTTATGCTAGCCTTGCTAATCGAATTTCATCTTGGTGAAAGAAAGCAGGAAAGGAGAAAGTATCGTCCTGCACAGAAGTCTGTGTTGAATACCCCAGCCTTGAGTGATCGACCTGAGTCTCAACCAGAAAATGAGCCTATGCAAGTAGGAGCTGCTATGGGCCCGCTGACTGCAGAAGAGTGAAAGAGGAGAACGAAACTCGGTCTCTGTATTTACTGTGGGTCTCAGAAGCATCTTTTATGGAATTGTACTGACGTTCCTCCCCATCGGCAGGGAAACACTACACACCGAACCTGAACAGGGAAAGGTCTGGGGTGAAGCATCAGAATCCCTGCATCAACACACTGCTGGTTTCACATAAGGAGGGCACACGATTAATGATATTCCAAGTCCTGCTTGCTGTCAGTGCCTCATCCTCCTGTGATACCATTGTCATGTTGGATTGTGGCGCTGTTGGTAATTTCTTAGATATCCAATGGGCAGAAGAGAATAACTTACCCATTCGCAAGAAGACCCGGTCGGTTCTAGCAGAAGGAGTAGACGGCACTCCCTTGTCTTCTGGTCCCATACAGTATGAAACAGAACCTATCCAAGTTAACCTGTTTCAGCATCAGGAAATAGTGGTGTTTGACCTGATTCGGGCTGCCCACTTACCCGTTATCCTGGGGATTCCTTGGTTACGCCAACACAACACCACCATTGACTGGACTGCAAATACCATGCACTTTAAGTCCTCCTTCTGTTTGAACGAATGTCTGTGCCCGTCGGAAAACCTTCCACTGCGCAATTCTGAGAATTCTATGTCAGCAGCCTCTGTACATTTGATACCTCCGCACTACTAGGACTTCCTTGAGGTGCTTGTGGACCATCAACCCCATACCCTTCCTCCTCACAAGATTGAAGACTGTGCCATTGAGACCATATCAGAAGCCTCCATTCCGTTCGCCGGAATGTTCCCTCTCTCTTTACCCGAACAACAAGCCCTCAAGGAAGATCATGACAGCAATCTTCAACATGGCCTCATTCAAGAGTCAAGATCCCTAGCAGGAGCCTTTCTATTCTTTATCCCGAAGAAAGGTTCTACAGAACTAAGACCTTGTATTGATTACAGAGGACTAAATCAATTAACCATCAATGACAGTTATCCAATGCCTTTTATTAAGGAAGCACTCCAGGCTGTGCAAGGGGCTACTGTATTCACCAAGTTGGATCTGAGAGGGGCTTACCATCTGCTCAGATTCGGGTCTGGTGATGAATGAAAGACCACCTTCTGTACACCCCTGGGACACTTTGAGTACAGGGTAATGCCCTTCAGTTTAGTTAATGCACCTGCTGTGTTCCAGCGATGTATTGACAAACTGTTTGCTGACATGTTGTACTCCACAGTAGTGGTCTACCTAGACAACATCTTGGTTTTTTCCACCTCACTTTCTGAACATCACTAGCACGTGTGTGAAGTCCTCAAGAGGCTCTTACAGAACCAGCTGTACACCAAGCCCGAAAAGTGTATCTTTGACTCTCCCACTGTCTCTTATCTGAGATTCATTCTCTCAGGTGAGGGGATTCACTTGGATCCCGGTAAGATCAAGGCTATTCTTCAATGGCCCGCACCCAGGAACGTGAAGCATATTCAATGCTTTTAGGGCCTAGCTATTTTTTATAGGCAATTCATCTCAGGTTTCTCTAACCTAGTGCTATCCATAGCGGCTTTACTTAAGAAAGGGGGCCATTTGTTTGGTATCTAGACGCTGAGCAGACTATCAACACGCTCAAGAAAGCTTTCACCTCAGCACCGACATTAATACAAACCAACCAAAGCCTTCCTTTTATAGTCGAGGCGGATGCTTCAGGAGGAGCCATAGGAGCAGCATTGTTGCAGAAGGATTCGGATGGTCTGGAACACCCGGTGGCATACTTATCTCGTACGCTCTCTCCCATTGAATGGAATTATTCTGTGATAGAAAGAGAGCTGCTTGCTATCAGACAAGCATGTGAGGAGTGGTGTCATCTATCCCAAGGAGCTCTACATCATTTTACGGTCCAAACAGACCACAGCAACCTTAAGATCCTTCAACAGATGGAGTGCAGGAAAGCTTGACACGCCCGATAGGCGCATTTCTTCTCCCAGTTCGATTTCGAAGTCACGTACATACCCGGGAAGGAAAATATTCTTGCTGATGCTCTATCCCGTAGTCAAGGTACGGAAACCAAAGTCAACCTGAATCCCAAACTATTACTGGCTGGGAAGACTTTTCAGGCCTTTGCCAATACTTTCCTGATGGAAGTCAAGTGTAGCCTAGCTCAAGACAAGAACTCTCCCGATCTTAGGACCCAGTTGAAAGAGATATCAGGACTTCTCTTCAAAGGTCACGCTTTATACCTCCCCAGTAAGGAGCAGCAGGACCTAGCCTTGTCATCGAGTCACGATAGTCCCTTGGCTGGACATAAGGGTCAAAAGGCCACTTTGGAGTTACTGTCACAACATTTCTGGTGGCTAAATTGTGCCCATGATGTCAAGGTTTACGTCTCTACTTGTCCTATTTGTGCCATAAGTAAGTACCAAACATCTCACCCCATAGGTCTTCTCCAACAGGAGGACGTTCCAACTCAACCTTGGATTCTATGGATTTTGTAGTAGAACTTCCTTCCTCCCAGGGTATGACTGCCATAATAGTCACCAAAGACACTTTAAGCAAATTGGCTCACTTCATCTTTTTGAAAGGGGTACCCTCTGCACTAGAGACAGCTAGAGTGTTTCTTAGAGACATTGTTCGCTTACATGGTCTCCCCGAGACGGTCGTTTCAGATTGTGGCTCCCATTTCACCTCCATGTTCTGGGCCTCACTCTGTAACCAGTTGGGTATTCAACGTGCTCTATATTCAGGCTATCATCCCCAAAGCAATGGGCAGACAGAGAGGTTGAATCACACGTTGGAACAATATCTACGTTGTTTTTGCAGTCAAAGTCAAGAAGACTGGTGTACCTTTCTTCCCATGGCTGAGTTTACCTATAATAATACCTTCCATACAGCTATTCTGATGAGTCCCTCCTTCTGCACCTAACGGTATCATCCTCGCCACCTACCTTTGGGTACGTCCGATCCTTCCAAATTACCCTTTATAGAACAACACGCCGAGGCCTTAAAAGGAACTCATGAACAAGCTTGTGACACCCTGAAGGCAAGTCGTCAGACCTACAAGAGCTGGGCTGATAAGAAGAGTCTTCCCAACCCATCATGGAAGGAGGGTACTAAAGTATGGTTGACCAAATTTCTACCCTTATGGATTTGCACAAGAAAGTTTGCCCCAAGGTTCATTGGCCCATTTTGAATTAAGAGGAAGATCAACCCTGTGGCGTTCCAGCTAGAACTTCCTTCACAATTCAGGAGAGTGCATCATGTGTTCCATACCGCATTGCTGAAGACTTATCGCCCGGACTCTTACCGGCGGAAGTATGCCAGACTTAAGTTTACTGAACCCACCAAACCTGAGGAGTATGAGGTTTAATATCTGGTGGACTCTCGATACCAACAGGGGTGCCTCCAATACCTGGTGCATTGGAAGGGTTATTCCAAGGAGGAACGCACATGGGAGCTAAAACATCATATCCATGCACCCCTGCTCATCCGAAGGTTCCATAGACTCCATCCAGGTAAGCCAAGAGGATCCCCGTTGAAGAGGAGGCATACTGTCATGCGCCCCCGATGGAAGCTGTGGCATTCGTGGAGATTCCATTGACTTGGCCGCCACGTTCCTTGCCGTGCGTGTTGAGCAGTCTAGTTGTTTTTTCTAAGATGGCCACCACCACCTTATACGTGTGTATCTGTTCCTCTGTGTCCTGGTAACATCGGCACTGTGCAGCATATGCGAAGGAACGTTAATTAGATTGAGGCGGCCACCCACATCCTACAGGTAGTTATACAGATAAACATCCCACCTGCTGTACCCTATAAATAGCCAGCATCTCCCAAAGTGGTGGGCTCACTTGTGGCGCACTATTAGTCAGTAGAGAAGTGGCAACAGTGTGCATAGGACACCCATGCACATGCGCACAACATATTCTGCCCAAAACGCGTCCAGTGGACAGCCATCCCAAAGGAGAACAGTGCCGACGTCACCATGCGACCGCACCCGCGCTGCGCATGGGCCCTTGTTTCGGGGACATGAGCCGGACCCTCAAAAAGCGGCAAAGTACAGGGTTGAGCAATCTACAGAGTGTTTTTTAAGAAAGTACAGGCTTACAAACACACCACAATGTGCCATTGCACATGTATTTATGTTTTTAAACAATGTAGGCCTTTTTTCCGGGAGAAAGGTTTCCACAGCAACCCTACAAAAGGGCACACCCCAGAGCTGCTCTGCAATCTGTTTGCAGCTTTTCAGAACAGAGTAGCAGGCCACATAGGTTTGCTCTGTAAGTGATGGTGCACCAAATCTGTTGTGCTACAGAGCGTTTGCAGCTAATAGCCACCATGTCAGTCCGTCTGAGTATGCACAGAGAAAATTATGAACAGCCCTTGATGTGACCCACACCCGCAGGAGCGATAGTGCCCATTGTCCGAATCTCATGGGTAGCATGCTGAAAACTGGAGTATGCGCACATGCATTTACCCAAGGATGGCGAAGGCCATGTCCCAATGAAGCAGAAATATTCCTTCTTCCCTTTCCGGTTTCTTCTCTGCAGCACGCCGTCATTGTGTAATGTTAAAAGGTTGCACACTCTTCCACCAATGACATTGAAGAACTCTCCATGTAACAGCATCAGTTCTGTACAACAGTCCTCTGCATGCACCCCACGCCGAGAAATGTTGATGTGTAATTCTGCTGGCTCCACAGTCCCATTTCCATGGCCGCCATACTGAAAATCCCTGGATGTAGCTTTCATGCTGCATGCAGGCATGGGGGAATAAATTGTAGCCAGGGTAGTGGGAGTTTGTTGTAAGGGGCGGCTCTGAAAAGAGCCTTTTTTTTAGATGCTTCTAGAGAAACACCTTTTTTTGTTTTTTATTTGATTTTGCCTTTTCTTGTGTGGACATTGTTACAGTAAACTGTTCACTGCATCTTGTAGACGGGTAAACAAAACAGCATTACCAATGGGCGACAACAAAATGCCATTTGCTTGGAAAAATTCTTCATTTCCACAACTAATGAGGTCATTGTTGCAGAAGAACATCCCATCAGCAGACAAAAAAGTATACATGCTTCTGTTGATGAGACGCCTTCCTGCATCTGGCTCGGAACAACATCCAGGAGCATTCTCCCGTACTCTTTGGGTGTTGTGGATGAGAAAAGCACCTTTGCAGTGGGAAAAAGCCTCTTCACTACATTTAGCAACCTCTTCAGTCGACGGAACAAACCTAAACAAGACACGTAACCCATACGCATGCCGCCGTAGTGGATGACAATAACATCAACAGGAACTGAAGTGGCCAGGCTTCTACAAATTGCATGCATGTCAGTGAAACTGCGGTCATAGACAGTGCTCCACAATGCGTCCATTCCTTCCAAACCGAAATTTGCATCAAAGTGTCTTTCCAGGGCATACTTGTGCCCTGGAAAGATCTATCACAAAAGCATCACCAAAAGTCAACACAATGCGTTATGTCAGCCAGCCTCACTATGCACAGTAATATACAACAGTATGAACCACACCCACAGTACCTGATTGGATAATCCCCAAAGTCCCATGTCCATTGGCCAGCATGGTGAGAAGCGCAGATTGTGGCACTTGTGTTTCCCAAAGTACCGCGAGTGCTGCACCCCAGTAAAGCAGGACCAGTCCTTCTTCCCTTTCCACTACCTTTTGTCCACCACTACTTTATTGGGGATGGGTAAACAGGCACACACGATTCCCCAATGCCATCCAAGACGTTAGCATCTAACACTGTCAGTTCTGCACAACACTTC
The DNA here is from genome assembly GCF_040938575.1 of Ambystoma mexicanum. NCBI lineage: Eukaryota > Metazoa > Chordata > Amphibia > Caudata > Ambystomatidae > Ambystoma > Ambystoma mexicanum. The sequence continues at coordinate 1,289,309,374 of NC_090930.1, read as the reverse complement.
GTAGGCACTGTTACAAATTTTGCCTGCTAGTGTCCTGACATTGGAAAGAACGTCCAGTAGAAAGATCAGTAAAAGATTGCAAGATTTGTGCATCCACATGAGCACCCATCACCACAAAATGGAGGTATGATATTTTTTTTTCTGCAGCATGTTTATAACTGTGTTATAAGTGCATATGCGCACGGTATCTGCCACTGAGCGGTCATTACCTTCTTTAAAAGCATACTGTTTTTTTCCCATCCCCCACCATCAAGTGGCACTTCAGTGATATGTGCTTGCAACTTTTTTATTTACCCATATCATACATTGTAATATCAAAACAGGAACTCTCTGCTTTCCTTCAGGCAATGCTACAAAATGGTTTCCCCACTAGCCCACCTCCTACATAAATCGTAAAAATATGCCACCAAAAGCAGCATTGCATGTATCTTACCAACCAAAAGCAACTTTCCAAAAGATCACTGTCTGCACAGCTGTACTTCTGTCTAGGCTGCACTATTGCAACAGGCTCTTTTTTAAATCTGCATGCTTCTACTCTCTGCCCTCTGGAATGCATCCAGAAAAGGAGTCTGCGACTTGGGATGGTATTTCTCCTGCACTGAAATGTCTCCAATAGCTCCCAGTGACTAGGAATGAAGTGCAAAGACTGCATTATGCAGAAGGCATTCTGGGCTCTGGGACCTCAATACCTTCAACTCTGACTTCATATATATCTCTGTGCGCGAGCTCTTCCCTCATTCGCCTCCAACTCCCTCAGGGTCGGTCGCTTCTGCAAGAAACCAGTTGGTGGTAGATGTTTTTTTTCGGTTGGGACCTCCCTCCACAACAGCCTCCCTGCCTCCCTGAAACTTGAGGAGAACCATTTCCAGTTCCGGAAGCACCTCAAAGCCTTTCTCTTAGCTTCTGCTGTTTCTGTTCATCTTTCTGGCTGACTGCCTGGCGTAAACTGAATCTGCACTGGTTACCTGGCGACTCTGTGCTGTCGGGCCCATGTCTCCGCCTCTGCCAGGCAAATCCCTGCACTGCCTTTCTAGCAAACCCTGCACTTGTGGACCTTTGTCTGTATCTCTAACAGTTCCTCCACCACCTGATGTGTGCACTTATCCATGGACTTGGCCCAATCGACCCATATTTTTACTTCTTGTCATTTGTTCTTCTTCCCATGTACTGTACCTTTCCCTCCCTTCACCCATGCCCTTGGGTGATCTAAGTCACACCTGGCCTAGTAGGGTTGTTGTCTCTGTCGCCCCTTTGTTCCCCCTTCCTTGCCTCGTTGCGCTTTGCTAAACGTGTGTATAGGCGCATTACGAATGCCATAGCATACAATTGCACATTATATGATATCATACACACAATGCATTCATAACAGTAGGATGCCTGCCATTTACAGTGTACACTACAAAGTTTTTTTTTGTTTTCCGCAGTGCCCCACTTACTTCCCACTTTTCAAAAAATATAGCTCAAAAGCCACACTGCATGCATTTTACGAACTTCAAACAAGTACATACAGTTCATGCATACACCCAGGATGCCTGCTGCTCACCTTGCACGCTTCCACCATAGCCTTCTGCACTCTTTGTACAAAGAGACCTTCTGCCATAGTGTTTGCATACACAACAGAACCACAAACCTTATAGAGCAGTGTCTTTCACTCCACTGTTTCCTTTCAATGGCTCCATCCTGAAAATGGCTGGATGTGGCATGTGTAATCGTGAAAGTGCAGCATATTTCACTGAGTTTTCTGCTAGGGAGGGCTGAATGTAAAACAGAGGAGGGGTCTGGGTCTGTAGTATACAGAAAACATGTTTTTTAAAATGTATTTTTCCTGTTTTTGTTATGTACGTGCTTGCGTACAATTTTTTTAAAATCTCTTTCGATGAGTTTCTGTTTTCTTCTCCTCCTGACATTTCTACGGACTGAACGTCAGCGCTTCTCTTACATTTCTACAGGATTCTCTGCAACACTTTCTGCATTGTGGCAAACAAAACAGCATTGCCAATGGAGATTTAAAAAATGCAATTTTCTTGGAACCGAGGCAAATCTTGCTTATTAATGCTGTCATGGTCCATGCAGAACATCCCAGCACTGCACATAAAGTCACACATGCTTCTGTTTATGAAACACCTCCCGACCTCTGGCTGTGGACAAATTACACCGGCATGGTCTCATGCACCTCTGCTGGTATGAATGAGAACATCACCTTGACAGTGGTAAAACATCTGCATCACTGCTGTCATCAACTTCTTGAGGTGACGAAGCAAATGTGAGCACGACATTTACCCCAAATGTAGTGCTCCATAATGCATGACCAAAACATCCACTGTAATGACAGAGGCCACACATGTACAAAGGAGAACCATGGCACTGAAATCCCATTCATAGACTGTGCCCCAAAAAGCCTCCACTCCTTCCAACTGAAAGTCAGTATTAAAGCCTCTTTCTACAGTATACCTGTGCAGATCTTGCACAAAGGTATCACCCACGATCAGCAATCTGCATCTCTCCACCTCTGCCAACCTCACTGAATGGAGATTTGGGGAAATATATCACCGCCCCTTCCTGTGAACCACAACCTCGACACCTGATTGGATAATCCCACACAGTTCCATTTGCAAAGGCACCATGCCCAGAAGGGCAGAATATACCACATGCACCTTCCCTGCTACAGTGAGGGCCACACCCCAGTAAAGCAGAGGCACTCCTTCTTCCGTTTCCACTATTGTATTTGCAACACTCCCGCATGAGGTAGTACAAAATAGTCACACATGCATATAGCATTCACATCCAAGACCTCTGCATCGAACACTGACAGTTCTGTACAGCTCTGCAGACGTACCGTTACACACTCACAGTACAGGTCTTGTGTCATGTGAAAGCACATCCAGTTAACAGTTCTCCAAACCTATCCACGCTTTCAGCATCCACATTCACCCAGAGCAGAACCCAGCACCACAAACTGAAGGTAGCATTTTTTTTTCCTCTCAGCACTCCACCAACTACAAAGATACAATACTTCAAAGTGAAGTACAGTAGTTAGTAATCTGCGAAATGCACATTACCCAAGCCCATACACTATGCAGTTGAACCCTTTGCACTGGTACACACACAGTTTCTCACCACAGCACTCAGTAGACACACTGCAGAACTGTTCACTCCATAAGCTCCTGCCAAGCACAGAAAAATGGGCCATGTACTAACCATGAGCACACCCATGGAATCAACAATGCGTGCGCAACTCACAAACCACACATGAAATGCAGCAATCTGAAGAGTAGTTGCAAGCAACCCACATAGCTGTTCATGCAAGACCTCCAGCCATGCATCCAAGATGCTAGGGCCTCACAACACACAGCACACCCTAGTGCACCCCATGTTTTACTCACCATGTCATGTGTAATGCACTCTCCAGCTGCAATTGCACCTTGCAACTTTCACCTTGGCCACATCTTTGTATGCATGGCTCCATGACGTTGCATTGTCTGTGCTGAACAGTATATGAGTGGCTGTTTACATTGTCCATATTTCAGCTTTCTGATGCTGACTTCCTTTCATGGCGCAATATGTTAAAACACTTCCTCAAGCATGGGTCTTGTAAAAGGCATTCCATAACAAACGGAAATGCTAACATATGGCTCCCTAATGTGCAACATGTGCAATGACCTACACCATGTGCTACTGAATGCATATCACCTCACTTTGGTTGTTCCACCAAGTGTAAAATGTTCTCTGCACCCATTGTTCAAAGGTCACCATCCTCAGAGAGATGCAAAGTTAACTCTGCATGGCTGCCTTATGGTGTGCTGGCTATCATCAAGGGATAGGCTCTTGGCAGCATGGCTAGTGGCCTGCGGCTTTTGGCCATGTACCCAATAGTCTAGGCCTTACCCACACCCAGCACAACACAATGGCCTCATGAATGGGAACATTTGCCACGTACTACAATCCACAAACATAACATAGGATGGGTGGTGTAAAGGGCAACCCATACCAAATGCAAATGGTGACATGTGGCTCCCTAATATGCAAGTTGGTTCAATAATCTACACCCTATGGTACTGTACGCATATCAGGTTGCTTGTGCTGTTCTACCATGTCTACAATGTCTTCAGAACTATTTTTTTAACATCACCACCATCTGAGACATGCATAGTTAAAACTGATGTCTGTGTTATGGTGGTGTGGCTATGGTGCAGGCCTAAGCTCTTTAGTGCCTGGCCTACGGCCTATGGCCTTTTGCCATACACCCAACAGTGTAGGCCTTGGCCACACCCTGCACAACATAACAGAGTCATGCAGGTGAACAAGTGACCAGGTACATGCAGTTCACCCCCAGACACTTCTAAGCATCTAGTATTTCACCACTGCACCCACAGGACACACTAGAGGAGTTGTCACACCATCAGGTCCAGGCATGGACTAAACACTATACGATGTGCAAAAAATCCCCACAACCATGAAACCAACATTGTACGCAATGATTCCAAACCAAACACACCGAAGGCAACAATGTGAAACCTACTACTCCAGGGCACATACTTGTCAGTGCAAGGTGCCCACCCATTCATCGAAGGGGCTACGGGCGTAGCACACGCAACACACTGTACTGCACTGTACGTTTCAAGTTTCATGTGGTCTTCATTGTACTGCCCCTCTGCCATTGTTCTACCATCACTGACCGCTAGGGCCTCATCACACACAGCACCCCATTTTTTACTCCTCATTTCATGGTTATTGCACTCCCCATCTGCAATTGTGCCTGCAAACCTTCACCCTGGCCACATCTTTACATGCATGACTCCATGACGTTACGTTGCCTGTGCTGAACGGTATGTGAGTGGCTGTTTACATTGTCCATATTGCAACTTTCTGATGCTGATGACTTCCTTTAATGGCGAATTGTGTTAAAACACTTCCTCAAGGGTCTTATAAGGGCCTAACCATAGCAAACGCAAATGGTAACATGTGGCTCCCTTTTGTGCAACAGGGGCAATGATGTGCACCATATGCTAATGTACGCCTAGCAGCTCACTTCTGCTGTTCTACCAAGCGTACAATGTCCTCCGCAACCATTGTGTGAAACTCACCAACTTCAAATGCATGCAGAGTGATAACTGCATGGCTGCATTATGTTGTGGTGGCTGTGATGAAGGCCTAGGCTGTTGAGTGCATGGCCTATTGCCTACAGCCTTAGGGCATGCACCCAACAGTCTAGGCCTTGCCCACACCCACCACAACATAACAGAGCCTTGCAGGCGAACATGTAGGCATGTGCCAGAATTCACAAAGGCAACATAGGCACCAGCACTTCTACCCATCCGCTGCACCATAAAGCAGGGATTGAGCACACATGTTCCACTTACCGTAATGCAGAAACATATTGCAGTGTTTGGCACTGCTACCCACTTCCAACCACAAAGCATTGTAAGCATGCCAACCAAACAACACAATCTTCACAACATTGGTCCTGCTCCCAACACTCTAGTACGTGCATAGAAGCAATGCTGCATAGTGTACTGCAACACTTACTAATCTGCGCAATGCACACTGCTCAAGCACATATAAGAACCAGTTACACCGTAACCTCTTCCATATGTACACTATTCCATTAGTGCACCCAGTGGACACACTGCACGACTGGTCACTGCAGCATCTCCACCCATACTGTAGGAAGTTCTACCAATCACCAAACCCATTTAACCAACAATGTGTGCAGTGCAGCCAAACCACACACACAAATCAACAATGTGGCACATACTTCCAACCAGTGGACATACCTTTTCAACCGGTGGACATACTTTTCTGTGCAAGGGCTGCTGCCATCCATCGAAGGGGCTATGGACTTCCCACACACAGCTCAGCATAGTACTTGCTATGTTTAAATGTTCATGTCTTGTGGAATGCACTCCCCTTCTACAAATGTGCCTGCCACCACTCACCACAGAAAGACAGCACCACTGCAGTTGGCATGCCAAAACGAAGGCTGCCTACAATGACTACACAAGATTGTTGCCTGTTGAGGTAACCGCAAATTGGCATAGTAGCACGGATACCACTAGCACACCACCGTCTTCTTCTAATGAGATATATCACATGAAGCACTTCTCACTCCCCCACCCTTTCCATCCCTTCTTCCCACCAGATGCCGTAAACTATGTGTTTCAGGCCCTTTCACTGCCTCAATGTCTTCCAATACAACATGCCGCCTTTATGGAAAACCTTTAACACATATCAAATGTTGACCACACAGTGAACAGGGAAATGGGATGCCGGAGCGGAGCCAGATATGACTACTTTTAGTGGGCACACTGTTACGTACAAGAGGCCCATCCATGCACACAATGGCTTATGGTCTTGGCACACACAACACAACACTATCCTCCAATACACCATGACAGCGTTTCCCAAAAACTTTGACGCACAGCACGTTTCCCTCCAGCTGACCACCGGTCGTGTCCAATGTTCGCCGATATCACGGCGTACTGGAAGCCAATGAGACTATGGTCCATGGAGTGAACAGGGAAATGGGTCAGCGGAGCAGACCCAGATATCACACATTTTTTTAGATGTACATTTCAGTTCTTTGCAACAAAAGTAATGGTCAGATTTCCACCAAACAGCTTTCTGACCCAAGCCCCCTCTCCTGCCGCAAATTTGTTTAAAATCCGTCCAGCCGTTCGGCCGGTAGCTGTGCGCAAAGCTTTTGCCCATTCAGTCTATGGAAAAGAAAAAGAAATTTGGGAACCCCCCTATAACTTTGCTTCCGCCCCCCTGCTCGAAACCTCACCTAGCTTGGCGAAAGAATTCAGAGCGGGCCGTATACTTTTTTTGCAAAGTTTGGTGAGGATTCCTCCAGGGGGAGTGAAGTTATAAGCCGCCGAAAAAGTGGTCTTCCTATGGGTTTAGGAACTTAACCATAACTACACGCCCGCTACCGCAGGCTGTGTAATATATATATATATATATATATATATATATATAAAACATGTACCCCGTGCTGAGGGTTTGGTGGTCAGCTTTAAGATCATGCATGAAATGTGATACATTTGCCAGTCTCAGGTATTGCCTCCACTACAATGTCATTCAACAAATGCCTCTTTTCATAACATAAGTAGAAGTGCTCTTTTTACTCTATGTAAAACTGTTAAAAAACTAATATCAGAAACAAATTCAATGTTGTAGGAAATGTTTCGGTAGTAACATTCCTTTTTTTCAAAGAGCTGCTTTACTGATGTGACGAATTTCCATCTGGAAAAGTGTTGAAAGCCTTGGCTTTTTTGATTTGTTATTAATTAATAAACTGATGCAGGTAACTCCATAACTTGATTGCTCTGAGATTTTCAACCTTCTTTCTCTGCACATTCTGTGTTCTGTCCCCAGGGGTGGGAGTTGTGTAGTGTTTTTCTAGTTACTTATTATTGTAAACGGTGTGTTGCATTAAAGTATATACATTTTTATAGTACCTTGATTGTATATTCCTTTATTTTGGACTGATACACTTTGCTGTTTGTGTTTCTACATTAACACCACTCTTCAGAGCATAGGATTTCCTCTGCCCACATTACCACAAAAGGAGAAGGAGGTATATGTCTTATGTTTTCCTGTTTTACCTTAATGATTGTGTTGGTTCTGGGTCTGGTAGAATTGTGAGGGCTGGGTAGGGACATTAGCCTCTGCTCATCCTTGTACTCCTGCAGGACAGAAGTCAATCACAGCTGACTACTATCATATCGGTGCTCTTATCAAGGCCCCATACTCAACAGAAATCCATGTATTATCTTGCAAAACCTTACCTACTTGTCGTGCTATAATGTGTCCTTGCCTGTGTGCACATTTGGTGCCTTTGCTGCAAGTGTTGCTTTTCATGTTCCCTTTTTCATGAACATACCGAATTTGATGTAGTTGAAATGGTGGCTTGCAGATTAGAGTATACCACCTTCTCTTCAAGGGGTACTATAGAAGGAAGAATGATATAGACCCTCTGCCTTTGGTGTATGTTTCGGTTATGTTTTTGGTTATGGTGTGATTATTCTGGTTGCAAAAGTGACCTAGAGTTGTGGGTTGTGCTTGTAAGACAATCAGTGTCTTGGCAAAGATGAAAGAGTGAGCTATGTAGAGAAATAATGGGCCCCTATGCCCTCTATGTGTTGCGCATCATCAGCAGCTACAAGGAAAATACCAATGGAAAATACCAATGGATACTGTAAGGATATTTGGCGTGTTACAGCACAGAGTACAGCACTACTGCACAGGTAGCAATTTTTTTGATGCAGCACCACCACATGGGTGTGGTGCATTGCTATATGTGTTGCCAGAGTAACATGGACATATAAGTAAAGACAGGCTATTCAGTCAAAAACGATTTTTACATATAAGATGCAAATCTATTTTTACAGTTAAAAACACATGTGCACATTCAAAAATGCACACTATTTTTCACCTGAAATGCCTATGGTGCAAGAGACACATTTGAAAATTAATAACTAACCTTATTAATAACTAACCTGACTAATAAAACTGCATTTAACATAACCCACTAATAAAAATGTGTCTCCACTGCAGAATTAGGCCTACTCTGAAAGTGAACTTTTAAACGCACATTCATTTTTTTTTCTCTGCTGCTCTGTCCACATAACTACAGGAAGCAAAGAGCTCGAAGGAACAGGAAATCAGTTGGTTACACATTTTTACTGTAGAAATGAGCCATTGTTTAGTGAGGGAGGAGATGACATGATTGATTCTGATTGGAGCAGCGTCATAGCAAGTATCATGCTAGAGGCTATGATTAGAGTTTTGCTGGGGAAGCTTGAGGAGAGGGGGAGAACAATCGAGATCTGGCAGAGCTGGGAGAAGGACCTGTTTCCTGGCTGAAGCATTCCTGCTGCAAAAGCTGAGAATTCCAGGCAATAAGCCCGGTTTGAGAACGACAGACACTTATTTTCACTGGGGTTAATCTTCAAGGGAGCCAAATTCAGAAAGAGAATAGCCGGAGAAAACTCATGCTGAACAGATAAGGTAATTACAGAAGTGTGGGAGCTGTGCGAAAGTGTGCGAAACTGTTCAGTCAGTGTATTCGAGGGAGTCCCAGTCCCTTATCAGCATATGTAATGTTACCAATTGAATATATTCTCGCAGTTCTCTGTTCATTTTATCACAAATAATGTTGTACCATTTCATTTATTTTTGTAAAAAAGGGTTAAACTGTGTTTAAAGGAAATTTCTATAATACAAAAATATCTGAAAACAGATAGCTAGTGTGTATTATTTCTCTCTTTCATTTTGCATGGGAAAAGGTTTAAACGTGGGTAGATTTGATTTTTAAACAGTGCAATTGTCATTTTAAAACAGATGTGTGCATGATTATATTCATTATGGACAGTTGTGAGTGACTGTTTGTAGCATAGCTTGTTGGAGGTACATGAGCCAACGGGAAGAGAGACTCTCTGGACATAGTTCCATACCGTATATAAGGTAGTGGAAATTACCACAAAAATACCACAAGAGCCCATGGTGGCACACAACACTAACACTGAAAATGTGGTATCCCTAAAATGTAGGCCTGAGGTCTCTCTAGTGATCAAGAACAATCTAGATAAAAAACAAGGGATGTCGGATATTGGGGCCACAAATAAACCAACCACGCAAATTATCGCGCACATTATCTAAATAGGTCTGAATTCTGAAATAATGCAATGTATTATTGTTATGTGTGATCCAATATGAATACACAGAGTGATTATTGCTAAAGGTATGTTGGCGGTAAGAAAATACTGCAAAGCCCCAAATATCCACAAAATACCCAACATTACCATAGGCTCGCACAACAGCACATGATGGCTACCAACCGATAAGCACAACTATGCTCAGCGAACAGTGTTAACCGAACTGAAGCTGCCAACAGCACATCACAGCTCTCTTGTTCCTTTTTCCCACTGAGTCCTGCTAACTTACCCCCAACCCTCTTGCTTTACAAAGCCGCCAGAGTGCCAAGTAACCACACAAGTAGCGACAGTGCACGGTATAAGAACCTTTAACATAACCCAAAATAAAGGTGTTCATGAATCTTGCATCAGGACATTGTATTAAATACCTCAGGAGAACATTTATCTTTTTCTGCTCTTGGCTGAGGTCACTCACTATTCTATATGAGGTTCTCTTTTCACATGTCTGGATCCAGTCATTATCTAATAGATTCCTCATTATTAGGACACAGTTAAAAAAAGTGGCTTCCTCTTGCAGTTCATTTACTCAAAGATAGTATTACAGATATCCACACCGTTTTTCTGCCCCTCAACTTTAACTTCAGCAGATGCCTATATATTAGAGAGTACAAAGAATTATGATTCACCATTCTAAGATTCATTTACATTGTAAGCGTATTCCTTATTCTTAAACAAGAGAGCAAAGTAAGTCCCAACTCTTACCATAGACAGGAAATCGGTACACAATTGGGGAGATTAAGGACCTTCGTCTTATGAAAATGTCTTATTTAGAAAAGTCGTAGTCTTCTGCCAGGGTCGTTATCTCACAACCATAAAGGAAGGTGGGTACTGCCTTTCGATTATAGAAAGAGATCAGAGGTTGTTGCATAGTAAATCACCAGTACCTTTTGAAGATGTAGGACATTTGGGGCCTCAGCTGTATTGCTTTCTCCCGTGTGAAGAGTACCCGTGTTGCTTTAAGTGAAGATCTAGCGAGAATGAATCCTATATATGTCATTGTCAGGTTTCCCTTCCATCCAAAATTTGAATTTTGGGGGTCTGCTCTTAGATCCCCCAAAGCTTATGACAGTGGTTTTAGATGGGTTTAATTTCAAGCCATTCAATGCCATGTACTCTGTCATAGCTCTCAACTCACACGCTTTTGGCGGGTGTCATCACCTCACCCGCCAACCCCCTGCAGGCCCATTCATTCCAATGGGCTTCTCACCCGCCAAAAACAAAATCGGGTGATTTCACCCGCCTTTGCAACACAAATGGTTGAGAGCTATGACTCTGTACGTTTTGACAGTAGAGATTGGAAACCCAATTGGGTTCTGTCTAGTAACAGAATATCATTGGCATAGCTCAACCAAAAACACCCCTCACCATCGACTTTTGGCGTGATAAAGTATGTTGGTGGCAGGAAATCCTCCAAGTCTGACATGTAGAGGTTAAATAGGCAGGGGAACAATAGGCACCCCTGCCTAATACCTCAAGCAGTCGGATTCAGTTGTGCCACATTGCCTTGTGTGTCCAGCTGCACTTGCATGGCTGTATTTTGGTGAATATGGACAAGGATGTCTAAAAGATGTTCTAGAAATTTCCACCTACCAAGTTTATGCCACAGAATATTTCTGTCCACGAGATCAAAGGCCATGCTAAGATTAACCATTGCAACATAAAGGGCATCAGCTTCCTTTTGCCCTGCTTGCTTTATTAGGGTGCTTATAACTAGCCTGTTGGCATCAGTGCCAGTCCCCCTTCTGAAACTTGTCTGGAATTTGGACAGCATATTGGTCAATTCCATCCACCTCTCTATTTCCTACAGTATACAGATGGAGAAGATTTTACTCTCAGCGTCGAGTAGCGTGATAGGATGATAACTTTTTGGAATCGACCTGTCCCCTTTTTTTATAAATCAGGACTATATTGGACAAGTTCCATGAGCTTCAAAGTGTTTTAGTTTATAAGATGTTTACAAAGAGCAAAAAAAGCGTCAGTGCCCAGATACACCATCTGCCTTGAGTACTGTGTTACTCAGAGTATTAGGGCCTTTTGCTTGTGAGTTCAATGCCTGTTTAATTACATTATCAATGTTCTCTACAGATATGTTAACCTCCCAGCTGCCCTTAGTTTTCTCCTGCCATGTTCCCATACGTTTTATGTCATACAGGTTCCCAAAGTGTACTGACCATTCTGCTTCCAAGATGAGATTTATTAGTGCTCCCAAAGGGCAACTTTCCTTTTCATTTGCAATAGACCAGAATGTTGTGATATTTTTTGTCATGAGTATACATTTGTTCCACATGTTCTGAGCCTGGAGAAAACTGTTGGACTGCAGCTAATTTCTAATAGATTGGTGTAACTTCTTAATTTCCTTTAGTTTAAGGCTTAGCTCCAATTCAGCACAACTGATCTTTGTAATGTCAGCTCTTAGGCGTTATGTCATCTTTTGTATTTCTGCGTTATAGCTTGCTTTTTGTAGAGGACCCCTTTTGTCTATGTGCTTTTGCGCACTCAACTTTAACAACAATTCATTGACAAATGGCTGAAAATGCTCCACCGAAAAGAGTGTTAGCTGATATGTTAGAGCAGTGGAGCACCAAACAAACAATAGTTCAAAGTTCAACATTTCCAGAGATCTCCGTGTTATAGGAATGTGGTTCTTTATTGTGTTCAGGATAAGATTGGTACAGGTGGATTGTGTTACTGGTGTTATGGGCATTTTTATGACAGCTTTCACGATTGAGTTATCACTTGCACTGTGCTTGTTTACCTCGAAGCTCACACACAGAATGAAAACATTGGGTCTAAACAGAAGCTTAGTCTATCCAGGATCTGGAGGGATCCCTATGCCATATTGGCGAGGCCTGAGATGTCTACTTTCATCTGACCATTTAGAATTTGCAAGACAAGATCAAATTTCTCCATAGGGTACCATGTTCCCTATATTTCCCCATGTCCCCTGTGTCGTATCGGGTCCCCACTTCAAGGCATGTATCTCTAGGTAGGCAATTGGCATTCCAGTCCCCAGCCATGATTATACCAACCCCCGGGACCCTATGGACAGATGATTCTAGAATACCAGTAATTTCATTAATAAAGTTAATGAGTGGCGAGTGCGAGGGATGGCAATATAAGTTGATTATCAGGATCTGTGTCCTTCCAGCGTCTGTTTTGAAGGACAGTTCAACTGCAAGCACTCCTCTTATATTTATAGACAGAACCTCTCCTGTATAACCAGCTATGGTCCTGATCAAAGTCAGAAGGCAACCTGAGTGCCTTCCTCCCGGAGGTTTGTAACCTGCTGAGAAAATGTTTGGTATCCATCCCAGGCCAAAGCTTCCAGGACTAAAGTCTCTTGTAGTAAGATAATGTCATATTAGCTGAAGATACAGGTAATCAAAGCATCATAAAACCATTTGAGATAGCCTCTATGTTCCATGATGCAAGCAATAGTGCTGATTCTTGATTTGAGGGGTAGCCATGATTGGCACTCAGGTTGGCGCTACACTAGCCATTTAACTTGACACCCTGAATATGAATTTGGCTGAAAAAGTACTCAGGGAGCCAATTCCAATCTTCTGTGGCTTTTGGATGTGCTACCTGGTTATTTGTGAAGATGATTTTCTTGAAATGGTCACCTTGTTCCTTAAACATGCTCACGGCACTGTTCAAGACCACCTTTCTTCGCTTGCGATTGGTGTAGCTAGTTTTAAGATCCTTCACAGCTTGCACAGAGTTTAATTTATCATATTCACAAGCTCAGATCAAACCCCAACAGCCTGAGTGCTGTTCCTTCGAAAGCATGCAAAAAACAGCTCTGGAATAAAGCTCAATTACGACTACATTGTTACTTTTATCGTTGCAAAAGTCAACTAGCCGTATGTTGTTTGTGGATATAAACCTCAGCCTCAGAATCTTACAGAACAAGGCTAAAATGTTCAATCTGTTCAATGTTAATTCTTTGCCATATACCGGGTTCAACACGTATTCCAGAATAATAAATGGGAATGAGTCCTCCAAACGGTTGTTCACTTTGGGTACAAATAGTGCTCCAAATGAGTTTGCTCTTTCACCTCTATGTTGTGAGGGTTCCCCAGCCGATCCCGACCTAGGGTAATGATCAAGGCTTCATTCTCCTATCAATGGTAGGGGACTATAATCTTGCGTTGGAGGGGGTTGTATCACAGAAGGAATTTCCTCAGTATCTTTCCTCAGGCAGGTAAGGGAGGTTAGTTGATCCCAAACATACTGGGTTTGGGCACTTCTTCCACAAAGCATCTAGTTGGCAGTAGGTGCTGCCCTCCCTTCACTTATTTTGCTTATGCTCTATAGAGATTTGCCCGCAATTTTAGACAGTGTCGTTGGCTCATATTGAGGGATTCTCGGCAGTCCTGCTTGTGTCAAATTGGCTCTCTTTGCATGAAGTACCACTTTCCTGTCAATTTGTGTCCACTTGACAGTTCTTTGAAGTACTAGACACACAGTCCTTTAACCTCCTTTGGGCCGTATCCGTAGTCCCAGACAGACCGGGTGCAGCGGCCACGGTAGGCAGACCGGTCACGGAAGCACTGGCACCGTTAGCAATGGTGCTGGTGCTTCTGTGTCCCCACTCCCATGGAGTCCTATTGGACTCTATAGAATTGGGGACTTCAATTTTACCAGCACCTGACTTCCCAGACTCAGAATCTCCCGGTGGCACCAGGAAGTCAGGCGCCGGTAAAATGTTATGAATCCGGTGGCAACCCGCTGGTAGCACCGGCAGGGTTACCACTGACTTGTAATGAGTCAGCTCATCCAGATGTCTACCCTTAGTGTTCCTGGCAACAATGAAGTGACACACAATTGGTATTCCATAGGTGCTGAGTTTATTTTGCAAAATGTCCAGCATCAATCTCTATACCCTAAACTTTGCTAGATGATATATACATATAATTACAGCATAGTAGGGCTTTCTGGTAGTACTAGGAGAGCGGAGCAGAGTCCGTGCAATCACTGCATGCAGTTAAGAATTGTTTCATTGAATTGTAATGTTGTAATTATAATTATGTAATGTGTGTGTGTGAGTGAATGAGTGAATGCTGTGTGTGAATGAGTGAGTAAATGTTGTGTGAGTGTTTGTGCTGGGCTGGGGAGCTGATTTTCTTGGATGGTGGTTGTACGCAAGGGTGTGTGCGGCAACAATGGCATTTTTCACTGTTCATCACCATCAATCATAGACACCAAGAAAAAAAACATGCAGTTGATGAAACAATGATGATATGTGGTATTGCACGTGACTGCCATTTTGGTCTACCCATTTCTCACTGTGGCATGGCATTTTATTTTACTGCCCATCTATTATAAAGAAACCTTGATAAGTGGTTTATGAGCTTGACTGGCATTTTTGTGCCACCAGTTTAGCCAGTTCGTACTTTGGCATGACATTTTGTAGTGGGCAGCTTTTGTAGAGCAAGCATGTTAAGTGTTATTACCTGGTTAGACTGGAATTTTAGTGCAGCCAGTTTAGCTATGTCTGTGTCATGGCATATTTACTCAGCATCTATAATAAAGTAGGTATGATAAGTGTTATCACGTGGTGAGACTGGCATGTGGTGAAGCTAGTTTAGCCATTTCCTACTGTGGCATGACATTTTTTCCTGGGCATCTGTGATAAAGCAGGATGAATATTATTATTACGTGGCTAGAGTAGCGAGTGGAGGGCAATGAACTAGAGAATCACCTGAGCCAGACCTACAATTATGCGAATTTGGATAAGAATACCTCCTGCAGCATGTGCCTGCATGATGATCTGCACCCTGAGGATCCAAACAATAAGAGAAAATCAAAACCAATTACCCAGGGCAATAACGAGCATGGAAAATGTATGGTGAACAAGAGGTGTGGTTTGGTACATTTTCAAAGAACAGCCAGCATTTTTTTCGACCATAGGTCTTTTTCAAGGCTGTAGCAAAAGTACATCAGATGACAAATGTAACAAAATGACAATCACCAGAAAAGTGAGTCCCAAAAGGACATTAAATCCATGGTTAAGACAAAATAATAGAATGCAATGAAACATAATCCACAAGTGGATGCACTGTCACCACCCGTGTCATCCTAAACATGAGACTTCGACTTCCCAACCAGGGGCATCATACTGATTTGCAGAGTAGGATACAAAAGCTCCCAAAATGTGTCAGAAAATAAGCTCACTGCACTGTCAAATTCAGCAGCTGTTGCCGTAGTATTCATCATCAGAGATTGAATTCTTAACAAGACTTCATGACACATAAGATCTAACACTGGTTCGTTTTGATTGTCCCAGACAATAGATAGCTGCTCACTACTGTGTATTTTCTTTGCACCTAAAGATCATCCAAATTAAATTTCCCACAGAAAGCAATTAGAGGCGTGAGAATGGATTTGTGAAGCAGAATGCCAGGCATCCTATCAGTGATGCTGCCAACAAAACTGGTCCTTGCAATCACTACATCCCAAGCCTGCTGCCTCTCCCCCTCCTGCTGCCTTGCATATTGTACCTAGTCTCGAGAGGATAGCTCCGGGGGAACACGCTGGTCTTGGAACCAAGACTATGCGGAGCAACACAAGTTCAATCCCCGGGTCCACGCTTAGAAACCTCTGGGTAATAAGCATGTTATAAATAGCCCATTACAATTACAATTAAATGGGATGACACAAGAGCCCATATGTGCCTTTGAGATTTCTACCTCCCTTGTCCCAATTAGTGTGCCCATTGCATCCTCCAAGTGACAATGCCCTGCAGAATTTGCCTCCTTACTGCCACCATCTGATGTTGCCTGGCACTGTGTATGCTGTGAAGGTACTCTAACTGGCTTATAGGAGGAGGAGTATGGCACCTGCACTGCTCTGAAGTGCCTGCTGTCCCTCAACTGCCTGTTCATGTTTATGCTACTTGGCAGCTCAGTGACCACCTCCTCTGCCCTTGTCCCAACTTCCGACTTCAAAATCGACCAGGGACATAGGCACATCCAGACAGGGCGAGGTGGGACTGGTGCACAGGGGACCATGGTGGTAGTTGGCATGGAAGCCTGACTGGAGGACGACTGGGGCACAGCTGAGGAGGAGGAGGGAGCCATTGCAGTGGCCAGCCAAGAGAGAACACCAGAAAGTAGTTCTGCTGCCAATTGTGCCAAGTGGATGCCCGTCTGATTGTGATGTCATGCAAGCACATCACGAGATGTATGTACGACATCACAAAGCATTGGCAGCACAAAATCCCAGATGTCCACATCTGCTGGCATTGCTGCCTCGGTCTGGGTGAAGGCAACGTGGAAGTGGAAGGTTGTTACTGCTACAGCAGATGGCCCTGGGACGGTATCCTGTGATTTCAGTGCAAGTAATTACTTCAAAATAAATCACTTTGATGTAAAGACTTTTAAATGAATTCAAGGGGTTGTGGCATAAGGTGTAAAAAGGGGCTGGGGAGGGGCTTTGAGTAGGGGTAGTAATGAAGGGTAAAGGAGGGCATGGACGGGAGAACCCCCACATAAAAATAAAATAATTAAATAGAACATTTGAAGTCATTACTTCAAAATCATTTACTTTGAAGTAACTACCGGTGTTGAAATGACATGCAACCCCTGGGACAGGACTGCACACCCTCCTGTCTCCGGGTCAGGGGTGCAGCCTGAACACCCCTCATGGATCAACTTGGCTGGGCTGCAATTGCCTCTTCCTCCACCTCAACATCCATCAACCCAGATGACTCCAGAGAGGACTCCATCCATTTGGGCCTCTGTGTGTGTGTACGGCACCACCCTGTCCCACAACTGCTGAGGTGTCCCCACAAGAATCACCTCCTGGGACTCATCCTCATCACCCTTGCCCGATGGAACTGACGTTCTCCCAGCCACATCGCCCTCCAAAGAGCTGGTGTCAACTTGGCATGGCTGCCGTCTGTGACCTTCGTCTCTAGGCTTTGTCCCTGGTTTCCAGCTCCAAAGTACTGTTTTTAGCCTCTTCATCAGCTGCAGCAACTCAGGAAAAGAGAACAAAAAACATAGACGTCAGTTAACAGTGACAATGCATGTGTGACATAAACAGTAATAGTAGCGTGAAATCAGAATGGGTCAACAAGCAACTGCAACACACACATGCCCATGCCCTGCAATCAGTATGAATACACTCACAAAAGTGTAGGGACAATGATGAGTCACAATTATGAGGCACGCACATGTGAACCAAGCACATTGACGTGTGGCCATATACACATGGCAACAAATCATTACAAATCACAAAACCAATACTGCAGTGACCCTAGTGTAACCTGCAGGCAGGGCCATGGAAAGTACACCTAGGCAAATGTTTCCATAGCACCATAGCAAAGCTCACAATAACACTGTTTGTGCTTCCATTGACATTCAGGGTGGGAAAGAGTACAAGGAGGACTGCCATGAGGAGTCAGGCATGGGAGAGGGAAACTTGACAGCTATGGCCTAGCCAGTGGCACCCACATGTGGGGCCGCACTACTGGCTGTGTGGGGCTATGTCTTTGAAGCCCTAGAGGAGTGCCAACCCGACTGCCTTGCAGAGCCCCAGTAGTTCTTCCCTAGTTCTCCAATCAGAGCCTGTGTCCTGCCTGGGTATTCAACTGCTGGGCTTGCATAGCCTCTCCCACTGCTGCCAGGCCCGTTGCTACACACATGCTCTGATGTCCTTGTTTGAGCACACATGAGCCCCTCCAGAACCCACACCACACATCCATCCCACAGGGAGACACCCATCACAGACTATTATGTCTGCACACAGTGCGGTCCATGGAGCCTCACTGTAGACAAATGTGGGAGGTAGCTGGGCCAGCCTTGACTCAGGACATCTGCTAGGCCCGACCCAGTCACATGGCCCATTGGGCCTGGTTAATGGAACAGATGGCTTTGCGGTCATGAGCTTTGCCTGCCTCAAGACCACCATCCAGGGTCCGGGCTTTTAAGCTGCCAACACTGTGCTTGGGCTTGCTAGTGGCATAACACCATCAGCCGGTTGAGCTTGATCAGAAGAACTTGTGCCCCCTGAGCGATGCTGGGGAGTCAGCCACTCTAGGCCACATTACCCATGTCTGCTGACAGATGGGAATTTTGAACTGGGCCCTTCCCTGCTCATTCGCCATTACTGAGAGAATACTGGTTCTTTATTTTCCATCCACTAAGTAATATTCATTGAGCCAGCAGTTTGCAGCGTCTGATCTGAATTTGTAGTCAGTAAACAGACGCTCATGTGGCTGGCCTTGGAATGAACTGTGCACCCTTGTGCCTGTCTGTGGGACATGAGCATCAGAGAATGCCCCAACACTTCAGGTTGAGGCTCCAGGTCGGTCACATGGGTGCCAATGGTACAGCTGGAGGGAGAGTTTGGTCATAGGCACAACTTGTGCAAGAGGGGGGCAGTTGTTCACATGCCTCCACCACTGGCCTGGGAAGGGTGGGGTGCCAGCCTGCAGAATGGTCATTGTACTGGACTGTTGTGTAGGAGTGCAGAGGGCATAGCTCACATAGGGCTGCACCCGCTGCATGGTGGCCAGGTCCTGTGGCCAGTCCACCCCCCTTCTACACTGACTTGACCACTGGGGAACAGATGGGATGCTCGGCCTTTGTGCTGCTTGGAGGGGAGAGCCATCCATGTAAGGGGGAACTTCCGGGGGGGGCATGCTCTTGAGTCAACACCACCCAAAGATGGATGGAAGGTCATTGCCTTTTACAACGGCCGAGGCCAGCCAAGCAGTACAACCCTAGATGGACCAAGGGGGTCAAATGATGTACTGGACTGCAGGGAGGCAGATCAACAGGCTGAACTGCTGTAGAGGTGCAAGTTATCTGTGGTTCTATGGACAGCTACACACTCTGCTGGCCAAGAAAAGAAGTTGGCCTCTCTGAAGATGCACCCCTGCAGGCAAAGTTCTGCTGACACATTATGTGGAAAACGGCCCTTAGCCTTCTTGGGGATGTGCAGAGCCTGGGTGTGGAAGTGAGATCCAAGTGGGGTGCAGACAGGACCCATACACACTGTCTAGATTAAGCCAGAGGTGGGCAAACATGCTTACTTGAAATATGTGTACCTTGGGTGACAAAGAAGGAGATCTGGCCAAAAGTGTGCTACCACCTCATATACCAAAAAGGAGAACATTTTAGATCTGGACGACCACAGATAACCAGCCACCTGGACTTCAATTCATGCATATACTGAACAAATAGGCTGGGCATGGAGATCTGCCAATTGTTAGTTCAAAACATCATAATGGGCTAGGCAGGTCCATGCCCCTGGCCTCCTGGCAAAGAACACCCCCCCTCCACAGCATGACCCTGGGAGGCAATCCACAGAGGTTGGAGAGGCAGTAGGGCCCTTCGTAGGGTGGGCAACTGCTAACCACATGGGTGTATAGCTGATCCAGAGAGCCTCCCCGGGCAAGCAGAGTTTGCTGCTGGGTACACTATAGCTGTGAACTTACCCTGTTCCATGCAGGACCCCTAGAGCCAGTCCTAATTTGATTCTGCAAAGCACGGCCATGCCAGAAGGTGGAGATGTTTAGCAAGACCTGCTTGGGCACTTGTTCCTCCAATCACATCTAGCAACCTGCACCCCTGACAGTCTGACCTGAAAGCATGCAACACATACAGGCACCCATTGCTGAGGATCAAGCAGCAGTGCAATTGCTCCCAGCCCCAACAAATGCTGTGATGACATGGTATATGTGACCCCTCATGAATTTGGCTGACATATCACACAGCTGACAGTCTAATGCACCAACATGTCATTACCAGATATCCATACACATGTGTCAGTCTCAGCTGCTGAGTTGGATGAAGTAATCATCATTTGGAAAATGAGCAACCCTTAGAGGTGTTGAGCATGAATGTCCCTCACATGCACCCAAAATCTCAATCTGGCAAGAACTTGCTGTCAGCACTCACATTGCATGAACAGAAGTAGACTTTCTTGCCAAAAACTGACAGTAGACCTCTTTATGTGTGTCCGCTTCACAGATGTCTGCCATCACTTACACCCAGCATTGGTATGAGGCTGGATGCCAGTTAAGAATTGTGCAACACACATGCAATGTATAGAAGAGAGTATCTCAAATCTTGCATGCCCATGCAGAAGACACAAACACTGTTGAGTAGTACACCATGTGGGTACTCACCAGCAGTTTACACACATGCCTGCTGGTCAAGGATCTGGGCATGGATGGCTAGAACCTGGGCGTGAAGGGGTGAGACACAACGTTGGTCCACACAGAACACCTCCATGGTGGCACCTGCCTGGAGTGCCGCCTTCAAATGGCTCTGGAGCCTGAGGTCATCCTAGCGCTTCTTTGTGTGGTCCACAGTACGGACTGCTGCCCCAACCACGTTAATGGCATCTGTAATTGTGTCCCAGATCTTCTGATGTCCACATAGGCCAAGCTGCCTCAGTGGGTTCAGAAGGGCATCATAGTATGCCAAGACCAGCACACCCAGGATGCAAACTACATTGGCGCTGAAGTTGGCAGTCCTCTGTCTCACCTTGGGGGTGCTTGTCAATGGAGCGGACATGGCTCCCACTGAGGCAGGTGGTGTGCAATTGGGTCCTAACGTTAAGTGCTGTGGAGCTGTGGAAATGGAACAAAGAGGTGGAAGTCCCAAGATGGCAGTTGTGGTTGTCACAGAACCTGACAGATGTGCCTCAGGAGAACAAGCAATGGGGGACTAGAAGGCACTCCACTGCAGGGCTAGTGGGCAGCAAGCACTCACACACAAACAGGCAGCAGCAGATGGTGAGGTCAGGAGGCAATGCATGGCAAGAGCAGGCAAGAAATGGCACAAGGCAGGAGGAACTGGTGTCTACCATGGAATCCTGGTGGCATCAGCGTGAATATCAGAGGGAGGGGCGTAAGCATGTAATTTACATTTCATGCAGCACGCCAAAGCACTCAAAGCTGTGCAGGAGACATTTAAGGGGTGCAATGCATATTTCCTGTGTTCCGCAAGATCACGCAGACTGAGGGGGTCATTCCGAGTCGGGCGGTAAGGGTTAACGGTCACCGGTAACGAGACCGGTGCCGTTAAACCCTTACCGCCATATTCCGAGTTCCCTTTGCGGGTTGGAACTTAACGCCTGCTTTTTGCAGGCGTTAAAAAACCAACCCGCAAAGGGACCTTGGAGCTAATTACGGCACCGTAATTTACGGTGCCGTAATTAGCGCCTTCCCCATTCCCATTGAGCCCTATGGGGCAAAAAAGGGAATGGGGAAGGGCCCATGGTGAATGGGGAATTACCGACCCCGCCAACCTTGGAATGGGGCGGTAATTCCGCCATTCACCATGGCGGAGTCAGAAAGATAACGGCGTCAACCAAGGCGCTAATAGCGCCTTGGTTAACGCCAGGGTCGGAATGAGGCCCTGAGACTTAGAGGGTTGATCGCCTGCTCTGAGACTGAGAAATTGCGTATCGCACAGAGATAGGGGCGCAAAACGCTTTTATCAGAGCCAAATTTTGGGGGGAACCTTGTGGAGTCTATTCATTTGGTGGTGCATCACGCAGCCTATTTGTAGCTGCTGCATCACAGATCCTATTTTCCTGGGTGCTACATGGAGCCTATTATGTTGGTGGTGCATTGAGGAGCATATTTGTAGGTGCTGACTCACAGATCCTATTGTGTGTGGATTTGGAGGCCATATTAAAGGCTACCTTCTCCTGACTGAACCATGAGTTGGAAGGGGTCCACAGAGAAGGAGAAAACAAGGATGTAGACGAGGACAGGAGAAGGATTTTGGTGAGCCTACATGTGCTCCTGCACCATCAATGTCCACTAGGGGCAAGAGGGGCCAGCCTGCAGAGCGTAAAGAGGCTGCACCCCAGGAAGAGCTACAGGTGAGGGAGAAGCGGCCACCAAGGAAGAAGCGGTTCACTAATGAGGATTTGCAAATCCTCACGGATTATGTTGACAAACACCAGGTCAAACTGGCCCCTAAACTGACAGTACTATTTCTTATAGCCAGTGGCATAGGATGTAGCAGGAGGACACACACCTACTCAATGCCTGTGGCATAGAGATGCGCACTGAAGCACAGGTCTACAAGAGGATGGGGGATGTCACGCGATAGACCAAGGAGAGGAATGATGGCATTTGCCACAGGCAGAGGAGCTGACTCCATTTTAGGAGGTTGCCAACAGACACATCAGCAGTGCACAGTTGGTTGGTGTGGGAGGCATGGACACCTATGGAGCCACATCAAGTGAGTGCCATGTGTGCATGTCATGTGTGCTTCCATTTTATCGATGATATGCTGTCAAATGTTGTGGTATAGTTGGCTGGAGTCATCTTCACCCACCCATGAGCACTGCAATGCTACCCTGGTCACTTCCATCACATGTTCTGTACTTAGGGAGGTAGATGCAAGATGTCCGTGTGTGGTTTATATTAATCTCACTGCATACATTTACTATATACAGGATTTCACTGCTGCACCAATACACTGATGTATGGCAATAGCATACAAGACACATCTCATTGGACACATTCACATTGTCATGTATGTGGATAGTGCATTGTGAATACAAATCATGACTCACGTGGAATTACACCACAGTGTGGATGATGTCAGAGTCATCCATTCACTGGCCCTGTCGGCTTGTGGATATGGATGAAACACAATGTCAGTGCAAAGGAGCATGAGAACGAGTTCCAATTGCAGCGGCTGACCAATAGATGTATGTGTGATGTACATTCCATATTTGGAGTGCCAATGAACCAGTGGCCATGCAAGTAAGCACTGGTCATGTTCCTGTTGCAGTATCCTCACACATGGTTGAGATGTGTGGGAGCATGACCAACCATGTATCTGGACAAGGGTAATGTGGTGATGGGGGTTCGAGGGATCATGACAACACTTATGTCTGCATGCAGGATAGGTCAGCAAAAGTAGAGGTCAGACTTCCACATGCTGAAAGAAGACAAGGTCAAAGTAGAGTAGGGGCTTAGTCATGATGCACATACCTCCATTCATCCACTGGTGGGAATTGTACTCTCATTCATATCTATATGTATGTTCTCTTAATCCTCCAAACCATGGTATGTTGCATGGCCTAATATGGACTGACATGATTTCACAGGTCATCGAATGTCAGTCATCTGTGCCTTGCAGGTCACAGTGTGTGATGTATGTGAGGCTGGCCATATTGTGTCTGTATGCATTGTAATTCACAAATGCATGTTCTGCCAGACACTTATGCCTCTGTATATTGTTGTCCGTCTCTGTGCAGGTGATGACACAGCAAATGAGGAGGATGAGGAGGAGGAGGAGAATGAGGAGGAGGGGAAGAATGGAGGAAGAGGATCCACACCATCTACCAGTGCAGGTCAGGGTACTGTGCCCGGTGAAAATCCCCAGGTGCTGTAGTGCATCATCAACAGGGCTGCTTTACTCAGATGATGCTGCCAAATCCGATGTGTAGGGCATACCGAGGGACATGGAGGGCTCACCAATTAGATGTCTGGATGCCATGGAGCTCCAAGAGTTCCTTGAGGCCTCTGAGTCTGAGGAGGATAGCAAGGAAAACCTGGGCTGGCGAGTAGGAAGCCCTCTGTCAATGGTGAAATCAGTGTCTGCAAGATTGACTTCACCCATAATGGACCAAGCACAGTGGTGGCTGTTGTGGAATCGAGGGTTGCAGACTGCTAGCATATGACAGAGCACTCACTGGACATGCCTGGAGTCAGCATCCTTCTTGATAGACCCTAAACATGTGGTGGGAGTGTGCCTGACAAACCCTCTGATTGGGAGGTGGAGCTGCTGCATGCAAGTACCTGCAGGTTGAGGTCCTGCAGGAGATGACCACGGACATCCATCGCCTGGTTGAACATGTCATATCCTCAGATACTGAACACTGCCTATTGTGCCAGGAGGGGAGAGATGAAATACAGCAATGCAGGCAGGTCATGAGCGAGAATGCTATGGCTATTTGGACTACAGGGACCACCTGCAGCAGGTGATGGACACCTTGAGGGAAACTGCACATGGAGATGTCGTCCTCAATGGTCTCCCAACATCAAGACCCAGAATCCCAAAATATATGCCTGCAGGCAGAGATGTTTGCTTTGAGGGAATCCCTACATCAAGATGCAGTATCCCTGAGCAAATGCCTGCAGGCCGAGATGTTTGCATCACGAGAATCCCACCATCAAGACACAGAGATCGTGATTAAATCTGTGCCCGATGAAATGTTTGCCACCAATGATATCTACAGCCAAGTGATGGGTACCTTGAGACAATCTCTGGCCATGTAGTTGGAGATGTCAAGAGAGAACATGCATAATGATGTACATCACCAGGACCTAGTTACAATTGGGGCCCTTATGCATGCATCCATCTCACGAGTGGCCATCACCAATGAGGACCAGGCTTTGGCACTGCTTGGTCAGACTGCACATACGAGAATCCACAACAGGATGGCCGTCCCAGTTGAAGCCTGCAGGTGTGTCTCTTGCCCACACCACCTATTCTCCTAGTGCCTTGGTGTCCATGAGCCAGTGGAGGGGTTATTTATTTTGAGTTTTCATTATTTTACAGTTATGAACGCACCCCCCTCCAGAGTGGACTATTTTTTTTCTTTTTAAATGTTTGCCCTAGTTGAACATGGATTTTTTTTTCTCCATCCAGGGTGGTTTCTATTTGATTTTTGCCGTGTCCAAAATGGACATTCTTATTTTTTGTCCACATCCAGGGTGAACTATATTTGATTTGGATAATATCAATATCAACATCCAAGATGGTCTTTTTTATTTGTTTTGTCCTCATCCATGGTGGACTCTATTTGATTTGTTCCCCCATCCAAGACAGACTTTTTTAATTATTTGTCCTCATCCAGGGTGAATTCTATTTGATTTGTTCCCCCATCCAAGATGGACTATTTTTTCTTATTTGATTTTTCCCTCATGTCAGGGCCATTGCCCTTTCAAGGGTATTTTGGGTTGGAAGACTGGACATGCAATCATGTGCACTGTAGTGAACTGACGTGGTGCTTTAGATTGCTACAGGCTCCCGCATGCATGTGCATATCCCATCCTACATTGATTCTCATGCTTGCAGTCTGTGTGACTGACTCCTTTAGCTGCCCATACCAATGTCTTATGCTATACAGGTATCTTGCATCATCCAGTGCCTGCACTACCTAAGTGGATCACTCACCACCCTATTTCCATCCTAGTCCCCATTCCCTCTGCTGGACACTGGTCCTCCTTGCACCAATGCAGAGGCCCAGTGTTAGGTTGAGATGTGGAGGGATTCAGAGTACCACAGCTGTGAGTTTGTGTTTGTTCTTGGCTGGTGAAATGTACACCACAATAGTGGCATGCTGTAGCACACCTAGCATTTCGCATGGATGATGTGATGTGGTGATGTTTGGGTGCTGGTCACTGAAGATGTGATTTAGCCTACATGTCTGTGTGTGTGCATTTCTCCTTGATCAGCCATGCGTTTGCTTTGGGTTTCTGATTGCACATCTACAACTTACTGCTTGGAGACAGTCTCCTTGGATGTTCCTGTGCATCTGCTTCTGGTGGGAGGTGATGTAGTAGCTCAATTTCATGTGCAGTATTACATTTACACTCCTGTGATGTCAGCCATGCTTGACGTTTCCTGCATTGTGTCATGTTCAGTTGCCACTCCATGATCATGGGTGTACTGGCCTATTGGGTACTGTGGTGAGCTCATGGTACGCCTCTCCACCTTGGGCCTCGTTTGTGTGGTGTTTCGGCATTTTCTCATGGGGATCCGATTGGCCATGTAATTGAGGTGTGATATGGGGTCACATTTGATATCATCCCATGGCCTCTTTTGGTTCAAAGTCCACCCTGTCCATTTTGCATGGGCATGTAAAACACCTGACTGTCTCATTCCACATAGGTGGATGATCCAGTTTACTTGGATGAATGTGGGTGATGTTTGTAGTGAGGAGTGCATTGCTGGTGAAGAGCAGGTGTTGTTTGTCGTTATGTCCTGTTCATGTGTCATGTGTCATGTGGCTGAGTGTTCTCGTTAATTTGGTCAAGGAATGTTGAGGGACAGGGGTGTGTTACTTTACCTTTTTATTCAGGCTAGTATATCCTGTCATTGGCTAGTTCCTGGAGCCCACCTTCATGATTGGATGGGTGACATGTTGAGGTCATTGGAGATATGCATGTGGAAAGGGTGGTTCGGCAGCTGTTGATTTCCCCCATTTCAGGAGCATGCACATATGTTACGCTCACCTGGTCTCTGCAGAGGCATTGGGGCATGGTTGCAGCCCTCCCGGGGGTGAGGTCGCTCGGGTCCAACTTTGCGCTTATGTGGTGAATGGTGGTAATAGGTGATGCTGCTCGGGACTGCCTGTGCGTGGAGAATAGGTGGCGTGAGTATGCCAGTTTATGCACCTGATTCCCTTCCAGACCCCTTCTCCCAAACTGTGGTACCAGTGGCATGTGCTGTCCCTGGAAAGCTCACCTTTTGATTAGTTTTGGTAAGCACTCCGTCCTGCTGCTTCTGGCAGGTGCGCTTGTACGATCTGGACGGAGTTCCTTCACTGGTCCCTTGCACGTGGTAGTCCAGTCCTCCAGCACCTAAGCCACTATACTTCAGGTAACTGTTCCTGTTTGCCTTTGTCTTTCCTCATCTGTTTTTGTTGTATTGTAAAGTTTGTTGTCTTGTATTGCTGTCCGTTCCACTTTTGAGGTTTGCTCTTTTGCTTTCTTCTCTTGCAGGTGATGTTGCCGGCCTGGCAGAAGCTGTGGAGCTCGAGGCGGCAGCCGGAGAGAATGAGGAACGAATCTGCAGTGGTACAATAGCTGGTAAATTGTTAACTAGGGGGCACGCAGGGTTCAAATGTGGCGCAGCCCTAGGACGGATGTTCTAACCTTGTCTTTCTTCTTCTTCACAGGAGTGTGGTGCTGCGCCATCGGGATCAAGATCACTGGATGTCAGGAGATGAGTCTGCAGATGAAGCGATGAAGCACCGGTTTCCTGGAGGTGAGTATGCAGGAGAACGCCTGGTTTCAAAGGTAAGTAACCTGGTCCAAGCGGCGGTGAGCGTCACGTTGCATGCGAGTGCACAGTATCGCGAAGCACCGGCCTAAAGGATGGAGCAGCTTATATAGCTGAGCTTCTGAAGCCACGCCGACCAGGTTCAGCCTGCCTGCCACACCTTGCCACACCCGCTGAGCCACCACATGAGGATGTTCTCTGGAATAAAGGCTATCAACTTCCTGGAAAGTTCTTGTAAAATAAAAGCACTCCTGCACTGAAATAAAGTAAAAGCACTCCTGCATTGAAATAAAGTGTTCCTGCTCACATCTATATATGAGCCTGGCACCAAAGGCGCAAGGACTGAGTCCAGCCAGGGCCCCTGTGTTTATGGATCCAAAAGGGACATAGGTGAATCAAGTGACCCATTTCCCCCCCTTCACTAGATGGTGTGTTTTTTGTGTTCTGGGGCCTGTAGCCATGACAGCACTCCTCTTCAAGGCCCCTCTCATGGGTGGTTTCCCCCGCTGGCCCTTGTTTAGTGGGGTTATTGCGGTGGAACTGCCTGATTAATCGTGGAGCGTGCACATGCTCACTGGGTTCCCAGATCCGATCTTGGGTTCCATAACCTTTCCAGTCTATAAGGTAGTATAACTTGGACCGGGCCATTTTAGAGTCTTGGATCCTTTTAACTTTGTATTCTTGTTCTCCTTCAACTATTTTGGGTTCCGGCGAAGTATCGATCCTCGTACCTGATCTCAATGGTTTTAGGAGGGAGACATGAAACACTGGGTGGATCCGCATGTGGGCTGGTAATTCTAATTTCATGGCTGCAGGGTTGATCACAGCCTTGATAGTGTAGGGTCTCATATATCTGGGATGCAATGCCCGTGGTCCTTTCAGGGGGATGTTTTTGATCGCTAACCAAACCTTGTCTCCGACTTGGTAGTTGGGAGCTTCTCTTCGGTGTCGATCCGCAAACTGCTTCTGTTTCTCTTTGGCTCTGGCAAGATGCTCTGCTGCTTCCTTAAAAGCCTGGGTGATGGTTTTGTGTAAGGTCATTACAGCGGGCATTTCTAATGATACAGGTGGGTCAAAATCAGATGTCTGTGGATGTCGACCGTACACTGTGTAGCATGGGCTTTGTCCCATACTGGTGTGAATGGAGTTGTTATATGCGTATTCTGCTAATCAAAGTATGTCCTTCCAGGTATCCTTGGTTTGTTGTAGCATACACCTTATGTATTACTCAAAGGTCTGGTTAGTCCGTTCGGTCTGGCCGTCGGTTTGGGGGTGATGGCTTGTAGATAACTGGAAGTCGATTTTGGCAATTTTACAACACCTTTCCAGAATGCAGAGACAAACTGAGTTCCTCGGTCTGATATCAATATTGATGGGAACCTGTGTAGCCGGACGATCTGTTCCAAAAACACGGTAGCCAGAGTAGAAGCAGTTGGGAGACCTTTCAGTGGAATAAAGTGGCCCATTTTGGAAAACAGATCTACGACGACTAAGATGGTTTTGTATTCGTTACAGGAGGGACGGTCTGTAATAAAATCCATTGATCGCATATGCCAAGGTGCTGGGAGTACTTCTAAAGGATGTAGCAGACCTGTGGGACTTTGTTTTTGGGACTTGTGTTGTGCAAAGGTGCCACAGTTTGCGATGAACTGGACAATGTCCTTTCGCCAAGTTGGCCACCAGTATTTTTTCTTTATTTTAGCTTTGGTTTTTGCTATTCCCATATGCACTTCTACTAATCAATCATGATAGTTTGCGATAATTTGGTTCTGTAATTTCTTATCCGGGATGTACAATCATCCTTGGTAGTATGGTAGGTTGTCCACAATCGTATGCCGGTCTCCCTTGCCTAGCCATTCCTGTTGCGCTGGTGGACTCATCAAGTGCTGCAGGTCAGATTTTAAGTTGTATAGAGTGGTGGTTGTGGCAATCATATCTTGGATTCATCCTTCAGGGATGACTGCCACGGGGTCTGGTGTAGTGAATGCCTCTTCTCCCTCACTCATGCGAGACAGGGTGTCCGCTTTTCCATTACCTGCTCTGGGTCTATAGGTGATGACGAAGTCATATTCCGCAAAGAAGAGAGCCCAGCAGAGTTGGCTTGATGATTGCGCTTTAGCGGTCTTCAGATATTGTAGATTGTGATGATCCGTGACGACGGTGACTGTATGTCTAGCTCCAAGAAGATAATGTCTCCAGGCTTTGAATGCTGCCTTAATTGCTAGCAGTTCTTTATCATTGATTGCATAATTCAATTCAGGAGCTGAAAACTTGCAAGGGTAGAATGCCACGGGATGCAAATGACCTGTTTCGGGGTCTCGTTGTGACAGGACTGCTCCCATTGCTATGTGGAAGCATCAGTTTCGACCATGTATGGTAGTTCTGGTCGAGGATGTCGTAGAATTGGTGCTGTGGTAAATGCTTGTTTTAGCTCCTGGAAGGCTTTCTCTGCATCTGCCAACCAATTAACTTGTTTATTTTTCCGTAGTAAAGAGGTGATTGGGTGGACGATCTGGGAGAACCCGGGAATGAACTGGCGATAAAAGTTGGCGAACCCGAGTACACTCTGTACTCCCTTTATGGAAGTCGGCGAGGGCCAGTTAAGGATAGCATCTACCTTGCCCATGTCCATGCGTACGCCCTGTGGTGTGAGAATAAATCCAAGGAATTCTACCTCTGTCACATGAAAGAAGCATTTCTCCAATTTGGCATATAGCCGGTGTTGCGGCAGTTTCTCCAAAACTGCCCAGACATGGTTGACGTGGTCCTCCTTGGTGGTCGAATAGATAAGAATGCCATCAATATAGATAAGAGCGCAGACGTCCAACAGTTCGCGGAGCACGTCATTCATGAATAATTGGAACGCCGCCGGGGCATTACATAGTCCAAAGGGCATAACCTGATATTCATAAAGGCCATATTTCGTGTGAAAGGCCATCTTCCATTCGTCTCCTTTTTGACTCTTATTAGATAGTGGGCCCCTCGTAAGTCTAGTTTTGTAAATATCTGAGCGTTTTTCACTTGATCCAAGAGTTCGGGGATAAGCGGTAACCGGTATCGTTTTTTTATTGTGATCTGGCTAAGTGCTCTGTAGTCAATGCAAGTTCTCAGGTCTCGCTCCTTTTTAGGCACAAAAAAGAGGGGTGAGGATGCAGGGGACTTGGACGGATGAATGAAGCCATTCGCCAGATACTGATCGAGGTAGGTTTTTAGATGCTGGTTTTCCTGTTCTGTTAGGACGTAATTCCAGCTGCAGGGAACTTGAGCTCCAGGTACCAGATCAATTTGGCAGTCCTATGGTCTGTGCGGCGGTAGGGTGTTTGCTTGCTCTTTTTGAAAGACATCTTGGTAATCCAGGTCTTCAGATGGTACTAAACTGGTGAGGCCCAGTATGGTTTCTTTCTTCGACAAACCTGGGTTGGTAAGACCTTTTAATGAGAAACCCTTGCTATAACAGGTGTCGGCACAGTCTTGGGGAAAGGTCAGAACTTGTTTACGCCAGTCAATCCTGGGATTCTGGGTCTCCAGCCAGTGCATTTCCAATATCATCTGGAACTGAGGAGTGCCGATGAG
This sequence comes from Ambystoma mexicanum, assembly GCF_040938575.1. NCBI lineage: Eukaryota > Metazoa > Chordata > Amphibia > Caudata > Ambystomatidae > Ambystoma > Ambystoma mexicanum. Next base: position 1,289,278,086 of record NC_090930.1, on the reverse strand, counting down.
ATCGAAGGTGATGTCCTCTTGGTGACCGTCCTGACACAGAAGCGTGACCTTCTCGGTGTAATGCGTCACTGGCCCGGATGATAGCTGAGATCCATCAACTGCTGTGACGTTTTCCGAAACCTGATTCTGTCGGAGAAGAAGGCCTATCTGGGTAGCCAGATCTTGGTCCATGTAATTTCCCACAGCCCCACTGTCAATGTATGCCTCCAAGGCATGTATTTTCAATGGTTGCTTGTGGTTTACCAGGAGCACAGGGATGACTAGTTGTGAGGTCTGTATAGGTTCCTTTTCACCGCTCGACAAGTGGACCCCTACGCTTGCCAGGCGTTGGAGTTTCCCGAATCCTGTTCTTCTTATTCAACCTTGTCAATTGCGCCAACTGCTTTCCTGGGTATTTTCACCAGCATTCTCGGAGATAGTGAACTGCCTTACCACAGTACAAACAAAGCTGCTGCTGTCTCCTTTTCTCCCTTTCTGCCTTGGTGAGTAAGCTCTGCATGCCTCCGATTTGCATTGGCTCGGACTGATCGTGTGATTTGGTTTGATTCCCACAGAGTCGCATGTAGACCGACTGCCCCTCGGCCTTGGCCCAATCCATCTTCCAATCCTGCAATCTGTGATCGAGCTGCACTGTCAGGTCGAAGTATTCTGAACATCATTCTGGGGGATTTACTACTTGGGCTAATATGTCCTTAAATTCCCCTCGCAACTTCAGCAGAAGAGCTTAGTTCTTTTCTCCTCTGGCCAGTTAATTTGTGCTATCAGACGATTGAAGGAAGTGATATATGTTAGTAGGTCTTGATTGCCCTGCCATAGTGATGACAGTTCATTTTCAAGAGCCTGCCCTTGAATATGCCATGCAAATAGTTTCTCGATTTGACGCTGGAAACCTCCGAAGTCTCAAAGCAAAGGATCATCCTAGTTTACCAAGGGTATTGACCAGTCCGCTGAACTACCTCCCAAATATGAGAGTACAAATGCCACTCTCACTTGATCGTTGGGGAATGCACTAGGTCTGCACAAGAAATGTAGGCGACATTGATTCATAAATATGGCATACTTATTCAGATCGCCTGTAAAGCGTTCTGGTGGGGCCAGGAGAACCCCCCCTAGAAGAACCACCTATACTGGCGTGGGCTGTGGAGGCGCGGCAGGAGGGGCATACCCCGGCAGTGGGACCTAGCCTGCCTGTGCCTGGAGCATTTGCCTTGCTAGTTCATCTGTCTGCTCCTGGATCACAATTAGATCCCTCCTTAGGGCATTGGTTTCCTATCTTGAGGCATGAACTTCAGTCCATAACTCTCCCAGTAATCAGGTCAAATGGTACGTTTCAGAAGTTTCCATAACGCTCAGGCAGAGATTCGATGTGGCTTCGCATTCTGTTATGCTCACCTGGTCTCTGTGGAAGCGTTGGGGCACGTTTGCAGCCCTCCCGCGGGTGAGGTCGCTTGGGTCCGACTTCGCCCTCTGCGCTTATGTGGTTACTGGTGGTAATAGGTGATGCTTCTCAGGACTGCTCCTTCGTAGAGAATAGGGGGCATGAGTATGCCAGCTAGTGTGCCTTATTCCCTTCCAGACCCCTTCTCCCAAACTGTGGTACCCGTGAAGTGTGTTGTCCCTGGAAATCTCACCTGTTGATTAGTTTTGGCGAACACTCCATCCTGCTGCTTCTGGTAGGGGCACTTGTATGATCTAGACCGAGTTCCTTCACTGGTCCCTTGCATGTGGTAGTCCAGTCCTGCTGCAACTAAGCCACTATACTTCAGGTAAGTGTTCCTGTTTGCCTTTGTCTTTCCTTGTCTGTTTTTGTTGTATTGTAAAGTGTGTTGTCTTGTATTGCTGTCGGTTGCAATTTTGATATTTGCTCTTTTGCTTTCTTCCCTTGCAGGTGATGTTCCCGGCCCGGCAGAAGCTGCGGAGCTCGAGTTGGAAGCCAGCGGGAATGAGGAACGAAACTGCAGTGGTACAGTAGCTGGTAAGTTGGTAACTAGTGGGCGCGTGGGGTTCAAATGCAGTGCGGCCCCAGGACGGATGTTCTAACCTTGTCTTTCTTCTTCTTCACAGGGTACGAGTTCATGGATGCGGAGTGCGGTGCTGTGGCGTCGGGATCAAGATCACTGGATGTCAGGAGATGAGTCTGCAGATGAAGCAATGAAGCACCATTTTCCTGGACGTGAGTATGCAGGAGAACACCTGGTTTCAAAGGTAAGTAAACAGGTCCAAGTGGCGGTGAGCATCACGTTGCACGCGAGTGCATAGTAACGGGAAGCACCGGCCTTAAGTATGGAGCAGCTTATATAGCTGAGCTTCTGAAGCCACGCCTACCAGGTTCAGCCTGCCTGCCACACTCTGCCACACCCGATGAGTCAGCACATGAAGACCAGGATTAGGGAGCACACCCAATGAGTCTGCACATGAGGATGTTCTCTGGAATAAAGGCTTTCAGCTCCTGGAAGGTTCTTGTAAAATAAAAGCACTCCTGCACTGAAATAAAGTAAAAGCACTCCTGCACTGAAATAAAGTGTTCCTGCTCACATCTCTATATGAGCCTGGCACCAAAGGCACCTAGACTGAGTCCAGCCAGGGCCCCTGTGTTTATGGGTCCCAAAGGGACATAAGTGAATCAAGTGACCCATTTCCTCCCCTTCACTAGTGTGGTTTGTGTGTTCTGGGGCCTGTGGCCATGACAACATGGCTATGATGTTTGAAGGGGAGGGTGTTCAGCAGCAATCAGCAATAATGTGGAGGGAGGCATCATGAATAGGGCTCATGAAACCTCCTTGCCTGCTCGTAAAGGCATGCAGTGTGGAATGAAACAAGGACTGGCTCGAGGAGACCTGTACGGAACCTGTGTACTTGATAGCTTTGGTCTACCCAGAAGCACACTCAGGTCCCCAGCCAAACAAAGCTCAAATGTGTTTATCTGTTACCAACCCTGACAAGGGCCTCGCAGCCTCCACCCCCTAACTGCCCAGGCATTGCCCTCCGGGACCACGCAGCGTGGGAGGAGGCACCCTTCAAATCTGGGACCATTGGAATGAATTGCACTTTCAGATTCCACTCTCCAGGCTTGGACATCTGGTAGTGGGCCATATGAATGGATGGAAGGACCAGATGGCTGGCCTGCTCTGGAATTCCAGAGGGGTGCCATTTAGTTTATTTACTCCATTTGGGTCTGTAATGAGGTTAGGCACTTTTGCCAAGACCTCCCCTTCTGTCACCCAGGGTACACAGACAACAGGAAAGCTTAGTCACCTTCCCCCAGAGTGCTGTAGACAGTGTGTATGGATTCTGTCTGTGTTTCAGCCAGTCCAGTGCCACACCCTACCTAAAGTCCCAGCACAGCCTGGCCGGCAGAGGGTCCCCTGGCAGGCAACAGCAGTAGGGAAAATGAAAAGCCTCTGGTACTTTTCCATACATTCTGAACTTTCTTCTGGCCAGCGGGGTACCTGTCCGAAAGCAGAACCTCAACTGACCTGCATGCAGATGGCAGGGCAGCCTGCCTGTGTGCCTCTCTGTACTCCACAGGATTTATTTGGGGCACTTGAAGCATCTAGGGTTGAACAGCTTGTCTTGCCTCAGCTGCTGTTTCAAGCAATTGGCTTCCACCTTCCTTGGGACCGTGTCAAGAGTATGCCCCCTTGGGGAGGGCCTCCTTATGTGGGTGGCTACCCACTCCAGTCAGAGCAATGGCCAAGAAGTCTGCCGGCTCACGAGTGGTGAGATCAGGGTGGATGGGGTCAGGTGCTGTTAGCCCAAGTGCAGGCCCTTTAAGCCATGCTGTTGCCTCATATCCACTAATCATTTTTTATAGCAGTACAGAATGATCATTCCATGGGGTGCCAACCCCCCAGTCACCACACAGGTAGTGAAGCATTTAGAAATTCCTGCCACTTTAAGTTGTGCCTGGGCCCATCCTCTCCCCTTCCACCCTCCCCCAGAGCAGGTTGGGATGCCCATGCCCGTATGGTTGACCTGTATGTCCCACTCAAGTGTTGGTGGGGAGCACTCTCTGTTGCTGGTGTCCCACAGATAGACTGAGGGCATGAAGGTTGACCCGAGGCATGCATAAGGCTTCCCCAATTGCCACCCTCTAGCAGGTGCAGCTACCGGGTTGATCCTGCCAGTGGCATATGTGTGTCTCAAATATTGGGCCATATACACGTCAGTACGTGAGTACACACAGCCTGTACAGTGACGCTGCATAGGGCTTATTGAATTAGTGATGGTTTCTTTGATTGCTCCATCGGTTAGTTCTATAACTGTGGTAAATCTACAGCAAATACATACCCACAAACGCTTACCTCGCAGGAAGAATTAATTTAGCAGACAAAGACCAATCAGGATTTGCATGGCCGCTTTGGTGACTGTAGCTGAGCTTGGTCAGGTCGCACATCCCTGTGACAGCAATGATACATTCTGATGTCTGCTCTATCAGCTTCCAATGGTACTTCCTGTGCCTAGCTGGTAAACACATGTTAGGATAATCAGGATTCAATCCAGAGAAGGAGCCTGAGTAATGGCTACCACAACCAAGGAAGACAGAAGGTGTGAAAACTACCAATTCCCAATTTGGGGAGTTAGTGATGGAAATTAACGATACAGGACTTTTTCGAAGACCTAAAACAGCAATGTTTGCAAGGATTCATTGGAAGGCAAGTCTGATGCCAGCAGCTGCAGTTATTTCAGCTCTAATTGCATATGTTTAGGTTGATGCACTTTTAAAGTTTGTAGTTGGATCTTGTGATCGAGCTGGCAGCCCAGATCAAGGCACGCTAAGGCCTGTCCCACCCCCTGCATCTGTTGCTGCTGGTGTGTGTTTATGTTTTGTGTGATTGTGAGAAGGTTGGCTGCATATTGTCGAGGACGATGGGTGGGCTTCATTGGCTGAGTGCCTGGAACCCATTTGTTCTTAACCACAATGGTTTTGGTCGACTCCCAATTGGAGAAGCTAGATGGGACATGGGTCCATCTTGACATGCAGGCTGGACGGGGGCACAGCCTCCCCCAACCTTACATGTACCAGCATGTTCAGGCCAACATCTGGAAAAATGCAAGTTTTCTGTGACTCTTGTCGGTGGATCACTCAGCTTGTGTGTCAATCAAGAACGCAGCTAGCTTCAAGGATTAGCGTGATTTGCAAGACACATTGATCATCAACACTTTGAACTCACCTTGCAGGCCCAGATTCCTCCTGGGGCTATGCCTGTCTGAGCATCACTTGACTGTCAATCACTCCAAGTACCCTCCTTTGGTTGCAACTGTGTCTGGCACAGGGACCCCATTCCCTTCGTCCCCCTAAGGTCAGACACCAATCAGCACCATTGCTGGATCCATGGACATGCCACAGAGGCTTGTTGCCATCACCGCCTGCCTTCCCCATTTCCCATCTCATGGGGTTGCCAGAGCCAGGCACACAGCAGCACTTGGCAGTGGTGGTATAATCATACCAACACACATTCCCCTATCCTGGGGCAGCTAGCTGTGCCATGTGTGGCTGTCAGTTGTGTTCCACAGGGCAGACCTGGAGTACAGGCCTTGCAACAACGTCCGTCAGGCAACCTCTCTGCAGACATGCTTCAGTGCAGATCGGACAACGCACAATCAACCGCACTGGACTTGCCCTGCTGATGCATCCCACCAACAGCCCCGACCGTGAGCCAACAGCTTCAGCTTCAGCTCCCCGACTACAGTCTCAGATCAGATGTGGTGACCCACTGAATATAAACATCTCACGAAGCAGAGGTAACTAACAAACCAGGATTCTCTCAGTAACAGCCATTGAAGAGGTAAGAGCCCAGTTCTGAATCCACATCCATTGACGGGTGCAAGAAATATGTCACACAGAAGATCGACTCCCCAGCATCACTCAGGGTGCCCAAGTTCTTCTATTTGTGGCCCACTGTGTGGATGGTGTTAGGCTGGTAACTACTGCCAGCATGCCGGTATCGGGTCTCCTCTGAGTCATGTCCTTGGGAATGTAGCCCAAAGGAGGTAGGAGACTCCATCTAAGGCTAAGTATGGCCACAAGACCGATAACCAACAAGTACCATAAGAGAAAGTACTTTGGAGAGAGACTTCAAGAGGACATGAAACCATCAAGCGGCAAATGGGTGGGGATTCAACACAGTGGGCAGATTGGTCACCTGGAACAGTGAATCCTCCTCCAGGACCATCGCCCTGGCACATCTGGCCCCTGCAGGACACATTTCCTCTCTGGTTGTAAACTGAGACCAACTGAGACCAACTCCCAAGTCGGCTGGTAATGCACACGGGCAGGTAGCTCAACGCTCTGACAGAGAGTATTACAGACCCCTGGCTACAGTTTTACCATGTCCACAGGGCCAAGGGAGATTAACCACCAGCATACCCCCCTCCATCAACCAGCCTGGCACCACTTGAGGTCACTGGGGCAGAGACAGAAGGCGGTAACCCATGCTCCTGGTGCGACTGTCGATGGGGTGGACTGTCCTTAGTGTACCCTGACCACATTGTACTGCCAGGTTTGGAGGCCCACAAAGGGTGCCAGGGGCCTGTGGTGATGTTGGTTACCCACTCAACATGCCTTGAAACACAGACCAAGGAGTCTATCAAGTGCAAAATTCAGAGAGCCAAACAAAACCCTGTGGCACAATGAAGGTGTGGGCCAGTGCACGGCAGCTGAGGTAGAATCCTGCTGTGCCATGCACACCATTCTTGCCTCTTGACCCGCTCTGTTGGGGAGGTTGAACATGTGTGATAGGACCTGGAAGATGGTGTACTATGCCTGGGCAGGGCAAAGTCAGAAGGAACTCTGGTGGAGGTCCGTAACAGTCTTGTCATGCATATCAGTGGTCTGACCTGGGTAGAGGGCCAGATGAGTAATCAAACCATCTAGTGGCTGGCTCCCTCTGACGATTCCCTCAGGATATTGGGTGCTCAGATACACCAGTTTAAATTTGGTGAGGCAAATGATTAGATGTCTTGGCGCCAAAATGGTCTTAACCTGTTCTCAGACTTTATATGGGTGAGGAGCCCAGCTTGCTGACATGAAGCCTGACAATGAATTCCAATGCCCAGTGAGGCACTTTTGGTATGCAGAACTGGTGTGGCAGGATGAACCAAATGCCAGGTTAAGGTGCACAGTACTTCTGCTCATCAGGCCCCAGAAAATGTGTTGGTTGATACAGATAGCAGAACGGTGGCTTTCAATGCAAAGGAATGTGTGACAACTTACCTGCCGAATCAACTTGCCCTTAAAATATATGGCACTGGAGTGTTGGGGCCCTATTTGGTCATTGCCAGAGCTGAGAGATGCGATGAGTAGGACGGCTGCTGCAGTGTCACAGTGGGCCGGGGCGAGTGCCAAGTTGGAACCGCAGCTGGTGCAAATCTTGGTTGTAGTAGCACATTTTCAAATGAGATCTTTAAAGGCTGTAGTGGCGGAGGGTACCATGAGTATAGATGTTGAACTTGGGTCATTCATGCCTAAGAGATGTGGTGAGCACCTTTCAGAAGGGACAGGCAATGGCCCTTAGGAAGTCGGGTTCAGATCTCCGAACCCAGTGTGGCATAGACAGTCCGCCTCTAAGCATAAATTGCAGTGAAGTAAATGTTTCCAGAGAATGCAGTGTGCACTCTGGGGAGAGTTCTGCTTTCTTTGTGAAGTGTGGGGCACCCAGGAATGGGTTTGCTTCAAGAAAGGAGGCTGTGCCTTGGAATGCATCACGGTTTGGGCGGCATATGGTGAGCTCTCACTGGCATTTGGTAGTGTCAAGTAATACAACATCAATACCCACAATACATTTTTATTACTATATACACCATTTTAAATCACATATAAATGGCCACAATAGTATAAAACAACGTACACAAAATTCCATATATATTTAAGAAGGGACCAAACTACTAATCATAAAAAAGGAGATCCTGCATTCTAAAATAGGATATTTCATTCATTGATTCTTTCTCTGTCTGCCCTAATGCACCAATCAGAGAAACACAGTGATATTTAAATGTCAATACTCATATACACTAGTGTTTTAACACCTACACCCAACAGGTTTCTGTTGTATGCGTAAACATTCTTGACATTCTTCAGGGGTGATGAAACCAAGTTTTATCTCCTCAACCTATATTTCATATACATATTGGAAACTTACAAATAGACCGGCAGTTCTTCCACCATCTTCTTGACGTGTGTTCACACTTAAAACTTCCACTGTCACAATCTGCATTGCATCCATAAATAATTCACACACTACAAAGGATAAAAAACAATTGAACACACCATTACACATTTGCACTACTTGGTACACCTCAATTAAATAATGTATCGATCACAATCAATCTGTTATTCAAACCACACCGATATTGAGTACCATACCTGTAATTGTCAGAAAAGCAAGACTGTCAATATTGGTGGTTTGTTGAACCTGTTGTGAAGTGAGCGAGTTCTTCCCACCAATGTAACACTCAGCAGTACTAAAGGACAGACTGAGGGTTCAAGTGGTTGAAAGATGGTTTGGACACACTGGAACCCCGATGGCTGCAAGGAAAATAACATGTGATTAACACAAGTCTATGGAAACAGTACATAGATTCACAAACAGTAGCCAAGGTTACTAACCTGACAATAAACAAGATCTTGTATGGCAGAATGTAGTACCAATGTGTCAACCACTGTAGAAGATAGCCGCTCTGAGGATATGAAATGGCACCAAAATCAGGGAAGGAGAAAAAGTAAACAAACAATCATGATACGGGCAGAAAAGAAATGGCAGTCCATTCATACCAGCGTGACCAGGTAACCAATTCTGTAACAGGAGTGTGTCCTTTGATGTAGAGCAGTAAGTTCCAGAACCCCCTGGATGATGCTAGGAGATCCACCCTGAACCACTGGCAAGAGGACGCCTAATGTCCAAAAGGTGCTGTAAGGCAATCTCTAGTCCAGCACAAAAGGTCCCTCTCCCCACTGGCACGATGATGCCTAATAAAGTTCTTGTGTGCAGAACCTGTATTTGAATGCAGATTCTTGAGGCAAACGGTGAGCAGTCTGCATCTGTAACCAGAAGCAGTGAAATCAATTCCGTGAAGCAAGAACAATCCATGAGTAGTCCGCACCAGTAGCCAACATACAGTGAAAGCAGGATTCAAGAGCGAGGGCAAGCAAGAAGCGGTCCGAGGTCGTAACCAGGTGAGCAGTAGCAAACAAGGGCAAGACAAACGAAAATCCAAAAAACAGTCCGAAGTCAGAAATGAAGGTCCAAAACACTCCAAAACGCCACTGTCCTGTTCAAAACAAGCAATCAGAAGCGCCGAACGGAGTTAGGGGTGGAGCTAAATCGAGGCATCCTAGCAACGTGGGGCACACGTGACTGGTACTGTGGGGAAACACGTGAATGAAGACGTGTCATGTGCCATCGTCGCCAACGCAACTCCCAGTGCTTCAAATACAACATGCCGCAACGAGGAATGCCCGAAAGTATAGTATTCTGAACACCGCCCAGTCTGCCTAATCCTATTCTTCGTGAGGCAGAACCTGATGATATGGGACCTCTATGAATAATTGTAGATTTACAAGACTGTGACGTTGGTTGCTGTATTCTGACAGTAATATCTCGTAAAACAGGATGTTATAACCATAATAAATAGAGGACACCTTAAATGTGTCAGCTTCAACGCCAAAGGAAGCACATGCTTATAGAGTAACTATAAATGAAAAGCATGGAAAACCTCATACTTAGATTTCTTCTGCAGTTCACTCACATTTGCCAACAATACGTATATCTCCTCTATGGGCTCACACTGTGTGGTGAATGGAAAATACTTCTTTATAATTAGTAGACCCCCAATACCTAATCAGCCACCACCATCCAAGGTGAAACGTGATGCTGCCATGCAACCTTCACCAAGTTATAAAGGAAATAACGTGTGTGAACAAACGTGACTACATCAAAGCAGTAAAAAGACAACTGATGGACAGGGCAATTTACCACGAGATTCAGTTTGATCTGACAGAAAAAGTATGAACACTAGTTAAGGAAGTCCTTGATGAGGCAGAAAACAGGGAAGTAATCAGAGAATGCACAAGGACATTTCTGGAGACCCCACATCCAATAATGCAAGTACTATATATTCTACACAAAATAGACAAAAGGTTGATTAATCCACCTGGACGTCCTAACATTGCTGCGACGGGCAACTTATTAGAACCACTTGCAAAATACCTGGACAAAGTAATACAGTCCTTGATTCAAGGGAGTCTGACCTACATAAAAGATACTATGCCATTTTATCCAAGTTGCATGATATACAATTTGTCAAGGGAAGAGACACATTGTTTACAACAGACGAGACCTCACTCTACACAAACGTTGTACGCGAAGCAGGCTTGGAAGCCATGAAATGGCTCTTATTGGGAGCCGAGACGTGTATTTGTACTGACATTATTGAAATTGGAACTCATGAACAATTTCTTTAGATTTGACAAGAAATGTTATCTTCAAGTGTATGGCACGAGTATGGGAGCGGCTATGGCGCCTAGTTATGCCAACACCTACATGCTTTATCTAGAAACTGAAAATGTCCTGAATTCAGAAAGAAGGATGAAAAATCTCTCAATGTTTGTGAGATATATAGATGATTATTTGGTATTTGGAGGGGACCTGTAGATGAGCTGGACAGGTTTTTCGAGATGATCAATAGCATACATCCTAGGATTAAATTCACAACACAGTCCAGTGACTATACAATATATTTTCTAGATGTAGAAGTGTATTATAAGAACAATGTCCTTAACACCAAGATCTTTTCTAAACCTACGGACAGGATCAGCCTACTGCTTGCAACAAGTTTCCATCCTTGATACACAGTGGATAGTGTATCGTTCAGTCAGTTTGTGAGATATAGGAAAAACATATCCAGTGATGATGAATATAAGAAACAATTGTTGGAATTGCAAAGCAAGTTCCAGGAAAGGATATATTACACTGATTTTATTAAGGACATATCAGAAAAAGTGGTGAAAATTCTGCGAGAAACACTACTTTTATCTAATCCACCTAGAGGAGCTCTACCTCTAGTTTATGTCACTACCCACTCAGTTCAAAGCGCTAAAATCAAGAGGATCATTAAGTTACATGGGTCCATTATGCAAATCAGTCGTATCCTACATAGGATCTTCCCGAAACCCCAGACTTTTATCTACTGAAATAGTCAAGCACTTAGAAACACGTTGCTAAGAGCAGAGCTGTCTGAGAAACAAGTACAGAAAGAACAGTACAAAGGAACACAACCGTACTGCATTTGTCAACATTGCGGGAATAATATTACAGGAAAAAGGATAACACACCCACATTCAGGCAAAGCAATTGAACTTAAAAATTATTTTACCTGTGATTCAACAAATGTTGTATATGCCATAAAATGCCTGTGTGGCAAAAAACAGGTGAACAGAGCATAAATCCAATATACGAACTAGAAGTCTAAAATCTCCTGTGGTAACACACTTTATAGGAGCAAGGCTCAGCATAGCACAGTTGAAATTTGTCATAATTTTTTTTATTGTGTTTGGTTAATTAACCCTTTACAAAGAGTATAAACAAGAGTAATACAAGTAGACATTTTAGCAGTACATACAAATATTTCAGATGCAATAAAATATACAAGAAAAAGCAGCATAAATATCAGCCATATAACAATCGTAATATAGAATTTATGATAATGGCAACTGATAGCAGGAAAATAATAGCAAGGACAAAGAACAAAAATAGCCTATCGTCAAGCAGTTCATCTAGACTGATCCAATTGGAGGTTACACAAAAAAAACAGACAATGTCAATCCCTCACACTTGTTATGAATACATCGGCAACATTTCCATACCAACTCAGTAGGTAAACCCTGATACAGGACCTTCAATGCACTCAGAAAAGAGTCTCTAAGAGCATTAATTTGCAGACAGAACAGAATGAGGTGTTTAGCTGTTTCAGGAGCTGACTGACAAAATCTACAAAGGCTATCTTCCACCATAATCTGTTTCCAATGCAATTTAGTATCCAATGTTGAAAGAATATTCCAACACAATCTTAACAATATATGTGGATGGTTTTGATTCAGAAAGATGGTAAGAATTTGAGAAAGAGACCCTCTTTTCTTATGTTCATGAGCTAGATGGGATATAGACTTTTATGAGTGAAAGCAATCAGTGGTAATACACCAATCATAAACCTGCAATTTCTTTTTGGTTTTCATTGGGTTAGTTGTTAACTGTTCTAAGTCAGGATCAATGTTACAAAGAATTGTTTTACACGAGTTGCAGAAATTAATAAAAAAACTAGAGCGCTCAATATTGCTACCAACAAGTTGTCAGAACGTGCCCTGCCCTCCCCCTGCTCCTCACCTAGTCCTTCAGGGTCGCTGTCCTTGGAATAGGATGAAGACTTCTTCTGGGGTCTTTGAGCTTCTCTTGGTGGCTTCTCTTTTGATCTCCTATCGTGCAAATAGGGTCTGGCTCCCTCAGAGGCCACCTTGACAAGGATTGGGACCTGTCTTTGGGGGACTCCGAGGAGCCAAACCCCAAATTTTCAGGGAAAAAGCTGGAAGGTGCCATAAAACCCTGATGTAGTGTCCTTCTGTGGTTAGGGCCGACTCGCCAAGGGGATGCACACAACAGGAGGAAGAAGTCCCAATAAGAATTATATGTTGAGTCTTGAATTGGATAAGAAGAAACACTCCTGGGTGCAGATCTTGAAGATGGCGAAGGAGAAGAGGAGTTCTGCTGCAGAGTGAATTCGAGGAGCTGGTCTGGTAACTGACAAAGAAGCAACAGAACGCTGCAGCTGAGAGACAGAAGGGTATGGACTCACAGAATGAAGGAGAGTTGATTAGGAACTGAGAGGTCGGTGAAAGCAGAGAAAGCATAGAGGGTAAGGAAGTAAATCTTAAAGTGCCCACTTACCAGAAATAGATAGGTCCCATGAATGAAACAGGACGGAACACTGAGGACCATAGAAGAAGGCGGACCCAATAGAGCAGAACCGAAAGCTAGAATGGCGGAGAACGCCGACAAGGTAAGCAAAGAGAGGAGAACATAAGCGGCTGAGCGCCGAAAGGGAAGAGAAACACAAGATCAAGTAGGGAGCACGGCTAGGGAGCCGGTCGAGACGGAGAGAGAGAGAGAGATATAGAAAAACTCTCAAGGAAGGCAATGAAGGGCTGTTAAACGAGGTTAGCTGCGGAGCACTGAGAATCAAAGAACAGATACAACGCACCGGGCGGTGGGCAGGGCTTGATAATATACACATGGCGGCCATGATAGGTGAGGACTAGACCGCCTCACAGGAACTGTAAACGGCATTACGTTTCCAGTAATGCCAGAGTTTCCAAGGTCGAATCCTGACACAAGTTCAAATAAAGTATTAGAGAGTGGGACCTTAAATTTGGCATAAAGCGAGAGGATTTTCCAGTAAACCCGAGATTTTAAAGAGACATAGCCTAATTCGTATCAAATTGCGGCCAAAGGGACCACATTTGGTAAGAGAAGGACCCGTCTCCAGATGGTGCCTTCGATCGCATCAAGTTTAGAGATGATAAACCCTGTACATAGCTACAAGCCATATGTCAATTTAGGGGCTATTTTCCCTTCAAAGAAGAGGAGGGCTGGTTTAATAGAAAATCAGCCAAATTTATGGTTGATTTTAAAGATATGGTTTCCCAGTACTTTAGCTTTATTCAGAAGCATATTCATCTGCCCTCTCGAGGCCCTGCTAGCCCCAACATAATAGCCAAGATAAATGAAACTATTGGAGGTTGTTAGCCTTACCCACCCCCCCCCCACAAATTCCAGGAATTGGGTTTTTACCCATGAGATCCTTTAGATGGGGGAAGGATTTTAGTTTTAGCAGGATTGATGGTCAAACCATTTATCTTGGCATAGTTGGCGAAAACATCTAAAAGACTCTGGAGTCCCATCTTGGTTGAGTCAATCAGCAGAAAGTAGTCCGCATAGGCCAACCATGTCATTTTCGCAGAGCCAAGTCTTGGTGCTAATAAGCCCTCCTTATATAGGTGTTCAGCTGCGTCAGAGACATACTGATTGAGCACCCATGGTGCTAGGACACACCCCTGTCTAACCCCACAGAATGTACGAATACCAGCTGACATATCCCCCTTTTGGTTTAAACATATTCTTACACCAGAATTATTGTAAACCACCTCCAAATGACTCAGTAGTCCCCTTGGTAAGCCCCAAAATGCTAGCTTGTGCCTCAGCCTATCTCGGTCAATGCAGTCAAAGGCTGAGAGAGGTCCACAGAGGCCATGACAGTAGGGCCCCTATCACAACTCCAGGCAGCATCCTGAATGCACTTGACCACAATTCCGTTAACATTAGTTGAATGGAATTTACTGAAACCTGTTTGGAACAAACTCAAGGGATGACAGGTTTTTTCTCAGTCCTTAAGATGTAGAAGGAGTAAGGCAGAAAAAACCTTATAATCTGCATCTATCAGCGCAACGGGCCGATAATATTTTGGGTCGGACCTGCTGCCGCATTTGAAGATCGGATGACATTTGTTAGTGACCATGAATTTGGGCAGGCACCAGATTGAAGGATGTCTCTAAATTCAAGGCATAGAAGATTAGCCCATAAATTAGGATGAGCCTTGAATGTGCTGTTAGTTAAACCATTCGGGCCAGGCGCTCTTGATCTTTTCCACTTTTTAATTAGGTCCAAAACAGTATCAATCTCAATGGGAATTTCCCTTTTGAGAAAGGGGCCTATGGGTATACAATCCATAACATTATCATCTCCCTGCAGTGGTTTAAGGGCAAATCTATTGGCATAGAAATCCAACCAGCCTTGTTCCAAAATCGGATTTAGTAGGGCGATAGCCGAATTAATATCTTGTCCGTTAACAATGGTCCAGAATGCGCCCGCATTCACCTTCATAAGGACCTGAAGCATTAATTGGGAATCCTGTTGCAAAATCCGATGCTTGATTGGTTTACAAAAGTTTTTATACCCTTGTTTGATCTTTCTGATGAGGCCAGTTCGTATGGTCATATCGAAATTCGATAATCTGAGTCTCCTAAGGGCTTTATTCCTAGTAAATTTTGCCAATGCTAAATCTGAATTATAGCAGCATATATGCCTATCAACAGTGGCTGAGCATACAGGGCATTTCCCCAATTCATCTACGGCTGCCCTTACAAGGGTCATAAGGGATGCAGAATTGAAAGTTGCCATTTTCCAGTCGTATGTAGTCTGATTAAGACTGGCCCTCAAATTGAGGTTTAAGGTGTCAATATTTTTTGGTGTCCAATGAACAGCGGAACCTGATGGATTAGGTATAACCTGAAACAGCAGCTGTTGAGTCCCCTGAAAATGGCCTATCTTAAAGATTGCTGTTAGAATACCATGATTGCTCCAGTTATTCATATGGATTTCAAACACTGAGGCTCTTTTACTTAGATAGTCATCGACAAAAATGTAATCAAGCATGGAAGTAGAATGTCCACGCCGCCAGGTGTGCCAGGCGATATTATCAGTTTGAGATTGTGAATAGCCTACCAAAGGTTGTAGGCCTATATTACCCAACCCGGCATACCATATATAGCCTACTTGTTTTTTCTTTGGGCAGCATAGATTCGACATATTCACATATCTCCCATGGGGATTTCTCAAATATGCACTCACAATTTAAATCACCTGCTAAAAGAACATGTCCGGAATCATTAGCAAAGGCCCAATCAAGGATAATCTGAGAAACAGCAGTTATGAACAGTCAGCCGCACACATACCACTATGCCAGTAGATGTTAATTAGTCAACACCCAATGCCCCAAATGGTAAGCCCAAAAGTGCAATGCCCTTTAGGCCCATGTAGTCATCAACCACAACAATAAGCCCTCCCCCGAGTCTGCCTGGCATGCTGTTCAAAGATTTGATAACCATCCAGGTATGGGGTTGAGTTCATCCAAGTCTGTTGTAAACAAACCATATTAGCATCTCTCAACAGCTGCATACATTCCAAATTTGAGAATAAAAGCGAATTGCCTCTTGAGTTCCACGATTTAAGACATAGGTCTGAGGTACCAGTTGGATCTGTCCTGGAGATAGGCAACCTAAGGCACAAGTTTTTGCCAGAGGGCTGAGTGGTTTGCCCAATCAACATCCAAATCCTGTTGCTTGGGTGGATTCTTTCGGCCTGTCGTATCTTGAGGGCCATAGGGATGATTCGCAGACGATTTGGAAGGTAGCTGTGGAATAGAAGTCCCTTGAGGCATTGTTTTCCAAGTCAGTCTAGTTTCCACCTTAAAGCCCATTCCCGCAGAGACTCCATTTGAGTAAGAATCAATTTCTTAACTAAAGGAGATGATAGAAGAATCAGGTTAATGTCTGGGCAGTCTCGATCCGGAAAAGCCACCCTAGCAATATCTTTAGAGGATATTAAAGAAAGGGCAGGGATTTCTGAGAAAATAATCAAAATATTACATCTATTCAGACAGATCGGTACTTCCAGCTCCAACAAACTCTGTATTTTGATCAAATGCAGCGGTTTCTTATTAAAGGCATTATTACGTTCTTGTCTCTGTAGAGTACTCAAGGGTTGGCTTTGGGAGCCTATTGAATTTACACCTTGCAACTTAGCAATTTCTGGTTGCAGGGGTCTAGAAGATGGTTTATGCAATCATTCCACCAAATCTCGTATGCCTGCCGAGATTGAAGCATGCAAAGATACTGGTGGAATATTGTCTGCCTGGAACTTCCCCCATCCAGTTCCTAAATCCAAAAGAGGCACAGGGAAGGGTTAGCATGTTTAAGGAGAGGGGACTTGGGGAGGACCCCAAATTGAGGATAGTTGGCCAGGCTTTGCTTCAGCAGATTGTTGAGCATTTGTAGAGTTTTTGTCCTGGATCACAAAAGATGGAGCCAAGGGTTTGTCAAAGGTCCAAGATTTGCCGGGGCCACATCCCTGGTGTAAGGACGAGACGGATAACAATGCTGCAATTGGGGGGGGCTAACAGAGCATCTGGGCCAGCTTTTTTGATAGGATCCAAAAGATTGAGTGAATTTCACCTTTGCAACAGGCCAGGCATCTGTGCATTGACTGAAGATAAAAAGTCAGTTTGGACAGTAGAATCAACCAATTTAGGTTTAGCTGCCCTGGCTACAAAAATACCCTGCCCTTCCGCGATAAGCCCTAAATTTAATTTAGGTAGAGGCGGTAGAGAAATTTTAGCAAACAATAAGGTAGGGTGATTTGTAGCCATTTTCCACTTGATTGATCGTGATTTGTGTGGTACAGAGATCTTTTTAGGGGCACCGATCTTAGGAATGCCTTCCTGAGTGGAAGCAGTCACAACAATTGAAGCTTGACTAGCTGTAGGATACAGATTGGAAATGTTCTGTATGGAATTAACTTTGGAGGGAAGGGGAGTAGCCTTAAGGATAGAGCAATCAAGGGGTGCAGCCTTAGGTAGCGCTTGTAATGGAGCAATAATGGGAGCTTTCAGGGTGCATAGATTATCTGAGATTTCTATTATCTCAGATGTCACTGGAAGTGATTGTGCAGCCGTGAGAGAGATTACATTGCCCTGTGATACTGGTAACTGGCCCTGCACAGACAGCTTCTGAGATAATTTGGTTCCAATCCAATCCACTTTATTAGTTAGATCTTCAAGGATCTAGGTACTGATGCAATCATTTTTTGAATTGAGCTCCATGATTAGTCTTTGAGAATTTTTAAGTTCTGCCCAGATATTGTCATACAAGTCAATGAATGAGCTAAGCACCACATTCAGGGCAGAGACTGTTGGATGAGTGAGACAAATACGTTCCTCCAGAGCTTTCAGGGTATGGTGTAATCTTGGAGAGTTTGCATGCTTCTGATTTTCGTCCCATGAACTTGCCTCCCCCACAGGATTTACTTTATTTATATCTATTCCTTCAATAATATTCCTTAAAGCAGTTGGAGTATTTTCGGACTGGCCACCCCTGGTCTGTGAGATCGGGTTTACAAGAGTTTCACTGGTATAGGGCAAGTCCATGGCTTTGTCTGTGCATTCAATAATACTGATGTCAGTAATAATATTGTTGCCATCTAAAAAAGCCTGGGTGGTCATGGCTGAATGGTCCAACATAGCATTACCTCTGAAGGCTTTAGGTAGTTTAATTTCAGTGCTTGTAGAGGTTGATTTCAACCTCTATGTAGTTATCCATAAATGTTTGCCAAAGATAGGCTGAATTGATTTTTGTTGTTTAGGGTTTTTTTGGTGCAGTTTACCATTAGGTGTAGCAGGAATGGCAAATGCACCTACAGTATCAAGGTTATGATTCATTGCTTTATGGATAGAAGCCGTGGGACAAATCTCATTATAGGCTGGTGAAATATGCTTGGCTGTAGAAAATGTAGTTGACACCCCCTCTTTATGAATCAAACATGTTAGCACAGGCAGTTGCGGGGCACAGAGAGAATTTGTAGATGTTAATTGGTCAATGGAAGGTGACCAAATCTTAGTCCCTGCAGGGAGTGGCTGGCTACTACCAGCCGGATCCGACAAAATAGCATCCAGAAACATTGAGGATCCTTTTTGGCTTCGCAAGCCAGACCTCATGTTCAGTAAAAGTTAAATAGGCCTTGGAAGAGTCAGTAAAAAAAAAAAGGTAGAGCAAAACCTTCAGATCAAAGGGCCTGTAATGAGGCAAAGAGTAGAATATGAGCCCCACAGTCTCTGAAGTAAATATCAATATAGATGCAAGCGAGCCCAAGATTAAATCCTTAGTTGCAGGAATTGTTAAAAGATGTATAAACGTTACCAGATCAAAGAGTTCGCAATAGCAATATGAACTATGCAAACCCCGCAGTCTCTGTAAAGTAAACAAAAAGAAGTGCTTATCAGAAGCAAAAAGCACACTACAAATTGGAAGTCTGAGTCTTTTAAATGACGAGATGTTCAAATAACAATAGATATCCAATTCGTATTGTTTACAGGTATGAACAGCAATAAAGAGAGATTGGGCACTCACTCCAATCTCAAAAAACTAGGACAGAACTACTCTGCCTTTGAGATCGATGGGAACACCATCAAGGAAGCCAAAGAAGTGAAGACGTTAGGCTTCCATCTAGATGCCACCCTCTCCTTCAACAAACAAGTGAACTTATTGGCTTTGGCTACAGCTTACACTTGTAAGCTCATCAGAGCAGGTAAACACTTTATCTCTGACAACAACTGCATGATTCTAGCTAGAGCTCTTGTATTATCTAGACTCAATTACTGCAACGCCATATATATCGGAGTTAACAAACACATACTACACAGAATCCAAATCCTACAAAATAACGCCGTGAGAGCAGCTTTAAGTATCCCTAGACGAGCACACATTTATAAGACTATGCAAAACTACAACTGGCTATCAACTCAAGACAAGATCTTTCTGAAAGTGGCCTCTCACACACACAAAGCCCTGAACTATGTGGCTCCTCCCTATCTAATGGACAGATTTGTAGAAAGAAGATCCTCCAGACCATCAATAATTTCCAATGCCAACACACTGATCATTTCTAGATTTAAACTGACCAAGGCTGGAGGCACTAGCTTCCCCGTCTTGGCGGCCCAATTATGGAACTCATTGCCCCACACCTTATGTGAGGAGAAATCCTACCCTAACTTCAGATCTAATAACATCAACTATCTGAAACAATTGATCATCTAGCCAGTACTACCTCTCCCACCTCCACTATGTTGACATGCTACATGTAGATTCTATAACATCTTGTAAATAACGCACTGTATTACTGATACAGCTTGTATATATCTCTAATTGTATGTGTAACTATGTAACTATGTAACCTATGCCTCGCATATCCTTTACTGCTGCGCCCTCTTACCCTTGGGTCTGGTGCGCATTATAAATGAATAAAACAAACAAACAAACAAACAATAACCAGGTTACTTTAATGCTTACTATAATCCAGTAGCCGTCAGCCGTCCACGCCGAACAGCCAAACAGCACCAGCTCTTCTGCCACCAGGGCTTTCGCCGCAATGGTGGCTTTGTGGGAGATTTAGAGTTCCTGGCATTGTCACGTGACCATGTCACGTGTTCTTCAGCGGCTCCGCCTCCCGAAATGCAGCAAGAGCCAGGTGCTTGCAGTGCTGCATGGAGAGGGAAGCAAGCTGGCGTTAAAAGGTAATACCAGCAATAAAAGCACAATCATACTGCTCCCTAACAAGCATCAACCAGTGCTTTCATATTGTCATATTAGAACAAGTATTAGCAGGCAGTAGGGGAGGTGACTTACAGAGAAAGCTGCTTCAAAGGGAGGTAGCATGGATTGAGGTATTGGACTCTCAAACCCCACGGGGGATGAACAGTGAGTGGGATTTTATGTATTTTGTGAAAACTTGGGATAGATGTGCTATGGGGAGAGTGTGAGTGGGAAAACCAGAGAGGACCAGTGTGCATATATAAAGATTATAGGTAGTAACACTAGACACCTCATGATCAACGTGACTTCATGTACTACTAATGTTGGGGCAGTCCTAGTGAGAATGTGAGTGGGCTATCTGCCTGAGAGGAGTGAGACTCACATATGGCGGTCTAATGTATTCCCTTGCACAATATACCGCATAATGAGTTGGCTAAATGTGTTGTTATAAGTGAACATATTGGCACATAGGAGAAATATGATTAATAAGCCTATGAGACAAACAAAATACAATATGTATACATTGCCTTCTGTGATGACATGTTTTTAGAGACTTTACCTGCAGAGAGCGACACTGGCTGGATGGTTTGTAGGAAAATCACCTGAACAGGTTCTATTATAATTCCCAAAACTTACTGGTGATAACATGTGGATAGATATATTGGGGGTGGAGTGAGATTGCAGTTTGCTCTATCCCTTAACGCATGCACAACCAGAAGAGGGATTGACACCATGTTGAAATCGGGCACACTTGGGCCTCGCATAACTCTGATATAAATAGTGCCAGGTGCTCTTCATGCTTAGATTGTCTGCAAGATAGGTGCTTAGGACAGGTATGGCTCGCCTCTTGTGGGCCTTTAGTTGCTATGGTTACTTTAGAGATCAATAGGGAGGTGTGGCATATGACTGGCTTCCCAGTTGGTCCTCCCACTCTCCATACAACCAAGTACACGTATACATTTAACATGCCCAATTCAACCTATTCTTTTTTATACTGGATTGTTGTTTTACCCCTACCTAGTTGATACCCATTGGCATAAAATTAGGTGAGACAGTTGGCGAATATCAGTAAATTGGGAGTACCCTTAAAAATGTATTTTTTTTTGTTGGTGCTACAAAGATGTCCCCAACATTCTTGCACAGCTTGCATTGTGCATTCCCGACGTTTCCATGGCGAGCTTTAGTGTATACACGGAGGTGGGGCACTATACCGGCTCTCCGGTCGTCTGCCCCATCCTCCCTGCACAAGTTAATTGGGTCAGCATGAGCATTAGTTCTGCTTAGACCGATGTGTCCAGACTATAATATGGACATCTGTTAGCAATTAGTTTATTTTTACATGTGTGAGTCAGTTTGGTCTTTTCTGTTGACAGTATACCTCCTAACAGTCCCCCACTTTACATATTAAGGTTGGCATACACAAAACATCTGAATTATGCCAGAAAGGTCTATACACAAAGGTTTCGTCCAGTGGATGCCTACGTGGCTTAGGCTGGGTACGTTTAACCCTCACTGGGTTTTAATAGTTGTCTGTGAACATGGGTAACTGGTGTATCCATTACATGTTTTGTCTTATAGATTGGAATTTCTCTACAAAAGTACTAGATATCGTTCAAGGTTAGTACCTATGACACCATGCAGTAAATCAGTCATGAGTTAATGACAGCAATTTGCAATAATGTTTGAATGTTTACGTGGTAATGTGAAAATGTGTTGTCCACTTTAGGCACACAGAGGAATAACTAAATATAATTGTGAAGAAGGAACAGAACTCAAAGTCCTGAAGAAGGATATTAATTATCCGAAACACATTGGCAAAGTTCATTCTTCTGTTTGAGTTATTTTTGAGTTCTGTTTGAGTTGTTTTTTGTATTCCTGTTGAGTTGTTTGTACAAAAAACAGTGGTTTGTGGTAGGTGGAATTGCTTGCCATTCTCCTATGGATTTATAAATATCATTTGTTTTTCTTTAGAATTTGTATTTCAAAAACTATAAAACTGGGTGATATAGCACCCATGTCATTAATATGTTCATCTAATAAAACTATGTTGATTGGTTACTTCCAAGCCTATCTAAAATGTACTTATGTACACCCCTAACTTGAAGTAAGAAGTTATTATCTGCTTAATGAATTTCCTGCATGAATAGCATAAAGGGACATTGTAATCGGTTATTTATAACGCCCCTAATACCCAGAGATTTCTAAGCGCAGACCCGGGGATCGAACCTGTGGTGCTCCTCATTGTCTTGCTTCCAAGACGAGCGCGTTGCCCCTGAGATACCCTACCAAGAATGAACTCAATACAGACACCACATTGTCTGTATTGAGTGTGATTGGGTTACCTGTTGGCAACAACAGGTTGTTTCACAGTTTCTTCTGCGGTTCACTCACATTTGCCAACAGTAGGCATGTCCCATCTATGAGTTCATACCATGCAGTGAATGGACAATACATCTTTATAATTAGCAGACCCCCAATACCTAATCAGCCACCACCTTCCAGGGTGAAACATGATGCCATCATGCAACCTTCAACAAGTGATAAAGGAAATAACGTGTGTGAGGTCCATCTACTCAAAACAAACCCACCATTAACAACTGACTTACAACTCACCTTATCATTATCTTCAGCTCTGTCCACTATAGGTGGAGGTGGTACCCAGAACTTGTAAAACGACCACAAAAGACTGAAGAATGGAACATCTAACTCATAACACTGTTAAAACCATCCTGTAGTGTAATGAACAATAACACTCACTAGTGGAGTCTATCATGATCCTTTCCAAGCATATCAGCAGTACAAATACACTTAACCAACCATAATGAGGCATGGGGTAAGTAAAATGCACCTTTCTCACCTGATTCGTGATGTGACTATGCCAAACGCAATGCCCATTTTCATGTTAACATGCAAAAACGAGAAGCCATCCCAAAGAGCTCATTAAATACAGGCCTTCATTTCTGTGCATACCATGTGACAAGATTCAGCCGTACATCACATGATTAAAGTCATAGTGGCTCGCACGCACATACCAGTCTGAATCACAGCGACAACAGCGGACAAACATGAACTCACTCATTGCCATGTCAACCAGCTTGAGGAACTAACTTGCGGCCATACACTGCTAATGCATTAATATACATTCCCGTAGGAGCGGCATTAAATTGTGGCTCCAGCCCCCAGAACCAGGGTATAGGTACCTTGTATTAATAAATGGATAAAGAACAAGGGTGTTTAGTGAATCACCATATAGTGTCAAATCTGTTCTAAAAGCAACCATTGTTCAATAAGCAAGAAATCTTGCTCCTAGGATAACTACTCGACCCTCACAACTGGAGAGTGTCCCTCACCTTACAAGAGATGCCTAAAATTGATAACGCACTTACACTATGAAAAATGGAGCAGGCGTTGAATTCTAGAGCTACATAAGGCCTTAACCAGGACATACTATATCAAATACGTATAAACTCATGTAGATCTCATCATCACCAACTAACAGTACAGTAAATGATTTTACACATGATGCCACTTAATGTTCTCATAGAGGCCCATCTATTGGCTTCTAATCATATAAATACATTACTGCTTGTAACTATTTCTTATTGATCATAATCTGATTTAGTTCAAATAATCGGATATATGTCTCATCAACAAATAACAATCCATTGAGGAAATGTGCGCACTGCCGCTCAATGTTCTCGTTGAGGCCTGTCTCATGGCTTCTGGTCATGTAAATGTGTTTCTGTTCTGCTTGTATCAATTAATTATTATTCATAATCTGATTTGGCCCTTTTATTTTCATCAAGATCATCAGGAAATCCATGAAAGAGTGGCCTTTGACCATAAAATGTCTAATCAAGGGGGCCGTCTCGATCTGGTTCTTGAGGCAGCTCCTATGGTCAATGATGCATATCTTGCATTTACAATTGGTCTTACCTGCATAAATCATATCACAATGACATCTGATCATACAAACAACATTAGCAGTGTTACAGTTTGTGAACTCCTTCATTGTCCACTACATCGGTAAACCCAAATCAACAGTTAATGTAGTTGTCAGTAAGTCACACACAGCAGCACCTACACCAAAGGTGCCCCACAACAGACTTCAAACCCCAAACCTCAGTGATACTACTTGGTTTGTTGACACCAAACTGTATGTCGTTGTGTATCACTACATTTCTAATATTAGTGCTCTTTTTGTAAGTCACGAGAGGTTTAGGTAGAATATTATCAAAACATGTCCTCCAATTATTATTAATACACAATTTAATTTTACATGATATATTTGTGTATGTACCTCTATCTTTCAGGCCTTCATCAAGTGGTGCCTCACGGTTATTGTTATATGCTCTCTTCATGGATTGTTTCACAAGTTTATTAGGGTAACCTCTCTTTCTTAATGTGTTACTCAAGTGTATGGCTTCAATTTTGAAATGTTCTCGACTGCTACTGTTATGTCTAAGATGTAGAAATTGCCCAAATGGCAAATTGTTCTTGACATGTTTCACATGTTGTCTCTGGAATTGAAGTAAATAATTCCTATCAGTCAACATAAGATATGGACGCACCAGTAGAGACCAAATGTCCAGAAAATTCACTTCAACTTAGCTCATTGAGTGGCTAAACTTCAAATATTGGTTCTGTTGGTTCAGCCATCCAATAAATTCCAGGGCTGCTCATTCGTACCAGACCAGATAATACAATTATCATCAATGTAGCTTAGCCAACTGCCTTTGTTGTTATTATAGGGGTTGGCTTTGCCGTATATGGTCTGCTGTTCAAACTTGTTGACATACAAATTGGCCAGGTGTGGGGCTGTGGCTTCCCACACGACCGTTTCTTCTATCTATTGGAAAATCAGATCTTAGAATTTAGAAAGAAGCCCTGGTCAGTGCTGTTTCAACACACTACAAAATGAAATTGTTGGCAACTGGATGATCATCAGTTCTAGCAGACAAAACTGCACTCTTACTTCTAGAGTAGCCTGCTGAGGTATCCGGGTGTAAAGGGATTCAATGTCTGAACCAATCATAATCTAATATGGTCTGCTGTTCAAACTTGATGACATACAAATTGGCTAGGTTTGGGGCCATTGCTACCCCCATGAACGTTCCTTCTATCGGTTGGAAAACCTGATCTTGGAATTAAAAAAATGAATTGTCAAGGCTGTTTCAACACACCACAACATGAAACTGTCGGCAACTGGATGATCATCAGTCCTAGCGGGCACAACCTCACCAATTACTTCTAGAGTAGCCTGCTGAGGTATGCAGGTGTAGAGGGCTTCAGTGTCAAATCCAATCATAATCTGACTGTTGGAATCAAAAGATAGTTCTTCTATGTTGTTGATGACACTTATGTTGTCCTGTACATAGGATTCCATCTTGGATATAAAGGGTCTTAAATATATATCCACAAATTTGGACAGCGGGTATAACACAGAGGAAAGAAGTGACACGATTGGACGACCAGGTGGATTGAAAAGATTCTTGTGGATCTTTGGTAAAATATAAAAAATGGGGGTAAATGCCCCTGTCTGAACCAAACATTCTGCTTCTTGTTTACTTATCCATGTGTTATCCAACATACTCTGTACCTTAGATTCAATCAAAGTAAGTCATTAATTCGTAGGATCACTAGACAGTTTTTGGTAACTAATGGTATCAGCCAGTGAGCCTTCACATTGCTCGATATAAAACACCGATCCAAAATCACTATGAATGTTCAAAGAGCTCCTGAGAATTGACGCCAATGAATGCAGCTATTAAGTCACTAAGTCACTAATAAGTTACTTGTGAGTTCAAAACCTCCACCCAGACACTCACCTCTCATATCACTATGTGCACTCTCTAGTCTACACCAACGCACTATTAGAGCACAGCTACACCCCTTGATCAATTCGGCCTAGCTGCTCACATACAAACAATACCTCAACATTCTGATAAAACGCAGCTATACCCCACGGAAATTGGCCTAGCTGCACACATAAGTACCCTACACAGCCAGAACCCAGTCTTGGTGACCATCCTCCAGGCTGCACACATTCAACCAATATCAAATACCATGACACCTAATGCTAGGATGCAGATACCATCAGGCAATCGCATCAGCTGCACACATAATCGGTGCACCCTAGCACTCTTTGACACCTTACTCTCTCGACTGACCTGGACTATGATCCCTGAAGGCGTTCAACCTACCAGCGGATTTTGGTCATACCAATGATATACAGAGTGCTACATAAATGTTAATTAACATAACATAACATACTACTGCCCTTATCAGTTTAACGTATAATAATGTTGTATTGTGCCCCAATTTATTGAGTAGACTCACTTCATGGCGTCTCAAATTTGTATGTGTGGACATCGACTGGGTCTCAAGTTTGGCCAGATCAGCCAACATTTTCCTCTCGAACAATACCAATTCTGGTGAGCGGGTATGTATGTGAGGACAAAATGACAAGGGATTACTCAAGCCAGAAACATTATTACATTCATAAGTGTGCCAAATTAAAAAATTCTTATCAATGTATTTTGCGAAGGAACTGAAAGAATTCCATCCGGAATATTAGAAAGCATCACAATACTTAGTCAGGACAAATCCCAGTCCTTTATTCAAAACTGTATCTTCTTCCTAGGTCAGAGAATAACAGGATGTATTGAGTACCACCAACTCTGGCTCCTCGATTGAACTTGATTGTGTGGTCATTCCTGCCTCTGATTGCCCCGTCCTAAATAAGGATGGTGTTGGGAATGAGGATTATTACCCCCTACCTCTTCTGTTGCCTCTATTTCAACCATTATCAGACCCCCTATAGCTTGTGTCTGTCATTCTATTGTGTGGTGTGAGGTGCTTGGTTCTACATCCTCGAGAGAACTGTCTGCACTTGAGCTAAAAGAAGTGACTCTAAACCTCACACATTTATTGCTAGGGCCATTAAAGGTAGGATTGGTAGAGCCAGACACATAATCTTGCTGTACACAGGGGAAACTCTTATCCTGAGCAAACTGATTTAAATCTTTTTTTACGTCTACAAATTCTTCTGTCTGTAGTGTCCACTTTAAATTCTGTCATCTGTTTCAAAAATAGTCTAATTTGTTCTGAAACACATCAAATGGTAATAATGCGTTAATTGCATCTTCTGATTTGAATCAGTTTGCTTATGATAAGAGTTTTCCCTATGCACGGCAGTTACAAGGAGCCGAGTCTGGAAGTCCCAATAGCCTTCTCAAAAATATATTCTCTTTCACCTGAATCTCAGGGGCTTTCTGAAATCCCCAAAGTGGTGCTCCATATAATGTGACTTCTTTTGACTAGGCCAAATAGATTTTTAGGACAGCATCCAAGGGTTGTTCCTGACAGGAACAGGACAGAAATCGAGAATCCCTCCCACTTGTTGACTAAACATGGCAGATTGTTGCTTAGTATGCGCTGAGCCCGTAATTGTCTCCAAAAATCTGACCCCCAGATAATCGAATTCCTACATTCTGGGAATAATTTCTTAATTCCAGAGAATTTCATGCATCTTTGCCGACCTCCTTTGCCCTATGCATCCCATTACTGCAGATTTCTTGGTGTTGATTTTAAGCCCTAGATCTTCCATGAAGGCTACATAAGAGGAGATCAGCAGTGGAGGGCCTGAGGGGTTCTGGCAATAAGCCTAGTGTCATCTGCATATGCCAGACACGGAAATGATCTGCCCCCCAGATATGGAAAATCCGCCCTCGTGTCCACCAAAGCCTGTAAAAGCCCATTTATATAAAGGGTAAAAAGGATCGGAGCTAGGACACACCCTTTGCGGACACCACATCTAACTAAGAAACATGCAGTGCGGTGTCACCCCGCACCACTGCATACACATGCCTCATTCTCACTATGCACTGCCTGCAATACCACCAAGATATTCTCTGGGCAGCCTGTGGAGCCGAGCACGGTCCACAATCTTGATCTATCCACCTTGTCGAAGGCTGTGCTCAGATTCATGAAGGCAAGGTACACTCCCTCTCCCCTACAGGACACTGAGTTAGAGACAAGTAAGTAAAGATTGAGGTTCTGTTCCATGGTACCCACCACAGGGTGAAATACAAACTGAATGTCCGCAAGAACCAAACTCTCCATCAGCCAGGACTCAATATGTCCCAGCAGAACCCTTCCACAGATTTTAAACAAGGTGTCCAATAGTGCGATCGGTCTGTAGGACATAAGGCTTGATCTATCCCCTTTCTTAAAAATTGGGAAAATGATAGTTGCCTTCCAAGAGAGTGGGTATAAGCCTGTGTCCATGCAAGCATTAAATACCCTAGTCCGCAAAGGAGCCCAAAGTTCCAGATGATCCCGAAAGAGATCTGAGGGATGGCATTGGGCCCGGTACTCGATTATGGGCCTGTTGCATAATGGTCCGAGACACCTCCTATAACCCGAACTGTAAAGTAGGGTCACTTCTCCCTTGACTTTCTACTTGGGACCCAGCAACATACAAGTCACCAACGTACCCCACCAATGCCACAACTTCCACAGACAGGCCACTAGGCTTCTCCCCTTTGGAATTTGATGCATCCCCTGACACAAACTCCGTTCTGGTCATTCCTCCTCGAGGCATCCCAGAAGCCCTCCCATAGCTCCCCTTCTATCTCCTTCTTCCTTCTCTTTAGATCCCCACGATAATGTGCCCTGGCCTGAACAATCTGCTTTCTTGATTACATCAGAGCTTTCAAAGGCCCTTAAAAGAGCTCTCTTGGCGGCATTGCAAGCCTCATCAAACCACCCTCTATCACTGGGCTTATCCTTCCTCGTGTGGGAGATCGTGAATCCCTTGGCCAAGGCCACCTGTATGTTAATGTTAATGTTAAAGGTCATTTGTACCGCGCACTATCACCACCGGAGTGGTCCCCTGGCGCTCTGGCGGCTCTGAAAGAGGGAGGGAGGGGTGGGTTAGTGGGTGGAGGCTGGAAAAGTGCAAGATTGCAGTGATGTGCTGTTGGCAGCCTCAGCCCGGTGGTTCCGTCGGCTGGGCCTGGGGTGTATGCGGCCGGTAGTCGTCGTGTGCTGATGTGCGAGTCTATGTGTGTTTTTGTTTTGTTGTTGCAGTGTAGTGAAGTTTGTGCGGTTTGCTGTGCTGGAGGTTTGTGGTTGTGTTTGGTTTGGAGTTTGAGAGGTGTATGCAGAGAAGGAAGTTGTTAGTGGTATTGGTTAGTTGGCATCTCTATCCTGGATTGAGCCGGTTGGGCTCGTGTAATCTTACACGACGGGATGCTTGTACACCCTGTGCCTCAGGAGGTACGTGCTCGTTTTTTTTGTTTTTTTTTCTCCATTCGAGGCCGTTTGAGGATTTAGCTGTCCCCTCCGCCCGCTCCCTTAATAACTTTGCATGCTCCTCACCCCCCCACATGACTAGCGCAGCTGCTAGTGTCCATACTTCCGTTTGTTTGTAGCTTCATAAACTGTTCTACTACATGACCAGCTGATGCAGTACTGTCCAGAATATCATACATAGGGAATAGGTTATCCGATAAAATGTGTAAATGTACATTTGTTTCCCATATTCTTGCCCATTTGATTCTCCTAGATATAGCTGAATGCTGGTTTACCACGCATGCTGGGGTATCTTTGTGGCCCAATCCCCCATCACACCCTTCTATTTTACGCATATAGGCTGATGGTCAATGCTGACCTCTATCAGCACCTCAAAGCCCACAATGCTGTCCAACCATTCTAGGGTAGATATTTAAGACCCTTTATATCCAAGATGGAGTAAAATGTACAGGATACCAGAAGTGACATCAACAAAATCAAAGGATTATTTTTTGTTTCCAACAGTCAGATTATGATTGGATTTGACACTGAAGCCCTCTACACCTGCATACCTCAGCAGGCTACTCTAGAAGTAATTGGTGAGGTTGTGCCCGCTAGGACTGATGATCATCCAGTTGCCGACAGTTTCATGTTGTGGTGTGTTGAAACAGCCTTGACAATTATTTTTTTTCATTCCAAGATCAGGTTTTCCAACAGATAGAAGGAACGTTCATGGGGGTAGCAATGGCCCCAAACCTTGCCAATTTGTATGTCATCAAGTTTGAACAATCAACCATATACAGGGTAACCAACCCCTACAATAACAACAAAGGCAGTTTGCTATTCTACATTGATCATATTTTTGTTATCTGGTCAGGTACGAAGGAGCAATCCATGGACTTCATTGACTGCCTGAACCAACAGAACCAGTATTTGAAGTTTAGCCACTCAGTAAGCTCAGTTCAGATGAATTTTCTGGACACTACTGTGTATAGTTCCAATGGGTCTCTACTGGTGAGCCCATATCATTAGTTGACTGATAAAAAATCTTTACTTCAATACCAGCAAAACATGCCCAGAACAATTTACAATTTGGGCAATTTCTACGTCTTAGACGTAACAGTAGACAACATTTCAAAGGTGAAGCCATACACTTGGGTAACAAATTGAGAAAGAGAGGTTACCCCAATAAACTTGTGAAACAATCCTTGAAGAGAGCCTATAACAATAACTATCAGTAGTGAGGCACTACTTGATGAAGGCCTGAAAGACAGAGGTACTTCAAAGAATTTGTTTTTGTTAATACATACACAAATATGTTATATACAATTAAATCATGTATTAACAAATATTGGAGGAAATGTTTTGATAATACTCTACTTAAACCTCTCGTGGCTTACAAAAGATCAATAATGTTAGAAACTTAGTGATACAAAACAACATACAGTTTGGTGTCAGCAAACCAAGTACTATTACAGAGGTTTGGAGTTTGAAGTCTGTTGTGGGGCACTTTTGGTGTAGGTGCTGCTCTATGTGTGACTTAACTGCAAGTGCATTAACTGTTGTTTTGGGTTTACCAAAGTTGTGGACAATATAGGAGTTCACAAACTGAAACACTGCTAATGTTGTTTATATGATCAGATGTCCTTGTGATATGATTTATGTAGGTAAGACCAATTGTAAATGCAGGATACGCATCATTGGCCATAGGAGTTGCCTCAAGAACCAGATCGAGACGGCCCCCGTTTGTTAGACATTTTATGGACAAAGGCCACTCTTTCATGGATTTCAAATGGATGAAAATAAAAGGCCCAAATCAGATTATGAATAATAATGAATTGATGCAAGCAGAACAGAAACCTATTTACATGACCAGAAGCCATGAGCCAGGCCTTAAAGAGAACATTGAGTGGTAGCATGTGTACATTTCCTCACTGAATTGTTATTTGTTGATGATGAGACACATATCAGATGATTAGACCTAAATCAAATTATGATCAATTAGAAATTGTTACAAGCAGTAACGTATGTATATGACCTGAAGCCAAGGGATGGGCCTCTATCAGAACATTAAAGGGCAGCATGTGTAAAATGTTTTACTGTACTGTTAGTTGGTGATGATGAGACCTACATGAGTTTTTACGTGTTTGATGTAGGCCTTATGCTTCTCTAAGTTTCCATGTAAGCTCCATTTTTTCATAGTGTAGGTGTGTTATCATTTTTAGGCACCCCCTTGTAAGGAACAGCTGGATTGGTTAGTGATGGACACTCTACGGTTGTTCAGGTTGTGCAGGTTGAGTAGTTATCTCAGCAGTGAAATTTCTTGCTTATTGAATGACACTGCATGGTGATTCACTAAAAAATATTGTTCTTTATTCCATTTATTAATACACGGCACCTATACCTTGTTTCTGGTGGAAGAATTATATTAATGTATTAGCAGCGTATGGCCATGAGTTAGTTCATCAAGTTGGAGGACATGGCAACGAGTGAGTTCATGTTAGTGCGCCATTGTTACTGTGATTAAGACTGGTATGCGTGTGAGAGTCACTATGACATTAATCACGCGATGAAGGCTGAAACTTGTCACATGATACATATGGAAATTAAAAGCTGTATTTTAGGAGCTCTTATAGATGGTGTCTCGTTTTTGTTTGTTAATTTGAAGGGGCATGGAGGTTGCCATAATCATATTGCAAATCAGGTGACCGAAGTGCATTGCACTTACCGCACACCTCATTAAGGTTGGATACGAGTATTTGTGCTGCTAATATGGTTGGAAAGGTTCATGATAGAAAGTACTAGTGAGTGTTATTGTTTATTCTACTACAGGATTGTATGAACAGTGTTATGAGTTAGACGTTTCATTCTTCTTTTGTGGTCATTTTACAAATTGTGGACACCACTTCCACCCACAGCGGACAGAGTTGGAGATAATAGGAGTTGTAAGGCTTTTATTGATGGTCGGTTTGTTTTGAGTAGATGGACCACACACAAGTTATTTCCTTTATTACTTGGCAAAGGTTTCATGGTAGCATCATGTTTCACCCTAAATGGTGGTTGCTGATTTGGTATGGTGGGCATGGTAATTATAAAGAAGTATTTTTCATTCACAACACTGTGTGAGCAGATAGAGGGGATATACTTATTGTAGGCACTTGTGGGTGAACTGCAGAAGAAACCTACTAATGAGGATTTCCATGCTTTCATTTATAGAGAGTGATGGCTCTATACGTCTGTGTTTCCTTTGATGCTGAAGCTGACACATTCAAGGTGTCCTCTTATTTATTACAGTTATACCATCCTGATCTATGAGAGATTACAGATATGGTACTGATTATAGGTGTGGTTTGAATTACACATTGATTGTCATTAGTAAATAATTGAATTGAGTTGTACCAAGTAGTGCAATTGTGTAATGGTGTGTTCATTTGTTTTTTATCCTTTGTAGTGTGTGCTTTATTTATGAATGTGACACAGATTGTGACAGTGTAATTTTTAAAGTGTGAACATGCGTCAAGAAGACTGTGGAAGAACTGTTGGTTCATAGACAAGTTTCCAATATGTATGGGGAATATAGGCTGAGGAGATAAAACTTTGGTTTCATTACCCCTGAAGAATGTCAAGCATTTTTACGCACACACAACAGAAACATGTTGGGTATAGGTGTTAACACACTAATGTGTATGAGTTTAACGAATACTGTGTTTCTCTGATTGGTGCATTAGGGCATACAGAGAAAGGATCAATCAATGTAATATCCTATTTTAGAATGCAGTAGCTCCTTTTTATGGTTAGTAGCTCAGAAACTTCTAAACTATATATGGAATTTTGTTTACTGTGTTTTATAATAATGTGGTCATTTATGTGTGATATAAAATAGTGTATATTGGAATAAAAATGTATTTTGGGTATTGAAGTATTACTTGCCACTACCAAATGACAATTTTCCTTTGTTTGTTTGGTATGATATGATATGGCATTTATAACGCGCCTATACACACGTGTTTCAAGGCGCGACGAGGCAGGGAGGGTGGACATAGGGAAGACAGACAACGATCTTACTAGGCCAGGTGTCATTCAGATCGCACAAGTGCGTGGGAAGGGGGAAAGGGAAAGTGCTAGGGCAAGGGAGAGGGGAAAGTTCAGTACATGGGATAGTGGAATAATAAGATAAATAAAAAGGGGCCAGCTGGTGGCAAGCGCAAGGTAAGTGCAGAACAAGTGCTCGGAGGGGGGCTGGAGGGATACAGAGACAGGCCCGCGGTGCAGTGGTTGCCAGGGAAGCAGTGCCAGGGGTAGGTGGCTGGGCCAGGGACCGAGATCAGTGAGAGTGGCCCGGTGCCGATTCAGTGCAGTTTCAATCAGGAATTTAGCAGGGGAGAGGAGGAGAGAAAGCAGAAGCAAAGAGGAAGGTTTTGAGGTGCTTCCGGAACCTGAGATGGTTCTCCTCGAGTTTCAGGAAGGCAGGAAAACTGTTCCATAGGGAGGCCCCTGCCGCGGAGAGAGATCTACCCTCAACTCGTTGCTTGGAGAAGCGGCTGACCCGGAGGGATTTGGAGGAGGATGAGCGAAGAGCTCGAGAAGGAAGATATTTAGGAAGGGAGAGTTGAAGGTATTTCGGCCCCAGGCCCCAGAAGGCCTTGTGGACAATGCAGAGGGTTTTGAACTTAATCCTCGCAGCCACTGGGAGCCAGTGAAGAGATTTCAGTCCTGGAGAGATACGGTCCCTGGGCTTGAGGCCAAGAACAAGTCTCGCAGTCCTGTTCTGGATGAGTTGCAGAGGGCGGAGAATAGAGGCAGGCAGATTTAGATAGAGGCTTTTACAGTAGTCCAGCTTAGAGAGAACCAGGGCTCTGGAGACAGTGAGTTTCTGGGGGAAGGAAAGAAAAGGAAGAATACCTTTAAGGAGGTGCAGCTGGTAGTGTGACTTCTTAGAGGCGTCAGAAATGTGAGAGAGAAGGAGAGTGTGGAGTCAAAGATGACCCAAGGTTTTTTGCCTTGCAGGTAGGAGCAGGAAGAGGGCCTAGGTAGGCCGGCCAGAGAGCTGCAGGAAAGGAGGGAGTGGGTGTGCCGATGAGTAGAATCTCAGTCTTAAAGATGAGTAGAATCTGAATCTCAGTTTATGTTGTGTACATCACCCTAAGAGTAGTCATCGTCAGCACACCTGTGAAGAATTTGTGCTACCAATCTGTTTAAATAGTTCAATGACTGGTCCTTGTTTATCAAGGGGAGATGGAGTAAATCGTTCTCAGGCCCATACCCATATCTGCAGTACTGCTCTAAGGTGAACCGCCTCTGGCATGTTGGAATAATGTATGTGAAGGAAGTCGGAAATTCAGATCTGTAACTTCAGGATGAGAATTGGCTCTAAGGGGTGGGTGGATCAGGCTGGTGAATGTACCAGGCAGGCCGTGCACCACGGCTGGACAAGGCATTTCTACCCCTAGCAAACACCAACTCTGGGTGCGTGCCGGAACTTTCCTGTTGATCACCCCTAGCGTGGGTTGTAACCTCTATCTGTTACCCTCCCGGCGTTCTGGGTTGGTGTTCTGCCTCAGCCAATGCCAAGGAGCTGTCTAAGGACTGGTGCAGACATATGACTCAAGTACACCATCCAGCTTATAGCGATTTTATAAACATGCAAAATGCTACAAAAATTGCGTTTAAAAAAAAGTACTAACATTTTTGTTTTTATTAAAAAACCTGTGAAAATGGCTGTTTTTGAAAAGGCAGCGGATTTAACAGAAAAAGACACAAGAGGCCTGGATCTCCAATTGGTTTTGCGGTGTAAGTAATGAAATGCGCTAGCACATCTCATCACTTGCACCAAAACAAAGAGCAGCCCAATCTGCAAAGGAGTTATGATTGGGTGCCACTTATATGCGCCAATTCAGATGGCCTTTGTCACCTCTTTGTACATTTATTCTGTGCTTCTACACATTTAAAGTGTATCCCATATTTACAAACAGGATGCTCTTTTAAATGTTCAGAACAACCCCATGTGCCTGCTTTGAATAGGAGCAAGGGGGTGCACACTGCATGAGAGGGTCTTTCCTGACCCTGTAATGCAATTTTTTAAAAATATTTATTTTTTATTTTTTAAGTGTGACAGTAGAGTTATGAGCCACTGCTGTCTCATGCATCTGTGTTCTTCAACTGAAATAGAAATTATTTGTTTGGATCGCTTTTTACAGTGGCAGGCCACTCAATGGACTGTCACTGTGAAATGTGCTGGGAGACTGTTGAACATTATTGTCGGCAGAGCGATTCCAACACTCATGTATTCAAGAGGACTGACCAGTGCATAATTGTCCCCCGTGAAAATGCATGTCACCTTTGAGAATAAGGTGACCTGCTTCTCTAAAAACAGCATATCCGCTTATCTGTTTTTATAAGCCCCATAGTTTTGAGGACCTTAGGCAAAATCTACATTAAAAAAAAATTCAAACATGTTCACAATATGGGGAGGAAGACACAGAGTGGGGGTTTGAGGAGCCATATGGGGAGTGATAGGCAACAAAGCATAGAGAGAGCAGTGGGCCATAGGGGGAAGTGGTGGGCAAGAGAGGAAGCAGTGGGCCAGAGGTGGGATGGTGCAACAGAAAGCAGAGATGTAATGGCTGATCTGAAATCAGAGATAGAGTGGAGGCCTAAATAGCAGAGAGGAGCATGGGCTACAGGGGGAGCAGTGGGCCAGAAAGCAGAGAGGAAGTGGTTTTCCGGAAAGAGGCAGAGAGCTGCAGATTGAGAGAAAGGATGAGGGGAGAGTGCGATAGAATGAGAGAAAAAAGCAAGATGCAAAAGTAGCAAGAAAGAATGAAGGACTGTAGACTGTGGGAGGAATTGCAGGGCATAGGTTTTGAGTTGGGAGAATGGTTATGGGTGTGGCAGAGACTAAGGAGTGTGAATTGCGACTTGGCACTGTGACAGAGCATGTGAGTATGCATATGACTGAGAGTGTGAGGTTTGGGAGTGTAAATTGTGATGGGGAATTGGTGAGTTTTGAGGATTATTGGTGATAAAGGGGTGTGGGTGTTTGGGGGATTGGAGAACATAGAAGGGGAATATTTTCACCATTAAAGTGATAATGATCAATAAAGTTAATAATATTAAATAGGCATGTACATTAAACCAAAAACAGAGCAAAACAAACACTGTTCTGTCAAGCCAGGGACCTAACCTATGGAACTCTTCCTATTAAATTGAAAGAAAAGGTACACATAATGACAACTGGCTCTCTTGTAGCCTCACACACTGCCTCTTTCCTGCAATGTACCAACCTTACACCCACCAGTAAATAAAAAGTATACCCCAAAAATACCTCAATAAATACTATTTTGTGCCGCAAACATTTCTTTTTTATGCCGCAAAGATGTTTCATTTCATGTTGTAATATCCTGGAGGGTTTGCTTAAAGTGGTGAAATGCTCCATCGTCTCATTGGTAGCACACATGAATGGTTGAATGGGATTCACACTGTCACCACCTGCTATCTAGTAAACCACAGCCAAGGGAAAAGGCTTGGCCAAATAAGTGGGAATAGGAGAAACTTTTGAGTATGACTATAGTCCGGCACTGTAAGGAGTCATGGGAAGTGTAGGATAGGTGGGAAGCTCCCAGGCCAGCAGTGAAATAACACTCGTTTTACCATGTTGCACTTGCCCAGTGAGGTGGGGGGCAAGCCCCATGGGAGTGTCACTTCTGGCTCCAAGCACCCGGCTCCAGCCAGCCACAACTTGGTATGACTCCATTGCAGGTAGGGAGCATAACTGGGGGAGTACACTTGTCCTACAATAATGCAGGTGTCCTAAAGCAAGCTCACAGAGGAAACACACATCCCACTGAGATGAAGGTCAAATGTTTGTTGCATCTCCATTTTACATATGTAGACAGACTGTGTAAGGAGGGCCTCAAGATTTTTTCAACTTCTTGTTTTTCCAGCAGGAGGTGTCTAACAATTTCCACAGGGATAACCGTCTTGTGGCTGCAAAGCATTCATAGTGACTTTGCATTTTGATGCTTCCATGTTCACTCATCCTATCATTGTTCACACATTAATAGGCAGTGTGAGCTGGCTTTAGTCCATCATGTGACAGGTTAGTATTACCCTACTTATGATGTGTTGTTGCAATAGTAGTCCTGCTCAGTACACAAGGAACTGCATGTTCAGAAATTTGATGTATGTGCTTTCCTGAGGAGCCAATAGGGAGAAGTTGCCATCTGTGGGATTATGAGTGAATGCCTATAAATTAGAATCCCTGCTAAACTGTAACTGTAACGCAGCACTGTGGAGCCTCATTTGGTCAAGGATAGCCATCCCCTGCGCCGGTACATAGAGCTGCTTGCCTCAGGATTGAGGTGTGGACAGAAGAGAGCAAATTCTCTCGCTGGTTAGTGCACCACATGTTCTTGGGAAATGTGGTGCATAGTCATTTGTAGATTACCTGATTCTGGGTCAGGGTTTCGTAAGTAGCAGAGAAGCTACCTTGCTGAGATCTAGTGCAAGTCATCCTCTGAGCAAATATTTTGTCAAAGGTGCTGTGGCAGTGCCAGTGCCAAACAGAGTACATTTCATTCCTCCTCCTGTTTCACCACAGGGTGCATGGGAAACTCCCACCAACCCTGGGTACCCCTGCAGGGATGTGGGCTTGGCGGATAGTGCTCTTCTCCCTTTCTAGTCAGCCTAGAAGACCAGATGGACTTGGTCCAGCCAGTAGCAGAGTGGCAGGTGCCAGTCGGTGTAAGTCAGCGAAGAGAGGATGGGCCTTGGTTGCAGATGGCTTAAGCCCCGGACCCAGGGTGCAGAGGTAGCCTCTTGAGGCCTGGCCCCAGGGCACAGAGGTGGTGGATTAAACCCCAGATCCTGGATGGTGGCATTAAGGCAGGCATGACCTCATGGCTGCAAAGGAATGTGGTTGGAGAGGAGGGTCCCGGGCCATCTGGGGCTTCAACTGGACCCAACTAGCCATCTGGCCATAGCAGTCAGACTAGAAGGCCTGAGTCGCAGCTGGCTCGGCTATCTGCTACATTTGTCTGGGGCCGGGCTCCATTTATTTTTTTATTTTTTTTTAATGTATTTTAAAGTTTTGCTTGTTAGGCACTTATACAATAAGAAAATACTGTTTCAAAGCACCAACAGGGCAGGGAGGGAGCGAAGGTGGGAAAAACATTACAACTCAATATTCAAGAAAAGAGGGGGGAACAGGGAGAAGGGAAAACCTATTATGCCTTGTGATTATTCAGAACGTGCAAGTGCAGAAAAGGAACAGGGAAAAGGAGGTACATTCTGGGGAGTCTGAGCTCGAGGGTGAGCCATAGACGAAGTGCTAGGAATGTTAAGT
This sequence comes from Ambystoma mexicanum, assembly GCF_040938575.1. Classification (NCBI taxonomy): domain Eukaryota; kingdom Metazoa; phylum Chordata; class Amphibia; order Caudata; family Ambystomatidae; genus Ambystoma; species Ambystoma mexicanum. The sequence goes on along the minus strand of NC_090930.1, from coordinate 1,289,239,255 downwards.
GCTAAGTGGCCTGGGCTGCGGGAGGTGTAAATGCGAGTATCCAGAGCGGAGGGTGTGCAGATGCAAAGTGCTGTGGATAGACAGGAGCTGGGAAAAATTGGTGTGGGAGATCAAGGCCCCGAGGAAGCATCATGGCCAAGGACACCAATTCAGCAACTGTGGGATTAGCAGAAGAGAGAAGGAGGAGGAAAAAAGGAAAGTCTTAAGGAGCTTCCGGAATTTGAGAAAATCCTGCTCAAGGCACAGGGGGAGGGGGAGGCTATTCCAAAGGAGGGAGCCTTCAGAGGAAAGTGAGTGACCCCTTGCCCTCTGTTTAGCAAAACGCTTTACATACAAAGAGTTGGTGTCAGAGGAGTGAAGGGGTCTAGAGGGAGAGTATTTAGTGAGATAGAGTTGAATATAGTGTGGTCCCCAGGCCTAGAAAGCCTTGTGGATGACAGGAAGACACTTCCCATAACAGTCAACGGGAAGTGTCTCCCTGTGGGACGGACATGTGTGTCCGGAGCTGGTATGGAGCCCCAAAGCAGCTGAGGCTGAATGGGTCTTGCCACAGAGGGTGAGGCTCAGCAAGCCCAACATCTGAAAGCATAGGTGGGAACCAGGGTTCTGTAGGTGTGCCACAGAAGTGCTACTGAAGTTGGTCCATGCGGTTGGGAGCCACAGGCATTTCCAGAGAGCATAGCTCGAAGGTGTCCTATCAAGAACCCCCGTTGTCCAGGGGTGCTGACCCAGCAATTGTGCACCAGCCTCCAATGCAGGGCGCCAGACACTTAACTCAGCGGAGGTCCTGATGGGGGCTACAGACTGCACTGGAGGGGAAAGCTCTAAGTTGTCACGGGCAAAGTCAACAATGAAAAGGGGTGCCAACCTGCCTGTGGATGCTCCTGAGTAGACCATGGTTGTCATGTTTCCTTGTACCATGTGGGACACCTGAAGGCAGACCTGTTTTTTTTTATTTCACACACTGCATGTCTATACAAGCAGATGAGTTGATTTTATAATGGCAGGCAAGTGAGGCCTTTGTTCAAGTAGGTGCATGCCACTCAGGGGAGCACATGGTGTGGTGACATTATACCTGTGGATGTGTTCACTCTATTATGAGATTTGACCTGTGCTGGGCGGAGGTGAGCAGGTCCAGCAACAATGGTTCTGAGGGAGACATTATGAAGGTGGCAGTCAGGTGAGGCCTTGTTGAAGTGGGTGCATGCTGCCCAGATCAACACAAGGTGTGGTGACATTTTACTTGGGGGTGTGGTCACTATGTTCTGAGATTTGACCTGTGTTGGGTGGAGGTTAGCAGGTCTAACAGCAATGGTGCAGTGGGAGACATCATGAAGATGGCAGTCAGTCAAGGCCTTTGTTGAAGTTGGTGCATTCCACTCAGGTGAGCACATGATGTGGTGACATTGTGCCTGGGGTTGTGTTCACTCTTTTCTGAGATTTGACCTGTGTTGGCTGGAGGTGAACAGGTCAGCAGCAATGGTCCAGAGGGAGGCATCTGAAGACTGCAGTCAGGTGTGGCCTTTGTTGTAGCCGGTCCATGCCACTCAGTGGAGCACATGGTGTGGTGTGGTGACATTGTGCCTGGGGTTGTGTTCACTCTGTTCTGAGATTTGACCTGTATTGGCTGGAGGTGAGCAGGTCCAGCAGCAATGGTGCAGAGGGAGGCATCATGAAGACTGCAGTCAGGTGTGGCCTTTGTTGTACCCGGTGCATTCCACTCAGTGGAGCACATGGTGTGGTGACATTGTGCCTGGGGATTTGTTCACTCTGTTCTGAGATTTGACCTGTGTTGGCTGGAGGTGAGCAGGCAGTCAGATTAGGCCTTTGTGGAAGTTGGTGCATTGCAATCAGGGGCGCACATGGCGTGGGTGACATTTTGCCAGGGGACTCTGTTTATGATTTTGTGTCTGTAAGAAGGATATTGTTATTTCCACTTGCTCTGAGTGTGTAGGTGGTTTGTCCACTTGATGTGATGGCTATGGATGGAATGGTGTTGTATGTTTCATATTGTGGGGCACACACAGTTTGACTCTCAGAGACACACATAACGGTGTGGTTATGGGCAAGCTGGATTGGCCCTATTTCATCATTGAAGGGCATCTTTGATGTGGTTTTACTTTGTGTTCTCCACATGGGCTGCAATTCAGGTGAAGTGCCATTGTACAACCTGATTGCATGTGTCAGGTCCCTGTGCCCTTTCGCCTACTAAGGGAATGGGTGGCACCTGCGGAAAAGGGTGGAGTATCTCCTGCAAATCTACTCCTATGCCACGACGTGTGGCAATATTGTGCAGGACACAACATGCCACTAGGATCTTGCATACTTCTGGCAGTGCATATAGCAATACACCACCTGAGTGGTCAAGCGAGCAGAAGGGTGACTTGAGCACCCCAAATGTGCGCTCCACTATGCCCCTAGTGGCTATGTTTGCTTTGTTGTAGCTTCCTTCACCTGGGGAGACTGGATTCCTGAAGGGTGTCATCAGGAATGGTCAGAGCGGATATGCACTGTCCCCTGCAAAGGTGGAAATGGTTGTTAGCATTGCCATTGCTTGTTTTTCTGTGTGCCTCGTGACTGCTTGTATGTGCGGGATAGTTGATTTTCACCCAGAAGCCAAGTGTTTCCAAAGGTTCCCGATGAAAGGGTCTGGTATATGAGGGAATGGCATAAGATGTCGCTGTCATGCGTGCAACCTGGAAAATTTGCATTGACATGCATGTTGTGTCCCTTCGCATCACGGATCACCTGCGCGTTACTGGAATGCCAATGTTTCCTGTTGCAAAAGATGTGCTCAGTCTCTCGGTGGGGGGGGGGCTGGCGTACTATATGGGTGCAGTTGATTACTCCCAGGACCTGTGGAATATGTGCAGTTGCATAGAATTCCTGGCACACTCTGTGCCTTGCCTGCACGGTGCCTGAAATGTATATGTGCTTATGCACACGTGCCAGGATGCAGCGCAATATCTGGTGGAGCCACCTGGATTGTGTGGGCTGTGATATGCCCCTGACCATGGCTGTAGTATGCTGAAATGATCCAGTTGCCAGGAAGTGTCGGGCTGATAGCACATTCTCTGGTGGTGTCAGAGTGTGCATGCACATGCTGGGTGATGCCAGGTGTTAAGACGGATTTCTGAACTCTGTCCTGGTGGCGCAGAGGTTCAGAAGGCCAACCTAATTACTTGGAACAGGGTAACCTCTGGACAAGCCAGACCAATCAAGGTAGCGATCGCGGCGGTCAAGACTAGGTCTCAAGAGGGGTGAGGGTGACTGAAAGCCCGCAATGAGCACACAAAGCAAGAGCGCTTACAAACTACTCCAAACAGTTGTTTATATCAAAAATAGATACACATTTATTATAAGGCCTTGAAACTAATAACTACAGTAAAAGCAGCAATATACAACGATATTAAACCAACACATACACTATCCACCCAATATATATACAGAATACACAGTTTCACAGCATTAGCAGCACGAAATATGTTATCCACCTGCAGGGGAAGGAAAACAGGCAGTGCGAACCAATGCTTGTGATATGTCCGCCTTCTGAGGCCCCTAACTAGATGGTAGTCCAATCCCTACGAAGAGTGGAGCCTAGCGCTCAGAAGTACCTGCACACGCCGGTGCCAATGGGCAGAAGGTGAGGCTCTTCGGAGGACGTTGAACAGCTCTGTAGGGAGCTCTAATGAAGGAGAACACGGTCCGCGACTCTAGCGCAGCCTCCACTGTGAGGCAGAAGCAGGGCGCGAGTACGGACAAGGGGTGCTGTATTCACAGCGGGGAAAAGCAAAGGGCACTGCAGGAGGGCGACCAGATCCTAGCTAATCTACTCACCGGTCCCCGAAGCAAGCAGGCCCGAGCTTCTCCTCGATAGATGCAGCTTCTGGCAGGTTCTGAAGAGCAGGGAACGTCTCGTCGTCGTGCAGAGTAAAAAGACGTCCCGATCGAAGAAACAAGCACAGTTTTTGTCGCCACAGCAGGGCAACGGAACGGCCGGGTGTATTCAAGCCAAACGAGCACTGCTCACCTCTAGCTTAGGACTGCTAAGCAAACGAAGCGTGTGAGCATGCCCCGGACTCAGAATACCACCCAACCTGTCGGCGATTACAGAGCAGGCCTCCTTAGTAAGCTGGTCAGTCAACTGGATGGCCCAGAGACACTTCCGAAGGCTTACAGCAGGAGTTGATGAAGGTGCCGGGAATAGCTGGTCCTGCTATTCCAATAGGTCGAAGCGCCAGTACAGGCCTTCTTGTTCGATCTTAGGTGGAAAGGGCTTCACCGGACGACAGCAATGAGGAGCAGAAGTTCTTCAGGGGGTCACCAGCGATTCCTCGGTCCAGCCTCGTGTTCGCAGGATACTTGGCTCCTGTATCCCTGGGTTCGTAAGAACTCAGGAGATCGACATGGTAGTGGTGTTTCCAGCTCCCTCTTATCCACGGTTCCCTTCGCGCCAAAACGGAGGGGAGCCAATGGGAGATCCGCTCATCAACACACATACCATACGTGGACCAATCACGGACCACAGTGGTCCCAGGCATTCACACCACCCTAGACTCTCTGGCACCCAGGATGTGTATTGGGACCAGACAGCCCATCCCACATCCTGGGGGCACTCAAACGACATGTAGAAGCCCGCGAAAGCAACCGTGTTTCGCGGGAAACTACATGCCCAAATAAGGAAGGCCCCGGGTCGCCTGACCCGGGGGAAGGTAAAGGGAGCAAGACGGACAGTGGACGAGACAAAGGAGCCTCGTGGTCCGGCCATTTTGGGTAGCCGGGCCACCCTTTTGTGTTCGCGGCAAAAACGTGCTCAGAACGGCAAAAGGAGCTCAAAATAAACCAAATGATCGCTGCCACCAGCCCAGTCCCTGAATGACCTGCACCGATCCAAAAACCATCCTATAAGAGTGTCTAGGGTCCGTAGAAGGCTAGAGACCCAAGAGAGCTGTAACTTAGCTTACAGTGCCCTCTTGTGTCGTGTTGCACTAAAATGGCGACACGATAAAAGAAACTACGGGAAACAGCGTTCCCCGGTACTGACTGTCTTAAGGGCATGTCAGTTTCCCCGTAAGAAAGGAGCGAAAGCCCAGAGGAGTACAGCAGAAGGCTGCACTTCTCTGGCAAAGTCAAGAAAACAGGTTGAAAACAATAGCAAAAAGTTTAGGGGTTGCCACATGGAAGGAAAGTTCCCTACAATAACGAAATCTTTCCTAACACTCGCCCCTCCCAGACTATGGACAGGGGGAACTAATCCACCCCTGGATGAGTCTCTTGTTCAGGTCGGTAAAACATTCTGGACAACCCATCAGCATTGCTATGTTGGACACCTGGCCTATGCTCAATAGTGAAGTCGAAGCCTTGTAGACTTATGGACCACCTAAGCAACTTTGGATTCTCCCCCTTCATGTTCATTAGCCACTTTAACGGCTTATGGTCAGTCTGCACAGTGAAGTGGGTCCCATAGAGGTAGGGCCGCAGCTTCCTTAGGGCCCACACAACAGAGAAACATTCTTTCTCTACCGTGGACCATCTGAGCTCTCTGTCCTTAAGCTGGCGACTAATAAAACCGATAGGGTGTTCCTTACCCTTCTCATCTACTTGTGATAGTACAGCTCCTATCCCAGTGTCAGAGGCATCCGTCTGCATGATAAAAGGTCTTTGATAATCAGGGGCCCTGAGCACAGGGGCCTGGCACAAGGAGTCTTTCAAGCCATTGAAGGCCTTCTCACACTCGTCAGTCCAAGTTACCTTCTTGGGTTTCTTCGGAGTTGTGAGGGCAGTCAGAGGAGCAGCTATGGTGCCATAGTCTGCCACAAAATTGCGGTAATAACCCGTGAGTCCTAAGAAGGCTCTCACTTGGGTTTGCGTAGTGGGGGTAGGCCAGTCTTGTACCGCTGGTACCTTACTGGATAGAGGCTGTCTCCTCCCTCCACCTACTTCATGTCCAAGGTAAACCACTGAGCCTTGTCCATTTTGGTGAGGGGCCACTGGGACACCCTCAGAAGAGCTAACTGAAGGACTGCTTGGGAACAGGTCGGGGAGAGGTTCAGACTCCTCTCCCACAACGTCTGAAGCCAGTAGCAGTGCTGCGATTTCGACGCTTGGGCCGAAAGCCTTCAGCCTATTCACGTGAAACACTTTTAGAGCCTGTCCAGGCCTTCCAAGGTCCACTGAATAGCTAACCTCACCCAGGGGCTCCACCACTGGGCAAGGGCCTGACCATTTGTCCTGTAAAGCTCGAGGCCTTATGAGATTCATGATCAGGACTTGCTGACCAAGTGTAAAGTTGATGAGGGAAGCTTTCTGGTCGTACCAATGTTTCACCAGCGCTTGCCCTGCCTTCAATTTATCACTGGCCAAGCCCATCAGAAGTACCATCCGTTTTCTGAGCCCTAGCACATAATCAACTACATTGGTAGTAACCGGGGGAGTGGGCATCTCCCATCCCTCCTTGACAATGGCTAAGGGTCCCCGTACGGGATGACCGAACAGAAGTTCGAAGGGGCTGAAGCCAACACCCTCCTGTGGTACCTCTCGGTAGGCAAACGGTAAGCATGAAACAAGAAGATCCCATTTTCTTCTCTGAGGCTCCTCCAGAGCCCCAATCATGCTTTTTAACGTCCTGTTAAGACGCCCCCCCAGACCATCGGTCTGGGGGCGGTATGCAGAAGAGAACCTGTAGGTGACCCCACATTCTTTCCACATAGCCTGCCTATACTTCGACATAAAGTTGCTGCCATGATCCGACACAACTTCTTTAGGGAAGCCAACCCTAGTAAACATGCCGAGTAAAGCTTCTGCAACTGGCTTGGCAGTTACAGTTGTAAATGGGACGGCCTCAGGATACCTGGTTGCATGGTCGACCAGCACCAGGATAAACCTATTGCCTGAGGATGTTTGCGGGTCAAGGGGACCAACCATGTCGATCCCTACCCTTTCAAATGGTACCCCCACAACTGGGAGCGGTACCAACGGAGCTTGGATTGTCGCGCCAACCTTACCAGACAACTGGCAGGAGGCACAACTCCTGCAGTGACTTTCTACTTGCACCCCCATCTTGGGCCAGTAGAAGTGCATGGATAACCTTTGCTTGGTCCTCCTCATACCAAGGTGACCAGCAAGGTGAACGACATGCGCCAACTGCAGGAGGAAGGGCCTAACAGCAAGGGAAACCACCAACCTCCTATGGTCTCCTTCTGTAGACTCTGTGGGCTCACTATAAAGGAGTCCACCTTCCTGGTAAATCCTTTGCAACCCAGGAGGTTCACCCTCAAGCTGGGAGCAGGCCTGTCTCCTTAGGCCTTCCAGAGATGGGCACTCACGTTGGCCCTTACTGAAGTCGTCCCTATCAGGACCTCCTTCAACTAACAAGTCTTTTAGTTCAGGATGGTCGTTGGGGTCGAACACTTCAGGCATCGCCACCTCCTCGTCAGGCTTGGGCGATTGACCAACTCCCTCCACCGCAGTGGTAGGCGAGCTCGGGGGAATATTCTCTTTCCCCCGTCGGGACTTGTTGACTCCTTTCGCCTTGGGTTTCCCCTTCGGCTGGGGCGGCGTATTGGACTTGGCCAATGCTGCCCGTGCTTGAGACCGTGTGTAGGGTCTTTCGGCAGTGTCTCCTACGAGCCCTAGAGCTCTGAGATCATTGCCCAACAAGACCTTTCCCGGGACGTTTCTCTGAATGCTCACTGGAATCCTAACTGCTGTACCATTTAAAGTTAGATTAACAGGGATCACGGGAAACATACGGAGGGGGCCGTCAGCCAACTTAGTGGGCATCAGAGTAGCTCTGGCAACTTCCTCTGAGTCTACCAAGGTAGAATCCACTACAGTTCGACTGCACCCACTATCCCTAAGAGCTGGAGTATCCACTCCATTGATCAGCACACTGTCTTTAAAGTAGTGCTTGGTATTATCCGGAATCCTAGCATACGCCTCTGCGACTTTAGGCTCCCAGGAACCCAGGGACACTAAAACTACCTCAGCCTCTATTCCGCTGGGAAATGAGTCTGAGGAGAAGGATGCTCCTGTAATCTCTTCTTCCTCGTAGGAGGAGAAGGCCAGATTAGCGGAGTGGACCCCCAAAGGTCTAACCTTACAACGGGGATCCCCCTTCACATGGTCAGTTGCTCCACAAGAAAAACAAGCCCCATTGGGTCTGTTTACGTAGGGAGGCTTATTATAACCAGAGTTCTGTTTCGGAGGCGAACCTCCACTACCCTGTGAGTTCTCGGATGGCTTACCCTTATTTTTCTTTTTGTGGCCCTTATGGGAAGAAGATTTAGCAGATTCCCCACCCTCCATATCTTTGGACTTTTTCCCTTCCTCCTGCTTACCAGGATGAGTTTTGTCCTTATGGGACACTCGATGTGACACCCATAAGTCTGCTGCAATGGCCAGCTTCTTAGGATCTATCTCCTTCGAATCGGCCAAATGCTGCTTAAGCTCCGGGGAAGAAGAAGCAAAAATGTGTTCCAGCATGACCAGATTGATCATGCCTTCGAAGGTAGAAACCTTATAACCTTCAACCCAGCCAGTCAAGTTTTTCAGGGACTCAGCTACATACGACACCCAAGTACCACCTTCCTTTTTCTTATACTCTCTAAACCTTTTCAAATATTGGGTCGGAGTCTTCCCAAACTTTAAAATGAGAGTCTGCTTCAACATTGCAAAATCAGCGCGCTCAGCCTTCGACATTTCCATAATGGCACTGCAACCAGAATGGGGCAGTCTGCTGAGTAACCATGCAATCTTATCCGCATTATCAACCTCTTGAACCTCGCATGCATACTCAAACGCATTCAACCAGTCCATAATGTCATTTCGTTCCTCATACACACTGAGCAGATCTTTTGGAAACCGTGGATGAGAGGAAGCCCCAGAACCATGTCCAGGACCCTTGGACCCATTTGCGAACTGAAGCTTGGCCAGTTCCAACTGGTGATCCCTGTCTTTTTGTTTTTCTGCCTGGTCGATTTTCAGTTTGGCTATGCTGAATTCAAGCTCCTGCTGCCTAAACCGCAGCTCTTGCTTCTTGAATTCAAGCATAGCCTCCCCATCAATACTGGCAGAGGAAACATTAGACATTACATCCTCCCTGTCCTCGTGGTCGTGATGGATCAGTGCAGCGGCAGAACCGTCGGTTCTGCCAGTGAGAGCAGCCCCACCACCTTCTGCACTGTCCTCGGAAGTTATAGCGTCAAGCTGCGCTTCTTGCCACGCCACGATTCTCTGGATCATTTCCAATTTAGTGCCTTGAGAGGAAACCCCTCTCTCCGCACACATCTTCTTCAATGTTTCAGATTTCGAAGCATTTAAGGTTAACAAAGTATTCGTTTCCATACTGTTGATAGGACTATGGCCTTTTTAACGTTATATTCAATACTTTACTGCGTGTCCTGGTTGGAATAACCTGAAAACGCCTTAGCTCGTGCGCAACACTGGATACCTTCAGTCGTATCCCACCGCTGTACACCAATTTGTTAAGACGGATTTCTGAACTCTGTCCTGGTGGCGCAGAGGTTCAGAAGGCCAACCTAATTACTTGGAACAGGGTAACCTCTGGACAAGCCAGACCAATCAAGGTAGCGATCGCGGCGGTCAAGACTAGGTCTCAAGAGGGGTGAGGGTGACTGAAAGCCCGCAATGAGCACACAAAGCAAGAGCGCTTACAAACTACTCCAAACAGTTGTTTATATCAAAAATAGATACACATTTATTATAAGGCCTTGAAACTAATAACTACAGTAAAAGCAGCAATATACAACGATATTAAACCAACACATACACTATCCACCCAATATATATACAGAATACACAGTTTCACAGCATTAGCAGCACGAAATATGTTATCCACCTGCAGGGGAAGGAAAACAGGCAGTGCGAACCAATGCTTGTGATATGTCCGCCTTCTGAGGCCCCTAACTAGATGGTAGTCCAATCCCTACGAAGAGTGGAGCCTAGCGCTCAGAAGTACCTGCACACGCCGGTGCCAATGGGCAGAAGGTGAGGCTCTTCGGAGGACGTTGAACAGCTCTGTAGGGAGCTCTAATGAAGGAGAACACGGTCCGCGACTCTAGCGCAGCCTCCACTGTGAGGCAGAAGCAGGGCGCGAGTACGGACAAGGGGTGCTGTATTCACAGCGGGGAAAAGCAAAGGGCACTGCAGGAGGGCGACCAGATCCTAGCTAATCTACTCACCGGTCCCCGAAGCAAGCAGGCCCGAGCTTCTCCTCGATAGATGCAGCTTCTGGCAGGTTCTGAAGAGCAGGGAACGTCTCGTCGTCGTGCAGAGTAAAAAGACGTCCCGATCGAAGAAACAAGCACAGTTTTTGTCGCCACAGCAGGGCAACGGAACGGCCGGGTGTATTCAAGCCAAACGAGCACTGCTCACCTCTAGCTTAGGACTGCTAAGCAAACGAAGCGTGTGAGCATGCCCCGGACTCAGAATACCACCCAACCTGTCGGCGATTACAGAGCAGGCCTCCTTAGTAAGCTGGTCAGTCAACTGGATGGCCCAGAGACACTTCCGAAGGCTTACAGCAGGAGTTGATGAAGGTGCCGGGAATAGCTGGTCCTGCTATTCCAATAGGTCGAAGCGCCAGTACAGGCCTTCTTGTTCGATCTTAGGTGGAAAGGGCTTCACCGGACGACAGCAATGAGGAGCAGAAGTTCTTCAGGGGGTCACCAGCGATTCCTCGGTCCAGCCTCGTGTTCGCAGGATACTTGGCTCCTGTATCCCTGGGTTCGTAAGAACTCAGGAGATCGACATGGTAGTGGTGTTTCCAGCTCCCTCTTATCCACGGTTCCCTTCGCGCCAAAACGGAGGGGAGCCAATGGGAGATCCGCTCATCAACACACATACCATACGTGGACCAATCACGGACCACAGTGGTCCCAGGCATTCACACCACCCTAGACTCTCTGGCACCCAGGATGTGTATTGGGACCAGACAGCCCATCCCACATCCTGGGGGCACTCAAACGACATGTAGAAGCCCGCGAAAGCAACCGTGTTTCGCGGGAAACTACATGCCCAAATAAGGAAGGCCCCGGGTCGCCTGACCCGGGGGAAGGTAAAGGGAGCAAGACGGACAGTGGACGAGACAAAGGAGCCTCGTGGTCCGGCCATTTTGGGTAGCCGGGCCACCCTTTTGTGTTCGCGGCAAAAACGTGCTCAGAACGGCAAAAGGAGCTCAAAATAAACCAAATGATCGCTGCCACCAGCCCAGTCCCTGAATGACCTGCACCGATCCAAAAACCATCCTATAAGAGTGTCTAGGGTCCGTAGAAGGCTAGAGACCCAAGAGAGCTGTAACTTAGCTTACAGTGCCCTCTTGTGTCGTGTTGCACTAAAATGGCGACACGATAAAAGAAACTACGGGAAACAGCGTTCCCCGGTACTGACTGTCTTAAGGGCATGTCAGTTTCCCCGTAAGAAAGGAGCGAAAGCCCAGAGGAGTACAGCAGAAGGCTGCACTTCTCTGGCAAAGTCAAGAAAACAGGTTGAAAACAATAGCAAAAAGTTTAGGGGTTGCCACATGGAAGGAAAGTTCCCTACAATAACGAAATCTTTCCTAACACCAGGTCATTCTCCCACTCCATGGCCAAGTCAAGAATGACATAGGGATGGAATCGGTATCTTGCATAAACCTCCTCATCTGGCATCCCAAATAATGTGGTTCGTGGATGGAAGATTCTGGCCATCCCCCTCATCCTCCTCCTTCTTCCATGCAGAAGGATCATTGCTAGGATCAGTGCTAGTAAAGCAGGGTCTGCCACTGTGGAAGTCTTATGTTCAATAAGTCTTATGCTCAATCGGGCAGGAGGCTGGCTCAGGGGCAAGGTGCTCGCCTTGGAAGCAAGACGACACGGAGCAAAGAAACCTCTGGGTATTAAGCGCGTTATAAATGACCTCAATAGCCTCTTGTACAACGCAAAGTAGGGAGGAACAGCGCAAAGACCAATCCATAAATCGGAAAATAGTTTTTAGTGCCACTCAAAGTGTACTTTTACACGCAAAGTGACTTATCGCTGCGCTAAATATGTTGTAAATTAGGCCTAGCATGTCTTTTCTGGCGCAAAACCCCTGCTTTTGTGCCAATTTGCATATCTACATACTTCATCCCGTGGAACTGAACTCGAGGTGAGTTTCCACCTGCATCTGTAACGAGTTGTGTGGAATGGCCAATTCTATTATATATTTAAAAAAGTTACATTTTTATCTTTTAAAACTGGTATGGTTAACTCAGTTGTTCACATTATTGAACGATACACTATCATTTGGATAATGATATGCACTACCACGTGCTGAAATAGTCGCTACGCTCAAACGCATTTTAAACAAACTGACAGCCCCGGCTGCCAACTTCGTTATAGATGAAACTAAACGGGAATGCCATGAGCTACTTTTCGACACAAAGAAACTAAAGAAAAAAAATCACTGCCCGATCCCGCGTTTCTTGAATAATACGCGTTTCTTGAATAATATTTAAAAAAAGATGGTTCAGGTGAATTTCTTAGCGCGTGGCTTTCATTTCCCTATTTCCTAGCCTGTGATGCTTGGTAGAAAATAGCAATCCGCATCTTTAGGCCAAAAGCTGATGCGATTGATAAAGAAAATGTCAGCAAAAAATACCAAAGCGATGTGTCACAGCAGCCTTCTGACAGATAAATAGAAAAGGTAAAAAATGTTCTATCGTGTCCGACAAGGTGTTCTTTTTGAGATTTCAAGATCACTATGCAACTTAAAACATGTTTGTCACTTTGGCTCTGACTGGAGCGATGTGGAGCTTCACAAGAACTTTATCAGCTTAGCATAGGGGGGAAAGAAAGAGGCCGCTCGTATTTATCTCAGCCGGGTTTCCTTCAAAGCCAACACATAAATTACAGTGTACATTTGATACAAATTGATTTCTTAACTCAAATAACAATGTTGTCCTCCCAGTCAGGCCATGTGTCACTCATTCGCCATCCTGAGTGAAAGGTTCAATCCGCCTGCGCCACAGAAATAGGCGCGACACATCTCTCGCGAGGAACGGTAATAATCACGGCCGGGCCTAGGCCTTTGTGGGCAACCCATGATAAGGAAAAAAAAAATCAGCCCAACCTGTCAAAGCACGTGAAGCCCTGATCAGCGTTTGTTCCTACAAGCCATACAGGCCTTGCCGTTCCCATCCCATCTCGTGGAGCAAATGAGAGAAAAATAAGAGCCGGCCACTGCGGTTAAGAGGGCAGACACTGTGATGTCGCTGAGGTGAAACCCATTGAACATCTTCGACCGATCTTATCAACTGCTGGAGAAATGAGATATTGGCAGGGCTTGTTGAGTTTCTCACAGCTGAGCGGGTTAATAAGACTGGGAGGCAGGGCATGGGCTAATTGGATTTGCTTTAAGTTGATCAACAGTGGCAGGCCTCCTGCCAGAGTCATGTTTGAAAGCGGCTCTTTCCCAGTTGTTTATCTTGAAGCCATGGGGGTGGAAGAGGCCTTTTGCAGCTTCGGAGGCGGTCCTGAACTGACAGCTGAAGAGGGCAGCATAATCAGACTGTGAAACAGAAGTCCTGATTGGGCTTCCGATAATCAGACTAAATGTTACCAGTTTGTCACACAGTCAAGTCGCATCAGAAGTATATAATCCAGAAGAGTGACCAAAGAAATGCACACACACACAGACACAGCCAACACGCACTCACAGGCATCATTGGAGCACAGACAACCATGCATGCAAGCTACCATGCACATTCAAGCAGTACACATATGTGCCCTCAGGAGCACACGTATGTTGAACAAGCAAGCAACACTTCGGGATTCATTTAAAGTGTATCGAAAAGCCGCCAGAAAATGCCAGAAAAGCATAAAGCCATTGGAAAATAACCCAATACCCACCTGCTGGTTATGAGTGCAGTTCCAGCATCGGTCAAGCTGCCATAACATCTTGGGCCGGCACACATGCACGAAGATGTGTATCTGCCGATAATGAGGTGTCCCAACCGTCAAGAAACTGTCGTAAATAACGCTGGAATGAGCCACCGACACCCAGATTAACATGGCTACAGCAGGGGCATACCTGGCACTTGTGGCCTAAAACGTGAGTACACAGAGCCACAGAAGTGCTGCTATGGGGTATCCGGGGGGCTAAGGCGGCGATAGCCCCAGGTCTTTTGGTTGTAGCCCCAGATAGAAGCACAAGGGCTACAGCCAAAAGGCTAGCTAGCCCAGTCTCGACAGTGTCGACATTAGTTTAGCCCCAGACCTTTTCCATACCTAGCAACACCCTTGCAGAGACCTGAAGCAAGACCACAAGTGGAAGATAAGATGCATATGAAGCAGGGGAAGCGTCAGAGGGTAACCCGGCCGGTAAACCCCGTTTCCGCGCCGCTGTTTCGTCGCGGGCCGGTTTGCCGCGACCGCTTTGGTGCGGCGGCCAGTTCGGCGCGCCCATTTTGGCGCAGAAGCCGTTCTGGCGCCGTCTATTTGGCGCGAGGGACGTTTAGACGTGGCTGACATTGCAGCCACGTCTGAACTCCCTCACGCCAAACTCAAAAGCATAATTCTTTTCAAATGCAGCACGTTGGCAGGTAATGTTCACGTGTTGCATTTGAAAAGAATTGTGGGTGGGGAACCGGAGCAGAGCCTGCTTGAGCAAATGCTGTGAGAGCCAGCACGCCAGCACCCCACTCTGCCCCAGCGGTGCACTGCTTGGGGCACAGCGGGAAGTGCACCAGGATCACACAGCTCTCTCGTACACCCCATGTACTGCATGGGTTGCTGCAGTGCAAGCTTCTCTCTCGTACACCCCATGTACTGCATGGGTTGCTGCAGTGCAAGCTTCTCTCTCGTACACCCCATGCACTGCACGGGTTGCTGCAGTGCAAGCTTCTCTCTCGTACACCCCATGTACTGCACGGGTTGCTGCAGTGCAAGCTCCTCTCTGGTACACCCCATGTACTGCACGGGTTGCTGCAGTGCAAGCTTATCTCTGGTACATCCCATTCTACACCGCACCAGTGTACATATAAATGGTCCACAGCAGTGCAAGATTCCCTCTTACACAAGTTCTTCTGAGAGCTGCAGCCAAGCTTCACACACAGACTGGGGCCCATCAGCGTGCAATCTTCTATGGCATCGGCAGTAGCAGTAGTGCAAGCTTCTATGGCATAGGCAGCACCAGTACTGCAAGTTTCCATGGCATAGGCAGCACCAGTACTGCAAGCTTCTCTGGCATAGGCAGCACCAGTACTGCAAGCTCCACTGGCACTGAGAGAAGAGATGCAGTGCAAGCTTTCTGCACACCTGCCTGGGAGTGGCGGCATAACTGCCCGCATCTGAACATCAAATGCCCTCCGTTTTCTGCTGTTAGACCTGGCACAGCTCATGGGTGTAACACTCTGCCTCAAACGCAGCAGTGGCGCGCAAGTGCCCGTGCAAGCGCTGTTCGCTGGGTGGCACCGGCAGCGGGCTGTGCAATCTGCCTGTGCTTTCTGTATGCCGCGTTGGTGGATTGTAACGTGAGATTACAGCTGAGGTTATAGCGGCCGTGCGAGGTTAGTAACCCTGCACTTGGTATTGTATAGTTGGGTGTTGGTCTGCGGTCGCTAATTGTCTCTGATGCCATTAGCAGTGCTCGAGCCTCTGTTCGGATCGGACACTAGTTGAGCTGTTATTTTTTCCGCTCTTGAGCCAGTTTAGTAAAGAGCCATCGTTCTAGTTCCCTTTAGTTAATGAGCAGCTGGCATTTCCCTGGTTCAGCTGTATAAGAGTAAGAAAAATAGTCTCAAATGCAGAGATGTACAGAGATAAAAAATACCCCGTAGATTAATAATGGTTGTATTATCATAGAACGTCAAACGTCACTTATAGAGGGTGAAATAGCCAATATCCCATTCGATTCGAGCCAGCCCAAGAGACATCTCCTGAAACGCGTGCAATCTACTGCCGAGACTCCATGCGGCCCGAGAGACCTCTGTTCACTGAAAATAAGAAGGCCTTATGACATTAGCATCGCTCTCCCATTCCATATTGGCAAGGTGGACGTGAAATAATAAATAAAAGAAGAAAGAGGGCAAAGAAGAACATTGTTCTGGCTGATATCCAGAATATCTTTGAAATAAAAGACCTACAAGTCGCCTCTAAGTGTTCTGGAGTTATTAAGCCCAATCCCCCAACAGGCGCAAGATGGAAACCTCAAGCAAAACTGGATATAATTGAGGGAAATAATGATGGCTAGGCAATCCCGTGAGAGCGAACCTCAGGACTGCACACGCGCTCTCCAGTTGCAGGTAATACAGCGCACCCATGAAACAGTTCCACTGAATCGAGCTGTGCCACTTTATAGTATAGGGGAGAGCTCTCCTCCAATGCCAATACCCGCGCCAAAACATCCTGGCGCCCGAACATCCCCGCGGCGAACTGGCCGCGCCGAAATGGACGCGCCAAAACGGGTTCTGCGGCCAATCAGCCGCACCAAATCGTCTGGCGCCGAAATGGCCGCGCCAAATCGTCCTGCTCCGTAACCTGGCACCAGAGAACGACGCACCACCATAGCCAGGGTGAGTGGGAACCAATGATTTGAATCATGTGTCGTGTGCCTGGCAAGATGGTGGGAGGCACAGGAAATGGTGTACTTGGTGCACCATTGACCCTTGTATCTTTGACCAATCCCCTTTCTCTGGTCGACTCTAACACTTGCGGCTGTCCAATACTGTGTGAGTTGACACTTCCTGCCGCCATTGAACATCCATCGCCGGACCTGACCTCTTCACTCGATCCTACACACCACTGCGTTTGCCCTCCCTCGAACACCCCCCCTTCCTGCCGCTGACGTCTACTTTGTGCTCTATGCTCCTGGGGGCCACATAATCTACCTTACTTGTACAATGCCACATTCAAAAATGTTTGCTACGACTCATATGTAAAATTCATTGTATCTATCAACTGTAAGTATTACCTTGCATAAATTGACTTCTTTCCCATTGGTCTAGTGATATATCCACACTGTAATGCCTAATCCACGTGATGCCCTGTGCCTCTTATCTAGCTTATTGTGTTCTAGTCTATTGTGATTTTGAGTGCCAGGCATAACCAACTGAGATGTTCTACTTCCCTGTGACTCACATCTAGCCTATTGTGTTTTCGAGTGTCATGCCTAGTCTACTATAATTTGCCAATGCCTGTGAGTGGCACATTTTGGCCATCTAGGCAGAAGTTTCATACTGGCAATTAGCTCTGCCATTGGAATGCCTCTCATCTAGCCTATTGTCTTCTAACCCATTGTGTTTTCGAGTGCCAGGCTTAGCCGACTGTGATGTTCTACTGCCTTGGGCCTCACATCTAGCCTACTGTGTTCTCAAGTGTCATGCCTATCCTACTATAACCTGCCATTGCACGTGAGTGGCACACTTTGCCCATTTAACCAGTGGTGGCATAGACTATTTTATGCTGCACTGTTCATCCCACTGTGATCTCTTTATCTTGTAATCTCTACCCCAGCAAGAATAACGAGACCCCTATACATCCATAATCTGCAATCTGCATTAGCTCACCTAGATTGTGCCAAAAATGTATGCCACCTCCACCACCATCAGTGTTATAATTCAGTATAGTCTATATGTCACCCTTCTTTCAGGCATTAAAGCCAACTCCCAATCCACCCCTGCCAAAATGATGAATCCTGCATACTGTGAAAATGTATCTTTCTATAAAACAGCCTAATAGTATGTCTGCCTAAGCACATTCGCATCACACTGTAATATTGCATTGAATGAACCTGAAACAGGCCGACTACGCCACCATTTTGAGTTGTCCACCATTTTGATCGCCTCCTGCTTTCTGTTCCATGTTCAGAACTTGTGTTTTTGGCTTCAACAGAGCAAGATGAACTTTGTGCTGCTTTATGATGTTAACGTAGATAAGAATGTTGAAGCTGCCAAGGTGGATTGTTTATCCTGCACTGAAGAACCTTGAAGCTAAACAAAAGCTGTAGTAATCAGTAATTTAGATGCTATATGTCCGAACAGTGCCTTCCCTGTTCAAACAGTAAAGTAGAATAATGAGCAGCTAACATGCTTTTCTGCAGAAATCCTTGTTTTCTCTCCTTGGAACTAACTGACGTTACGCTCAAGAACAAATGGTAGACAAATATAAGCGGGTAAATTGAAGAATGTTACTTTGTGTCTTGTATTTGGAAAACCTGTGAATTGTTTGATGGAAAACAGCAAACTATGCAATGATTTTTAAATATGAATTAGTTATTTAGTTAGGTCACGAACCCTAGGTTAGGTATTATATGAAGAGGGGCTGGACGATGTGTCCAAGGCAATGAAGAATTTTTATAAATATGTGTACTGGTGGAATGTTCAGTAGTCTCTCATCTCACGGTGTCTGCTTGCACACATTGTGGGATGTTGAAAACCAAGTTGCCACTTGCTAATAAATACAATTGTAACTTTGACCTTGTGAATGGCGTATTTCTATTATGTGGTAGTAAGCCTTGATATTTTTAATCTTTCAATGCAGGAGTCGTACCATCACACTGACCTCTGCCAACATGGTAAAATGGCTCAATCTAACCTTGTTCCTACCACCAATGAACCTCCTGTCCTGAATTAAGCCTACCTCATTCCTGCCACCTTTGAACCACCCACTCCACAGAACCTCTCTACTATCATCAGATCCTATCACTACTAACAACCTTACAGACCCCAATGTTAACCAACAAGACAACCTGCCCTGTAGTCAAGACAGCGCCCCATAATATACTCACCAGACCAGCACTGAACCGCTCATACTCTACAGCAACTAGGAACCAGAGAGTTGGCGCTAGATTATGCAAATCGTATACCATCACACCTAACTTACTTGCCATTAATAGCCAACCACAGGGACATAAGAAAACCTTACCTAAAAGTCAGCAGGAAAGCCAGATTGCCTATTCCCGTACCTGGTATCAATGATCAAAGCAGCAGACCCTCCTCTATTAGTGGTGCACTAATCAACGCCAGATCCCTGGTAGCACATGCAATTGACATCGCCAACCTAATTATTAAGAAAAACCTGGACTTCCTAGCTATAACGGAGATCTGGTTACATGCAGCTCCAGGCCCCTCTCTTCTTATAGCCACACTTGACAACTACACAGTCCTAAGATCTGACAGAGAAGCATCTAGAGGCGGCAGAATTGCCTTCATCACCAAAACCTCCATAGGTGTTAGAGCTGCCTCACTCCCTCACCTTAAGTCATGTGAATTGATGACAGTTAAACTTCCCCTCAATAACTCACGCACCATAACGTTGCACCTAATTTACAGACCCCCTGGCCCAAACAGCTCCATCAAGGAAGATATCATCAGCCTCCTCTCCACCAAGACCAAACCTTCCTCCCAAATCCTTATATTAGGTGATGTCAACCTTGGACTCAATGACCCTAATGACCAACCAGCCTTGACCATAGCAAACTCCTTGACTGAGTTAGGCCTCACACAAAGAGCCTTCCACCCCATGCATGAAAAAGGAAGATCCTTGGACTGGGTAGCTGACCTGAATTGCGAAATCATTATAACCTCTGTTGAACCACTCCGGTGGACCGACCACTTCTTACTTTCCTTCACCATCCAAGACTGCAAACTGCCCAACAAGCAAAACATCATGGCTCCACCTTTGCCAAACAGAAAAAAAGGAATATTGCTGTAGACAATATTAAGCTATTTCTCCAACCTCATCTCAATCCGCTACCTGCCACTGACGATAATTCAGAATTAGTGAAACTCTACAATAATACCATCACCCTAGCCCTAGACAAAATTGCACCGCTCAAAATACGTAAAAGCAAACCTAAAGCAGACCTGAACACCTCGTTTACAGCTAACCTCAATGTCCTTCTACACGAAAAGAGAAAATGTGAATCGACCTGGAAAAGTAGTACCACCCCTCACAACAAAGACAGCCTACTCAAAATCACAGCTAACTACAAAACAGAAATTCTTTTGGCTAAACGTAACACCTACAATGATAGAATACACAAAGCTATTTTGAGTACCAGAGAACTCTTTACCATATTAGGAGGACTGGCATCTCCCACCCCGCCAACAGATAACTGTATCAAGGACAAAACTTTGTGATCCAAGATCCAAGATGCTTTAGCCAATAAGATTACACAACTCCAAACAAATATAGTTGCTAAAAGAAGTAACATCGCTACTCAAGCAAATAGTACAAAATCCCACCCGAACTTGCCTAAACCACCTCTAAGATTTAAATTTGCATCCATTATTAAAGAAGCTGGCCACGAACTAGCACCTTTTATCAGCACGCCTATCAATACATCCTTCCACACATGTACCATCCCCACCAACCTGGAAAACTCCAGGGTTCTCACACTTCTGAAGAAACCTTCTCTAGACCCAAATATCCCCAGTAAAATTAGACCTATCACTACAGTCCCCTTCCTTTTAAAAATCATCAATAAAGCAGCCTATATCCAGATTCAATATTTTATAGAGACCAAAACACTACTAGGACTCCATCAATCTGGCTTCAGACCACAACATGGCACAGAAACAGCCTTGATTGATCTAAAGATCCAGATTGACAACCTGAAAGACAAAGGTAAATCTGCCATTTTGCTTCTGCTGGACTTGTCAGCCGTTTTTTTATTTGGTCGATCACAAGGTGCTCTGTGATCATCTGTCATCAGCATCCCATTTCTCAGCTGAAGCAATGGCATGGATCAAATCTTTCTTAAACAACAGACAAATGAGAGTCTTCTCATCTTCCGCAGTGTCTGATCCTATACACACTACATGTGGAGTCCCGCAGGGATCCTGCATTTCGCCCACTATGTATAATGTGTTCACCAAACCATTGTGTGATGACTTAGAGCATCTGGGTGTCACCTACACTAATTTATGCAGATGAAACCCAGATCCTCATACCCCTGACTGGAGACTATGATGAGGACCTAGCCTTGATCAACAAAATCTACCTCATCATTTAGGCCTGGATGGCCACACATGGCCTGTGTCTGAATGATGAGAAGACTGAACTGCTACTCTTAGCCACTCCCTCCAACCAGAAGAAATTGAGTAATCAATACCTTTCTTTCAATATTGATGGCAATGGCATCAAGGTGGCCAACAAGGTCAAAACCCAGGGTTTCTATTTAGACACCTCCTTGAACCTGCACAATCAAGTTAGTGCCCCAGTGTTGGCAACAGCTTACACTTGCAAGCTGATCCACGCCTGCAAGCCCATTCTATCCACATAAAGCTCCATTATGTTGTCTAGAGCTCTAATTCTTCCAAAAAGTGACTATTGCAATGCACTATAACTAGGTGCCAGCAAATACATCACAAATAAACTTCATATCCTCCAGAACAATGCACCGAGAACAGCTCTGGGCATACCCAAAAGACAACACTTCTACACTCTCAGACCTAACAACAATTGGTTATCCGTTATGGACAAAATTCAACTCAAAACAGCTTCCATGACATATAAATGTCTGAACAATTCAGCCCCTCACTACCCTATCGAGAAATTCACTAAAAATAACTCTTCACGTCCAACTAGGACCACCAACTACGGTTGCTTAAGAGTCCCTAGGATCAAACTATAAAAGGCAGGGGGCAGTAGCTTTCCTGTCATGGTCGCTCAACATTGGAACTCCCAACCCGTCTCCTTAAGAGTTAACCAATCATTCCGCAAATTCAGAAAAAACACCAAACTCTGGCTCACCTCCAAAGACCGCCCACCTGGTTAGCACCCTTATTAGGACCATGCCAACAATTGCAAAGGCCTCTACTGAATATATGTATATTTTTCCCTGTTCATTCATTGTATGTTCTATTATGCCTACACTTTATTATATACTACATTGTATTGTATCATTACCTGTAATTCTCCTGAACTGTAACTAAGAAAATGCACATTCTTGTAGCACCCAGATACCTTTGGGTGAGGAGCGCTTTATAAATAAATAAATAAATAAGCAAACAAACCCACAAACAAACAAACTGTGGGCGAAGGATTCACCGCTGGACTTCAGCCTTCAACAAGGACTTGAGGCACCATTTTGGGAAAGCATCCTTTCCAAATTCCTCCAGTCGTGTGATGCTGATAGATAGTCCAAGGCAGATACTCTGTTCCCTAATTATCCCCATATTACATTGGGGTAGTCCTGCTATTGGAGCAATTCCTGCCTCTCTGCCAGCCATACTGCTAATCAGGACCTGACCATTCTGAAGGACCCCTGCCTGTGTGTGCCAGCCTCTCTTGTGTTTGGGTGCCCGAGAACAAGGACTACTCTTGCCCCTGAGAACCTGAAGTGGGAATCACAGCACCTGAAAGCCAAAACATCCAAGATCCATGCAATTTCATTTTCCAGCTACTGAGAGCTGTGATTCCAGTCTGTTCAACCCAGATCAAACCAAGAAGACCCTCCAGGAGCTGCCTTGGACAATTGCCACCCTTCGAACCACAGTATCACACATTCCAACTAGTTTGCCACTGCATCAAGAAAACTGCAGCGTATGGTTTTCTCGGTTCAAACAAAGATGCATTGCTGCAGTTTCACCATTAATATTGCCTTTGGAACTGCCAGACGTTGATTGACGATCCAGCTGATGGTCAAACCAACCCTGGTGTTCTAACCGAACTGTAAACTTCGGGCCAAGCACAGAACCGACTCACCATGCACATGCTGACATCAACCGCAGTAGCCTTCATTTCGACCCATACTCGACATCTGCTTGCCATCTGGTCTACCACGACTGCCTAATTCTAGTATGAATTGAACTGGCAGCAGGGTGATATGACTAATGCTTTGCCATTGTCAAACTGCCCAGACACAACAAAAGTATCATTGCCTAATACGTTTTCTCTTGGTCCATTTCTGGGCCTTAGATACTGACTAGGTAACTTTTATTCCATTTGCTACAGTAACATATCCTTTTAAAAGAACAATGTGGATTGTATTCCCTTTTCACCCCCAGAGTTCTGCATCTTGCTAGCTTTGCATATTATGCACTCTTTCCACAGGGATGGGTTTGTATAGAATGTTTAGTTTAGTCATTATTGCAAATGGTGTATTTAATTAAAGGATATATATTTCTATAGAACCTTGATTGGCCATTACTTTATTTTGGGCTGTTGCACTTTGCTGTTTGGGTTGCTACCTTTTCACGTTCACACCACAGAGTATAACTTTCCCTGGCCCATGTTACCACATGAGTTGAAGGATGTATATCTATAACTGGGCCTGTTTTACCTTTATGATTGGGTTCACTATCGATTTGTAGAAGTGTGAGGGGTGAGTAGGCAGTTTAGCCCCTACTTATCCTTCAACTCCTGCAGGGCAAAAGTCAATGTGCCACACACATGCATTCTCCATCTCATAAGAAATCATGGAAACAACAGCTGTGAAGAGATGACTACTGTTCTGCAGGAGTACAGGGAGGGGTAGTGGTTTCTAAACTTTGACTCAACCACTCACTACTACTAAATGGTATCCGGTCAGTCCATCGAA
The DNA here is from genome assembly GCF_040938575.1 of Ambystoma mexicanum. Lineage (NCBI taxonomy): Eukaryota > Metazoa > Chordata > Amphibia > Caudata > Ambystomatidae > Ambystoma > Ambystoma mexicanum. Next base: position 1,289,215,732 of record NC_090930.1, on the reverse strand, counting down.
TCCAAAGCATCGACAGACCATACCAGTGAAAAAAATGCATCCAAAAAAAACCCATCGAATCCATTTTTTTAAAAATGGTAAAGGGCTTAGTTTAGTAAAAATCGGTTTTTACGGTTAACAAAAGGGGTTTGGGGGGGAACTCCAATAAATAAAAATGCATTTGATGGTTTTGTTTCAATGCATTTTATGTCAATGGTATGGTGGTCGATGGCTTGGCTGTCGATGGAATCACTAGGAACCCTACTATACTATCGCTGATCTCAGCCATAAAGCTGAGACAGTTGCACCTTGAATGGTACACCTCCTTTGTTTGATTAAGGTGACATGGGTCCTGGGCAGACTATACTCTTCAAGAAGGGAGGATCAAGGAAGCAGAAAATACAACAATGATGCTGTGATTCCAAAATAAGACATGTACAATGAAGGTTCTATAAAAATACATGACTATAATCAAAATAAAATGCCAGGAAAACTAATAAAAGCATCATAAACCCTATCCTGTATTAAAATATGCAGATTCTGGTTGCACTGGGTACTCCAGTTTATAAAGTCAGGTGAATGCAGGCAGGGCTTTTGCATCAATGGCCTAGGTTAGGATTATGCATCTTAACATGTTAATTAGTGGGGTTCTCAACTGTTATTAGGGCCCTGAGAATCAGTCCAGTGGGACGGACCCACTGTCTACACACTTGAATATTATTCTTGGGGCTCTGCAGCATCAGGAAATGCTTCTGGTGCTTTCTTCAGGGTCAAGTCAGTGTTGAGGCAGTCAAGTCATTTCGCGAATAGGCAAACACAGTCATCTTCCTCAAGCAGCAATTGGTTCCAAACTCAGAGCAAGCTTGGAAAAAGGTGATGTCTGAAGCATCAATGGTTGACGGCTGGTGAGTGTGTCTTGACATGTTGGTTCAACTACCATGATGATCTGGATCGACTGAGTCCAATGATGCAATACAGTTCTGCAATGGTGATAGGCTTGGAGAAGATAGATAGCAGGCAGGCAGGCTATAGTTGAGTTAGAGACTCACAATTTCAGATGATATCATGTCAAAGTCAGCTCTATTGGGTCTTGTAAGAACTAAAAAAATACTCAAAAGTGTTTGAGCCAGCTCAAAAGTGGTTCAAAGTGGGAAATAGAGACCAAAGCTGTTCCTATTGATTCTGGATTGCTGTGGAACACTGGCCAGAGTGCCCAGTGACATATGTATGTCCTTCTTCTGCCGTTCCAAACCTGGAAGGTTGCTACAGAGCACTAGCAGATATGCCACTTCCAGTGGGCATATTTCTGTGTACCAGTGCTCCAGCAGCAGGTAGGCTTTTCCAGCAACATGCCACTCCAAATGTTCCCCTGAAATGGTGGGGGAGGTCTTTTTCCTTCAATGGTAATACTTACCTTCACCACAATGATAGGAGGCATTTGGTAGAGTGATTAACAAAACATGTTCGATTGAAGTATTTCTTCTTCTTGAGTTCAAAGATGATTCAACTAACGGGGGTGTATCACCCCCTTATGTAGTCATTTTGCCACAGCAGATTGGCCCATTCCAAGTCTTCAGTAATGTCTGAATCTCAACTGCTGTAACAAGGCTTTTTTGCATTCTGATTTCAGCACCCAGAGTGCCTTGTCTGCAGAAATTGGGAAGGACACAGGAAAGAGTGAGCTAAACATTCCCAGAATGACGGGACCCTTCCTCTGGGGTCAGAACCTCTCCTAAGCATTTCTTTACTCCCCCCCTCAGGTATGCCTGACCAGTGAGACTCCAGTAATTATTTCCCTGGTGTGATTTTCCCATTGTGCTGGCCGAGCTTCCGCCCTATCCCTTCTACACCGGGGAGGGGTAAGGTATCCTCTGGAAAGTTACAAGCCTTCCCAGCATAAAATGAATGGACCTTTTAGATCTGGGCCCAGTCTCCTATTAAGGGTGAACCCCAGTCCAGAAAGTAATAGCCAAAAGATCTATCAAAAGAGTTCAGGCTTGCACTTTCGCCCATATGGTATTTGTTTACAACAGAGCAGGGCATGCGCCTGTCATCTAAGGGCATGGCTCCAGATAACGACGGCAGATGCTATTGCTTTGGACTATGAGCCACAAATAATTATTGCAACATCAGTGCTACCATTTCTGACAGTGATGAGCATCCTGCAATCTGTGTGACTGGATCACTCCAGACCACAGTGTGTGGCATGGCAGAAAAAGCTCAACCCATTACCCTACTCAGGTACGCTATGCTTTCTCTGCCCTGTTTCATAAAACATCAACCTCCCCACTGATAACACCACTTTCAACAGGATTAAGTACAATTCCTAAACAGGAAAGGCTTCCACACCCTTAATCTGTAGGGTGTTTGGTGTCAAGATGCTCTTCATGCACATATGTGCCTAGTTTTCAAGCTCCTGATACAAAGCCATCATTTGTAAAACAGTAGTTTACCACTTTTAATTCAAGGCATACGCAGCACGTGAACACGGCTTCTAGGTAACCATTTTGCAACCACATGCTGGCGACTATATTCAAGTCATGCAAAATAAATGACTGCCTAATTGACCATTGTTTGTTATTCCCTTCCCTATCACAGGGAAACATATGCATTCAAACTTTGGCTGCTGACCACAGTGTTTAATCCATACACTGTGCACAGCATAGTTACACCCAGGGCCATGAAAAGACCTGTATGGAGATGGAGCATGCATATGGCATGTTAAAAAATATATTCCAGTGCCTGCACCTCACATGTGTCACCCTCATGTATGCCCCCAGCAAGGTGTGCAGACTCATATTGGTGAGCTGTACCCTACACAATATTGTCACATGAAGCGGTGTGCCATGGCTACCAGATGAGCGAAAATGTGATGATGAGTGGTTGAACATGAAGACAGAGAAGCACAGAGGTTACATGCAGCAAATGAGGAATCCACCAGCATAAGAACAAGGTTAATTGAGGACAAATTCTAAATGTGGGTTTGCACAGACTTTCAGTTAAATTCACACACTGGTTATGAGAATGCCAAATGTGTATGGCAACACATGCATGCTGTGGTACCCTGACTGTCCACTAAACCTGTCACACACTCCTGACATTTGTGAGAGCAGACTGTCCATATGGAGGGACAGGAAATAGCCCTCACATCATACCACTTTCCCATAACCCAGTATGCTGTGATGGTCCAACTAGCTTTTGACCATTCTCAGACATGCAGGTCCATCATTCAAGTCACTGAAAATGGTGGCATGACAAAGGTTGGCCCCAGAAATATGCATGGAACACTCACAAGCATTGTCTAGCTCACATACAAAGTTAAATAACATAGCAGTGTCCACTCACATAATCCAACAAGGGCAGACGGTGGCATGTTAAACAATCTAGGGCAGAGCAGTTGCCTACAATTCTGAGTTACAGTTTCCCAATGGAGGCAGGGTGCTGCACATCAAAAGATCTTAGGTCAGAGCACTTGGCCTCAAATGCAGCCTCAGGGTTGTCCAAAAGTGGCGGAGTGCCACATGTCAATTAATCCAAGACATGGGGGGTCATTCCGAGTTGGGCGGTAATGGGTTACTGGCACCGGTAAGGATGCCGGTGCCGGTAACCTCCTACCGCCCTATTCCAAGGTCCCTTAGCAGAGACAAGAGGTCTGACCAGCCGTTCTTAGCAGGACCCGTTAAGGGACCTTGGATCTAATAACGGGGCCGCAATTTGCGGGCCCGTTATTAGCGCCTTCTCCATTCCCATTGAGCCATATGGGGGCTCAAATGGGAATGGGGAATAGTATTCAGCATGGGGACTTACCGGGTCCGCATAGGTCGGAATGTCCCAGTAAGTCCCCATTCCACCTACCCGGACCCGAGTTTGGAGGCAGCCATGGTGCTAACAGCACCATGGCTACCTACAAACTCGGAATGACCCCCATGGTGTGTTTCCTCAGACCCTGCCTTACCGTCACCCAACAGGCTCAGGTGCTGCATGTCAAACAATTCAAGGCAGGGCATATTTCCTTACATGATGCCTTAAAGGTGCCCAACAGGGCGGGATGCTGCACTTTTATCAATCCAGGGCAGGGCATGTTGCCTTATATGCTGGCTTAAGGTTACCCTACTGGGACAGTGTGCTGCATGTCCAATAATCCATGACAGGGCATGTTGCTTCATGTGCTGCCTTGTGGTTGTTCAATAGGAGCAAAGTGCTGCTTTACTCCAATCCAGGACAGACAATATGAGGCCATTCAGGACAGTAACTCTCATATGATATTTCACTCTGTTCATTTCATGTGATTGATTATTGACATATCGGTGAACCATGCTCAGAATGGGCAGAGCTGTCATTTCACACTGTTCATTTCATGTGATTGATTATTGACATATTGGTGAATCATGCTCAGAATTGTCCGAGCTGTCATTTCATCCCTTCAGGTGGTGGCAGTGGCTCAGATGTGCCACATGGTGTTGGTGCCAGTGTTGCACAGCTCATTTTGTATGGTGATGAGCACTCTCATGATGTCAGACTGGGCAAATGTTATTGTGATAACTCTGCCTGCTGTAGCTGGAGCAAGACTTGTTGTACTGATTGGTTCTGCTGGTCCAGCACTTTCGCCACCCTGTCCTGCACAAGATGTGTTTCCTTGAAACACCATACGAGTTTGACTTGTAAGTTTGGCTGCAGGATTCCCATGTCAGACATCACCCCCATGACATGTGTTTGATAAGGCAAGTGTGGCATTCTGGTGGTACAATTTGCTTCTCCTATATGCTGCATGCATTCCTGTCTTGATTGCTCCAGCATGTTTATGGGTTCTGTACTCTGACAACAAGAGACTACTTGACTGAGGCATAGATATCATTTTGCATACTGAAAACTTTATTATGTTTCTCAAAACATTGTAGAATACCCTCCTGCAGCAGCACATGATGGATAGCTGCCTCAGCCTGGCATGAGGCCCTAAGTATGAACTCACTTTGCCACTCCAAAAACATGGCCATGTGGTCTGGCATGCCACTATCATTCAGTGTGGGTAGTGTGTGCTCAGCGGTATGCAGTGAGTGTGTGTTGAAAGGCCAAGTGTCATTAAGATCTGGGAGGTATGGTTGTTCCACATTTTGAGGTGTCTTATCAACCTCTTGCTCCCTGCCAAGCAACTGTTCATCTGTTTGTGTCTGTTGTAGCATGTCGTCCTCTGCCTGTACATGTGTGGGTTGTGGAGATTTCTCAATGTTTTCTTAGCAAAGTTGCTGGAATGTGCCCCCTTCAGTGCTACCTGGCACCTGACACTAGTTTCCCCTGACCTGAGCCTAACTTGCCTCTTCTCCAGAGTCACTTTACAGTTTCCTGGGAATGGTGTGTGTCATTGATAATGGTGGTGGTATCTGTGGTAGCCATTTTCTTGGAAGCATTTTAGCCCAGCTACCTGCCTCCCGTTTATACAACCACTGTACTAGATGATTCCCATGAGGTGCTGCCTGCTGGGCCACAGATGAAGGCAGGGTTGCAATTATTTGATGGGCATGTATGTGGGATATGCAACATTCTGCCTCACAACACTCATTTCTACCCACATGTGGTAGGAGTGGTGCATCTTGCCATGCATTGACAAATGTGGGAACATCTTCAGGCATGTTTGGTTGTCCATGTGTGTGCAGGATCATCTAATTTCTCTCAACATGTGTGTATTTATGTGTGTATGTGTGCCTTCTTGGGCTGTGCACATGAATATTGTTTGCTGAGTCATTGCTGTGTGTCTACCTATGCTGTGCCTTCATGGAGTGGAGCACTGTTGTTTGTGTGCTGTGAATGTGGCCTATGATTCTAATGGCCTTGGCAACTGCATGTGTCAAACTCACATGCATATTGTCCCACCTTTAATCCTGTAGCACTCTCCAGCTCAATGATGGGGTGCAATGTATGCTCCCAGGCTGTTGAGATGATAGTGTGGATAGTGTGTGATCCCCCTTTGCCGGTGCTGTCCTTTGCCTCTTCAGCTTCTTAAACCCACTTGCAGATTATGCACTTAGGTTCATTCCAATGCTTGCATATGTCTTACATGTCATAAGGAACATTGTACTCCACATTGACATCCAGCATAACGGTGGCCCACAATACCCTCTTTTCATGGCCATTGTATGTATGGCTCTCCGATACTGGGAGCCATGCCTCCACAGGCATCATCCTGTAGGAGGTTTTGTCTTATTGGGGTAAATTCAGGATTTGGTGGTATTTTTTTACTGTGATATTTTGGTGGTAAACTGGTGGTAAACTGGCCTTATATTTGAGATATCTTACTTTGTGGTATTTACAGAATTACCTTATTTATGTGGTATAGTGGTGAGCATGTTTTTTTATACTACAACCCCATCATAAAACAAACCTTTCCTCTCTATTAGAATGTATGTTGGTCGCCTGTAGAGAACCCCCAAACCTATCACATTTCAGAGAACCCAATGAGTTTATTCAGAAGGCCACCTGTGGTTTATGGTTGGTATTACTGGCTTATGTACATCCAGTAATCTATGTGTCTCATCTGACACTGCCTTCTTTTCAGCATGCAAAGAAGGAATCACTCACAACACCTACACACACCTTCCTACCATGCAGCTATTTATTCACTTTTTCTTGCTTGCTATTTTAGCTAGAGTGGTAAATTAGCAAATGCTTTACCGCTCTGGTATAAACATTAAACCCTTGTGATTCCCCTGTATATAAATGATTCACTGACGCATGAAAGGCACCAAAATCCCAGCCTTTGTTTTTTTTACATTCTGTATTATATAACAATTATAAAGAGAAATACATCTTACCACATGATATCACAGCATCACCTACAAAATATAAAAGAGAACAGAAAACAAACAGGCACATTGCAACAACAAAAAAAAGAATTTGGTGTTCAGCATTTTTAAACATAGAGAAATATGAACATGCAGTATTTTATTTTTTATCTCCCTGCACTGCCAACAGATTATGTCACCTTCCATTCATTCTTTTTCCTCACTTGGCACTAACTCACCTAGGCCAGTGAAGTCCGAAACTCTCATCAGGATTTCATCTGTACGACCTTGCCGCTTTGCAGACCCAGTGCCAAGAACTCCTTCACATGTGTGGGGAGCTCCCAGCTGTTTAAGTTTGTAGCTAGTGCTCACACCCACATGGAGTCCAGCAGCATTTATTATGTAGCACCATCCGTCTCTCTGTCCCAGCACGATCTGAACTCTTCCCCTTGGTTATTCCTTAAGAAAACTCCTCCTGTCTATCACCCCTAGGTCAGCCCTCTATTGACATGGCCCATCCACCCCCAATCTCTACCAATCAGAATAAAAGAATGTGTCCTGTACCAGCTCTCGTTTTTCAAGACAATGAAGATTTCAGCTCTGCAAAGCAACTGTTTCTGTTTTCCTTCCTTCCTTCCAGTGGCATATTTCTGCTCTCCACGGAGAAAAAAAACACTCACATGGACTTAGTGTGCATCTCTTCATGGAAAATAAAGTGAATTTTAAACCGTGCATGTAAATACATAGAATGCATTTCATTGTGCACAAAAACTGCATTAATAATGTTAGAGGGGTTGAAATTAATATATTAGTAAGGCAGTTATTATAAGGTTAATTAATTATGTATTTCTAATGCAGTTCGCACACATGAAAATATCCAATTTGTAAAAAATGTGCACCTCTTCATTTTAAAATGACAGCACACTGTGCTAAAACATTTTGCTAAATGTTCTGAAAAATTGTCTGCTAGCTGTTACTGAAAATAGCTGTGCACCTATTTTGCATCTATTTTGAAATGGCTGCATTCAGATATTGCATACTGCCTACACACTAATTGTTTTTAAGAATTATGCCTGCAGTTTGAAAAACTGGGCCTGGCTGCATTTCCATACTGCATACTGCATACTGGCAGTAAAATCCCCATATATATATATCCTTACATACCCTCCTTTTTCCGACAATTCTGGCTAATAAACCCATAATGGGAGGAAACATCTTAAAATTTACATCTCTCTTTTTCCATTGTTATTAGATGAATCACAGTTGACATAATAGCATCTTGATAAAATGAATATTTAAATATTTCATAACAAATCATTGCTTAATCATAACAAAAGTGAAACAGATCCCAATGGGGCCCATCAGTTCTCACACACATGTGCATGTGCATGTATAACGGAACATTGTACATGTATATTTCCAACCGAAGTGTCCACATAAGTTAAATGTCTTTTCAATCATAGTCTTTATATATGTGTGAAATCAACATTTCTTATTAGTGTACATGTATGAAAACAAAACAATAAAATAAAATAAATAGATAAAACAACTACATAAATATAAAAACAAATGACTAACATAACTAACTAAAACAATTAAATAAAATACCAAACTTGTGGCTCTCCATTATTCCCATTTTCAGTCACATAGGACAATACTATGCTCCACCTGCAATGCTGCAAAATTAAGTTCAACTAACAGTACCATTGATGGCATTCACCATCTTCATGACCGCACCTCTGAGATGTCCTGATCACCAAATGTCCATTACATCATCCCTTCATTGGAATTCTTTCAGCCTGGCACTCTTGGGCGTTTCACCACAATACCCTCTTCACATAAGACCCGACACACCAGCACGAATACTTATCATATATGTTGTAATATACGCCCCAATGCAATATCTGTAACAACAGTACGATATCTTGTAGTATTCATAATGTGTTAACAATCGCTTTCATGCCTGTACCATGTAACTAAGTTATTGCATGTAACAGCGCCTCAATGCCCCTGGGCTTCTTGCGCGCTATATAAATATAAATAAAATAAAAAAATCTCTTTTAGCATCCTAGTTTATTTGTCTCCACTTCCATATTTCAGTCCGGGCTCAATGATGACTTGTGCTCCCGTGGCTTTAAGACTCACCACGATCAGCATGCCAAACATTCATGTTGCCGACTCTATTGTCCTCCTTCTTGCAGACTTTGTCTTCGCCCCTATCCGGGGCTTTCCTGGGACTTCCTCCTGTGGACTCCAGGAATCTGTCATCTATTGCGTCCTCTGGTCCTGCGACCTCTGACCCCTGCCAAGATGTCAGTTAATCGTGTCTAAATCAAATAGAAAAGGAACAGATTAAGTACATAGCACTATACCAATTTTACCCTTTCTACTACCTTGCCAAAAACAAAAATGTGGCACAAAACATTATGATCCTTTACTTTCGAATACCTGCAATTAAGCACGTTAGAGAAAATCAACAATATTTACATCTCACATTATTATATATCACAACAATCTTCATGCAGAATACTTTACCACACTGTACCATAGTAAGTTAACGTGATTCAGCACCTTCCATTAATGCACATTACCACACTTTTTCCAAATGTGGCACTTCATTTGCCTTTATCTCCACACTAAACAATATATCTGGTTTCTCATGGCGTGAGACATATACCACCTTGTCATTAGTTTACAATAATTATGAAATAGCCAACTGCATCTTTCTTTCCCATGTAATCATTACACGTAACCTGTCTCTACCTGCTCAATTCTCCTGATTTCATGCTTTGGATGACAGGGCTTAATTTGGTTTACATGAACAAACTGTTCTGTCACCATTTCACCCTCTGTCTTTAATATTTTATAGACTACTGGGGACACTTTATCTAATATGTCAAAGGGACCTTGCCATGCCGCAAGAAATTTTGAGTTTTTATGTTAACCTTTCTCAAAATTAATCTTATATACCCAATCACCTATTTTATACTCTTTCACAGATGTCTTTTTATCATAGTATGACTTTGCACTATCAGCAGCTCTTTCCAAATTTTGCTGCACAAATGCAAATGCATGTTGTAAATGCTTTCTCAGTTCTTCCACATACTTGTGAACTGTAGATGGACTCACAACTGTTTGCTCATGCGTCCTGTATAATACATGTTGTGGAAGCACCATTTTCCTTCCTGTCAACACCTCATGAGAACTGATACCTGTCGCTTTAGCAGGAGTCGACCTGATGGCCATCAATACTTAAGGTAATCGCAAATCCCAACTAGAACCTGCCTTTGCTACAAACCTCTTTAGTATTTCCACTACAGATCTATTGCAACGTTCAACATTCCCAGAAGAGGCGGGCCAATATGTGATGTGCAAGTTCCTTTTTACCCCCACAATCTGCCATACCTTGCTCATTAAGGTGCTCGTGAAATGGCTTCCTCTGTCTGAATCTATTCCTTGTGGTAACCCAAATCTTGAAAATATGTGATTTACCAGCAATGTAGCTGCTGTTTGCGCACTAAAATCTGGTGCAGGAATACATTCTACCCATTTCGACATTAAACATACCACCGTCAAAAGATAACGGTTTCCCCTACTCAATCTCTTTACAGGCCCTACATAGTTGATTTGTAAATCCGACCATGGAAGAGTTAAACCTCCTTTCATCAATGGAGCTCTATGCATTGGAGAAGCAGGTTTACATTTTGCACATACCGGACACACACTGGTATATAATTCCACATCTTCGGACATGTCGGCCAGTAAGCATAATCTTTCAGTATCTCTAAAATCTTTTGTGAACCTCTGTGTCCTGCAGTTATCGCATCATGCGCATGTTGTAATATTATCCCTCTGAATGAAAGAGGTACCACCCACTGCATCTGTCCTGTTATAGATTCCCCGATCATTATTCCATCCTGTAGTTTACTTTGTTTTTTGTTCTTTAATAACACCCTCAACTCTTCTTTTCCTGTACAAACATTTTCAGTTAAAGGATTTTGTTCGGGGTCTATCAAATGATTATAATAAACCCCCAATCCAGGGTCATCATCTTTTGTGCCTTAATCAGATCCTGATCTGGTGTATCATAACTTCATTGCACTACGGGTTGTTCAACTTCTTTTGGAGCTTTGGAGCATGTAACTGCATTTATTTGTATTTCACCAATTAAGTGTTCAATGGGCAACAATTCTCCCATAACAGCCCCAATCTTGGCCAATTGATCTGCTCTATCATTTCCCTCCTTATCCTCTCCTGGTGTTTTCAAATGTCCACACATTTTCCTCCAGTATACTCTTAAATCATTCTCTGACACTAATTTGTCTATAGCTTGAATCATTTCCCCATGTTTGAGGGGCTTTTTGTTATATGTGAGCATGCCTCTTGCTTTCCAGCCAGGCAAATATTCTACAAAGCTATTTAGTGCATAATCAGAATCAGTCAAAAGGACAATTTCATTGAATTTGTTATCAACTACAATAGTAATTGCTTTATAAATGGCAGCTAACTCTGCTACTTTGCTACTCCTAGCCCCAATTCTCATTCCTATACTAGGAATGTCCTCACATCTCAAATAGACATTTCCTATCCCGGACACCAACTGTATATTGCTGTCATTTTCAATATGAAAAGCACATCCATCAACATACACACTGGCAATTCCTTGCATGTATTTTCATCAAAAGCTTTGTGTGGTGATTGGTCAAACTCCTGCAAACTGGACTCTACCTCATCTGATACACATTCAGCTGCACAGTCATGTAGATCTGCCAACCCTTTAGCAATTGGGCTCTTTTTATTCTGGCCATATCTCACTTCTACAGGAAAGCCCTGCAATGCCAATGTCCATGAGGTAATTCTGGACTGTGCTAGATTGCCAGATCTAATCTCTGTTACTCTGTAAAAACTGATGATTTGTCTCAATGATTACCTTCTCCCCTTGAACAATGGATCGAAAATGTTGCAATGCCCGTACAGTGGGCAGAAGAGCCTTTTCACATTCACTGAATTTAGTCTCAACCTGAGAAAATGCTTTACTCACAAAGCAATAGTTTTATGGTTCAAATCATGTTTTTGAGATAACACTGCTGACATACACTGCTCCTATTTATATAAAGAAATATTTGTTCTTTATTGGATAGGCCAAGCATGGTGCCTTTATGAGGCATTCTTTCAATTTAGTAACTGCCTCAGTTTGCTCCTTTTCCCGTTTCCAGGGCCTATTCATCTTCAATAGTTTAGTCAATGGTTGAGTGATTTCAGCATAATTTTCAATACATTTCCTGTTAAATCCCGTAATTCCTAATACACTTTTTAAACCTTTCATGCTTCTAGGATCTTTCAATTTCTGTATGGCCTCCACCTTTTTCTTTTGTGGATTTAAGCCCTGTTCAGTTACTTCATGGCCTAGGAAATTCACCTTTTTCTTGCAAAATTTCTGTAAAGATACTTTGGCACCCGCCTTTTGCAATTGGTCAAGTACATGTCTAATTTCATCAAAATTACTTTTTAAGTTTTCATTTTTTTTATCTGGACATCATCTACATAAACTATGGTCCCTCTTTCCGCTGCATCTGGCATAGCTTTTCTCAAAAATATGCCAAATTCGTTCCCACTATTGACATACCCAAATGGTGTTCTGGACCAAGCATATTGTGTTTTATCAAATGAAAATGCAAATAAATTCTGAATGTCTTCTGCCAATGGAACACACCAGTACCCAGATGTAAGATCTAATGTGGTAAATACCTTTGACCCATGCACCTGAGCAAGACCTTGATTAATGAATGGCAGCAGCCATCTAGACACTGACACTCTCTTATTTAATTCCCTCAGGTCTGCGCACAGACGCCATTGACCATTTGGCTTTAATACACCCAAAATGGGAGTGTTGGAGGTACTATGAATGGGCCCGATAATTCCCGTACACTTCAACTTTTTAATTATCTTAGCCAATGACTCTAATCATTGCCAGTGGCAATCGATATTGGTGCACAAATACTGGATTTCACTGCACCCCTCTGGTAATGTGGCAACATGTAAATCAGTTAGGCCGAAATCGTATGCGTCTTTGGCAAAAACTTCCTTAAATTCCCTAAATATTTTGCTCAATTCATTCTTATCCTCTTTGCTATCACAGGCATCTGCTAACAGAATCTGCTCCTTTACAATTTTTGAAAATTCCGGGAAATCATCCAATGGAGGAACCTCAGTGCTTTCTTTCAACTGTGTTTCTGTATCTCTCTGCAAAGCTGCCACTTTTAAATATTTTGGTATATCAGCCTCCATTTCAATGTGCTGATTTCCTGTTTCATTTTCATTTAAATCAAATAATATACAATTCTCCTGGTGACATCACACTGTCTCATTGGAATCATAAGGGTACACAGATTGAATTTTGAACATCCCTTTGGGTTAAGAATCCAGGTGCTCTGGCAACAACACACCCTGTGCATCCACATATTTCTCAGGGATATTTCCAATCACCATATTGTTGAAATCTGCAGTATAATGAGATTTTTGTATGGTCATTCCTAGCATGGAATTCTCTTCTTTTTTTTAAAAAAAAACTTTATTTATCAATTGTGGTGGTACACTTCACTTTACAACATGACATTCCATAACATTCAACCATTCAACATTTTACTTGTCCAATATCAAAACTTGATTACAGCTTATAGAGTCTACACAATCGGTACATTGTCAGTCCCAGCCAGGCTGCTCCCAGCCGACCCTGATTCACACAAGTATACCCAGAACAGAGCCGATATATCTTTGGGTTTACATGGTCTTGGTAACGACATTACATATTGTTCCTCACACTCATTGACATAAGCCAGTTCTTTGAGGAAGTGATTTGCACGTGGGGCGTTTGCATTCTTCCATTGTTGCAGTATACATTTTTTGGCCACTATGCATGCTACATTAAATAATCGTCTGATCACCTCCGAGGTCTTACCAATGTCACCAAATAAGTATTTTGGGAGTGTTAGGTCCGCCGGGATCTGTGTGATATCTTATAGAATGGATGCAACTTCGCCCCAGAATCTGTGTATGGGTGGGCAGCTCCAGTACATGTGGAATGAGTCAGCCTGCTCGCTCCCACTTTTCAGGCACCTGACTGAGCCATCTCGTGTAAATTTAGCTACCTTCTGAGGGGTGTAGTGCAACTTGTTTAATACCTTAAATTGGATCTGACGGAGGCCTGCATTAATGGAAACTTTTTTAGTTAGCTCACAGTATCTTTCCCATTTCTCGTCTGAAATCTTGATTCCCAGGTCAACTTCCCATGATAGTTTGATTTTATTTGTTGTGGGTGTATTTGCCTGCATGACTGCATAGAGCCCCGAGACACTAACCCCTCCCTGGGTGGACAGCGCAACGAGGCATGGGTGAGTGGGTGGCTCATCAGGGAATAAAGGCCATCTGGCTTTAAAAGACATCCGCATGCAATGGTATTGCAATATTTTCAGGAAATCCCTTCCGATCCAAACTTTAAATTCCTCCAAAGTTATGAACTTGCCATTAGGGTATATGTCTTTGAGTTTAAATTCCCCATCGGGATCCCAATTTGTATGAACCGCCGGGTCATTGTGTCGGAATTGAAACAATATTATGTCTCCTATCGCAGCAATTGTATGTGTATTGGCCTACGCCAAGTTGTCTAAAACATCATATGCGAATAAACTCCGCGGCAAGGTCTTGACCTTAGAGAAAGTAATGTAAGTCGCCATCTTGGATTAAGCCGCCATTTTAGGTTCTCTTGTAAATGTGGAAGTCACCCTGAACATCAAAATGGAGGCCGAATGACATTCTGAGTAAGATCCTGGCCGTTGTGACCTCCGCACACACGAATAATTAATATGCCTGCAGGCCACTTGTCGGGGTCGCGAACTGAGACCTTGTCCTATTGCTGACCTATGTGTAAATGTACAACTATATCAGCGAAACTAATCAAAATGCATAAATTATAGGATTGACCTGGCTAGGAACCCTTAGGCCCGATCTCTAAAATGGTTAACCCGCGAGGGGGTTGGCCAAGGGCTGGACAAATAATATAAAAGACCCAAGTATTCCACTGTATGGTCTCTCTTACTAATGCATCGAACCTTCGTTGAAGTTCGTTACGTTACTCTGAGAGCCGAATAGCTATCCGTTTGTCAATTGACTTTGGTAACTGTTGTAGCTTTTAAATTAAGCGCTTGTATGTTCTTTGTAAACTGTGTTGGTGTGTTTCTTTTGGGCTTCCCGGCCTCATATTATTTTTATGTTTTCACAATTGGATGGTGTTATCCTGGGGAAGTTCCAAAAGGGTGCTTCTGAGTAATACGGAGCTACCAGTTTGAGCCTACGGAAGAGTCTAGAGCATGCATGCACAGTTATGCTAACCGTGTGGAATGGACAATCATCTTTATGTTTCTTGTTAAAGATTATGGACTGTATATCAGTCGGGTGAGCAGCATGCTTTTCGATAACAATGTGCAGAGAGGTGTTCAGTTCATCATACCAGTATCTGATAAATTGGGCTTGTGCTACCAGATAGTATAGCTCAAAGTCTGGGGCCGCCATTCCCCCTTTGCCATAGGGTTCCACTATTTTTTCCCATTTCATTTTAGCTGCACCCCCTCACCCCCTCCCCATACAAACTCCACCGCCAAGATCGAAGGGTTGCGAAAAACTGTGCCCCTGGCCACAGCGGAATGTTGGTGAATATATATAGCAATTTCGGGAGTATTACCATTTTTAATATGGCCACTCGGCCAATAAGTGAGATGGGGAGTTTGGTCCATAATCGGAGTTTGGTGGATATACTACTCAATAGATGTTCATGATTGTCGGCATAGAGAGAGGCCACTCCACCAGACACAACAATTCCCAGATATCTTATTTTGGTGGGGGACCATTGCAGACCATATGTGTTGGCCGGGCACCTCATGGCGGGGGTCAAGGGAAATATCTCGGATTTGGACCTATTAGTTTTATAGCCCGAGTATTTGGCAAACTCATGTATTGTCTTGATCGCAGGGCCTAAGTGCACATCTGGTTCTCGGATATATAATAATGTATCATCTGCGTATAGTGATATTGATTGGGTTAGGCCCGCCATTGTTATGCCCCTTTGCCCCTGGTGTTCCCTGAATGCTGCCGCAGCTGGTTCCATTTTAAGGGCAAATAATATGGGGGAAAATGGGCATCCCTGTCGCGTACCCCTGCCCAGCCTAAACCAATCGGACAACTTGCGATTGGTCAGTACCCTGGCTCCGGGGTGTAAGGATATTTGGCGTGTTACAGCACAGAGTACAGCACTACTGCACAGGTAGCAATTTTTGATGCAGCACCACCACATGGGTGTGGTGCATTGCTATATGTGTTGCCAGATTAACATGGACATATAAGTAAAGACAGGCTATTCAGTCAAAAACGATTTTAACATATAAGATGCAAATCTATTTTTACAGTTAAAAGCACACGTGCACATTCAAAAATGCACACTATTTTTCACCTGAAATGCCTATGGTGCAAGAGACACATTTGAAAATTAATAACTAACCTTATTAATAACTAACCTGACTAATAAAACTGCATTTAACATAACCCACTAATAAAAATGTGTCTCCACTGCAGAATTAGGCCTACTCTGAAAGTGAACTTTTAAACGCACATTCATTTTTTTTCTTTTTCTCTGCTGCTCTGTCCACATAACTACAGGAAGCAAAGGGCTCGAAGGAACAGGAAATCAGTTGGTTACAAATAGTTACTGTAGAAATGAGCCATTGTGTAGTGAGGGAGGAGATGGCATGATTGATTTCTGATTGGAGCAGCGTCATAGCAAGTATCATGCTAGAGGCAGTGATTAGAGTTTTGCTGGGGGAGCTTGAGGAGAGGGGGAGGACAGTCGAGATTTGGCAGAGCTGGGAGAAGGACCTGTTTCCTGGCTGAAGCATTCCTGCTGCAAAAGCTGAGAATTCCAGGCAATAACCCCGGTTTGAGAACGAAAGACGCTTGTTTTCACTGGGGTTAATCTTCAAGGGAGCCACATTCAGAAAGAGAACAGCTAAAGAAAACTCATGCTGAACAGATAAGGTAATTACAGAAGTGTGGGGGCTGAGTGTGTACGAGAATATTCAGTCAGTGTAGGAAAGGAGATTCCTGTGCTTTACTCACATGTTTAATGTTGCAAATTGAGTTCTTGTTTCCGCCACTCTCTTTTCAGTGTATCACAGACAATGCTGTTACTGTGCTATTTTATTTATTTCTGTAAAGAGTGAGATCGTGTTTAAATGCAACTTTTATAATACACAAAAATATTTGAAAGCAGACGGGTGGTGTGTTTTATATTTACCAATACAGTGCTGATGATGTGGGGAGATGTTTAGACAGTGCAATTGTCATTTTCAAGGTAGCTAAACGTCAAATTTGCTGCAGCCGTGTGCACAATGTAATTCAGTATGAGCAATTATAACTAACTGTGTGTGTTGTAGTTTGTCGGAGGTCTATGAGTCGGCAAAAAGGGAGGCCCGGGACATAGTTCACTACCGTATATAAAATAGTGAAAATACCACATGATAGCTCACTGCCGTAGATAAGACAGAGAGAAATTGCCCATGGTGGCACACTAAAAATGAAAATGTGGTGTTCCTGAAATGCAAGCCTGAGGTCTCTCTAGTGATTACACGAAAAATCTAAACAAAAATAAGGGGTTCTGGATATTGGGGCCACAAATAAAACAAGGGAATTATGCTCACCAAAATACCACCAACCAAGCATACCAACCACGCATACCAAATACGCATGTCTGTGTGCTGAAATAATGCATGTCCACTGTATTATTGTTGTACATGGCCCAATCTGAATACAAGGAGTGATTGTTGCTAAGTTATTTTTCGGCGGTAAGAAAATACCGTCAGGCCCCAAATCTTCACAAAATACCCTACATATAAAATGGGCATCCCTGTCGCGTACCCCTGCCCAGCCTAAACCAATTGGACAACTTGCAATTGGTCAGTACCCTGGCTCCGGGGTCAGAGTACAACAGACCAACGCATCTCAGAAAGTATGCACCTATACCAAATTTTTCTAGCACTTTGAACAAATAAAGCCATGATACTGTATCAAATGCTTTTTCAGCGTCAAGTGAAACAGCAACTGCCTGAGCTTCCGGTTTTATCTGGGCCATTATTCCGAACAGCCTCCTAAGGTTGAGGGCAGTCGATCTAGTAGGGATGAAGCCGCACTGATCAGGGTGTACCAATGTGGGCATGTGTGGAAGAAGTCTTGTGGCCAGAATTTTGGCAAATATCCTGGCATCACAGTTGATTAGGGACAGGGATCGATAAGAGGACATCTCATTGGGTGGTCTTCTGGGCTTCAGCAAAACTGTAATTATGGCCTCTCTCATTGATGGTGGCAGGGTACCCACCTCTACCGCCTCCTCCCACACCGACAATAGCACCGGGGCCAGCTCCTCGCTAAGCTCCTTATCTAATTCTGCACCAAGCCCATCCGAGCCCGGTGCCTTGCCGCTGGTCAATGATTTGATCGCCTCGGCGACTTCCTCAATGGTCAGGGGTTGGTCCAATGCCAGCCTGTATTCTGTGGGTAGCGTCAGGAGAGTGATGTTGTCGAGGTACGTTTTCACATCCTCGGCCGATTTTGAGTTGTGGTTAGAATAAAGATTTGAATAAAAACGGATGAATTCTCTATTTATCCCGTCTTCACTGGTGACCACTGAGCCGTCTGCCATTAGTATACTGGAGATCGGTGTGTGCTGCCTTTTGGCTTTCAGTAGGTTGGCCAAGGTGCGCCCTGCTCTGTTGCCCTCAACATATCTACGCGCTCTGCGAGAGGTTGACATATTTAGTAGTTCCCTGGTAGCTAGTTTATTGAATTCCAAAAGGTTACGATTAATATCTGAGAGAGTTTCATTGTCATGTTTATCAGTATATCTCGCTTCCAGGATCCCCAGACGTTTCTCCACCTCCTCTAGCTCTAACCGAACAGCCCTCAACATACCTGTGGACTTAGAGAGCAGTATTCCTCTCACCCATACCTTAAAGGCCTCCCAGAGGGTGTGATAACTATCCAATGAGTCCCTGTTGATTTCGAGGAAGTGCTCTACCTCTATATGTAATGCCTCCGTTACCGCCGGGTCTTTGAGGATATCTGGTGGCATCCTCCATCTCCTGGCTGGGGGTTTTATGTTTCCTATTATTATTGTCATCATAACAGGAGAGTGGTCTGAAAGGGTACGGGGGAGTATTCTGCAGTTTTGTATCTGATGCATTAGGCTTGAGGAAGCCAACCAGTAGTCTATTCTGGACTCAGTGTCATGCACCGATTAATAAAATGTGTATTGTCTCTTGCATGGGTGTAGTGTTCTTCAAGAGTCAACCATTGCCAATTGTGACAGGATTTGTAGCAGCATCCCTGCCGCCTTGGAGGGGGCTCGATGCTTTGTACTGGAGCGATCCATTGTAACTTCAAGGATTGTATTGAAATCCCCCCCCCACAGGATCTGTTCAGGCCCCGTATATCCTATTTCATGTACCACATCCATATAAAAATCGGAGTCATTCAAGTTTGGCCCATACGTATTTACCAACACCATCTCCCTTCCAGCTACACTGCCCCATACTATGACGTAGCGTCCATGAATGTCCACTTTGCTTTTTTCAAACCAAACACCAACAGAGGGGTGTATAAGGGTTAAAACCCCCCTCGCCTGTGTGGAGTAATCTGTATAATATCTATTTTGTCCCCAGTTTTTCAAGAAGGCCATGTTTACCTTTCAGAGTGCATGGGTCTCTTGCAACATGATCACCTGCGGATAATGCCTAGTGACATAGGCTCCCACCTTTCTTGACTTAGCCTGATTATTCAAACCCCGGACGTTCCACGTGAGGAGCTTTAACTTCAGTCCCTTATCTCTTGCTCCGGCGAATGCCATGGCTGTGTGTTAATATTGTTTTTCCTGTTCCGGTTTTCCCGGGACGAATGTCATGTGCAGCAATGCGACCACCACTTTTAACTTGTAACACCCTTTCAACTGGGTTCCCGAAACCCCACCCCCCAACATGAATCCCATAGATCCCAACAAAATGAATTCTGTCATAACATATTGGCCCCCTCCCCACATCATCTTCCCCAACATGACGATGTTGCCCAACAACGCTCGGGTCGTCCCCGATGGGCATTCCCCAAAATTAAAACTTGGAACTCTCCTGAGGGTAGCCTGCTGCCGCCATCTGGCCACCTTATCGGGGGCTCACGGCTCAAAACTACATTAAATTTGTGTCTAGGCAATTCTCTGTAATGGTTCCTGATCTCCTGTGGCAAGGATTAGACGATGGGGACCCCTCAGTCTGCCGTGTCGAGCCCCTCCGCTCCCAGATGGATTCCGGCATTTTGGTCGTGTTCCCTGTCCCTGGGAGGTAGAGAGATAGAGGCCTCCACGTATGCCATGGCTTCTTTAGGGTTTTCAAAGAAATGGGCTCTACCTCCATGTTGGATTCTGATCTTCGTGGGAAAGGTCAGGGCATAAGGTACATTTTGCATCTGTAGTTGTCTTTTCACCGGTTCATAGGATCGACGTTGTGCCTGCAACCCGGCAGAGAAGTCCGGGTAGATATGAATTCTATTGTGTTCGAAGTGCAACGTGCCTTTCTCTCTGGAGAGCCAGAGGATGGCATCCCTGTCTCTATAGTTGAGGATACGTGCTATTATGGTGCGAGGCGGTACCCCAGGCATCGGCGGAGGCGCCAGGGTGCGATGAGCCCTCTCAACCAGAAAATGCTCTGAGAAAGATTCAGGCCCCAGGATGTCTTTTAGAAGGTGTTCTACCTGCCGCTCCATGTCACCCTTGCCAAAGGTCTCCGCAACCCCAACAATCCGGATGTTGTTTCTACGGGATCTGGATTCCAAATCCTCGCATTTACTCTGAGTTTTACGAAGATCTGTTTTTTTTGGGCTATGTCTCGGCCATGTTGAGATATTATGTCCTCTCTTCCACTGATTCTATTCTCCGTTTCCGTTATTCGTGAACTCTCCTTCTCCACGCTGGCCTTCAGGGATCCGATTGTCGCCACTATATTGTCCAGCTTGACGTTGACAACCATGAACCCGTTCTGGACCAGCGTCGCCAGGCGTTCTAAGGGATCATCATCCTGCTTGTCCAGGGGTTGCTGTGTCCACTAAGGGTATTGATGGGTCTCCCGTGTCTCTGCAGGGTTGATGGTGGACAGGCGGCAGTGTTTCACCTCTCGTCTGGGTGTGCAAGGTATCAATGACTGCGCATCCCAAAATGGTCCCTCTACATCTCCACATTGTTTCTACACAACGTGGCTTCCTTATTATGCCCGCGGGGCGGTGGGGACGGGGGCGGGGCGGTGGGGGTTCCACTCACTTGTGCCGCCAGGCCGGCGGTGACTTTCCGCACCTTACACAGGTGCCCTGGTAGGAGCAGGTCCAGACCCCCAGGAAGACCACGCCGTTGCAGCTCTCATTAGTCGGGGCCCAGGGCTTGTGCTGATGTGCACTCCGTCTCTACAACAGTACGCCCACAGGCACACCCCCCGCATGCTCCAGCAGCGGGGCTATCTCTGTGTGCTAGCCCAAGCAAACCGGGTCACCGTAGCTCCTCCAGGAGGCTCTGCACCACTGCGTGCACAGCCGCGCCCCTCCTCCACCACGCCCGGGTCTTCCACGTTCCTCCTCCGGCCTCCAGTGAATGTTTCGCAGAGCTGCTGGGCGGCGTCGCAGTTCACCCCTTGCCGGCACTTCTTCCGGACAGGATATCTCGGCAGTCCAGCTATGGATTCACCCGATTTTTGGAGGGTATCTGCAGGAGATCCAGGAATCTTCTCTTCAAACGTGCGCAGAGTGGCTCAGGAAAGATATTCATACACAGGATTTTTGTATGAGCCGGAGCTCTCCCTTCAGGCAGCCATCTTCGATGGACGCAACCAACCCCAATGGAATTCTCTTCTAAATGAACATCTTGACATCCTCTATTATCCACCATGATTTTGACGGGCCCCTCCCTAATATCTACCAATGGGGTATATTCATTATCCAGCCCTTCGTGTTTCATGGATTTATTCAAGCACACAAATGCATCAGAATCCTTCATTTTCTGTCCATTCTTGCACTTTAGTGTTATAACAACCTGCTTGGTGAATGCGGGAATACTAATATCTTTCTTCACTTGTAGTTCAATTGCATATGGCACCAATTATGCACAATGATAAGCCTTTCTTTTGACTTTAAATTTGGGTGCAGGCCCGGCTAGCCGGGATCATATTTTGTGGTTAAGGAAATCTAACACCATGCAAATCCTTTGCATGCTATCATTGCCCAGATTAAAATAATTTTGTGTTCCACTCACTATCCACACATTGTGGTAGATGTTTTTTTTGTCCAACATTAATCTTTAGCATGCACCTTCCTGCAATTAGATTTTCAAAGTCTGGATTGTCCAAACCAGAGATTTATTGGTTTTTAATTCTAAATTTCGGGATCTCCTCCCTTTCCATTATTCTCTGCAGTAGTTTCTCATTAATAAAACTCCTTTCCTGTTCAAGTGCCAAAGTGGCTTTTATCATTTTAGAATGGCCATTTATACCAATATGAATCCATGGCTGCTCATCTTCCATCTGTATTTCAGCAAGAGTGGTGATGTGTTTTTCTGTGTCTGCTTTAGGGATGGTGTTCTGTTTGCACTTCTTCTCTTTTGAATAGAAGCACAATGTGTGTTCATCTATTTCAGTTTGCAATTTCTTCCTAGGATCCAAATAAATCTGCACAGATTGTTTTTCTTTTTCACTTTGCATGTTGTCCTGACACATTAAAAATAAACGGGGACACTAGGCACACAGCTATTCTGGAGGTACACCTCCACTGCATCATTCGATTTGGCAACAGTATGGCATTCATTTACGCTGCTGTTTTGTGACTTTATTTTCTTAGACCTTAATGGTTTTTTAGTTAAAGACCACAGAACCCCATTTACCCATCAATGAGAGGAGGCAATCTTTTCAGGCAATCTGTTCCCATCAAGAATGGAATTTCACAAATAGATGTGATCAATACTTCCTGTTTCATTCTGTGTTTTCCCATCCTTATGTCAACTTCAGTGATACCTTCGATTGGCACCTCCTCACTGTTAAAGTTTTGTACTGGGCCTTCACTCTGTCTCACTTTGATCTGATTCTGTGGAGATCTCCCTTCATTGATACTTTTTACCAATTCTTTGGTCATAAATGTGGCCTGTGCACCTGTGTCAATCATTGCAAATGTATTGCACTTCTCTTCCACAGTACTGGAAGCATAATTTCTGTCTTCATCTTCCCATAAAACACACAAAAAGTGAGGACTGATTTCAGGATTCACTTTTCTCAGACCCTTCTCACTCTTGGCTAAGCACATCAGTAAATGAAAGGACGTTTTTCCCTCCTTTCTGTCCATTTCCATTTGAGAAACCTTACTCATCTCACCATGTTCAGAGGTCATTTGGAGTGTGGCCACTGTTCGCCCTTCCATCCAGGGTTCATCAGAGTTCACACTGCAATTCTCCAAATGAATATGCGTATAAACATCACCTGATAAATTGCCATTTTCTAATTCTAGGAATTTGTTGGTATTTGGCATAATACCAGTCTTTTTAATTTCTTCAAAAATCTGTGGCTCAAAGAACTCTTCAGGAGATTGATCTGTACCCTCCTTTTTAGTACGTATTCTTCATGCTTGTATTTTATTAGCATCTTGATTGTCTAGGGAGGGTGTTCTAACATTCACATCTACTCCCTCATCAATTATTTTATCCGTGCATGAGTTGTCTTTCTTAAATCTGTTTCTTTGTTTTCGTTGGAATTTCATGTTTTTCTCGTTTTCCTTTTTCATTTGTACCAATTTGATTCAATGCTAGGTTAAACCAAACCTCTTTTTTAGATGTGTTTTCAATTTCTGCCTCATGTTCATTTGCAGGTATTTTCGTTTTTAAATCATTAAACAACTCATGGTCATCAAGCAAAACCTGATCATGGGAATCTGTCTTTTTTTTTTTCATTGCAGGTGTCATGAATATTTAGTCACTTATTATCAGAAGCCACCAGGTCACTTCTATGACCTTCTGCCCCTTCACTTGATGACTGTTTTTTAGCTGTACAGAGTTTTCCTATTTGTCCAGCCAACATTTTTACTTGGGCCTCGAGACACTGGAATCTTTTCATTTCTCTAGAATCTTCTCTTTGCGGCCTATGACGATATTGGTTGTTCTCCACCTGGTTAAATCTATTCTGGTATCTCTCAGGAGAGTGATTCCTATTTGAATTGTTTCTGAACTCTTGATTCATGTGGAGCGAGAGGCGGGGTGTACCTATTTTTTTATTGCAATCCCCTGGTGGCAGTGATTGATTGTATTGACGTGGAGTATAGTTCATATTCTGCCTCGTGTCCTGTCTCTCATTTTGTGAGTACTGTCCCCTATACTGATTCCCATTTTCAGTAAATCGATCCACATACCGGGGTCTGTCCTGGTTACCATATATCATGGCGTTGGGGTCCAATCTGCTCTGTGTCCTCAATGTCTGGTAGGGACTATTACTTCTTTCATCTTGATTTTGTCTCTGATTGTTATTCATCCCTGACATATTGGGTCGATATCCTGCCCGGGGTCTGTCTCCTAAGTACCTAGGGTTAATGTAACTCTCCCTATTACTAGGATCATGTGACTGAAACATCGGTGCCGAGGGCGGCAACCTCTGTGGAGTACCCCTCTGTTCGGGCATCATATTATTTTTGCCTGGACTTTGAGCGGACTCAAGTGACATTTTAGCCGACCTGAGCTCCATTACTGTTGCCGAGGATGCTTTAGATTTTGATCTTGATTCTTTCCTTTTATCAGCCTCTCTACCCTGACAGTAGAGCACTTCATGCAGTTTTTTACTTTGATACACAATCCATTCAAGGGACTTCTCACGATCAAACTCGCGGACTAACTGTGATATAATGTCTTTCTGCAAGCCATACAAATAGGCAGTTTTATACTCATTAGAATTGGGATTAAAAGATACATCAAAACGAGAAAAAGCTCTTTTTAAGTCATGAAAAATTGGCGAGGTGATGTATTTGGCCCAGCTGTGATCGTGTATGCAACTTTCTTTGCCTCCTGTAATGACTGGAATGGAGAAAAATGATGCCTATTCTCTTTTTCAAATTCTGCCGATGACATGTTCTCCTGCTCATTTAATCCTGTGTTGATGCTCACTGTGGGAGCAACCAGAGTTAAGTGAAAGTATTGTCTGTATTGTTCCTTGGGTATGTGTAGGGCTTTAAATGTATTGTTCACTGCTTCTAAGTAGTCCTCTATACAGCACTCCCCTCCTTTTTTGAACGGTTTGATCAGAGCCTTGATTGACTTCATAATCTCTATAGGTCTACTTGGTGCTATATCTGGAATTGCATTACTTTGTGGTTAAACCCTTGTCCCAGGTGTATGCGATTGGTGGTAACCGCCAAAGGTGCTGCATCCAAGCCCAGACACTGGCACAACCACTGGGGTGCTATCTCCCCAAGTAGAAATGGAATTCCCCTCAATCCCATTGAATGTGGTGCCCTGTCGCTTGTCTTGGGACCTGAAATCGCATATCTGCTGTTCCAAATCCTTGCACTTCTTAAGACATCAGTCTGCCTCCTTACGCAAGTATGTGTTTTCATCACCCATTTTATTAATCACATTTTGCATATCGCTCATCTGCATTTGACATTCATTAAACTCTTTGTGCCGCTTGTCCCTTTCTTGAAACATTTTAGCTATCTGTTGTTCAACAGTCTGGAGCTCACCTTCTTTCTCTAGATTCTCTCTTTGTAAAACTTGCATCTCTAAAATAGCCTCCTCTTTATCTTGTCTAATATGACCTATCAATCCTTTCAAGTATTTTAATTCTTGCTCACTGTCCTCAAACAGTTTTTTCCTTTGAGACAATAGAGTGTCGAATTCTTTACACTTTGATTGCATGTCCTTTTGACTTACCTACAGTTCTGCTCTTAACTTTTTCTCCTGTTCACTAGCTCCATCTAATTCGACTTTTAGCCTGCTAATTAGCTTGGCATCATTTTCTTGTATTCACAGAGACCTATTTAAAATTAACCTTGTTTTGGCACATAGCCGTATCAAACAGTCTTTCTCTGCAGGTTTGTCAGCATCATTTAATAATCTCAGAAGACAGACCTGAATTATGCTACCCTCTTAAAAAATGTTGTCCAGTGGTTCTTTCTGAAATTCGCCATAGATACGGTCATGCCACTCTGTGGCATTATTTGATGACCATGTTCCATGTGCGTATAATTTTGCCGCCAAATATTTCACCAACTCTGGGAATGTGACATTAACTTGAGACATTCTGAGATTCACTTTCAGTGTCACACTGCTCTCACAAAATGAGTTCCCTTTAATGCACCTATGGCAGTGTGGAACACACTTGCCACACCCAGTAGATGCCGTACAGTCTGTTCCCACAGGCCCAACACACCATTTTGTAGGAGGTTTTGTCTTATTGGGGTAAATTTGGGATTTGGCGGTATTTTCTTACTGTGATATTTTGGTGTTAAACTGGTGGTAAACTGCCTCACATTTAGAGATAGTTAAGTATTACTCTATTTTGGTGATAATATAATATTAGCTTGTGTTGGTGGTAATTTTAGTGGTATCTTACTTTGTGGTATTTTGTCATGGCTCGCTCCCTTCGCTCCCGTTCCCACCACTTGGGGGCATATTTTGGAGTTTATTCCCTACTGGACATTTCCTCCGAACGTTATGCTACAGTGCTGTGATGAATTGGGAGCGCTAAAACCTTATTTTCCAAGTTACTTCCCTTCCGGATCCATTCCAGGTTTTTGGCAACCAGCATGCTACTTTAGTCTAATGACTATGCTTCCCAGAATGCCTGGCTCACTGCTTCACCTCCTACCTTGCAGGACAAGGTTGGGTGGAGGATGGGCACACCTGTGTCTGCAGGTGCAGCAGGCGGCACACCTGAGGG
Organism: Ambystoma mexicanum; assembly: GCF_040938575.1. Lineage (NCBI taxonomy): Eukaryota > Metazoa > Chordata > Amphibia > Caudata > Ambystomatidae > Ambystoma > Ambystoma mexicanum. The sequence continues at coordinate 1,289,188,941 of NC_090930.1, read as the reverse complement.
GTGTGCTTGTTAAACAGCTTTAAAAGCCTCATTTGCTTCAGTCCAGCGCTGCTCATTGTTGCAGTGTTCCTGGTGTGACTGGTCCCTTGTTCCTGGTTCCTAGCTTTTGTGCCTAGTTCCTAGTTCCTGTTTCTTGTTCCTCTGCCCTGGATTTCGAATTTAAGTGCTTAACTGATATCTGCTTTCTGGATTTCCTTTTCTGTCTTCCTCTGTCTGCAGGCAGCCTTTCCCTGTGCTTTACCCTTTGATGCAGCCCAATTTGCCTGTGTTCTCTGTTTCTTTGATGCTGTCCTTTGCTACTGAAAAACTTGATGCATTAGTCTTTCCCTTTATAGATTTAGCTTCCTGTCTTTTCTCCTTGGATGGGTGGGAAAGGTTTCCTTTTGTGATATCATTTTCCCTGCTCCTGATCCTTACTTTCTATTGGGATCCATTCCATGTTTTCCATTGCACTTCTGCATTTATTTCCCATTGATTATTAGGTGTGGGGTGCTGTTGTAACTAGCCCCTGTGTGAATGCCTTTTGTTTTCCTCACTATTCTATAATCACAATTCCTACTTGCCCCTTGACTTGGGTCTTATGTATTTAGTTATCCTCCACCCATTGCTGTTATAGCCTTCTGGGTCCCTGTTTGATCAACTGGGTTCGTGGGTTTACTGACATTCAAGTGGTATTTCCGGTTCTCGTGAGTACTGTTTCTAAGTTCCTTATTCAGTTTCATCCAGAGTGTCAGCTCACAGATCCTGTCCTTGCTTGCCCTCTACGTGGGCTTAGCGATGTCAGTATCTGTAATAGCATAGTGGGTAAGGAGTTTGCCGACTTTCCTTTCAGTCATAAGGAGGTTCTAAGTGCTTACCCATCATCCCTTTTCATATATTGGTATTATTGTTTCACTCTGTTTTAGTATACATGAGTCTTGGGTATGGTATGCACGTTGTTAGATTCAAAGTTGTTCACTGTGCGATTCCGTGCACATTTCCCTTGCCATATTCATTGCCTTCCTCCTTTTTTTAACATATTTTCAGAATTACCTTATTTTTGTGGTATACTGGTGAGCATGGTTTTTTATACTACAACCCCATCATAAAACAAACCTTTCCTCTCTATTAGAATGTCTTTTGGTCGGCTGTGGAGAACCCCCAAAACTATCACATTTCAGAGAACCCAATGGGCCTGATTCATGGAAAATTTTCCTATGGGATTGCAACATTATAAAACACTTCCATGAATCAGGCCCAATAAGTTTATTCAGAACACCACCTATGGTTTGTGGCTGGTATTACTGGCTTATGTACATCCTGTAATCTATGTGTCTCATCTGACACTTTCTTCTTTTCAGCATGCAAAGAAGGAATCACTTACAACACCTACATACACCTTCCTACCTTACAGGTATTTATTTACTTTTCCTTGCTTGCTATTTTAGCTACAGTGGTAAATTAGCAAATGCTTTACCGCTCTGGTATAAACCTCAAACCCTCGTGATTCCCCTGTAAAGAAATTATTCACCAACACATAATTGGCACCAAAATCCCAACCTTTGTTTTTTTTTGTACACTCTGTATTATATAACAATTATAAACAGAAATACATCTTACCACATGATATCACAGCATCACCTACCTACAAAATATAAAAGAGAACAGAAAACAAACAGTCACATTGCAACAAAAAAAACAAACGAATTTGGTGTTCAGCATTTTTAAACATAGAGAAATATGAACATGCAGTTTTTTTTTACTCCCTGCACTGCCAACACATTATGTCACCTTCCATTCATTCTTTTTCCTCACTTGGCACTAACTCACCCAGGCCAGTGAAGTCGGAAACTCTCGTTGTCAGGATTTTGTCTGTACGATCTTGCCGCTTTGCAGACCCAGTGCCAAGAACTCCTTTGCATGTGTGGGGAGCTCCCAGCTGTTTAAGTTTGTAGCTAGCGCTCACACCCACATGGAGTCCAGCAGCATTTATTATGTAGCACCGTCTTTCTCTCTGTCCCAGCACAAACTGAACTCTTCCCCCTGGTTATTCCTTAAGAAAATTCCTCCTGCCTATCACCCCTAGGTCAGCCCTCTATTGACGTGGCCCATCTACCCACAATCTCCACCAATCAGAATAAAAGAATGTGTCCTTTACCAGCACTCGTTTTTCAAGACAATGAAGATTTCAGCTCTGCAACACAACTGTTTCTGTTTTCCTTCCTTCCAGTGGCATATTTCTGCGCTCCAAATAAAAATAAAATAAAAAAAAAACGCTCACATGGACTGAATGTGCATCTCTTCATGGAAAATAAAGTGAATTTTAAACTGTGCATGTGTAAACATAGAATGCATTTCATTGTGCACAAGAACTGCATTAATAATGTTAGATGGGTTGAAATGAATATATTAGTAAGGCAGTTAATATAAGGTCTATTAAATATGCATTTCTAATGCAGTTTGCACACATGAAAATATCCAATTTGTAAAAAATGTGCACCTCTTCATTTTAATATGACAGCACACCGTGCTAAAACATTTTACTAAATGTTCTGAAAAATTGCCTGCTGGCTGTTATTGAAAACTGCTGTGCACCTATTGTGCATCTATTTTGAAATGGCTGCATTTAGATATTGCATACTGCCCACACTCTAATTGTTCTTTTAAAAATAATGCTTGCAGTTTGAAAAACTGGGCCTGGCTGCATTTCCATACTGCATACTGCATACTGGCAGTAAAATCCCCATATATATATATATATATATATATATATATATATATATATATATATATATATATATATATATATATATATATATATCCTTACATTCTTCCCACAAGCACATTTATTTCTGTGGCTGTGGTTTGTGGGTGGGACACCTGCCATGATTTATGGCTCTAGATGTGTGCTCTGTCTTCCTACTATTTTCTCCCATTGATGGAGTTGTTGTGGCCTGCCTGGTTTTGTCATGCTGTTGGTGGACCTCATAGGTTGGGGCCTGTTCTCTGTTAAGACATGTTTACCTTCTGGTCTACACTCTGATGCTCAAAGAGACCCATCGTCACTTCTGCCAGTATACCGTCTGATGCCATTAAAATGTCTGACTTCACTTCTGCTGATACAAAGTCCTTTCTGATGCAGTGACACCTATCAACCAGAAAAGTTTCAAAACGTGGAGTGCCTATATGTCAAAACTGACCTGAATTGTACTGAATGAAAAGACTGCGGAGGATCAAATGCCGGCACACTTCTACTTTTGCTTCGGCAGAAATGGCGCTGTACTCATAGGCACAAATGAAAGGTTCAATAAGACTTTGTTTATTCCCAAATGGATTTCTAATGGGTTTGCCAACAATATGCTTATCTCCACCTTCCCCCGTACTGGGGAGGTGTCTGCATGCTCACCACCTTGCATTTGGCTGTTGTCATAGTGCCTGACTCCAAATTGACTTTCATAAACATGCCACCTCCATTTGCAACTGAACCCCCTCCGCATCAGCATACTTGCCACTCAGAGCTCAACAGCAAAATATGTTGAATTATTGGTCTCAAGACTCCCCTGATAATCTCAAAGCAATCCCAGAATAGTTCCATCTGTTTAAAAAAACAGAGGCATTTTTCACCTCCCTCCCTGTGCCTGGTATCCATACTGCAGTCAATGCAAAGTGGTTGCAGATTATTTTGTGGGAGATACTCCAAATAGTAAACCAGACAGAGCAGGTTCTCAATTCAATTAAAACAGATTTCCAGGCTTTTCGTCTGATGACCCTCCAGAATTGGTATGTTCTGGATTTACGGCAATGGAAGGGTGTGTGTGCAAGAAGTTAGGATCTATGTGCTGCAGATACTTACCCCCAAATAATGCAGACAATTGATCTCTAACCCATGCCATAGGTGCCCTCCAAAACTTGTGGATTGCCATGGAAAAAGAAGCTGGAGCTAGTGCAGAAGACTGGTTTGATTTAATGTTTTCATGGGCCATGTCTTTCTTGGGCATAGCCTTAATGGTTCTGGTTCCTATTGTGGTATTTATTCTTGTCATTTTTTGTTCCTGTCAAATGATTCTACAGTTCTGCTCCAAGACACTGACTAAGAGTGCAATGATGATGTTGGTGTCTATAACAAAAGTTAAAGCTGCTCCCCTCACAAAACACATATACACACAGACCGAGAAATTGAATGTTGAAATAGAGCACAGGATGGCAAATGTACCAGCTGGCCCCCCAGGACACTGTCTTACCACCATCAGACCCAGAAAATGATGTGTAGCATTGGGTAGATTTGGCAGGGGATGGGGGATGTTGCTTCATGACGTGTTCCGCAGAAGAATATGCCCAGATGGGGGAAAGTTAATGTCATGTGTGCAAAGTGTCGGTGCCCAAAGACGATGATTATAGAAGGTTGGGTGCCAGATTAGTTAACGGAGTATTAAATAAAGGAGGAGTGTTGGGGTACAAGTACAATGGCCCAGGCAGGTGAAGAGATTCAGACTGTGCAAAACATATCAGCAGGTGTCCTAGTGCTAGCAGTTCTCGTTATGCATGGCAGAATGTGCATTTATCCATTTGTAGATAGCTTTGATACATATTAGAAATATATAGCCACACAGAAAGAGAAACAATGTATTGACATTGCAGATTCATAGGTTAAAGATACAGTGATGTTTTCTGCACTTTGTGAGAGTGTACGGTGTTGTGTTTTAAGAGAGGTGCGAGTAGGTAGCGGACATAGGTAGTCATGTGAGATGGAGTCAGAGAAGTGTTGCAGTAAAGATGGGGTCCAGGGGCTAAGGTAGCAAGTGTTCTGCCATGTTGTATTTTAGGTCACATTACAGGATGCGTTTGTGAAAATACAAGAAACAGGTCTAATGTGGAGCTGCTGCTCTGTCCAATTGATCCACAAATGAGTCCCCCTTCTATTCCAGAGAGAGAAATTATGCTGCTAAGTTCACAGGCCGCCACTCTGTGCCAGTAACAGTTAATTGAGTGCATCTGCCCAGCTCAGAGGAGCTGGGAAAGAAATGTTGGGTCCAGGGAGGAAAAGTAGGGATGCACATTTTGAAGGTTAAATTCATGTGAGCGGATCATGGGGTTCTGTGATGCCAAGAGGCTTGGTGAAGATTTAGAGAACTACTGCCTTCACCTGAACAGCGGTCATCCTATTTGAACTGCAGGCACTGCAGTCTAGGGACAACTCAATAAGCAACAATCTGTCATAAGAGTGGTGCCTTGATAATGTGATTGGTGGCCACCTGGGTTTTCAGAGAGATAAGGAGGGAGACATGTCAGGGTTGTGCCATGATTTGGGATGAGAGGAGCAGAGGTGATGCCAATACATGTATCTACAATGTTAGGGAGCTGTGTGTGCATGACACAGTATCTGGTATAATCAGAAGGCTCATTGTATGTTCAAAGCAGAGTTGACCCCGCTATTCAAACTGTGATCAGGCTGCGACAGAGGGGTGCACATCACGTGGTGGTTAATAATATTTACTTGTTATAGAAATGTATTATGGTAACAATGTACCTTGTAGTCAATCAACATCTATGTTTCACAATGACGATGTAGTATGTCACATATTTTTGGAATTTGTTTTAGATTATGCATGATGAATAACGTAATGGAGTATAGGGGATAATTAGAATTGTGTAGAAGTGTTAGCCAATGGGGAGTGTCGGATCATGTTGTAATCTTTATTATGCATGGCTTTGTTAATTTGTGGTTTTCTGCTATAAAAGCTGTAACTTCTTTGGGTTGGGCAAGATTCGTGTTAGTTCAGTTCTACGGGACCTTCTGATCCTTTGGCATTTAACAAAACTTTGTATTCCTTGTAAACGGTGCATTGATTATTGGCCTATTTGGGATTGTTTTTTGTCATTCAGATTTGGGTAATTCACCTACAAAGGTGTGCTTTCAAAAGAGTGTGTAGCAATGTAATGTTGAATAATAATGTAAAATGAGATTGAGAAATACATTTACTATCACGGCTGATATCTGAAAACAGGTGGACTTAGTAATGGTTCCTTTGTGTTGCTGTTAGCTTACTATCATTTGTACACTGTATGATGTGAACAAAGATAGTGGTGTCAGGGTATCACTACAAAATACCATAAAACATTACTGTGAATATACTTTTATTGCAAATTCTGCAGTAGCAAAAATAATGAATTCCCTTTTTTCTGCAAATACACTGCAAAATGCATCCACTCTCTGTGGACAGTTTACAATCAGTCAGAAGAAACAAAAAAGAAAGAACTGGATCTCTTGCAGGAGTTGCTACCCAATTGTAGGATAAGCAAATCACTTCAGATTCAGATGGGACAGTAGAGGCTACTAAAAACATGTAAGTAATCCACAATAAAAAAAGATTTTACATATAAGATTGAGGCAGTTTGAATGTGCGCATTATTAAACGCGCTATCATGCTTTTCGTATTCAATATTTTCAGATTCGCAGTGATCACGTAGAACTGATGATAGACAGTGCTTTTGCCTTCTATATGTTAAGGCGTAGGCTTTTGGAACTGTATTTTATAGGAATTAATTTTACCTTCTGCTGGTGTAGTGAATGGTGAGGACTTATCGGAATTGTAGTTTAGAAACTATGAAAATGTGTATGAAGCAGTGCGCTTGAGTTGTGGGTAATATTTATAATAAATTGCAGCACACATGTTAGATTACTTTTTGGTTTTGGATGTGGGGTGTAAATGAGAAGGTTAAACATTTATGGATTCAGGACACTGAAAGGCAATGTTTTGACATGATATTATGGGGGTAATTCATATAATTCAGTGCACAAGTGGTGCACACGGCTGGCGCACAGTGTGCGCGTGCGACTTTCTGCGCCAGCCGCGTGCGCTAAAATCCATTTCCGCGCACAGCGTATTCATGGATTTTAACATCCAAAACCAGCCGTGGTGCAGAGTGGCGCAGCGACACTGCAGCAGCGCCAGTTACGCGCCCAACCCCTCCCCGGGCGCCATATACAGCGCACAAATCCCGTACATGGCGCACAGGCTCACAACCATGAAAATGGCTGTAAAACTCCTTGTGCACCCCTCCGAATACACGTACCCTGCTGCGCGGGTAGTCTCACACGCAATTGGGCCTGTGCGAGCGAAGTACGTGGATTACTGGGGTGCACGGGAAGTTTCACACGCGATTGGCCCTGTGTGTGCGGGGTACGTGGATTACTGGGGTGCGTGGGAAGTTTCACACGTGATTGGCCCTGTGCGTGCGGGGTACGTGGATTACTGGGGTGCGCGGGAAGTTTCACACGCGATTGGCCCTGTGCGTGCGGGGTACGTGGATTACTGGGGTGCACAGGAAGTTTCACACGCGATTGGCCCTGTGCGTGTGGGGTACGTGGATTACTGGGGTGCGTGGGAAGTTTCACACGCGATTGGCCCTGTGTATGTGGGGTATGTGGATTTGGGGGGTGCGCAGGAAGTTTCACACACGGCAGGCCCTGTGCGTGCAGGCTACGTGGATTACTGGGTGTGCGGGAAGTTTCACACGCGATTGGGCCTGTGCGAGCAGGGTACGTGGATTACTGGGATGCGCAGGAAGTTTCACACGTGATTGGCCCTGTGCATGCGGGGTACGTGGATTTGGGGGGTGCGCGGGAAGTTTCACATGCGGCAGGCCCTGTGCGTGCAGGCTACATGGATTACTGGGGTGCGCGGGAAGTTTCACATGCGATTGGGCCTGTGCGAGCAGGGTACGTTGATTACTGAGGTGCACGGGAAGTTTCACATGCGATTGGCCCTGTGCGTGCGGGGTACGTGGATTACTGGGGTGCGCAGGAATTTTCACACGCGATTGGCCCTGTGCGTGCGGGGTACGTGGATTACTGGGTGCGCGGGAAGTTTCACACGCGATTGGCCCTGTGCGAGCGGGGTACGTGTATAACGTGGTACGGGGGAAGTTACACACGTGCTTTCTCTGTCAGAGCATGGTACGTGTATCCAGGGGGGTGCGCGGGGAGTCCCACAGGTCAATTGGCAGTGTGGGTTCTCACAGGTGTGCCCTCTACCCCCTCCATGGACCCTGCAGGCATACCACACAGGGGACTACCCAGCACCCCTGGTCATGTCCCGCAGGCAGTCCATCCACCATGGGCATGCCCCCAGCCAAGTCACATGTCACCTTGCACTAGTGATCACCAACTCATGTCCCCCAGCACCCCCAGCACCCCCACCACCAAGCAGTGAGGGGCACCTGCCAGCAGGCCCCCACTCATGTCCCACTCATGTCCCCCAGCACCCCCACCCCCCAGCAGTGAGGGGCACCTGCCAGCAGGCCCCCACTCATTTCCCCAGCACACCTACCCCCCAGCAGTGAGGGGCACCTGCCAGCAGGCCCCACTCATGTCCCCCAACACCCCCACCCCCCAGCAGTGAGGGGCACCTGCCAGCAGACCCCCACTCATGTCCCCCAGCACCCCCACCCCCCAGCAGTGAGGGTCACCTGCCAGCAGGCCCCCACTCATGTCCCACTCATGTTCCCCTGAACCCCTACCCCCCAGCAGTGAGGGGCACCTGCCAGCAGGCCCCCACTCATGTCCCCCAGCATCCCCACCCCCCAGCAGTGAGGGGCTCCTGCCAGCAGGCCCCACTCATGTCCCACTCATGTTCCCCTGAACCCCTACCCCCCAGCAGTGAGGGGCACCTGCCAGCAGGCCCCCACTCATGTCCCCCAGCACCCCCACCCTCCAGCAGTGAGGGGCACCTGCCAGCAGGCCTCCACTCATGTCTCCCCACCCACTCACCCACCCAGTAGTGACATGCACATCTCATGACACAAACCAAAAGTCAACTATGTACATCAACACATGTCCGTCACACACACACACACATACACAGGTTGCCATTGATTGAGTAAACCCAAATGTAAACATGCATGAACCTAATGAGTGAATCCCACACATTGAAGTAAAAGACCAAAATGTATTAACATGAAAACCAATTGAAAGTACTTAAAGCATAAAATAATGGCAAACGTGAAATGAAATGCATGTCCAAATAAAAAATAAAAAATCCTCAAAAAAATGTAAAAGTAAAGTAATCCAAAAGAAAAATGGCCAAAACTCTGTCCACCAAACCAAATACAAATGAAATGCAATAAGGTAAATCCATTGATCCATGGTGAAATGAAATCAAAATGTCCAAATAAATCCAACGTCCAACTATGTACAATCCATGAGCCCAACAAAACAAATGAAACCTCTCTAATAACCTACCTAACAAAAAAACTGTATACAAAAGTGTGGGGCATAGTCCAAAAGCCCAAAAAAAAAAAAAAAAAAAAAAAAAAGGAAACCTAACACTAAACTATTTACAATGGTGACGGGCAAGTCCTGCGGCTCACTCAGTGATGTTTTCGGCCAGGGCATCATCGAACTCCATGTTTATATGCTGGAGGCGGGCCTCTGTCCTGGCCCCGACACTCATGGCCTGTTCCAACTCCCGACGAGTCGCCTCGAGGCACTCTGCCCGCCTCAATGCCCGATGCATGGAGAACTCCGCCCTGACATGGTGAGCCGCGCCTCTTCCACCCGCCGCCACTCTGCACCTATACGCTGGCCCAACCGCAGCCACACGGGAGATACACCCATTCCAGGGTCCTCCTGCCCTCTGGCCGATGCCTGCCCCCTGATGTCGATGGCCCCGAGCCATCATTGCTCCCACCTAGAGCCTGCTCCTGCTGCTGCTGTCCATGTGCCCTGTCCGGTGATGCCTGCACATCCCCCATCAGCTGGTCTCCAGTTGTGGTGTCCACCCCTGCTGTACCGCCGACACCCGACTGTGGCAGGGATGGGATCTCCACCAAGCTGGCTGTGATGGTCAGGCCAGGTCCACAGCGGGCCCTGGTGGAATCTGGGCCGCAAGACTGCAGGGAGAACGACTGGTGCATAGTCTTCACAGAGGAGGAGAGGTCCGCCAGAGTGCGCGTCACATGTAGGAACCCACCGACCAGGGCCCCTCCCAACAGTGCCACGTCGCAACGCTTCTGTTCGTGATGGCGTGCGTTCTCCGCCCAGGAAGAATGCACCTCATCACGAATGTCACGCATGCGCAACGCGACACCAATCAGGACAGAGCCGATACGTTCATGGGACCCCTCGTCCGCAGGTAGTGGAGAGGCAGATGACATGGCACTCTCCCCTACCTGCGGATGGGCCTGGGACGGGGCATCCCTGCTGGTGCATGGTGGTGCAGTCACAGGGTCAAGGACAGTGACATGCACAGGCCCCTCCGCGGTGTCCTGTGCTGCCTCCTGACCCTGGCTCTTGTCTGCACCACTTGCACCAGTGGTACTACCCCCACCAGGCCCCATGTGCGGCTCAGTAGCGGGCTCCTCCTCCTCTGTGGAGACCACCAACCTGGATGTCTCCACACCATCTTCCGCCATTGCAAGCCCCTGTGGGGCCTCACCCGGCCCTTCCGCCACAGCCATAGTGGCAGACGCGGCACCAGCCCCTCGCTCCCAGATGATGGCAAGTCCTGGGAGGTGGGAGGGTGGCTGGGCCTTGCGCCACCGCCCGGTGGAGGCATCCCCACAGCTTGGCTCCACAGTGCCGTCTCTGCCCTCTTCTTCATTTGACACTGCATAGAGGGAGACATAGAACACAAGCATCAGGGTACAGTACAATATTCCCCTAGACAGGAAGCAATAACACATGAGTGGCAGTGTCAAACGTCACTTCCATCCTGTCCCTCCATGACAAATGGGTGAATGCACGCAACACACATGCAGAAACAAGCACAGCGCCTGCAATCAACATCAGCATCCATGTACAAGGGCCTCTATTAACCAAAACGTTGCCTTCAAACTCACATGCATCATGGCTCACACTGATCCCATGCACATGCATCACCGGAGGGTCATGAATCATGGCTTGTACACCACAGACACAGTGGATAGACACAGTGCATACAACGGTGACCGCACTGCATGAGTGAATCTACACATCATCACGGACATGTGTCATGCATCCATGGCGTTTCAAAGTCACACACACACTTCTCAGACACACACACATGTGCACCATACATGTACATGACAGCAGCACCCATCCCTCCTACCCCCTCCAAGTCCAATGACAGACACTGGCATGCTTTAATGTGTGCATTTGGCATACAGCTCCCCATGTTGCATTGCAACACATGCACCAACCATGTGGTTCACACATTACTGGTCTCACATGCATGACCATGATGTCCCTGCACACACACATCCATACATGGCCTATGTCACACATACAGGCAAGTATCAGACCACCAGTACACTGCAACATGCACTGTCTCACACACCAATGCTTGGCCACTTACTGCTCAACTCCAGATGGGTCTTCCTCCGAAGAATCTGGGTGTGGAGCGCTGGGCATACGCCTTCCAGGACCCTCATCTGGATGTCACTCATGCTGACCCAGCCCTCCTCCGTGAGGCGCCGGGCCTTGTAGAGGTTCCTGGACCTGAAGTCCTCCCAGCACTTCTTGACGTGCTTGATGTCACGGGTTGCCACCCCCTCCGCGTTGATGGCAACCAGTATGTCGTCCCAGATCCTCTCCCGTCCTTCCTTGTTGGTGCGTGATGTTCCGAAGAGGGCATCAAAATGCCCCAGGACATGCTCCACCAGGACACCAACTTCCTTCACACTGAAGCTGGTGACCCTCTGCCTCTCTGGCTGGGGGTCGCCAGTGGTCTCAGATGGTGTTTGCCCCGACATGGTGACCCCCGAGGCAGGCGTGGGTGGGCAAATGGGTCCTGGGGCTGGGCTGTGGAGCAATGGTATCCCAGTCGGGAGTCTTCTGTTCCAGCAGGGGTGGGCACAGCAACTGGAACCCTGGCTGATGTGCAGGCACCAAATAGCAGGGCACGTGGGCAGGAGGCAGGCAGGCAGCAGCAGATGGCAGGTGGGAGCGTGCTCGGGGCTCTGGGGGGCAGTAATTCAGCCTTCTGGGCAGGAGCGTGGTCTTCCGTGTGTTGTTGCGTGACCAGCTTGATATGGAGTGATTTGGCATGTGAAAATCTTGCACGTCTGCGTGTAATTCGAGGAAAGGCCCTTAGCGCATAAGCGCGTCTGTGATGTTACGCGCGCAGGTGTTTCCCTCGTGACTTGGGCATAGTGGTTCATGGCGCGTGAAAAAACTGCACGTCCGCGTGTGAATGTGTGTAATCCGAGGAAAGAGCCTACGCGGCCGTTTCTCTCAACACGGGTGCATGTTCATCGTACACGTCCAAAAACTGCACGTCTGAGTGTCAGCTCATGTAATTGGAGGAAAGGGCCTTAGCTCGTACGTGTGGGCCGGTTTAAAAGGTACGTGTAGGACCCCATTTCCTTGTATGTGCTTTTCGTGGAGAGCGAGTGGGTGAATTCTGTACTTCTTGTCGGTTCACACGCGATTACTTCACAGCGTTTCAAGTTCGTACTCCCTATTACCTCTGACAGAGTTCATTTTTTTCGTTGGGCCTGTTTCCTCAAACAGCGTTCATTTCTTCTTTTGTCCTGTCTCCTCTGACAGCGTACAATTCTTCTTTTGGCGGGGGTGTTGTCAACGCGCACACGTGCGTCTTTTTCACATTCTTTTTCCACGCAGACGGTGAGTCGCGCACGTATTTACCAACTGTGCTTGCCCGTGTGTCACGTACCCCTTCAGAGGCCATTGTAGGCTGCGTGTAACACACGTACGCTTATTTTTGTGTTTCTGGGTGCGACAGCGTAGTGCGGGTTAATTTTTCCACGCACGCGGTCTATGAGGGGTTGCGTGCATGTTATTTTTTGTTTTCGAGGTGCCTGTGCGTTGCGTGACCCATCATCTTCCCCCAGGGGTCACAGACAGCCTTGCTAGAGCACTACGGTACGAATTCCAACTAGTACCCTACCCCTTTCACCCCAATTGCCCAGGACAATCGTTTACTGCTACTCCCATACGCACAACAACATCAGTGCCATGGTTGGGAGACGACCAAGCGGTAAGGGAGGCAAAGGTGGCCGACCTCCAAAAGGTGGGTGTGGTTGGCGCGGTAGGGGATGTGGCCAGGATTTGCAGGGTACCCCTAGACGCCCATGTGTGGAGGAGAAATCAGGGATGCCCATGCCCCCCACCATGGTTGTGGGAAACGTAGCTGACACCATCCCAGCTCAGCCCTTGTTGGATCAGCCCATTGTGGCACCTGAACCGGCACAGGATGACTCCCAGGCTGACTTCCAGGTCAGCAAGTATATGCCACATGTGGCGGTGCAAGTTGGTGTCACCAGGCCACGTGGATCTGGGGCAGCCATGTCATCTGCTGCCCCAAGTAGGCAGGGTGGGGAGGCTTTTGGGGCAGCTGCAGCTCAATCCACCCCAGCTCTGAGTCTCCCAGCCGGGACAGTGTCGGTCCCGGTCCATCAAACCGACGTTGCCCCTGCCATCATCACCCTGCAGCCAATGCCTGCACCAAGACCTATGGTCATTGTGCATTCGCACACTCCTAGTACCCAGTCCACCGGCGCTTCTGCCCCTACTGACCAGAGCGGCGTAAGCCACTCAGGATCCGCACCACCTTTGAAAAAGAGGAAGAAGGGTGCTCTGGCACTACAGGCTGAGACCCCAGACACGGCTACACACTCCGGCATGTCACTGAAGCCTAGCTTTAATGATGCCGAACTTGATGCACTAGTGGCCTATGTGTCGGCACATAGCTGAAAAATGGTGGTGACTGCAGGGTGCAAGACCACACCTGGTCAACGTAAGGCACACTGGCAGACCATCGCGGACATCATTAGTGCCCTTGGATTTGTGAGGCGCTCAGCTGATGATTGCTACAAGCGCTGGAATGACCTGAAACGCAGAGCAAAGAACAAGCTGGCCTCAAATCATGCTTCTACTCTGGTGACTGGCGTTGGGTCTCCACAAGAGGAAAACCAACTCACTGAACATGAGTCTGTTGCTGGAACCTTCGTCACAGAGGAACAGATCCAAGGCGTGGGAGACCTTTCAGATTACGACGCATTGTCCGGTGAGCGCCCATGCATGTGTTTGTAATCCATTTGTATGTTGTGTGGGTGACGGGTTCTGATTGAGTGCCAGGTGAAGGTATATGCACCTGAGTGGTATGGGTCACCCATGTGCTTCCTGCAAAACATTCACTGGCCTTGGATTTGGGTATGACAGTATTCCTTCTGCCCACAGTAGCCATTTAGCGCCACATTACTGCAGTTGCCCTTTAACTGTCATCTTGCAACAACATTGTTCAGAATTTTTCAGTGTACATTCAGGGTGATTGTTTCAATTCTCCCACTTTTGCAACACATTTTTCAGCCCTACTGTCACATATGTGACATGCTTCTGTCATTGATTACACCCCTCATTGGGCCACATTTGTTACCTTGTCATGTGAATGATTAGACCATTCAGGCTGATTGAGTATTGGCCTGCTCACATTGATTTTTGGTGCCTGTTTGAATTTGGTACTTGATAGTTGTTTCCTGTGATGTTTAAGTGACCAACCATTGATGTGTGCATCTGCCTGCAATCACTGTATTCTTGTACACTGGATGTGTTGCAGTGAGTGGCACATGCGTATTTTGTCACTCTATGTAGCATTGTTCATCTCATCATGTCCATCTCACATGGATGGCTGACAGTACTCATTCACTGTCATATGGCTGTACTTGTCAAATGTACCATGGCTATGCTACATGCCATCTTTGTGCTGGCATGTGTCATGTATGTGTATTGGACATGCCACTCACAGGCTAATGTGTGATGCCAGTGCTACCCAGCATGCAGCAAATGTGTTGCTTTTCCATCTTGGTGTCATCAGTGTCTGCTTTTTGCCTCCCCTTCCAACTCAGTGACAGCGCATGCATGCCAGGGTTATAGTCATCTGGGACATGTGTAAATCATGTGCTGGATCTCTGGCTTGTCAGGCCTATGTGTGTGCTATGGTGCTAATGCCTGTTTCCATTTTTAGTGTTTCATGTTTTTGCAGGTGATGACGTACTTGATGCTGTTGAGGTTGAGGAGATGGTGCAGACCCAGGAGGAATCTCAGGCACGACCGGGCACCAGTTAGGGACGTGGTGTGGTGGTGGGTGAAAACCCAATCTTACTGCAGACCATACTGTCCAGGGGTGTCTCTGGGTGCACCTCCCCAGACCTCTATTCAGGTGCTGAATCGGATGGTGAGACTTATGTGCCGTCGCAGGTGAGTGTTTCTGGCAGGGATTCTGTTCTGTCCAACCCATCTGCACCAGGGGTAGAACCCTCTATGGGGATGTCTGTGTTGGTAAGTCCGCCTTTGGCGGTTACGGATGCAGGGTCACACTCCACAACATCTGATCCTGTTCCTGGGCCAGCAGATCAGAGGGGGAATGCAGTCCTGCAGCCTCAGGCAGTGCCAGCACAGCAAGGTGCAGATCGCCTTGCCCCGAACAGGTGTGGTGCCCGCCGACGCGGTGGCCCTATGCCACCAGGCAATACTGTATGGGAAAAGTCCATGTACGGTATGGCAACCCAACAGGCAGCATCAGTTGAAATGATGGCTCAGGCAATGGAGAGGGTAGCCACTTCCATTATCCCCGCTGAAAGGCAGATGGAGCAACAAGAGCAGGCAACAGACTCCATTTGCTGATCACACAGGGATGACATGTTGGCGTCCAACAGGGACCGACGGGCAGCTCTGGAGACTCTGCGGGAAGCCATTTCTATAGAGTCATAGGGCCACAGGGAAGCCCTGAGGGTAGAACTCCATAACCTCAGGGAGACTCTTGTTGAACTTGAGGCTTCCACAAATTTGAGGACAGAACAGCAGCTGGAGCGGCTCACACATTCACTCTCAGCTGAGCTGCAGGCAACTCGGAAGGAGATCCAGGCATCACGGGAGGTCATACGTGCAGAAATGCAGGCAACCCGTCAGGTGCTGCATGGGGATCTCCGTACTATCATCCTCCAGAACGAGACCTTCCACATCCGCATGCTTGCTGCCATGGAGGACCATACCAGGGCTTTGCGTGGGCTGCCTCCCATAGCACCACCACCTCCTGATGCAGCAGCAGAGGGTGATGAGAGTGACAGCAGCACTTCTCCCACAGTAGCGTAGCCGTGCAAGCCATGAGCCCATGGAGGTGTTTTTTTTCTCGCAACATCCACACAGGTGGGTGTTCGAGTGCACCCTGTCCTTAGACCTCCTGGGTGCCCCCCCTGACACCCACAAGGCCATTTTTTTTTTTTACAGTGTGTTGCCTTGTGTGGCTCACATGGGCATTCACTGTGTATTCCGGCTGGGCACATGCAGGCTTGTCCTGTGTTTGGGTTAGATGCTTGGGTTCTTGACACACACACCCCTCCTGCTTCCCTTTTCCATGGGCTTGCATAGGGTGTGACCAAGTGACAGTAACCTACACAATGATATTGGGCTCCCATGAGCTGTGTGGGCAGTCTGTAGTCATAACTGTGTGGACATCCCTAGTGGGGTTTGTTTTTGTATTGAACACTGCATGGTGTATTGATATGTGCTTGTGCATCCATGTCTTCCTCCTTATCCGCAGGTACCTTCTTCATGTCTTCACAAGGTCGTCTCCTTTGCAGATGCAGTTCATGTTGTATGCAGTACACTGACATATTTGCCTGACAGCAACACTCTGGAGTTGGAAAGGGTCGATGTGCTTGCTTATTGAGGTTGTATGACTTACATTACTTTGAGTTTGTACTGTCATATTTTGGCGATGTTTCATGCTGTGTTGCTGTATTTTTTGGCGATGTTTCATGCTGTGTTGCTGTATTGTGTTGCTGGTAAGTATTTGGTCATGTGTGCTGTTTGTTATTGATTACTGGGAGCATATTGTCTGTGGCCTGTTTCCATTTGGGACAGTGCACTTTGTGACACTTGTGTCATGTGTTGTGCATTACTTTGCTTTCACATTGCAGGACATGCCATGGTGTGTTGGGTGGCGGAGATGGGGAGGGGTTGGGTGACATGGCGCTATTTTCATGTTGTATTTTGCAAGGGGGTAGTCATTCATGCAGCATAAATGTGTGTCTTTTTGTGCATAGCATTGGTTGTCTTTCGGTAGGTAGGAATGCACACAATGTAACACTTCCAGGTGACCAATCTCAGGCTGGTATGGTTGTGACAGTTGACTGTCCCCTATGTCATCATCATTGATTGTCAGCTGGTATGTGCTAGGGCTGTGTACACTCCACAGGGGTGTGATTTTAGGTGAAGTAATTAGCCACCAGCTGCTTACAGGCTGCCTCACCACATGCCCTTTCCCCTCCCATGCGCAGTGGCTGTGCTTGTGGTTGGGGATGTGGGGCACCACCATGTCCACCGGCAGGCCCCGGCATGCTGCAACGTTGTGCAGGACACATGCTGCCACTATGATCCTGCACACTACTGGGGGCGCGTATAGCAGCTGCCCACCAGAGCGGTCAAGGGAGCGAAAGCGTGACTTGAGCACTCCGAATGTGTGCTCCACTATGCCCCGGGTTGCAATATGGGCTGTGTTGTATCTTACCTTGGGTGGTGTGGTGGGGTTCCAAATAGGCGTCATCATGTGGGTGCTAAGAGGGTAGGCACTGTCCCCTGGGAGGTGATGATGGGTATCATTAGTGGGGTTGTGACATTACTCAGTATCTGACATGTATGCATGTGCAGGGGCATTTCTACTCACCAAGCAGCCATGTATCGCCATGCTGCCCAGCTTCTACGTCCCAGTTTAGGGTTGACATTCTGTAAATGAAACTGTCATGGGTGGACCCTGGATAGTTGGCATATAATGAGGTGATGATTCCCTTGGCATCCCATACTACCTGCACGTTGATGGAATGCCAGTGCTTGCGGTTTCTGTAGATGTGCTCAGTTGCCCTGGGAAGACATAGAGCCACATGGGTGCCGTCAATGGCACCTAGCACTTTGGGGAAGTGAGCCATCCCGTAAAAATCCTGGATGACAGCCTGCCTTTCTGCAGGTGTTCTGGGCCGGTATATGTGCCTGCGGACTGATGGGCGTGCAGTCATGATGGCCAACACCTGGTGCAGGCAGCATGACTGCGTGCCCTGTGACACCCCCCCCCCCCACTATGGCACTTTTCCGCTGAAATGAACAAGTGGCCAAGAAGTGCAGTACATTGAGCACCTTTTCCAAGGGGCTCAGTGCTTGGGAGCACAGGATGGGCGATGTGAGGTCATCCTCCCACTCACTCACCAGGTCGAGTATTATATGAGGTGGAAACCTGTACCTCCCATACACCTGGTCATCAGGCATCCCAAAAAGGCTGGTTCTGGGTGTAAAAATTCTGGCCCTGACTATCCTCCTCCTCTTGCGGTATCCCACGACCACTGCTGCGAGGAACGGTATATTCATCTTAGCGTCTAAGCCTGTTTGTTGTTTGCGCGCACTTTTCTGCTACGCGGGTCCTCGTACGCCTGCTTCCTGCTGGCGTACGTGTTTCCGGATTAGCGCATCTTTTTTGGCGCATGCGTTAGCCCCGTTCTATTCCATGAATACATGTTGTAGGCGCGCGTGTGGGCGTTCAGCGCATTTGCCTCCTGTACTTCCCCCGTGACGCCCACATTTTCACGTGTTGTTCCCCATTCTGCGTGTTACGCTCTGTGTTATGCCTACTTTTGTTGTGTGCGCTGCGCTATGTGCGCTTTCGCTGTGCGTGTAGTACACACTGTTTGAAGACGTGTGCGCCAGCGTGTGCCACACAGGATTTTAGTGCACAGCCATGGATTTACACGCGCACGGACTTCCATGAATCGCTGTGCGCGGGTTTCGCTGCGATTTTCGCACTTGCGCTGCGATTCACACGCTTTCGCACGCTTGCGCAGAAATTTTCCGCGCACATTAATTCCTTCAATCGACCTGTATATCCTGTTTGGGAAGGTTTATTTATAAGTGTGCAGATTCTGTGTTATGTTTGTTTGCTTGGAAATACATAAAACATGCATTCGTTATTGGTACACATACCTGAAAGCTGGTGGAATTTGTAATGCTTCAATTGACTGTAATGAAGGTGTGCAAATATTTTCTGAGAGATAAAGGTATTGAAACTAAGATCTGTTGACCAGCCGTAAAAAGAAGCTCCTGGGTATGAGGCATAACTAGTCAGGCAGGAAGCTGTGGAAAACGAGGATCTAGAACAGAGGTGTAGACAGAGTAGGGCCTGAGTGAGCTAGGCACACCCAAAATGTGTGAATGCCCACTGAGCGCCACTGCTGGGTATTTATAGTTGTTAATGTCACTGAGGTGGAGAGACTACATTAGCTTGCGGCTGCATTTTTTTACACAATCTGGGCTACAGTTAATGTGCATGACACGGTGGAAACTCTAACTTTGTATCCATTTTGTACTATCTAATATAGAATACATGTCTGTTGGGTGTAGTCTTTATTCTTCTTAATGTACATTCCCAAACATACACAGTTATTATTGCATAGGTAGTTGTGTATGGCAATATTGGCCACAGGAGTGAAAGGTAGTTGATGGTAGCTGTTGGTTCAAACTAATGAGACACCACGTGGCTATAACCAGGAGGTAAATAGGTTTAACTCGTGGCAATTTTGAACCCTGTAGATATTTTGGTGTTCAATTTATATCTGTTTCTGCTGGTAAAGTAAATGGTGAAGGCTTTGGGGAATTGTTTAAAAGATTTAAAAAGGTGCAGGCTGCATTATCTTTGAGTTGTGGGTAATATTGCTAATAAATTGAAGCGTACATGCTGGTTAATTTGTGTGTAACAGAGGACAGGAGCATTGTAAATGGAACTAGCATTTTATTTATGGTCTTTTCCATAGAATTATATTGGCATAATTGTTCACAATATAAAGATGGTACAATCTGCAGCTTTTCATACTTTTGACAGTGTGAAAGCTATACTAGCTGACCGTTAAGGTACCACATGATGGTGTTAGAAATTGGACAGCACATCTTTGGGCACAAACAGAGGTGAAGTATCGTGTACAACTTAATTAGGTTACTCAAATAAATTCCTTTTACATACGCTTGATGTCAAGTCCATAGAATGTTACACAAGGCCCAGCATCTATTAACCCCACTTACTCTGTTGGTTACTTACAGTGTTGTAATGATTGAAACGTAATACCCACAGAAAGGAATTATTACGAATTTCACCAGATTTTAATGATCACTAACCATGTGAAAGGCTTTTCTTTATATATTGCCAAGGAAGTACAACAGGAATTGTGCAGCTGTATATTTGGAAGTTGCTTAACAAGTTGTCTATGTTACACAGGGTATAGGTTCATGCGGGAACATTGATATCATGTGCAAACACTAATAACTGTTTAATTATAAGTGTGTAGATTCCCTGTTATGTTTGCATGGCAGTACATAAAAAATCAATTATCTTTGGCTATTAATGCTTCCTTTTACCTTAATGAGGTTGTTTAGGAGTGTGTAAGTATATATTTACTGAAATACCTAATTAAAGGTGTGCTTAAATTACACAAATTTAATGCAACAAACCCTTGAAATTCAGCTGAACAAACCGTTGAAATTCAGCAGATGTTGGAAGTCATGACCAGCTTAATTCAGCGCACTCCTGTTGATGTCCCGCATAATGCTATTTTGTATGTCATTGTAAATCACTTCTCTTATAATATATATGTGCTCATTGGCTTTGCAATGGGAACACCCTGAGTAAAGCTGGTCATTCATTTTTTCAGTGAATTTCAGGGGTTTTGTTACACAAACGTTTTTTTTACAGGCCACTAGCCATGACCTTTGGCCTTGTCCACTGAGCATGTTCACCCAATATATTTATTTTTGACCCACTAGGTGGCCACAGCCTACGCTCTTTTCGTTTGACACACTTTCATTCCCAATCCCATTGGCTACTGTAACTGCTGTTATCCCCAGTATAACCCCTGTTATGTGAAAACGTTTGAGCTCTGAACTTGGTCCCCAATACCCCCAACTCTCCATGTTCTCACAGTGTCCTCCTTTCTCTTCCCCACCTCTAGCCTGATGCCATTTCATCCTTTTCCCTCCTCCAAATGTATTTTTTTCCACTTTTTCATTTTAGCTAACTCCAGTTATACCCATTACAACCCCAGTCTCTCACATCGAACAAAATAAAATGGTGGATTTTTAATTTCTGACAAATCTCTGCTGCAAAGAACCATGAGAAAAATGTAGCTATCATTTTGGTAGAAGGGGGTACCCCTTTCTCCGTCAAATATTTTAACACCTACAGGTTGGAATAACCACAGAGCCCTCTCGGAAATCGAGTCAACACTCCATGCCCAAGTTATTTCAACAAAATGTAGTTCACATGTGATGTCATCAGTGATGTCATCAATGACATTTGTAATGTTATCTTTGATGTCCTGGGTGTTAGTCTTAGCAGTGCACGGTGATGGCGCAAGTTATGGTTGTTTAGCTTACCATAACTGGCGAATATCTGGGGCTTTTCAATTTTACTTGAAACCATAAAGTCCCTTTAACAAAGTTTTTTCTTTGAATTTCATAGGTTTTTATCAGTCCAACATAACCATAACATCCCCTTAACAAAGTTTTTTCATTGAATTTCATAGGTTTTTATTAGTGCAACCTAACCATAACGTCCCTTTTACAAAGTTTTTTCATTGAATTTCATAGGTTTTTATTAGTGCAACTTAACCATAACGTCCCTTTAACAAAGTTTTTCATTGAATTTCATAGGTTTTTTATTAGTCCAACTTAACCATAACGCCCCTTTAACACAGTTTTTTCAGTGAATTTCATAGGTTTTTAGCAGTGCATGCCATTTTCCAGCAACTTACTAATATCATACTTACCCAATATAGCAATGTTTGTGTCCAATTTACAAAGTGTCACCTTAAAACTCTGCCATTTCCCACCTTCTGTAATCATTTTTAACACTTCCATACACTTTTTGCAACTATTTCAACTAGTTTTGCATCCGTAGACGTCTACAAACATCTGACTTCATAGCGGACCTTCCGGACAGTGCCACATGAGCATACGCTGGCGCGCGGCATGATGACGTTTCCGAGAACCCGTACGCACTTCACGACAAAATCTCTGCTTCGCGGACAGTTCAGAACTGCATTTTCTACTGATCTAGGAACTTTGAACTTCAAAATTTCCCTTGCACAGATCCAACACCTATTCCTACTCATTATCCATTAACAATCTAGTACACATTACATACTTTTAGCAAAACTGCTATTTATCTTAAAATGGCATCAGCAAATGCTATCCCTCCTCCCCAAGAGCCACCACCACTGCTGTAATCAAGGAGCATGAGAAACACTGCCCCTACCTTAGAAATAACACATGCACAACATTTTCCCTTGTCCACCTACCCCTCCATATTAGTGTTTGGTTTCTCTTCCCTCATTTCCCTCCGCACATTTCGTTCTCAGCTCTCCTGCTAAAATAAAATACATCCAAAAACAACAAAAGACATATTCTTTTAGGAACCATCTTTCACAGTTAAAAAATAGAACTAAACAACATGTATAGACTCCATCTACTTTATATTTCTCAGTAAAGTACATAGGGCCTCATTACGACACAGGTGGAAAACCATGGTGCTAATAGCACCATGGTCCATGCCGGTAACTTACCGACTCCGCCATGAAGAGAGGGGGAATTACCTCCCCATTACAAGGTTGGCGGGGCGGTAATTCCCCCATCCTCCATGGCCCTTTCCCATTCCCATTTTTGCACCATAGGGCTCAATGGAAATGGGGAAGGCGCTAAGTACGGTACCGCAAATTGCGGTACCGTACTTAGCACCAAGGTCCCTTTGCGGGTCCCTACTTTAACGGCTGGTGTAGACCAGCTGTTAAGGTCGGGTCCCGCAATGGGACCTCGTAATCAGGCACTAATGGGTTAAAGGCGCTGCAGCCTTTTAAGGCGCTGTTAACCCATTAGCGCCAGGGTCGTAATGAGGCCCATAGACTCAATAAGATTTTCCAACATTTCCATTTGCATTTTGTGTTATGCTAATGGGAATATTGTGGCGTTCATCTTCCGTTCCAGGGACTGGAATGGTGGATACTGGCCCAGCAGCCCAAGTTACCAGCCTAAGCAAAGCAAGGGTGGATAACAAGGTTTCTGGACCATTATCCCCCCATTCCAGCCCCTGAAATGGGGAATCAAGGCCATTAGCACCCTAGGTTCCCAAAGCGGGAACCTGGGGTGCTAAAAAAGAGGATTTTTCTTCCTACACCGGGACACCTGTGGCGTCCCCGTGTAGGAAGGAATATCATTTTCCAAGATGGCCACCATGGAAAGGGAAGGTGAGCGTTCCATACAGGGCCCCTCTTCACTTTCCCTGGCAGCCTGCAGAAGGCAAGAAGAGAACCCTATCACCATATTACCATATTACCACAAGTACATTTCTCTTCCGTTTCAGATCTATCCTAATTTCTAATAACTTTACCACAAAGCCAGTCCCAGGTGGACATGGCAGCTTTAATCCTATGTTTTGTCCCCTGTGGTCATGACCAGTAGCCAGATTGTCCGGATCATGACCTTATTCCATGACCCGGACAATCTAGCCACTGCCCATGGCCACAGGCTACCCCTCAGTCACTAAAGGTATACCGCTGTTGTCTATAGCTACATTATGACACTTGTCAAATAATAAAACACTGGCACATTTGCAAAACCATGCTTGTAGGTCCTTGCCAATGCTCCTTACGCAAGTTTGCTGGAAATCCACCCATGTTTTATTTTTTTAAAAGTGTCAAATGTATGCACATACAATCGTCATATAACTTAGCCCCCACTTGACAAAATTCATTCAGACTTTACGAAAACATCTATATCTAGATCTATAATCTTTTTGCAAACCTTTGTGTAGATTTGTCAAATGGCACCACATTTATAAGCCTTTACAATATTTTGGGATCCCCCTCTAATTGTGCTCCCTCATGACAGAATCCCACTAAAATTTGCAAAAACATTCATATCAAAATGTATTATTAGTTTCCCAAATTAAGTGTCGATTCATCAAATGGCACCTCATTTATAAGCCTTTACATTATTTTGGGACCCCCCTCTAATTTTGTCCCTTCTTCACAAAATCCCACTAAAATTTGCAAAAACAGTCATATCAAAATGTATTATTAGTTTCCCAAATTAAGTGTCGATTCATTAAATGGCACCTCATTTATAAGCCTTTACATTATCTTGGAACACCCCCTCTAATTGTGCCCCCTCATGACAGAATCCCACCAAACTTTGCATAGTCACTCAGAATTAGTTCGGAAACATAAATGCAAAAGGTCATGCAGTTCCTTTAAGTGGTGTCAAAGTTATAAGCCATCCAAGAACTGCATTTCACCAACCCCATTCGCGAACATCCAAACTGTTCGCAGACTTTCGCGGCAAAAACCATCCTTTTTTGCTCCTTGCAGCCATATCCCATCCCATCCTCATCACCCCTCAACTCACCAACACTACTCTGGCCCGTGTAATATGTATATATATGCATATATATATTACAGGTCCTGCGGTGGCGGCCCTGTAGTTATGGTTGTGTTGCTCAACCCATAGGAAGTGCTCTTTTTGGGCAGCTTATAACTTTGCCCCCCCTGAATGAATCTTCATGAAACTTTGCAAAGAAAGTATATGGCCCCGTCAGATTGATCCTGCAAGGTTTGGTGAGGTTTTATAAACGGAGGGCAAAGTTATGTGGGGGTCCCAAAATGTGTGTTTTTTCCCATAGACACAATGGAAAAAAATGTTGCTCACGCCTACAGCCCAAACTGCTGGATGGATTTTCAACAAATTTAGGGCAGGAGTGGCGGCTTAGTCCTCAAAGCGTGCTTTGTAAATTTGGTGCAAATCCGTCCTGTATTTCTTTTTAAAATGACCAAAAAGTAGGTTAAAAAATAAGGAGTGATATCTGGATTCAGTCCGCTGACTTACTGCCTTGTTCAGTCCACTGACAGGCCTCCGATTGCCCCAGGGGCCAACGTGAGGTCTGTACACATTGGACGTGCCCACTGATTGGATGTTGAAAAGCGTGACGTGCGTCAGATTTTTGGAAACGGCCGCCATGTTGGAGTCACAGACATGCGCCAGTGTCCACAAACATTGTGGTAAAAGCTTACTATCAACTTATCAAACAATATTTGGTAAGGTGAGGGGTGATGAGGACAGGATGGGATATAGCCTTAAAAAGACAGGTCTTTGGGGGAAATTGATGCTTAATTCTGCCTGACAGAGTTGGTGAAAAGCAGTTATTGGATGGCTTATAACTTTGGGCCACTCAATGAAACTGCTTGACATTTTGCAATTTCATTCTAGACCTGATTCTGAATGGTTTTCGGAAATGCAGTGTTGTTTTGTCGAGAGAACAAAATTAGAGGGGGGGACCCAACATATTGTAAAGGCTTATAAATGTGGTGTCAATGTACGAATCTTCAGAAAAGTCTACAAAAAGATTTTACATCTAGATATAAATGTTTCTGCAAACTTAGTTTTGTGTTTTTTTTTACAAGAAGGCAAAATTAGAGTGGTGTTCTCAAAATATTTTAACGCCTCATAAATTAGGTGCGAATTGACGAATCTGCACAAAAGTTTGCAAACAGATTTTAGATCTGGATATAAAAAGTTTTGTAAAGTTTGGTGGTATTTTGTCAAAAGGGGGCTAAATTAGAAGGGAGTCTTAACATTTTTAGATGGTTTATACCTTTGTTGCCTTTTGACGAATGTGGAGAAACAATTTCAGAAAAATTAGAGACCCAACCTTTCATGTTTGTGCAAAGTCTGAATGGATTTTGCTAAGTGGGCACTAAGTTATATGACTATTGTATGTACGTACATTTTGGCAAGGACCTGAAAACATGGTTTTGCAAATGTGTCCATGTTTTATTTTTTGACAAGTGTCATAATGTTGGTACAAACAACAGTGATTTACCTTTGGTGACTGAGGTATAGCCTGTGGCCATGGGCAGTGGCTAAATAATCCGGGTCATGGCATTAGGATATGGCCCAGACAATCTGCCTACTGGCCATGACCACGGGGGATGACAAATGAGGATAATGTAGCTATGTCCACCAGAGACTGGCTATGTGGTAAAGTTTTTTGAAATTGGGATAGATTTGAAAGGGAAAGAAAAATGAGCTAATGTTAATATGTTCATAAGGTTCTTTCTTTGCCTTCTGCAGGCCGCCATCGAAAGTGAAGAGGGTCTTTTTACGGAGCACTGCCTTCACTTTCCATGGTGGCCATCTTGGAAAAGGATGTTCCTTCCTACAGTGGGACACCATCCCTGTGTATGAAGAAAAATATTTTTATTATCTCCACAGGTTATCGCTTTGGCAATCCAGGGTGCAAACGGGCTGGAACGGGAGATAATGGTCCGGATGCCTCGTTATCCACCCTAGCTTCGCTTTGGCTGATAACTTGGGCTGGCTAGCTGTTATCCCTGTTCCAGTCCCTGTAAAGGGGGTTGAACGCCACATTATTCCTATTCCCATTAGCATAAGATAAAATGCTTATAGAAATGTTGGAAAATCTTATTGAGTCCATGTACTTTACCTACTTTACCGAGAATTGTAAAGTGCATGGAGTCTAAACTATTTTTTCTTTTAGTTCTATTTTTTAACTGTGAAAGGTGGTTCCTAAAAGAACCTGTTTTTGTTGTTTTTTAAGAGGTACCAAGCACTATAATGGAGGGGCAGGTGGATAGGGGTAGGCTGTATGCATGTGTTACATCTAAGGTAGGGGTCACTGTGCCTCATGCTCCTTGATTACAGCTTCAAAAGCACTTGAAATTGCTCCCACCTGCAGAGTGGTGTGTTGCAGTATATACAGAGGATTGTTGTCTTTGAAAGCTATGGATCAATAGCCTCTTTTGTTGTTTGCAAGGTAGCTGGTGGGATTTTATGTCTCACAAAAGTAGGCTGTGTGGTTACAGTATTGGTTGAGGAAGATGAGGTGGAGGAAGACAGCCTACTACTTGCTAAGAAAGGAACAGCCTTTCTGAGAGAATTGCACTGGTTGGATTTGGTGTGGCGGTGCATGGAGGTGGTCCTGTAGCAGTACTGTCCAGGAAGTAATTTACTTTGGTAGCTTTAGCCTTTGGTACATTCCCAACAATGGTAAAGAACTGCCACACTCATGATTCTCTATTGGTGCTAGAGGTAGGCACTTGCTCTACCTCATCTTCTTGGTCCTCTTCATTGTATTTGCAAGTACAGTGCTTTTTGTTGGTGTGTAGGTCCTCCAGCTGGTGGTTGTAGTGGTGGTGGCTCTTGGGGAGGAGGGATGGCAAAAGCTTATGCCATTTGTAAGATAAATAGAAGTTTTGCTAATATTCTTCCAAGTATGTATTGTTAATGAATAATGAGCAATGAAATGTGTAGGAGCTGTGCAAGGGGAACATTTTGAGCTTGAACATTCCTAGATTAGTAGAAAGTGCAGTTCTGAATTGGCCGCAAAGCACCAACCTGATCACGAATCATACCATATGCGCACGTGTGGTCCATGACACTGTCCAAAAAGTCTGCAATGACGTCAAATGTTCGCGAACGTCACTGGACACAAAAACAGTGGAAAAAGTTGCAAAAAGTGTATAGAAGTGTTAAACATGATTCTAGAAGGTAGGAAAGGGCAGAGTTTTAAGGTGAAACTTTATAAATTGGACAAACATTGTGCCATATTGGGGTATGCATGCACTGGCAAAAAGCCATGAATTTCATTGAAATACTGTGTTAAAGAGACATTGTGGTTAGGTTGCACTAACAGAAACCTATGGCATTCACTAAAAACGTTGTGAAAGGGTTGTTATGGTTAAGTTGCACGAAAAAAAAACTATGAAATTCAATGAAAAACGTGGTTAAATTACACTAATAAAAAACTGTGAAATGTATGGTTACAAGTAAACCCGAAAAACCTAAAAAATGTGCCAGTTATGGCAACCTAAGCAACCATATCTAGCGCCACCACCATGCACTGCTAACACTAGCACCCAGGACACCAAAAATGACATCACAAATGCCATTGATGACATCACTGATGACATCACATATGAAATTAATTTTGATGAAAATTCCCTAAAGGAGGTTGTATTTATTATGTTGGTAACAAGATGTCAGGGGTGATCAGAAGACCTATCATGAACTACCTAATCTATTTAAGAATGTACTCATCTAAACAAAACATTGTATTGGAGTTTGTTGTTAATACACAAACCTAATCATACATAAACATAGACAATTGCTGCAGCATGCACCATAGAAGTACAATATTTATAATCTTGTAATTTTGGATAGTAAAATAATGAATGCTACCTTATCAGAGCTTTGAGTAATGTTGAATATGTAATAACTAGCTAACAATTCAAGATTTACTACGCACTTGTGCTAGTACAAACAATACATATGAACACCCACAATGCATACAAATCAGAGGCACATACAGGGAAACTAAAGTAAGGAAGAAAGAAACAGCATCACCAGAAAATGTTGACAACATTAAAGTTCATCTTCATGTACCCAAATGAACTGTGTGTTTGATGCCTGCTTCTTGCCCCATTTATGTGCACCATGAGCTGAGACCATACCCTAAGGAAATTAAGAACATACGACAAGGTTAACGTCTAGATATATAGCACCTTTTGAATTTTAATATTCTGACTGGCAGTGAACAGATATGTTAGTGAACAAAAACAAGTGGCCCATACATGTGATGTCATCAGTGATGTGATCACTGTCATTTGTGATGTCATCTGTGATGTCCTGGGTGTTAGTCCTAGCAGTGGGCAGTGGTGGCATAAGTAATGTTTGCTTAGCTTACCATAAATGGAGAATTTCAGAAGTTTTTCGGTTTTACTTGTAACCATAATGTCCCTTTAACTTAGTTTTTACATTGAATTTCATAGGTTTTTATCAGTGCATCTTAACCATAGCATCCCTTTAACAAAGTTGTTTCAGTGAATATTCAGTGAAAAAAACGTTGTTAACAGGACGTTATG
The DNA here is from genome assembly GCF_040938575.1 of Ambystoma mexicanum. NCBI lineage: Eukaryota > Metazoa > Chordata > Amphibia > Caudata > Ambystomatidae > Ambystoma > Ambystoma mexicanum. Next base: position 1,289,160,003 of record NC_090930.1, on the reverse strand, counting down.
GTTAAGCCAAAAAAATACAAAATCACAAAATATGGTTCCTTCTGGAGCCACCTTTGACAATAAAAAAAAAGAACACATCACAGGACCCTTTACAGCCTGCATAGGCCATGGACAGTGCAGAAGACAACAGACACCAGGAAAATTCCAGGCTTGGGGAGTGGGAATGAACCTCATTTTAATAGGTTTTTTTTCAAAAATAGTGGCTCTTAAAATAACCTTTTTTTTCTCTTTCTGGATTGTATATTTGTTTTAATTATATGGTTGTATGTACTAAACTAAGAAATGTTCTACTAAATCTAATAATTTTTTTAACATTCACAAAAAGATTTTTTCATTTTTTTATGTTTTAAATTTTCATTTACTTCAACTACTAAAGAATACTTGAATCCATGTTTTATGTGTTCACAGAAACTGCTTCTATGCATTTTGAACGTTTAAAAATAATCTGATTGCCCACATCAGTCAGATGCACTACATCTCTTTGAAAAATGTTGACAGTATCACATTTTTTATTTTCATTATGAAAATATGTCATGCCAACAGCCCTCATAAAAGCACATAAAACTTTGTTCACATTGCGCCTTGCTTTCTCAATTTGTGGACAAAATAAATTGAAACTCATCCAGATTTGTCTCTGAGCTATCTGAGAAAAACTCATCTTTGAATGTGGATACAGTTCCATCAACTTTCCAAATGTATCCTTCATGTCAAACTGTAATACAATTCCGGTACCACAGCCCAAACCATTGCCTCCACACACTCCATACCAAAAAACCTGAAATTCATCTAATTCCAGATTCTCAAACAATCCACACTTCTCAGAATACACCTTCAGCCAATGGACGCAAGAATCTTCGACGATCCAGACACTCTGCCTCCTCAAAGTCATAGCCATCTCAACTGCACACACCAAAGATTACTCTTGCTACCCAGTCTTCCTGTACACCACACTCACAAATCCTAATTTGCTTATCACCCGATGTCCACAGTTATCCATGACTGTCCTCGGTCTCCACAGTGCCATTTCCATTCCTGGCATGCTTAAAGGACCCGGATGGCACATGTCCACGAACATCATAGCACAGGGCAGCCCTTCTAACTTTTTAACATATATGTTTGTAACACTCCCTCATTGGCTGCTTTTAAACAGTCACACATCCATCCATCAATCACATCCAAAAACTCTACATGTAACCATGTCATCTTAGTTCAATACTTCAGATGTACTCTTGAACTCTCAGAGTACATGTCTCCTGTTACTCACAGCCACCTGCATCAAAAACTACTGTAAAACTCTCCAAGATTTCTATTTGCATATTCAACAAAATCTGCATCTAACAAGACATAGGAAGTCATTACAACCTGGGCGGTAAGGGATACCGAGCACCGGTAACCGGTGCCAGTAATCCCTTACCACCCTATTCCAAGGTCCCGCTAAGGGACCAGGATGCTAATAACAGGTTGCAAGTCGCAAGCCCGTTATTAGCGCCCTTCCCATTCCCATTGAGCCCTATGGGGGCTCAAATGGGAATGGGGAATGGTTTGTTCAATGGGGACTTACCGGTCCCACCAGGGTCGGACTACACCGGTAAGTCCCCATTGAACGAGACCGGACACGCGTACGGTATGGGAGTCAGCCATGGAGCTAATAGCTCCATGGCTACCGCTCATCTCGTAATGAGGCCCTAAAGTACAGGTATGCTTATATTTTTGAAAGAATGTTTTCAACTCTTTAAAAAATGTATATATAGAGGGTTCATGCCACTTGCCCTGTAATTAGCTTCTTAACAATCAAATTCTCTTTTTTAACCACTCTAGTAAATGCTATGTATTTGAGCATTCAGCACCTGCTTATATGAAGTGGCAGTTACTTACAATGCTGTGCACTTACAAACATTTCTTTTTAGGAGCATTTTCATGAAAGCATATGTGCATTTAAAGCAGCACTGTGTGTCATTTTTTTCTAAAAGAAAGAAAAAGCATATTGAAAAGATGTTTACAACATTTTTAAATGACACTTGGTGTGTGGAAGTTTATTAGGTGACCATGGGTGTCATTCCGAGTTTGGCGGTTCGGAAATAAGGGTGCCTATCGCAGCATACTGGCACCCTTTCTGGACCACCACACTCCAACCCTGCCTTCCTGAGCCATTGCACCTGGCAGTTGTGACCTGCCGGGCACAACAGCCCTGGTGGGATAGAGCCAGTTGCCATGGAAGCACCGGCACCATAAGAAATGGTGCTGGTGCTTCCGTGTCCTCATTCCTTGGGGTTCTATGGGACTGGGAATGGGGACTTACACTTTCTGCCACCTGATATCTCGGGCTGCCGGGACTTGTAATGTCCCACTGGAACCGGGATATCAGGTGGTGGAAATGGTGTTATGAGTTCGGCAGTAACCAGTAGGTAGCCCCATGACTCCTTTGAAGATGCATTCAAAGCAGATGAAAGCAGTATAACACATGTACATTTCAAACAATACAAATAAGTGTGGACAATGAACGCCAACAAGATGAAGATATTGAAGCTCTACTAGATAAAGACATTCCTGGGGCAGTCAACCTTCCCTTACAAGAAGCCAAGAACCACTTGGAGAACCATTCATTTTAAATGAAGCAGAAATAGCCACGACTGGGGTGGAAAATACCATGAATCAATGTAAACAATATGAAGAAGACTTGTCAGTGCTTAAATCATAACTAAATAATGAACAACTCACCATTCCTCTAGAACTCACTAAAGAAACTGAACATGGTTTTAAACATGAAACTTAACTTGTAGCTGTAATAATTATACATCTCTGCTCCTTTATGTAAGTAGTAATGCTGGTTCTGGTAAAATGTACTTAATTAAAATAATTAGCAAATTTCTACAAGACTAATCAAACAACGTTTCATCTTTTGTAACAGCCCCCACAGATTTAGTTGCCTACAACATAGGAGGTGTAAGTTTAAACCAACTACTGCTCCTCCCAATAGAACACTAAAACAAATTAGAATACTACAAATGTTCAGCAGATGCTACTGAAGTACGCAGGATTCTGAAACAAATGAAACAGCTCCTGAAGCCTGCCCCCACTGAGGGCCAAAACTCAAAGCCACTTCCTCCCTCAGGCTCTGCCGTTCTCATGGTGGGACAGGTCCCCTTCCCCAATAGGGAGACCCCCAGCAGCCCTGCAGGCCCAGCCAGAGAATCCAAATGTTCTACATCAACTACTGCAGCCACAGCTACATCCAAGATGGCTACCACCATGCCTGAGTGCATACCTGGCTTCCAGGCTCCCTTGGGCACACAGCACCTTGATTGGGCAAAATCCGCATTGGAAGCAGCCAACCCCCTGCACTGGCAGGTGAAGCTGGCCCCTACTGAAGGCCAACACTCAAGGTCACTTCCTCCCTCAGTCTCTGCCGGTCTCAGCCGCGAAGGCCGCCGGGCTGCACATTCTGCGCAACAGGTATTGTCTCAAAGAACTGTGATTCCTGGGCTAGAACACAAATGGACTATAATATGTGTGTCATATATTTACTGCAGCAGATTGATGTGTCTAAACTTCATGTTGGCAATTCTGTCATAAGTAAGTGCCATGACAACCGGCATGTTGATGTTCATGTACCCCCTGACAATTTAAACATGCTGTCACCATTGGTCCCTTATTCTGTTTTGCTGAATGGTGTTCCTCCTGGTGTCCGCAATCGCCAATTAACTCCCCTGCACAGGCTGAGCCATTATCTGTCAGCTCACATTACTTAATGCATGTGAATTCCACACCAAAAAAAAATAAACTTACCGGGCTCCTCCACATTCAGACAATAACAATACCAGCACACACATGTCTCTGATTCTAAATGCTTCGTCATCCACTATGACTCAATGTACTCTCCCGTGACCTAGCTCCTTCCTTCCCTCTGGCTGCTGCATGCTGCCCAAGCCACCTATGCTGCTGCCTCTGCTATTACAGAACCCGACTTGTCCGCCACATTACTTCAGTGCTTCTAAGGAACAGGACATGACCGATAGTCTGTTACCTTGTACAGCACTCGCTCTGATCACTTTGCTATGCCATTTTTAAATAAACACACTACTTTGGAAGAAACGTTACAACAACTAAATGAAATACCTCTTTCTGTTGCTCCACCCGATTCATTTGTACAATGCACAAAGCCACCATGCATGCTGCCGCCATGAGACCTTAAGCAGCCTCACACACCTGACAACATGTGCACTGCTCCTCCAACTAGGTCTCCCAGCTTTCACAAGCACTTGAAGCCCACTGCAATAAGCAATCATGCCCTTTCCCTGGTGCTTTACTAAATGCAAGCCCTTGTTTTTGGCTCCTCCATGCCATTCTGTCCATGATTTTGTCACCTCAAATTGCCCACCACATACCTACCAAACCCCTCCCACTGCTTCTCTCCACTATCCCCCAGCTCATGAGGCTCCATATCCCAAAACCATTTGCATGTGCACATGCTCCTCCGACTTTGCGCCCCCATTCTATCTCACCATCCTCGCAAATGCAGCCCAAATCATCCCTGTTGGCTTGTAGCCACAATAACTCCCGGCATCGCCCTTAACCCTTATAAAACACACAAACCACATCCACAACAACACCCAATTGCCACACATTCAAAGTCTTCACTCTAACAGTGCACGCACAACACATCTTCCACACCTTCACACTGCCCATCCACTCACCCAACAAGAACTTCTCCCACCCCCTAGCACAAAGCACTTTCAACTCCCCTTGCATCCTACATACATCACCCACACACCTCCACCACAACCACATTGAATAATGTCTGCCACGCACCTCCTCCAGCAGTTTCCATATCAGAAACACATGACTGAGACTTTGCACTCAGCCTCAGATATCCACCAAGTCAGCCAATCACTCATGCATTCCACCAAACACTGCCAGCCCCAACCCAAATGCACACCACCTTTCAGAAATCACACCCCAATCCACCTCCCCCACATCTCTACACTCTTCAACTCCCTGCATTGGTCCTGCCCGCACACACTGTCTCTGCTCCAGAACATTCCCCCACAAAAGGCACAAATCCTATTTACAGGTTGCCCCTAAAACGAGCACACTAGCAACAACTCCTCTGTTCCATGATGTCCCCCACCCATTACACCACCCCCGCAATCTCCTTCCCTGCCTGAAACCTTCTCCTGTCAATGCCCGTTCCATCTGCGCCCATGCCCCTGACATCCACAACCTAATTATCGACCAAAACATTGACATTTTAGCCATAACTGAAACTTTGCTACATGATGCTTCCGGCCCCCTTCTATCCCTTGCAGTGCCCATAGGATATTCCATCCTTAGAGCCAATCGACAAGACAACCAGGGAGGCGGTGTTTCTATTATACATAAATCAACTCTCCCTCTTAGAGATGCACCACTCCAACAACCACCAGGATATGAAATCCTTTTGGCTAAATTCCAATCCTCCCCCAAACAACCATCAACTTACTTCTACTCTACCAACAACCCTCCCATTCAGGCACTCCAGATTCTGACATCCCCCTCCTCATCACCCCTCTCCTCAAGCCCAAACCAAAATGGATCCTACTGGGGGATTTTATCCTAGGTTTTAACAACCCCTCTGACCTCAAAGCTTCCACCCTCAAAGCTACCTTAGAATGTGGTGAATCTCTCACAGTTAGTCCTCCATCCCACCCATGAAAAAGGTAGCACTCTTGACTGGATCCTGCCTTGCAATATTCCACTCCAAGTATCCCCCCTTTCCCTCGTCCCTGGTCAGATCACTCATTAATCGCTTTCACCTTCACCACCCGCACTATAAACACCTGTAGCATTAGCAAATCCCTTCACATTACCGCCAGACAGAGCTGCAAGATCACTGTCAAGCTTCTAACCCCCTCCACCCTAGCTACACTCACCCCGCCCCTAGCAATTCCTCACCAGAAGCCATTCTGGCATTTTACAACTCAGCATTGCTCAAAATATTAGACCAATACGCTCCTCTCAAAACCACCTTCCGTAAAAAACACAATACCCAAAATTGATTCACTGATGATCTTGTCTTCCTCCGAAAAAAGAAACGCCATTTGAACACCTCTGGAAAAAAACCTCCAATCAAACAAAGTAGCCTTCCAATACAACACAAATGTTTACAAAGCAGCTATTATTCACACCAAAGCTAACATTTTTAATACTAGGATCTCTAATGCTAGCTCCAATACCAAATGACTCTTTAGAGTCCTCAGAGAGCTTGAATCCCCAGCTCCCCCTGACTACCTCCCTAAAGGCAAAGCTTGGTGCACACTCATACAATCTGCCCTTGTCTCCAAAACACAGACACTTAGAGACGTTATCCACAAAAAACACTCCTTACACTGCCACCACCCCTCTCACTGGTCTGCAATCCCTACCACCACAACCCCAGCCCCTCTTTTCCATTCCTCCACCGTCTCCCCATCAGAAGTATGTACCACCATCCAGCACTTGAAAGCCTCTAAGTGTGCTGGTGATACTTGCCCAGCTCATATTGTGAAAATATTTGCAGAGCCCCTTGCCCCTATTTTAGCCACATTTATCAATGCAGCATTCAAGACCAACTCGATTCCTTCCGCTATCAAAGAAGCATGGGGCAACCCCTCCTAAAAAAAAAATATATATATTTAGATCCCTCTATCCCCACATCCCCACTATCGCCCCATCACCACAGTACCCTACCTCCTCAAAATCCTTGACCACACAGCATATTCGCAACTGCAACTACACCTTGAAAATCACAACCTACCAGGCACCCACCAATCTGTCTTTAGAGCTAGGCACAGTACTGAAACTGAAGAAAAAGGACCTAGGCTGATTAGCCATCGGTGCTGGCCGCACACATGTAATTACCACGAATGGTTAAATGCTTTATATTATACTTTGTCAAAAAATATCTAATGAAGAGTCGAACACAGTTGAAAATGATTTTGAAATTATTCTCTTTAATCCACTGCTATGTGAATTAATAAAAGCTTGTCATTGGTTAAGAATCACCAATTTTTAATTTGTTGTTTTGTAGGCAAACGATAACCCTGTGGCTAATGCATTTTGGAAAACCTAGTTTCCTTCTTCAGAGCCCGGTAAATCTATTCAGGATTACTTAAATTGTTCTACCATCATCAAAAGAATCAAAAAATATACATTCATATTTCAATGGACGTATTGCAAGAACATTGAAAAATACAGGGTAACCAGAGGGGACAAAAACGATTGACAAATAATACGAAAGAGAAAGAGAAAACAACATATGCCGCTGTTAGTGACTTGTGTAAAAATACCTATACATTTATGCATGATCCATATTTATCTTATACCTTGCGCACTTATAATGTAATAATGAAACTTGATAATGATGAAACTTGTTCCAGGTTTTATTACAGCATAGAGCACCATCTACCCAATCTTCTCCGTAGTCTTAAGGATCATTATACATTTTGTCTAGTCAATCTGTATTTATTCACACTGGTAGTTAAACTAAACATTGTCGGCTCTCACCAAATGTTATATATATCTGTTCTTCCTTATGTCATATGCGTGCACTAACCTGCCAGTGCTTCTGTATCCCAGGTGCGATTAGCGGCACTGGATGCGTTTGTGTAAGGCTGAAAAAAAGGTTAAATAGTTTGAGTCGAACGCATGCTTTAACGTGTTCGTGCTGATAAGGAGCACTGCTGCTCTTGGTTCTTGTTATTTCATAGTGCTTACCTAAAGCGCTTTGTTATTGGTAAAGCATTCCTTTCGTGCCTTTCCTTCCGAGCTGCTACCAGTCCCGGGTGTCACAGAAAAGTGAAGCGTTGTCTAGGCAACGTGTATATCTAAAATGGCCGCTCGCAGTCGAGCCCGACGGCCATATTGGTGTGGGCATCTCTCTGGTGCTTACTGAAACTGCCCTCATCGACCTTGAGATCCAGCTTGACCTCATCAGGGATAACGGTGAGCTGGCCATTCTTCTTCTGTTAAACCTCTCTGCAGCCATCAACCTAGTCGAACATGAAATCCTTTGTAAATACCTCACCACTACTTTGCACCTCGCCGCAGAAGTCACCCTTTGGATCCAATCCTTTCTCTCCAGCCGTACCACCAGAGACTTTGTAGCCCTAGATTCAGTGGACACCATATATGTGTCCTACAGTGTCCCACAGGGCTCTTGCTCTCCTCCACTTTCTACACCAATTTTGCTGATGACACTCAGGTCCTCCTCAAACTCTACGGCAATCATGACACTGACTCTACCCTTATCAATCATGTCTTTGGCATTATACGGATGGCCACTCACCATTTATGCTTGAATGATGGTAAAACAGAACTCCTCATTGTTGGAGACCCACATCGCCTCAAGCTTCTCAGCCCTGCCTTCACCTCCTTCTGCATTGAAGGCAACACCATTCACATCTCCAAACATGTAAAAACGCTAGGCGTTTACTTGCACGCAGAACTGAACATGCAAAAAGACATCAATGCTATCGCCTCCTCCACATCCTACTATACCAAACTCATCAACCTCTGCAGGAAATTCCTTACGTCAGACAATTGTCTCACCTTAGCCAGAGCCATCATAGGGAGAAAATTAGACTATTGCAATGTAATTCTATCTGTCACTTCAACCAAAAATCTCCTCAAACTCCACCTTTTGCAAAACAATGGCCTCAGAGCAGTCTGGGGCTTGAAACGCTCCGACCACATATCCAACATCAGTAGTCAGGCTCATTGGCTCCCATTCAAAGTGTGCATTGAGTTCAAGCTCATAGTGATCACTCATTGCTGCATTCAGAACACTGTCCCCTCTTATCTAACAAACTGTATCACTAAGAAACACAATCTGCACAAACTCTGCTTCTCCACCACCTCTCCCCTGAGCATTGCAACATTTACCAGACAAAGAGCCGGGGGCCCCTGTTTCACCACCATTGTCCCCTCACTCTGGAACGCCAAGCCTCATCACATTCAAGGTGAACCTGCCTACACTATCTTCCACAGGAAGGCTAAAATCTTTGTGTCAACAAATATTTGTAATCTACTGTAGTACCTGTTATGAAACTGACTTTTGACTGTCTGTAACATAAGCTGTACTGTCATTAAACTTGTAACTGTATGCTAAGCTAACCTGTTCTTAAAGCGCTGTGATACCTCCGGGTCTGGCCGCTACCAACAAATACAATAATAAATAAATACATAAATAAATAAATAAATAAATAAATAAATAAAGTAAGCATGGTTTGCAACCTCATGTTGGTTTTAATTCTCCTCCAAATGCAAGAAGTCCCAAAAACCGACTACGAAGAACTGCTTGGAGGAAAACACTTTATTGTTTTCGAGGACCTCCTACAGTTAACAGTAAAAGGTCAACCTATTTTTAAAACATTAGGACACAAACAATTCCATAACACATTCGTCAGCAGTAGAAATGTAAATCTCTGGCAACATTTTAGCTACAGAGAACTAACTCAAAAAATGCTTCAGTCTGCAGATCTCAGCTATGCTAACATTTTAAAAGGCATTAGAACTGATATGATAATATGATATGGTATGGCATTTGTAACGCGCCTATACACAAGTGTTTCAAGGTGCGGTGAGGAGGGGGGGAACAAGGGGAGACAGACACCGATCCTACTAGTCCAGGTGTCATTCAGATCGCGCAAGTGCAAGGGTAGAGGGGAAGGGAAAAATGCAGGGGGGAAAGCTAGAGGGAAAGTGCAGTACAGGGTTATTGCATACAGGATAAATTACAAGGGCCAGCTGGTGGCAAGTGCGAGGTAAGTGCAGACAAGTGCTGGGAAGGGGGGCTGTAGGGATACAGACACAGTCCTGCAGTGCAGGGGTTGCCAGGGAGGCAGTCCAGGGGAGAGTGGCTGGGCCAAGGACCAGGAACGGCGAGTGGCCCAATTGCAGATTCAGTGCAGTTTCAGTAATTTTAGAAGGGGAGAGGGGGAGAGAAGGCAGAGGCAAAGTGGAAGGTTTTGAGGTGCTTCCGGAACCGGAGATGGTTCTCCTCAAGTTTCAGGGAGGCAGGAAGGCTGTTCCAGAGGGAGGCCCCTGCAGCGGAGAGAGATCTGCCCCCAACTCGTTGTTTGGAGAAGCGGCTGACCCTGAGGGAGTTGGAGGCGGATGGGCAAAGAGCACGAGAAGGAAGATATTTAGGAAGAGAGAGTTGAAGGTATTTTGGCCCAAGGCCCCAGACGGCCTTGTGGACAATGCAAAGGGTTTTGAACTTGATCCTCGCAGTCACTGGGAGCTAGTGTAGTGATTTCAGTCCTGGAGAGATACGGTCCCTGGGCTTGAGGCCAAGGACAAGTCTCGCAGTCCTGTTCTGGATGAGTTGCAAAGGGCGGAGAGTAGAGGCAGGCAGATTTAGGTAGAGGCTGTTACAGTAGTCCAGCTTCGAGAGAACCAGGGCTCTAGAGACAGTGAGCTTCTGGGGGAAGGAGAGGAAAGGAAGGATACCTCTGAGGAGGTGTAGTTGGTAGTGGGACTTCTTAGAGACGTCGGACATGTGAAGAGAGAAGGAGAGTGTGGAGTTGAAGATGACCCCGAGGTTTTTTGCCTTGCAGGTAGGAGCAGGAAGAGGGCCAAGAGACTGGTCTGCTTACTAAAGATGCAAAATCGGTCTTAAATACCAGACTAATCCATGAACTATAAGTGCAAAACACATCTGCTGCTGATATCATGGAACAATTAACTCAAGAAAGTATAAAATGCATGATCCCAATGTCAACCCTTGCAATCTGTAATCAATTCAATGCTACAATGTTGAAAGCAATGCAACCCATACTGGATATCCACTCCATAGACAAACTAGAAGTGCACGGCATGACACTTCCTATGTGTCAACAAGCAACAGCGGGCTACATGAACTGTACATCTCCATCTAGATATGTACCCTGTACCTCAAAAAATAAATTGTTTCAAAAGAAAATTAATACAAACAGAATTTATAACTGATCTCCCAACAATACTGCTAAAGAAACAAAGATCAACTGCTGCTCCGTCAAATAATACAACCACATAACTGTCTAGTACAAAATCAACTACATGTCCATCAAAAGACATAGAGACTAGTATCTCTTCTTAAAACACAAATGGTGGCCAATCAAAGGATGTAGTGGCACAATTGTTTGGTCCATTTAAATTCAGCAACGCAACTGGAATAAATTGCAATGCAAATGTAGCCATCAATCTTCTCTTCCAATTTCCACCAATTGTTCACAACATTTTGTTAAACCGCTTGGACCAGTTTTGTTTGCAAATTCTCATCCTTCAAAGAAATGCCGCAAATAATACTGACAGAATTTACAGTGTCTGAGGTATAAGGCAGGAATTTGACTATTGTACAGGAATGGTAAAATTCACCATAAACAAACAGGAAGATCCACAAAAATTCCTAATGTACTTACATACATGTACTCTCTTCAACCATGTTTCACACGACCACATCCCTAATGAACGATGTGTCTATGTATCCGTACCAAATTCTGAATCCATTTCACCAGCTTCTTCAGAATGCGAATCATGCCATCTTATGTCCTTTTTGTAATTCAGACAATTGTTCCAAAATACAAATAAACTCACATGCCCAATATGTGATACTAATGCTTCTAAGGTATAATGCCGATGGTACCAAAAACAATTGTAAGTTTACTAATTTCACCCATGGCCAAGTCTCTCTTGGCAAGAAAACCTTCACATCAGTGAGTATAATCGACAACACTGGTGCTACAACTACTTCAGGCCACTATACTGCATATGTCAAAAAAAGAGGTGGTTGGTTTGAATCTAACAACACCTCTGTTACTCCAAAACATAGGTTACCAGCAAATCTAAAAAATGACTACTTAATATTCCTAAACCCAAATTTAGTCACTAAACTGTTGCACAATAAACAGTTAGAATACACCAACAGGTATTTAACTACATCCATAATACTACAATAGTACCTTTAAAAGCCAATATAGTTAGACTACGCCAACAGATATCTAACTACTTCAAAAACATCCTTCATTGCAATACACTTCATAATACGCCATAACAGTTCTTGTTACTCCAATACTTCTTATAAAATCCAATATATATTCACAATACGCCAACGTTACCACTTAATCTAACAAATGCCTACTTAATATTCCTTCATCCTATATTTAATGATTAAACTGTAGTACAAGGAATAGTTACAATAAACCAACTGGCATCTAACTACATCTAAAATACTACAATTGTACTTTCAAAACCCAAGAGAGTTAAAATATGCCAAAAGATCTCTGACTACTTCTAAAATACTCCTAATTGCAATCCACTTCAAATATGCCATCAGAGTTATTCTTAGTGCAAAACATCTTGGAAAGTCCAGTATAGTTAGAATATGCCACTAATTACAACACACTTCAAACAAACATAGTATCAAACTTACACTTACATAATTAAATTAGATTATTTTTTTAATCCTCTATGGATTTTGTTCCCTTTGATCCAATGAATATTTCATGTCAATACAACAACAGGAAGATCACACTAATGGTGTACCCAACATAGTACATCAAATTTACTGTTTATGTGGATCAGAAAAGTAAAGGTGTATATACAACTGTATGCAATTAAAGCTTTTAACCTATCCTGCTTAACAAATGATACTTTTTCTCACAGAAAAAGAACCAGAGATTCTAGCTTTATTACCAAATGCAACTAAGTAAACATACCAAGTATTATCCTATGTGTTATCTTCATAAAGAAACACATACATATTCCATATACATATTCAATAAGCACTATCCTCATTAGCACCTCAATCATAAATACCATATACACTTCAATTATATAATTCCACCATATTACAAATTCTGTATGCACCCCTACCGTACCTATTACTATACACATATTACTATACTATGTGTAGCCAGTGGCCAGATTCTTGGGAGCATGGCCATTTGCCTCCAAAAATCTGGTCACTGGCCACAACCACCACAATAGAATGAATCCATATAACAAGTATGTACAATACACCTTCAACAAGACTCGCCCTGAACCCCCTGCAATCCAAATGATGTCCGCGGACACTAAAATTGACCGCGGACTCAGCGGCACGTGCACACCTTTTTTACATGTGTAAAAACAGCTGCACTTCAACTTTATTCCACCCACCTCAATCAATGTCAGGATCTCTTCCGGCCGCCAAATATCCCCAAATGTTTTTTCCAGACTTTTTTCTCACTGCGCTGTCCGTGGTCAGCAGTGATGTCTATGGACTCAGTGGCACCTTCAAACTCCTTTTTCACCCATAAAACGGCTCCACATCAACTGTATTCCACACCCCCTCCATTCCCAGCCCCCTTTTCGCCACCACCTTATAACTTTGAAAGAACACTTTTTGGCCGGTTTATAACCCCCCCCTCCACACTGATTTAAAATGCACCGAGCCTCGTTTCACAAGCACAATCATTCTGATGGGGCCATATACTTTTTTGCAAAGTTTGGTGAGGATTTGTCTAGGGGTGCAGTTATAAGCCACCCAAAAAGTGTTCTTTCTATGTTTTGAGCAACTTAACCATAACTACAGAGGTCCTTCTGCTGGCCCTGTAATTTGTCTGTAATGGGTAGACTTTATAAAATGCTGTTTTTGGGTACATTGATTGTCCTTTTTCAACAAAGTTAGATTGCTCATTTAATGTTCTCAAGGAAGAGTGCAGTTAAATGTACTACATCATGTCTATACAAATTAGACATGTACAACTGTATGTTGTTATTGATATCCAAATATGGTTGTGATCTCTGATGAAAACTTTATTCACATTTCTCCTTGATTTCTCAATTTTGAAATTAAATTTGGTGGTCCACTTCCATTTTTGATGCTGATATAGCTTGGAAAATTGTGTGAGAGAAGAGTTAAATGCGTTTTTCCAAATCTTGTTTTATAATCAAAGTCAGAGACATGCCTCGAATATTCCCCACATCATTACCTCTGCAATGAATGAGTATGACATCAGGCTGCTCTCTGCTTTTCAGACACAACAATTTAGGAAAGATCTGGCACCATTGTCTTACTCGTAATCCAAAGCATTTAATTCTAAAATGAGGTATATTCAGATCAATGTCAATATAAAGGGTTCTACAATAAATCATCAACCAAAACAGCCAGGAATCTGCAATGTTCACACAGTTTTACACCCAGCCATGATGGCTACCCTCTGTGACTGTTTTCTTGAAAATGTAGGCTTATTTGTAATTCAAATATTAGTTACAGTGGTGGAGAATGGATGATTTCAGTATTTCTGTGTTTGTAATTGGTAGATTTTATTGTTTTCATTGTGTTCTTGTATGTGATAGGCTGAAGTGAAAATGTGTCAGTCAATTTGTTAGTTTGGGATGTTTAGTTCTCTTTCATTGCTATTGTTTTTTGAAAGGTTGCATATGCACCATTTTGTTTGCAACTGTGATTCTGCTTGCCATAACTTTTCTGTTCTGATGGCCATGTGAAAATCTTTAGATCATTTGGAGAAGTTGACAGTGAGTATAACCTGTTCTGATTTTTGAATAGTTACAGATTGTAGGGAATGCTTTTATTGACTTAAAAGGAACATACATTAGCTTTCAATTTTTAGGTATTGAGGGTTTGAAATGTGATGTTTTAGAAAGGTTATAGTGTGCAATATGTGTGCTTTTAGAAAGACTGTTTCTCTATCAATGTGTATGGTCAGTAATCATGTGAAATTAGATTGAGAAATGCATTTGCCATGGCTATTGATAATTGAAAACTGGTGAAATTGAAAACTGGTGGAATGTGTAAGGCATCCATTCAGTTGGTGCTATATTACTACCATTAGCACACTTTATGATATGAAAAGAGTAAGTGGTGTTAGTAGGGGCTGAGGATTGTATAATGTAAGGTGCAGCTCACTCCAAGTGTACGTAATAGGAATGCATTACAGCAATCTAATGAAGGTGTGCAAGGTTGTGCAAGTATTTTCTGGCATAGTTTTGGCATACAAATTCTGACAGTTTCAGCTGGTATAGTGAATGGTAAGGGATTATGGGTGTTGTAGTTTAGAACATATGAAAAGTTGTAGGTTGCATTGTCTTTAAATTGTGGGTAATAATGCCAATACATTTCAGCATACACACTGAAACAAGTGTTTCCAGGGTCCACGTTACCTTCCTGCCCGATGGCCGATACCTGCCCCTGTGATGTTGAGGAGCCCGACTCCTGTCGCCTCCTACATCCAGCCTGCTTCCTCCTTCCATCACAATCTCTGTGCAGCCTCTCTTCACCCTATTCTTGCTCCAACCTGTGGTCGCGGATAGCATGTGATTATCTTCCACTCAACACTCACCTTCTATCATCACATAACTGACATCTCTGTGTGGTCACCCTGCAAGCTGGTCCTCCTCAGATGGATTTTTCCTTACCTCTCCATCCCCCAGCAGCTCACTGTCTCCATAGGACTGGCGATTCCGATGGCGGACTACTGCAATGGGCAGTACCCGAATTTCTGTGAATTTGCACTCTTCCCTCTGTAACTCTGCCAGACCTGGACTGTGTGGAACGTCCTTTGGCCTTGGTGCAGGGTATCTCACTTGGACTGTGTGGATGGCACAGGCTCACAGTGGCTATGAGTGTTCATTCCTGGACCCTGTGCATTCCCAGCAAGTCCAAATGGGTCCTGGGCAAGCAATTCATTCAATTGCTTTCTTCTCACAGTATTTCATCATCCCTTTCCTGCTCACTCAGGGTCAGTTGCTCCTCATGGCCATTAGTTTGGGGTTCCCGTCTGTGTTGAGCATAAGCCTCCATAACTTACAGCCTCCCTACCTCTATGCAACTGCTGTTGTTGCTTCTCCGGGTCTCGGGGCACTTCTGATGCTTCCACATGTGTTGTGCTTACTGTCCTCCTCTCCCCTGCTGTAGTCCCATATGACTGAAAGAATGCAATTGACACTTGCCCACACTATCTGCTACAGCATGGTACTCTGAGCAACCATTTTGCACTGTCTCCAAGCCATTCCCCATCCTTGGGGGTGTGGTTTTTGTATCCCTACAACCCACTACCAACACTTTACACAGAATGACTGCACTTGCCACTACACTGCCATCAGTCCACAAGATGCACATTACTGCCTCTGTGTTCTCAATGATAGTTGACACCGTACACATGTACTGCACCCTCTTCTCCCCTTCCACGTGCCTATTCACTTCAATCATGTCAAGGTGACCTGCCATTGATTAAGCCATGTGCCTTCCTTCACTGTATTTCAACACACTAGCATTGTTGCAGCCTGTGACACGTGTGTTTTATCATAGTGATTTAAATGAAATGTCAAATGACATGCATTGTACATGGCTCATGGACAGTAGTATTGAGCTTCCATCTGGGTCTGGTTGACAGTTCAGGCATGGCTATGCTACGTGCCATCTGTGTGTTGGCCATCTGTGTGTTGGCAACTGTCATGTTTGTGGAAGGAGTAGGCCAGTCACAAGCTTGTGAATGATGCAGGTGCTATGCACCATGCAGTACATGTTTTATTTTGCCATTTGGCATGCATCCATGTCTGCTTACAGGGTCCCATTCCATTACATTGGCATTGCGTGCATGCCTGAGTTTGTGTCATGTGTCACATGGCTGCTTCATGTGTTGGCTGTCAACACTGTAATATCTATGTGTGTGGCCTATGCTGTTAACATGTGTGGTCATGTCTTCTTTTTATTTTGTGCAGGTGATGAGGCACAAAAAGTAGTGGAGCAGGAGGAGATGGCGGAGGGGGTGGAGTATTCAGAGCCCCAACCAGGCATCAGTGGAGGCTGTGGGGTGGTAGTCCATGAACATCCATTGATGCTCCAGACCATCCTGACCAGGGGTGTCTCTGAGGAACCCTATGCCTCTGGTGTGGAATTAGAGATTGAAGCATCATTGCTTTCGCAGGTGAGTGATTCTGCTGTGGATGCTGTTCTGTCCAACACACCTGCAGTGGGGGTAGACCCCTCAAGGGGCCAGTCAGTGTTGGTATGTCCGTCTGTGGTGGTTACAGATGCAGGGTCAAGCTCCACACTACTTGCTCCTGTTCCTGGGGCAGCTCACCGAGGCAGGAATGCAGTCCTGCAGCCATAGGCAGCAGCAGCACAGCAAGGGCCAGGTATCCTTGGGCCCGACAGGTATGGTGTCCGGCAACGCGGTGGAATACTGTGTGGGAGAATTCCAGGTATGCCATTGCACAGCAATACGGGACATCATGGGAGATGATGGCTCAGGGCGTTGAAAGGGTGGCCAATTCCATTCTCTCCCCTGAAAGACAGATGGAGCTCCAGCATCAGGCAGTGTGGTCCAAATGCCGCTTGCACAGGCAGTACATGTTGGCCGCCAACCGGGACCAACGGGCAGATCTGGGGGCTCTGTGCACAGCCATGCAGAGGCAAAGGTCCACAGGGATGCCCTGAGGGAAGAGAACACCTCCCTCAGAGCTACTCTGGCTGCACTTGAGGTGGCCAGCAGTAGACAGGCCGAACAGCAGGTGGGGCATCTGACACACAACATCTCGGCTGAACTCTATGTAAACTGCGAGGAGATACTTGGTTCACGTGAGGTGCTGAATGGGGACCTCCATACTCTAATCATGCAGAATCAGACCTGCATGATTGCTGCCATTGAGGAGCATACCAGGGCTATGTGTGGTCGGCCTCCCTTGCCACGTTCACCTTGAAATGTTACACCAGAGGGTACCAACAGCAGCGAGAGCTCTCCCACCATAAGCTAGCCCTGCAGGCCATGAATCCATGGAGTTTTTTTGTTTTTGTTTTTCAACATCCACACATGTGGTGATGAGGTACACCCTGCACCTCCTCCCTCCTGGGTGCCCCCCATCCCCCGGTCCACCATGGCCTTTTCTTTCATTTTAACTTTTTTATTATTTTTTGGTCTATTGTGCATTCATCTAACAGTGTGTTGCTTTGTGTGGCACCCGCAGGCATCCACTATAGTGTTAGTGTATAGTGTTCCGGCTGAGCCCATACAGGCTTGTCTCATGTTTGTGGCTTGGGGTCCTGACACATATGCCACTCCTGCTGCCCTTTTCCATGGGCTTGCAAGGAGGGCAGCGTGTGACAGTAACTTACACAGAGACATTGGGCTACCATCATTTCTGTGGCCAGTCTGCAGTCCAACCTGTGTATACACCCCTTGTGGGGATTCATGATTGTTTGACCAGTGCATGTATAGCATGCCTTTTGCTTTGGATATTGGTACATGTGTATTTTATTATGTTACATCTTCATGTATTACCTTGCCTGTCTCCATCATTGATATCCTTCATGCTTTATGCATTACCCGCCCCCTTTAGCTAGCAGAGACCTACTCAAGATGGAAGGGGTCCATGTTGTGGCTTTGTCACATTGAGGCACTTGTGCTATTGTGATTGGTCACTGTCTGACATTGTCACTGTTGGGTCCTGTGTTCATAATATGTTTTATTGTTAAATGGATGTTCCTGTGTGTGGTTTCATTTTGATGTGTCAGAGGGAATTGTTTTGGACATATTTCCATTCATCAAAGTGCATTTTGTGACAGTTGTGTCATGTGTTGTGCATTTACTTTTGGCTTTTTACATTGCATGCCATGGTGTGGTGCGTCGGCCGGGTTGCATGGGTTTTGGGAGGGTTTAGGTGACATACCAGTATTTGGATGTGCTGTTTTGCATGGGATTAGTGGCATACTGTATCTTGAATGTGTGCATTTTGGTCACACAGGATTGTATTGTTTTAAGTAGCTAGGGATGCACACAATGTAGCACTTCCAAGGACACATTCTCAGGGTGGTAAGGTAGTGACAGTTTATTGTCCTTTGTCATCATCGATTTTCAGCTGCAATGCGCCAGGCCTGTGTGCAATCGGCAGGGGTGTGTGGGATTTTAGGTGAAAAATGGTGCCACAAGCTGGGTACGGGCAGCCTTGCCACGTGCCCTTTCCCCTCCATGCACAGCAGGTGTGCATGTGGTTGGGGATGTGGGGGCACCGCCATGTCCACTGGTACGCCCCACCGTGTTGCAACATTGTGCAGGACACATGCTGTCACAATGATCCTGCACACTACTGGTGGTGCATATAGTAGCTGTCCACCGTAGAGGTCAAGGGAGCGGAAGCGTGACTTTAGCGCTCAGAATGTGTGATCCTCTATGGCCCTGGTTGCAATGTGGGCTGCATTCTATCTTACCTGGGGTGGTGTGGTGGGATTCCATATTGGCATCGTCATATAGGTGCTCAGAGGGTAGGCACTGTCCCCTGGGGAGTTGATAATGGTTGTCATTAGTTGGGTTTATCTATTTGTCTGTGTGTGACATGCATTCATGTGCACAGGCATTTGTACTCACCGATGAGCCATGTGTTGCCATGCCTCCCAGCTCCCAGGTCCGGTTTAGGGGTGACATTCTGAATATGAACCTATCATGGGTGGACTCTGGATAGTTTGCATAGACAGAGGAAATGATTCCCTTGGCATCGAATATGACCTGCACATTGATGGAATGCCAGTGCTTGCGATTGCGATAGATGTGCTCAGAGGCCCTAGGTGGACGTTGGGCCAAATGGGTGCAATCAATGGCACCAAGCACTATGGGGAAGTGTGCTACCCTGTAAAAGTTCTGGACCACGGCCTGCCTTTCTGCTGGTGTTCTGGGCATTTATATGTGCCTGTGGAATGAGGGGCGTGCAGTCATGATTGCCAACACCTGGTGTAGCAGCATCACTGCGTGGGCTGTGAGACACCCCGAACTAAGGCAGTTGTCCGCTGAAATGACTCAGTGACCAAAAAATGCAGTACATTGAGCACCTTTTCCAAGGAGCTCAGTGCTTGGGAGCACAAGGTGGGTGATGTGAGGTCACCCTCCCACTCAGTGACCAGGTCTAGGATGATATGAAATGGAAACCTGTACCTGCCATAGACCTGGTCATCAGGCATCCCCAAAAGGCTGGTCATGGGTAAAAAAATGTGGGCCTGGCTATCCTCCTCATCCTCCTGCGGTGTCCCACGATCACTCCTGCCAGGAATGGTACATTCATCGTAGCTGAATACACGCGTTTGTTGTTTGCATGTACTTTTATTAATTGGCTTTGGTGCGCGGGGGCTCTTCCGCCTGCTTTCGCTTGGCGTATGTGTTTCCGTGGTTGCACGTCTTTTGCCGTGCGCCAGTGAGCCCTGTTCGATTCCATGAATGCGTGTTGCAAGGATTTTACTGAGGTGCTTCCCCCGTAACGCCCACATTTTCACGTGTTTTGTTCCCCATTTCATGTGTTCCTCCCCCTTTTTAGGTGTGTGCACTGGACGGTGTGCACCTTCGCTGGCTGTATCGCTCAAGGCGTTCGTGGTGTCGCAGTGCCGTGTTGGACCCGCGCGGATTCAGCGCAGGTCTCAGGTAAGCCACGTGTCATGTGTTCCATGAATACGTATGCGCCTGTTTTCGGTGCACATTTATTCCATGAATTACCTCGTTAGTATTGTTTCTACATCCCGAGGCCTTCATAACATAAGGTGAAGGTAACTATGAGGGTATACAGTAGGAATGGATTGCAACAATCCAATAAAGATATTTTGGGTTCTGTAATCTGGTTTTCTCATATGTTTTGCTGTACAATTAAAATCCACTTTAGCTGCTACAGTGATTGTTGAAAGATTGTTGTGAGTTGTAGGCCACAACATATTGCAAGCTGTAGTTGCAGGGTGTGTATGGTGTCTGTAAGAATGCTGATCCCTTTTAGCATATACTCTGAATGCAAGTATAGTTATACCTATTCACCTTTTCATACATATAAAATCTTGAATGTGAGATGTGTTTTAAATGGAATGCATTGAAACATTGGTGAAGGAGACGTTTGTTTGGGTGTATCAACACCTACTCACTTTGTTACATCTTACTCACAAGAATATATATTGAGTGGGACCAATATGCACATGATATGTGTCAAATGAAGGAGGCATTTTGTGGAAAGGCTTACCAGGAAAATGTATTTTGAATGGGTAGTGGTAGTTAGTGGGTGTGAATGGGTAGAAGGTTTATTATGAAGCATGAAGGGATGCATGTATAAAGAAACAGAATGCTTTAGCTAGGTATCCCTTTTTATGTGATATCTGTCTCATACCTGTGTTTCTGAAGATTATTTGTGTCCTCCAGCGAAATTAAATAATTAGTTTATAGTAGAAAGAGTGAAAACTGGGTATTCTGCATAAAGTGTACATTTCTAGTTTAGAACTCTAGTATTGTTTAGTATCCATATCAAACAACTAGTAGTTCCTAGATTGTATCCAATCACCATTACCTAGAATTCTTTTATTGTGTTGGTTAGTTACCGTTTTTGACTTTATATATTACACTAATTGTATATTCAATGCTCCATGTGTATGTACAGTGGTCTTGTAGTTTAAGTAATACTCATCTTCTTTTTTTCTGCAGTATAGATTAAGAATGCGTTCAAAGAAATGGGTGTTATGCAACAGAAGGAAGGAACAATTTTTATAGGGAAGTAAAGTTTCTATATCTGAAAATGTTGAGGCTGATGTTTCATGTTCTGTACCAAGCTGTATTGAGATTAATTTAGTTAAGTATGCTAAAGAGCAACATCTGGGAATATGCACAATTTGAGAGATAAGCCCTCTCAACTACTGAGCACAGTGGACCCATTCAGATTTCAGGTAACACTGTTAATGAAAAAGAGTGTATTAACATCATTATAGCGCATAAAGAAAGTGAAATATTTAAAAAGAAAAACAAGTTCTGCTTTAATTTTAAGAGACAGGTTTAACAATGTGCATACCAAAGTTTCACTCTTTTGTGTTCTCAAATATTATGAGGAGTGTGAAATGAGATTTTGTTTATGTGTTAAGGAGTTTCTTGCCGAAAAAGAAATTAGAGGGAATCATTTCAAATGCTTTTCATATGAAATAGACATTGTTCATTTTAGTGAACACATTTTAAAAGGTTGACTAACATTACAAAGGGATTCTATGAAAAGGTTCTATCCATGTGTGTACTTACACACGAAACATTTTGTGATGTGTTAAGAGGAGATTGGATAGACACTTCACATAACGAAATATTTTTTGGGAAGAGAGTTACATTCAAAAATGCAATGGGTCACTGCTATTGCAGAAACTGGTTGAGCATATGAAGTTGAAGGTTATGTGATTTCTGAAAGGGAAGAAATCCAAAAATCAATAACAAGTGAAGAAGATACATTAGTTGACTAATGGAAGTGCAGAACATTTAGTTGCTACTCTTGAGATGATATGATATGATCGTTTATTTATATAGCACCTATACACAATGTGTTTCAAAGCGCTTCAAGGCAAGGGAGGGAACAAGGGAAAATACAACCACATTCTTACAGGCCATGAACAGTAAGGATGTGAAATTAACTATCGTACTCGGCCTGACGACATTTCAGATAGTGCAAGAGCTAAGACATAGATAAGGAAGGGAGGGGGAGAGTGGGAAGGAAATGGAAACAGACAGGCGACTAGCCTACTAGGCCTGACGACATTTCTGGTAGAGCCGGAGAAAAACAAAAGGTGAGGGAGAGGGGTGCAGAAAGGGAGGGGAGGAACAAAACAAGCGACTATCATACTAGGCCTGACAACATTTCAGATAGTGCTGGAGGCGTGGTGGGGAGGAAAAAAACAGTAATGGGAGGGTGGAGGAAACAGACGAGGTTGCTATCATATTAGGTCCAGAAACAATTCTGATAGAGTAAGTGCATAGAAGAAAGTAAGGGGAGGAGATAGGAAAAGGGAGATGGGAAAGGAGGAGAGAAAAGAGAGTAAGCAGTAAAAAAGAGTGGAGAAGCAAGAGTGGAGAGCGAATACAATTGCAGAAGTCATTAGTAACACATAATGTTGCAAGCCAGGATACAAGATGAAGATGGGAACAGCATGATTCACGGCCACCATGAGTACACGATGCAAAGGAAGTCCAGCATGAGAGTTGACGCACCGTGAATGAATGAAGTCCATAAATGTAAAATCCAGCATTGGCCACAAGACAGTGATGGTGAAGGATAGCACCAAGTGGGTGGGGCTTGCTAAGTGGTGAAAAGGAGCAGCAGGCAGGAAGGTACCAGGTGGGTGGGGCTTAGGCCGGGTGACCTAGATCCACTTGCACCTGCTCCTCATCTGCAAAGGAAAATAAGCTGGAGGGCTCCTTAAGTAGGGGAACAGAGCGGCACGCAGGAAGGCACCAATTGGGCGAGGCTTGCTAAGTGGTGAAAAAGAGTGGCAGGCAGGAAGGTACCAGGTGGGCGGGGCTTAGGCCAGGTGACCTCGATCCACTTGCATCTGCTCCCCATCTGCTATACTGTTACAAAGTAGAAGAATCACTTGTAGGAAGTGGCCTTGATGATCCTATGCTTTCAAAGTATCTAATTTTCTGATGACTATGGACAAGGAATAGCAATTGTTTAGTCTTCCTCAAATAAAAAACATGAGTATGTTTGAGTTGTTTGTCGATGCACATTCTACAGAAGACAAGTGCACAAATTGTACATAGAAGAGAAAGTAAGAGACTGTGTAGATGATGTTTGGAAAGGCCTGTATCTATATTTGTAGAAAAGTGATTCAATACTCTTTCAGTGTGTTTCAACGAAGGAAGATTCCCACAAGAAGCATATTGAACCACATGGCGGTGAACAAAATTCCTGTTGTGCTTAAAGAATTGAACATGTTTGAGGTGATTGCATCGCAAACTGTTCATCCTGCTAAGGTTATTGTTAGACTACAGACGAAGACATAAAACTCCATTAAAAGTCATTAGTACAAGGTGTGTCTCAATTTGTAACAAAATATGAACACTCTTGGGGTGAAATGTAATAGTAATGATTCTTTGTTTTAGTGAATGCTGTTGCTGCTAAGGACAAAGTTTATCAACAGCTTATAGACATCACACAGATAAGGGAGCTTTAGAGTTTTAGTCAATCACAATGAATTATATAAAGACAGTCTAAATGTACCAGACTTGTCCATACTTGATGTTGGATTAACAAACAAGAACAGGGAAGGTCAGTTTCAGAGTCTTACTGTTGCAGAAGGTAACAGTTTGAATGAGCATTACACTATTCATGCTCTACACTCACGAGAAGTGATGGGTGATAGTCTTGAATTATATCGAATGAAACAAACATTTTGGTGCACCAATCAGTGTCTGTGGAAACAAAACATTACAAGCTTGTGGTTTCCCTTTGATTTTTCTCAATGGAAAAGGTGGCTAATTTGATGATCAGAAAGTCCCCTTTTCTTCTTCGGGAACACCGTTGTACATGTAAATATTTTGAAGATTCCAGATTCCACACCAATATTGAAAATATTGTTCACTTACTGCATGACAGTAATTTTCAATACTGTATTCATTCTGTTTCTCATACAGTTAAAACAGGAACTAGATTTCTTAATGTTTCTGCAAATTAAATGATGCAACAGGCAAAATAAAAGAATGAACTCCTAGAAGGGAAAATCACCAATACCCTTGCCACTATGAGAGGAACCGAAGAATATTGGCATAGAAGACATTATGAGGTTCGATGCAAGCTCAGAAATGTGGGTCGTCCAACTTGCTTTGTGACTTTAAGTTGTTCCGAGTATGGGATGAACTTGCCGTGTGGATTCAAGAAAGCAATGCAACAAAAGTAGGTATAGTACACATGACCCCAGCCGAGTTGTGTGGCATGGACCCTGTTAGTGTATCTTGATTCTTCCAATACTGATGTTTAGATATGTTACATTTTATGAGTAAAAAATAAAATAGTACACTAGGCACTGTTGAACATTACTTTTGGAGGCAAGTGTACCAAGCACATGGAGCCTCACACATACATATGCTTCTGTGAGTTAAATATGCTCCACTGTGTGGTAAATATAGTGATAGCTGCACAGTGCAATTTATTGGAAAATATGTTACTTGTTCTTTCCCTGCTCAGCATGTTAATGCTGGTCTGAGGAACAACGTGGAAAGGTTTCAAATACTGATGTGTGGAAAGTACTGTCAAAGAACATGTAAAATTAAAGACACACACTATACTAAGTGTAGATATGGATTTTCTAGGCCTGTATCCCCAGTTGGTCAAGCAATACTGTTCTTACATCTGCTTGACACCATGTAATTGGCAAATCAAATAAGAATACATATCATATAAAAAGAGATAAGGAATAGCAATATGGGAATAATTAGAATCTTGTGACTCCTCAGCTTTGGAATGCAAATACTGATGTACAATATTTTTCTGATAGCATAAAAGCTGCTCCTCACTGTGTTACATCATACTTGACAAAAGCTGAAAAGAGCAATGCAGCTGAGGCGTGGGCTGATTTATCAGCAGACAAAAGTCTTAGTCAGAAATTAATAAGCTTTGTTATCAAAATGCTCTCACACAAAAAGTGTGGAAGCTACAAAGATGCAGATCGACTAACTAGTTTGCCTCTATATGGACATAGCATCAACATACTTTGGCTAGGTTTTGGTCCTGCAATTAGCAGCAAATAGGTACTAAAGCCAATGACTGAAATTGAAATGTTATCTGAAAGAATACCTGACAGTACACATATTTTGAAAAAACGTAATTAATGATACCTATTATCCAAATAGGTCTAAACATTTGGAAAAGCTTTGCTTGTATGAAGTAGCATAACGCTACTCCTACCATAATGTGGAAGAAAACTATGGTAGAGGATGGTATAAAGTACATACTTGTTGTCTACTGAGACATGAAAAAGCTAAGTCTCATCATCCACATTAAACTGTCATACCAAATTGTAGAGAACAAATAATTATTTTATATTTCCATTTTGCAGTTGTTCCTGCCATGGCTTGCAGAGAAGGATCGGCTTGGAAGTTTTCTAACTTTCGAAGAGTCATTCCCTGCAAATGAAAGTAAATATCACGTACACAAACTTTGAATAATACTTCGAACTATTTCAAATAAAAATACCCCAAGAAAAACTTTAGGCAGCCGAATTGGCAAAGGAAACCCCTGAGGGCAGTCCAGAATCTGCTGAATGGAGTGCAAATGTATTAGAAGATCCAGTTATTCAAACAGATGTACAGCTTGCCATGGAAGAAGTAGAGAGCATAATCGAATGAAAATAAATCTTTCATGTACAAATTTGGAGACATTAGTAAATAAGCTAAATGAAGAGCAAAGGAAATGTACAACAAGATACACGATAGGTTTTTGCATGGTCTTAAATATGATAAACATGAATGTCCCTGTTTTCACTACAACCCTTTATTGATGTATGTTAGTGGACAGGCTGGTACAGGAAAATCATTTGTAATGCATGCATTGAGAAGAATGCACAACGCGTGATCAATTGCTCTGTGTCAGGTATTGACTGTTCCGACAGGCTTAGAAGACTTCCATATAGGAGGTGTTACTTTACATCAGTTGTTGATGCTACCAGTGGAGCGCGATAATAAACTTGAATAGCTGAAACTTGCATCCAATGCAGCACACGAAATAGGGAAGATTTTGCAAAAAATGAATGTCTTTATTGTGGATAAAGTAAGCATGGTGTCTAACTTGGTGATAGCTTTTATTCACTTGTGAATGCACAAGGTTTTGAGGACTGACTATGTAATTTTGTTTGGAGGCAAACATGTCCTCGTCTTTGGAGATTTGTTACAGTTTAGTCCTGTGAAAGGTCAACCAGTCTTCAAGATTCTTTAATTAAGGGATATTCAAAAAACTATAGGTAGAATTGGTAAAGTGAAGCTTTGGAATTATTTAGAATATAAGGAGCTTACTATTTATGTGATGCAGTCTGTAGATTTAGAGTATGCAGAAACAAAAAAAAATATCATTTGGATAGGCTTAGTTGAGGTTGATATGAAAGCAGTATTAAAAGGTAGACTGATTTCTAACATGTTTCATATAGGTTGCACTGGACCTCAATTCATGTTGAATCTGCAAGAAAAGAACATTCATTGTGTTGCTTTGATGTCTACACTTGTAGAGTGTCACAAGTTCAACTCTATAATGATGCGCTCTGAGAAACAACCGATTATAGAGATAAAATCAAGCAATGTCCTAACCTTATGCCACAGGAATTAGATAAAAAAAGCAAACGTGCAATTAAGTCAATTAGAAACATCTGTCTTAAAAACAAGTTTTAGAGTCAGTTTTAAAGCTGTTCAAAAATGCACACGTTATGTTAAAGTGCACGTCAATGTTGAAATTGGTCTGTTGGATTGGAGTGATTGCATCTGCCAGCTTTCCACACTGTACAATTATAGAATATATTTTGGTTAAGTTTGATTGTGAAAAGGAACCTCACTTGGTATGTTGAACTTCTGCACGCTTCATGATTTTTAAACACATGTTTGTGAACAGAGCACAATTTCCTTTGTGCTCTGCGTATGCATGAATTTCAAGGACTGTCTTTAGAAGCTGCACTGAAAGACATAGGTCACACAGTGGATAAAGAAGGAATTCCACATGTAGCACTGTCGTGGGTAAAAAATAAAGAAGCATTATTTTTGTTAAACTTTGACGAGTCTAAAGATACAGGTTAGATTTCATGCATTAAAGAGTACAATCGGTTATGTGTACTTTATGCTCCTCATCTTGGCTTATTACCAACTCCTATAACAGTTGTTTTAACCAAAAATAAGCAACAGCTAAAGGTACATTAAAAGAAAATAATTCCTCTACATTCTGTAAAGGAAAGAAATATAACAGTGTTGGAAAATAAAGTAGATTTGAAATACTCCCACTGTGGATTTAGTAATGAAACAGAAGCTGAATGCTACTTAAATGCAGCTTTGTGTATGTTGTTTCAAATGACACCCCTCATGGAAATAGGAGCTTCAACAGTAGGCAAAAATCTATGTGTGAAACTTTCAAGTGTTAAACTCCTGTTAGATGAAAGACCACAAGACATACATTCTGCAATGTGACTTCGACCTGTAGTAGCTGTAGAAACGAAAGAGACAATTTTTCAGAAAATACTCAACATGATGCTCTAGAATATTTGGTGAGTATTTTCGAGGTGTTAATGAAGTCAACACTAAGTGTAGATAATTTGTGGTTGTGATGTATAATCATCACTTCAAAATGTGAGGTATTTTAGGTACATTTTAGTTATGTTACAGACATACACATGGATGGTAAGAAGATTGATATTCCCATTTGAAATGTAAATGCTCAAGTGTCCATTTGCAAGAAAACATTTGAAACATGTGCAATTATATGTCATGAGCAGTGGTCGAAGTGGGCGGGAGCGGTCGGGAGCAGTGCTCCTGTACTTCTTTTAATTAAGTTTTACCGTTCCTATACTTTTATTTTAAAAATAAACCGTTCTGGAACGGTTTCGTTTTAAAATAAAAGTCTAGGAAGAAGTTGAAACTTGCACTCTCAGTGTACTGCACAGGACGTTTCCTTAAAGAGGAGGCACACGTGTTTTGGGGGTTTTATTGTGCATGGTAGGGGGTGCGGCCATGGTGTCTGAGGCGAGAGTTGCATAGTTCCACTACTTCTTTTTGTACACTTCGACCACTGGTCATGAGGTTGCATCCATTCATAGTGGACATTTCATAACATGGGTGCACACAGAAGTAGATTGGCTTGTGTGCAATAACTCTACAGTATCACATAAAGCTAGATTTCCTAACGGTTTAAAGAATGTCTACATAATATTATTAGAACCAATGTTTTCAATTACTTGAAAATTTTAGCAATGGCAATGTAAGTACACAATAAACAGAGTTGGAATGTAGGCATGTATTATGCTACATTTATTGTGACTACCACATACACATTTATTATGTGTTCATATGTTATCAAAAACTAAACCTTGAAAGGTTTATAGTTGTTGTTTATTTCCATTCTCTAAAGTCAGTTTGTATGCTGTCAAAAAGAAGGCACAGACAATAAAAGATTTGATAATATTTAAAAGTAGCATATGAGTATAGTAGAATTGTTACTGTGCATACATTTGATTTTTTTCCTTCCAAATGTGAATATGCTAGAAATTATATAAAAGAGCATTCTGCAATTGCAATTTCCTACTTCTGTTTTACTATGCCAAACATTATGTATATTTGTACATGTAATAGTGTTTCCTATAAGTACTTTGTTGTATAAGTGGGTTCCATGTACATTAGTTTGAGTGTTAGGGAGTGTAGGTTTAGATACCTGTTTGTATGTGAAACAAAAAATCTGTTCTAAAGAGAGCTATAAAGAAAAGTCACGGCAATGTAAAGTATAAAAAAAGAAGATGGGTATAAAAACGTTGTATTTTGATGTGTAGATTGTAGAATATTGTCATTAACTTCTTATGTGTGTCAGTGGCCAAAATCAGGATGCACACATATTTTTCAAGAAGTATGCTAATCACAATTAACACAGATGCACTAAGTTTTGAATTACATGTCTATGTATTTAGTGATATTGTACTATTTTATTTGCCTTGCTAATATCTTTTTTATGTAATAGTATGACTTTAAATAAAAATGTTTCAACTCAAATTAGGCATGACTTTATATATTCAGTAAAAAAATATGACATGGTTAGGTTATTTGTCTCAGTTTCCTTAATAAACTTACATAAACGACTCTTTCACTCCCATAAACAGTCATTTGGAATAAAGTGTGTACAAACATGACATGTGAGCCATTTTTATGTAGTTACGTATTGTTATGATTTTGTTAATGTACATTTTTGTGTAAATAAAATTAATATAATTTGTGTGTATTTTTTGTAAAAAGTAAAATTGCATACAGGAAAAGGATGTATTAGCAATATCTCTGTATATAAAATACTTAGGTATGTTTCTGTACTCGGCTGATGCAATTTATCATTGTTAGGTTGCCCTCTGCTGTCCAAATGGTTAATTGCCTCACATTCAGATTTATTTCAATTTACTTCTCTCCACCCCCACTTTTCTTCACAAAGGGCACGGCAGTTCAAGTGTCAATGACCAGTTAATTACCGGCTCAATGTTTCAGTCTCTAAAGAGTGTAACGCTTTAGGACGGATGCCTCCTCACAAGCTAAAACTGAAAGTAGGTGCTGGAATTATGCTATAATGCAATCTTAAGCCATCGCAGGGATTTCCGCAAGAGAACAAGGTTGACAGTTATACATCTAAAAAGACACATCATAGAGGCCAGTGTAATCGATGGATTACACTCAGGTACTGTTCTTATACCACACATATCTCCCATTCCATGTTCTTATAGATGTATCTACGGCTATTCAGCACATTCATTCTGAGGTCCCTTCTGATGTTATTCCCATTGCTGTGATGAAGGATATCTCCCCTGAGATGTTGTGTGAGATTACGTGTGCTGTTAATAATTCTTGCCAGACAGGCAATATCCTGTCTGAACTTAAGGCAGCCACTGTGATTCCCCTACTTAGGAAGGCTTCACTTGATCCTCTGTTGCCTTCAAACTATCGTCCTATCTCACTTTTACTGTTTCTCATGAAACTTCTTGAGTGGCTGGTCTCTTCCATGCTATCTTCGTATATGGAATCTACAGGGTTCTTTGACCCTGCCCAATCAGGCTTTAGGCCTAGTCGGGGGACAGAGAGTGTCCTGGTTTCGGTGCATGAAGACATGGCCAGGCTAGTGTATGGTGTTCTGATTTTATTAGACCTTTTGGTGGTGTTTGACACCATAGACCACCACATCATGCTTGTCCGCCTGGCTCAGGATGGAATTTCGGATCAGGTGCTCACCTGGTTCACTTCGTTCCTGGCCAAGAGAACCCAGACTCTTTCACTCCCTCCTTTACTTTCAAGTTCTTTTTTCTCTTTCTTGTGGTGTTCCTCAGGGCTCCGCCTTGTCTCTGAATCTCTTCAATATTTACATCTGGTCTCTTGTGTGTCTCATCCGCTCCTTCAGCGTCAGGTGCTACTCATATGCCGACGACATTCAGATCCTGATCCATTTAGATCTTGATGGCCGTGGGGGACTGGATGGAGACAAGACTGAGGTGTTGCTGGTGGGTCTCCCCCTGATCCTTCACTCTGGGTGTCCTCATTTTGGCCTTGCTCTTTGGGCACTCTCCCAGTTCCGGTTGATAAAGTGAAGAATCTGGGTGTGATAGCCTGCGCCTCACTTTCCATGGAGTCAAAAGTTGCCGCTTTCTGGAAGGAGGGGCATTTCCATCTTAGAATTTTGAAGAGGGTGCTCCCGTTAATACCTGCTCCTTTACACCCTCCCGTAGTTGCTTACTTGGTGCTTTGTTGCTTAGACTATTGCAACTCACTATATCTGTCCCAACCAAAAGGCTTAATACAGCAGCTCCAGCGCCTTCAGAATATGGCTGCCCGGGTTTCCACCGGCTCCCCTTATGGGTCTCACATGTCACCTGTTTTGAGTTCTTTACATTGGCTGCTGGTAACTAAGCATATTGTTTTTAAGGCCATCTGCTTAATACACCGTTCCCTGCATGACCAAGTGGCTGAATACCTTTGTGACAAGTTTACTCATTACCTTCCTACATGGCCATTATGCTCTGCTGCTGCATACTTACTTGTTGTTCCTTCATTTCATCACTCCCGTATTGGGGGGCGAGCTTTCTCTGTCATCTCAACTCCTCTATGGAAGGTAGGACGTCCTTTCATCACCTGCTTTTTCATCCCCAAGCTTTTAAACGTGCACATTCCATCGAATGTGCACATCAAGTTTTTTTCAGGGGGGTGGGCAAGGGCAAATAAGGGTTTGGGTGGGTAGGCAATGGCAAAAAATAAGTGTGGGTGGCCGGTTTGGAAGGGCCCCCTCCCAAAAAAGAAAAGACAAAAAAAAGATGAGCAAATTCGATGGAATGTGCACGTTAAAAAGTCTGGGGATGAAAAGGAATACGATGAAAGGACCGGAACCCTATGGAATAGTCTTCCGCTGACCCACAAAAACTCTCTAAATCATTTATTTTCAAGAAGGCACTGAAAACATTTCTGTTTGAGCATTAGCAACTATAGTTGGCTGCTCTTTCTCTTCCAGTGCCATGATACCCTAGGGTGAACGCTTAATAGGTTTATATAACATAACATACTGCCCATATCTCTCATTACATCTGAAACAAATATACTTTTCACATTCAAAAGAAGACAGTTCCCCATATGTTTAGCCTTTTTAATTACCATTAATAAGCCACAGGGTCCTATGACCCCTTGCTAGAAGTGGTCAGCAGTAATTCTGATATTTAAATGTAATGGAACAAAACCCCTGAAATTCAGCAGACAATACAGGCAAAACCACCATCTCACCCCCTGTCGCATAGCACATGACCACAATGTTGACATCACAGGTTAAGGGCCCAATTCATGGAATTTTTTGCACAAGTCAAAGTCACTTTGCTCTACCGACACAAAACCTGATTCATGGAACTGTGCAAAGTGAATTTCTGCAGTGCAAAGTAAGTACAAAATAATTTTTGAAGTACAAAATGTCTTTGCACTGACTTTGCACAGTTCCATGAATCAGGGTTTCCATCAGCAGTGCAAAGTCACTTTTCAACAGTGCAAAGTTACTTTGAACTGTGCAAAAGATTCCATGGATCGGGCCCTAAATGACTGAAGGGATTACTGATGACATCACTGGTGAAATTGCTAATTACAATGTATATGACATAACTGATCACATAACTGATGGCATCACACTTAAGGTCACTCATTAGGTATGTTAAAATATGTATAAGGCCCCTCCCCTGGTACATATGTGATTTTGGTATATTAAATAACAATAAAAACATTGTATAAAACATTAAACAACTACACATGCATGATATCAGTACTAGTGAAGCTTTCATTTGTAGTGTTTATTAAAGATGACTCTTTAAATATAAAAAATACTTATTTTATAAATATCTTTACTTTTATTTAATAGCAATCAATAGAAATTGTATAGAATGTACCTGATTGTGACAAATGTATATTTGTAAGATAATCTAATATATATATACAAAAGTAAAATAAATAATAATAGAAATAATCGAAATCTAAATATGTTGAAACATCATTGTTGGTATATGTTAAATGTACAGATTTAAATGCTCAGTTTTTCTTCTTATTAAATAACTAGTATGTAGTTGTAATTTGTGGGGGTGGTTACCGGTGGCCAACACTCTTTTTTGGGCACCAGAACTCATGCGGGGCCAGCGCACGTGCAATTGTTGTGTTTGTTCTTCCACTTCACTTTCCTTCAATTATAAATCATTAGGATTTGTCATTCTTATCTCGATCTCTCTCGTGCTTGCAGGTTGCAGGCCATGGCTGGCTGGGCCTGGGAGGGGCCAGAAATAGCAATGAACAACAAACTGTTACAAACAACAGTCAATGAAAACTACCATTCTGTTGTTACTGTGCAGTATTGGATAAATTCTGTATTGTAACACAGAAGGTGCAGTTTATGTTGGCTGTTCTTCTGAGCCAGTGAAATTATATGGTGATGTGTTGTTGTTGCCACAGGAGGCAGCATGGCGCCACCTTCATTTCACAAGTTATTGTGAAGTGAAGGTGTCGAGGCGTGGCTTCGTCGGTCCTGACTTGTGAGAGAGAGAGCCTGCCCTGTGTGGTGCATCCTAGTTGCTTCCTGGTGCCCCCTCTGCCTGCTTTTTCATTTGTGTGGGAGCCAGTGTGTGCACCTGCCCCCCCCCACCCAGAGGCCCCGACAGCAGACCAAATCCCAGCCTGCAAAGCAGGTAAGTCACTTGTTGTTGGGTGCGGTTCAGCCACAGCCTGTCACAGTCAAGTGATCAGGCAAGGCCCAGGTCAGGGCCGGCTGGCGGCACGGTCGCTGGTGGTGTCCTAACTGCCCAGGAGTCAGGACCCCACCAGGGGCCTGTCCCTGCCCGGGCTTCTGTCTGTGTGACCTGTGTGCAGTGTGCTGCTGACTGCAGTCAGTGCCAGGCCCAGGCCAATTTCTGTGACCAGGGGCTGCCGGCTGCCGCAGCCTGAGTCAGATGACTCTGCCGCGGGCAGCCGGGTCCGTGGATTGTGCCCAAAAGTTAGTTTTTACTTTTTTCTTTGAAAACCTGGCCTTCCGTGGGGCCGGTGGCCAGGGCCCTGCCCCACAGAAGGTAGGTTTAAAAGAAATAACTTATTTTGAGTGGCAGCTGTGGCCCATCTCTCCGAAAGTGATGTGCCCCAGCCACCCAAATATACGTTTTTTCTTTTAAAATCTTACCTTTTGAGGGGATGCTGCCCCGCACACCTATTTTTGTCATCATCAGCCTCAGCATAGCCGTGGCGGTGGCGGCCACACAGAAGGTAGCCTACGTGATTGAAGCAAGGCAGGGCAAGGCCCAGGACCAGGTAGGGCACGGGCGGCAGCGTGGTCCCACTAGTCTGTCCCAAAAGGAATGAAATGTTGTTTGCAACTTTGGCCACTTTTTCATTGGTGCCATGCCCAACTCGAGACAATTGTATGCCCGAGGCCGACCCTGGATAGCATTCATCTAAGCGAAACATGAACTGTGAATTTTTGCCTGGGTGTTTCCGTTCTTCCTTTTAATGTTATCGGCCTCATTAGTTCACAAATGAGCTTCAGTGAGGGGACCCGGTCTGGAACGGTGCACGTATTGGGCCAAAAACAGAACCAGCTGCAATTTGCGAGAAAAGCGTATGCAAAGATGAACTTCTGAAATGCCATTTCAGGCAAAGATACACACATGGAAACTAGACGGGGATAAACATGGTGCACATGTCCACTAATCTGTCGTCATAAATAAAAGCACTCATGTATAATTCTCAACTGTCTTTTGCTGTCATTTTTTTACATAATTCCAGGGCATGTTTTGTAACCTGATGTGTGGTTTATACACCGGATGTGACCCCTTATGTGACCCCTTAACCTGGGTACAATATTTCCGAGCATGTGCTCCGAATGAGAGCACATATAATCCTCAGATAGGAATCCTCAGATAGAGGTGGGTGTCTGTTACTCCCCGCAGTTTACTGAAGTTTGTCAAGAACATGTCAGTGGGAAGGAGATATCTGAATATGCATTCTCCTCTGGCTCCTGAATATTGGGTGACAAAACATATTTCGTTTTTTAATAAGTGTTAAGGTAGAAGGAGGCCCTAAAGCAGAAGTAGCACAGGACATTGATTTCACAACAATGTCTTGCAGAAATGACTTTTTCCAAGTTATACAACACCATGCTCATGCTGAAGGAAGGGTGAAGGTGGATGAATTTATGAGATGTGATGACTGATAAGGGTTTAAGAGTATATTGATTACACAAAACACCTGGATGAGGTGACTGAGGAATGGGCTGAGGGGAGGGTGCTCTTCCTGAGGTAACGGATTAACAATACTTGGTGTACTTTAACAGACTGTCAGATGTGGCAGAATGGGTAGAGACAAATACAGTGGAACAGTGACTGAAACAGAATGCTTTTTTATTTATATGCATTTTTAAAGTGCTCACATAGCCCGGGGACATTGCGCACAGTTACAGGAGGAGCATGTCTTAGTTGCGTATTTATAATGTGCTTAATACACAGAGGTTTCTAAGCGAGGAGTCGGGGATCGAACCTGTGTTGCTTCATGTCGTCTTGCTTCCAATCAAGCACATTGCTGCTGAGCTATCCTGAGTCCCGGGACAATGATTGCAATGCACCTCCACTCAGAGCCATTTGGGAAACAGGGCAGTAGGAGGGGGTCTGCCGGGAGGGGGTCATTCTACAAAATTGACAAATAAGATAAGATCCACAGGTTTGCAACAATTTTATCAAATGCATTATCACTTCGAGGACAGCAAGTATGGTCCAGACGTCTAACAAACGTGGTCTAGAACTTAGGAGTGTGTTCAAATGCACTCTTTTTCCTCTGGGTTTGCCGGAATGCTGGAACCACTACACCTACCATAACAAGTGTTTTCCAACTTTGAAGCATTATACTTTCTCAACCCATGTGTGCCCTTCCCCATCCATCCCACTACTAGCCTCTGCCAGCAGTTGCTGCAGCAGCAAACATGTGACATTGAGCAGCAGCAGTGTGCTGGGCTGGTGGTGGGCCGATCTAGGTAGATCTAGGTAGGTCTAGCACTGAACTGGCGTGGCCGGCGCGCCCGCACTGAGGGCGGTGCCGCTCCCACGCTGAGGGCAGCACCGCACCCACGCTGAGGACAGCGCCGCGCCCGCACAGCGGGCGGGCCACGGCCGGCATTATGGGGCCAATATTTTTTGGGCACTGGCACTTATTTTTTTACAAATTAAGCACTGTATGTATTGTTTTCTAAATGAAAATGAGAAGTGTTACAAACATATATAAAACAAAGCACGTACACTTGTGTGGTGGGATACATTATAGGAACTCTAAGTATGTGCATTATAAACAAATTATTAATACTACATAAATTGAAGATTTATTTGTAAATATGTGATTAGATGTATATTACATTCATTTATTTCTTCTCTAAATTAATAATGACTTAATATCACATTAAAAAAGATAACCTACCAAAGAAAATTAATCTTTAAATACTATCCTATTTTCTTTATATTCATGTGTGTACATACTTGAAACTGTAGAACATACACTACATTTAAACAAATCACAGCAGAATAAAATGTACCTTATGATAACAGCAGAACATAATGTACCTTGAACATATGAATATATATTTCATGTTAAACAAAAATAGTCTTAACATTTCAAAAGGTAATTAATATAATCAAAGCTTTTAATGCCAAGTCATATATGATGTTATGTCTGACGCCATCAGTGGTGTAATCAGTAATGTCATATATGATGTAATTAGTGATGCCACCAGTGATTACATCATTGTGCTAATATGCTGTGCAACAGAGGGCAATAAGTTAAGTGGCTTTGATTGAATTGTGTCCTGAATTTTCAGGGATGAATTGCATTACTATTTCACCTTAACATCACTGCAACTGAAGATTGTTTCCTACTTTGACTTTCTCTTATTTTTTGCACACACCTAGATTTTATCTGGAATTAGTGCAACAAAATTGTAAAATTGACTCAAATTTTGAGATACTAGCATATGACTTTTAACTATATACGAGTGATGCACAGAATGACTGTCCATATGTTATACAAACTTTACAGAGAGTTTATGAGATTTACAGTTCATTGATTACACAATTAGCATCTCCTAAAATCTCACATCAAAGGCAAGTGATGGCTGATTTTGATGACAGTTTTAAAGTCATCAGATAAATGCCCACTTTAAATACAAACTGTACGCTGAACATATGAGTTTTACATTTCATAAATTACATAATAAGCATCTAAAAACTCACATCAAAGGCAAGTGACAGTTGTCTGTGATGTCAGTTTTAAAGTGATGGAGATAATGTTCACTTTTCATATGAAAATCTACACTTTAGGAGGCATACAAAGCATGGGCAGAATGGAGGTACATGTTATATTAAAATACTACAAGTACAATTGTGATTTTAACATTGTGTATATGAACAATAATAATGTGCTCCTACAGCACAGGCTCCCAATATACACACACTTATTACAGATCACATGTAGACATATGACAATTGCTCTCATATGGACCCAGAACACATGCAAACACAACACATGCCCCTAAAATATCTGCTCTTACCACATGCACTCTTATGACCCACACCTACAGTCCACTCTTATGAGACACACTCTGAAAAACACACTCCTACAACATGTGCTCTAAGACATACACTGCTGTAACATGTGATCTACACAACACACTCCTGTAATACGTGTTGTGATAAAAATCCCACCTACTAGACATACACCTACTACACTTAACATGTGGATGTACCACATGGGCTCTTACAACACACTATAATGAACACTTAGCACACACTATTATGAC
The DNA here is from genome assembly GCF_040938575.1 of Ambystoma mexicanum. Classification (NCBI taxonomy): domain Eukaryota; kingdom Metazoa; phylum Chordata; class Amphibia; order Caudata; family Ambystomatidae; genus Ambystoma; species Ambystoma mexicanum. The sequence continues at coordinate 1,289,122,188 of NC_090930.1, read as the reverse complement.
ACACTCTCCTACAACACAGAATCCTACCACACACATGCTCCTATGACACATGTAGCTACTACACCTGCTCATATGACATGCACTACTACAACACATTATCCTACAACACAAATTCCTACAACACGTAATCCTACCACACAGGTGCCTATAGCATGCACTTCAATCATGTACACAGATCATTTGAGTTTTACAGTTGGTACATTACAAAATTAATATCTATAAACTCACATCGAAGGCTAGTGATACAAACTGTAAACATAGCATATGCATTTTACTGTGTGTACATTACACAATTAACATCTCCTAAAAACTCATATCAAAGACAATTCACAGCTGACTTTGATGTCCGTTTTAAAGTGACACTTTACGAACCATACACTGCATACATAGAATGGAGGTACATTTTATATTACAACCATACACGTACATTTATGATATTAACATTGTGCATATGAACCTTATTAACACAAAATCTTAATATGCATCCTTTTACAGCACATGCTCCTATGACATGTGCTGATATAACATGCACTCCTACAACATGTGCTCCTACCACACACCGTCATATGACATGTGCTCTTACATCACACAGTCCTATGACACACTCTTCTAAAACATAATCCAATGATATGCACACCTATTGCAGGCACTATTACTCACACTCTTATGACACACACTGTTATCACCCACACTCTAGACACATGTTCCTATAACATTTTCACCTACAACAAGTGCACCTACAACACATGAACCTACAACACATGCACGTACAACACGTGCACCTACAACACATTCTCCAACAATACATTCTCCAACAATGCATGCACCTTCAACACACGTGACATATAACCTTATGACACACTCTCTTATAGCACAGAAATGTACAACACGCAGACTTACGCCACATACACTTATGCCACATGCTGTTATGCACCATGCTCTTATGCCATGCAAACACTTATACTACATGCTCTTACAGCGCATGCTAGTATCAAGCAAAGACTCAAAAGCAGTAATCACATAACTGTAAAAATAAAGTTGAAATTATTTGGAGAAAACATTTACAAAACTAATTCGGTTAAATCAACAAAAAACGATCAAAAATAATAATGTTAAGGTAATGACATAATAAAATTGGTTAATACAGTGAACAAGATATAATACAATCAAATATCATGCTATCCTTAACTCACCCATACACCTAAAATGACAGCAATTTCTCACATAAAAACTTGCAATTGTATAACATGTATCATAATTCAAAAGGACATTCATGGAATTAATGTGCGCCAAAAATTCTGGCGCAGAGGTGCCAAAACGTGCGATTCGCAGTAAAAGTGCGAAAATCGCAGTGCAACTGCGAAAATCGCAGGGAAACCAGCGCACATCGATTCATGGAAGTCCGTGCGCGAGAAAAATATTGGATGCGCGCTGAAAAAGTGCACAGCGCACACCGTCGCACAGGCCATCCAACGGCGTGCGCCACGGCCGCTGCGAAATCGCACATAGCGTGGCGCACATTACAAAAGTAGGCGGAACACGGGGCGTAACACTCAGAATGGGGAACAACGCATGAAAATATGGGCGTCACGGAGAAGTACAGGAGGCAAGTGCGCGGAACGCCCACACGCTCGCCTACAACTCGTATTCATGGAATTGAATAGGGAAAACCAGCGCACGGTCAAAGACGTGCAAAGGGTCAAACAAGTACACCACAAGAAAGCAGGCGGTAGCGTCCCTGTGCCTGAAATAAATGTGCGCCAAAATGTGCGCTAACAAAAAGCACCCATATACAGCTATGATGAATGATCCATACTGTGGCCCTCTAGGAGAAATGAGGTGAAAAGGGGTACCGACAAACACGGACACCCGCTGTGTGAAAAATATCGTGTGCGTGAATTACGGGGTTTGCGTGAAGTCGCACACGCAATTTCAGCAGAGTACGTGTACTCCGGGTGCGCGGGAAATTCCACACGCGAATCCAGCAGCCTACGTGTATTTCGGGGGTGCTGGGGAGTCCCACACGTGAATTGGCCGAGTGGGTCCTCGCAGCTGTTCCCTCTACACCCTCTAAACCCTCCACGGCCCCTGCAGGTGGCCCACACCACAGGGGACTACCCTGTACCCCTGCACATATCCCGCAGGCAGCCCATTCACCTTGGCCATGCCCCCCAGCCAACCCACATGTCACCTTGCACTACTGCCCACCAACGCATGTCTCCCAGCACCCCCACCCCCCAGCAGTGCAGGGCACCCTCCACCAGGCCCCCACTCCTGTCCCCATGCACCCCCACCCACCAGCAGTCAGGGGCACCTTCCACCAGGCCCCCAATCATGTCCAACTCATGTCCCCCTGCACCCCCACCCCCCAGCACTTTAGGGCACCCTCCACCAGGACCCCACTCCTGTCCCCCTGCACCCCCACCCCCTGCATCCAGGGGCACCCTCCACCATGCCCCCACTCCTGTCTCCCTGCACCCCCACCCCCCAGCAGTGCAGGGCACCCTCCACCAGGCCCCCACTCCTGTCCCCCTGCACCCCCACCCCCCAGCACTGTATGGCACCCTCCACCAGGCCCCCACTCATGTCTCCCAGCACCCCCACCGCCAGCATCCAGGGGCACCCTCCAACAGGCCCCCACTCATGTCCAGCTCATGTCCCCCTGCACCCCCACCCTCCAGCACTGTAGGGCACCCTCCACCAGGCTCCCACTCATGTCTCTCAGCACCCCCACCCCCCAGCGTCCAGGGCATGCTCCACCAGGCCCCACTCATGTCCAACTCATGTCCCCCTGCACCCTCACCCCCCTGCATCCAGGGACACCCTCCACCAGGCCCCAACTCATGTCCAACTCATGTCCCCCTGCACTCCCATCCCCCAGCACTGTAGGGCACCCTCCACCAGGCCCCCACTCATGTCCAACTCATGTCTCCCACCCCCCCACCCCCCATCAGTGCGATTTGCCAGGGTATGTGTATTCCAGGGGTGCGCGGGTAGTCTTACACGCGATTTCATCAGGGTACGTGTATTATGGGTCCGCGTGAACTTCCACACGTGATATCAGGAGGGTACGTGTATTACGGGGTTCGCGGGAAGTTCCACACGCGATTGCCCTGGGTACGTGTATTTCGGGGTGCGCGGAAAGTTTCACACGCGAATTTGCAGGGTACGTGTATTTCAGGGGTGGGCGGGAATATTTACTTGCGACTGGGCCTGGGAGAGCGTGTTACGTGTATTCCTGGGGTGGGCGGGAAGATTTACACGTTCACCTACAACGCGCAAAAAAAAAAAGGTCCAATCCGGAAACACGTACGCCAGCATGAAGCAGGCGCACGTCCCGCGCAGCATAAAAGAGTGCGCAAACAACAAACAAGCTCAGACGCCAGGATGAATATACCGTTCCTAGCAGAAGTGGCCGTGGTATACCGCAGGAGGAGGAGAAGGATAGTCAGGGCCAGAATCTTCACACCCAGACCCAGCCTATTTGGTATGCCTGATGACCAGGTGTATGGGAGGTACAGGTTTCCACCACACATAATACTCAACCTGGTCAGTGAGTGGAAGGATGACCTCACATCACCCACCCTGTGCTCCCAAGCACTCAGCCCCCTGGAGAAGGTCCTCAATGTACTGCACTTCTTGGCTATCGGATCATTTCAGCGGACAAGTGCCATAGTGGGGGGTGTCACAGGCCACGCAGTCACGGTGCCTACACCAGGTGTTGGCCATCATCACTGCACGCCCATCAGTCCGCAGGCACATATTCCTGCCCAGAACACCTGCAGAAAGGCAGGCTGTCAGCCAGGATTTCTACAGGGTGGCGCAATTCCCCAAAGTGCTAGGTGCCATTGATTGCACCCATGTGGCTCTACGTCCCCCCGGTGCATCTGAGCACATCTATAGAAACCGCAAGCACTGGCATTCCATCAACGTCCAGGTAGTATGTGATTCCAAGGGAATCATCACCTCAGTATATGCCAACTATCCAGGGTCCACCCACGACAGCTTCATTTACAGGATGTCAACCCTAAACCGGGACATGGAAGCTGGGCATCACACAGTCCTATGACACACTCTTCTAAAACATAATCCAATGATATGCACGACTATTGCAGGCACTATTACTCACACTCTTATGACACACACTGTTATCACCCACACTCTAGACACATGTTCCTATAACATTTTCACCTACAACAAGTGCACCTACAACACATGAACTTACAACACATGCACGTACACCTACAACACATGCTCCAACAATACATTCTCCAACAATGCATGCACCTTCAACACACGTGACATATAACCTTATGACACACTCTCTTATAGCACAGAAATGTACAACACGCAGACTTACGCCACATACACTTATGCCACATGCTGTTATGCACCATGCTCTTATGCCGTGCAAACACTTATACTACATGCTCTTACAGCGCATGCTAGTATCAAGCAAAGACTCAAAAGCAGTAATCACATAACTGTAAAAATAAAGTTGAAATTATTTGGAGAAAACATTTACAAAACTAATTTGGTTAAACCAACAAAAAACTATCAAAAATAATAATGTTAAGGTAATGACATAATAAAATTGGTTAATACAGTTAACAAAATATAATACAATAAAATATCATGCTATCCATAACTCCCCCATACACCTAAAATGACAGCAATTTCTCACATAAAAACTTGCAATTGTATAACATGTATCATAATTCAAAAGGACATTTACAGGCCGATTCATGGAATTAATGTGCGCCAAAAATTCTGGCGCAGATGTGCCAAAATGTGCGATTCGCAGTAAAAGCGCGAAAATCGCAGTGCAACTGCGAAAATCGCAGGGAAACCAGCGCACATGGATTCATGGAAGTCCGTGCGCGAGAAAAATATTGGATGTGCACTGAAAAAGTGCGCGGCACACGCCGGCGCACAGGCCATCCAACGGCGTGCGCCACGGCCGCTGCGAAATCGCACATAGCGTGCCGCACATTACAAAAGTAGGCAGAACACGGGGTGTAACACTCAGAATGGGGAACAACACGTGAAAATATGGGCGTCACGGGGAAGTACAGGAGACAAGTGCGCGGAACGCCCACACGCTCGCCTACAACTCGTATTCATGGAATTGAATAGGGAAAAAGAGCGTACGGTCAAAGACGCGCACAGGGCCAAACAAGTACACCACAAGAAAGCAGGTGGTAGCGTCCCTGCCCCTGAAATAAATGTGCGCCAAAATGTGCACTAACAAAAAGCACCCATATACAGCTATGATGAATGATCCATACTGTGGCCCTCTAGGACAAATGAGGTGCAAAGGGGTACCGACAAACACGGACACCCGCTGTGTGAAAAATATTGTGTGCGTGTATTACGGGGTTCGCGTGAAGTTCCACACGCAATTTCAGCAGGGTACGTGTACTCAGGTGCGCGGGAAATTCCACACCCGAATCCAGCAGCCTACGTGTATTTCGGGTCTGCCGGTGAGTCCCACACGTGAATTGGCCGTGTGGGTCCTCCCAGCTGTTCCCTCTACACCCTCTACACCCTCCACGGCCCCTGCAGGTGGCCCACACCACAGGGGACTACCCTGCACCCCTGCACATGTCCCGCAGACAGCCCATCCACCATGGCCATGCCCCCCAGCCAACCCACATGTCACCTTGCACTACTACCCACCAACGCATGTCTCCCAGCACCCCACCCCCCAGCAGTGCAGGGCACCCTCCACCAGGCCCTCACTCCTGTCCCCCTGCACACCCACTCCCAGCACTGTGGGGCACCCTCCACCAGGCCCCCACTCATGTCTCCCACCACCCCCTCCCCCCAGCAGTACAATTTGCCTGGGTACGTGTATTCCAGGGGTGCGCAGGTAGTCTTACACGCAATTTCATCAGGGTACGTGTATTATGGGTCCGCGTGAACTTCCACACACGATATCGGCAGGGTACGTGTATTACAGGGTTCGCGGGAAGTTCCACACGCGATTGCCCTGGGTACGTGTATTTTGGGGTGTGCGGGAAGTTTCACACGCGAATTTGCAGGGTACGTGTATTTCGGTGTGCGCGTGAAGTTCCACACGCAATTTCAGCAGGGTACATGTACTCCAGGTGCGCGGGAAATTCCACACGTGAATCCAGCAGCCTACGTGTATTCCGGAGGTGCCGGGGAGTCCCACACGTGAATTGGCCATGTGGGTCCTTCCAGCTGTTCCCTCTACACCCTCCACGGCCCGTGCAGGCGGACCACACCACAGGGGACTACCCTGCACCCCTGCACATGTCCCGCAGGCAGCCCATCCACCATGACCATGCCCCCCAGCCAACCCACATGTCACCTTGCACCACTGCCCACCAACGCAAGTCTCCCAGCACCCCCCAGCATCCAGGGGCACCCTCCACCAGGCCCCCAATCATGTCCCCCTGCACTCCCACCCCCCTGCATCCAGGGGCACCCTCCACCAGGCCCCCACTCCTGTCTCCCAGCACCCACACCCCCCAGCACTGTAGGGCACCCTCCACCAGGCCCACACTCCTGTCCCCCTACACTCCCATCCCCCTGCATCCAGGGGCACCCTCCACCATGCCCCCACTCCTGTCTCCCAGCACCCCCACCCCCCAGCAGTGCAGGGCACCCTCCACCAGGCCCCCACTCCTGTTTCCCTGCACCCCCATCCCCCACCACTGTAGGGCACCCTCCACCAAGCCCCCACTCATGTCTCCCAGCACCCCCACCGCCAGCATCCAGGGGCACCCTCCACCAGGCCCCCACTCAGGTCCAACTCATGTCCCCCTGCACCCCCACTCTCCAGCACTGTAGGGCACCCTCCACCAGGCTCCCACTCATGTCTCCCAGCACCCCCACCCCCCAGCATCCAGGGTACACTCCACCAGGCCCCCACTCATGTCCAACTCATGTCCCCCTGCACCCCCACTCCCCTGCATCCAGGGGCACCCTCCACCAGGCCCCACTCATGTCCAACTCATGTCCCCCTGCACCCCCACCCCCCAGCACTGTGGGGCACCCTCCACTAGGCCCCCACTCATGTCCAACTCATGTCCCCTGCACCCCCACCCCCCAGCACTGTAGGGCACCCTCCACCAGGCCCCCACTCCTGTCTCCCAGCACCCACACCCCCAGCACTGTAGGGCACCCTCCACCAGGCCCCCACTCCTGTCCCCCTGCACTCCCACTCCCCTGCATCCAGGGGCACCCTCCACCATGCCCCCACTCCTGTCTCCCTGCACCCCCACCCCCCAGCAGTGCAGTGCACCCTCCACCACGCCCTCACTCCTGTCCCCCTGCACCCCCACCCCCCTGCATCCAGGGGCACCCTCCACCGTGCCCCCACTCCTGTCTCCCAGCACCCCCACACCCCAGCAGTCAGGGGCACCCTCCACCAGGCCCCCACTCATGTCCAACTCATGTCCCCCTGCACCCCCACCCTCCTGCATCCAGGGGCAGACTCCACCAGGCCCCACTCATGTCCAACTCATGTCCCCCTGCACCCCCACCCCCTGCATCCAGGGGCACCCTCCACCCGGCCCCCACTCATGTCTCCCAGCACCCCCACCCCCTAGCATCCAGGGGCACCCTCCACCAGGTCCCCACTCATGTCCAACTCATTTCCCCCTGCACTCCCACCCCCATGCATCCAGGGGCACCCTCCACCAGGCCCCACTCATGTCCAACTCATGTCCCCCTGCACCCCCGCCCCCCTGCATCCAGGGGCACCCTCCACCAGGCCCCCACTCATGTCCAACTCATGTCTGCCTGCACTCCCACCCCCCTGCATCCAGAGGCACCCTCCACCAGGCCCCCACTTATGTCCCCCTGCACCCCCACCCACCAGCAGTCAGGGGCACCCTCCTCCAGGCCCCCACTCATGTCCAACTCATGTGCCCCTGCACCCTCACCCCCCTGCATCCAGGGGCACCCTCCACTCACCCCCTGCATCCAGGGGCACCCTCCACCAGGCCCCACTCATGTCCAACTCATGTCCCTCTGCACCCTCACCCCCCTGCATCCAGGGGCACCCTCCACCAGGCCCCCACTCATGTCCAACTCATGTCCCCCTGCACCCCCACCCCCCTGCATCCAGGGACACCCTCCACCAGGCCCCCACTCATGTCCAACTCATGTCCCCCTGCACTCCCACCCCCCAGCACTGTAGGGCACCCTCCACCAGGCCCCCACTCATGTCCAACTCATGTCTCCCACCCCCCCACCTCCCAGCAGTGCGATTTGCCTGGGTACGTGTATTCCAGGGGTGCGCGGGTAGTCTTACACGCGATTTCATCAGGGTACGTGTATTACGGGGTTCGCGGGAAGTTCCACGCGCGATTGCCCTGGGTACGTGTATTTCGGGGTGCGCGGGAGGTTTCACATGCAAATTTGCAGGGTACGTGTATTTCAGGGGTGGGCGGGAATATTTACTTGTGACTGGGCCTGCGAGAGCGTGTTACGTGTATTCCTGGGGTGGCGGGAAGATTTACACGGTCACCTACAACGCGCAAAAAAAAAAGGTCCAATCCAGAAACACGTACGCCAGCATGAAGCAGGCGCACGTCCCGCGCAGCATAAAAGAGTGTGCAAACAACAAACAAGCTTAGACGCCAGGATGAATATACCGTTCCTAGCAGAAGTGGCCGTGGGATACCGCAGATGGAGGAGAAGGATAGTCAGGGCCAGAATCTTCACACCCAGAACCAACCTATTTGGTATGCCTGATGACCAGGTGTATGGGAGGTACAGGTTTCCACCACACATAATACTCGACCTGGTCAGTGAGTGGGAGGATGACCTCACATCACCCACCCTGTGCTCCCAAGCACTCAGCCCCCTGGAGAAGGTCCTCAATCTACTGCACTTCTTGGCTACCGGATCATTTCAGCGGACAAGTGCCATAGTGGGGGGGTCACAGGCCACACAGTCACGGTGCCTACACCAGGTGTTGGCCATCATCACTGCACGCCCATCAGTCCGCAGGCACATATACCTGCCCAGAACACCTGCAGAAAGGCAGGCTGTCAGCCAGGATTTCTACAGGGTAGCGCAATTCCCCAAATTGCTAGGTGCCATTGATTGCACCCATGTGGCTCTACGTCCCCCCGGGGCATCTGAGCACATCTATAGAAACCGCAAGCACTGGCATTCCATCAACATCCAGGTAGTATGTGATTCCAAGGCAATCATCACCTCAGTATATGCCAACTATCCAGGGTCCACCCACGACAGCTTCATTTACAGGATGTCAACCCTAAACCGGGACATGGAAGCTGGGCGGCAGGGCGATGCATGGCTGCTTGGTGAGTATAAATGCCACAGCACATGCATGCATGACAGATACAGAGTAATGTCAATACCCCACTAATGATCCCCATCACCACCTCCCCAGGGGACAGTGCCTACCCTCTGAGCACCCACATGATGACGCCAATTCGGAACCCCATCACGCCTCCAGAGGTAAGATACAACACAGCCCATATTGCAACACGGGGCATAATGGAGTGCACATTCGGAGTGCTCAAGTCATGCTTTCGCTCCCTTGACCGTTCTGGCGGGCAGCTGTTATACGCTCCCCCAGTAGTGTGCAGGATCATAGTGGCAGCATGTGTCCTGCACAATGTTGCAACACGCCGGAGCCTGGCTGTGGACATGGTGGTGCCCCCACATCCCCAACCACATGCACGCCCGCTGCGCATGGGAGGGGAAAGGGCACAGGGTGAGGCAGCCCGTACGCAGCTGGTGGCTAATTACTTCACATAGAAATCACACCCCTGTGGAGTGCACACAGCCCTGGCACATACCATCTGACAATCAATGATGACTCAATCTGACAATTATGATGAATTAAGGGACAGTCAACTGTCAGAACCATAGCAGCCTGAGATTGTTCACCTGGAAGTGTCACAATGTGTGCATCCCTACCTACACAAACACCACCAATGCAGTGTCATCAAAAGACACACTTCTATGCAGCAAAAATGAATACCCACTTGCTAAATACAACATGAGAACAGTGCCATGTCACCCAACCCCTCCCCGGCACCGCCACACAACACACCATGGCATGTCATGCTATGTGAGAGCAAACAAATTAGTCCCCACAACATGACACAAGTGTCACAAACTACAGTGTCCCTAATGGAAACTGGACACACATGAAATGCTCACAGTAATGCAGGACCAACAACACACATTACCAAATACTTACCAATAATACTAATGACCTATACAACCTCCAACCTACCAGAAACATGACAGTACGGACTTAAAAAATTGGTAGGTTCACTACCTGATAATGCCAGCACTTCGAACAATTCCAACTGTACAGTGTTAGCGCCACACAAAAGTGTAGGTGCACTGCTTACAACATGGACTCCATTTCCAAAGTAGACCGCCTTGTGAAGACATTACAAATGGACCTGCAAATTAGGAGGATGAGATGGATGCAGAGGCACATATCAATACACCATGCAGTGTACAATACAACAACAATATGCACTAGGAATGTATACTCAGTATTGACTACAGACTGCCCACACATCAAATGGGAGTGCAACGTCACCATGTAAATCAATGTCACTTGGGCACACCCTTTGCAAGCCCATGGAAACGGGAAGCAGGGGGGGTGTGTGTCACACAAACCCAAGCATCTGACCCAAATTCAGGACAAGCCTGCATGTGCCCAGCCACAATACAGCGTATGCCCACGGGAGCCACACAAGGCAACACACTGTCCAAAAAATCAAAAATCAAAAATCAAAAATCAAAAATCAAAAATCAAAAAACAAAAATCAAAAATCAAAAATCAAAAATAAAAAATCAAAAATGGCCATGAATGGGCCTGGGGGGGGTGGAGGAGGCCACCCAGGAGGTCCGAGGACAGGGTGCACACCACAACCCACCTGTGTGGATCTTGCAAACAAAAAAACACCTCCATGGGCTCATGGCCTGCACGGCTACCCTATTGTGGGAGAATCGCTGCTGTCGCTCTCCTCACCCTCTGCAGCTGCATCAGGAGGTGGTGGCAATATGGGAGGCAGCCCACGCAAAGCCCTAGTCTGGTCCTCCATGGCTGCAAGTATGCGGGTGTGGAAGGTCTGGTTCTGGAGGATAATTGTGCGGAGGTCCCCATGCAACAACTCACGGGATGCCCGGACCTCCTCCCTAGTTGCCTGCATCTAAGCTGTTAGCGTACGTGTGAGCAGCTCCAGCTGCTGTTCTGTCCTCGTGTTAGCTGAAGCCTCAAGCTCAACCAGAGTTACCCTGAGCTGACGGAGTTCCAACCTCAGGGCTTCCCTGTGGCCCTGGGACTCAATAGAAATGGCTTCCCGCAGAGTCTCCAGTGCCGCCCGCCTGTCCCTGTTGGACGTCAACATGTCCTCCCTGTGTGACTGGCTAATGGAGTCTGTTGCCTGCTGTAGTCGCTCCATCAGCCTTTCGGGGGGGACAATGGAAGTGGCCACCCTATCCATGGCTGGAGCCATCATCTCAGTTGATGCTGCCTGTTGGTTTGCCATACCGTATATGGATTGCTCCCATGCGGTATTGCCAGGTGGCGTATGGCCACAGCATCGGCACGCACCACACCTGTCTGGGGCAAGGCGAACTGCGCCTTGCTGTGCCGGCACTGCCTGAGGCTGCAGGACTGCATTCCCCCACTGATCTGCTGGCCCAGGAACAGGATCAGATGTAGCGGAGTGTGACACTGCATCCGTAACCACCAAAGGCGGACCTACCAACAGTGACATCCCCATTGATGGTTCTACCCCTGGTGCAGATGGGTTGGACAGTACAGAATCCCTCCCAGAAACACTTACCTGTGACGGCACGTAGGTCTCATCATCCGAATCGACACCTGAATAGAGCTCGGGGGAGGTGCACCCAGAAACACCCCTTGAGATGATGGTCTGCAGCAAATGTGGGTTCTCACCCACCACCACACCACGTCCCTCACTGGTTCCCGGTCGGGCCTGAGACCCCTCCTGGGTCTGCACCATCTCCACAACCCCAGCAGTATCAAGTGCGTCATCCCCTGCAAAGACATGAAAGAAAAGAATTGGGAACAGGCATTAGCACCATGGCAAACAATTAGGGCTGAGAAGCAACAGAAACAGTACTTCAATGACACATGTCCCACATGACTATAACCCTCCCATGCATGCACTGTCACTGCGTGTGAAGGGGAGGCAAATGGCACACAATGATGACACCAAGATGGAAGACCAACACATTTGATGCATGCTGGCTAGCAGTGCCATCACACATTGGCCTGTGATTGGCATGTCCAATACACATACATGACACATCCCATCACACAGATGGCATGTACCCTAGCCATGTCACACATGTGACAATAGGACTGAGAAATGCCTAGTGAAAGTGGTGGAATGGTGACAATCAGCCTGAATGAACACAGAATAATATGCAACTATGTTGAGGCAAGATGACACTTCAAGGGCAACTGGCGTGAGGTTGGGCTGAATGTCTACTGTTGCCAGAAGGGATACTGCAACACCCAAATCCTGGTGCTCAGAATATATTGGATGAAGCGCATGGGTGACCCAAACCACTCAGGCACACACCCCCTCACCTGGCACTCAATCAGAGCACTCACACACAAACCATGCACATGGATGACACACACATGCATGTGCACTCACGGGACAATGCCTCGTAATCTGGCAGGTCTCCCACGCCTTGGATCTGTTCCTCCGTGACGTAGGTCCCAGCAACATACTCATGTGGAGTGAGTTCTATGTCCTCTGCTGGAGACCCACCTCCAGTCACTAGAGCTGCGGCATGACTTGAGGCCAGCTTTTTCTTTGCCCTGCGTTTTAGGTCATTCCAACGCTTGTAGCAATCATTAGCTGTGCGCCTCACGAATCCAAGGGCACTTATGATTTCCGCGATGGTCTGACAGTGTGCCTGACGTTGTGCAGGTGTGGTCTTGCATCCTGCAGTAATCACCATTTCGCTGTCATGTGCGGACACATACTCCACAAGTGCATCAAGTTCGGCCTGATTGAACCTGGGCTTCCTTGGTGGGCCGGACTGTGTAGCTGTGTCTGGGGCATCAGCCTTTACTGGACGAGCACTCTTCCTCTTCCGCTTGGAAGGTGGTGGTGATACTGAGTGTCCTACGCCGCTCTGGACACTAGGGGCAGGAGCCCCGGTGGACTGTGGACTAGGAGTGTGGGAATGAACACTCACCATGGGACTTGGTGCAGGCATTAGCTGAAGTTTGATGTAGTCAGGGGGGACGTCAGCAGGATGGACTAGGACCGACACTGTCCTGGCTGGGAGACTCAGAGCTGGGGTGGATGGAGCCGCAGCTGCCCCTGCAGCCTCCCCACCCTGCCTACTCGGGGCAGCAGATGACATAGCTGCCCCTGATCCACGTGGGCTGGTGACACCAACGTGCACCGCCACATGTGGCCTAGACCTGCTGACCTGGAAGTCAGCCATGGAGTCACCCTGTGCCAGGTCTGGTGCCACAATGGGCTGGTCCAACAAGGGCTGAGCAGGGATGGTGTCAGCCACCTTAGCCTCAACCGGGGGGGGCATGGGTGTCCCTGACAGGTCACCCACACATGGGGGGATAGCGGCACCCTGCAAGTCCCAGCCACATCCCCTACCGTATCCACCACGGCCACCTCTTGTGGCTCACCCACCTTTGCCACCCTTACCGCGTGCTCGCCTCCCAACCATGGCACTGATGTTGTTGTGCGTATGGGAGTTGCAGTAAACTATTGTCCTGGGCAATTGGGGGTCAAAGGGGTAGGGTACTAGATGGAATTCGTCCCCTAGTGCTCTAGCAAGGCTGTATGTGACCCCTGTGGGAAGATGACGGGTCACGCAACGCACAGGCACCCCGAAAAAGGGAGATAATGTGCACACAACCCCTCCTAGACCACATGCGTGGAAAAATAAACCTGCACTACGCTGTGGCACCCAGAAACACAAAAATGAACGTATGCATGTCACACGCAGCCTAGACTAACCTCTGAAGGGGTAGGCAACACACGGGGCAAACACAGATGTCAAATACATGCACGACTCAACATCTGCCAGGAAATAATGCGTGAAAAATACGCGTGTGTGCGCTTTGGCAACACCCCCGCCAAAAGAAGAATTATACGCTGTCTGAGGAGACAGGACAACAGGAGAAGTGAACACTGTTTGAGGAAACAGGCCCAGGAAAAAGACAAAAAGAGAAAAAGCTGTCAGAGATAACAGGGAGTACCAACTTGGAACGCCGTGAAGTAAATCGCGTGTGAACCGACAAGAAGTACAGATTTCACCCACTCGCTCTCCACGAAAAGCACGTACAAGGAAATGGCGTTCTACACGTACCTTTTAAACATGCCCACACGTCCAGCGTCACTTCTGCATGTACGCGCTAAGGCCCATCCTCCAATTACACGAGCTGACACTCTGACGTGCAGTCATTGGACGTGTAACATGCACCCGTGTACAGGGAAACGCCCGCGCGCGCATGTCACAGACGCGCATATGCACTGGTGGCCTTTTGGCCAATGAATTTGCGTACTTGTGTGACGCGCTTACGCGCTAAGGCCCTTTCCTCGAATTACACGCAGACGTGCTGGATTTTCACGTGCCAAATCACTCCGTATCAAGCTGGCCACGCGTAAGCACACGGAAAACCACGCTCCTGCCCAGAAGGGCGAATTACTGCCCCCCAGAGCCCCGAGCACGCTCCCACCTGCCATCTGCTGCTACCTGATTGCCTGCTGCCCACTTGCCCTGCCATTTGCTGCCTGCACATCAGCCAGGGGTGCTGTTGCTGTGACCACCCCTGCTAGAACTGAAGACTCCCGACTGGGATTCCATCGCTCCACAGACCAGCCCCAGGACCCAGTTGCCCACCCACTCCTGCCTCTGGGGTTTTCATGTCGGGCACTGCAACATCTGGCACCACTGACAACCCCCGGCCAGAGAGGCAGAGGGGCACCAGCTTCACTGCCACCGAAGTTGGTGTCATGGTGGAGCAAGTCCTGGGGCAGTATGATGCCCTCTTTGGAAGTTTGCGTGCCGACAAGGAAGGACGGACTCGGATCTGGATGGATATCTTGACTGACATCAACGTGTAGGGGGTGGCAGTCCGACTATTCCATCATGTCAAGAAGCGCTGGCAGGACTTCAGGTCCAGGACCCTCAACAAGGCCCGGCGCCTCTTGAAGGCAGCGGATGCTAAGGGGCACCGGGGCCACTTGTCGGATGATCAGATGAGGGTCCTGGAACGCATATCCCCAGCGCTCCACGTCCAGGTCCTTGAGAGGCAGACCCGTCTGGAGCCGAGCGGTAAGTGTACATGCATCATGATTGTGAGCTGTGCGTGTGGTGATGTGCCAGTAGTGTGCAGGTTGCACATGTGTTTTTATGGAGCCAAGTATGGGGGGGTGTACAGGGCCGTGAGGCTAACACATGCAAGGGCTGTCATGTGTGAGACATGGATGGTGCTTGTGTGTGTAGGCTTGAATGCCAAATGCAGTTGTGTGGGCACACATGTTTGGATGAATGTGTATGTAAGTAGGCATGTTCGTGATGTCACACATGGATGTTGTTTTCAGCTGCATGTATCAGCACTGTGTACATGTGCATGTGTGTGTATTTGACAAGGGTGCAACAGTGATGCAACATGGATGCATGTGACAGCGGGATGTGGAAGCCTGATTGGCAGATGTGACATGGATGCAAATCTGAACACTGCGACAGTTGGCAGAGGTGTACACATGCATGCAAGTGTGGTGGTGTGCATGTGTAGTGCACTCCCTGTGTTGCATGTGATGTCTGGCTCACCTTTGCCTGCTCATGCTGTTGTATGTGTATGGATGGTGCTGGCTGTTGCGATATGGCTGTGGTATGGCTCATGCGTGCGAGTTGAAATGACGTGTGTGTTGGCGATTGTGATGCCATGTCTGAGGTTTGCCAATGCCACTCATGTACAACTGTCATGTGTGTATGTGTCCATTGTACAGTGCCCTGATGCCTGTGTTTTATTTCTCCCTGTCTGCAGCGTTAACTGATGAAGAGGGCGGAGAAGGTGCTGTGGAGCACAGCGGCGGGGATCGCACCGCCAGCCGGAGACGCAAGGCCCGGCTCCCCTCCCAGGTTGTGGTCTCGTCGGGGAGTGAGGAGTCCTGTGCCGCGTCCCAGGCCGCAGCTGCCGGGGGGAGGTCCAAGAGGCGGAGGTCGGAGTTGGACTCCTCGGCAGCAGAAGGGGCAGCTGGGACCCCACAGGGCCCAACGGGGGAAGATGGCACGGAGTCATCCAGGTTGGTGGGGGGTTTGGTGGAGGAGGAGGCCGTGCAAGCGACAGAGACCGGGTCTGGAGGTTGGGATTCCACTGGTGCTAGTGGTGCAGTGCAGGACCAGGGACAGGAGGCAGCACAGGCCGCTGCGGAGGTGCCTGTGTGCAATCCTGTCCCTGATCCTGTCACTGCATCATCTTGCACCAGCAGGGATGCCTACGTCCAGACCCGTTTTCAGGCAGGGGATGAGCTCACAACAACTGGCTTCCTCTGCCTGCAGACGTGGCTATCCAGGTACGGGTTGAGCCTGTCCTTACTGGTGTGGCGTTGCGTCAACGGGCCATGCGAGGTGACCTGCAGTCTTTTCATGAGGAGACTGCACATCATCTCGAATGGCTCGTTGACCGCGTCGGCCTACTAGGACAGGTCACCCAGGCCGGATTCCTCTGTTTGCTGCAGCTTGCTCCGACCCCCTCCTCAACTAAACACCCTATGCGCCAGTCATCCTCCGTGCCATCTTCCCACCCATTTGTCGCCTGGGTGCCCTGTGGAGCTGCCTCTGACGGTGTGGCCAGGCTGGTGGAGGAGGCATCCCTGCCACAGCAGGGAGTCGGACGTCCAGCAGGGATGGCCACATCAACGACTGCACCCCAGCCGGTGAAGGATGTGCAGGCAACAGGAGCCAGGGCACGGGCACAGGCAGAGCAGCAGCAGCAATGAGGTGGGAGCCATGATGTCTCAGGGCCTTCGACATCGGAGGGGCAGGCATCGGCTGGAGGGCAGGAGGACCCAGGACGGGAAGTGTCTTCCGTGTGGCAGCGGTTGGGCCACGCCATAGATGCAGAGCGGCAGCGGGCGGAAGAGGCACGGCTCACGATGGTCAGGGCGGAGAACTCCATGCATAGGGCCCTGAGGCGGACCGAGTGCCTCGAGGCAATCCGCAGGGAGTTGGAGGTGAACATGTCGTCGGCCCTGCGGACCCTCGGGGCCATGGAGGAGGACCGCCTCTGGGACATTGAGCAGGAGTTCGATGATGCCCTGGCCCGGAACATCCCGAAGTGAGCCGTCGGACTGGCCCGCTGCCCTTGTAAATAGTTCTGTAGTTAGTGTTAGGTTTCCTTTGCTTTTTTATATTTTTTGGACCTTTTGGACAATGGACCACATTTTTGTATATAGGTTTTTTTATTAGGTAGTGTTATTAGATAGGTTTCATTTCTTCTGTTGGGATCATGGACCCTGGATTGTTTATCTGTATATAGTTGACTGTTGGGAATTTTATTTAATTTTTTTATTTTACCCATGGAGCAATGGTTTTTGGTTTTAATTTTCCATTGGATTTACTTTTGTGAACTGTGACTTTGGACACCTTTCCTTTGGATTTTGATTTGTGGTTTTACATTATTTTACGGACATGCTGCTTTTTGTTTTTAATTCCCATTTTCGTTTGTTTATTTTTGATTCCATTTATGTTGCTTTTAATACACATTTTTCCATCATACTTCAATGTGTAGTATCATCACATTGGTTTCATGCATGTCATGATATGGGTTTTGACATTCACTGACACCCATTGTGTGTATGTGAGGGACATGTCTTCATTTACGTACTTGCCATTGGGGTTGTATCATGTAATTGGCATTTCTAAGTGGGTGGATGCAATACTTGGGTGGGTGTTTGGCATGTGGAGGCTGCCCATAAGGGCCAGGGATCTAGATTGTGATGACGTGTTGGCTGGGGGACATGTGTGGGGGCCTGCTGGCAGGTGCCCCTGACTGCTGGGGGGTGGCGGTGCTGGGAGACATGTGTGGGGGCCTGGTGGAGGGTGCCCCTGGATGCAGGGGGTGGGGGTGCAGGGAGACAGGAGTGGGGGCCTGGTGGAGGGTGCCCTACAGTGCTGGGGGTGGGAGTGCAGGGGGACAGGAGTGGGGGCCTGGTGGAGGGTGCCCTACAGTGCAGGGGGTGTGGGTGCTGGGAGACAGGAGTGGGGGCCTGGTGGAGGGTGCCCCTGGATACAGGGGGGTGGGGGTGCAGGGAGACAGGAGTCGGGGCCTGGTGGAGGGTGCCCTACAGTGCTGGGGGTGGGGTGCAGGGGGACATGAGTTGGACATGAGTGGGGGCGTGGTGGAGGGTGCCACTGGATGCTGGGGGGTGGGGATGCAGGGGGACATGAGTTGGACAGGAGTGGGGGCCTGGTGGAGGGTGCCCTGCACTGCTGGGGCGTGGGGGTGCAGGGAGACAGGAGTGGGGGCCTGGTGGAGGGTGCCCTGCACTGCTGGGGGGTGGGGGTGGAGGGAGACAGGAGTGGGGGCATGGTGGAGGGTGCCCCTGGATGCAGGGGGGTGGGGGTGCAGGGGGACAGGAGTGGGGGCCTGGTGGAGGGTGCCCTACTGTGCTGGGGGGTGTGGGTGCTGGGAGACAGGAGTGGGGGACTGGTGGAGGGTGCCCCTGGATGCAGGGGGGTGGGGGTGCAGGGAGACAGGAGTGGGGGCCTGGTGGAGGGTGCACCTGGATGCAGGGGGGTGGGGGTGCAGGGGGACATGAGTGGGGGCCTGGTGGAGGGTGCCCCTGGATGCTGGGGGGTGGGGGTGCTGGGAGACTTGCGTTGGTGGGCAGTGGTGTAAGGTGACATGTGGGTTGGCTAGGGGGGCATGGCCATGGTGGATGGCCTGCCTGCGGGACATGTGCAGGGCAGTCCCCTGTGGTGTGGGCCGCCTGCAGGGGCCGTGGAGGGTGTAGAGTGAACAGCTGGGAGGATCCACACAGCCGATTCACGTGTAGGAATCCACGGCACCCCGGAATACACGTAGGCTGCTGGATTCGCGTGTGGAATTTCCTGCGCACATTGGAATACACGTACCCTGCTAATATTGCGTGTGGAAGTTCACGCAGACCCATAAAACACGTACCCTGATGAAATCGCGTGTAAGACTACCCGCGCACCCCAGGAATACACGTACCCAGGCAAATCGCACTGCTGGGGGGTGGGGGTGGGAGACATGAGTGGGGGCCTGGTGGAGGGTGCCCCACAGTGCTGGGGGTGGGGGTGCGGGGAGACAGGAGTGGGGGCCTGGTGGAGGGTGCCCTACAGTGCTGGGCGGTGGGGGTGCAGGGGGACATGAGTTGACACGAGTGGGGGCCTGGTGGAGAGTGCCCTACAGTGCTGGGGGGTGGGGGTGCAGGGGACATGAGTTGGACATGAGTGGGGGCCTGGTGGAGGGTGCCCCACAGTGCTGGGGGGTGGGGGTGCAGGGGGACATGAGTTGGACATGAGTGGGGCCTGGTGGAGGGTGCCCCACAGTGCTGGGGGTGGGGGTGCAGGGGGACATGAGTTGGACATGAGTGGGGCCTCGTGGAGGGCGCCCCACAGTGCTGGGGGGTGGGGGTGCAGGGGGACATGAGTTGGACATGAGTGGGGCCTCGTGGAGGGTGCCCCTGGATGCAGGGGGCTGGGGGTGCAGGGGAACATGAGTTGGACATGAGTGGGGGCCTGCTGGCAGGTGCTCCTGACTGGTGGGAGGTGGGGGTGCTGGGGTACATGATTTGGACATGAGTGGGGGCCTGGTGGAGGGTGCCCCACAGTGCTGGGGTGTGGGGGTGCAGGGGGACATGAGTTGGACATGAGTGGGGCCCTGGTGGAGGGTGCCCCACAGTTCTGGGGGGTGGGGGTGCTCGGAGACATGCGTTGGTGGGCAGTGGTGCAAAGGTTACATGTGGGTTTGCTGGGGGGCATGGCCATGGTGGATGGGCTGCCTGTGGGGCATGTGCAGGGTAGTCCCCTGTAGTGTGGGCTGCCTGCAGGGGCCGTGGAGGGTGTAGAGTGAACAGCTGGGAGGACCCACACGGCCGATTCACGTGTAGGACTCCACGGCACCCCCAGAATACACGTAGGCTGCTGGATTTGCGTGTGGAATTTCCCGCGCACCTTGGAATACACGTATCCTGCTGAAATCGCTTGTGAAACTTCACGCAACCAGAAATACACGCACCACGGACAATCGCGTGTGGAACTTCCCGTGCACCTTGGAATACACGTACCCTGCTGAAATAGTGTGTGGAACTTCACGTGCAACCAGAAATACACACACCACGGACAATCGCATGTGGAATTTCCCGCGCACCTTGGAATACACGTACCCTGCTGAAATCGCTTGTGGAACTTCCCGCGCACTCCGAAATACACGTAACAGGGCAATCACGTGTGGAACTTCCCGCGCACCCCGAAATACACGTACCCAGGGCAATCGCGTGTGGAACTTCCCGCGCACCCCGAAATACACGTACCCAGGGCAATCGCATGTGGAACTTCCCGCGAACCCCGTAATACACGTACCCTGCTGATATTGCGTGTGGAAGTTCATGCGGACCCATAATACACGTACCCTGATGAATTTGCATGTCAGACTACACGCGCACCCCTGAAATACACGTACCCAGGCGAATCGCACTGCTGGGGGGTGGGGGGTGGTAGACAGGAGTGGGGGCCTGGTGGAGGGTGCCCCTGGATGCTGGGGGGTGGGGGTGCAGGGAGACAGGAGTGGGGCCTGGTGGAGGGTGCCCCTGGATGCTTGAGGGGGTGGAGGTGCAGGGGGACATGAGTTGGACATGTGTGGTGGCCTGGTGGAGGGTGGCCCTGGAGGCAGGGGGGTGGGGTGCAGGGGGACATGAGGTGGACATGAGTGGGGCCTGGTGGAGGGTTCCATGCACTGCAGGGGGTGGGGGTGCTGGGAGACAAGGGTGGGGGCCTGGTGGAGGGTGCACCACAGTGCTGGGGGGTGGGGGTGCATGGGGTCATGAGTTGGACATGTGTGGGGGCCTGCTGGCAGGTGCCTCACAGTGCTGGGGGTTGAGGGTGCTGGGAGACATGCGTTGTTGATCAGTGGTGCAAAGTGACATGTGGGTTGGCCTGGGGGGGCATGCCCATGGTGGATGGGCTGCCTGCGGGACATGAGCAGGGGTGCAGGGTAGTCCCCTGTGGTGTGGGCTGCCTGCAGGGGCCGTGCAGGGTGAAGAGGGAACACCTGGGAGGACCCACACCGCCAATTCACATGTAGTACTCCCCGCGCACCGCTGAAATACACGTGCCCTGATGGAATCGCGTGTGATACTTCCCGCGCACCCCGGAAATACACGTACCCTGCTGAATTTGCATGTGATACTTCCCGCGCACCCCTGGAATACACGTGCCCTGATGGATTCACATGTATTACTTCACGCGCACCCCTGATGTAAACGTACCCAGGACATTCGCGTGTGAAACTTCCCGCGAACCACTGAAATACACGTTCCCCTTTGGCGTTTGCTTTTGGCAGCCCTGTGAACTGGTCCAGGGTTAGCGCAGACATTTGCGATGAATTGGGAATTTTGATGGCTTTTCCTTGCGCGAGGGCGTTCTTGGGGGCGTAACTGGCGCTGCTGCAGGGTCGCTGCACCACTCTGCGCCACGGCTGGTTTTGGAGGCTAAAATCCATGAATACGCTGTGCGATGAAATGGATTTTTTTTGCACGCGGCTGGCGCAGTGTATCGCACGGGGACACTTTTGTGCGAAAATCCATGAATTACCCTGTAAATGTAGAAGTTAAAAGATAGTATAGCATATTTTTGTAATACAAAATTATTACATAATACATTTTAAATATAACATGCACTAGCATAATTCCTCAAATAAATTACAATTAAAAAACATATGCAAAATATGTTTTCAATGAAATCTACAATAACCAAATACACATAAACATTCAATTGTCATACTTTACATATAAAACACTATCAATTAGCAAGGTACATGTCAATATTGTAAATACTTATAGTTTACAAAACAATACACATAAATCATAAAAATAAAACATGCACTAAACAAGTAAAGTATCAAAATAGAATATACAGTAGGAGCTTAATAACATTTACCTCTAGAAATAGCAATGTACACACATTTATAATCATGACACTAAGCAAAACAAAATAGGTGATGGCTTCAAGGTTTAGAATTAATCTTAACTTCTGGCAATGCTCTGAGAAACCCTCCAGACCATCATTCTTCACCTGCCAAACCATAACAAAAGGGGAAAGACCATAGGGAAATCAGGCTTGGTCCCACTCCAAAACGGGCAGGCCAGCCCACCTTTCGTGGTCATACACCTACTGCATGAGACAAACAGCAGCCCCAGACACGTTTTGGCCTTGCTTGGCCTCATCAGTGAGGAGTAGCTTGGGTATCTAGGCCGAGCAGGCACAGGACACATATCTAGGCATACCCATCCCCATTGGGGTGACTAAGCAAAACAAAAGAGGTGATAGTTGGAAGGTTTAGAATTAATCTTAAACTCAAGCATTGTCTGGGCAATTCTCCAGACCATCGTTCTTTGCCTGCCAAGCCATTGCAAAAGAGGAAAGACCATAAGCAAATCAGACTTGGTCCTACCCAAAAGTAGAAGTCCAGCTTGAACTGCTTGGTCACATACCTTCTGCATGAGACTGCAAGCATGTGGGCCTCTTCAACGAGGAGTACCTTGGGTTTCTAGCAATGTTCCCTCTAATTATTTTTCTTTAAGTGCGTATATGCTTAGCTTTCGTGCGCAACTTATTTTCCATGTACACAACAAATTTCCGAGGCAAGTTACTTTGTGAGCATGCATAGGAGGTGAGCTATCATCTCCAAAGAACTTGGAACAGAATTTCTCCTTCACAACCACTGCAATTCTTTACAAGTGAGTGTAAAAGGTGCACATTGAAACATTTTTTCCAAACATATATGCTTAAAAAACCCCAAATATTTTGTGTCATTATAAAGAAAGCTCATCAACCAGTCCAAGGCTTCAAGATATGCATTGTTCCTTTCCAGAATTACTCATGTGCAGAGAAAGAAATGTGTATGCACAAAAAAGCTTTCTATGGTGGGGATAAACAATATGTTTAGTTGTGGCTATTCATTTGTCGACACTGCTGCTTAGAGACAATGCAAACAGTGTGTAAAACCATTTGAAAGAAATACTCATGTTTATTACATAAAAGCGAATATCACTGGTCACTGATGTGGCTGTCAAAAAACTCATACAGGATAACATTTTTGTAAATGAAATAATGGTCACTAAAATGAATGTGTCAGAAAACATGCAAATAGGAATGTGTGTGCCCCTTTAATGAAGTAATTAAAGGGCCAGGATGTCACACTCTACCCCCGGTCTTACCTGTTTGTCCTTTATCGCTTTCTTCTTTGAAGGTTTCTCTGTCTTCCGGGATGTCCTGGACTTGTACAGGTAAGGCTGGTGGTCCTCCGTATCCAGCGTGGAACGAGAGCAGACTCAGAGGAGGACAAGAGTTCAGGATTCCAGGAAGGTAAGAGCAGTCAACATCTGGGAATAAGCACAGAACCATGGAAGGGAAGCACTACTCGCAAGTATTGAGATGGAGTTGCGAGCGCGGAAGCATGGAAGGGGGTCCCAGGAAGGAATGCTCAGACAGCCTCGGAGAAGGCAACAGGCTGCTTCAATAATCCAGGAATGAAGAAAAGGGGATATGGATGGTAACGGACAACGATACGAGGAAAGGAAGGGAACGATGAACACACTAGCTGCAAACTCAAAAAGGAGCGTTGAGACGCACAGCGCCGTGGGGGCGTGCCCGTTTTCTAGGAAGCCAGGGCTCCGGCTTAAAACGCTAGACCGCAGCGTGGCTTCTGCACCGGCCATGTTGAGAGGAGGATGGCTCCAGCGGTACAGTGCACCATGGACCAGGATGTCCAGAAAGCGCGTAAATGGCGAATCATGACAGCATGCCCCCTCCTAAAACCCGATCCACCGGGTTTGCCCGGATGAGCTAGATGGAATTTCCGCACTAAGCGAGGGGCATTCATGTTGGAGAGTGGTTTCCATGTTTGTTCGCTGGGAGGATATCCTTTCCATTCCACTAAATACTGTAGCCGACCTCTTCTATATCTAGAGTCACAAATCCTGGAAACCTCAAATTCAATCTTATCATTGACGAGCACTGGGTTAGGTCGGTGAGCTGATCTGGTGGATGAAATATAAGGTTTGAGCAGGGAAGTGTGAAAGACAGGATGAATCCTCTTCCAGGAGTCTGGTAACTGGAGTCGATATGCCACTTGGTTGATGACCTGTTTGATAGGAAAAGGCCCACACAATTCAGGGGCCAGTTTATTAGGATGCAGATGTCGAGGTAGGAGTTTAGAAGACAACCAGACCTTGTCACCAATTCCATAGACAGGAGCAGGTCTCCTTTTAGCATCTGCATGTCTTTTGACATCCATTCTGGCCTTTTCCAAATGTTCCTTAGCATCCCTGTGTGTCGTGACCAGTCTTTCAATCCAGGAATCGACCGATGGAACCGGGGTGGAATGAGGTAGGATTGTTGGCAGAACAGATGGATGGAAACCTTGGCTACAGAAGAAGGGGCTTGTCTTAATAGCAGAATGATCAGAATTGTTATAGGCAAATTCAGCTACTGGAATTAAGATCGACCAATCATCCTGGACCTTGGCTGAAAAACACTGCAAGTATTGTTCTAGGGTCTGATTTACTTGCTCTGTTATCACATTGGTCTAGGGGTGGTATCCAGAAGACAAGGCACGTTGGATGCCCAGCATGTGGCATAGGTGTTTCCAGAATTGTGAGATATATTGAGGACCACTGTCTGAAATGATCTTGGAAGGAGGCCATGTAGTCTGAAGATGTGCTTCAGGAATATTCATGCCATTTCTTGTGCTGAAGGCAACTTGTACAATGGGGTTAAATGAGCCATGTGGGTGAATAGATCGATGGTAACCATAATGGTAGTAAACCCTTTGGAAGGGGGCAGTTCCACGATGAAATCAGTGGTGATTACTTACCAAGGACATTCTGGCAATGTGGGTTGATGCAGAAGACCTGCACGTTTCCTATTATCTGACTTATTCTGGCTGCAGACAGGGCAGGCTTGGACATACGCCCTTACTCCATCAATCATGTTAGGCCACCAGAATTGTCTCTGAATATGGTGAAGAGTAGCAGTAACGCCTCGATGCCCGGAATGGAAGGTATCATGACAGAGGTTTATGATCTTGGTTCTCAACTTGTTTGTGGGTGCTGCCAGTCTTTTATCTTTGAAGAGGTAACCATCTTTCATGAGTAAGGACCATTGGTTCTTCCTGATGTAATCCTTCCAGGGATCAGAAGATGGTGTTTAAGCACAGACCTTTTCAAATACGGAGTTGGCTTGAGCCACGAACACTGTGTTAGGGAACATCTTCGGAAAGGCACAGGCCTCCACTGGCTCGTAATCAGGGCGCCTGGATAATGCATCGGCAATTACTTTGTTAGTTCCTGGGACATGGGGCCTCATTACACGGTAGGCGGTAAGGGTTAATGGTCACCGGTAATGGTACCGGTGACCGTTAACCCTTACCGCTTTACTACGAGGTCCCTTAGCGGGTTGGTACTTTAACGCCTGCTTTTAGCAGGTGTTAAAAACCAACCCTCTAAGGGACCTTGATGCTAATTACGGCACCGCAAATTTGCGGTACCGTAATTAGCACCTTCCCCATTCCCATTATGCCCTATGGGGCAAAAATGGGAATGGGGAAGGGCAATGGTGGAAGGGGGAATTACCGCCCCGCCAACCTTGGAATAGGGCAGTAATTCCCCTTTCCACCAAGGCGGTGCCAGTATTTTACCGGCATGGACCAAGGTGCTATCAGCACCTTGGTCCACCGCCTACCGTGTAATGAGGCCCATGGTGTATGCAATACTGATACTGGACAAAAAAATAGGCCCAACGAGCTTGCCGACTGTTTCTGCATTCCAGGGATTGTAGAATCTGTATATTTCTATGATCAGTTCGCACTTGAACAGGAAATTTGGCACCCAGGAGTAAATGGCGCCACTCAGTAAGGGCTTGCCGGATGGTGAGCAATTCTTTCTCCAGAACTGAATAGTGGGTTTCACTGGGAGTTAAAGTTCGGGATAGATAGGCGATGGGACGTTCCGTTTTGTCCTCGGATTCTTGTTTTAGGACAGCAACTATTGCATGTTCTGAGGCATCTGATTCTACCAGGAAGGGTTTATTGATATCCGGTTGAGCCAGGATGGGACCTTGAGTAAATTTCAGTTTTAGCTCTTGGAAGGCTGCCTCTTGAGCTTCGAACCAAATGAAGGGAATGTCCTTCTTGAACATGCAACTGTACAATGTCTGAGAAGGTGGGAATGAATTTCCGGTAAAAGTTGGCAAGTTCCAGGAAGGATTGGATCTATTTTACTGTTGTTGGGGCTGGCCAAGAAAGGATAGACTCAACCTTGGAGGGTTCCATTTTGATTCCCTTTGCACTCAGAACGAACCCAAGGTAATGAACTGTTTGTGTGTGAAATATGCATTTCTCTGGTTTAACCAGGAGTTTGTTCTCTCGTAGGCGTTGTAAGACCGATGTGACATGTTCGTGATGTAACTGGAAATCATTGGAATAGATCAATATGTTGTCCAAGTACACTATGACAAAGAGGAACAACATATCCGAAAAGAGACGGTCCATGAATCGTTGAAACACCACAGGGGCGTTTGCAAGACCAAATGGCATTACCAGGTATTCAAAATGTCCAAAGGGGGTCCTAAAGCGGTCTTCCACTCATCGCCTTCCCTTATCCGGATGAGATGGTAGGCGCCTTGTAGGTCGAGTTTATTAAAGATACCAGCTCCCCGAACGGCTTCCAATATGTCAGAAATGAGCGGTAGAGGGTAACGATCCTTAAGGGTGCATTGGTTAAGTCCCCGATAGTCCAGGCAGGGTCGAAGTTCCTTAGTGTCCTTCTTAGGCACGAAAAACAAAGAGGCACCGGCTGGAGACTTGGAAGGTCGATTGGATCCATTGGCAAGGATGGTGTCCAGATACTGCCCTTTTTTCCGGTTCGGAAAGAATAAACATTCTTCCAAATGGTATCACTGCAGAATCTTCAGTGTCGATTGCGCAATCTTCTGGTCGATGGGGTGGTAGTGATTGAACAATACCTGTTGAAAACACATCCGAGCATTGTTGGTAAATCTCAGGTACTTGGGAAATACTGGAGACACAGATGGATGGTTGTTCGCGGACCTGGGGTTCCATAGATACGTTCTGTACCATGTTTTGGGATAAACAATGGGACAGGGAGAATTCGGAGCCCAGAAATAAGGATCCGGCCACCCAATTGATGTACGGGTTGTGTTTTTGTAGCTAGGGCATTCCCAGTACCATGGGGTAGTCAGCTGCCTTGATGATGTCAAAACAAAGCATCTCCTGATGATTGTTGATTGAGAGCAAGGGTTCTGTGGTTTGCTTGGTTATGTGTCCCAAAGACAGTGGTTTCCCATCAATTCCTTTGACAGCTTGGATTGTTCCCTTACTTTCTCGGGGCATTTTGTGTTTCAAGGCCCATTCATGGCCCAAGAAGATTCCCATGGCACCACAGTCCACTAGGGCCAGGATGGAATGAGTCTCCTTATTGGCGGTAGATAAGGATGTTTGCAGGACCACCAAGGTATTCAATAGGGGGCAACTTAAGGAAGGAACAGAAGCGGAGCAAGTATCTTTCTCCCAAAGCTGGGCTCCGCTCAAGATCGGGAGCTGGCGTTTCCCGAACACCTGGGTGGAGCTCTAGGACAATTCCATACAAGATGTTTATCAGAGGCACAATACATACAGAGCTCAGTGTTGATCCTACGCATCCTTTCCTGTGCAGATATCGGACCCCGTATGGAGCCCAATTGCATAGGCTCGGGATCAGGAGAGTGCGATGTGGTTGCTTCCTTAGGGCTAGGGAATTCCATGGAAAACTTTGGAGAAGCTGTTTAGTTTTTCTCTTTTCCACCTTTCTTTCCTGGATTCGAAAGTCTATTTGGAGGGACAAGTCTATCAGAGCCTGGAAGGAACTTGGACGGGCTAATCTGGCATGTTTGTCCTTAATTTCGTCATTCAAGCCTCTGCGAAACAGGGTAAAACTTGCTTCCTGGGATAAATCAGCCTCTTTAACCAACCGCTTAAAGTGGGTTACATAAGAAAGCATGTCTTGATTCCCTTGTTGGAATTCCAGGAGCCTTTCCTGAGCACTGTAAACCTGTTCAGGATGATAGAACATGGTTTTGAAGGCTTCCACAAATCCGTCATAATTGTCCAGGAGTGGATCTACAGCATTGACCAAAGGAGTTGCCCAGGCTAAGGCATTGCCCGAGAGATGAGCAATTATAAACCCCACCTTGGCCCGGGCGTTGAAAAATAGTAGGGTTTAAATGTTAAACGCACCAAACAGGAATCAATGAAGGATCGCAGTATTTTGGAGGGACCATCATACTTGTCCACCATGCCTCCTACCAGAGCACTTTCCTGTAGTGCCGAATTCCGGGAAAGCACAAGTTGTTTTAACGCTGCATTTTCGGCTTTGAGGTTTTGAACCTCTGTTGTTAATTCCTGCATTCCTCTCATTAGGTCCTGAACTGCAGCCTCCATATTGAGCTCAGTATCAAGTTCTGGGCATCTCAAACTGTCACACTCTACCCCCGGTCTTACCTGTTTGTCCTTTATCGCTTTCTTCTTTGAAGGTTTCTCTGTCTTCTGGGATGTCTGGGACTTGAACAGGTAAGGCCGGTGGTCCTCCATATCCAGCGTGGAACGAGAGCAGACTCAGAGGAGGACAAGAGTTCAGGATTCCAGGAAGGTAAGAGCAGTCAATGTCCGGGAATAAGCACGGAACCAGGGAAGGGAAGCACTACTCGCAAGTATTGAGATGGAGTTGCGAGTGCGGAAGCATGGAAGGGGGGCCCAGGAAGGATTGCGCAGAATGTCTCGGAGAAGGCAACAGGCCGCTTCAATAATCCAGGAATGAAGAAAAGGGGATATGGATGGTATCGGACAATGATACAAGGAAAGGAAGGGAACGATGAACACACTAGCTGCGAACTCGAAAAGGAGCATTGAGACGCACAGCGCCGCGGGAGCGTGCTCGTTTTCTAGGAAGCCAGGGCTCCGGCGTAAACACTAGACCGCAGCGTGGCTGCTGCGCCGGCCATGATGAGAGGAGGACGGCTCCAGCGGTACGGTGCACCATGGACCAGGAAGTCCAGAAAGGGTGTAAATGGCGAGTCATGAAACAGGAGAACATGCCTCAAAATGTGTGTAAGGACGATAATTGCATTTGAATAACTGCACCAGAGAATATGATGATCAGAATTCTTGGGCCTCTGCCTTGCTATCCACATTACGTGGTCCTTTGAGTTGTGACATTTTCTCAAAATCAGCCTTACAGCTAAGAGGCATATACACAATCCCTTGTTACTCCCTAAAACAGAAAAATGTGCCCAACAAAAATGGGAAACCATGAACACATAGAAACCTACCCCTGCTTTTACCCACAAAGTTCCACTGATATATTTTTTTTTTTTATCAGTGACCCGCAAAGCAGTGGCATTGGTAGAAATGCAAATAATACTACTGCCCAATCTCAAGAGGAATTTTAAGGGGAAAGAACATATTTTAATAAACATGACATATTCCTACTGGCAAAGCTATTTACTTTCTTACACCCTGTAACATCATTTTATTTGTAGTAGGGAGTAACATATCAGAGCCCTCCTTGTAACCCTGTGATATGACAGGATACATAATACAGATTACAGTTTTGCCCACCCTTTCTCACCACAGCCTAGACACAATTCCACTAGAGTCTTACTGAGGTTTCGATTGGTGAAGGAAATCATATATATTTGCCTTTTAAGACAATAGCAGCAATGTTCATGGGTACAACAGATTGAGTACTTTCTTCTTTAACTAGGGACCCCTCTTAGTAAATTTGATTTTATCAGTTTGACAAGATACATGGGGATGCTCACCATGATATAATGTGCAGTTTAAGAAAATGTCATGAATCTGTAAGTGCACAATTACTATGAAGTGTATGCTAGATTGTTTGCCAACTACCCCAGCTTTAATTTGTTTGGTAGGATTATAAAAATGCTCAGTGAAACTATTTTTGCATAGCAGCGAGTTAGCATATAATTTGTTAAGGTCTATGCCCCACGGAACATAGAAAACTTGGAAAGGTGGCAGATTGTGTGAAAAGCATTCTAGTAATCTGTATATCCATTGCCCTAATACTATATACGAATATTGGCAGGCATAATCCATACCCATTACCCCTTGCAGGCCAGGTAAATTATATTGCAATCTCTCCGCTTATAAAGTAGACACATTTGCCTACAAAAAATACTTTGAGGGGAAATTTATATTTGAGATTTAGAATGCATTAACTTGCAAGGGGGGCCACTTCAAAGTGCTTATGTGACACATGTAGAAAGAATAGAAATCATGGGATGAGGTTACACAATCAAGTAGCCTGGCTACTTACAATCAATATCTGATATTTGAGCTAACAGTTGGGCTACGTAGTCTGAGTGACACTTTTGCTACGGTGCCATGAGTAACAGAAATTCATGTGCTTAAACGTCATTCACATTAGAACCATAAAACAAGTCGATGTAGGTTCAAGTCTGGTAACCTTTTTTAGAGCCAAGGTAGGCAGAGTCAAGGTTGTCTGGTAATATATCTGAATGACGCCTGCAGCGGAATTTCGAGTTATAAGGTATAAGTGTGGTAGAGTCAGGTATAAGCTTAATGTGTGCAGACATCTCCTAATTATATCTTCTGTTCATGCAGTAACTTTTTCATATTAGTTTTTAACCTATTGTGGATGTATTCAACTTTTAGGGTTTGCGGGCTTTTAAGGTCAAGCTTGCATAGTAGGGCAATGTAAATAAGCTAGACTAGAATATCAATACTCGTTCAAATAATTTAGCTTAATTTTGAGAGAAAGCAAATATTCAGTATCTGCTGTGCCTTGTGCATTATTAAATCTTTTTGAAGAGGTGGGAATTGTCTGTGTGCGCTGCTGAAATTCTTCAGAGCGGCACTCAGAAGGAAGTTGGGCAAGCGTACATGCGCACAGCTTAGAGGGAACATTGGCTAGGCCCAGGTGTCATGGGACCCACATCTGGACATACGCATACCACTTAGGGTGAACCAAGCAGAACAAAAGAGGTGTTGGTTTGAAGGCTTAGAATTAATCTTAACCTCTAGCAAAGCTCTGGGCAACCTTCCAGACGCCGTTCATCACCTGCTAAGCCATTACAAAATCAGAAAGACCATATGTAAATCAGGCTTGGTCCCACCCCAAAGGGCCAGTCCAGCCCAATGTGCTTGGTCACATTGCTTCTGCATGAGACCACAAGCATCCCGAGACATGTTTTGGCCTCTTTTGCAGTAGTCATTAAACTATCCATAAAAACATAAATATGATAGGGGTCTTAAATTAAATTTAGTAAATAATACAAGCTGTAAATACAAACTCATTCAGAACAAATGTAATACACATTGAAAACATAAAGGGCCTCATTATGACACAGGCGCTAAGTGTTTAACGGCGCTGTAAAAGGCTGCGGCGCCGTTAAACACCTAAGGGCCTAATTACGAGGTCCCTTTGCGGGACCCAACCTTAACGGCTGGTTTTACCAGCCGTTAAAGTAGGGACCCGCAAAGGGATCTTGGTGCTAATTACAGTACTGCAATTTGCGGTACTGTAATTAGCGCCTTCCTCATTCCCATTGAGCCCTATGGGGCAAAAATGGGAATGGGGAAGGTCCATGGCAGCATGGGGAATTACCGCCCCACCAACCTCGGAATGGGGTGGTAATTCCCCATTCCGTCATGGCGGACTCCGGCATGGACCATGGTGCTATTAGCACCATGGTTTAGCGCCGGAGTCCTAATGAGGCCCAAAGAGTTAAAATATTTTAATTCAAACCATATATTATCACAACACATTACATTAATTTCAACCTATAGTATTTTAGAGCAAAAAACAAAATAAGGCAAATCAAAAAACAGCATGAGTTAAGGTTACCATGGTATTTGATTTTAATATAGTTTTTAATTTTTAACATTTTACTAATTAAGATATTTGTAGACTTCACTTTTTTGTTGGTCTAACCTTACCTTATTATATATATTTGTACAGTTATGTGGGATTTTAGGGCCAAGTAAAAGGAGCTAAGGCTATTGTTTAAGATGTATGGGATGTGGTATGCAAGAGAAAATGTACACCGAAAGGCACAGGGTTTGAACCACTGTAAAGGAGGAGGAGTGACCTCTGACCGGCCCATAGAATAAGAGCTCACCCTCAAGTGCTTTAAGATGAGATAGCTACACCTTGAGGTGGATGAGGCGCGGGATTCTCTTACTCCAACACCAATCAATAAGGACAACTTCAATGGTTTGGCAAAGGGGAGTCAGTTTAATGACAAGAACAAAAAACGGAGAAACATGGAGATCAACAATGATGCAATGGCCCATCTCGCTTCAACTCCCGACAATCTTCATTCAAACAGCAATAGTTATAGTCAAATTTTGTCCTTATTGATGTATAACACTTAAAATTTGTCATGCAATTCTATTGGTTGGAAAAGGTAACTTCAGTATAGGGGCTATATCTGTATATGGTAACGGAGTGTGAGGATTGGATTAACTCTTATCGGGTGAGCATCTACGCCCTTCCCTCTACATTACTCAAGCAAGCGTCACTAAAGGTACGATGTCTCATTGGTTCTACTATCTATAGGACCTTAGATTATTTGGCCCATTGTGATTGGGCTGGCTGCAAACCTAAGCATAAATCTCCACCTTAATTAGCAGCATGTAGAATGGTCACCCAGATGCAGTATGCCCCAAAATTCAACCAGTCTCCCTTCCATCAATCAGTACTTTAAGGCTATGTGTCAATTAGTTGGTTATGGTTGGCCTCGAAACCGCAGCTTCTTATCAGGAAAAGTTATGGTATCGCCTGATTTGGGTGACATCAGACGTTGGTGACTCTTTGCGCTTGGCTGGTCACATGTTAGCACACCATGAATCGGCTTCATTTTCCTTCTAATTGTGGATTTTATTCTCCTTTTCGGACGCCACCTTCCTAGGCCCCCTTATCTCGACCTTCACAGGGCAGGCTGCTCTGCTCTTAAGTTTCGATTCCCCAAAGTTACTCTCCGCCTCCCTCTCTTGGGTCGACCTTGATTTCCCAGGCACGGCCTGCTCCTTGCTGAGTTTCGATTCCGCCGTCTCTCTTCTTCTGTTAGCTCAAATAAGAATCCTGGCCTGTTTGACCCTTTGTATCCTGGGTTATTTCTGCTTTTGTCTAAAGTGGACTGCACTTATATAATGTGCTTCGTTGAGGTAGATATGTAGTTGGCACTTGCCGCTCTATTCTTCTACTAAGCATAGCAAGCCGCACTGTTTTCTTAGCTTCTTGCATTACAAGCCTATGTACAGATGTTAGCTGGTTGAATACTTTCATCCTGCTTTACAATTATGTTTCTTTATATTTCAACATCGTCTCTTCTTCTATGTCTGTGATATCCTTATCCATGGTGTTTCATTTTTGTGTGTCATCTTTTGGTTGTCGTTCTTCATCTGTACGTCTGTACGGGCCCTTTTGACGTCATCATTCATCTTCCATTAAGGCCTTTTGAGTTTCTTCTGGGACAGTGTTTAAACAATCTTCATTTCTTGTCATTTGCTGGTATGGTTTTCTCAATGGATATCTTACTGCCCATAGTTGTCTGGTTATTGGTGCTTCAATAGGTATTGCTCTTCTCATAGGCACTGGACAGAGCCCTACTGTGGCTCTCTGCTGGTTTATTTGCTCATCGTACGTCACATAACTTGGTTTGGTTGTTCCTGGTACGTCAAAATGGGCAACTGGAGTGCAAGCCGTATTTGGGATCTCCTCAACACTACCCCCGCTGGTTGGTTCCTCGACCACTTCCGCTTCCTCCTTGGGGTTCGTCTTACTTGGTTCTTCTGTATTAATTTCTTCCTCGTCTTCTGGGTTTGTACATAATGGTTTGAAAAAATGTCTCTTTGGCATTCATATTTTAATCACTCCTTTCAGGTTTCCTACTGTTTTCACATGTTCATCTTTATTCCATGTCATTATCTGACAGTGTCCATTTGGGCTGTAATAGATACATTTTCCTTCATATTTTTTGCGTTTCCTGGGATACAGAAATTTTGTTCCTTCTGGTGCGTACTTGCTGGCCTTCACAAAGTTTTTTATGTCTTTGTCAGTTAGGTCTCTGGGCTTCCATCCTGGCTTGACATCAATCATGATCTTCATCCCTATGGATTTCTTCGCAGTTTTCTGGCATTGTGAGATTATTATCTTGATAACACAAAATCCTAATAGTATCATCAATAGCAGGGCTCCCAGAAACTTGAATATTTCTGCCATCCATTGTGGGACCCACGAGAATAGTGATCCAAATCAGCTGTCATCATCAACTTCATCAGTTTCATCGATCAACTGGTTCTGTAGTTTTGTGAGCATACCTATGGTTTCTGTTAAAGTTCCATTTTCCTCATCGTGAGAAGGTATAAATGTGCAACGTGATCCTCCGATTTTGTCACAAACACAACCATCCATCGCTGTGATCATGTCAAGTACATATCTGTTCTGGAGAGTCATCAGTCGGATTGCTCTTACCTCTTCCTTGATTGCATTGAATCCTTCAGCAGCTCCCATCTGGTGATTTTTAACCATTTGGTATTTGCCCCAACTTGGACCCTTGGTATGAGGATTGTCGCAAATACTGATGAAGTGAGGCTGAACAGCCTGTGTTCGTATGGGATTGCATGGAATGCTTCTTCTGATTTGGCAGAGAAGTGATGCTCTCTCTTCAGTCGGGATACCAGCTCCACAGATCTCCTTCTCCTCAGGTGAGCATCTGCCTTCAGGAAACTGTCAATATTCAGGTCATTTTTCGGGATCAATAATGCTGGAACATGGACATTCACTATTGTGCATATGCCTCCCCAGTTCTTTGGCAGTCTGATGTATGCTTTGGATCCACACGCCCAATAATGATCCATGATTACTTCATTCCGTGGGTCATTCTTGGAGCTTCAAAAATTCATCCACAGTTCTGATTCTCTCCCATTTTTCTTGTGCCATTGTTCTTGAAGCACAATTTTGGGCTTTCCAGTGGCAGTATCTGCAGGGGTCCTCCTCTGTCTTCGACCCATGTCAGTAATCTTGTGAGTCTCGGCCATAGAGGTTTGCACAAACTCTGTTAGTTTTCTATTGCTTACTTGCAGGCTCCAAGGACCATCCATGCTCAGCAGATCACCACTCCTTCTTCCCATCCTTTGGGGGAAAGC
Organism: Ambystoma mexicanum; assembly: GCF_040938575.1. Taxonomy (NCBI): domain Eukaryota; kingdom Metazoa; phylum Chordata; class Amphibia; order Caudata; family Ambystomatidae; genus Ambystoma; species Ambystoma mexicanum. The sequence goes on along the minus strand of NC_090930.1, from coordinate 1,289,086,694 downwards.
ACTGTTCCCCAAATCTGCATTTGGCCTCTGTTCTTCCAAATTTGAGCCTCTTCTGGGGTTTTCCCTTGGACGTTCAGTCTCGGGTTTATTTCCCATCTTATTCCTGCTCCTTTAACTTCAGATCTTTCGTACCTGATCATGTGATTCCTAGTATGAGCTCTATTTCTCGTCTTAATGTCCTGAACATAATCACCTTCATCGGGGTAATATGTTTCAGTTTCCCATATCGGTGAGGCATCCCTCCCCATGAACTGGCCTCTGGTGGTGCACATATATGTGACAGGCAATGTGCTGTCGGGACATCAATTTCTACAGCCACAAAAATCTTGGATTTCCCCATGCTGTACGGTAGAAGTGCAAAAACAAAGCATTCTCCTTCTGAAGTTCGTCTTTGTACTTTTTTCATGTGCTGGTACCAAATGTTGTTCCCTAAATGTGCTGTACTGTCCAGGTAGCCATTTAGTTAATTGTTATCTTCATGTAGGCTTCTCTTGATTCTCAGTGTCTTCCTGTAGTTTGCTATAACTACATCCCTAAATGCATCTGTGTGGCTTTTTCTTGCTGGAAGACTCTCAGGTATCCTGGTCCACGGTGCAGGTCTTCTTATCTGCATCACTGGGGTAGATGGAGGTTTTGCAGTTCTCTCCTTCTCTTCTTGCATCCTTTTCCTGCCATCTATAAGTGCCTTTATCAACCACGAGCCTGTTGCCGGCCCAGTGTATGGCTATATCATGGGCCTGGTTCTTGTCCCTTGTGTTGGACTATGCATGCTGGATAGTACAGCCTCTGTTGTTCTGTTCTTCAGTTCCTCTTGTAGTTTTCTTTCTCTGGCTTTGTTTGATAGTAGAAGATCTACTAACATTTGTGTCCTTGCGGAGAGTCCTTTTGCGGCCGCTTCTGTTTTCCGCAGGGCGTCTGACAGCACTGCTTCTGTTAACTCTCCTTTTACTTCATCTCGTTTTTTCTCACCATCTCCTGTGAAAGTTTTTTTGGTAGGCAGTCTTGTCTTCTCTGTTGGTTTTGTTTGAAGTTCTGTGGTCATCGACACTAGCCCTGGTTCGTGTGCATTTATTGTGTGTGTGCGTGTGGGTGTCAGTGCTTTGTCTTCATGCCTTTCGTGCCGACCCTATCTCCGGCTTTCCTGTTCATTCATTACCTCAAGTGTGTATGTGTCACTGCTAATTACATTCATTTTCATTTCATTTACTTTACCATCAGATTTTCTCAGACTGGAATGACTATATAAGGTCTGGGTGCTTTCGTGGTTTTCATGCATACATCATCAGGAGGGTGTACTGAAATTGAGACGCTTCGTACACCAATAAAAATGCAGTTCTGATCATTAATGACAGTAAAATAATGATAAACACAATGCATAAGTACATTATACTTCGATAAGTAAGGCAGCAGCATTTTCTTCCAGAGAAGCGAGGGTGCCCCTCTGCTTGTGGGAGGGCTCGGTTAATATTCTGGGCCCCCATCTCAATCATTCACCAGTGTCAATGTTATTGTTTTCCCCCACTCAATATCGTTCCTTGAACAGTTTGTGTCATAAAGTGTCAAGTGCTTCACAAGTGTCCCCCCTCTTGCGGAAGGTAATTGTCTCTTGATGCGGGATGCAGTTCCCTTGATAGACTATGGAAAAAATAGATTAGACTAACACTTCGGTGAGACACTTTTACTGTGTTGTTCCCTAAATGTGCTGTACTGTCCAGGTAGTCATTTAGTTAATTGTTATCTTCATGTAGGCTTCTCTTGATTCTCAGTGTCTTCCTGTAGTTTGCTATAACTACATCCCTAAATGCATCTGTGTGGCTTTTTCTTGCTGGAAGACTCTCAGGTATCCTGGTCCACGGTGCAGGTCTTCTTATCTGCATCAATGGGGTAGATGGAGGTTTTGCAGTTCTCTCCTTCTCTTCTTGCATCCTTTTCCTGCCATCTATAAGTGCCTTTATCAACCACGAGCCTGTTGCCGGCCCAGTGTATGGCTATATCATGGGCCTGGTTCTTGTCCCTTGTGTTGGACTATACATGCTGGATAGTACAGCCTCTGTTGTTCTGTTCTTCAGTTCCTCTTGTAGTTTTCTTTCTCTGGCTTTGTTTGATAGTAGAAGATCTACTAACATTTGTGTCCTTGCGGAGAGTCCTTTTGCGGCCGCTTCTGTTTTCCGCAGGGCGTCTGACAGCTCTGCTTCTGTTAACTCTCCTTTTACTTCATCTCGTTTTTTCTCACCATCTCCTGTGAAAGTTTTTTTGGTAGGCAGTCTTGTCTTCTCTGTTGGTTTTGTTTGAAGTTCTGTGGTCATCGACACTAGCCCTGGTTCGTGTGCATTTATTGTGTGTGTGCGTGTGGGTGTCAGTGCTTTGTCTTCATGCCTTTCGTGCCGACCCTATCTCCGGCTTTCCTGTTCATTCATTACCTCAAGTGTGTATGTGTCACTGCTAATTACATTCATTTTCATTTCATTTACTTTACCATCAGATTTTCTCGGACTGGAATGACTATATAAGGTCTGGGTGCTTTCGTGGTTTTCATGCATACATCATCAGGAGGGTGTACTGAAATTGAGACGCTTCGTACACCAATAAAAATGCAGTTCTGATCATTAATGACAGTAAAATAATGATAAACACAATGCATAAGTACATTATACTTCGATAAGTAAGGCAGCAGCATTTTCTTCCATAGAAGCGAGGGTGCCTCTCTGCTTGTGGGAGGGCTCGGTTAATATTCTGGGCCCCCATCTCAATCATTCACCAGTGTCAATGTTATTGTTTTCCCCCACTCAATATCGTTCCTTGAACAGTTTGTGTCATAAAGTGTCAAGTGCTTCACAAGTGTCCCCCCTCTTGCGGAAGGTAATTGTCTCTTGATGCGGGATGCAGTTCCCTTGCTAGACTATGGAAAAAATAGATTAGACTAACACTTCGGTGAGACACTTTTACTGTGTTGTTCCCTAAATGTGCTGTACTGTCCAGGTAGTCATTTAGTTAATTGTTATCTTCATGTAGGCTTCTCTTGATTCTCAGTGTCTTCCTGTAGTTTGCTATAACTACATCCCTAAATGCATCTGTGTGGCTTTTTCTTGCTGGAAGACTCTCAGGTATCCTGGTCCACGGTGCAGGTCTTCTTATCTGCATCAATGGGGTAGATGGAGGTTTTGCAGTTCTCTCCTTCTCTTCTTGCATCCTTTTCCTGCCATCTATAAGTGCCTTTATCAACCACAAGCCTGTTGCCGGCCCAGTGTATAGCTATATCATGGGCCTGGTTCTTGTCCCTTGTGTTGGACTACGCATGCTGGATAGTAGAGCCTCTGTTGTTCTGTTCTTCAGTTCCTCTTGTAGTTTTCTTTCTCTGGCTTTGTTTGATAGTAGAAGATCTACTAACATTTGTGTCCTTGCGGAGAGTCCTTTTGCAGCCGCTTCTGTTTTCCGCAGGGCGTCTGACAGCACTGCTTCTGTTAACTCTCCTTTTACTTCATCTCGTTTTTTCTCACCATCTCCTGTGAAAGTTTTTTTGGTATGCAGTCTTGTCTTCTCTGTTGGTTTTGTTTGAAGTTCTGTGGTCATCGACACTAGCCCTGGTTCGTGTGCATTTATTGTGTGTGTGCGTGTGGGTGTCAGTGCTTTGTCTTCATGCCTTTCGTGCCGACCCTATCTCCGGCTTTCCTGTTCATTCATTACCTCAAGTGTGTATGTGTCACTGCTAATTACATTCATTTTCATTTCATTTACTTTACCATCAGATTTTCTCGGACTGGAATGACTATATAAGGTCTGGGTGCTTTCGTGGTTTTCATGCATACATCATCAGGAGGGTGTACTGAAATTGAGACGCTCGTACACCAATAAAAATGCAGTTCTGATCATTAATGACAGTAAAATAATGATAAACACAATGCATAAGTACATTATACTTTGATAAGTAAGGCAGCAGCATTTTCTTCCAGAGAAGCGAGGGTGCCCCTCTGCTTGTGGGAGGGCTCGGTTAATATTCTGGGCCCCCATCTCAATCATTCACCAGTGTCAATGTTATTGTTTTCCCCCACTCAATATCGTTCCTTGAACAGTTTGTGTCATAAAGTGTCAAGTGCTTCACAAGTGTCCCCCCTCTTGCGGAAGGTAATTGTCTCTTGATGCGGGATGCAGTTCCCTTGCTAGACTATGGAAAAAATAGATTAGACTAACACTTCGGTGAGACACTTTTACTGTGTAGGTTCAAAAGTGTGTGAGCTCTCGTTTAACTCCTTTAATCTCCTTTAATCTAGTTCAATCCTGCGGCTGTGTTGGGCTCAAGTCAGTATGAAGAAATAGAGAAAATGACAACAAATATAACAATTCAGGCTTTTGACTTTGCTCCCTCGATTTGTCCCTCGGTGGAAAGTTCTTTTTTTCAGAATCTCCTCAGATAGTCTCTTCGATGATTTGAAAGTTCCACTTGGAGGATTATTCCATGCAGGTGCATTCCCAATTGTGCAATATTTGCTGTATCTCAGATGAATGTGGGGCCGTCAATTTCGATAGGCCTCCCCACTAATTCAGGAAAGTCAGCCACTATGCAGAAAAAGACTCTGCGCACCAGTCTGCTGTCTTCTAGTGAAAGGTTCTTTATCTTGCTTTACTGTTCATGTATCCTTCTTCCTCATCATGGATCTCATCTGCACGTGCTGTGGTTCTTCCCCGTTGTCTGTATTTTCTTCACGTGGGGTGCAGGCAGGGGGTTTTCTCTGATATAGGGCTTAATGTCATCTAGAAAAATCCATGTTCTTCTGCCCTTTAACTTCACAGCTGACGGAGTGCAGTCCTCCACGATGAAAGGACCATTGAATCTTAGCTCGTCCCACCCCTTCCTCATGCGGTTCCTCACTAGCACACTACCTCCAGGGAACACGAGTGGAACACGTAGATCTTGAAATTAGTCTGTTGCAGTATTCCCTTGCGCTGCACCCTTTTCGTTGTTGCAGGTGGTCTGAAATTACAGTAAGGCTGGATGTCATGCAGTTAAAGTACTTTTGCATTTCGGATCCTAGGACCTCTTGGGTTGACTGGACATCACATCTAGCTCTGTGTCGAGGGGAAAAAGGGGACCTCATTCTCCTTCCTGTGACTATCTCGTGTGGCATAAGATGATGGTCGGAGCCTGGTTGGTTCCGAAGAGCATACAATGCCAATGGAAGGCAGTGCAACCACTCCCTCTTTAAGTAAGCTTCAACTTGGCTAGCCTTTCCTTTAACAAGCTGTTGAGCCTCTCACAAATCCCATTACCTTCTGGATTATACGCCGAAGAGAACGTGTGCTTTATACCAAGCAGCAAGCTAATCTGCTCAAAGACTGCATTTACAAATGAGCCCCATTATCTGATCTCATTACTTCACACACCCCCCACCTAGGGAACACTTCCCTCACTAGGAATTTGGCCGCACAGGTAGAGTCTGGGTGGGTACATGGACCTGCTTCTACCCATCTAGAGAATGGACACACCACGACAATTAAGTATCTGTACCCGTTACATACTTGAAGCATGTCGTCGTAATCAACATGCAGATGTTGAATAGGCCCATTTGGCCGGGGGATGACTCCTCTTATTACTTTTAATGTGTGCCCAGCGGTGAATTGCTGGCAGATTATGCAGTTAACCATAAAGAATGCAACATGCTCAGCTAAATTCGGTATAAACCAGTCTTCCGCGAGCGTTGCTGCTAGATTCTCTTTTGTCAGGTGCATCGGGTAATGCAATTGCTCCAATGCTATTTTACCAGTGCTGTCTTGCCACCAGAACCTGTCAGAGTGGTTCAAGGAGCACCCTCGACGTTTCCACAGGTTTTTATCCTCCTGTGGTGCCTCCCTCTGGAGCTCCATTAGTTGTGTCTGCCCTAGATCGCTATAGGCTTCTGGTGTTGTTCGTGCTATCATCATCCTTTCATGGGTGCATGCCACTTCTACTTCCAATATCGTCTCACTTTTGGATACCATACGCTTGGCTTCCGTGTCTGCCGTGTGATTTCCGCACAACACAAAATCTGTCCCTTTCGTGTGGGTGGCGCATTTCACGACCGCTATGCCCACTGGGAGCTGTAGTGCCTTAATCAGCCTGTCCAATAAGGCTGCGGGCTGCACAGGCGTGCCGTCCACTCGGAGGTAGACCCTCCTTTTCCAGCATGCGTGCATTGTGGACGTCACATAGGCGGAGTCACTATACACCATTACTTCCTGGTCTGCGTGATTCTCAATGGCGAGTATCAACGCCAATAACTCTGCAGCCTGTGCTGAGTAATGAGATGGTATTCGTGCACTGACGAGTACTCGAAATTCTCCATTTGCTATGTGCTTCACCAGAGCAACGCCTGTATATCTTTGTCCGTCAACTTGATTGATTCTCGAAGACCCATCAATAAAGACGATTTCTCCTCCTGCCAAAGCATTTTCCTTTACCCTGGGGATTTCATCATAGAATTTTTCATAATTCGCACAGTCATGTATCGGCTCTCCTTCAGTGACCGGCTCTGCTATGAACGTAGCTGGGTTCACTATTTTACATCGGATTATTTTGATCGATGGATTTGATATGATCCCTTCATAAGCAGAATCTCTCTGAGATGTCAATGGGCCTCATTCCGAGTATGGCGGTAAGGGATAGCGGCCACCGCTAACGAGAGCGGTGGCGGTAATCCCTTACCGCCATACTCCGAGTTCCCTTAGCGCCATGGTGCTTTTAACACCTGCTTTTAGCAGGCGTTAAATACCATGGCGCTAAGGGACCTTGATGTTAATTACGCCACCGTAATTTACGGTGGCGTAATTGACGCCTTCCCCACTCCCATTATGCCCTATGGGGCAAGAATGGGAATGGGGAAGGGTAAATGGGGATTGGGGAATTACCGCCCCGCCAACCTTGGAATGGGGCGGTAATTCCGCCAACCACCAAGGCGCTGCCGGTCCGGGTACGGCGTCAACCAAGGCGTTAATAGCGCCATTGGTTAGCGCCGTACTCGGAATGAGGCCCAATGTGCCTTTTGGCTTTTCTAATATAGCAAATAATGAGTGCTCGACATATAACGTCATGGAACATCCCATTACAATGGTTGTCGCCTTCTCTATTGTGAACGCTGCAGCAGCTGAACTTTGTTCACATGGGAATTGACCTTTCATTACTGGGTCCAGGTTCCCACTGTGATATGCCAGGGGCTTGTACCCCAACAAGGTTCTTTGAGCGAGCACTGCCATCATGACGCTGCCATTTGTGTGCGAAAACAGGTAGAATTCATCTGCATAGTTAGGAATTCCGAGAACTGGAGGTGTACAAATCGCTCTCTTGAGTTCAGCAAACCCTTTTTCCATCGCCTTGGACCATTCAATCTTTTTCTTTGTCACCTGGGCCTTGTTTAGGGCCTGGAGTAAAGGCTTGGTATACGAGCTGTAATCGAAAACACATGCCCTAACATAGTTACACAGGCCTAGAAAGCTCTGCAGTTGCTTTATCGTGCATGGCTTAGCTGTGTTCAATATTGCTTTATCCCTTTCTGGGGTCACCTTCTTCCCTTCATGAGAGATCAGTTGACCTATGTACAGCATGTCCTGTTGACAGTATTGTAGCTTTTCCTTGTAAACCTTATATCCTTTCTCTGCCAGTATAGTCAGTAGCTGAACAGAATCGTGACTGCATTGTTTTTCTGTGGCACTACAGATTAGACTGTCATCCACATACTGCAAGACGACACTTTCAAATGCAATATTGCTTAGGTCCATATGTAGGATTCTATTGAAAATGGATGGGGACTCACAGTACCCCTGTGGCAGCCTTGTACTTTTCAGATTCATTTGCCTCAACGTGAATGATGTTAGATCTTGTGAGTCACGGTGCAACGGGATTGAGAAAAAAGCATTTTTTAAGTCAATCACTGTGAAATATTTTGCCTCAACGGGTATATTACATAGGATTTTAGATGGATTAGGGACTAAAGGCAACTCAGCTTCAACAATATTGTTTAATGCTCGTAAATCCAGGATTAAACGCCAAGACCCTCCCTTTGATTTTTTGACAGGATAAACCGCCGTATTACACGGTGACTCTGACATAACTAAGATGCCCTTATCACAGGTTTTCCCCTTTCTCACCTGTTTTCGTTGCCTGATGATTTCTTTAGGCGGAGTCTTCTTTCGTATGGCTCGGGTCTTATACAAGCCCGCTTGGCCGACCTCGGCTTCCAGATTTCGTTCAGCTTCGATGTCCGGGATCGAGGGAAACTCCAGGAATTCAGAAAAGAGGATGAGGTGCACGCGGTAGCGGTGCAGGGATTCCGGGAAAGGCTGGACAAGAAGGAAGGAAGGTAATTGGAAGAAGGGGATCCAGGAACCAGGAAACAGCAGAATAGTACACAGGAGAGTACGGAGCACACGTCCGGTCACAGCTAGCAGCAGCGTTGAGACGCGCGGGGCTGCAGGGGTGTGGTTTCTTTATAGAGCACACTGCGTAGAATGTGAAAACTGGTGAGCAGCGTTCTTAGCTTGCTGCCATGTTGGTAGTATTATGGAGTGTAAACCCCGACGTGTCAGGGACCAGGAGGCCCAGAAGGGGCAAGTTCGATGGTTCATGACAGCATGCCTGGACCGGAAACCCGTCCCACCGGGTTTGCCCGGGTGTATCAGATGGAACCTTCTGAGTAACCTGGGGGTATTTAAGTTTGAGATAGGTTCCCAAGTGCGTTCACTGGGGGGATATCCTTTCCATTCCACCATGTACTGGAGTTTGCCACGTCTATATCTAGAATCACAAATCCAAATTTATTTGGTCGCAGATGCCATGGCAGCAGTTTCGAGGATAACCAAACTTTATCCCCTATTGTGTAGGTGGGGCTTGGTCTTCTTTTGGAGTCCGCATACAGTTTGGTCTGGGTCCTGGCCTTCTCTAATTGTTGTTTAGCTTCTCTTTGTACATTAATGAGTGTTTCAATCCAGGAGTCGACTGTGGGGACTGGTATAGGGTGTGGAAGGACAGAAGGTAGAGCCGAAGGGTGGAATCCTTGGCTGTAGAAAAAAGGGCTGGTTTTAACGGCCGAGTGGTCCGAATTATTATAAGTGAATTCAGCCACTGGTATTAAAAGGGACCAATCGTCCTGGACCTTGGTAGTGAAGCAACAGAGATATTGTTCCAAGGTTTGATTTACACGCTCCGTAGCCCTGTTGGTTTGGGGATGATAACCTGAGGAGAGGGCGCGTTGAATTCTAGTATTTGGCAAAGATGTTTCCAGAACTGAGAAATGTATTGAGGCTCTCTGTCCGATATGATCTTGGAAGGGAGTCCATGTAGTCGGAATATGTGTTCCAGGAAAATTCCAGCAAGTTCTGACGAGGTTGGCCGTTTATACAGAAGTGTAAAATGAGCCGTATGAGTGAACAAGCCAATGGTGACCATGATGGTTGTGTATCCCCTGGAAGGTGGTAATTCCACAATGAAGTCTGTAACTATGCATTCCCAAGGCCTTGTTGGAAGTGGAGGTTGCTGCAATAGACCCGCCGGTCTTTTGTTGTCATGTTTGTTTTGATTACAGACAGAGCATGCCTGAACGTAGAGTTGTACGTCAGCTTTCATTCCAGGCCACCAAAGTAGTCGGAGGGTATTGGTAATACCACGATTTCCGGAGTAAAGGGTATTGTGACAGAGGTTTATTATCCTTTGTTGTAGTTTTTGTGTTGGGATGACTAAGGCGTTATCTTTGAACAAGTATCCATGCTTAGTCTTCAAATTCCACTGGTTCTTGCTCGAGATGTCTTTCCAGAGCTCAGAGGATTGAGTTTGAATGCAGGCGTCATCTAGGAGACTGGTTGCTTGGGCTACAAATATTGCATGGGGAAACATTTTAGGAAATGGTCGGTCTTCAGGCGGTTGATAGTCAGGATGCCGAGACAGGGCGTCAGTGATTATATTTTGTGTTCCAGGAACATGGTGAATCTGGAACTGGTATTGGGCAAAGAAGAAGGCCCAACGGGCCTGACAGCTGTTCCTGCATTCCAGGGCCTGTAATACTTGGAGATTCCAATGGTCCGTGCGAACCTGGACAGGATGTTTAGCTCTAGAAGCAAAGGACGCCACTCGGTGAAGGCTTGACGGATGGCTAGCAGTTCCTTTTCTAAAACTGAGTAATGAGTTTCACTGGGGGTCAATGACCGTGAAAGATAGGCAATGGGATGTTCCAGTCCGTCATCGAGTTCCTGTTTCAGAACTTCTCAGATGGCATAGTTAGAAGCGTCTGTTTCCACTAGGAATGGTCAATTTATATCAGGTTGGGCAAGCATGGGGGCTTGTGTAAACTCTGTTTTCAAGTGTTGGAAAGCCTTCTCCTGGACTTATGTCCAATGAAAGGGAGTATCTTTCTTCAACAAGGCAATAATCGGTTGAACAATCTCGGAGAAGGATGGTATGAACTTCCAATAGAAATTGGCCAAGCCCAGGAAAGACAGGATCTGTTTTACGGTGGTCGGAGTAGGCCAGGATACGATGGCCTTAACCTTGGATTGATCCATTCCTGGGCTAAGGACAAATCCTAGATAGTGAACAGTGGAAACATGAAAAAGGCACTTCTCAGGTGTTGCTAGAAGCTTGTGTTCACGTAGCCGTTGTAATACTGCCTTAACATGTTCTTCATGCTTGAGAGGATCTTTAGAGAATATCAAAATATCGTCCAGGTAGACGATGACGAAAAGAAATAGCATATCCGAAAATACCCGATCCATAAAGCTTTGGAAGATCGCCGGAGCATTAGAGAGTCCAAAGGGCATGACCAAGTATTCATAATGACCAAAGGGTGTTCTGAAGGCTGTCTTCCATTCATCTCGTTCCCGAATACGGATCAGATGATAGGCAGCCCTGAGATCCAATCTGGTGAATATTACGGCTCCTTTTATGGATTCCAGGATATCTGAGATCAAGGGTAATGGATAACGATCCTTAAGGGTGCACTGATTAAGACCTCGATAATCAAGACAAGGTCGGAGCTCTTTGGTGTCTTTCTTAGGAACAAAAAATAATGAAGCTCCAGTTGGAGACTTGGATGGGTGTATGGTGCCGTTTTCTAAGTTAGTGTCTAGGTATTCACGAAGGGCCTTTTTCTCGTGTTCAGACAGAATAAACATCCTTCCAAAGGGAATCACAGCTGAAGGTTCGGTTTCAATAGCACAGTCCTCTGGCCTATGGGGTGGTAAGGCTTGGACAATAGCAGAAGAGAACACATCAACGTATTCCTGGTAGGCTTTAGGAACCTGGAGGATGTTAGAGACCATGAGAGGACCTTGCTGGGTTGTTGAACGTTCTTCCGATGGTGTCGGAGAGGGATCCAGGAGTAGACAATGAGACATGCAAAATTCGGAACCTAGGAACAGGAAACCTGCTGTCCAATTGATGTATAGGTTGTGTTTTTGTAGCCAGGGCATTCCCAATACCATTGGGTAATGGGCAGATTTTATGATGTCAAACTTTATCTTTTCTCGATGATGGTTTATTGCAAACTCGATTTCCTTGGTCTGAAGGGTTATGGGTCCAGAGGAGAGAGGTCTTCATCAATTGCTTCTACAGGTTGCAAGACAGTCTGGGATTCGTAGGGAATATGATGCCTAAGGACCCATTCTTGGTCTATGAATATTACCATGGCCCCACAGTTCACTAGTGCCAGAATGGGGTAGGATTCCTTCTTGGATGGCGATAGAAAGGCCTGTAAAATTACCAGAGAGTTTTGTCCAGGAGAGTTCAAGGATGGTGTAGATGTGGAGCCTGCATCTCTCTCCCGAAACTGAGCTCCATCTAGGATCGGGAGCTGGCATTTCCCGAACGCCGCGGAGGGGCTAGTGGACATTCTCTGACAAAATGCTTGTCCGAGGCACAGTACATGCATAAGCCAGTATGGATCCTTTGCAACCTTTCTTGGGGGGATATGGGTCCACGGAAGGCCCCTAGTTGCATGAGTTTGGGTTTGCTTGTAGGAATAGAAGAATCTTCGGATTTCGAGGGGGTCTCTAAGGGATTCTTATGGAGGGGTGACTTGGTCTTTCTTTTCTCTGCCTTCCTTTCCTGGATGCGAAAATCAATCTGTAGAGAAAGATCCATAAGTGCCTGGTAAGAACTAGGACGTGCCACCCTGGCTAATTCATCCTTTATATCTTCATTTAGCCCTCTTCGAAAGAGAGTGAAGCAAGCTTCAGAAGGCCAACCCGCTTCTTTAGCCAGTTGCTTGAATCGAGTTACATAGGTGAGCATGTCCTGAGAGCCTTGCTGGAAATTAAGTAAACGTTCTTGAGCACTAAAGCCCTGTTCTGGGTGGTCAAACATGGTTTTAAGTGCTTGAATGAATCCATCATAATCATCCAAAAGGACATCTCCGGAATTAACTAATGGTGTGGCCCAGGCTAATGCATTCCCGGAAAGGTGAGAAATAATAAAGCCCACTTTAGCCCTGGGGGTGGAGAAATAATAAGTTTTAAAGGTAAAGTGGACCAAACAATCCAGGAATCCCAGGAGGGTTTCGCAGAGCCATCATATTTGTCAACAATGCCTCCCAATAGCACACTGTCCTTTGTGGCAGAGTCACGGGATAGTACCAATTGTTTTAACCCATCCTGGATGGCCGCTTCCATGCCTATATCGACTTCTGTCAGGTGGCTTCTCAATCTATCAGAGGTTTCCCCCTTTCTCACCTGTTTTCATTGCCTGATGACTTCTTTAGGCCGAGTCTTCTTTCGTATGGTTCGGGTCATATGCAAGCCCGCTCGGCCATCCTCGGCTTCCAGATTTCGTTCAGCTTCGATGTCCGGGATCAAGGGAAACTCCAGGAATTCAGAAAAGAGGATGAGGAGCATGCGGTAGCGGTGCAGGGATTCTGGGAAAGGCTGGACAAGAAGGAGGGAAGGTAATTGAAAGAAGGGGATCCAGGAACCAGGAAACAGCAGAATAGTACAAGGGAGAGTACAGAGCACACGTCCGATCACAGCTAGCAGCAGCATTGAGACGCGCAGGGCCGCGGGGGTGTGGTTTCTTTATAGAGCACGCTGCGTAGAACGTGAAAACTGGTGAGCAGCGTTCTTAGCTTGCTGCCATGTTGGTAGTATTATGGAGTGTAAACCCTGACGTGTCAAGGGCCAGGAAGCCCAGAAGGGGCGAGTTCGATGGTTCATGACAGCCCTGGTCCATCATGGCAGAGATCGTCTTAAAAATCCCATCGTCTGCCTCTCTGGAGACAGGTACTTTAGCTATATCCTCATCATAATATTCTGGACACTTCAGTGCCAACATCATTCTCTGAGGCACTTCTCTTCTGATCATTTTTACCCAAAAGATGAGACTTACTTCCACCCTTGTCTCTTCTGAGTCTGGTTGTTCTTCAAACAGATCATCATCAGTGACGTCAGTCACTCGATACTCTTCTTCAATGGCGATGATCACGCACCATTGCCTGCCTTCATCATCGTATCCGTCAACCAATGCTACTTTCCCTCGCACTGCTGCAGCATGTATCATCAAGCGAAATACTTGTCCCTCCTCTTCATGCATAGGTATTCTTGGTCTGAATAAAAACTCATCGGGGGTCCTCATAGTTCTGCCTGCGAGGCCTGGCACCCCTGCCATAAGCACACGCATGCCATATGCGAAAACCTCTGATTCCAGCAGTATAGCTCTCATGGCGATGCGTCCTGATTATGCTCTAATTATTTTGCATACATTTGAATAATGCATTCCTAGAGTAGAGCATACTATGCCCTCCTCCGTGAACAAAATCGTCATGTTCAATTTTGTCATTAAGTCTCGACCCAAATGTTTACAGGGGTCTGTCGTGAATATAATAAAGTTCCATTCATGTTGCACTCTCCTATGGAGACCGGGAGTGTGTCCGTAAAGGGAACTCGACTGTGAGCTCCTGTGAAACTCTGAGTATCTATGGCCTGGCCGGACAAGGAAAATTGCCTTCACATCTGCACAAGCGTGTTTCACCCATGTCCATTAGGAAGGAATATTCTTTATCCCCTATAACGATATTCACCCTAGGTTCCCTATGAGGGTCTGGTGTCACTGATAGGATAGAGCACATCAGGGTTCCCAGTGAGCTGTCCTAGTGTATATATAAGTTTGCCCCACTGTGCACTTGCAGATTTTCCCCATTCCCAGTGTTGCTTCCCCTTCCAGGGTTCTGGGTCTGTGGCAGTTGTGGTGGTGCCTGTTGGGTTTGTCTGTGTGGAAGATTCCTTATATTCTGTGGTTGCTCCCCTTGCTGCACTCCTTGCGCTTGCTCCTGCACCGTATGATTCTGTGCAACGCCCTGTTGTGGGAAATCAGGTGGATTCACCGCACCTGCTCCCATTGCTTGTCTATTCGGCCATGTGCCTTGGCTTCTGCACGTGCGTCCCAAATGCCCTGTCAGTCCACACAGCCAACATACTGGTGGTGGTTGGGTTATTTGTCCATTTGACACTTCCAAATTACCGTTTTGCAAGGTTTGAAAGCCTCCTTGATTACCTTGGAAACCTCCCTGATTGCTCTGCCATCCTCTTCCTCTAAAACCTCTTCCCCTCGTGTAAAATCCTACGTTACCCTGGTTGTTCTATTGTGGGCTAGTCACCTGTTGCATGTTTTGTTCAGCTGCGTTGGTTAGCATGGCTCCTTCAAGAGCATACTTTGATCATTTCTTTTGCACCTGCTTTGCTTCCTCACCCTTTCGTGTCGCCTCCTTTTTTCGATTCTTTTCTTTTAACAATCTATAGTAATGTGCAATAGTTAGCTGTATTTCAACCCAAGGTTTAGCCTCAACCCCTACAAATTTCTTCAGCTGTTTCTGCACTGGTTCTGTCAACCCTTGGCACAATATATGGTAAAATACAGGTATTGATTTCGTTCAAGATTCATGCGTTTCGAGCACCCAAGCGTCTTGAAAATTCGGGATATAAAGTAACGGATCTTTCGACTCCTTCATCTTTCGAGTCATTATAGCTCCCATATCAGAAGTTTCTTGGTAAAGCACCCGTAGTGCTTTCCATACTGCTGCTCTGCAATTTTTAAATAGCGCTCCTTCGTGCGCAGTGTTAATTGTGGTTACACCAGGTTAGCCTGCCCTTGTCCACACATTGATTGCTCTCTCACCAAGTATGGCGAACAGGAGACCTTTAATGTCCCCTATAGCTAACGTGTTTCCTCCTGTCATTTTTTCTAACTCATGTATCCACTTTCTGGCTCCCGATGTCAACGATGGGAGCTTGTTCTTCAGGTTTTCTCGGTCCATGTGTGGCCATGGAATATATTGAGGTCTTGCTCCCCCCTTTTATAGTAGCGAAAATTGAAATGTGCAGCCTTCTTTCTCTTCTCTCATAGCTCTCCTGTCTATCGCAGGGGTTGTATTCCTGCATCGCCGTCTACCTGGCAATGTCCTCAATCTGTCTACATAGGGCGGTGATGACACCCCCTCTGACCATAGGGTGTTCCTTCATGCCGGTCAGACTTTGCGGCTGACTCTGATGCCCTTTTATACAGACTCACTGGCATCTGACCATCGTACCCCTTTGTCCCTTGGTAGTCGTCTTTCGCACCGTCTCCCTTCTTCATTTGCCTCGCGCTCCTCCTCTTCAGAGTCGGACATTGGTTGTTCCCAATTCATGCAACTCCTTGTGTCATCATCATTTCTACTGATTTCTAATCTATCCAGGGACAGTTTCCTACTCCCACTACTTCGGGTGACATCCTCCGCGTCAGATAGCTGAGTGCTCTCCAGGTGCTCATCCTCCCCCCACCCTAGGGGTAATTGTTCTAGCCCCCATTTCATCATATATGTTATCGATCGTTTCCCTGATGCTTCTGGTGTCGAAGTCATCTTCAATATTTGCCCTAGACGTGCCTGGTACTGAGTCATACGCGGGAATTAATTCTTCAATGTCTTCCCAGTCTACCACTGGATCGGGTTTTTTAACCTCCCTCTCCAAATATTCGAGATTGCGTGCCCTCTATCTGTGCTTACGTTCAATATCATCATCAAATTCTTTGTGCTTCCTCGCCTCTTCTCTGGCTCTATCTTCTTCCCTTCTCTTTTAATTTCTACGTTCAACTGCCTTTCGTATCTCCCCATCTGTTCATCTCCTTATCCTTTTTTCCCGTACCCTTTGCTCTTCTTCCAACCATTGCTGTTTATGTCTGTCGTGGTCATAGGCTGCTCTCTATTTGCGATCAAGCTGTTTTTCTTGCTTTTCGTGATATAGCTGTTCTTTACTCAGCCTATCTTTCCTCCTTATCCTTTCGTCCCTTAACTCCTTCTCTTTCTCCTTTCTCTGTGCCTCATATACCCTCTCCTTAGGTCTCACATCATCACTTCCTTTCCCATCGAATTTCAATAAGAGTTGTCCTCCCATCCATTCATCTTTTGCCAATGCTATCTCATCAGTTCTGTCTTCACTTCCTTTCCACTTCTTTCCCTCTCTTTCCTTATCGAGAGATGCACTTGTCTGTGCCTGATCCTTTCTTTCATCGTCGTGTCTCCCCTTGTCCCTCAGGACTATGGAGGTGAGATTAGAGTCCTTATCCTTCCCTTGATTATCATCATTACTATAAGTAGGTGACTCATATGCGGGGTCGCTGTACCCTGTGGCTGCTTTAAGCTCCCTTAATGGGTAGAGTCCCTCAGGCTTATTTTCTTCAGGTTCTGTTTCAGGCAGGGCAGGTGGCGCAGTACGCCACTCACCCCTCTCTGTGCATACATTTAATATCGAATCTGCAGGTGGCTCTTCCTCCTTTGGCTGTTTGAACATTTTCCAGAGTTCTAGAACAGCAAGGCGTTTCTCTAGCTTCTTGCCTGTATATGTGGCATGCAAGTATGTCATCATATGTTGTAAGATGGCTTTAGATAAAGACCCCTTTTGTGGCCATGGCATAAACATCTTGTGGGCGGTACTCTTAACCCACTCGGTGCTATATTTCTTAAGCTTGGGTGCGTGTTTCGGCAGTTGCTTACAAAAGTGTGCTAACGGAGTAATGTCTGTCATGCTTAAATCTGTTTCTATTCCTCTTATATGATGCTTTTCAATGCTTTCATGCAACTTTAACACTTCCAACAATATGAGCGAGCACCGAACACTGCAAGCTCCAATCCAATTTTTTTTCTGCCAAATCTTTTATATCACCAATTTACTCAAAAACATCAATTTGTGTCTGATTGCATCCCAACTATCGAATCACGCAAATCTTAATCAGGTCTCACTCAAAACACACAAAAAGAATTCCTTCACACGTGATGGCACAACAGAACATATAAGACAGACACTTAACAGACTAGACAGACACCAGCTGGACACAAATATCTCTGCCTCTTATTATTACCCCTATATGGAGTTTAAACAAACAGAGTTCCCAACGTCTTTAAAAGTGGTTGTAGCCTAGTCGTCCCCTATTATGTGGGGCTCTGAGTTCACGTTTCTTCTAACCGATATATTAAAGCGCAGGAATAAGCAAATCCTCTCACTTCTCAGGTGTCCGCCCTGGTATTCTTATATATATATACACACAGTCTTATCTACTTCTGACTACTTTCTTTTTTCCACCTCCCTCCGTTACCTTTTCCCTTACTTGTTCTAACGCCTATGAAATTTGCCAAAGCACTCCATTTTTTATTTCACTCACCGTGCGCATCATTCCTCTCTGTACCCTCGGGATCACGCCTCCGTTACCGCCTCCTTCAGACGTTCACCTGATCCGCTGCACGTAGGAATGGGAAGGGTTATGTTTTTTTTTTAAACGGGTCCCTTCAGACCCCTTTGCAGTTTTGGATCAATTACACTACCATTGTCCACGGGAAGCTTCACAGTCTACTTACCCGAATGGCGAAGGACTCGTGATATTGCCGAAGACCTAGAGTTACTTCGTGTCGACGGTCAATAGGTGTCTTATTTTAATCAATAATCAATAATCAATGGTTTCCAACCATCCTCTGCTACCAAGTGTATAGGAGGAGGAGTAACCTCTGACCGGCCCATAGAATCAGAGCTCGCCCTTGAGTACTTTGAGATGAGATAGCTGCACCTTCAGGTGGATGGGGTGCGGGATTCTCTTACTCCAACACCAATCAATAAGGACAACTTCAATGGTTTGGGAAAAGGGAGTCCGTTTAATGACAAGTACAAAAAATGGGGAAACATGGAGATTAACAATGATGCGATGGCCCGTCTCGCTGCAACTCCCGACAATATTCATTCAAACCGCAATAGTTATCGTCAAAATTCATCATTATTGACGTGTAACACTTTGTCATGCAATTCTATTGGATGGAAAAGGTAACTTAAGTATAGGTGCTATATCTGTATATGTTAATGGGTGTGAGGATTGGATAACTCTTATCGGGTGGGCGTCTACGCCCTTCCCTCTACATTACTCAAGCAAACGTCACTAAAGGTACAATGTCTCATTGGTTCTACTATCTATAGGACCTTAGATAATTTGGCCCACTGTGATTGGGCTGACTACAACCCTAAGCATAAATCTCCACCTTAATTAGCAGCATGCAGAATGGTCACCCAGATGCAGTATGCCCCAAAATTCAACCAGTCTCCCTTCCATCAATCAGTACTTTAAGGCTATGTGTCAATTAGTTGGTTATGGTTGGCCTCGAAACCGCAGCTTCTTATCAGGAAAAGTTATGGTATCGCCTGCTTTGGGTGACATCAGACGTTGGTGACTCTTTGCGCTTGGCTGGTCACATGTTAGCACACCATGAATCGGCTTCATTTTCCTTCTATTTGTGCATTTCATTCTCCTTTTTCGGCCGCCACCTGCCTAGGCCCCCTTATTTCCTCCTTCACGGGGCAGGCTGCTCTGCTCTTAAGTTTTGATTCTCCAAAGTTACTGTCCGCCTCCCTCTCTTGGGTCAACCTCGATTTCCCAGGCACGGCCTGCTCCTTGCTGAGTTTCGATTCCGCCGTCTCTCTTCTTGTGTTAGCTGGAATAAGAATCCTGGCCTGTTTGACCCTTGGTAACCTGGGTTAATTTTGCTTTTGTATAAAGTGGACTGCACTTATATTATGTGCTTTGTTGAGGTAGATATATAGTTGGCGCTTGCCGCTCTATTCTTCTACCAAACTTAGCAAGCCGCACTGTTTTCTTAGCTTCTCGTGTTACAAGCCTATGTACAGGCGTTATCTGGTTGAATACTTTCATCCTGCTTTACAGTTACGTTTCTTTATATTTCAACATCGTCTCTTCTTCTATGTCTGTGATATCCCTATCCATGGTGTTTAGTTTTTGTGTGTCATCTTTTGGTTGTTGTTCTTCATATGTAAGTCTGTCCGGGCCCGTGTGATGTCATCATTCGTCTTCCATTAAGTCCTTTTGAGTTTCTTCTGGGACAGTGTTTAAACAATTTTCATTTCTTGTCATTTGCTGGTATTTTTGTCTCAATGGATATCTTACTGCCCATGGTCGTCTGGTTATTGGCGCTTCAATAGATATTGCTCTTCTGATAGGCACTGGACAGAGCCCTAGTATGGCTCTCTGATGGTTTATTTGCTCATCGTATGTCACATATCTTTGTTTGGATGTTCCTGGTACTTCAAAATGGGCGACTGGAGTGCAAGCCGTATTTTGGACCTCCTCTACACCCCCCTCTCGTGGTATCCCTGTTCTCTCTTCCTGGGACTGACGAGGAGGTATGGAATTCCCTTTAGAAAAGCCAAAACAATTTGCTTTGTTAGTCTCTGTTTCATGTGTGTTCACCTACTTGCTGAGAGGAACAGAAAAACACAATTATCCCTTCATAAGCCATCAATAAGTGGCAGACAGCAAGCACTTTTAGCCACTATTGACTTTTGCCCATCTCACACTGAATACAAGTATCATAAACACCAATCATTTTGACAAAATACTGGCAAAAACTATGTCTGTAACGAAAAAAAGGAAGTGAAGACCTTTCGGAAATATTGAAGTCCAATCATTACAGGTTTCAAATGGCAGGATTGCCACTAAAATAGAAAAGAGCAAGTCACTTGTCAATACAATACATGAACAAATGCTTCAAGGAACATGCCACAATTATTCCAGAACGATTTTTTTTATACAAATGTAAAACCTCAGTTAATCCCAGAACAATCAAGAGAAGAGACAGGTAGTGAATTGATCGACCCATTGCAATAGTAATGAACAGCACGGCAGCAGTCCCAAGCCCTGGGAGTCATTCATTACCCTGGGCCTCGGCTCCCATCGGATTCCTGCAGAAGCCATGGCTAATGATCTAATAAACACTGCTAATGTATGTTAATGCATCGGTCTTATTCAAGCGCCGCATAATTCCGATTTCAGCCATGTTAATCATTTCCTTCTAATTAAGTTGATGATTTTTACAATTATGGAGACCATAAATTAGTCTTAGGTACAACCTTCAGGTGTGCCATAACCACTGAATGTGAGAATTCCCCATGAAACAGTGAACTGTCACACAAGACAGACCTTTAAAATCATCACAGTCTTCAGAGATGTCCACACGCATGTAGTCACAACCAAACGTGTGCACATTAAAACGTGTTTTATTGGTGCAGATGTCCTGGCAATATATTGCAGTGCTTATGAATTAAGATATACAACGCTGAAATATTTCTAATATATGCGTGTCTGCTGCTTTCAGGTTGCATGATATTGTCCAGCTTTTAAAGGCTAATGTGAGAGTGAATACCTTTTATTGACTAAAAAAAAACTGCTTCCATCATTCATCACCCTCCGGGCTCAGTTAATAAAGTGATACTTCATTCAGCTTTTTCACCGTTCTTCGGAAGACTAATACGTTTTGACAGAAAGTATCTAAATAGGTCCAGACCTTTTAAATGAAGATTTAAAATAGAGAATACATCCAATATATTTGTTAGCACCATTTAGATCAGTCGATTTCTTTGTACTGTTTTCCGAGGCTGCAACTCAATAACTCCTCTCCTTCTCCCCTGTGCTTCCTCATGTTTCTGTTCCTTCTTGACCCTCTTTAATAAGCTCTGCCTCCATATCTACGCCCTGCTTTTACTTACATTAATGACCTTGCTTCCCCAAAGCCCTGTTTCCCAGGCTTCCTGTGCCCTTCTTTGCTTCTTTATATCTCCCAATTGTATTAATTTATTTATTTTTATTAAGCAGAGACCTAGCTCCAGAGCAGTGGAGCGCTCTGCAGATTATGGGTAGCCATCGTGTGGGCTGGCATCTTTTAACAGTAGTCCCATACTGTCAGTTGAGGTCTGTGCGTCAGTATGTACGTCCACTGGGGTTAGACCTTGGCGAGTGTGAGGCGTGTCGGGAAAAAATCAACAGCTAAGTATTTCATAAACAGTTCCAGATTCCAGCCCTCACTTCGGTCCATATTTTGACTACTGGAGCCTGACCATGTTTGGTACAACGGTTAATATAATTTGAGAATTGCCATTCACCTCACAATCACTGAGTCACAGCTAATTGATAATTAACAATCACATGCTTTTTGATAACATATTGATTGTATTTAAAAACTATGTTGTGGTAATGAACTTTTAAGCATTCTGTCCGTTGATTGATCATGTATCAACATAGTTAATTCTAGCATGAACAACCAGTCCGTCCTCAATACATTTCAGAATGGATTGGCCTCCCATCACTGTACACAGCATGCTGGGAGTCGTGCAACTGAGTACCTCCTCACTGTCAATTTTAGTAACTGAGCAGGGAATTCGGTCCTGTCCCCAGTCTTTCCCTTCCTCCATCAACAAAAAGGTGTGGCTTATGGCATTTTTCTTCATAACAGACTGTTTCCTCTCTGTTCTCGAGACATGATGGTCTCATCCATGTTGTTCTAGTATGTTTTAACCAAATGTATTTTTTAAAAAATATCAAAATGTCCTGCTGAGTCAAATAGTGCGCCATCATTATTGATTGAGACTTGTACTACACACTGTATCCTTTGACAGGGGAGCAATATATTGTAAATGAGGTGAACGAAAATGAATATAGAAGCAAAACAAAAAGGTGATGCTAGAATGTTTTGAATTAATCACACCCTGTGCCAATGGTGTCCTCTAATGAATAATGGCAAAATCTTCACATGCTGCATATCAATAGTAGTTTATTTTTATATATACTTAGAGAACACCCAGTGTAAGGTGTGTGTCCAGTTCCAAGCGGTGCCGCACGATACACGTCAGCTTGCCGCTGCTCGCTCCTTTGTCTCCACTCCTTGCACACCAGTACTCTCCATGCAACTGCACCCCATTACATGTCATCGCACTGGCCGGTCCTTCAAAATAACCCGGTGCGTGGGCGTGACACGGATGCGGCCTGATGCTAAATCATCACCCTGGGTGATCAATAAAGTTCATACTGACTGTATCTTTCAGGTTTCTTCAGTGCCTGTTCATGGTGTACTGTGACACGACATATAGGACTATACCACACTGAAATAGACTACAGACATAGATGACTTGTAAGCCCATCTGTAAAAAGACATGTGCTGCTTGCTTGGAACAAGATAGGAATGTTCTACTGCACTGAGACCCAGCACTAGTTTACCAGTTATAGTCATGCAAAGAAGGCATCAACATTCATGTAAACATTTTACTAACTTAAGTAAGGAAGATCCTATAGCGTCAATACCATAAGCCCATTTCTCGCTAGAGAATATTTGATCAGCATTCATGCCTTACAATTTACCTCTGGTACAAGTGAAGAAAGTGTTTTACTCAGCGCTGGACTGCAGGTCTCACACTTAATAATAGAGCTTATATACCACGTATAACTCAAACTCTCCATCCACAGGAGGCTACCAATTGAACAATTTAGAAATAGCATGCACTGACTTTCCCCTACCCATGTGAAATGACCCACTCTGCACGGAATTAGGGCTAAAAACACTCAGCTGG
Organism: Ambystoma mexicanum; assembly: GCF_040938575.1. Taxonomy (NCBI): domain Eukaryota; kingdom Metazoa; phylum Chordata; class Amphibia; order Caudata; family Ambystomatidae; genus Ambystoma; species Ambystoma mexicanum. Next base: position 1,289,063,822 of record NC_090930.1, on the reverse strand, counting down.
AATCCACCGCGTACACCACATACAGACCTCTTATAAAGAAGTCTCCCTTTTCAACCCATATAACCCATCATTTACTGCAGCTTTCCAAGCTTTGAGGTCACTGATTGACTTCACCAGCAATGATCACTAGGAAGTGGAAACCTTCCACCAAGAGCTGATGATCATTTTGGACATATTGTTACCTTGAGTAAAGGTGCAATATAATCAGAACCAAAAGTTGGCAACAAATTGTAAGACAACCAGCTGGCCAACCTGAAAGGTGTGGGCATAAAACTCGAAAAATACCAGAAGACAACAAGGAACACAAATGACAAAAGATCATAGAACATTCACACCAGTTCATACACAACACATCTACCAAAAGTAAAAGTACTAACTAAACTTCAGAAAGAATGAAGCTAATGCACTTCAGACCCCCTCATCAGAGCAAGCAGAAGAAACAGTGAGTCTCATTAGGAGGTTGGCGGTCTCCCACCGGTGGATTGCCGGCACCCCTTAACACTGATCCCACCGCCGGATATCTGGTTGCCACAAGTTGTGGCAGAACAGTAAATCCCTATTCCCATGGAGTCCATGGTAATGAGGACACTGAAGCAGTAGCACTGTTGCTAAAGGTGCAGGTGCTTCAGTGCGAGACATGCCGGGGGATCCTTTCACGCAGTATGGCTGTCCGGAAAGGGTGCTGGTACTTTGCTAAAGGCACCCTTATTTCTGGACCACCATACTTGGAAAGCAGCCCAGTGTCTTTTCTTTACAGGTAAAACTACGAACATCAAAACTAAATTCACTTAGCTCTATACATCCTCCAGAGCCCCATAGGCATTGGTGCCTATAGCATCACTCAGACTTGTTTCCTTCTCCAAAATAACAGCCACTAACCTTTCAATAGTGAAAAAATCAAAACCTCCTAGAGACATCCACCATTGCCAGGAATGCTTTCTGATGTACAACACTAGGATAATGGCACCTGCTATCACTTAATTCTGCAACGCTCTCTTGCAAACGGTGTTGTTCCCTACCCACCTCAAAAAAGACTGACTAAATTGCCTCCTAAAAATAATAAACAGTCACAAAACTATCCTCTCCAACTTTCACCCCATTTGCATCCCCTCACGCAAGAGGAAGGCACTGTCATACATGATGAAGACTCCATTACAGAAGTAAAAACAAGAAAATAATCTGTTTCATGAATTATATGCTTGGTTCAGGTCTTGGATATATGCAATCTGCAGTCTTCACATCTCTCCTGCCATTGCTCAAATGCTCTTCATCTTTCTTTGAATTGTCTTTAAATACCTTCACAATCTTGCTCCTCCATATCATGTTTCTCTACTCTTCCACTTGCTCCCTTACTCACTGACCCTTGTCCTCCCTGTGTTTCCGTTACTTTTGCTTTTTTGTTTATTTTCACTTCTTCGTTGAACCACACTTCCCCTTCTGCTTTGTTCTCTTTCGGCCTACTCTTTTTTTGACACTAACCTTAAAAACAACCTTCTTTCAACATAATATCCTTTCTTTTAAATTGTGTCATTATTAATTAGTTTGTACAGTAGTTACTTTGTGAAGCACAAATAAAAAGAATGTGGGCTAAGAATGATTTGGCATGCTCTCCTTTCACCTATAAAAATGAACGTGTGACAATACTTTGTCATGCTGTCTTTCCACCTTTATAAATAAAGTGTGCCTTAGAATGCTTTGCCATGGTGTCTTACCATCTGCAAAATGAACATGTGCCTAACTATTTTTTGAGTTCCTCTTGCCTCCACCCACTTAGAGTATGATATGATATGGTATGGCATTCATAACGTGCCTATACACAAGTGTTTCAAGGCGTAACGAGGCAAGGAAGGGGAAACAGAGGGAAGACAGAGACAACAATCCTTCTAGGCAAGGTGACATTGAGATCGCGCATGTGCAGGGGAGGGGGAAGAGGAAAAGCGTGCGGGAAACATGGGAGGAGGCAGTGCAGTACATAGGATAACAGTAGAATAAATAAAGACGATAAATAAAAGTGCGGCAGCCAGCTGGTGGCAAGTGCAGGGTAAGTGCAGGCATCAGGTGTTGTCGAGTGCTGGTAGGGGCTGTAAGGATACAGAAAGAGTCCTGAGTGCATGGGTTGCCAGGGGGGCAGTGCAGGTGTGCAACTGGTAGGGAAGGGACCTGGGCCCGAGATCAGAGGGTAGCCAGGTAAGCAGTGCAGATTCAAATTCAGCCAGGAGATCAGCTGGGAAGAGGGGGAGAGAAAGCAGAAGCAAAAAAGAAGGTCAAGAGGTGCTTCTGGAAACTGGAGATGGTTCTCCTCGAGTTTTAAAGAGGCAGGGAGGCTGTTTCACAGGGAGGCCCCAGGTCACAGGGAGGGGCAGCCGCCTAGCAAAGTTGAGACATACTATAACTTCTGTATGTAGTTAATTATATTGAAATTGGTGGTGTATGCAACAATTCACCAATGATTCATCCTAGAACCCCCTAGGGGTGGACAAGACAATGTAAATTGTATTGTGTGAGTGTGCTCTATGTTATTTAAGAGAAACCACTTTTTTAAGGTGCCGTTTTTATTATTATTGCACTCCACTTTCTTTATCAAAACAGCAAAATCCAAAATACAGTGTCCTTATAAAATGGAAAAGCAAAAGGTAGAGGCAGTAATAGAGCATACGTCTCAAACCTGTTCTGTAAGCAAAGGAATAAAGTAACCAGAAAGCAAAGTAATTAAATTGTGATAATAAACTTTTGAGCAAATCTCTGCATAACATTATCACTTGAGTGGTAAAGTTCTTTACCAAGACCAGCAGAGGTACATTTGCATCAATTACAAAAAGATAAACAACATTTTTTTCCCATTCAGGGAATTCTGCAACAAGAGCAAAGCAGGACAGACTGGTGGGCGTTAGTCGATAGTGTATATTTGCATATAGGTAAGGAGCAGTTTTCCTTGCAATGTCACTTATGAGTCCTATATAGTTGTACACTGATTTTTCGATCTATGATTCACCAATCCTCAGTCGTTGGCCCCAGCAGAAGAAAGAGATCTACCACCAACTCGCCGCTTGGAGAAGTGACTAACTCTGAGGGAGTTGGAGGCGGGTGAGCAAAGAGCTCGAGAAGGAATATGTTTAGGAAGAGAGAGTTGTAGGTATTGAGGTCCCAGGCCCCGGAAGGCCTTGTGGACAATGCAGAGGGTTTTGAACTTAATCCTCGCTGCCACTGAGAGCTAGTGCAGAGATTTCAGTCCTGGAGAGATAAGATCCCTGGGCTTGAGGCCAAGGACAAGTCTCACTGTCCTGTTTTGAATGAGTTGCAGAGGGAGAAGAGTAGAGGCAGGCCGATTTAGAAAGACACTGTTTCAGTTGTCCAGCCTGGAGAGAACCAGAGCTCTGTAGACAGTGAGCTTCTGGGTGAAGGAGAGGAAAGGAAGAATACCTCAGAGGAGGCACAGCTGGTAGTGTGACTTCTTAGAGACATCAGGGATGTGAGGAGAGAAGGAAAGTGCAGAGTTATAGATGTCCCTGAGGTTTTTAGCCTCACAGGTGGGAATAGGAAGGGGGCCAAGAGAGGCCGGCCAGAGAGTGACAGGGAAGGAGGGGGCAGGTATGCTGATGAGGAGAATCTCAGTCTTACTGGGATTAAGACAGAGATCATTGGCGGCACACCACTTCTGGATAGCAGACAGACAGTCAGAGATGAGAGAAGGAGAAGAGGTGGCAGAGGGGAGCCTGAAAACGAGTTGAGTGTAATCCGCATAGCACTGAAAGTTAGGACAGAGAGCAGCAATGCGATGGGCGAGACTGCCAAGTATTGGTTGAACAGCCAGGGAGTGAGGTTAGACCCCTGGGGAACACTACAGGTAGAGGTGGAGACAGAGGAGAGCAGGGACCCGTGTTGGACCTGGGAGGGTCTATCATAATATTGATTTCAAACTACTCATGCCTATCTTACAATTCAATCTTGTACTACCTCCAAACTAGAAATATCCCTTTCATGTCCCCTTTCATGTCCAGGGATCTGTGGAATTGCTCTTGCCTCTTCAAACACCAACCTCAAACTGTCCAGAGTTGTCACATGCTCCTTTATGTTGACGCAAATGGGGAGGACTGGAAGAACCATCTAGATTGAGCCTCAGAAAAAGCCAGAAATGCCCATCTTGCACAAATATGCTGAAACCTTAAAGAGCAGAATTTTCCTGGCGAAGCCTCTGACTGGATATTCTGTCTCTGCCCTTAGCGTCATGTGATGCAAGTCTCTGTAGGTACAATACGCTGCAAAGTGGAGAATTCTCTGCCTGTTATTTTGCCAGTTTCAATTGAGGGTCGATCTCCTGCGGAACCATGTAGCAATTCTCAATCCAAATCCTTAGGAGTGCAACCTGCAATCATATACTCTCTATGCCATTTAATTTGCCAGCATTACAAATCATAGTTGTGACTTTGTGCAGTTGATATGCCACATGTTAACTTTGTCTTGGCAGCTTGGCTGGGATGCCAGACTTTTATCCTGAATTAACTTTTTGACATACAGTACAGTCGGCTTAATCGATTACCTTTTTGCCTTCTGACCAGAGTCAGTGTTCCCCTACCCTTCTTTGCCAAATCCTCTGTAACAAATGTTTATCTCAATGTAATATGATACACTACACATAAATAAACACACAAACAAATAATTACATATGCAGAATTGTGGGTTATTTACGCACAACAAAATGCAATTTTCAGACATTATATTGCATTAACAGAATCCCGCCTTCTTACAATTCCTTCAGTAAGCCTTCACACTTTTGTAGCCTTATCTTGCACTATTTCCTTCCTGACTGACGCAGTAAAGAGTTGAAGAGAAAGTCCCCCTTCGTGTGGCAGTGGCCATCTTGGTTTTATTTTTTTTTTGATGGGAGATTGGACTTTGACAATACACGTGTAGCCTATCTTATGTCAAAAAAAAATAATTAAACCATTCTCACCCCGCATGAACCCCCAGGTATGAATGGCTTCACAACTTCTCTCAGGCCTGGGGGCCCATTATTGCGCATGTCCACCTCCCCAACACAGGAGTGAATGACATATTCTGTTACATGAATAGTGTGGTTGTGGGATTTACTGAGGAGGAAAGGTGTCTGGGAAGTGTGCATGGCAGTACTAGAAGTGATTTGGCATATTGGATTATAATTAGGAGTAATATGAAGGCCATAGCATACAAAGCCACATTGAAATATGTTTTAAGATTGGAGGCTTGCCAGAAAATCCCGTGGCTGCACTCAGTGAAGAAAACTTTGTATGCCTTGAGCTCTCCAAACCTGTAGTTGTCTTAAGATATTATTACTAGAGATTCCCTTAGGGAAATCAGAGAGAGATTTTGGGATGTAAATAATTTGGTGATTTTGGGCAATCCACATTGTGTCCTGGTGTTTTAAGCATTGGCATATATTGGGGATAGAGGCCTTTTTGGTGGGGGTTGTTTTATAGAATTTGACATGTGTGTTATTCATGTCATAGTATAGTGATGTTTTATTTTATGGATTGTGGTCTTTCCATTATACTGAAATGTACAATGATATGTTAAATGTTCTATTATATTGTATTGGTCTTGGCAACACAGTGGTGATGATGATGCTAATGGTGATGATGATGATGACGATGATGATGATGATGATGATGATGTTGAGACAAATAGATAACAAGCAAGAGAGAAAGTGAGAGAGAAACACAGGGATATACAGTGATTGAAATGAAGAACAGATAGGCAATAACAAAGTAATACAGAGGAGAGCACAGATGGGTATTTTGATTGCGACTGAGACTGGCTGACAGAGAGACTGTGCATGAAGCAGTCATATTAGTATGAGTTGGAAGCATTATAACAAATGAGAAGGATTGTAATGAAGGACACATACCATGCGGAAGTAGAAGGCCTGTGACAAGGGTGTATGATGAACAAGATTGACTATGGATTGTGATAGTGGTGAAAGGCTGTGCCATTGTTCTGTTACAATGTAGAAGGAAGGTGAAAGAGGAGGTGCATTAATGAAGGATTACTATGAAGTACAAGCACCTTAATGAACAACTTTGATGAAGGAAAATTAATATGATCGAAAACTCTGATGAAGGAAAATGTGTGTGTCAACAAAATTTGATGAACGCGAATTAATGTATTGAAGGAGACAGACTCTTCTATTCTGCTAGTCTTCCTAAAGCTGTTTACCCTGCAGCATGGCCTCTGACCGCCCCTTCCTGTATGTGACGTTGGTCTTGTTCTACATTTTGTGCCCTTACCAGGGACGTCATTTCACCAAAATGCCAGGGGTAGCGGAAGTGACATCACGTGACCCTTGACCCCCTGATGACATCACCCTTAAGTGTACCTGAAATAAACCTTTAATGAGTCTAGCAATTATTTTTAAAGGGCCTGAACAAGAAAGCCAGCCACTCCAGAAGTAAAGAGACACCTGGTGCTGGCCACAGCCCAGGAGCTTGAATTAAAAAAAATATATATATTTTTTTTAGTTTTCTTTTTATAGAGGTCGCAAGGGAGACCACAGAGGTCGCAAGGGAGACCGCAGGGGTCGCAGTTGCAACCTCTGGCGACCCCTAAATGACGTCCCTGGCCCTTACGCATTCAGGTACCTGGACCACGGTATAAATCATTAAACATAAACATAAACTATCGTGAAAAAGAAGAAATGTTATGAAGGACTGTGACAAAGTAGAAGGACTGTGACAAAGGACTGCCATAAATAAATGAACATTAATGAAATAGAAGGCAGGTGATGAAGGAATACTATAAAGAAGGAGAAGGAGTGAGATGAAGGGAGGAGAAGGACTATAAAGAAGGAGGACTATGATGAACCAAAAGCAAAAGCTTTGTGCAGTAGGACTTTTGAAAGAGTATTACTGTGATAAAGGACATGCAAGGAAGAAAAAATGTGAAAAAGGAGATGGTCTAGGACAGGGGTGCACAACTGATTTTGACAGAGGGCCGAAAGTACCTTACATGAGGGCTATAGTGGGCCGAAAAGTAAATGTGGGCGGGGCGGTAGGCGGGGCGTGGCAGGAGGCTTTTTAAACCCCCAATTTGTACTAAACACATGGAAAAAGAATGTTTTTGAGGGGTAACGATTTTTATTTGCATTTCAAACGTACATTTTGTACTACACATTTTCCATTGTTATAATTTATTTCTATTTAGTTATTGTATCTCGCCTGTTTAATTAACTTATATATATTTTATTGACCCTAGATACACTATGCCCCAGGGCCCCCTTACCCCCAACCAAACACTATGCCCCATGGCCCCCTCACCCCAACCAAACACTATGCCCCATGGCCCCCTCACCCCCAACCAAACACTATGCCCCATGTCCCTCACCCCCAACCAAACACTATGCCCCATGTCCCTCACCCCCAACCAAACACTATGCCCCATGGCCCCCTCACCCCCAACCAAACACTATGCCCCATGGCCCTCTTACCCCCAACCAAACACTATGCCCCATGGCCCCCTCACCCCCAACCAAACACTATGCCCCATGGCCCCCTCACCCCCAACCAAACACTATGCCCCATGGCCCCCTCACCCCCAACCAAACACTATGCCCCATGGCCTCCTCACCCCAACCAAACCCCCCACCCCATGGCCCCCTAACCCCCAACCAAATCCCCCAACTCAGCACACACACAAATATGCACCCATACAGACCCGAACCCCCCACCCCAGCACACAAACATGCACCCATACAGACCCGAACACCCCACCCCCCAACTCAGCACACACACAAACAATCACCCATACAGACCCGAACCCCCCACCCCCCAACTCAGCACACACACAAACATGCACCCATACAGACCCGAACCCCCCACCCCCAACTCAGCACACACAAACATGCACCCATACAGACCCGAACCCCCCACCCCCAAATCAGCACACACACAAACATGCACCCATACAGACCCGAACCCCCCACCCCCCAAATCAACACACACTCAAGCATGCACCCATAAAGAACCGAACCCCCCACCCCCCAACTCCAAACCCCCCACCCCCAACTCAGCACACACACACTCAAGCATGCACCCATACAGACCCGAACCCCCCACCCCCCAACTCAGCACACACACAAACATATTTTATACTGTGATAGTTTATTTTGACCATGAAATCAACGAACAGTAGGGCAGACTATTAACACAAGGTCAAACTTGAATCAGTTTCCATACTATACACTAGTTGAGATGCACCATAGTCTGAGTAAGTGCAGTGCACACATGGGCAAGAGTGCTCCCCACAGCATCTGAGCAAGAGCAAGTAAGGCGTGGAGAGACAGCTACAGACATGTTTAAATAGTGTAAAGACTATGTTGCAGGGTGATTATCAACCATTAAAAACAAGTGGTTCCATAATCTCGAAATCCAAATCATTTAAATTGACCGCTCATACATCTCCTTGTACAATGGCAGCTCTGGGATTTCTAGTCAATTAAAGAACTTACATGGTAAACACATCAAAACCCCCAAATGGAGGGTTTGCTGGGCCTTACGGAGAAGGACAGATACCAGTATGAACAGATCCATCACTGGCTCACATCCCCAAGAATAACTAAAAACCATAACAGGGATCTCACCCCATTTGAGTCATACATACTGACCCAAACTGGAGAAAAGAAATGTGTATCAACCCTCTATAAATTTATCAACGCACAAGATGAAAATATTACGTGGCTTTACATGAAAAAATGAGAAACCACCTTGGGAAAACAAATCACGAGGAAGCAGTGGATTTATCTGTGGCAAATAATCCCCAAGTGTACCCAGGCAATTCAAACAAGGGAAGCATGGATCAAGGTAATGGTGCAATGGCACTACACCCTAGAAAGACTCCACAAAATGTTCCCCACAGCTCAAGGAAAATGTTGGAGGGGGTGTGACACCATAGGCACATGGAAACACATATGGTGGGACTGTGGAAAACTACAACCGTTCTGGGCGGAAGTGAAAACGCAAATGCAGGAAATGTTTGAGGGAACCACAAATCTAGCAGAAGAAATCTGGATGTGTGGCATGTGGGCCCCCGGAGACAGGACAATCTCGAAGACGCAAAAGCGGAACTTTATGGGGCTCCTAATAGCAGCGTGGCTGGCAATAGCCCAGAATTGGAAAAAAGAGACCCCTCCAACTACGCAAGAATGGCTCCACAGGATATGGACCTATGTAGCAATGGAGAGAATCACATATAACCTCCAAGGGGACAGACAAGGATTTGCAACAGATTGGGGAGAGGTAATGGAATTCCTTCAAAGTGACTATATGATACAGTGGTGCCCACACAACATCCGCATTCTGGATATGTTCACAAGTTAGAACTGTTGCAAACAAGGGACACTAAGGATCTGCAAAAAGAGCTAACACCGGTAGGGAGGGAGGGGGGAGGGAGAGGAGGGTTGGGGACGATGTTGAGTCCCGAAGTTTATGTTTAAAGAAATGCCAATACAAATATATATAAAAAAACAACAAAAAAAAACAAATGGCGCAAGACAATGGTGGATCACCCTAGAGAAGCCCCTGCATGGTGTTCCACAGCAGGCCTGACACGAGCAACCTATCGCGCCACACACTGAAGCACCTCTAACTTAAGCACAGGTTGAGCCGTGTCACGCCATGCACCACACATTCTTGCCCCATCAAGAAAGTCAGCATCACAATACTACTCCCCAAATACTGTGTTCAAGCGTTGTGAACACCCCATGTATGTCAACACTATTATTAGAGGGCCTCCACTTCAGCCACTGCGGACATAGCGTCTCTGTTTCTCACAGAGCCAATGCCAGCCTCATCGTGAAAACTCCTGTTCTAGAGCCACAATGATTTCCACTCAATGCAGACTTTCTTACGGTTCATGTCCTTCCCACATGCTTCTATGGGTTATCTTGCGGGCCACCCTTACGCCGAAACATTTGATTGAAACTGATCAATACATAACATCATAACAGTGAGCATGGCAGCCCAGTGCATATTATATTCAAAAAGGTTTCCAGCTTGTTCAATTTCTCCGCCACACATCCAGCAAGACACATTACTGATCATCAAAGGGGAGGGTGCTCAATAGATAACTTGCATCCGGTCGAATGGGATAAAAGTGTCACCTCTCGGTGTCCTCCCTCACTTTCTACTCAACATTTAGGCACATTGTTACCATTCAGCTCTGCCATCAAACACTGTTGGAATGTTATGCACCATTTCCTTCATAACCTAAGTATTGTGTCCACCAAAGTGAACGGTATTCCTACTAGACCGGGTTAACTTTGTTTCAAGTGGTTCAAACAATTGGCCAGAGAATCTGACTTTGTCTGATAGATGGTCTAAAATGAGGTGGTTAGCCGACGTTCCTGCACTGGCGTTACTGGCCAGTGCACCAGTGGAATCCAAGCGGAAAATGAACATGCATATAAACTGGAGACCATTTTGGTAACAGGTGAGGGGGGACGACTATCCATGTTACTCCCCCACACTGTGCTGAGATTTGTGTAGTCACCCAGTTGCTTCCTGATAGAGCTGTCCAGGGAAGGAATTAATTCTGGCATTTGTCTCCCTCCTCTGCCAGTCTTGTAGTACCGCTTTTAGCTACAATACAGGGTAAAAATGGGTAATTTGCAGGAGGAGTGTCATCGTTTAAACGGGGTCTTCAGCACTTTGCAACGCTCATTGTATGCGCCTGTCAGAGGGCGTCAATGGTTGTTGTTGGGAAAGGCTGCCTCCATTATATTTTTATTTCAGACAGGATGACATTGGTGATATATATCACTATCTGTAGGCTTTCCATCATTATTTTTTTTAATTTACTTGAAGAACAGGGATATCAATTTCGATCCAAAATAACTTACCAGAGCACATTATGGGATTGGAGAGGCAGTCCCATGAAGGGTGCCTGTAATGTAGCACAACGATGATAACAAGTGAGCCAGTTCATAAGGGAATGAACAAAGTTCTGCATAGACTGGGGACAGAACAAAAGAAGTGTGACTTTCAAAGGTAACATTACCTGTGGGAGAAGGGCAGTAGACTGGTTGCAAACTGAGGAGAAGTACTGTAAAAATATACAACATGACATTATCACACAGCACCGTAGGGAGCAGTGGGGTCCGTGTTTTGTTTTGCATAAGGTGCGCCCATCAGGCTGGAAATGCCTCCAAAACGTGCAGTGTGGTCTCTGTCTGTCCATGTCATGGGTGAAAATGCCATCCAATCCTGGTATAAACCGCTTTGCCTTTGATCACTTGCAATTTGGCATTTCTCAATACAAATTATTGCCTGGGATACCCCAGAGGGTTGATATACTAAGAAATCATGACATTTAGTACCATGTATATACCCTGTGCTTCTCTACAACCGGATACTGTTCATAGCTCTATCTACTGTGGGCATGTTTTTTTCTGCCACCGTTTCACAGTTCATAGTAGACTACACAAGGTGTGGCTTGCAAGTTGCTACCCTTAAAGACTTTGGAGCACTCTACTTTGGAAGTGAAACCATCCAATGCCATGTTCACCAACTGTACCCATTGCTTGTCATATATAGTACATCCACCCCCCTTGTCCCTTGACTTTTTAGTTCTATAAAGTCTCAGCTCACTGGGTGGTGTCTGAGCAACAACAATTTGAATGGGTCTGACCGAACAGGCAAACTTCAAACCCACTGTGTGCCTACATGGATGTTGAACAGCAAAACACGCACGCTTTGACAAACTCTGTTCTTTAACCATGTGTTAGCAGGAATTGCGTATATGTTGAGTCAAATGTTGACACCAGATAGTTACCCTTGTACTCGGCAGTAGTACATTTCAGGGCCTGGCATTTAGAGTTAACTGGAGAAGTACACTGTGGTGTGTGAGAAGTGGGTTCGGCGGGAGCAGAGACAGTGGGATATAAAAGTGTATCAGACAAGCAAAAAAGACAGTTGGAGAGAGAGAAGAAGATAGAAAGAGGAGAGAGAAAGAAATCAGCCAGATGTATGATTACTTGCAGTTCACTGTTAGTGTTCTGCTCATGTTTATACTGACAGGGGGTCAATGAAAGCGTCTTCTGTGATGGTCAATACCTTGCCCACCAAGGAGCTCTTTTTTGAAAAAAACGGTGCTGCACAGAGGCGATCTGCTTCATGTAGGGTTATTCATATTTTTTGGGCCATACCAGACCTGCAACATATGGCTCTAAGTGGGTAACCAGCTATTTTCCAAGCCTCTTTATCTACCTACTGTGCTATATGTAGCTGGTCTCTCTGAGTTTTATAGACACCAACTAATTACGTCTTATTGACGGATAGGCATATTCAATGACCTACCCCAGTTGGCTGCCCTTATAGGCAGCCTGCTAGGCCCGTTCCTTCCGACGGAATGCCTGTTATGTTGGTACAGAGTGTAAATAAATCACCCACACAGCACAATAATACATCCGGTATAAACAAATACATTTCAATGTTTATTATAATTAATTTAATTGTATCAGAAGTGTTACCACAATGCTTAATCTTGTATTATGGGGGTGGGGATAGGACAAGCATCAAATTAAACTGTGATCCTGGTACTCACAACCTGTATTTTATAGGGCTGCGTGAAAATTCCAAATGTAATGTTGATGCATTTTTTCTCCATCCTTTAGTTTAGGGCGGACCAGTCACTACTAAACACCTTCTTATTGACATACATGCAGTACAACCTATCATTTGGGTGTTGTACCTGTCCATCAATGATAGCCTCATTCTCAAGTTCCATTAATGCACATGTTCTAGACCTGTTGCTTCAGGGCTGGGCAATAATCTTCTGTTTTAGCCCTCACTCCTTGCTCACATATTGTAACATAATGACTCCAATACAACATTACATGGCACAGGAGCATTTGCAGATGCCCATGTATAAATAATAGATCATGTAGTGAAACAAGATATTTATTTGAAGACAATTGAGAGAATAAATAATGATGGAAGCATATGAAGGACAAAAGAAGACCACAGTTATGTCACATTGTTCAGCTATAATTGTGAATCCCCTTATTACTTTCCTGCAGGAAGGACATGTGGAGTTGTATTATGGTATATGTACACATGCAAAAATATGAGAAATCAAATTAAGCCTGGGAAACTGCGGTTTGCACATGATCACTCACATCAGAACCACTTCATATACACCAAAAGAGTGTTTGCTCTGGTGCGAATGTGATTCTGCATGTGCAAACTTCATTTGTGCCTCTGCAAACGTACCATAATATGACTGATGGCATCAGAGTGTGGAACATGGCTTGCTCAACCCACCCACCAATAACTGTGATGCCACAGCTCATGCTAGCAGGGGTCACAATAACACCTCCCAAAGACAAGGGTTTATCTGCATATTCTTGGTCTCGCCAAGACGCTTGTGCAGTTGTGTGAAAATAATGGTAACACTTTACTGCCAAAAAAAAGCAATGTGATGTCATCATGAGCTGTTTCCCAACTGCAGGCACCATGAAACAACCCCACTCCACTTTGTGTTTCTGACATGTAGTGGTGGGATGGTTGGCAAATCCTTGTCATCATCCGAGCTGCTTTGTCAGCTTTTGGTAGAAGACTTGTCATTGTATGGCCAATTAAATGTTCTTTCTTCTTTTTAAACATTTAATTATTCGACATGCAGTACTCAGATTCCTCCTTCATTCTCATACAATAGCTCTGGCCGCACAGAACAATCTGTATGTCTGCACACGTGTGAGGGAGATCTTAGTGATCACAGTAGAACTCTAACAAAGCCCACAAGTCTTAGCGACAGTTTCAATAGTGTAACCGATCGTCAACTCTTCCCAGGGGTGTATTGTCCAGTTGATGGCTATCAGGTACTTGTGCGACTGATGGTCTACTGTCTACCTCATTACCTCTCCATCAGCTACTCCTGCACTGGTCATGATGATTTTATCTGCAATCACTGTGTGTGTTCTACTTTTGTACAGTCACTTTGGACATCCCTGGTGTTTTCAGACATAAATGGGGTGCTTGCAGCTCTGCTTGCTGTCTGGGGCTTTCCTCAATTGATGCTGTAAATGCTACAGCAATGCATTCTTGTATGCTTTCTAAGTGCATCCTCCTGGTGTTAGTGATTGGAAATCCTCCTCCCCTGACATAGAGTGACTAAAGGCAGCACCTTTCTGTCAAACTCAGTGTTCCCCTTCCCTCCTTCCTCCTCACCTTGTTCTTCAGTGGAGCTTTCTGTCTTTCGCCTTCTGCGAGTTGTCTTCTTCTATCTTTTTCTTTAACTTCTTTTCGTGCAAGTAAGGACGGGCTCCGCAAACAGATGCATAGTCCGCGACTGCTGTCCGCATTAATACGGTGCCAGCAGTTTCACTATGTTGCACAGTACATCTTTACAATCTAAGGGTATCCTGCTAAAAACCAATGAAATTCACTGACAAAAATCATTGTTAAAGGGACGTTATGGTTAAGATGCACTTTTAAAAACCTATGCAATTCAAGGGACAAACATTGTTACAGGGACGTTATGCCAGTTATGGTCAGCTAAGCAACCATAACACACGCTACCACTGTGCACTGCAAGGACTATCACCCATGACACCGAAGATGACATAACAAATGTCATTCATGGGAAATAATGGCATAAATATCCCAATAGGATTGAAAGTTTCTCACTTGCAAGTAGAATATTTTATATATTTAACCTCATGTCTAAATAGGAAATAGGAGTGAACATGAGTTTGTTTGACAACATAAAATACGGAAAAGACATAACAAAGATATAAAGTCTAGTAAGCAACACATGTTTTTAGGTAAGTGTTGACCTGTAAATCCTTCTATTGTTAAGTGAAATGATTGTTCCTGAGGTGTTCATGAAGCTTCATTGTTGAATGGTATGGAAATCTGGCCCTAGGAACCTCGCTGTCTCCTTCTTTTGGGCCTATTCAGTCACTGTTTATCTTAGTGCACCTCTGTATATCATGAGAGTATTTCTTGAAGAGGTCTCACATGTTAAACACATATGTGCAAACAGAGTTTAAAGGTCGTGCAATACTGCCAAACTGACGGCCTTTTGTGAGGACTGTCTGTCTGCTAACAGTTTAGATAGAGAGCTTTTCCTTGTTATTTTCTTCCCTCTCATATATCATGATCCTTCGCTTCGCTCAGTTTGGTGAAATTCCCTTATCTGACCATCACATGCCTCATCTTTATATTCTTCCTCCCTCTGCTCACTCTCTCTGCACTGACATTGCTAATGTCTGTGTGTCCCAGGTGAAGGCTTAGTTGGGTGATCTACCCTGAAAAGACTATGGGACCTGATTTTCCAAAAAAGGTTTTATATGGGAAAGTCCCTTTGAAAACATGTTTGCAAATCAGACCCTACGGTGGGGCAAGTGCACAAAGTGATCATATTACTGTCACAATATTTTCATCACAAGGCAAATATGTTTTATTTTCATTTTTTACTAACCATTTTAATCATAGATCACAACACGTATTGCATCGCCTTTACACAATTTTGGTTTATTGTTTAGGTCTGGCCTGACGGAACTTGCTCTCTCTGCAGTGTAATGCACTTTCATCTCTGAGGGCCTCTGATGTCAATCAGCAGACCTGTGAGGGACAATGGATTTCTGTTGGTTCTTTGCATCTCAGCTTTGCTCCCTGATCTGAGCCCAAATGTTGCACTGTACGTGCATCCACAGGCGGAACGAGAGCCTGTTCAGTTAGGCGAGACTGGGTGTGGTTGTGTCCAATACCTGGAGACAGCAATGTGACTGTGAACAGATAGAGGAGGATAGTGTGCAGTGGTCTTTTACATTACTTTAACTCTAATTGGAGATGAGGGAGAGCAGAGGCGTTAAATGTCTGATAACATTGCAGTGGCATTTGTGGAAAGGAACAATCATTATTTTCTGAAATTAAAAATCCCTCAAAACTAATAAAAGTTAATGAACACACATTCTCGATAACCATGAATTAATTGTTCAGGCGTGCTGGTTAGAAACATATTTACTTAGCAAAGAGAAGTATATATACATTATTTTTGTTGTTATGACCATTTGCAAATATTTACAACTAGCTGGTGCCCGGTGTTGCCCGTGTCCTGATTGAGTGGTGTCTCATGTGTCCTTGTCAGCAAGTCTTGCTTCAGTTTGCTCTGGCATCTCATTTGCCCTGGAGAAAGTTGCTAGGGTCCTCTGGTCGGCAAGTCGTGCTGCTGTTTGTTGTTGTGTTTCAGAAGCTCTTGATATTGATTGCATCGGATGGAGGTATTCCAAGTGATGTTCGGTGTTTGTGCAGCATGTTTTAGTCACTTAATGGCTTCAGCAATTTTGAGAAAATTCCAAGAAAGATTGATTGATTGTGCTCTCTTCTCGTGAATGTACTTAAGTAAACTATAAAATGGCCACCTCCCTTATTTGGAGTGGCGTGATATATATATATATATATTTTTGTATTCCCTTTAAAAATGCTTTAATAAACACTTTTGAACTGTATACAGTAATAATACATTTTAAAGGAATAACCAATATATGGAACATTTTGCTTCAGACACTTTTCCAAATTGTGCCTCCTTCTAGTACTTATTGTAGTGAATCGGGGTGAGCATCAGTTAATGAGGGTGTCTACAGAGTAAATGTTTTGCATCCAAACATAGAAAACAATCTTGCCCAGACAAAAGGGGAATCCATGCACAATTTGGTATCAGTGGGCTCAACGGTTTGGATTTATATAGCCGGACAAACAGACACACACCCATTCACAAAAATGTTTTGGATGTAAAATGTTTGCATCCAAACATAGAGTACGATCTTGCCCCAGACAGAAGTGGAATCCATGCAAATTTTGGTAGACGTGGGTTTAACTGTGTGGATTTGTATAGCCGGACAAACATACACACACATACATACATTCAGCTTTATATATAAAGATAAAGATCCTATGATTAGGTTTACAGAAACTGTCATATGAATGTTGCATTGCTATTGTAGTTTCTTGTCTTTGCGTTTTCACTTTTCATATCTATTCCAAAGTGATTATGTAATTCACACGTAAGCCTTATATAATAACACCCTTTTGCCACGTCTAAATGGTCAGTACTCACTATGCAGAGACAACTTATGAAGATCCTTGAGAGTGCTACTTTCCTGGATAAGGAGGTGAGCTTAGAAGCCACCCCAAGCGTCAGTGGGCTTCCAGAACTGCATCTCTATTTCTGAGTTTTGTTAGGTTCATAACTCAGTTTAAAATGGGTGTTTGCCATGTTCATACAATATATGAACCTTGAGTCCTATTACTATGTATGGTTATTGCTATTTATTTTGAAAACCCTCTGCAGACCTCGATTTTTAGACATTGAGTGCATAACCAGTCAACCTCATTGTGTGGACAGTGTTTATCTTTGGATGCTTTTTTAACAGGGTTGGACACGCTCTGTTGATGGAGGGGCCATTTGTGTTCTATGGTTGGAGAGTGATGGCAAGGTCAATATAGACAAGTTTAAGAGTGCCATGTTGGTGGGGCGGATGCCCACTAATAAATGAACCTCTGCTCTGATTCTGAAAAGCCTTGAAGGTTGAGTCATGGTAAGACATACATTTTCTGGTCATTGGGCTTGTTGGCCGGGCTTTCCATGTAGTAACCCACTGACTGTAGTGGTTTAAGAGGACAATATTGGTCGGGAGAAGGCCCACTAAGAAATGGACTGCCCCTTGACTCTGAAAGTCATTGAAGTTAAGGCATGGTCAGATGCAAATCATCTGGACTCAACCCCAAGTCTCTGGCCTTTTTAGTTAGATTTTCCTTGAAGAAACCTAGGAGTGCTGACGGTCTGCCAGTCAGGGCACACAGATTGTCACTTGCAGACTATCACTCAATGGAAGGCTGTGCAGTCCATGTGCCATGGCGTACCGTGATGTGTGATCAGCAGCTATATCCACATTGAGATCCTCCTTTGAGGATTTCTATCTCTGTGCCCGGTCAGAGATCCTGCCCTCTGCTCTGTTTCATTACCCCTGTGAAGTAGCCTCATCTTGAGATTGTATCTACTTTAGCAGGCCTTCTAATATCTTATTTTACTCTCCCCCTCATCCCTGCCCGCTGTCACATGATGCTTCCCCAGAACATTTCCTCATTCCTATGCCTCCTCACCCTATCACTGACACCCACAAACACCTCTTTTGTGCCACCTGCCCCATCCCACAATTCTCGTGTCGTCTGTCACTACCCCCTTTATTCCCAGCGACCTTTCTCGTACTGTGCCAGCATCTTTGTGCAGAGGTGAGGAGTCGACGTTGGAGTTAGCACTGCAAGAGTGTGAGCTAGAAGACATGTTTTTTGGTTTGTATCCTTTTTAAGTTAATATAATAAAAAAGGATGTTAGATTTGAACAATTCTGTAAAAGTAGATACAAAGAAGTATGTTGTGCGATCAGTTCAACTTGCACATTCACACTGCAGAAGGCATCTGTTCTAAACGTTTTCGAGAAATGTTTAGAATTTAGAAATAATATATTGTATTTTTCACAGCTTTCAATAATTCTTTATTGCGGTAAACCTCTGCAGCGTCTGTAAGGATTTTCGTTTCTGTGAAAACGGGGTTTGATAAACAGTGCAGCAATACCATAATAGATGAGTCGTTGCTGAAAGTCGAATGACGAGGTTTTACTACATCCTTACAAAACATAAACTATAGCAACGTTATGGCTTTCAACTGATCCTCACTTTGATGTCTATATTCCAAACTCATCTGGCTTAAGATGCTTCCGCCCTCTCGCATAGCTATTAGAGTTACTTAAAAAGCAGCTCATGGTCAGTGAAGCATAACAGGCTTTTCAATGGTCCAACACAGTATAAACAGTATGGCAATAAACCTGTAGTCTTAGAGTCCTTGAGTCCAATTAGCCAGCTCTACAGAGGAGGCACATTGAAAAGCGCACCCCAGAAACCCAGACCCAAAACAACACAACACAAGTGTCACTGAGGCTGGAGGGTGGGGGAACGCCCGACAGCTTAAGGAGCTGCCAGAGTCCGTCTCTCCCCAACCCCCCGCCTTCCAGCAAACCTTTGCTAGCAGGAATATACTATAGAAACAACAGCTCGGCAACCCCAAGCGAATACTGGAGAAGCAGACGTACCCAACGCAACTGCTATGCCGGAAGACAGGCGTTACGATTCCACAGCTTCTCGCACCTCCCTTGCATGACAATTCGCAAATTTACCCGCTTGCGAAGACACACGCGGCTTCCCGGTGAACACAAACAATAGATATAGCGCACAGCCCACTCGTCACCTCGTACTCCTGTACTCCTGACGCGAAGGACGTAAAGGACTCAGCTGGACTCCGCGCGCTCCGCGCTTCCCGGGGTATTTGTATAAAAGACTCCTCCTCCAGCCTCCAGTAGCAAGGATTAACCCCTTGTGGTGACGCACAGACACAGAGCTACTGAAGACGTAAAGGACTCAGCTGGACTCCAACACACTGTGACCTTTTGATTGTTGGGCTTGGACGTTGCACCTCATGTGCACCTGCCAAATGAATACTACCCACTTGTCCCTGCCTTATGGGAAGCCACCATGTCTTGGAAATGCCCCATTCCCTCCCGGACTGGTCTCTTTCTCCTAACTAGAAACCAAGAGCCTCTAGTGACCTCCAGAACTCTCAGGTACCAGGATAATGTTTGAGTTGTGAGAAAGGATTGATGTTGTGATCTGTGTTGGTAAGAACCATCATGTAGCATTCTATAGGCTATTCTGCCTCTCATTTCTTGAAGTGACACGAAGGAGGTCAACTTGTGATAACTGCTACCATCACCTTCCCTTTACCAGAAAGAAATAAGGAAAGAAAGAAAGAAAGAAAGAAAGAAAGAAAGAAAGAAAGAAAGAAAGAAAGAAAGAAAGAAAGAAAGAAAGAAGGAAAGAAAGATGTGAGATAGATAGATAGATAGATAGACAGACAGACAGACAGACAGACAGACAGACAGACAGACAGACAGACAGATAGATAGATAGATAGATAGATAGATAGATAGATAGATAGATAGATAAATAGATCCTCTACTTCTTAGGCAACCTAGAGCTACATTGCAAGAATCCGAGCATTTGGCCTGGCACAAGCTTTTGTTTATACTATCTAATAGCTTCCAGAATCCAGCACTGTCTGTGGTAGAGTGGAACAGTCTTCTCCCCTCTGATGGAACTGAAGAGTGACTATAGTGCACAGTCCCTCCTGGAGACTATTGTTTGGGAATGCAGTGTGCAGTGACAATCGTTTTCCATTGGATTTGTTGGGACATCCCTCATTAATAATGTGCATATATTTAGAATCAATGTACGCAAGTTTATCTCATGAATATTAATGAGAGCTATCCTAAAAAAAAACGACATGGATTTGGCCCTCAAGGCCTGGTGCTGGAGACCAATCCCCCCACAGATAATGCAACTGAACCCATAACCACCACTCCAACTGTAGACCCTTCCAACCACACTACATATTTTAAACACATGGGGACTGATTCACAAATGTCTTTTCCTATGGGAAAACTCAGTTAAAAACGATTTGTTAATCAGGCCCATACCCTCTAACCAACACCAGTGCACACAACACATATCTAGCAAACCCCCACTAATACGCTGATCCATGCATTAACCAACATGCACGCTTAAAACATGATAGATCTCTGTGGCATCCCAATGCTTGCTTTAGTGTGTGCTGCCTGTATTTTATTTATGCACAGTAAATTCCATGCGTAGTAAAAATAGAAAATGTGTCAGCGAGCTAGTGCTCGCAATGGACTTTTGTATGTTAACGTGTTCAGGTTGTTCTGAATCGAAACCCTGAATAGTTGTAGCATTCTATAGGCTATTCTGCCTCTCATTTCTTGAAGTGACACGAAGGAGGTCAACTTGCGATAATTGCTACCATCACCTTCCCTCTACCATCCATAGTCTACCCACCCTTCCAATCAGTGTATGCATTGCTCCTCTCTATAATAAATCCCTATGTAGCTTGCCAGATAGATTTGCAATGTATGCTCCAATGCACACATAATACAAGTGTCCATCCATATTTCATTCTATGAAAACCCATCTGATTATATAGGGCCCACAGCGAACAAAAAAATACAGAGGGAATTGTCATTTTTGACCAAATTATAGTACCTATATATGTAGTCTTTGGAACATTTTTCATACAGTTAACATCCACTGCATGGGGCAAATGTTGGTGGTGGTCTGTGATTGGACGCAGAAGTCTGTTCATTGGAATCTGACTGGTCTGGTAGATCATACATTGTCCAGCAGTGCAGAAGGCAGGCAAGAGGTTTAACTTCATTAAGCAGTCCATATTATGTTTTAGAAGCGAGAGCATTATTGTAGGGACTAAGCTCACAAAATATGTGCATTTGCCATATCACTGGGGAGTGCCGATTACTAAGCATTTCTTTTAAAGCCAGGTTTTACAGATGTTTGACCCCCTTGAAATACAGAAACTTAACTCATGATGCGCGTTTATGACAGGTACGCACAAAAAATATATCTTGGTTTACAATTCCAACACATTACACAGCTTTTGAGTGCACCGAATATGTTGCTGCCACTCTATTCCTTAATTGTATTAATCAAGCTTATTAGCCAATGGCAATTCTGCAGACACCTGTTCTGTGCAATTTTACCTGAATTCAATAGTTAACAAATATCAAGGTAAAATTGCAAATTCTATTATTCATTTTCATTTGTATTCATTGTTTTTGGTTTAAATTAAACCTTAATAATTTCATTAGAATAAAAACAGCAATACATCAAAATGTACGCTACATTATTTTAAATACACCATCTTAAAATTCACCCATAATTTCAGATCTAATAGGGGATTTAAAATA
This sequence comes from Ambystoma mexicanum, assembly GCF_040938575.1. Classification (NCBI taxonomy): domain Eukaryota; kingdom Metazoa; phylum Chordata; class Amphibia; order Caudata; family Ambystomatidae; genus Ambystoma; species Ambystoma mexicanum. The sequence goes on along the minus strand of NC_090930.1, from coordinate 1,289,041,964 downwards.
TTTGAAGATTCATTACATCACATTTGTACAATCTAAAATTATTATACTTAAACAAGTTACTGAGCAATAATAATACAAATAATAATTTATCGTAGACCACACATTGTTAAAAATCACTACAGCTATAGACATGGAAACAGATGTGTTCCCCAACATATATAACCAAAGGTTCTCTACTTCCACAGCAGCCTGATTATGAGCACATTTACTGAACAGCAAAATCAAACCCAGACAATGGATCAAGAGATGTTTCAGGTCCTCCATAATAACAAAGTCTCTGCAGAATCTTCAAAATGTCAAGCTTTTAAGTAACACAAAAACACACCCCATATAAATGGCTTCCTCTCTTTAGGGTATAGAGCTGTCTATGACATCAGCCCGACACATACACAATCCACCCTTTCTAACTTCAGGTAGGCACACAAGGTTGTTCAGAAAATATACATATTTTAATATCTATCACATTTCATAAAAACAATCATAAAAAAGATCATACATTTGTAAAAAATGCTGTTAGTATTAATAGCATGCATGCGGAATCTCATATACATATTGCGAGAATCACAATCAGGGAATGTCTGCACATATTTCTCTTCCTGCCCATTCCTTGTATGTGCCCATCGTGATTTTGGATTAGAAAACCCACGTTTACTTCAAGTTCCTGCATTTTGCCCATGCACTAGTCTTTTATAGGGAGTCCGCCAAACAACCTCGATACGTTTCCTAGCTGATTATGCAAGGTTTCCAAGGGGGAGCATTGCACAACATATTACTTTGTAATGATGACATACCAAGGTCATACCCTATGACTTCCATCGGAATACATTGGGGTAGAAAGCATAGGGCTTTCCTCCAAATTAAGGATTCATAATACAACACCTCTTCAGAAAGCCACATAGGGAGTGTTTCTAAACCATAGGCAATTTTAGGGATCACTTTTCCCCTATACATTTTAACACAGGTAGGAGCGGAAACGTGATCTATCGCCCTCCTTTGCCCTGCATGAGTAAAGGCTTTTGTCTTGAGCCATCTCTCAATAATGTTTTACTCGGGTGGGCCAATATAGATACACCTAAATATAATATTGATGTAGTTATTTCCAGCCATTCTCCATCAAAAAACCGGACATATGTAAATGTTTTCCCTTTCTTACAGAATTTCATTATTTCAGGTTTACAACCGGTATATTTTAAAATGGCGTATGTCCATATAGTCTTTAAAGGCTCTCAAGAATGCTGAAGTCCAATTGGTTTTCTATAAAAAAATGATGAAATCATTAGCGTAAGCTGTCCACGTTAGGCACATTTCTCCAACCTTAGGGCTCACAAAAGCTGTTTCATTTAGAGTTTTCCCAATATCTGCCACATATAGATTAAAAAGACAGGGGGGTAAAATGCACCCCTGTCTTAAAGCCAAACAAGTTTCCATTTGTCTGAACATAATTTAATTCACATTAAGTCTAACTTGTATGGTATGTGTATGTAGATAGATCAAGATTTGAAGTAGCCCCGTTGGCAGAGCCCAGTCAGGTAATTTAGTCCATAACAACTTGCGATCTACCAAATAAAAGGCCATTGAGAGATCAAGGGTAGCAGCATAGATTGGGATAGTATCCCTATGCCATGCTATCTTTTGGATAAAGGACACAATGAAAGTATTACAGTCCATTCCTATGCTTCTCCTGAATCCAATTTGAAATGTATTAAGTATACCCTTTTCTTTCTCCTATTCTTCTAGTTTCCCTAAAATGACTGATGCAAATACCTTACTATCCGCATCTGAAAGCGTGATAGATCTATAGTTTAGCACACTAAGCCTATCCCCCTTTTGATATATAGGAATGATAAAAAGATTGTTTGCAAGAAATTGGGGTACTTTGCTTAGTAACGTATTTTTAAATAAATCAGATAAAATCCATGCCCACAATTCAGGTTGTAATTTAAAAACTTTATTTCAAAGTTTATTTGGGCCACCCACTCTAGAATTACTTGATTGATTGATTGATTGATTTGTTTATTTATAGAGCGCCTTACACCAAGGCAATGTACAATGGAACAACTCATACAGAGAACAACAAACATTGGGAGCAAAAATTTCATTATGAATCATTTGACAACAAAACAGTGCAAAGAGCAATTAACTGAGGGGGAGGGGAAGTGGAGTGGGAGTAGGATTGGTGAGGGGGGTCCAGAGCAGGATAGAAAGAGTGAAAAATAGAAGGGAGAGAGAGTGAAATAGGAGTGGGGAGAGAGGAGTTAGAAGAGGGAAAGAAGGGGGAGGAAGAGAGGACAGGGGAGGCCTTCAAGGTGGAGAATGGAGGAGAAGGGATTTAAGGGAAGTGCGAAATGAGGCGAGGGTCGTGGAAGAGCGGATTGAGAGGGGGAGTGAGTTCCAGTGAAGAGGAGCAAGGAGTTGGAAGGAGCGGAACCGGGAGAAGCACAGGGGGAAGGAGGTACAGTGAGGAGGAAATGGTCAGCAGAACGAAGTGAGCGAGAGGGGGAGTAAAAGGTGAGTAGGGAAGAGAGATAAGGAGGAGCAAGACCATGTAGGGATTTGAAAACAAGGCAGGCCTCGAAAGAGTCCCCCTTTGAGGTGTTCTATATCATCTATAGTAATATCTAGCTGCCAATTAACATGAGGGTCTACGGGGTCCAACGAGGGCCTGCATGCTTCTTCCCGTACAGGCTTTTAAAATGCTCCATCCATACATTTTCATATATCGGATTAATCTGTATCTCAGATTGTTTAGACTCCAGAGAGTTCAATAATTTTCAGAAATGTGTATTCAATTGTTTTAACATGATATCTATCATGAATTCACTGTCTCTTTGTACCAGGAGGTATATATGAGACTTACTCCAATTATACCAGTGTTGGACTCCATGGGAATGGGCACACGGAAGCACTGGTAGCCTTGCTAACAGTGCCAGTCCTTCTGTGACAGCTCCACCTACCAGGGCCGTTACGCCCAGCAGGTCAGACCTGCTGGGCACAACAGCCCAGGAAGGCAGAGTTGGAGTGTGGCAGTCCGGAAAGGATGCCGGTACGGTGCCACCGGCACCCTTATTTCCCAACCGCCACACTCGGAAGGAGGCCCAATGTCTCTATTCATGGCCAGCAATTGTCCCTTACTCCTTAGATTTGACATTTCTTATAAGTACAACTTTAAATATAGAGCTCAGTAAATCCCCTGCACGTTCGAGACTGAGCACCCAGAGCAATGACATTCAAATCGTGGTTCACATTCAAAGAGCAAATACACACGATTCCAATATGCAGATTTGCATTCACAACACTCACAGTGAGCACAAGGGGCACACGTTAATGTCAACGCCTATTAGACACTAACTATTCCAACAGCATAGCCTAGCAAAACGGTGCGAGAGGAAGAAATAAAAAAACAATGCCCTGAAATTAAGATTGCATTTAATATTCTAAAGCAGTACTAATGTCTGTTTATGAAAGTGGTTAATTGAAGAGGAAGCACTGTAACATACACCCTGTAAAGAATTCTTGGCAAGCATTGTTTTAATATGAATTGCTTCATTAAACATCTATAGTTTTAATTTGAATAACAACAGAGGAGTAAAGGAAGTCAGAGGAATAACACAATTGAGATATTACAAGCAGACCCCTTCTGCTCAAAGGGGACTTATTCAAAGGACTGTCTGTTGGCGGCCCTACTCATGCTGATCTGGTGTCATGGGAAGATGATTTTCATGAGCGCTTTCACTCTGAAATGTTCACAGGAAGAAGCCTGTTGTTTCAACAACCCTGTACAGAAATATATTGGGGCTTAAGCTTCTTATCAAGATGGATTTAAAAAAGCATTACACTGGTCCAATTCTGAAGTAATATAGGACTCGAATTTCTAGTGCGTGTCTCATGTAATTCAATGGCTGTGTATTGAAAGTCTTGTCTCAGCTCTTCGTGTGTTGTATTCATTATCTCACTAGGGCAGCGGTTACGGTAGGTTTTTGACCAATGCATCACAAGGCACAGGCTGCAAACCTATCAGTGGTGTTCATGTGTGCGCAAAAGAATCCCAAATGTGATATCATAGGAACAGAAGACCTTCAGAGGAGATCCGCTATCTGAGCTAGCGATCTGCAGATGTGCACACCGAGTGATTGCCTTGTGTTGTGATTAGGCCTGGACAAATTTTCCCACAAATAACTCGAAACACCCTATTTACCCACAATAGAGCAGCAGGGAATCAGAAAAATGGGCCACTCACCAGTCCATGTCCACCTCTTTTCATGAGCATGTGTGACACATTCCGTTGGGTGACACCGGGGAGGAGGATCAGGGGGGCTATGACTCTGCGGGCAGCTTGTGGGAGAGGCATGCTCACCTGATTTACCTGGGAGGGAGCAGCAGAGTTTCAGGGAGGCGGGCGACACACTAGTTGGTGTCCTCCTTTGACACAAGTGGGAGAGATAAGTTCCATCGGGTGAGATCTGGGAAGAGTGGTAGGAGGAGCCTTTAATTGCAGCCAGTGGTAGAATCACGCTAACTTGATTTACCAGGGTGGGAGCAACCGACATTTACGAAGGCCGGCAACACAGAGTTGGACACATTTGCAACACCATGTCCATATCAATACGAGTGAGAGTCAGGGGGAGATGTGCTGCTTTTAGTCTTTTCACTCCTTAAGCAGCAATTGCTGTGTGCACTGGGGAGGCCTGGAGTGCACGTGGTCATTTGAGGGAATCCCCCAACTCAGTTCCCAATCCCCTGTTAAAGGTTGCATGCATCAGCACAAAACAATTCATAAGTATTGCACCATGACAATGAACATCATACAAATTCATTATGGAGTTTGTTCACTCTGTTAAGTCTAATCTAGAAGGGTCATGATGTAATGTTGAGCACATTCTCTTTCTATCTTGCAAGAATTGTGTAGTCCTCGGCAAATTCTGGAGACAGGCAGCTTCCAATGAATTTATGACGAGTCTAATCTAGAAGGTTCATGATGTGATATTGAGCACATGCTCTCTCTATCTTGCAAAAACTGTGCAGTGCCCTACACATTCTGGTGACAGGCTGCTTCCAATGCACCTATGACTAGTATGCTGATCTACACAGTCTTGCATGACTCTTGCTCTAGGGGGGTTTGCACCCTTGAGGTTAGTTGCTGGTACCATTATGTGTTCCCAATTTCTCAACCACACACTATATGCAAATGGGTAGGTTTACATGAATAGCAAAGGTTACCACAGTATCAGTGCTCAATACATATGCATTAAGTAATACATTATATGAATTATGACTGTTTTATATCTTGAGTCTTCACAAAACAGCTTTATTCTAGACTCATCTGCCCTGCTCATGCAATATAGAAACCCACCCCTCTGTGTTGCTTGATCGCCGCAGCAAAGGCAAAAGGCAAAGTTGACATGAAACATAAGCATGGATGAAAGCTGTGCCACTTCAAATTACACATTCGCCCACAAGTGTTAGATTTGAGAAACAGCAAACTTTAGTCACACGCTGCACTTGTGGTGGATGTCTCAAAAACATATACCACATTTTGCATTAATGAGCACTACACATTTTACATTCACACAATCACATCCATGTGTTTCCAATGTCAAGTATAGATGAGTATAGCTTTGCTTTCACCAGTTGACAGTGTGAATCCATTCCGCCCCTATCTTATAACTCCTGTGGGACAGTTACAAACCACAGTGGCTATTTGCTACAACGTTTCTCACAGGTGCACATAAAGTGTGGTGGAACATATACGGAATATTTAATACAAGGTTTCGAGGTCTACACAGTTCAACTTGGGCCCTGCGATAACATTGAGTCTGTGTATGCAAGTTCATCTTTGCTTGCTCGGTACTATACAATATATCAGAAGCATCAAAAACAACCAGCCTTTCCAATGTCACTAAGAAGATACGTGGAATTTTGCATGTGTGGGTGTCTTCAGAATAATCGAATTTTGACTACTGAACATTGCAAAGTTGCCTTCATGTAAAACATAAATAGAGGGGCATGCACTGGGAATCACCGCCTGCTTCCGCCTGGATCATCATAACAGTGCTTATTTAAACATGCAAAGTAACAAGTAAAGCATTCCTTTGCACATCTACAATCAATACTGCAATGACTCATCAATCACATCTTTCAGATCCAAAACCTACTACTGACTGAAGTCTGTCATTAATTAACAAACAGGAAACAGTGGAACTGCTTTCATTGTATATTAGATACAAAATGTACTAAGACATCAAATGGAGACGGGCAACAGCCTTTTTATGGTTAGTAACTGTGGTACTTGGGCTTTTCCCTACTGTTTCTACTGTTTCAGCTGTTCTAGTTGGGCATTCGCCAACTGGTTCCTGAACCACCTGAACTCCATTATCTCTGCTTGTTTGCTCGACAACCTAGGGAATGGCCACTGCGTTATGATTCGTTGCATGGCTTGGGTCAAGATCATTATCTTTGCCCTCCATGATGTGGAGTTTGTCTACTACGGACAGTAATCTGGCTCCTCAGTTCAGCTATTTCATGTTTGATGTCGCCATGACTGCATAGAGAGAATATTCCGCCACAGTGCACAATCTTTTGTTTAGCACATAGGCTAGTGAAGTTGTTGTTAGGTGTGGGTACATGAAGCCTAACTGGACAGCACCAGGGACAATGGTGCTCTCACCTTGTGTCTGGTTAGATTTCATGTCGGTAAGGTTGGCCTGTCCCAGAAGCTGTGTTGGCTGCTGATGGCACGGGAACCCAGGTGAACCAGTAATACCCTAGCAAAACACCGGAAGGCAAAACAAGGTGGCACAGATGATGTCTTGGGAGTGTTCCAACTGGCAGATGACTTGGAGGGACGGGTATTTCATTAGGCAGGAGTACTGAAGGCAATGACAGTACTCAGTAGACAGTACCATGACAAAGAGCAACAGGAAGAAATATTAGGTGGCAGCAAGGGAAGAACACAGCAGCCAAGGGGGGCAAAATAAGGATAAAGCTGTGACAGCAGCAAACCAAGAATCGGGACTGAAGGAAAGGCAGTGGCAATTAAAAGGAAGGACCACCAAAGGCTCCTCAGGAATTTGAAGCGTTGCAACGTGACCGGTGAGGTCCACGAGATGATAACCCATGAAAATTGTCATGAACCATGCCCGGGTATTCTCCACCTAAGAAGGGACAATGTGGGCGCTGCCATCTTGGGTGTGGACTTTGCACGACCGTCAGAGGTGTTCCGACGCTGGTGGCACAAAAGCCTAGGGATGGGTTTGTAATTTGACAGACACTCAGGTTTGAGTTTATTTCTTCATTAGGTTTCCCACGATGGTTGATTTTAGGATGAGTGCACAGATACACTTTTCAATAACCTAAGCAGGTAACATGCTGCACTGAAATGCCTTGTAATCATTCTGACAATGTTAATTTTAATCTCAAAATGTTCAGTAACTGTATGCATTGCCATTTCAGTTTCACTTCCTCCTTAATTAGGTAGACTGGTTCTTGTCTACCAACAATGGGGAAATGTCATTTGTAGGCTAATACGTCTATTTAATGAGTATGGGTCTCTCTAAGACCTTGTTAGAATACTCGGTGGAGGTTTAACATGGAGGCCTTCCATTGTCATTTGGTACACACTAGTATGAGCGACCAGGTTTGTATTAATCTTCTCATTACCTTTAGGAAGAATGGACCCGATCATGACAAACCATGAAGGGAAGGCACAAAGTTTCATACTTCGGATGCAAACCACTTAACAGGAAGCGAATAATAACACTGACACACTGCCATTAGACAGTATTATTTACCCACAATTGAGGATAAGGAGTGAGGACACTGAGTTAATAGAGTAGACCTTTTGTAATCTCCAACTCTCAGAGATTGATAGGAGAAAGATGTGGCAGCGATTCTTATTTTACTGCTATGGGCCCAATAACTGTCACGGGGTCACTAAATGTTAACCTTCTTGTGTTTATCTCGCTTTTTTTTAAGGGAACGTTATTAGTGCAATTGTTTTTAAACTTTGGATTGTGATTGGCACGTAAATGTTCAGATGCGGAATGCCAACAACTAGCAGACTTGTTATAGGGTGAAGAGAGATTTTTCAACGTTTTTCATTTCACGATTATGGGCACAAGAAATGGCACAGAATTAGTAAGTGCTAGGTATCTTGCGTTGGCTTTGCATTCTCTAAGGGAAGTATATCAGTGCTCTCGGAATGTAATTGTAGAATATGGAGTTGGCACGGGAATACCCAGATGCAGAATGCCAACATCTAAATGATGTGTTGATATATGTTAAGCAGTGTGACGCCACACGCCTTGCACGTGATGTCACACTCCTATAAATGGACCCGAAACAAAATGGTGCCCATTCCTAGACATGCTGCTGGATCAGACTGCCTTTGCCTAACACGGACCCAGTGTGAAGAATATACACACTGACTATTGTAAGTAGAAGATTTCAGAAAAGCTGAGTTTTTTGTTTTCACATTTTTAGGGCAAAGCTAGATCACTTCACTTTGCAGGGACACCGTGCTTCCTTTTTATTGGTGGAATGAAGAAACAAGCAAGTATGATATAGCTGGAAGTTTTACTTCATTTTTTTTGAGTTGCTGGAAAGTATAAAATTTGAGATAAAACTTAGGTGAACAAGTAAAGACAATGCACACGGTCAACCTTTTTGATTATTTAAGCATGGATATATATAATGGAAGGAGAAAAAATGGGTAAGTCCCAAGATTTTTTGTGAAAGGGGGATTGAGCAATAGTGGGACTACTTATATAGTGTTAGCAGCAGGAAAAATACTCAATTACCTCTCTTTTAGTCTACCTTATAAGGTGGTCAGATATAAACTAACAACAGGATAAATTATCTAGTTCATTTACCCACATTCCATATGTATTGACAAAATTTGTCATGCCAGAGAAGTGAACATATTAAAAAACATTTTAATCAACAATTAAATTCAGTGAATAGGTGTGTAGTGTATGCTTTCCACAAGGCATCACCACCATTTAAATTCATAAACATTTCTTTAACAAACAATTTGAAAAGCAAATCCAGAATGCTTGCAAGTTTGTGCCAATTATGGCTAGGGTTAATAGGTAACAATCATAATTAAGCGTAAAGACAAAATATTGATGCCAGAATCTTTTTTGGCAGGGGAGCAGACTATCAATGTACAAACAATGATCTAAACAATCGTTTTCATGAGAAGACAACGTTATTCAAGGTATCTGTGGGATGTCTACATATGTTTCGGCTGAACAGAGTCTCGTGAACACCTTCCCTGGTATTCCGCTGTTGTTATTTAAAGCCCTCTTCAGGACAGTATGTTGTTTCAATAGGATGACAGTACGTTCAAAACTCCGATCCCCGTTTTGTCAGAATTCAGTGGGAGACTATAAGATAGAAGAGATTTGAAACTATTTTAACAGATTATCTTGAATTGTGCGTTATTTAAAACATTGAAGTGTTAAAAGACTTTCTTAGGCAATTTTCATATGTAGTAGGGCTGTTTTCATGCCCTATGCAAAAATGTTTCGCTGACCTTTTGGTCTTATTACGGTTAGACTAAAGTATGATAATTTTCTTCAGGCGATTGCTTCCTTATTCCTTATTTGTAGATTGGAATGACTAATCCACTCATTTACTTAAGGTCTGTTTCCCTTTCATTCAGGTGACAGGCACGTCTTTTGGTTTTTAGGTTAAAGTTGAGTGCGTTGGACCTGTTGTAACACAGAAACGGGGAGGTGTCAAGCCGCGCGCTCGCTCACGTGCGCCACTTACCTGCTACGGGGATCCGGGTCCTCGGCCTCGGCAGTCTCCTCCTTCATGGAGACTCTACCCGCGGTGGCGTCTTTCCTCACGCCGTTCCGCGGTCCGTGGGCGCAGCCATCTTGCAGGTTCTGCGCATGCGCGGATCGTCAGCATTCGACGTTCGCGCATGCGCAGTAACACAGACTTGCGTCCCAGGCCTCGCTTTGGCCCCGGACCTTAAAAGGGCTTCGCATACACGGAGACAACGCGTCTCAACGCGGTTGTTGCCGTGTATGCGCTGCTGGAGCCTGTTGACCTGTGCCACAGTCTCTCCCGTCACCCTTTTGCTTTGTCTTGCCCTGCCTTGTCCTGCCTACCACTCTTCCTCTCCTTCCCTGCTCCATGGTACATTCTGTTCCTGGTTCCCCAGTCCTGTCTTGACCTTACCTACTTTGTGGTTTTGGGGTTAGGAGTGGCCTTGTCTGGGTTCCCTGTCTAGCCTTCTTCCTACCTTGACTTCTGTTCCGTGGGAATCCCTTGGTCAGTCCTCTCTGTCCTTGCTGCCTGTCTTTTCCCCCTTCACCTATCTTGTGCCCTGCCGGTACCCATGCCTTACTGCCTTCCCGGAAGTCAGCGCATCCATCTACTGGTGTTATAAGGACTCACTTGCCTTCTCTGCCAGTGGAAACACTGTCCCAACGTCACGTTAATGCAGAGAAGTGCCACCCGTGGCGTTGGGAGTTGGTTCAGTGCCAACCTGTCATTTATTGTCAGGAGGGTGTTGGGTTCATTTCCCACGTTACTGCTTCATCTGCATTGTCGCTCCGACAGACTGGCTGCCTCGACTCCACGAACCCCGGGAAGAAAAGGTAACCAGCAATCTCGAGAAACCTCGTTTAACAGGAGGACGGAGAATTGCACAATATATTTAGAACCTTTCTATTTTTTCAATATATGGGTTAGGCTAATTCTGTTTCAGAGGTTCATGTACTAACCTTCCTCCTGAATGTGGCCACTTGCGAGTTTTAAATGCGCCATTTCATTTGAATGGAGTTTCTGGTGCCCAACGTTCATCGGCTTTGACTTTGTAATGTTATATGCCTAAATATAAGGTTAGACAGACAGACTTTTAATTGTTTGTTTCCCAGAAAAAAGTTATTTTGTTGCTTATTTTCATACAGTTTTTTCTATTCCTCATTTTAATGCATGCCTGTCTAGTTAACTGCATAATATGCATTTTGTCTCTGTCCTTTTCTGATTTTAAGACAGGCGTAACACGGCTTCGTTTGTTTACCTGCTTTTTTCTTTTTTCCCTTGATCGCCGTGGTTGGGCGTCCTCCCTGTCGCTGTGCGCATCAACCTCCAAGTTCGAATGATTCGTAGATGCCGCAATTCACTTCCTGCCGTATTTTTAAACGGTCATGTGATCGCGTGATGACATGGTGCAGTGCGATGTCCTTCTCACCGTGTTCGAAACCGTCACTTGACCGTGTATCGATGCAGCGCAGTTCGATGCGCTGGCGTGAGCGTGCGTCCCAGATCCACCATTTTGGATTGGTGAAAACGAGCCTATATGCATTCCATGAAACCTGTCTCTTGCTGAGTTCATTAAAAATATATACATTGTGGATGTATAACTTAAATATGTATATGTTGGAAAACACACTCTGCTCTGCTTTTCTTTGACAATTCAATCCCCCCCCTATACAATACAAGAAATAGAAGGAGAGCACACAGTCTTCAAGAATCCCAACAAATCACACTTTATAATTCAATACACAGTTCCAGTTCTCCCAGCAAGATTAGAGAAAACAGGGATGAGTTTTAAACACAGGCGAATTACTTTAATGTGGTTTGCAAGGAAGTGAAAAGGTGCTAAAATTGCTTTTAATTCCCTCTAGAGGTTCAGGGTAGGTGATGGCTACTTTATATTAGTTCAGGCTCACTTTAACAATACTCTATGAATGATTAGCAGATTGCAAACGAATTTTAGCTAAGAGAAGCAAAAAGCTGCTGATTTCTACAGATGAAGAAATCGGGCCAAATCGCAAATCGCAGTAAATTTTGCGAGTGCGTGTCTCGCGATTGCAGAAAAAGTATAGGGAGTAGGAAGTCGGTTCTAGGTTTGTTGGAAAGCCTAGATTCTAAGCGTTCAGATAAATCTCATTCCTAGCACGGTTCCGGAGATACGGATGATTTAATAAAGGTAGATTTTCGGATTTAAAGTCAAACTCAAAATGACAGGTGACAGCTTGCAGCTGCAGAATTGACAGGTGACAGTTGTGCAGCTTTAAAATGACAGATGACACTATTTCTAGGAGGCTGTCCTAATTAGGTTAAAATAGCTTGAATTAGATTATTTTAACTAAGAGATTGGGTTCTGCACAGTTCTGGCGAATACTCACTCCTAATTTTGAAATGAATGGGCCTCGTCACGGATCTGGTCAACTGGACTGGACTTCGGTTCTCTCTGCTCGGCGGGTCAATCAGGCACCGGTTCTGCTCACAGCGGTCTGGGTCTCTCTGGATCTCTGGTCTGGTCTCTGGCAATTGTTCTTGGCAAAGAATTCAAACAGCTCACCCGGCTGTGGAATAGTTTGCAAATGATTTTAAGGATGCTGAGGCCTGCTAAGAAGAGTTCTCAGTTTGTTGGTTTAGGCCCTTTCTTTAAGTTCTGAAGTAAAGTTCTGGTCTTTGGAGATTGATGGATGTGAAGTCTGGAGTCTCCCGGCAGAGCGTCCCGCAGAAAATGGAATTGAATGTCTCTACCTGTCCCAGCAGTCTCTTTTTATGTGTTTTGGAAGTGGGTGTGTGCGTGGCATAACTGAGCCTGCCCCTCTCTTGATTTGATAGGTCAATAGATTCTTTGGTCCCTGATTTGGGAAGGGATAGTGTGTCAGAGTGATGTCATTTTTATGACCTGCAGAAATGACACTCCCCTGGTCAATGTGTCCACAAATCTATACCTGATCCAAATACATATTTCCCAGGTACACAGTTGTTTGACATCACATACACACATCATATATTACTAAAGATAGTCCCTGTCCCGACTCTGGCGTTTCTAGGAGCTTCCATTCAAAAATGGCAACTTATTTTCGATTTTAGTGGGTTTTGCAACATTGGTTTTTCATCAAAAATTATACAAAGGTACATTTCCCTTCCACATCTATCCCAGTAACTTTCCATGTCTCTAGCTTAAACACATTGTCTACAATAATCGTAATTAGCGGGGTTTTGCCCCAGAACATGGTACAAATTGGAGTTTGGACTCAAATCGTGAGGGCATTTTTGAAACTAAGACTCTCAAAGTTGTACATTCCTGTCATTTGGTTACAATAAATTATCACTGTTTCTATAAACTATATATTTGTTGCAATTCAACTCCCCAGTCTTTGGGTCCGCCTCCAGAAGTCTGGGTGGGTCAGTGATCACATGTCTCTCCTTGCTGGCAGAGGGCTGTTGACAGGAAACACTCAAAATTAACATACCCCATTCAACAGAAAGAGCCTTTTGTGTGGGCTCCAGCAGGCTGCCTGGAAGTCTCTCCTCAATCAATCAACAGGGTCATGTGATATCCTGCCTCCTGGTGTGGAATCTCTGAGGTGTTAAGGTTTCCCAGCCTCTTGGCCTCTGGGAACAGCAGGTGGCTAAGATTTTAAATTAACCAACAAGCTTTGAAGTCCCTGCCCATCTTGCAACTCCTAAATACAGTTTCCCTGTCAGAGTTTAGACCGCTAGCGCCACCTTGGGGAATTTGTCGGTGCTGCATCCATTTTTGAGTTGTCTTGAATTACTGCATTTCAATAGAGTGGTCTTTTGCTTGATAGTATAGGACCCTTGCTTAACATTGTTTTGATGGCATCCTTACAGTAGAGTGGTGATGTGGAACCCCCCACAAGAAGGTTGTATCTTTGGAGTGGTCTTGTGCCAACTGCGCAGTTCTCCTATTCTGGCGTGAATGTGGGCAGCGATAGCTCATCCCCACATCCACCCAGTCTATTGATTTAGTTTGTTCTGGGATAGAATAATGGGCGGTGACAGCTCATCCCCACATCTACCCAGTCTATTGATTCAACATGGGTCAAAACCCTTGACAAATAAGGGTCTTTTACACGGGGTATGAAGCACCAATGGTTTCACGGGCCTCAACACTACATGTACTGGTGCTGATAAGGTAGTAAACACACACAGATATTAAACAGGTTAACATGTGGATATAAGGTGTAGAAGCCAAGGAAACATTACACAAACACTCACGCATAAGCAGAATCGAATGATAACATGGAAGGTGTTGGGCTCATTTAGAACTACTGAGCTATTAATAACAATGTTATAGACTAACAAAGTTGGATTTTGAAAGAACATTTGACAGTATTCTAATGAGGTTGTGCTTTTTCTTTCCCCTTTCCCTCCCCAATCCCCTTCCCTTGTTGCTTTCCATCTCCCCTGACCACTTTTTTTTTCTGTCATCATGATGTGGTGATTGAATCTTGTGTTTATGGTCATGCATATGTTGTGACTTCTTTTGATATACCCTCAATTCCCCAAAAAAGGATTTACATTGGGAATATTCAATGTGGTGATTGCACATTCTGTGAAAAAAACATTGATGTATAATAGCTACTTTATGATAGACTATGTGGTAAGCCCTGATGAGGAACTCGTGGAGGTCAAAACACATGTCGGCTTTGTGTGATAAATTAGCTTTAAAACCATAAGACTTTTGAAGACGTTGTATGTTGAACAGTAATCTAATTCTCGTGAATTGTAGATAAAATATTCTTAAATAGTAACTTCCTGGTTGAGACACTGTTTCTGAATGTCGTAAATGGGAGATAAGGAGTGCATGGAAAATGGCTGACCAATGTTATTTTGTTATGTATGGCCTTGGCCATGTGCTTTAGTCCATGCTTGCACCCTCTGACCAGTCAAACGGTTGAATCAAATTTGATCAGATCACATATAGACAATAGGGTGGTCACTTGACCCAATAGCAGCCTACTCAAGTTACATTTGGTTCTTAAAATGGTTGTGAGATAATTGCAAGACCGTCCATGAGAACATGTTATCTATTACGGTATTTTGACTATGTATGAAACATTTGTGCACCATTTTAAAGAATTTTGAAGAGACAATGTGGTCATGATAGATGTGGTAGTTTTTAAGACTAATATTTCAATTAATAGTGGTGGTTCAAACATGTGTATCTCACTTATTTACAAAAGATTAGTAATACATTTTCTTTTAATAGAAAAATAGTTTTGAATACATGTTTTTCATAAATACTAATACATATATAGTTGAATGCCTGTGCAAAGTGTTTGCCGCAGTTGCAGCAGTGTCGTTGCAGCAGTGTCGGAGGAGATGGAGTTGTATTCAAAATTTGGTACTTTGCTTTTCTACTATCTACACCTTTAATGGAGGCCACTCTCGAGGTTCTTATAAAACCTCACCGCTGTGTGAAGCGTCTTTGCAAAGTGTTTGGTGTTTGGAGTTCGATGGTGGAAGTGGTCAGCATGGATACCATGGTTCTGAGGTAACATTTGCACTTTGTATTGGCTGTTTGGGCACTAATCATTGTTGATGTGCACCCGTGGCACCATTTAGAACTCCCCTTGTCAGTATGCCTGCAAAGTTTCGATTGCATACTAACAAAGCTTAAAAATTCCTTCAAATTCCAATAGGCATAATCGTAGTCAGTTAACGGCGAACACCCATTTATCACCGTCCAGTGTAAATCCAACCAACAAAGATAAGGGGACCAATAGCAACAACTTCCACCAAAATAGTGGAGATAGAGGTGTTAACATTCGACCGGAACAACTAAAAATTACTGGAATATGTATCTCGATTGCTAGTAAAGATGAAGAAAGTGTTATGGAACCCCAAGGAGTGGGGGAACAGTCACATGTCACTGGTAATGAGTTGACATCGGAGATGGATAATAACTCCCTCCTCAATTTATGCTGCACATTGTGACATGAGTCTATTGGTTTAACTCCTCCTTTATCTGAGGTAGTTTTCACAAGTACTGAAGAATGTGAAAACATTATAGGTACTAGCTTGTCTGCATCACCGGACTTGGAGCAGCTTACTGCTGATGCGTCTTTCTCCAACAGTGACAATGCCTCGTTCAATAGCCATTTTTTGACACATATTGATACACCTAATCTTGATTCTAAGTTGGACTCCATGCCCTACTCTTGAGGCGGTTTTTGGTCTTTGCTCCGTATTAATGAGAGAGAGCTTAATTTGACGATGGCTAAAATACTTGATTTGATTCTGGCTAATAGTGAAATGGAGCTATTGTGACCATCTATGAACACCCGTTCCCCTCAGGATGACGTGAAGGGCAGTGACCCTCAATCTGAGTTGGCAACGTTGGATAATGGGGGCACTATGCCTATTACTACCAGTGACATTTCGGTCACGCACCCTCTAAACACAATTGAGGACCAGGAGGAAAATTAATCCTATGGGAGACTGAAAAGAGCTTGACACAAATTGAATGACAAGAGATGGGCAAAGAAAAAATCAAACAATGGCACAATCAAAATCTAAACAAGTGTCACGATCCGCCGTCCCTCGAAACAATGGTGGAAATGGAAGAAGGGCTACTGAGTGGAAACTAATGCAGGGCTCTACCTGTTTACGGCACGTCACGTACAAATACGCGTCACGCCTAAGCGACGATGCGTTGCAACCCTTCTTCTTTGGGTATACACGCTTGTTCTCTGTCCACTGTTCTGGTGGTTCCCGCTGCCTTCCTGCCTTCCTTGCTTTGTCTTCCTGTACCTCCTTCCTCACTTTCTCCTAGCAGTTCGTTCTATTCTACCGACTGCCACTCTGCCCTCCTCTGCGCTCCGCTTTCCTTCGGAGCGTCCATCCACTCCGAACCTTCATTATTCTCACCTTGTGTTCCTACAACGCATCTGTTAACACGCATTTGCGTATCCTCTTCGATATCTTCTGGAAAGACGGGATACGCCATTTTCGTTTCACAAAGTCGACTGCATTCAAGAACCGCAGTTTAACATCATCCCAGGGTTTTTCAGCTTTGCTTTTCCGTGGTCGTGGGGCGGTCCCCCTGGAGCCCCCCACTGCCGGGCTGGCTGCTAGTAGGCAGGGTGGCCTCCGGCGGGGCTCTTCCTAAGACTCGTCCAAAAAAGCCAGAGCACGCCTCGAGGAGCCAGAGAGAGATATCTTCAAAAGACTCATCCGAGCAATCACGGACAGGTGAGGAGGAAGGGGAATCTGGGTCAGAAGACTTGTACTTGGATAGTTTACCCCACATTCCTGGGAACAAGTCACATTTGACTAGAAAGAATGGAGTATCACTGGCAGTGACTAACAGTGATGAAATTGTATGTGTTAGTACGAGCACCAAATATGAATTGCAATCAAGAAAAGCACAACCTGGTAAAGCAAATGAGAAACCCCTCCATGCGGTACAGTTTACAAGGCCCTGTGCACCAATGGCTTAAGGATGAATCTAAACCTTTAGACAATTGCCTTAATAGGGATTCGGTAATACATGCTGACCTTAAAGAAATATCTCCTTCAGTCACTGCTAACAGTATTAAATCCCTGGTCAGTGGTGAAACCCTGAATCAAGTTAAACATCATGATTTTGCCGATCTGTCTGGGCTTGTGTGCCTTATTAATCTTGCCTTTTCTGAGCAAACCACTCAAGAGGACCAAATGAGGGATTTGAGTTGGATACATATGGCCCAATTAATAGAATCCAGTGCATAAGTAGCGCAAGCGCCGCACGCCGAGAATGAGCGTTTGATATGCGTGCGCCAGCCATGGCCTAAACCACAATGACCACCAAGGAGCGCCAGTAACGCCCCCAACACGTCCCTGTGTGCAGGAAAAATCCAGTGAAATGCCCCATACGGCCCAAGGCCCAGCGCCATCCGTGGCCCAGCACACAGCCCCCCCATCGTAATGGCATGATAAATCAGAGCGTAACCTGCTAGCACCAGCCAAATCGTGTGGAAAAGCCTGCGCGTACCCCATCCGCACCCAAGCATAATCACGTACCCCGCTCGCACCAGCCAAATCGCGTGTAAAGGCCTGCGCATACCCGGTCCACACCCCGGTGTAATCGCATACCCTGCTCGCACCAGCCAAATAGTGTGGAAAGGCCTGTGCATACCCCTTCCGCACCCCAGCATAATCACGAACACCGCTCGCACCAGCCCAATTACATGGAATAGCCTGTGTGTACTCCATTCGCACCCCAGTGTAATCGCGTACCCCACTCGCACCAGCCAAATCACGTGTAAAGGCCTGCGTGTACCCCAAGATACATGCACAACTCCACTGGAAGCAGACGCCTCCTCACTGGACAGCCAGACCACAGCAGCCATCACCCATGACCATACCCTGCAGGGAGCCCACACCACATGGCCCCCCATCACCCATGACCATACCCTGCAGGCAGGCCACACCACATGGCTCCCCCATCACCAGTGACCATACTCTGCAGGCAGCCCTCACCACATGGGAACCCCCCATCACCCGTGACGGCTACCTGCAGGCAGGCCTGGCCTCATGTTGTCCCCCCGCTCCTGTGATGGCAACCTGCAGGCAGGCCCCACCTCATGTTGTCCCCCCCACCTGTGACGACAACCTGCAGGCAGGCCCCACCTCATGTTGTCCCCCCACCTGTGACGGCAACCTGCAGGCAGGCCCCACCTCATGTTGTCCCCCCCACCTTTGATGGCAACCTGCAGGCAGGCCCCGCCTCATGCTGGCCCCCCACCTCTGACAGCAACCTGCATGCAGGCCCCGCCACATGTCCCCCCAACACACTGTGGACCGATAGACATAAATGCAACAGATGTGTAATTAAATGTCACCACACGCTGCACACTCAAAGTGCACCTTAACACACATCCATTGGTCATGCACACCGCAACATGCCACATGCCATTGGAAGTCAAACATGACACATGCATGCATGTGTGCACAAACATGAACAACATAGGCCAGCATCATGAACAGAGTAAGCAAGAGTGAATTTTGGCCGAAACCATCGAGACCAGACACCTTTGATTTTCAATCAAAATATAAATTTTAAAAGAAGTATTGAAGTCATATACTCATATAAAACAAATAAATGAAATCAGCATCAAATGATCCAATAAATCAAATATCATCCAAAAGAAAAAAATGTAAGACAAACAAATTAAGATGAAAGCCAAGATGTGGTCCATGTCCATAAAGTAGTTCAAAATGAAAACACAAATAAAAAGAAAACCATTACTCCATGGTGAACTGAAGATGATCTATGTACAAAAAACAAGGGACCATTGTCCCAAACCATGTCCAAAAATGATGACGAAAAAAAACAACAAAGAACTATATACAAAACGTGGAGTAAAGCCCAAAAACTCCAAAGAAAGAAAAAACTAAAGGAAACTTACACCTAAAGAACTATGTACAATGGCAGCGGGCTAGTCCTTTGACTCACCATTTCCCCCCAAGGTCTCGGCCAGGGCATCATTGAACTCTGCGTCAATTTCCAATAGGCGGGCCTGTGCTCTCCCCTCGAGGTCTTGCAGGGACCCCAATGTGCTCCTCTCAAACTCCCTGCAATACTCCTTGAGGAACTCGGCCCGCCTCTCTGCCCGACGCAGGGTATTCTCCCCCCTGGCCATGGTGAATTGTCCCCACGTGCCTGCCGCCACTCTGCTCCGATCTGCTGGCCAAATCGCCCCAACACAAAAGACATCCTTGTTGAACGGTAGACATGTTCCTCCTGTCTGATGGCATATACCTGCCTCTCTTCATTGGAAGCCCCGAGTACTGTCACCTCCTACGCTGAGCCTGATACCGCCGAATAGCCCGGTGCCTGCGCCTCCGGGACAGCCTCCGGGATGACAAACCCTGGGGCTGTCGTGCATGTGCCCTACTGCCTGCTCGTCCACCACTACCACATGTCCTGTCGCCAGCTGGATCTCCATGGTGACCACCTCTGCTGATCCTCCTTTGACTCCCGACTCTGGCAGAGATGTGGTCTCCAACAGACTGGCCACCGGGGTTGGGACAGGTACACAGGGGGCCCTGGTGGTATCTGGGCTGGAAGATGGCACGGAGGAGGACTGGCACACAGAGAAGGCAGAAGAGGAGGGGGCCACATAAGTGGCCATCCCACGCACCCATTGTGATACCAGGAACTGTGCTAGCCAGTTAATGAGATGACAGACCTCCTCATGATGACGTGCAAGCCCCATATTGGATGTCTGCACATCATCATGAATGGAGTCTGATACCGGCTAGCACCAGTTCCACACTGTACTGAATGGCGACATCTGAAGACATTGCTGTTTCCCTCTGGGTGGAAACATCCGCCACCTGCGTAAGGGTCGTGCCTGGGGCATGCCCCCAGGTGCATACTGGTGAAGTCGCAGTGCCAGGGAAAGGATTAGGCACAGGCACCTTCACAGCGGCCTGCACTGCCTCTGGCCCCTGACCTTGGACTCCACCAGTCACACCTATGTCATCACCCCCGCCGGGCCGCATGGGCTGGGCTAATGTGGCCTCCTTCTCCTCTACCTCCCCCAACAACCTGCATGCCTCCCCACTTTCTTCCGCAGTGTCTTGCCCATGTGCGTGCTCACCTGTTCATCCCACTGCTGAGTAGTCCTCCACCACCTTCAGCCTCTTGGACCTACCCTCAGCAGCTGAGGCCGTTGACTCAGACGCAGCACCAGTCTCCTCACTCCCGGAAGATGACAGTATCTGGGCCTTGCATCTACACCTGGTGGAGGCATCCCTGCTGCCGTGCCCCACAGCGCCTTCTCCGCCATCTTCTTCCATCGCCGCTGTGGATAGGGAAACATAAAACACATACATCAGGGTACTGAACATATTTTTTTTTTTTTTCAAAATTCAAATATACATCAGTGGCACTGTCAAAGGTCACAACCATCATCACTGTCCACTACACAAAGGGAAGTGACATTCACACACATGCACAATCATGTCTGTCATTCACAACAGATATAGGCACTGCCAGCTAATCAGAATTGTGCATTCAGCTCACACACAACATGGGAAATACACATCTCATTCACACACATCACCTGACAGTAATGAGGCAGGCCATGGAGCTATCACCTCAGAGTGAACTTGAGGTCAAATTGGCAGCATGAGGCAATCACACAATCAATGGCTCAAGTAACATACATCACAGAGTGTTGTCCAG
The DNA here is from genome assembly GCF_040938575.1 of Ambystoma mexicanum. Lineage (NCBI taxonomy): Eukaryota > Metazoa > Chordata > Amphibia > Caudata > Ambystomatidae > Ambystoma > Ambystoma mexicanum. The sequence goes on along the minus strand of NC_090930.1, from coordinate 1,289,021,002 downwards.
TCACACACTCACTACTGAGACACATGCACATGTAGACCATGCATGTCCATGATGTCGCCCAAAGCACCCATGTGTCACACCTCTGGCCTGCCCCAGTCCAGACTCAGGGATGCAAACATGTGCACATCGTTACATGCTGGCGCGCATCACACATTTCAACACAGACATCATTTATGTGGCAAACACTTCAATGGACTCACATGCAGCTGTGACTGGGACATGCACACAGACATCTGTGCAGGAGGCATGCCAGACATGAGGCCAAGGTGCACACTCCAACCACACATCAACATGCACATGCACTATGGTGGACAAGAACACATGGACACTCACCAGTCGACTCCAGACATAGCACCAACTCAAAGATCTGGGCATACAGCGCTGGGTTGAAGTGCTTCAGGACCCGCATCTCATCGGTGGTCAACCGGGCCCGGTGCCCCCTTCAGTCATCACCAGCCTTGATGAGGCGCAGGGCCTTGTTGGGGGTCCTGGACTTGAAGTCTTCCCAGCGCTTATGGACATGTTGGTAGTCGCAGGGTGCCAACCCCTCCACGTTGATGGCACCCATGATGTCCGCCCAGATCATCTTCCGTCCTTCTTTGCCAACTTGTGATGGTCTGGGGAAGCGGGCATCATAATGCCCCAGAATTTGCACCAACAGGATGCCAACTTCCCTGGGTGAGAAGCTGACAGCCCTCTGCCTCTCTGCCGGGGGGGTTGCTACTTGCCTCAGATGGTGCTGTGTCAGACATGGCAAATCCCGAGGCAGGTGTGGGTGGGCAAGGTGGTTCTGGCGATGGGCTGTGGAGCTGTGGTATGGCAGTCGGGAGTCTTCAGGATCAGCAGAGGTGGTCACAATGACAGGATCACTGGCAATGGCTGATGAGCAGGCACAAAATGCAGGGCATGTGGGCAGCAGGCACACAGAGTGAGCACGCAGCAGCAGATGGCTCGTAGGAGGCAGCTCAGGGAAGTTGGAGGCAGGTAAATTACCTAGAAGGCAGGAGCGGGGGTCTTCCGTGTTACTTGCATGGCCAGCCGGAAACAGAGTGACTCTTCACGTGGGGAAACAGTGCGCTAGCGTGGAATCAGAGGAAAGGCCCTAAGTGAGCAAGTTACATGACAAGTGCTGAACGTTGGGTGTTGCCGTTCAGTAGCGGGTTAAAGGTGTGCGTAGGACAATATTACAATGTACGTGCATTTTGTGGCAGACGGACGTGTGGACTGTAGATTTTTTTTTAGGGTCCCACGCAAATTGTTCACTACTGTGACAGTGCATACCTCTTGTTTTGGTGGTGGAGTTGCCTCTGTGCACACGCGCATGTGATTTTTTTCTTTTTTGTTTTGTACGAGGCAAATGGTGAGTCGCGTACGCAGTTTCCATACTGTGGTTGCCGCTGTGTCTGGCGTACCTCCATTTTCGAGATCATAGTACCCTATGTGTTCATCGCGTATGCATTTTCTCTGTTGCTGGGTGCCACAGCATACTGCATACTGTGTTTACATCACATGTGGGCTACCGAGGGGTCGCATACACATTTATTTTTGTTTTTGGGGTGCCTGTACATTACGCAACCTGTTATTCTTTCCCAAGGGGTTACATTGAGCCTGGCTGGAGCACAGTGGTACGTTTTACATCACGTACCCTGCCCCCTCACTCAAATTGCCCAGGACAATTCATAGCTACACCTCCCTTTACACTTATCCATCAGACCTGGTTGAGGTGGCCGAGGTGGCCAAGGTGGCCAAGGTGGGCAAGGTGGGCGAGGTTGGTGAGGTGGCCAAGATGTCCGAGGTGTCCAGGCCCGTGCAGGGAGAGCTATGCCCCCCACCCAACAGGGTCAGGGAGAAGCAGCTGATGCTGACGTCCCCAGCACCCGGGGTGCCGGACCAACAGTATCATCTGCTGTCCGGAGCAGCCAGGGTGTGGAAGCTGCAGGGACAGCTGTGGCTACCACCCCCTGGGCTCAGGGTAACCATGCCAGGACTGTAGTGGTCCCGGCCCAGGCCTATAGAGTGACTCTGTGGCTGATTACAATCTCCCTAAGGCCAAGGGACATGAGGTGCAGACTACTGGCACTAGTACCCAGGGTCACAGACCAGCGGTGTCATCTGCTGTCTGGAGCAGCCAGGGTGGGGGAAGCAGCAGGGGCAGCTGTGGCTACCACCCCCCAAGCCAGGACTGTAGTGGTCCCGTCCCAGGCCCACATTGACTCTGTGGCTGATTTCCATCTCCCTCAGGCCAAGGGACATGCCTACCTGCAAGCCTGCCTACTGTCGACTCATAAATGGCTGACTCCACCAGTACTCCAGCCCCTACTGACCCAAGTGGTTCCAGCCACTCGGGGTCTACCCACTGTCAATTTTAAAATGCTACCAGCCCACAAGCCATTGCCTTTGGATTTAAGGCTTTGAGAACTCACAATGTTTTTAGGCAATTCACAATGAGCTTAAATTATTTTCAATAGAGCACTCACTTTGGTTAAGCAGTGTTCTCCAAGCAGTACACCCCTTTTCGGCGGCATCATTTTGGCACAGGCCGATTTGGCACGCCCATTCTGCCACAGTGCCCATTTTGGCACACCCTTTTTTGGCACAAAAGCCATTCCAGCACTGTTATTGTGGTGCGAGGGATGTTTGGACATGGCTGACATTGCTGCCACATCTAAATGCCCTCATGCTAAATAAGATCACAGGACTGCACTGCAACAAACCTTGCCACCTCCAACTTGCTTTGCCTTTTTAAAATTAAATTAAACTAATTACATTTAAAAAAAACATGCAGCCTTGAACCCTGGTTTGCCAGAGTCCAAGTTCAGGCATTTAAACACTAGGCCACAATGGCTCGCTGCTTCGTGAGGCGTACATTTCATAATTAACTTGTCATTTAATATGTTCAAATTAAAAGGCTAGGCATGAAACTTGTGAGAATCCAAATCTTTGACAGCAGTGTTAAGCATAAATGTGATTTCTTAAATTTCATTTTTTCTGTTTTATAAAAATGCAGATGGCGTGTGTTATGAGATATTTAAAACTAAGAAAACAAACAACATTCAGGACCATGGAGTGTCTGCTATCCAAACAGCAACTGGGACCGATGCTGCTTAATTTCAAAGAGAGGAAGCATCCAGCCCCCTCAGACCATGTGTTCTTCTAAGGGGGTCCCCACATATTAGGCAACATGGCCTTCCTGGGCTGACCCCTTCCTCACTTGAAGCAAAGCAGGGTTCAACCCAGTCACTGCAGGGATGGGAAACCCACTGTTGCTGTAAAAATATCAGTTTTTTATTTTGTATTATTGACTGGGAGACTACAAATACCAGAATGCAATTGAGAAAAAGGCAAAACATTGTCTCTCAGTGTAAAACCTTCAAGGACTGACAGTAGCATGGTTTCATAAAGTAAATAATTCTGACACCAATCCATGCAGTAACTGGGACGGTCCCTGCTTAGCTTGAAAAGTGGGGCTGACCTTGCTTAGCTTTAAAGCAAGAAAAGGGCCAGCCTATTCCTCTAAGTGGTCTTGTAAGTTGGGCTTGTTTATCAGGCAACATGGCCTGAGAAGGCTGACCCCTTCCTCACTTTGAAGCTAAGCAGAGTCTGTGCTGGTGACTGCATGAATGGGAAACCTGTGTAGAAGAGCAGCGGAATGCCTTTGCAGCAGTGGTCGAAGTGTATGAAAAGAAGTAGTGGAACTATGTTCCCCACTGGCCTGCACCGCTCCACACAAACCCAGTGACGCACCCCCTTCCATGCACAATACAAACCCAAAAACACTTCCGCCTGATGTTTAAGGGAACATCCAGTGCAGTGCACTGAAAGTGCAAGTTTCAACTTCTTCCTACACCTTTATTTTAAAACGGAACGGTTTCTTTTTAAAATAAAAGTATAGGAACATTAAAACCTAATTAAAAGAAGTATAGGAGCAACGCTCCCAACCGCTCCCGCCCACTTCGATCAGGTCCCGCCCCCCATTACCTGATTTTTGGAAGCCAAAAATCGTGCCATGCATGACACCAGCGATTGTGCTTATTCCGCGGAGAACCTTCGAGAAAAGGTATCCACTAAGAAAACCCTATCTGATGTATCCCCGAAGATATGATCATCTCTTGGAAGAAGTCCCCGAAGGGATATGAGAGAAAGGAGAAGCTGGTGATGTCATAAGAAGTGAACATGATACACTAAAGAAGAGTGGCTAAAGAAATGGAATCTGATGATGAAATAAAGTTTCGAGTAACCTTCATGTGCAGAATAAAGGTTGCACGTGTGAAGAGCACTGCAGACAATGCAAGTTATTCAATAACTGTACAGATTTAGCAATGCAGGTAGACTAAGTAATCATAAAGGCTGGCTACACGTAGTGAATAGACCGCAGGTGATGCCTCCATTATATAGAAGATGGACAGCAATGTCACAATACTAATAAGCTACTGTCAACAGAAAAAAGGGTCAAGCTTTGTCGCAGCAAGAAAAGCAGTTTAGAATCATGGAAGGACCAAGGAGGGCTGTCTGGCCTGGTGTCAAGGGCTGGGGCAGCCAAGAACTGGTTATCTATTCTCAAAGGCAGTAAAACGTGAGAAGTGAAACCTTTCCTTGTTAAGTTGCAAAGAGAGAACACCATGAGTGGCAAGTTTATTAATTCAAGACAAATAAATGCTGAAAATCAGGCTAAAGTATGGTTTCCTGTCACGTGAGTCAAGGATGGAAATAGAAGTGGGCATGCAGACCAGAACATTGATAAGCATGTGCTCACACTCCCTTTTATTCCCAAGAGAAGATAAACTACTGAAGGCCGATTTCAAAGGCAAACTTTGTGGCAGAGAGCATGAGTGGTGAAGTATGTAGGGCTAATTGGGAGGGAAGACACGGTCAAGTCCACCTCCCAGCACCTTGGGCCTGAGCTTATGTGCTGCTAGTAAATCGAATGTTCCAGAGGGCACAAATGTGCCAACCAATTATAAAGGGCCATATAACAAATGGCCTTATATTTTGAAAGTCAATAGTATACCATGTACTTAATAACTGTTGAGGATGACTTGCACTAGAGGCAGGCTTAAGTTGTCCACCGGATAGTAGATGTCCAATCACAACCCGATCCCTTATAGAAAGTAAACTTAGATGTTCCCCTTAGTCCAAGCCACAACTCCCCGTAGGGTTTTCTTATATACCACGTACTATGACATCACGTATGACAAATATTTAGTATTGAAGTGTTGTTTTTTATGAAATGCTTTGAGAGAACTTAAGCGAACATCCGTTGATGTTCCATATAACGCCCTGTTTTAGACAAATGATATTAAAACAGTCAAAGGAGACTTTTGCCAAACTTCCTGAGGTGGTCTTATTATTTGGTGTATGAGTTATTCTGCATCCCATCTGTGTATGATATGTTACTAATTAAGGACCTTATGTTCACGTGGTAGCATTATCAGATGGTTTGAAATAAAACCCATCAACCTGATAGAGCTCCTGAGTTTCGGATAATCAGGCATCCTTCGCCATTTAGCCAGAAGGTCGGGGTTTTCCTGTGGAGGGTGGCTGAATAGAATTCTTGCAAGAAAATCGAGATAGTGGGCAGGGTCCCTCTTTGACAATCGAATGGTGAGTAGACTGAGGGGAATGGAAAATTAAAGGAACGGGGTTGCAGTAATTTTGAAAGTAACAGGCGTAATGGGAAATATTGTATAAATAGAGAGCGAGATATAGCACCCAAGAAACTGACTCAAGGAGTTCAGAAGAGGTTGTCTCACACGCCAATTGAAGTAAACTAGGCTATGTGAAGGACAGGTCCCCATAAGGAGACAAGCTAAACTCTGTCATCAGAGTATTGATTAGGGGAAGAGAAGAAATAGCGTTGTTTAAATGTGAAGAATCGACTAGTTTTTCTGAGTTGTAAAAAAAATTGATATAATGTTAAGAAGTTATTTTCTCTATCTAGGAAAGTGGTTGGAACCAATCCAAAGGTAGACAGAGATCAGTGAAAAGGTAGAGGCCTTAGCGACGATTGTTGGAGCACACTCATATTTGTTACTTTTGGTAAAGTATTGGCAGTCATTCGAGAAACCCCACAATGGGAGATATTACTCCTCTGATGCATTTATGTATTTATGTAAGACATTGCCAAAACATACGCCTAAGCTTAAACAGTATAGTGCAGAATGGGTAAAGGGCACGTCAGATCAGATGTTCATGTCGTGGCCACAAAGGGGATCGCTGTCAAAAGCGCCATTGCAACACATGACCAAATACTTGCACGCTGCATACACAGGGAAGAAGTTAAAGAAAACGTTATATATTTTAGAGCTTTGGAAAATGTACCAGGAAGAGAGAGAGGATGCACCACCTGAGGAGTGTATGCTTAACCAGAGTAAGGAGAAAGGTGTTGAGCCTTCAGCTCCCCTTGCATCGCTAGAAGTGAAAAGTGTTGATGTAGAAGACAAAGGGTTGTATTCAATAAGGGAAATAAAAGTGGCGGCAGGGTATCTTAATCCGATATATGAACCACCTGCATATAGCAGTGATGATAGTCCAGAGGAGAGTAAGAAAAAAGAACAGACTTTTAAGATTATACAAGACAAAGAAGAGAAGAGTGAGCAATCGAACATATCGACAGAGATAGGACGGGAGAGTAAGAGATGGAAAGGAGAAAAGGATAAAGCTGATGAGGTAACGCTTGTACAGAATGAATGGATGGGAGGACAGATATTGCTCAAGCTAGATGGGAAAAACATTGAGGAAGTAAGGCAGAGGGAAGATAAGGATTAACAGGATAGAAAAGACAAGGAACGAGAAATAGATTGAAGGAAGATGAGTATAAAAGAAAGAGCAGACAATGGCGAGAACAGATGTATCGGGAGGAGCAACAAAAGAGAGAAGTAAGGGCAGAGGAGCAAAGAAAGTATGACCATTGACAGAGAGCAATGGAAGACAGAGAAAGAAGAGAAAAGAAGAGAGAAGAGGAGGAAGCACAGAAATTAGGGAAAAAAGATTGCAGAAGGGAAGGGAAGAGGAAGAAAGAAATGCAGGAATAATGAGAGATGAGACAAGAAGAAGAGAGAGTTAGATGGGAAGCGAGAAAGCAAGGAGAATTAGATGAAGAATTAGAACGTAAGAGGAGACAACGGGAGCTTGATATTAATCGTATTCAAAAGGAGTTGATGGAACCAAGTCCAACAATATGATGGGACAGAACAGAGGAGTTCCTTCTGTTAAAGGGAGCGATCTCAGGACCATCTAGGGTAGCCCTAGAAGAGAACTTTGATATAGGAAGCATCAGGGATATGATTGATAAAACCTATCGGGAATTAAGGGAAGGTAGCTAATTGGGAAGCCGAGGGAAGGGAGAGCAATCCCCTTTATTTCAAATACAAGGCAAAAAGGAAAATCCATTCAGTCTTGAGCATAGAGCCTTATCCTTAAGCAGACTGACCTTAGATAAGGGTGAAGGGGATGAGAGTCATACCAGTTGGGGACTAGATATGTCAGATGAGGAAAGAGAATTGTTCCGTGGAGAAAAGGGAGGAGGTGCATGTGCTCTCGAGGTAAGCCTGCAGGCAGACAAGGAAATAAGATGTTCTGATCTAGAGCAACCTAAGGATAGGGCGCCAGATCCCGTAGCACATCCAGAGTGTCCTCCAGGACAATCTCATAGTGAAAGGGGAGAAACACAGCCATATGTGAGTAGGTTAAGATTGCTACCAGGAAGGAAACGGTCAGGAGCTGTTGTCCCTGCTATGGATAGGAAGACAATGGAAGCTGACTGCGGGTTAGGGTTTACGTTGTTTCCCTTATTGGAAAAAGGGGGAGCAAGACCACAGTTATTCCATGGCCAGAGATGGATGAGGATAATTTAAGATGCAAACTTCTGAGTTTGACATCGGGTGCGGGAAAATGGATTTAAGAATTAGATTTACGTTGGCCATAGGGGACATTAAGGGTCTCTTGGCAGCTATCATTGGCAAAAGAGCTGATGACATATGGAGGAGAGCAGGCTAATCAAGTGTGACACCGCAGAACACAACGCACAATGGAGAGCCATTTAATAATTGTAGAGCAGATGTGTGGAGGGCTCTCAGGGTACAGTACCCTGACACATCAGACATGGGTGCAATTATGATACGTAAGACGAAAGAAGATGAAGATCCTATTGCTTATATTCAGGACATTCAAGCACATTGGACTCTTGAAACAAAAGAGCCATGGGAAAAAAAATGGTGGCACTATTTTACCAAATTTTATGTCAAGGGTTGCCAGGGCAAGTGCAGAGACGAATGAAAAAGCAAGTGGGGGTGGAAGTCAAACCATGGGCTGAGATATAACTGATGATAGTGCATCACTGCCGGCTATTACAAGAGAAAAATAAGTAGAAAGATGAGGCTATAAAACATGAAGAAGCCAAATTAGTTCAGAAAAGATTGTCAAAATATGCCATAGAAGGGTGATATTGACAAGCAGACGAGGATTGGGAATACAGCAAGCAGTGGGTGCATCACAGGCAAATAATCAGCACCCGATGGACCAAGGCGGTTATGGGTTCATGTCACGAGGCAGAGGTATGGGTTACAGAGGAATTAGTGAATTTCAAAATTATCAAGGTGGATTTCAGAATGCGCAAAATGAGAATCAAAATGCACAAGGAGGTTTTAACCGGAGGGGATTAATTAGGCAGCCTTTCCCTGTGTGTTGGATTTGTGGGATAACGGGCACACTGCGCACATGTGTGGGAGCCAAGGGAATGTACCGAATGGCCAGTTCTCATGAGGGGGGATTGCTTATCCTCTATCATATAGCTCACAAGTTAGCAAAGGGTCTGCCCAAGATCAGACAGTGTATCAGACACAAGTGCCACAAATGCAAAAGGCACAGCAACCACAGCAAGTGCAAATGAATCCACCACAAAGGCAGTCACAGCACACCCTTATGCAAACACAGCAGTATGCAAACACAGGACAATTGTTGACACCTAGAATAAGGGGTATTACTGTAGTGGGAGGGAATCCATTCACAGGTACAAGGGTATGCATGTGAACCAGACCTCCAAGAGGAACCAAGGGTTGATGTGACAATAGGAGGCACATCTTTTTCTTTTTTAGTAGAGACTGGGGCTAAACGCTCATGTAGATGAGATGAAAAATATGCAATGTCGGGAAATGCCATGCATGCTCAAGTGTTCTCTGGAGCTACAAGTTGAGTTCCTTTTACTGACGAACTACCAGTCTCTATAGGAGAGTGTGACATGTCTGTTCCATTGTTATATTCACAGCAGATGCCAGTTAGCATCTTGGGAAGAGATTTGATGACAAACCTTAACATGACAATTTCATTTACAGACAAAGGCATTGTGTGTTCCACTCCTGCGATACACTATTTAAATGTGGGTGAATTCATATTAGCATTTACAGAGCAAGTGGCCCTGCGAGGTGTTCCAGTTGAGTCAGAGGTTTTCCTTTATGGGGTGAGCATTCTATTAACATGGTTACCTGGCTTAGTGAGGAAGACTATGAGGAGACCTGACGAATTCTTCTTCAGACCACAGATACCTATGTTCAAAGAGTGGGGACAGCTATCCCTATAGAATTAGATGCAGCCATAGTACGAGGGGAAATAGCATTGCTCAAAGGAACAGATGATGAGGGTAGACCATGGAGAACAGTGATAGCTATTGAAGAGGTGTCTAGATTGACATACATTACTGATGATGACATGTTTAGAGATGACGCGACAGAAGTAGTGTTTCACATGAGCATCATTTACTGGATCAGAATAGAGAAAAGGGAAGTCCTGCAGCGAATGGCGATAATGGGGCAGCGTCCAGCATTTTCTGAGGAGGACATGGGCAAGGTGTCAAGTGTCTCATGGACTACAAGCCCTTGAGACGTAGGTCTGTTAAACGGGATAGGGGAAGTCAAAATAATGTTGAAGCCAAGAGCAATTTTACCTTGAGAAAAACAATATCCCATGTCTTGAGAGGCTGATCAAGGTATGTTTAAGACCATTTCAGCAATGATGAAACAAGGTATTCTGGTACCATCAGAAACATTGTGTAACACCGCAGTGTTTCTTGTGAAAAAATCAAAGGGAGGGTTTTGGAGATTCATACAGGACAAGAGCCCAATTAACCAGATTGTAGAGGCAGACTTTCCTTTAGTTCCTAACCTGGCCACAATACTATGCAGTATCCCGGTAGAAGCGCAATATTTCACGGTGATCGATTTGAAAAATGCATTTTTATCAATCCCGTTGCACAAGGACTCATAGGACTTGACTTCATTTACATTCTGCAAGACTCGTCTGAAACACACTGTGCTGCCCCAAGGGTATTCTGAGTCTCCATCGATCTTTAACACAGTCCTCCAGATGGATTTACGCAATATTGATTTGAAAAGCACGGTGATAGAGTATGTAGATGATGTTTTAATCTGTAGTACGACAGAAGATGAATACTGGCAAGATTCAATTCAGTTGATGACTATTCTAGCAGACAAAGGATACAAAGTGGACAAAGAGAAGCTACAGTATTGTCAAGAAGATGTGTTATACATAGGACAGTTGATTTCACATGAAGGAAAAAAGGTAACACCTGAAAGAGTTGTGGCAATTATGAAAACTGAAAAACCGCATACAGTAAAACAGATGCAACAGTTTTTGGGGCACTGTAACTATGTTAGAGCTATGGTGTATGATTACAGGTCGTACACAAGACCTCTTTTGGAGGCTTTGAAAAAGGCACAAGTGATCAAAGTTACAATAGAATGTACTGAGGAGATGGAGGAGGGATTTAAAGAGTTGAAAAAAGCAATTTATACAGCTCCTGTTTTAGGAATCCCCAATTATGTGGAGGAGTTTTTCTTATTCTCGCACAAAAATGGTACAGTTATGACTGCAGTGCTTACACAACAGACCACATTAGGGTATAAACATCTAGCGTATTACAGTGGGATGTTAGACCCAGTCATGAAAGAACACTTTCCTTGTGAACAGTCATTGGAAACCGCTGTGTTCGCAATTCTACAAATGTTGTGATGGGCTTCTCTATGACACTTTTCATGGGGCATGCTCTGTTGGCTATTCTAGAGAACCCCAAGGGTACATGGACATCTCAGAGCTCTTCTGTTTATGAAATAATAATTTCAAACCCAGTGATTAAAATTGTTTGATGGAAAACAGTGAACCCATTCACATTTGTAGCTGAGCCAGTGGCGGAGGGTGAACAGGTGCATGACCATGCAAAATATATTGAGTGATGACATACTGCGTGTAAGGTAAAACGCATTGGCGGGAGGGGAAATTCTCTTTATTGATGGTTATTCAAAAATGTATCAAATTAGTGGAGAAAGGCATTCTGACACAGCTGTAATAAGGCACAGAGCAAGGGGCGAGTTTTGAAGCAGTAGCAAGTGCAAGACTACAGTCTCACTTTTCAGTGCAAGCAGCAGAATTGGTAGCGCTCATTGTCGCGCTTGAGAAACATGAAGGGCAGGAAGTGACAGTGTACAGTGACTCCCCCATGTGACGTCAACCATACACGCAGGGATAGCACATTGGAAAAGGAGGGGCTAACTCTGTGCAGGCGGCACTCCAGTGCAGCACGCATCCTTTTCGGACAGGCTTATTAAGGAACTACAACTCCCAGTAACCATAGCGGTCATTAAACGTGCCACTCACACTAAGCGAACAGACTTTATTTCTTGTGGGAACTAAGCCGCAGAAGCCAAGCGAGTTGCATATTCTCCAGATATTTAAAGTTCTGATACTCCGAATGTCAAGGAAAAGGTAGTCATGATTATGGCAGCGAAAGAAGGATTTAATCATTTGTCGAAAACACAACTAATGGAGATTCAAAAAAGTGCACCGCAGGAAGAGCAGAAATTATGGAAGTAAAGGGGGTGCTCTTTATCCCTTTCAGAAGCTTTATGGTGACAAGATAGCACAGGAAAGCCAGTGATGCCAATAGCATTGTTAAAGGTAGTGCTTGAATAGCTGCACTACCCTGCGCATGTAACTAGAGAAAGTCTTGCTGCAACAATTGCAGCAGACTGGTTTGTTCCAAATTTGTTAGTACATGTTGCATTTTATGTGGTAAATTGCATTGTATGTCAAAAGTTTACCGCTGGGCATACACTGACAACGAATAGAGGAGTTTTTCCTCGACAGAATTGTGCTTTTCAGCATTTACTAATTGACTATGGTGATATGCTGCAGGTGTGTAGTGGATATAGGTATCTGATAGTGGTGGTGTGTCCCTTCTCCAGCTGTATCGAAGCAGGACCGTGTACACACCCTGATGCCACTTGCACTGCACAATTTCTAGTGCAAAAAGTCTTGTGTGAAGTGCTGAGATCTGATAATGGGCAACATTTTGTCAATTAAGTATTCAAACAGATAGGGCTTCTACTGAGTATAAAGCATACATTTTCTTCTGCTTATCACCCGAACGCAAATGGGATATGTGAGAGACTCAACAGCCTCCTTAAAGAAAGGATTGCCAAGCTCAAGCTTAGGTTGAACAAGGGATGGCTATATTGCCTGCCCTTAGCTTTTTATGCCCTAAGGAATCAGCCTGGTTCAGACCACCACCTCACACCCCATGAACTAGTGACTGGGAGGTGAATAAAAATGCCTCATACACCTCCATCGAGGAGTAGAAATGATGCCCAGAGTACAGCAGAAATGTTAGCAAATAAATTGCATGCATATTTGATATGTGTGAGTGCTAGTATCTCTCTGATTCAGATCAACTCAAGCGTCAGGGGTTCAGTCTCAGTACACAGATGAAAAACATCCAGCAACCGGATCTTCTGAATTACTGTCAGCACCTAGATTATTTGTTGGTGATACCATACTAATGAGAAACTTCACTAGGTGGCACAAGCCGAGATTTATTGGACCATACATTGCAGAAAATGTTACTCCCTCAGCAGTATAAGTTCAAGGCAGATGAGCGTGGATACATCTAAACAATGTAAAGCTACACACCGGTGACCCCGCAGCACCCCCAGCTATCGATCCAGAAACAAGCCAAGAAGAAGAATTTCAGTGTGTGCAGACTCAATCAATGATGAAGAAGAGGGATGATACAGTTGATTAAAAATACTGATTGCATTTGGACTCTGACTCCTTATAGATATTATAGCAGGTGTGTGGATCGTTGCCAGGAGTCACAGGAATCTTTGAAAATGAACTTTAGAAAAACATTGATGTATCACAAATATGCCTGATTTAGATTTCGAGTTTGATATTTGGAAGCAAGAGCAATATCCCGATTTGTTTCTCACTGAACATTTGTTTGGCTGAATCTATGCTCTTTTTGGACAGAGATGTGCATCGACTTGTACTTGCTGCTTTTGTATTTATCCTTGAAGCTTATCTTGCTCTTGTCAGAAGAGACATGGACATTCACACTTTGGCCCTGTAATCAGAAGGCTGCTTGTAGCAATAGCAGAAGAATTATTACAGCTACCAAATTCATACAGCTTCCAGAGTAAAGGATGTTTCCTTACCTAAATCGAAGTAAAAATGAGAAATGTTGAAGTTAACACAATTCAGAGAATGAGCAAGCTTAAGAGATTCTAGAGTGGCATAAATGGGGTGGGGGCTAATATGTTGGTTTATGATATACATATGCACAATTATGCTTTATGTCTTTCTGCTTCTACTGATTCACCTCTTCGATTTTATTAACCCAAGCAAGGCAGATATACCTTGGATACTCCCCACTCCAGGAACTATTGTTGGTGTACCTATTACCTATGAGCCAAAACCCTTTGCGATGGCTTCCCATAGTAGAGCTGCTTTAGTATTGTTTCCATGGGCTACTAACATTTTGAGGGGATACAGGAGAAGTGCAGTAGAAGACAATGATGGGATGAGCACATATTTAGACAATTCAGTACAAGTGGGTAATAACATGTGGTATCAACACATGAGAAGGGTAGGGCAGAGAACATCTATGGAGAGTTTCTATGTGTGTTCCCTAATACCGTATGCTATGGGAACCTCCACGATATTCATAGCTACAGAACTACCAGTGCAAAAAGCTCAGTCCCTGACACATCTCACACTTTGCCAGACAAGAGGACAATTCCAGGGCACAACAGTATCCCTGGTATGGGTAAATAAAAAGACATCTCAAAGATAAGATAATTATGTGCAGGATTTAAAGTCAAGAGAGAAGCCAGAAACAAGCCATTGGGTAATCAGATATGAACAGCTTGAAACAAATGAAGCTGTAAACCAGGTTGAAGAAAATACAATGTTAAATTGTCAAGGCAAGAAAAAAGAAGAGATACAGAGATGCTGGGAAAGAGGTCAATTGCAAATCAAAGGAACAGTGCTGACTCCAGAAGGATTTATGCAACAAGGGGTTATCTTACCACATAGCATTTGAGACATTTCATTATTCAAAAGATGGCAAACGTTACTTGGGGGGGCATCTCTAATAGCTTTAAGAAAATAGCTGTTGGCTCCCAATCTCAGAAATGTTTTGGAATCTGCAGAGTCAGTCTGCAAAAGAACAAAGAAATATTTTGTTTCTGTTAAAACAGCTTTATTGAATTGGCAGTTAGTTGACTTTTATTGGTGATACTGTTTCATTTTTTACTTTGTCTCAACTTGATTCTTTTTTGTATTTGAATACAGTGCAAACAGTGTACAAACAAACATATTTCTTGATACTCACATAGATATAAACAAGCAGGTGTTACTTGTAAAGCAGAAAATAACATATCAAGTGTTGGGACCATCAAAAAAGTTACAGATGAACAAATAGAACATTTTAAGCACTCAAAAACAGGAATTCACCAAAGCTACTTAGTTTTGCTCTGATTCTATAATTCTCTGACACAGGGCCTATGCATGTGTCCTAGTTCAAAAACATAACATAAAATGAAAGCAAGAGATGACCAATCCATGGGTCTACGCTTGGGGGGTGAGCCCTCGGTGTATAATGGACTTCTCAGCAGTGTAGGTGCTAGGTCCAATGGCGTTTCGGGTACTGGTGAGTGCACCTTCTGATGAGCCTTGGATAGTGTCTCTCTAAGGGGGGGGACACATATACATAGTGTTTGTTAAATAGTGTTGGAAGACCAAAACTAAAGCCTAGAGAGATAGATCACTAGGTGAGTGAGTGCAGTATTAAAAAGACTCAAATCAACGTCTCTTTACCTCATGCGAGGGAATGCACTAACCTTGGGTGTGTCCTGGGAGCTTTGTGGAGACATTTTTTTAATGCTTAATTTTATTCTTTAACAAACCTTTACACAACTTTGCAATCTTTTGGGGCCCGCAAACTGTTAATCACTTTCGGAATGTTGGCCTAATCTGTTACTCGAATCAAAAGTTATTAACAATTGAATTTTGAGGGGTTCCTATGTGTCTCCGACTCACCTTAACTATAGGGTCTATTGCCACCCTATAGGGCAGCGATAGCCACCCTCTAGTTAAGGTGAGTTGGACTCCCATAGCAACCCCTCAAAATGATATTGTTAATAACTTTTGATTCGAGTAACGGATTGACCGAAATTTAGAAAGTGATTAAGGAATCGTCCCCCACCAGACTGCAAAGTTTTGGATTTAGGTCTGAAACAACTTGGGCACGAAGCATTGACTTGCGATCCATGTGTGGTTTGGGGTTATTCTTGCAGTAGTTATTTAAAATAGATAGCTATATATCTGGGATTTACCCCAAACTGGTTGTTTTTTAGAAAATTAAACAGTCGCCATCTTGTTTTTCTCTCGGTGCAATAGATAATCGATGTTATAGCCGAGGATAAGGGGAAAAGAAAAGTAGTTAAAAAGCTATTTGCAGGTTAAAATAAATGCAAGTGAGTTTAGTCTAGAGGTGGGAAGGTTGCTGGAGGACACCAAGTGAAATTTGGGAGTTAAGAGGTCCAGGGACTGAGTTTGCAAAACAAAGATTTCTGCAGCTGTGACTATAGCCTTGAATAGCCGATATCTCAAAGCAAACTGTGTCACAGAACCAGCGTGTTGTGGGATGTATTTACCCATGCATCCGAGCCCTACCTCAAAACTGTGCAGTACTGACATGGAAAACATCATGATGGCCAGAGCTTCCCAGAAAATGCACAGGGAAATGCATGAAGAATAGGCTGCCACTCATTTTTGCCGATGTTATGGGCACAGAAGGACACTGCCTAAAACCACCATTGGACTACCCATACAGTAGTCTGAAACCATTGGGAATGGCAATGCTGATTGCCAAAAGCAAACCCATAACTGTTGGGAATTCATTTTCTTAAATCCCAAAAAGGGGTGCAGTACCAGTACTCACCACTATCCAAAAGCCGGCTTTTTAAAACAACACCAGATTTTACTTTTTGTAGAAAACTGAATAAATGAACCCAAAACATGCCAAAGAAAGACATTTTAAGAGGTGGATCTAATGTAAAGTTATATTCTGAAGTGACTTGAAATTTTAGAACAAGACTGGCTGAGCTGTGGATTTCAGCAGTTTAAGTAAATTTGGACTGAAAGACACTACAAATCTAAATGTTTAAAAGAAATGAGTGACCTACTTTGAGTGTCACATAGGTTGCAATTGTTTAAATGTCATAGTTTTAAACTTAGAATCAGCATCCTAGCTGCATATGTAAAAAAAATGTCTTGACTTAAACTGGGGAACAGAAATGACATGTAGCTAAAAACTGGCTTAAAGAGATTCCAATTTTGCCTGGCAACTACCCCCCATCAGGAGTGAAACTTGAGTCACAGCTGTGTTCCCAGGCCTATCTGCCTTTTGCTGGCCACACTAAGGATATGCCATCTCTCTGATAATTGAATTAAGGGGAGCCCCCACAGAATACAGGAGCTCTGAACAAAGCCCTGTCCTGACCCAGGCAGATGGTTTATTGCAGATGTCGTAAATGTAGCTTCCTCCTGGAAGTAAAGGGGAGGAGCACTGCCTGTGAGAGCAAGCTGGCTTGGCAGAACTGGAAAAACCAGAAATTCAACCTTGTGCTGGGGGGAAACCACACCCCTTTGGGGCCAGAACATAACTCTAAAAAGATGGATCATTCATAGAGCGGACATGTGAAAATGTTATAAATTACACCATAATTCTTGTGATTTTTCTGCCCACATTTTAAGAGGTTTTTAGAACCGGTGGCATGTTCAGGGGGGTTTTAGCGGAAAAGAGGATATTACTCAAAATGTGTGCATGTGAAAAATCTGACACTTCATCAACTAATGTCCATACTCCTTGCGCACATGTGTGTAAAATTGGGTTAATGTCCGATATTGCAAACCAGTTAAAAAGTGCAAAATATTGCCATTTCTGAATGCAAGCCCCCAGGAAGAGCAGAGTTGGAACAGGGGATACCTCCTGTGATATGTGATGGGTGCATGTAATTTCAAACCACTGTGTAGCTATGAAATATGTATTTGGTTCAAATCTAGATTTGTGTGCAAGTTGACAGGAGGAGTGGACTTTCTGCAGGCTGTAAAATGACATCACTCTGACACAACTTAGCTCCCCCAATCAGGGGAGAAATGAAAGCTTGGCCAATGATAAGTGGAGAGGGGCTGGCTAGTGATGCTGCTCACACACACCCATTTTCAAAACACATAAAAGCAGATAGTGCAAGCCAAATAGACCTTCAAATCCATTTGCTGCGGGACGCTCTGCTGGAAAATCCATACTTTACCTCCATCAATCTCTAGAGAAAGCTGTGCAGAAAGATCCAGACTTTAAATCCATCAATCTTCAGAATCCAGAGAGAGAGCAGACCCAGATCACTGTGAAGTGCAGAGACCAGAGTCCAGTCTAAAACCTGACCAGATCCGTGGCGAGGCCCATTCTAATTCAAGAATATAGTGTGAGTACCTAGCAAGACTGTGCAGAACCAATCTCTTAGTTAAGATAATATAATTCAAGCTATTTTAATCTAAGTAGAACTGTCTCCTAACTGTCACCTGTCATTTGTAAAGCTGTCACTTGTCATTTTCTAGTTGCAAGCTGCACTTGTCTTTTTGAACTTTAAAATTTCAAATCTGAAAAACGACCTTTATTTAATCGCCCATATCTCCGTGACCGTTTGTGCTAGAGACTTGCAGTAACTTTCCACTGAAAGCTGAGAATCGTGCCTTTCCTACGAACCTAGAATCGCATTCCTAACCCCTATGATTTTGCCGCAATCGCGTAAAACACACGTGCGAATTTTGCCGCGATTTGCAAATTTCTCCACGTGTGAAAACAGAAGCTTGCCTTCCATTTGCCAGAAATTCGTTTAACCTGCTAATCATCCCTGAATCATTGCAAGAGTGAGCCTGGACTAATATTAACTTGATACCACTCACCCTGAACCTCCTAGAGGGAATTAAAAGCATTTTAGCATATTTTTTCTACATTGCCAGCACATTTAAAAGCATTTGGGCCTGTGTTTTCAACGTCTGTAGTCTAAGTTGCTGGGTGAACTGAATCACATTTGATTGCATTTCTGAGAACTGTGTGCCTTTCTTCCATTTCCTTGCATAGCAAAAAAAGGGGGGGGGGTGAATTGTCCAAGAAAGTGATTACATTGTCTTTGCTGAAATCCTATCAAGTTATTTTCTTTACTGCATTTCATTCCACATTGCATCCATTTGAAACCATAAAAGTATTGTTGCTATCTTATCCATTTCATGTCAACTCCTTAGTGATTATCAAGAAGTGTGCTAGTGCCAGATTCTCCGTTGTTAATCTTTGTCATCTCAGATTAAGTGTGATATTCAATTATTAATTTATTATAAAGTGTGATAGATATATATTGCTTTACTTCTCAAATAAACCTTTTAACTTGCAAAACAGAACTACTTCTTGGCTCAGTGGGGTCAGGAGGATTCCAAGAGAGGGGTGTTATATAGGGGTAGTCATCCAGAACGCATGAACTGGACATAAAGATATATCAATAAGGGTTTTCATTCAGTATTCTAGACTAGGCGTTGACTTGGCTGTAGTGCTGAATTGAATCCTCTTACAAACTGGGGGCTCGTGCCGGACGTTTGGGTTAGATCTACCATTTGTGCAGATTAATACAGCGTGCCAGCTGACCAGATACACATATCCGGTCGGATCACCACGCTGTGTTACGCTGTAAAGCACTCCTCAAAGGAACGCTCTTAGGAAAAGGTCTGTTTTGCAAAAATAAAATACAAACTTCTGTAAGTCAGGACAGAGACCAATCTCTAGAATGACGACCTTAGTAGACATGAAAATAGCCAGAGAGCACCTCTTACATAAACTATTTGTGAGAGGTGAATGGACTGAACAGGGCCAGGATGCCTGGTTGCAGGCCATCACGCGACAGGTCACTGAAACAGGGTCAGACCTATGGAGAGATCAGGGTCCATTACATGTGGCCCTGAGTGAACTATATATGGCTTCTAAAGCCAAAGATGAACACAATAAGATTGCCAGGATAGCAGCATACCTGTACCTATATATGGGAGACATGCAGGATAAATGCACTGAAAGCCAAGATCTGGCAAATAGGCAACAGATGGCAGTAGAGAAGGCCCGATCTGATCTGGCCTCTTCTGAGCAGAGGCTGCAGAGGAGCCAGGAGTCAGAAAATGATAGTAGGCAATATATCATTAAAATAAAAGAGGATATGGGCATCCTACAACAGGAAAAGACAGACCAGGATACCAGATTTCTGGCCCTGCAGAAGGAGCACCAAGACAGTTTGGACTCCTTACTGCAGAACCAGAAAAAGTTGGAGCAACAGATCAATTTCAACAGGGCATGCGCGGAGCAGGTAGTCACCCTGGAAAGCCAGCTAGATAGAGAGAAAGAGGAGAGCAATAAACTGATTCTGAAAGACCTGGATACCCAGGCAGAGTTTGATGAGGAGCGCCAAAAAGCTGGTGCCTTTCAACGACAGAGGGACGACCTGGCAGCACAGATGCAGGCTCTCAGTCAGGAAAGAGACACTTTAGGCCAGGAAGTCTGCCACTTAAAAAAGGAAATTGAAGAAAATCACCTGGCCCTCCAGGGGCTGGGTGACCTCCAAAAAGAAAACCGGAACTTGGTAGAGCACACCAGAAGGGTGGAAGATGCTCTGGCAAGAAAGAAGCAGGCCAGTAGGGATGGGACTCAGGAGGTAAACCTCCTGCAGCAAAGACTGGCCCAGTTCTCCAGGACCAACCAGGAAGCACAGAGGGAAAATGAGGCCCTTTGTCAACACAATGATAGGCTCCAACAACAGGTAGCGATGCAGGAGAGACTGATAGAGTCTAGTAAGGCCTTGACTGAGGAACTGAAAGCACAAATGCAGGCTCTTGCATTGCAACAGGGAGCAGGGGCGGATAGAGATGAGGTCCGCTGGGAAAGAGAGACTCCTGACCATAACCTCAGGAGCCCTAACACCAGGGGCCTTCATCTCTCCCAGTCCCTGGACTCTACCACCCCCATGTCCCCTGGCGCACATGAGCACAGGGCCACAGGGATGGCAGATTACTATCCAGCTAAAAGTATGGGGCTCATAGGCCAGTACCACTCAGGAATGGAGGGGTGGGCATCCGGGTATGGGCACCCAAGCACAGTGCAATTTAGTGGGGAACCCCAGGAGAGTAGGCCCATTAAGGGCATCCTGAAAACCTCTGCCCAGTTAGGTCAGTGGGGGGGGGTACCCATCAAATCCTGGCAGCAAGGAGGGATCTGAAGACTCCTCTGAGCGGTACAGGACACAGGAGACCAGGTCCCCACATTCTGCCAGCCATTTCCAGGCTCGCAGAATCCGGGAAAACCTGGAAGAACAGACGGGAACCTCTGGGAGCAGTGCCTCTGAGTCAGAGGATGAATGGACAAGGGTTACCCGAACCAAAAAGGCCAATAAGGCAAAAAGGGCCTTGCTTAAGGACCCCTTAAAGCAGATTAAGGCGATCAGGAGCGTCATCACGCCTTACCATAAGAACGCTAAGTATTCTGTTTGGGAACACTTGGAGCTCTATGAGCAAATGATGGAGACTTTTCATTTGAAGGACAGCCAAAGCTGTATCCAATATGTAAAGTGGACATTCTCCCCAGAGTACTCCAGTTTCTTTGCAGGGCTGGAGGACCAAAATCATTCCAGGTGGTCCACCTATAGGGCGGCCATATTAAAACATTTTTCTGTTCACAGAAATCCCCAAGAGGCTCGCAAGGCAGCCTACAATTTACAATGTGGGGAGGATCAGGCCCCACAAGAATTTGTGCAGGAGTTAAAGCGTGCTTTTGCACAGACCACAAGAAGGGTGCGCACGGATAGCAGAGAATTTATTAATACGTTTTTCCATGCCTTGCCCAAATACATAATGACCCAGCTCGTGAGGGATTTTCACGAGAAAAGATCTTTAGACTGGGTCATCGAACAGGCGACCCGGATCTATGAGGTGCAGAAGCCAATAGAAAATAAAAATAATGCGCCCAAAAACCCCAAAGCCAACAACACCCCTGCTGCTGCCAAGGTGGCAGAGGTAAAGGTCACCCCCGTTTTAGAGTTGGAGATGGGGGGGCCTAAAAACCTACCTGCACCTAATAATGCTAGGCCCAGAAGGTCCTCGGGCCAGTCACAGACAGGGAGCCAGGGAGGCAGCCCCACAAATGGGGTCCCTCGCTCTCCTGATTATGTAAGCCCCCGTTACAAGGGAAACAGACCCATCCTGGGTTATGTGTGGACTCCTCCAGCCCAAGGGGGGGGATCCAGCCAAGCACCTAACCCAGGGAACTTCCCTACCAACTTCCCACAGGAGGGCAGAAATTCTCCAAACCCTGGGCAGAACTTTTTCCCCAGGTATCCACCCAATTTCCAGCCCCAAAATCCTCCACCCTTCTTTCCCCAATTCCCTGAGCCCAGACAACCTAATCCGGGAGAGGGGAGGCCAAGGGTGGAGGGGTACCCAAATCTTCCCAACCAGGGGTACTACCAAAGAAGGGATAGCTACCCTTCCCGGGATCAGCCCAGGGGAGAAAACAGGGCCCCTTATCAGCCTGAGCGGGTTTCCCAGTTAGAGCGCCAGGTTCAAAACATGGCGCGGGATCTGGGTCACATACTGAGGGCTCAGCAGAACCCTCAGATCGGCGTGCCGGCGCAGAACGCACCCAACTCTGGACCTGGTGCTCCAGAACAATGACGGGGGCAGCACCCCGATAACTCACCGGTTCCCAGGGAGGAGGCACAAAGGGAAGGGGGGTGTAAAGCCTTGGAGGAAGCTTCCTTCCTCACTTGTAAACAGCCCCTGGAAACCCAGGAACCGGAAACAAAATCTCTTGCCCCTGAAAGTCTGCCTCCTAAGGAGCAGAGGGGGGGTAGGAGAAACAAAAGACCCAAACAGACTCAGTTTGAGGAGGAGGTACAGATCTTCCAATTTGAGGGAGAGGGGTCCTCAGAGGATCCTGGGAAAAGGATCTTCTCCTTCAGAGAGAGGGGAACTCCTCCCAAAGAAAAATGGGTCCCTAGGGATGCAAATCCAGACTGGGGAGATGTGGAGACTGAGCTACCGCCGCCCACCATCTCATCCCAGAACCAACAGCAAGAAAATCCCCTGGTTCAAACCCATCCTGGTGACTGCCTCCAAAAAGGGGGGGGGCGGCCCGGAACCAGAGCCAGGGGAACCCACAATGGCTCTGATCTCCAGTTGCCAACTTTTTCTTTCAGATTCCCAAGGCTCTCCACAGAATTCTGCCCAAATCTCTTCGCTAGCGATGTCCAAAACCAGAAAGTTAGCCCACCAGTTGTCCAAAAATGTGCATTATCTGTGCCCCCTTGAGGAGAAGGAGGGAAGATATTATGCCCCGGTACAAGTACAGGGGCAGGGTACCATTTCAGCGCTGGTGGACACGGGATCTCAAGCTACCCTTCTGTCCAGAAGGGCCTTTGATGAACTGAATGCAGGAAGGGGAGGGAATTACCAAATTCCTCTCACCTCTCTTCCTGGACAACTCCAGAACTTTGACGGGAAGGAAATTCCCGTCGAGGGGACGGCAGACTTGGACATTAAAATTGGGCGACACAAGTTGAAACACCCGGCCATAGTTGTGACCCCAGAGGGCACCCCTTGTTTACTAGGGAATGACCTCCTGAGAAGGTTGTCACCCCTAATAGATTGCGTAAACAAGGTCCTCTGGACCCAGACTAGCCGACCAATAAAATTAAAACAGAGTGTCAACCATGTTAGTTTAAACGGCACCTGCCACATGGTTGAACAAAAATCTGACCAAGTAGAATTTCACTTCCAGAATAGCCAAATTCCAGACGTGACAGTAATAGCAGTAGGACAACAGAGTGGTGATGGGGGGTCCTCTCTATTTCTGAAAATCAACCTTCCTTCCAGTCTAAAGTGGTACTCCACGCTGGAAGGAAACACTCTGAAATTCTATACTAATCCACAATCAGAAACTCCCACTCCTATAGTCCAGAAAGATGTGAAATCAGCTCAGAGCCTGGCTGATATTCAGCAAATTGGAGAGCAGTTGTTCATCCCTGTTCAATTAAATGATGGGAAGGACTCTGTTCTCGCTCGAGTGTGTGTGAACAACGGTAAGAGCTTCATCAGCGAAGCCATGTTCCGCCAACTCCCAAAAGATCCAGCCATTCCCACATTCAAACTGATAGACAAATGGGAAATTGACCTGGAAGCACCTAATTCCAAACATCTCCTGCCAAGCAGGTGTATGCTCAAAATCTCCATTGGCAACAAGAGCATAGTCCACAATTGTTGGGTCGTGCGAGACGTCCCTGCCGCCTTTTACTTAGGCAGTGACATTCTCAATCGCTTTGCCATTAGTTTGGACCTAATAAACTTCAAAGCTTGGTCCCGATTAGCGGATAATCCCATGGGCTTTGATGATCCAGAAAAAGCATTTAGGTCAGCTCAATTGCTACTTTATGCAGTTGAAATTCAGGTTAAAGAGGAAGTCACCATCCCAGAAAGGACCCGACAATTCTCCCTGGAAGTGAAAGTTAAAAGAGGACAACATTTGAAAAACCCTGATGCTTATATACATCTAAATGCTTCTCTCCAACAGCAAGGGTTGGGGGTAAACCCAACTCCATTAGTCAACATAGGACATAACACCATTCCAATAGAGGTGGATAACAGCGACTTAAAGAGTATTACTCTAGCCGCAGGCACCATTATTGGAATGGCGGTTGATGACCGACATTTCTCCATTGATCTTGGAAATGAACTGTTAGGACCAATCCCCAAGGACTGTTTTGACAGTGACAGTGATGACAATACAACACCAGACAGGATTTTTACCCGGCATGGGGGGAACTTCCTGGTGTACACTTCCTGCCCCTATGGTAAGGAAGATGTGACTTGTGACTTCAGGAGGGATGAGGTGATTTTCCAGGTCCATGAGGGCTGCCTTTCCCACCTGAATCCTCCAGTCCAAATCAGCATTCTGACCAGGGACTTCTCCACCCAGCTGGAGGAGGCCGCTGAGATAGCCAAACCAGAAGTCTTTCCAGGCTTCAGGCAGATGGTGGAAGAGAGAGTCAACCTAGCTGATGCCTGTGTGACTCTGGAACAAAAGCAAAAGTTGAAACAAGTTTTCTTGGATTTCCAAGATCTCTTTGCGGTAGACTCATATGACTGTGGTCGCACCGACATCCACACAACAACAATCCCCACGGACCCTGGCATGACTCCAGTGTTTGTGAAGCAATATCGCTTGCATCTCGCATCAATGGAGTCCCTTACTGAAATAATTAAGAACCTTGAGTCCCGGGGAATAATCCGTCCAGTCCACAGCACCTTCAATAATCCGGTGCTGGGAATATTGAAGCCAAACGGCCAGTGGAGACTCTGCGCTGACCTTAGGGAGCTCAACAAACGGGTCCATACTTCCCGATGGCCTCTGCCCTACATTGACCAAGGGCTGGCCCAGATCCAGGGGTCACAGGTATTCACTGCAATAGACCTGACCAATGGATATTGGACCGTGCCTGTCAGCAGGGAGGACCAATACAAACTGGCTTTTACCTTTGGGGGCCAGCAGTATACATGGACCCGGACACCCTTCGGATACCTCAACTCTGGCAATGAATTCAACATTTTCCTACATAAGGCCATGCCCGACCTGGGTGCGAAGGGTAACCTGGCTTATGTAGATGATGTCCTCATCAAAAGTTCATCTGTGGAGGAACACATAGCGGAGATCCGTTATGTTCTGACCCAGTTGAGGGCCGCCGGAGCAAAACTTTCCTTTCAGAAAGCACAGTGGTGTAGAACCCGTGTTAATTTCTTGGGGCATGAGATTACTCCTCAGGGTCTCTGTCCCCAGGAAAAGAAAGTGGAAGCACTTCAGAAACTGAAAGACCCCACAACTCTGCGGGAACTAAGGAGCCTCCTTGGACTGACTAATTACAGCAGAAAGTTCATTGAGGGCTACGCAGAGATCACCAGACCCCTGATTCATCTCCTGAAGGGGGGGGTCAAGTGGGAATGGGGTCCAGAACAAGCCGAGGCAGTAAAACAACTCAAAAGAAGCCTCTCACAAGCGCCTTGCCTAGCTTACCCTGTCAGAAACAAGGAGTTCTTCCTGGAGACGGGGTTCTCTAATACGTGCTTGACAGCAGTATTATACCAAAAGCATGACAAGGTCAATAAAGTAATCTCCTATGCGAGCAAAACTTTATCCTCTGTGGAGGAAAAATTCAACGATTGTGAGAAGGCACTCCTGGCAACGGTGTGGGCATTGAAGAATTACCGCCCGTTTATCCAGGGGGAACACATCATAGTGGAGACTCCACACCAGCCTCTGCAATATCTCCAAAGTGACAGAATCCGGGCCGGAAATGTGAGTAATTCCCGAATTACTTCCTGGATTCTGTCAATGCAAGGCTTTCCTGTGGAGGTCAGATATGGCCAAAACAAGAAGAGTCCCCTCGCGCAAGGTCTGGCTGACTTGCATGATTGTGCCAGAGAAAACTGTCTCGAGGACGAAAGTCTAAAAATAAAGGACAACATGGAGGCATACCTTAATTCCCCACACAAAGTCTTTGAAGAGGACAAGTGTGAGGGAATGCCCACTGTCTATGTGGATGGATGCTCTTACCATGTTGACAACAACGGGGAGAAAGAACTGGTGGCCGGCGTAGGGAATGCATGGGTGAATGAGTCCCCAGAACCCTCCGCTGGATACAAAATTGGTCCCCGAAGTAGTCAGGTGGCAGAATTGATGGCTGTGCATCAGGCCATCCTCACTGCTGTCCAGCATCAACTCCACGAACTGGTCATAATCACAGATTCGGATTATGTACGGAACGGGTTCGTGGAGCACCTGGTTAATTGGAAAACCAGAGGCATGTTATGTGCTAACAACAAACCCTTGAAACATGGGAAGTTGATCCAAAACATTGATGATCTGGTCACCTCGAATGAGATGACCATCTATTGGAAAAAGATCAAGGGTCATTCCAAAGTAGAGGGACCAGACAAAACTGGAAATGACTTAGCTGATCAGCTGGCCAAAACCGGGGCCATCCAAGGGGATCTAATTGAGATTGAGTCCCTGTTGGGGGAAATCCAGGTCACTGCTATCAATAGGTCCCAGACAAATGTTCACAACAACCTTTCAATTGCACAATGGAGTAAGGAGACCCCTGATGCTGATTTGATTACAGCTCAGAAGGGGGATCCAGTTATTGGTAAGTTTTACCAACACCTTGAGGACCCTGAGAACTTTCCCCTGACGGATACCGATTACACTGGGAAAGAGGACCTACGAGTGTTGATGAAATGTCCAAAAATGTTCCGGATCCAAGACGGTTTGCTGGTAAGGAAATCCAAAGCTGGCCACGATCAGTGGGTGGTTCCTACCTCATTCCGAAGCCTGATGTTAAGTCACGCCCATGATGCGGCCACCGCCGGTCATAGGGGGTTTCACACAACATTGGAAATCTTAAGAGAGGTTGCATACTGGCCACACATGGGGCAGGACCTCAACCAATACTTGAAGGGGTGTCTTGTGTGTGCACAATATCAGCCATCATTCCTCACGCACCGTGCGCCTCTCCAAAAGAGGGGGATGACCCTGCCATGGTCAGATTTACAAATCGAATTTGTAGGCCCCGTGATTCGCTCTGCTAGGGGGAATAAGTACATGTTGACTGTGACATGCTTGTTTACCAAGTGGGTGGAATGTCTCCCAGCCCCAAATTGCAAGGCAGAAACAGCAGCTGCCCTGATGATTAACCACATCTTTTCCCGTTTTGGTCTACCTCAAAGGATTGAGTCAGACAGAGGTAGCCACTTCACCAGTGAAGTAATGACAAAGATGTGGGAGATACTGGGGGTCAAAAGGAAGTTGCATATTGCTTACCGGCCAGCTTCTTCTGGGGCAGTAGAGAGATATAACCGAACCATTGTGAGCATATTAAAGAAGTTTGTGGCAGATTCTGGGCCAAGTTGGGATATCCGATTACCTCTGGTCCTAATGGCCATCAGATCTACCCCTTCATCTGCAACCAAAATGTCACCCTTTGAGTTGATGACTGGACGCAAGATGGTGCTTCCTCAGCATTTGCTCTACAGGACCCAAGAGCAGACACTGATAAATGCCTCCACTACTCATGAGTATGTGGAGAATTTAAGGAAACACCTCCAACATGCTTTTGCTTATGCTCAGCGGAATCTAGAAAGATCGGCTGATAGCATGAAGACCCACTATGACCTGAAGACTTCCAGGAAGGAATATCAGGTGGGGGACCGGGTCTATCTGTACAACTTCCAAAGAAACCAGGCAAAACAGCGGAAATTTTTGCCTACGTGGAAGGGACCCTTTGAGATCATCGACAAAATCTCCCCTGTGGCCTATAAGGTCTGCATCCCCAAAGGCGGTTTGGCAGAGGGGGAAGACAAGTGGGTCCACATAAACCAGTTGAAATGTTGCCATCCCAGGCACACTCTGCAACAACTGGAGGAATCCTCTGGAATCCTAGCGGGTACTGTCTCAGACTAATTCAGTTCAAACCATAAAACATACCACATCTAGTCTCTAAAATATTGTGATTTGCATGAAACTGTCTCTTAGTTATACTGTTTTTTTTTTCAAAATAAGAATGTAATGTTTCGTTATGATGAAATGCATATGCTGCCCCACTATCTCAACAGTGGTGGAAAAATGTCTATGAATAGGTATTGCCGCTCTTCCTTTGTCGTCCTAGGAGAAAGAAAACCTGGAGACGGGACAAGGTGGACGATCCGGAGACCGGTAGCGGAGACGCAACGGGCCCGGGGTACCGCCCAATCTTCCCATCAGGACCGGCGAGGAGGACCGATCGATCCACCGGATGAAGGAAGAGATGCTGAACTGGCCATCTACCGGAAGAAGATGAGAACTACATCCCAGGTCTTGCGAGTCCCATCAGTGAAACCGAATGGCCATCGCAAGAGGGGGGCTTGTGGGATGTATTTACCCATGCATCCGAGCCCTACCTCAAAACTGTGCAGTACTGACATGGAAAACATCATGATGGCGAGAGCTTCCCAGAAAATGCACAGGGAAATGCATGAAGAATAGGCTGCCACTCATTTTTGCCGATGTTATGGGCACAGAAGGACACTGCCTAAAACCACCATTGGACTACCCATACAGTAGTCTGAAACCATTGGGAATGGCAATGCTGATTGCCAAAAGCAAACCCATAACTGTTGGGAATTCATTTTCTTAAATCCCAAAAAGGGGTGCATTACCAGTACTCACCACTATCCAAAAGCCGGCGTTTTAAAACAACACCAGATTTTACTTTTTGTAGAAAACTGAATAAATGAACCCAAAACATGCCAAAGAAAGATATTTTAAGAGGTGGATCCAATGTAAAGTTATATTCTGAAGTGACTTGAAGGTTTAGAACAAGACTGGCTGAGCTGTGGATTTCAGCAGTTTAAGTAAATTTGGACTGAAAGACACTACAAATCTAAATGTTTAAAAGAAATGAGTGACCTACTTTGAGTGTCACATAGGTTGCAATTGTTTAAATGTCATAGTTTTAAACTTAGAATCAGCATCCTAGCTGCATATGTAAAAAAAATGTCTTGACTTAAACTGGGGAACAGAAATGACATGTAGTTAAAAACTGGCTTAAAGAGATTCCAATTTTGCCTGGCAACTACCCCCCATCAGGAGTGAAACTTGAGTCACAGCTGTGTTCCCAGGCCTATCTGCCTTTTGCTGGCCACACTAAGGATATGCCATCTCTCTGATAATTGAATTAAGGGGAGCCCCCACAGAATACAGGAGCTCTGAACAAAGCCCTGTCCTGACCCAGGCAGATGGTTTATTGCAGATGTCGTAAATGTAGCTTCCTCCTGGAAGTAAAGGGGAGGAGCACTGCCTGTGAGAGCAAGCTGGCTTGGCAGAACTGGAAAAACCAGAAATTCAACCTTGTGCTGGGGGGAAACCACACCCCTTTGGGGCCAGAACATAACTCTAAAAAGATGGATCATTCATAGAGCGGACATGTGAAAATTTTATAAATGACACCATAATTCTTGTGATTTTTCTGCCCACATTTTAAGAGGTTTTTAGAACCGGTGGCATGTTCAGGGGGGTTTTAGCGGAAAAGAGGATATTACTCAAAATGTGTGCATGTGAAAAATCTGACACTTCATCAACTAATGTCCATACTCCTTGCGCACATGTGTGTAAAATTGGGTTAATGTCCGATATTGCAAACCAGTTAAAAAGTGCAAAATATTGCCATTTCTGAATGCAAGCCCCCAGGAAGAGCAGAGTTGGAACAGGGGATACCTCCTGTGATATGTGATGGGTGCATGTAATTTCAAACCACTGTGTAGCTATGAAATATGTATTTGGTTCAAATCTAGATTTGTGTGCAAGTTGACAGGAGGAGTGGACTTTCTGCAGGCTGTAAAATGACATCACTCTGACACAACTTAGCTCCCCCAATCAGGGGAGAAATGAAAGCTTGGCCAATGATAAGTGGAGAGGGGCTGGCTAGTGATGCTGCTCACACACACCCATTTTCAAAACACATAAAAGCAGATAGTGCAAGCCAAATAGACCTTCAAATCCATTTGCTGCGGGACGCTCTGCTGGAAAATCCATACTTTACCTCCATCAATCTCTAGAGAAAGCTGTGCAGAAAGATCCAGACTTTAAATCCATCAATCTTCAGAATCCAGAGAGAGAGCAGACCCAGATCACTGTGAAGTGCAGAGACCAGAGTCCAGTCTAAAACCTGACCAGATCCGTGGCGAGGCCCATTCTAATTCAAGAATATAGTGTGAGTACCTAGCAAGACTGTGCAGAACCAATCTCTTAGTTAAGATAATATAATTCAAGCTATTTTAATCTAAGTAGAACTGTCTCCTAACTGTCACCTGTCATTTGTAAAGCTGTCACTTGTCATTTTCTAGTTGCAAGCTGCACTTGTCTTTTTGAACTTTAAAATTTCAAATCTGAAAAACGACCTTTATTTAATCGCCCATATCTCAGTGACCGTTTGTGCTAGAGACTTGCAGTAACTTTCCACTGAAAGCTGAGAATCGTGCCTTTCCTACGAACCTAGAATCACATTCCTAACCCCTATAATTTTGCCGCAATCGCGTAAAACACACGTGCGAATTTTGCCGCGATTTGCAAATTTCTCCACGTGTGAAAACAGAAGCTTGCCTTCCATTTGCCAGAAATTCGTTTAACCTGCTAATCATCCCTGAATCATTGCAAGAGTGAGCCTGGACTAATATTAACTTGATACCACTCACCCTGAACCTCCTAAAGGGAATTAAAAGCATTTTAGCATATTTTTTCTACATTGCCAGCACATTTAAAAGCATTTGGGCCTGTGTTTTCAACGTCTGTAGTCTAAGTTGCTGGGTGAACTGAATCACATTTGATTGCATTTCTGAGAACTGTGTGCCTTTCTTCCATTTCCTTGCATAGCAAAAAAAGGGGGGGGGTGAATTGTCCAAGAAAGTGATTACATTGTCTTTGCTGAAATCCTATCAAGTTATTTTCTTTACTGCATTTCATTCCACATTGCATCCATTTGAAACCATAAAAGTATTGTTGCTATCTTATCCATTTCATGTCAACTCCTTAGTGATTATCAAGAAGTGTGCTAGTGCCAGATTCTCCGTTGTTAATCTTTGTCATCTCAGATTAAGTGTGATATTCAATTATTAATTTATTATAAAGTGTGATAGATATATATTGCTTTACTTCTCAAATAAACCTTTTAACTTGCAAAACAGAACTACTTCTTGGCTCAGTGGGGTCAGGAGGATTCCAAGAGAGGGGTGTTATATAGGGGTAGTCATCCAGAACGCATGAACTGGACATAAAGATATATCAATAAGGGTTTTCATTCAGTATTCTAGACTAGGCGTTGACTTGGCTGTAGTGCTGAATTGAATCCTCTTACAAACTGGGGGCTCGTGCCGGACGTTTGGGTTAGATCTACCATTTGTGCAGATTAATACAGCGTGCCAGCTGACCAGATACACATATCCGGTCGGATCACCACGCTGTGTTACGCTGTAAAGCACTCCTCAAAGGAACGCTCTTAGGAAAAGGTCTGTTTTGCAAAAATAAAATACAAACTTCTGTAAGTCAGGACAGAGACCAATCTCTAGAATGACGACCTTAGTAGACATGAAAATAGCCAGAGAGCACCTCTTACATAAACTATTTGTGAGAGGTGAATGGACTGAACAGGGCCAGGATGCCTGGTTGCAGGCCATCACGCGACAGGTCACTGAAACAGGGTCAGACCTATGGAGAGATCAGGGTCCATTACATGTGGCCCTGAGTGAACTATATATGGCTTCTAAAGCCAAAGATGAACACAATAAGATTGCCAGGATAGCAGCATACCTGTACCTATATATGGGAGACATGCAGGATAAATGCACTGAAAGCCAAGATCTGGCAAATAGGCAACAGATGGCAGTAGAGAAGGCCCGATCTGATCTGGCCTCTTCTGAGCAGAGGCTGCAGAGGAGCCAGGAGTCAGAAAATGATAGTAGGCAATATATCATTAAAATAAAAGAGGATATGGGCATCCTACAACAGGAAAAGACAGACCAGGATACCAGATTTCTGGCCCTGCAGAAGGAGCACCAAGACAGTTTGGACTCCTTACTGCAGAACCAGAAAAAGTTGGAGCAACAGATCAATTTCAACAGGGCATGCGCAGAGCAGGTAGTCACCCTGGAAAGCCAGCTAGATAGAGAGAAAGAGGAGAGCAATAAACTGATTCTGAAAGACCTGGATACCCAGGCAGAGTTTGATGAGGAGCGCCAAAAAGCTGGTGCCTTTCAACGACAGAGGGACGACCTGGCAGCACAGATGCAGGCTCTCAGTCAGGAAAGAGACACTTTAGGCCAGGAAGTCTGCCACTTAAAAAAGGAAATTGAAGAAAATCACCTGGCCCTCCAGGGGCTGGGTGACCTCCAAAAAGAAAACCGGAACTTGGTAGAGCACACCAGAAGGGTGGAAGATGCTCTGGCAAGAAAGAAGCAGGCCAGTAGGGATGGGACTCAGGAGGTAAACCTCCTGCAGCAAAGACTGGCCCAGTTCTCCAGGACCAACCAGGAAGCACAGAGGGAAAATGAGGCCCTTTGTCAACACAATGATAGGCTCCAACAACAGGTAGCGATGCAGGAGAGACTGATAGAGTCTAGTAAGGCCTTGACTGAGGAACTGAAAGCACAAATGCAGGCTCTTGCATTGCAACAGGGAGCAGGGGCGGATAGAGATGAGGTCCGCTGGGAAAGAGAGACTCCTGACCATAACCTCAGGAGCCCTAACACCAGGGGCCTTCATCTCTCCCAGTCCCTGGACTCTACCACCCCCATGTCCCCTGGCGCACATGAGCACAGGGCCACAGGGATGGCAGATTACTATCCAGCTAAAAGTATGGGGCTCATAGGCCAGTACCACTCAGGAATGGAGGGGTGGGCATCCGGGTATGGGCACCCAAGCACAGTGCAATTTAGTGGGGAACCCCAGGAGAGTAGGCCCATTAAGGGCATCCTGAAAACCTCTGCCCAGTTAGGTCAGTGGGGGGGGGTACCCATCAAATCCTGGCAGCAAGGAGGGATCTGAAGACTCCTCTGAGCGGTACAGGACACAGGAGACCAGGTCCCCACATTCTGCCAGCCATTTCCAGGCTCGCAGAATCCGGGAAAACCTGGAAGAACAGACGGGAACCTCTGGGAGCAGTGCCTCTGAGTCAGAGGATGAATGGACAAGGGTTACCCGAACCAAAAAGGCCAATAAGGCAAAAAGGGCCTTGCTTAAGGACCCCTTAAAGCAGATTAAGGCGATCAGGAGCGTCATCACGCCTTACCATAAGAACGCTAAGTATTCTGTTTGGGAACACTTGGAGCTCTATGAGCAAATGATGGAGACTTTTCATTTGAAGGACAGCCAAAGCTGTATCCAATATGTAAAGTGGACATTCTCCCCAGAGTACTCCAGTTTCTTTGCAGGGCTGGAGGACCAAAATCATTCCAGGTGGTCCACCTATAGGGCGGCCATATTAAAACATTTTTCTGTTCACAGAAATCCCCAAGAGGCTCGCAAGGCAGCCTACAATTTACAATGTGGGGAGGATCAGGCCCCACAAGAATTTGTGCAGGAGTTAAAGCGTGCTTTTGCACAGACCACAAGAAGGGTGCGCACGGATAGCAGAGAATTTATTAATACGTTTTTCCATGCCTTGCCCAAATACATAATGACCCAGCTCGTGAGGGATTTTCACGAGAAAAGATCTTTAGACTGGGTCATCGAACAGGCGACCCGGATCTATGAGGTGCAGAAGCCAATAGAAAATAAAAATAATGCGCCCAAAAACCCCAAAGCCAACAACACCCCTGCTGCTGCCAAGGTGGCAGAGGTAAAGGTCACCCCCGTTTTAGAGTTGGAGATGGGGGGGCCTAAAAACCTACCTGCACCTAATAATGCTAGGCCCAGAAGGTCCTCGGGCCAGTCACAGACAGGGAGCCAGGGAGGCAGCCCCACAAATGGGGTCCCTCGCTCTCCTGATTATGTAAGCCCCCGTTACAAGGGAAACAGACCCATCCTGGGTTATGTGTGGACTCCTCCAGCCCAAGGGGGGGGATCCAGCCAAGCACCTAACCCAGGGAACTTCCCTACCAACTTCCCACAGGAGGGCAGAAATTCTCCAAACCCTGGGCAGAACTTTTTCCCCAGGTATCCACCCAATTTCCAGCCCCAAAATCCTCCACCCTTCTTTCCCCAATTCCCTGAGCCCAGACAACCTAATCCGGGAGAGGGGAGGCCAAGGGTGGAGGGGTACCCAAATCTTCCCAACCAGGGGTACTACCAAAGAAGGGATAGCTACCCTTCCCGGGATCAGCCCAGGGGAGAAAACAGGGCCCCTTATCAGCCTGAGCGGGTTTCCCAGTTAGAGCGCCAGGTTCAAAACATGGCGCGGGATCTGGGTCACATACTGAGGGCTCAGCAGAACCCTCAGATCGGCGTGCCGGCGCAGAACGCACCCAACTCTGGACCTGGTGCTCCAGAACAATGACGGGGGCAGCACCCCGATAACTCACCGGTTCCCAGGGAGGAGGCACAAAGGGAAGGGGGGTGTAAAGCCTTGGAGGAAGCTTCCTTCCTCACTTGTAAACAGCCCCTGGAAACCCAGGAACCGGAAACAAAATCTCTTGCCCCTGAAAGTCTGCCTCCTAAGGAGCAGAGGGGGGGTAGGAGAAACAAAAGACCCAAACAGACTCAGTTTGAGGAGGAGGTACAGATCTTCCAATTTGAGGGAGAGGGGTCCTCAGAGGATCCTGGGAAAAGGATCTTCTCCTTCAGAGAGAGGGGAACTCCTCCCAAAGAAAAATGGGTCCCTAGGGATGCAAATCCAGACTGGGGAGATGTGGAGACTGAGCTACCGCCGCCCACCATCTCATCCCAGAACCAACAGCAAGAAAATCCCCTGGTTCAAACCCATCCTGGTGACTGCCTCCAAAAAGGGGGGGGGCGGCCCGGAACCAGAGCCAGGGGAACCCACAATGGCTCTGATCTCCAGTTGCCAACTTTTTCTTTCAGATTCCCAAGGCTCTCCACAGAATTCTGCCCAAATCTCTTCGCTAGCGATGTCCAAAACCAGAAAGTTAGCCCACCAGTTGTCCAAAAATGTGCATTATCTGTGCCCCCTTGAGGAGAAGGAGGGAAGATATTATGCCCCGGTACAAGTACAGGGGCAGGGTACGATTTCAGCGCTGGTGGACACGGGATCTCAAGCTACCCTTCTGTCCAGAAGGGCCTTTGATGAACTGAATGCAGGAAGGGGAGGGAATTACCAAATTCCTCTCACCTCTCTTCCTGGACAACTCCAGAACTTTGACGGGAAGGAAATTCCCGTCGAGGGGACGGCAGACTTGGACATTAAAATTGGGCGACACAAGTTGAAACACCCGGCCATAGTTGTGACCCCAGAGGGCACCCCTTGTTTACTAGGGAATGACCTCCTGAGAAGGTTGTCACCCCTAATAGATTGCGTAAACAAGGTCCTCTGGACCCAGACTAGCCGACCAATAAAATTAAAACAGAGTGTCAACCATGTTAGTTTAAACGGCACTTGCCACATGGTTGAACAAAAATCTGACCAAGTAGAATTTCACTTCCAGAATAGCCAAATTCCAGACGTGACAGTAATAGCAGTAGGACAACAGAGTGGTGATGGGGGGTCCTCTCTATTTCTGAAAATCAACCTTCCTTCCAGTCTAAAGTGGTACTCCACGCTGGAAGGAAACACTCTGAAATTCTATACTAATCCACAATCAGAAACTCCCACTCCTATAGTCCAGAAAGATGTGAAATCAGCTCAGAGCCTGGCTGATATTCAGCAAATTGGAGAGCAGTTGTTCATCCCTGTTCAATTAAATGATGGGAAGGACTCTGTTCTCGCTCGAGTGTGTGTGAACAACGGTAAGAGCTTCATCAGCGAAGCCATGTTCCGCCAACTCCCAAAAGATCCAGCCATTCCCACATTCAAACTGATAGACAAATGGGAAATGGACCTGGAAGCACCTAATTCCAAACATCTCCTGCCAAGCAGGTGTATGCTCAAAATCTCCATTGGCAACAAGAGCATAGTCCACAATTGTTGGGTCGTGCGAGACGTCCCTGCCGCCTTTTACTTAGGCAGTGACATTCTCAATCGCTTTGCCATTAGTTTGGACCTAATAAACTTCAAAGCTTGGTCCCGATTAGCGGATAATCCCATGGGCTTTGATGATCCAGAAAAAGCATTTAGGTCAGCTCAATTGCTACTTTATGCAGTTGAAATTCAGGTTAAAGAGGAAGTCACCATCCCAGAAAGGACCCGACAATTCTCCCTGGAAGTGAAAGTTAAAAGAGGACAACATTTGAAAAACCCTGATGCTTATATACATCTAAATGCTTCTCTCCAACAGCAAGGGTTGGGGGTAAACCCAACTCCATTAGTCAACATAGGACATAACACCATTCCAATAGAGGTGGATAACAGCGACTTAAAGAGTATTACTCTAGCCGCAGGCACCATTATTGGAATGGCGGTTGATGACCGACATTTCTCCATTGATCTTGGAAATGAACTGTTAGGACCAATCCCCAAGGACTGTTTTGACAGTGACAGTGATGACAATACAACACCAGACAGGATTTTTACCCGGCATGGGGGGAACTTCCTGGTGTACACTTCCTGCCCCTATGGTAAGGAAGATGTGACTTGTGACTTCAGGAGGGATGAGGTGATTTTCCAGGTCCATGAGGGCTGCCTTTCCCACCTGAATCCTCCAGTCCAAATCAGCATTCTGACCAGGGACTTCTCCACCCAGCTGGAGGAGGCCGCTGAGATAGCCAAACCAGAAGTCTTTCCAGGCTTCAGGCAGATGGTGGAAGAGAGAGTCAACCTAGCTGATGCCTGTGTGACTCTGGAACAAAAGCAAAAGTTGAAACAAGTTTTCTTGGATTTCCAAGATCTCTTTGCGGTAGACTCATATGACTGTGGTCGCACCGACATCCACACAACAACAATCCCCACGGACCCTGGCATGACTCCAGTGTTTGTGAAGCAATATCGCTTGCATCTCGCATCAATGGAGTCCCTTACTGAAATAATTAAGAACCTTGAGTCCCGGGGAATAATCCGTCCAGTCCACAGCACCTTCAATAATCCGGTGCTGGGAATATTGAAGCCAAACGGCCAGTGGAGACTCTGCGCTGACCTTAGGGAGCTCAACAAACGGGTCCATACTTCCCGATGGCCTCTGCCCTACATTGACCAAGGGCTGGCCCAGATCCAGGGGTCACAGGTATTCACTGCAATAGACCTGACCAATGGATATTGGACCGTGCCTGTCAGCAGGGAGGACCAATACAAACTGGCTTTTACCTTTGGGGGCCAGCAGTATACATGGACCCGGACACCCTTCGGATACCTCAACTCTGGCAATGAATTCAACATTTTCCTACATAAGGCCATGCCCGACCTGGGTGCGAAGGGTAACCTGGCTTATGTAGATGATGTCCTCATCAAAAGTTCATCTGTGGAGGAACACATAGCGGAGATCCGTTATGTTCTGACCCAGTTGAGGGCCGCCGGAGCAAAACTTTCCTTTCAGAAAGCACAGTGGTGTAGAACCCGTGTTAATTTCTTGGGGCATGAGATTACTCCTCAGGGTCTCTGTCCCCAGGAAAAGAAAGTGGAAGCACTTCAGAAACTGAAAGACCCCACAACTCTGCGGGAACTAAGGAGCCTCCTTGGACTGACTAATTACAGCAGAAAGTTCATTGAGGGCTACGCAGAGATCACCAGACCCCTGATTCATCTCCTGAAGGGGGGGGTCAAGTGGGAATGGGGTCCAGAACAAGCCGAGGCAGTAAAACAACTCAAAAGAAGCCTCTCACAAGCGCCTTGCCTAGCTTACCCTGTCAGAAACAAGGAGTTCTTCCTGGAGACGGGGTTCTCTAATACGTGCTTGACAGCAGTATTATACCAAAAGCATGACAAGGTCAATAAAGTAATCTCCTATGCGAGCAAAACTTTATCCTCTGTGGAGGAAAAATTCAACGATTGTGAGAAGGCACTCCTGGCAACGGTGTGGGCATTGAAGAATTACCGCCCGTTTATCCAGGGGGAACACATCATAGTGGAGACTCCACACCAGCCTCTGCAATATCTCCAAAGTGACAGAATCCGGGCCGGAAATGTGAGTAATTCCCGAATTACTTCCTGGATTCTGTCAATGCAAGGCTTTCCTGTGGAGGTCAGATATGGCCAAAACAAGAAGAGTCCCCTCGCGCAAGGTCTGGCTGACTTGCATGATTGTGCCAGAGAAAACTGTCTCGAGGACGAAAGTCTAAAAATAAAGGACAACATGGAGGCATACCTTAATTCCCCACACAAAGTCTTTGAAGAGGACAAGTGTGAGGGAATGCCCACTGTCTATGTGGATGGATGCTCTTACCATGTTGACAACAACGGGGAGAAAGAACTGGTGGCCGGCGTAGGGAATGCATGGG
This sequence comes from Ambystoma mexicanum, assembly GCF_040938575.1. Classification (NCBI taxonomy): domain Eukaryota; kingdom Metazoa; phylum Chordata; class Amphibia; order Caudata; family Ambystomatidae; genus Ambystoma; species Ambystoma mexicanum. Next base: position 1,288,982,511 of record NC_090930.1, on the reverse strand, counting down.
TGAATGAGTCCCCAGAACCCTCCGCTGGATACAAAATTGGTCCCCGAAGTAGTCAGGTGGCAGAATTGATGGCTGTGCATCAGGCCATCCTCACTGCTGTCCAGCATCAACTCCACGAACTGGTCATAATCACAGATTCGGATTATGTACGGAACGGGTTCGTGGAGCACCTGGTTAATTGGAAAACCAGAGGCATGTTATGTGCTAACAACAAACCCTTGAAACATGGGAAGTTGATCCAAAACATTGATGATCTGGTCACCTCGAATGAGATGACCATCTATTGGAAAAAGATCAAGGGTCATTCCAAAGTAGAGGGACCAGACAAAACTGGAAATGACTTAGCTGATCAGCTGGCCAAAACCGGGGCCATCCAAGGGGATCTAATTGAGATTGAGTCCCTGTTGGGGGAAATCCAGGTCACTGCTATCAATAGGTCCCAGACAAATGTTCACAACAACCTTTCAATTGCACAATGGAGTAAGGAGACCCCTGATGCTGATTTGATTACAGCTCAGAAGGGGGATCCAGTTATTGGTAAGTTTTACCAACACCTTGAGGACCCTGAGAACTTTCCCCTGACGGATACCGATTACACTGGGAAAGAGGACCTACGAGTGTTGATGAAATGTCCAAAAATGTTCCGGATCCAAGACGGTTTGCTGGTAAGGAAATCCAAAGCTGGCCACGATCAGTGGGTGGTTCCTACCTCATTCCGAAGCCTGATGTTAAGTCACGCCCATGATGCGGCCACCGCCGGTCATAGGGGGTTTCACACAACATTGGAAATCTTAAGAGAGGTTGCATACTGGCCACACATGGGGCAGGACCTCAACCAATACTTGAAGGGGTGTCTTGTGTGTGCACAATATCAGCCATCATTCCTCACGCACCGTGCGCCTCTCCAAAAGAGGGGGATGACCCTGCCATGGTCAGATTTACAAATCGAATTTGTAGGCCCCGTGATTCGCTCTGCTAGGGGGAATAAGTACATGTTGACTGTGACATGCTTGTTTACCAAGTGGGTGGAATGTCTCCCAGCCCCAAATTGCAAGGCAGAAACAGCAGCTGCCCTGATGATTAACCACATCTTTTCCCGTTTTGGTCTACCTCAAAGGATTGAGTCAGACAGAGGTAGCCACTTCACCAGTGAAGTAATGACAAAGATGTGGGAGATACTGGGGGTCAAAAGGAAGTTGCATATTGCTTACCGGCCAGCTTCTTCTGGGGCAGTAGAGAGATATAACCGAACCATTGTGAGCATATTAAAGAAGTTTGTGGCAGATTCTGGGCCAAGTTGGGATATCCGATTACCTCTGGTCCTAATGGCCATCAGATCTACCCCTTCATCTGCAACCAAAATGTCACCCTTTGAGTTGATGACTGGACGCAAGATGGTGCTTCCTCAGCATTTGCTCTACAGGACCCAAGAGCAGACACTGATAAATGCCTCCACTACTCATGAGTATGTGGAGAATTTAAGGAAACACCTCCAACATGCTTTTGCTTATGCTCAGCGGAATCTAGAAAGATCGGCTGATAGCATGAAGACCCACTATGACCTGAAGACTTTCAGGAAGGAATATCAGGTGGGGGACCGGGTCTATCTGTACAACTTCCAAAGAAACCAGGCAAAACAGCGGAAATTTTTGCCTACGTGGAAGGGACCCTTTGAGATCATCGACAAAATCTCCCCTGTGGGCTATAAGGTCCGCATCCCCAAAGGCGGTTTGGCAGAGGGGGAAGACAAGTGGGTCCACATAAACCAGTTGAAATGTTGCCATCCCAGGCACACTCTGCAACAACTGGAGGAATCCTCTGGAATCCTAGCGGGTACTGTCTCAGACTAATTCAGTTCCAACCATAAAACATACCACATCTAGTCTCTAAAATATTGTGATTTGCATGAAACTGTCTCTTAGTTATACTGTTTTTTTTTTCAAAATAAGAATGTAATGTTTCGTTATGATGAAATGCATATGCTGCCCCACTATCTCAACAGTGGTGGAAAAATGTCTATGAATAGGTATTGCCGCTCTTCCTTTGTCGTCCTAGGAGAAAGAAAACCTGGAGACGGGACAAGGTGGACGATCCGGAGACCGGTAGCGGAGACGCAACGGGCCCGGGGTACCGCCCAATCTTCCCATCAGGACCGGCGAGGAGGACCGATCGATCCACCGGATGAAGGAAGAGATGCTGAACTGGCCATCTACCGGAAGAAGATGAGAACTACATCCCAGGTCTTGCGAGTCCCATCAGTGAAACCGAATGGCCATCGCAAGAGGGGGGCTTGTGGGATGTATTTACCCATGCATCCGAGCCCTACCTCAAAACTGTGCAGTACTGACATGGAAAACATCATGATGGCGAGAGCTTCCCAGAAAATGCACAGGGAAATGCATGAAGAATAGGCTGCCACTCATTTTTGCCGATGTTATGGGCACAGAAGGACACTGCCTAAAACCACCATTGGACTACCCATACAGTAGTCTGAAACCATTGGGAATGGCAATGCTGATTGCCAAAAGCAAACCCATAACTGTTGGGAATTCATTTTCTTAAATCCCAAAAAGGGGTGCATTACCAGTACTCACCACTATCCAAAAGCCGGCGTTTTAAAACAACACCAGATTTTACTTTTTGTAGAAAACTGAATAAATGAACCCAAAACATGCCAAAGAAAGATATTTTAAGAGGTGGATCCAATGTAAAGTTATATTCTGAAGTGACTTGAAGGTTTAGAACAAGACTGGCTGAGCTGTGGATTTCAGCAGTTTAAGTAAATTTGGACTGAAAGACACTACAAATCTAAATGTTTAAAAGAAATGAGTGACCTACTTTGAGTGTCACATAGGTTGCAATTGTTTAAATGTCATAGTTTTAAACTTAGAATCAGCATCCTAGCTGCATATGTAAAAAAAATGTCTTGACTTAAACTGGGGAACAGAAATGACATGTAGTTAAAAACTGGCTTAAAGAGATTCCAATTTTGCCTGGCAACTACCCCCCATCAGGAGTGAAACTTGAGTCACAGCTGTGTTCCCAGGCCTATCTGCCTTTTGCTGGCCACACTAAGGATATGCCATCTCTCTGATAATTGAATTAAGGGGAGCCCCCACAGAATACAGGAGCTCTGAACAAAGCCCTGTCCTGACCCAGGCAGATGGTTTATTGCAGATGTCGTAAATGTAGCTTCCTCCTGGAAGTAAAGGGGAGGAGCACTGCCTGTGAGAGCAAGCTGGCTTGGCAGAACTGGAAAAACCAGAAATTCAACCTTGTGCTGGGGGGAAACCACACCCCTTTGGGGCCAGAACATAACTCTAAAAAGATGGATCATTCATAGAGCGGACATGTGAAAATTTTATAAATGACACCATAATTCTTGTGATTTTTCTGCCCACATTTTAAGAGGTTTTTAGAACCGGTGGCATGTTCAGGGGGGTTTTAGCGGAAAAGAGGATATTACTCAAAATGTGTGCATGTGAAAAATCTGACACTTCATCAACTAATGTCCATACTCCTTGCGCACATGTGTGTAAAATTGGGTTAATGTCCGATATTGCAAACCAGTTAAAAAGTGCAAAATATTGCCATTTCTGAATGCAAGCCCCCAGGAAGAGCAGAGTTGGAACAGGGGATACCTCCTGTGATATGTGATGGGTGCATGTAATTTCAAACCACTGTGTAGCTATGAAATATGTATTTGGTTCAAATCTAGATTTGTGTGCAAGTTGACAGGAGGAGTGGACTTTCTGCAGGCTGTAAAATGACATCACTCTGACACAACTTAGCTCCCCCAATCAGGGGAGAAATGAAAGCTTGGCCAATGATAAGTGGAGAGGGGCTGGCTAGTGATGCTGCTCACACACACCCATTTTCAAAACACATAAAAGCAGATAGTGCAAGCCAAATAGACCTTCAAATCCATTTGCTGCGGGACGCTCTGCTGGAAAATCCATACTTTACCTCCATCAATCTCTAGAGAAAGCTGTGCAGAAAGATCCAGACTTTAAATCCATCAATCTTCAGAATCCAGAGAGAGAGCAGACCCAGATCACTGTGAAGTGCAGAGACCAGAGTCCAGTCTAAAACCTGACCAGATCCGTGGCGAGGCCCATTCTAATTCAAGAATATAGTGTGAGTACCTAGCAAGACTGTGCAGAACCAATCTCTTAGTTAAGATAATATAATTCAAGCTATTTTAATCTAAGTAGAACTGTCTCCTAACTGTCACCTGTCATTTGTAAAGCTGTCACTTGTCATTTTCTAGTTGCAAGCTGCACTTGTCTTTTTGAACTTTAAAATTTAAAATCTGAAAAACGACCTTTATTTAATCGCCCATATCTCCGTGACCGTTTGTGCTAGAGACTTGCAGTAACTTTCCACTGAAAGCTGAGAATCGTGGCTTTCCTACGAACCTAGAACCTAGAACCGCATTCCTAACCCCTATAGTTTTGCCGCAAAACGCACGTGCGAATTTTGCCGCGATTTGCAAATTTCTCCACGTGTGAAAACAGAAGCTTGCCTTCCATTTGCCAGAAATTCGTTTAACCTGCTAATCATCCCTGAATCATTGCAAGAGTGAGCCTGGACTAATATTAACTTGATACCACTCACCCTGAACCTCCTAGAGGGAATTAAAAGCATTTTAGCATATTTTTCTACATTGCCAGCACATTTAAAAGCATTTGGGCCTGTGTTTTCAATGTCTGTAGTCTAAGTTGCTGGGTGAACTGAATCACATTTGATTGCATTTCTGAGAACTGTGTGCCTTCCTTCCATTTCCTTGCATAGCAAAAAAAGAGGGGGGGGGTGAATTGTCCAAGAAAGTGATTAAATTGTCTTTGCTGAAATCCTATCAAGTTATTTTCTTTACTGCATTTCATTCCACATTGCATCCATTTGAAACCATAAAAGTATTGTTGCTATCTTATCCATTTCATGTCAACTCCTTAGTGATTATCAAGAAGTGTGCTAGTGCCAGATTCTCTGTTGTTAATCTTTGTCATCTCAGATTAAGTGTGATATTCAATTATTAATTTATTATAAAGTGTGATAGATATATATTGCTTAACTTCTCAAATAAACCTTTTAACTTGCAAAACAGAACTACTTCTTGGCTCAGTGGGGTCAGCAGGATTCCAAGAGAGGGGTGTTATATAGGGGTAGTCATCCAGAACGCATGAACTGGACATAAAGATATATCAATAAGGGTTTTCATTCAGTATTCTAGACTAGGCGTTGACTTGGCTGTAGTGCTGAATTGAATCCTCTTACAGTGTGTTGTGAGGGGAAAGGGAGAGGGCAGGAGAGGTGAGGAGCCCATCTGGGGAGTGGTGGAAGCTGGCAAAGATGCAGGAGCACTTGATGAGGGCCTGGGTGGGCAGGAATGCATTTTTTTTGCCTGTTGTTTCCAACATTCATGGCTGTATTGAAGGCTATATAAGACTACAGATAACCGCGGGTAAGAGTAGTTCCATGCCCACAGCTATGCATTTTGGGGTGTCTGTCTTTATTTCTTTAAAAAGGTATTTGAATAGGTATAGTGATGTTGGGGTGCAGTCACACTGTAGGTATTTGGGAGTCTTATTGATTTTGGCTGTGTGTTTTCAGACTGTCTTTCATGTGAGACTAGAGAAAAACAGAAGAAAATTCTTTACAAAATCCATACAAAAGCAGCCACCCTACTCTAGTTTTAGATGCCCCATGCACTGTGTTATAGCCTGTGTATTGTCACCCATGCTATTCTATCTTGTGTAATTGTACCTATTAAATGTATGCCCACCTAGTTTACTATCATGTATTATACTGTGCCTTCTTTATCTTTATCTATCTTACATAGCTACATGAGCAGTCTTTTACTTTATTGATCTTTTAACTTCTATTGTATTATAAAATTCAAAGTGAGCCTAATTAATAGTTTGTAACCACGGTTATAAACGAGTAAATTAACTCTAACCATAGTTATATTTAAAAAAGTTATTTCATTGGCCCTCATTACGACCCAGGCGGAAAGTAACTGACCTGACCGCCATAGCGTAAATAGCGTTTCCGCCATTGCACGACGGAGTAAAGTGCGGCTAATTCTGACCCATCGGGCACGAGCACTACGCCATGGCGGAAGTGCAAAGTCCGCGATGGCGGAAATGTCCCCAAAACGCCCCTCACCGCCGTCGTACGGCGCCCTAGGTGCAATTCCGCCACCCATCATAGCGGTCACCGTAATGAGCGGTAATCGCAAAATACGGTGACCGTAAATATACGGAAACGGAAGTAAAAACATGGGCCCGGAACGGGAAACAGCACGCCGTACACCTATAAAATCAGAATCCCAACACAACCATCAAAAATCCTACCCTGAGACACATCCCAACCCGTTAGCCACCCTAGTGAAAACAATAAAAATGGGAAAAGTTGCGAAAAAAGCGTGCGACCGCAAGCGGCAGGTCCACTTCTCCCATGAGGAACTCACCGTGCTCACAGAGACCCTCCAGGAGAATGCTGCCGTCGTCTTCTCGACGCAAATGACCAGGACGGCACTTGCGAACAAGAAGGCCATATGGGCCCTGGTGGCACAGCGGGTAAGTGCGGTGGGGACCGCACCCCGCAACCCACAGCAATGCAGAAAGCGATGGGACGACTTGCGGATACGCGTACGGAGCATACTATCAGCCAACCGTAACATTGCCACACCTACCGGGGGAGGATCGGAAACCCATCAAGTTGACCCCCTGGGAAGAAATCTGTGCCTCCACCATTGGAATGGAGAGTATAGAGGGAGTTGGAGGGATGGAGAATGGAGTGCAGACATCCGAAGAATCAGGTAGGTGGGCCAAATAAAACAATGCTAAATCCACAATGTCCAATCATGTGAAGTACCATGTGTCCACATAGTGCAACAGAAACACATGTCCAGGAGAACGTCCACATACATTGGCCTGATAGCGCACTTTAAAAGTCACTTTAAATACATAAATAATTAAAAATCCTAAAAACACCCTCTACACGTGCAGCATGCACACCCTAACTGCAGGCTGCAAAACAACTGCATCCTCAATCCACACAAAAATGAAACCACCTCCAAGGCCCTGACCCAAATCACCCTCAGGTACCACCCCGATGCATGTGATACATTGCCATTCCAATTTCCACAGACCCATAAATAACGCTCGCCCTCCTTTACTCCAACACAGGGTCCGGTTCAAACGACGAGCTTCAGGACACCCCTACCAGCACACCTGCAAAGAGGGCCAAGACCAACGGCCAAAGACCCTCCACCTCAGCTGCACGGATCAAGACACGGCAGCAGCACAAATCAAGTGGCAGCACACAGGAGGGGACTTCAACAGGCACCCCAGCAGCCAGCATGCCCACAACAGCAGCACCACAGGTCCCCCCAATGGATGCCACAGAGGGCACTGCTTCTGGTGGCAGCAGCACCATAGGTGAAACTGCATTAATGGCAGCATGCTCCGACACAGAAAACGGTGCTGTCGATGTAGGATCCATCCATGACCTGTCTCAATCCCCCTGTTTGTTTCATCCCGTACACCATTAGGATACCACGCAGGGGCACCCACAAGACGACGACTGGCCATCCCCCACAAGCCCTGTGGCAAGGCAACATGAGGTGATCAGCCCCTCTGTGACACCACCGCAAATGGGCATGGCCCAGCAGAGGCAACAGTCCCTCGACCAGGTGATCGTGCAACAGCAGCAACTGGCCACGCTCCTCAAGGAGCATGCTGATGAATGTGGGGGTACTAAGGCAGCCATAGAAACATCAACTGAGACACTTAGGTCAGAAATGGAGAGAAGTACAGAGACACTAAGGGCACAAATGGAGAGAAGCACCGAGAGCCTGAGGGTACAAATGGAGAGAAGCACCGAGAGCCTGAGGGGGGAACTGCATGCGACATCCAAAGACGTATGTGCTGAACTTGCCGCTGTGCGCCGTGTGCTCACTGAGCTCTCACAAACCCTTAGGGACATGCATGGACGTGAGCAGGCAGAGACATCATCCGTTGCAAGTTCCGTCCAGGGCAGCCCCCAACGTAGATCTGGGAGGAACCTGCGCTCCACAGGCAGGGGTGCCCCTGATACCCGGAGAGGGGGCTTGCAATAGCGTCTGCCCACTGACAATGAGCATCTTTGGACACTGGTGTTCGGGGGGGAGGTAGGAGGGTGGAGGGGGTGTGTTGGGCTTTCTTGGGTGGCGGGTCGATGGGGTGTGTAACATAATTTCACATATGCTATAAACATTTCACAATCATCCAATGAGATGTGTGGACATTGATCTTTGTACGAGGCCTTTATAGGCGTACAGTCCATATTGTGCATGTTCCAGACACACACAGTGCCACAAGTCCCGTGTCCATGTATCAGCCACCAGGCGTGAGTGCTAGAAGCATGAATCTATGATAATCTGACGAATTTCACGGCCCTCCTGTGCCTCGCGGACTCCTTGAGGTGCTGCCACATCCCCACCCTCATCATGACCATCTTCAGGTGCTTGCAGTTCTGCGTCAGGGGGCATGGGCACATTTCTACGTACGCACATGTTGTGTAGCATGACACATGCCATGACCATCTTTGCAACCTTCTCATGGCGGTACAGGAGTGCCCCGCCAGACCTGCTGAGGCAGCGGAAACGAGCCTTCAGTAGGCCGAATGCCTGTTCTATGACTACACGGGTACGTGAGTGGGCATGGTTGTAGTCCTCCTCATGCTGGTTCTGTGGGTTCCGGAGTGGTGTAAGGAGCCATCTCTTCAGTGGATACCCGGCATCACCTGTATGTGGACAATAAAGGATGTTTGTGGAATGACATTGCTACGTACGCATCCCCCCCCCTTCCTGCCAGGTCATTGCCGCATCACATACCCCACATTATCATGCATGAAATGAGACTCACCGAGTAGCCAGGATCTGTTCCCTGCGTGTCGCTCCATGTAGCGTGGTATTGTAGAGTTCCTCAAGACCATAGAATCATGGGTTGATCCAGGAAATCGGGCACAACAATGTGTAATGATCCTGTTGGAGTCACACACCATTTGTACATTAAGAGAATGATATTGTTTTCGGTTGCGGTACTGGGCCTCCATGGCATGTGGGACAACCAATTCCACATGGGTGCAGTCGATGGCACCAATGCAACCCGGTATGCCAGCAAGTGCATGGAATCCCACTTTTGTGTTCGTAATTTCCTGCTCCGAGCGTGGTAGAGAGATGTAGTCGTCTGCGTGCTTCAGGAGGGCATCGAGCACTTGCAATAGTGTGCTGGTAGGTGCCTGTGGCCAGGAAGTGTAGTACAGACACCACCTTCAGTAGGGGTGGGATGGCGGTTGGGCTATCTATCATGCTGGCAAGGTCAGCGTGTGTCATGTCCACAATGGCGGTTATGGTGTCCCGGTCCAAACGGTAGAGGGTGTGGATCTGCTCATCAGTGAGGTTGAACGGATGAGCTCGGAGGCGTGGGATTGCGGGCTGCCTGCGTGGTGGTAGTGGCTGTGCTGGTGGGCCTTGCTGGCCCTGCCTTGCCCTCCTCCTCCTCCTGCGTCTCCTCTGTGCGGCCGGTTGTTGTAGTAGTTGGTGTTCGTCTTCTTCTTGAAGTTGGAGTACTTGCAGTGCTATCAGGTCCCCCAGGGCCAACATCGCTAGTCCTGCCGGTAGCATTTTGGAGTGGGTGTGGTTGTGGGAGGGGGTTGGGTGTGCAATGTATGTGTTTTCAGGCAGTATAGCCTCCACCTGTGGGGATTCATTCCACCTGTGCAAGCTGCAATCCCCTTTGGGCGAGCACGTCCCGCACACAACGCTGCAATTCGACGCATGGCATCTTGCTATTACAGTCATGTATTTAATCCCGATGGCAGTGGAATATTGGTTCATATGTTCATTCTGCTATGGTCCCATTGTTTCACATACTATCTTTACAGTCGCGAACAAACTTGTGAAGGGTCAGTGGAATGTAGTACTCGATTAACGGTGGACCCTCATGCAGCACTGTACCGAGGTTCAACGACGGGCGGGGCGTCCCATTTGTGAGTGAAGGCAGTTGCCATTTGCACACACTGCCGCACTACATGGATGAATTTGTGATTTCAAGCGGTCACAGATGCCTTTTCGACGTGATGTTGCAAATGAGGAATTCGAAGGACAGCGCTTTCGGTTTTCAGCTAGCCGCGAGGAGACGCCCACAGGTCTGACTGCAGATATAAAGTTCTATTGTTTAATGTCCTTCGGACAGGGGCAATGGCGAGAATGCAATGATTGATATGAATAGTATGGGATGCGCAATAGCGTAGTGGACGATAAGGCAGGACGTTCCCAAATACATGTTACTTCACAACACTAGAATTCCGGGCTGGAGCACAGTGGATTTTGCAGACTGCATTACGCACAGACTCAATGGAAATTTCACATGTTATGTGAGTAAATAATCAGGCGTTTTCATACCGGGATGAGGGAATGATGTATGGATGCATGGACAGATGATTTAATTGAGAGTTTACCATGTACATGGCTTTTTGGAATCTATCCACTTCCCCTGCGCTATGTGATGCAGAGCTGCCATAGTGGGACCATCGTCTATCTGCCCTTGTTGAACCCTCCCTGTCTCGACGCGCCTTCAAACACTTGTGTCTATGCACGTTACTAATCCCATCTAATGGATTCTGTTTTAACAGACGCATGCACACAAAGACTCGTTTGTAATAGTGTTTTCACCTCGATTAATATAGTTATGATTCGCAAGTGATTTTTGGGTGGGAATAATCATTTTGAGTGGGCTAACATGCATATGGCTGTAGATTTAGTGTGATCATTGAAGTGAGTAATTCAAATTAAGTTCTGATGCCCATACCATTCTTTTTCATTTCATTTGGGTGACAGGTATCTCCTCCCCTTTTGCCGCTGCCATCTGTATGCCACTCCTGCAGATGGCTTTTACTCCCGACACCTGCTGCTTCGTGTTAATCAGTGGAGCACCATTACGATCTTATGGGACGATCGCCAATGGGCCACATGCCCTTACGCAGTACTAGTGGCTAGGAGCAACATATCGACCTTGCAGCTGGACTAGTGCCTACCTAATGGGACGGCCCTGCGGTTCTAGGCGCTTCCATGTTGCCTTTTTGAACGTGAATGTAGCCCCTGTGTACCATGAAGGAACAGGGCGTCACACAAGAAGAAGCTGGTCATTTATTGCGGATGCAGCCCACAATAATGAAATATATTTTGGAGTTCATGACCTAATAGCTGTATGGGCTTGGTGATTTTGTTGTGCATTAAATTTCTATTATGATATTAACCGTGTAGCATTATTCTTTGCAAGTAATGTAGCATATTCCTATTTGTGGAGCGATGTATTGTGAGAAGATCTGCATTGGGTTCCGGCTTCTGAGTATAGTTGCGTGGTACTGTACTTGGCGCGTTTGCCTACGAAGCCCAGTGAGGTCAGGGATAGGGGCTGCCATTATGACTGTTTTAATGATGTCATGCTCAGGGGCGGGGGATTAGCTTTTGTGTAACAGATGCCGGTCAGCCAGGTGGATTGGTGGAATGATGTGATTATCAGAATATGGCTGGTCACAGGTGCCTGTGTTTGAGTGCGTTTCTTGGAGGGAGACTGAGGTCATGTCCATTGCAATAGCTTCTGTATTCGTGCCATCTGTGCCCTGCAGCTCCCATTGGCCCCTCTTGAGATGGGCCTGGCTGCTCAGTCACTCTGCCAACTTGTGTGGTACATGCTTATGCTGATGGTTGGTTTGTTTACTGGCAAGAGTACAGGGCTGGTGCAGTCTCCCTCAGGTTACTGCTTTGAAAGTTGCCTTACACTGGTGTCAAGCGATGGGGGCCTGTTGTTGTTTTGTCTCATATTTCAGTTCATATTGCTGTACTTGAACCTTCACATGCCTGTGCTGCATCAGTACGGCAATGGTGACATGGCAAATATGGATGGCCACTCACAAGGCACTTGGAGCCCCTACATTCATTTGTTCGTTGGCATGCATGGGTGACTTGTACATTTCACTGGTTGCATTGTGTGACTTCATTGCACCTACGAGGAGTTGTGCAATGTGGCCAGGGAGTGGTGTACAGGCACTCAGTAGGGCCATTTACGGTTGGTTCGCGTTGCCGTACTTCTCACCATGGCGGAATGGTACTTTCCGCCATGCTTGATGGCGTTAGGTAAATGTCCGCTAGGGTCAGAATTCGCGTACCGTTGCGCCATGGTGGTAATTACGGTTTCGCATGGCGCGCGTGCGTGTACTTGGTGCAGTTAGCGTTGGCGTTCACTACGGTGTCGCTAATGGCATCGTACTTTACGGTGACGGGTCATAATCGCACCGAGCGCTATTCGATGGCGGTATTGCATTTCCGCCATCGTTTTTCGATTTCCGCCAGGGTCGTAATGAGGGCCATTGTATTTGTGTGATAAGTAGTCCTTAAATAGACTGTTTTGGGGTACACTGATAGTAGTATTTTAGCATATTTGGAGTAGTGTTTTGATGTCATGAAGGAAAAACGCATTTCCTTCATTGTTTAGATGTACTTCATCATGTCTATAGAAATAGGGTATGTAGAACTGTATGTTATTGTTTGAAATCCATAGCTGGATGTGCTCTCTCATGAATGCTGAAATTATTTTATCATCATCCACTTTAAATAGCTGAATGAGCCGTCATTTATAGTAGTGACACCTTGTAAGTACCATCGTGCCACGGCTGTCTCTTTTGTCATTTATATTCCATGCTCAGATTTTCTTTTTTTTTTTAGAGAATCCTTATGGCCGCGGCTATAATAAAGGGGAGTTATGGGTATTTCCCATGTTTCTTGACCTACTCCATCTTTTCTAGTTCTGTATGTTTACTTAATTTAGCCATGTTTTTTGATGTAATTTCATTGTATATGTGTATTTATATGTGATGGATGTTGTTTCATTGCATTTGTATATTCATATGTGCTAGGTAGCCTTAAAAGAACTGTTTTGGAGTACAAATAAAGTAGTATTTTAGCCCATTTGATGCGCTTTCTTTATTATCATGTATCATACATAATTCCTTTTAACTATCATTGTATCACTACTGTCTCTTTTGTCATTCATTTTTTTTTATTCTAATGACAGTGGCTACCCAGCACCCATCTGTTGCACAGCATTGCTACCATGGTTCAAATTGGTACACTCTGCAGCCACAGCTATATACCTGCAAATGGCCCGTTGAGTGTCTGTGGAAGGGTGATATCCGCAGTTACAAGAGGGGTTTACTACGGTAGGACCGCAGTTATAGGAAAAAGGGAGTGATTGGTCTTTTGAGCATTGCGCATATCCACAGTAACAGGCTGGTGTGTTTAACCGAGACTATCTGGCACCCATCCGGTGTGCGATGTTGCCACCCACGGTTCAAAATGGTACCCTGAGAAGCTGCGGTTTCATACCAGGAAATGGCACGTCCAGTGTTTGTGGATGTGTCTTAGCCGTGAGTGATAACAGCCAAACCGGTGATGCTTCTATATAACCACGGCTATAAGAATGAACTACATGTCTTCTTGTTGAACAATGTTTTGAAGTGTATGTAATGTTCTGTTAGATTTATGTGAATGGTTGTTGAAACAAAGTAAACATATTTTATAAATAAAAATAAATATATATTTTTTGGTATAGAAAGAACCTCTAGTGCTAAACCCAATGATTTTTTAACATTGGGCAGACTGTTGTGTGTTACTGAAAAATAAAAAAGTGGGTAAAGGGAGGGATAACCTATTCTCTTTCTATATATTGTTTACCGACTACCCTTGAGTCAGTATCCAGCGTGCACCTCCTTTCCTTCTTGAAACTGTCTATCCTCTGCATTCCTTTCCAGGGTGGGTTGTATTTTGTAGTGTGCTAGAACTGCCTGTTGTTATAAAATAAAGTAGATATGTTTAGACAACCTTGACTGGACAGTGCCTTTTATCATGGGTAATAATAGTATTTTCACCGTGTTGCAACTAACCAACCACCCACAATCTTGGAGAGATAAGCATGCTGTTCCGTTGACGTTACCAATATTGTTCAAGGAGGTTTATAATTTGCTTGTGTTTCCTATCTGTTCAGATCCCTTCTGGTGTTCTAGAGGTGTTGGCTGATTGATGGTTTAGAAACCCATATTCATCCCCAGACCACAGACCACTGGTGCCCCCAGAAGTTGATTTGTCGCACATGGCCAATATGTTATACTAATGCTTCTAAGGTTCAATGCAGATGGTACCAAAAACAACTATAAGCGTAAAGGCTTCACACACGGCCAAGTATCTCTTGTCAAGAAAACCTTCACAACAGTGGTCATAATCTACCACACTGGTGCTACAACCACTTCAGGCCACTACTGCATCTATAAAAAAAAGATGTGGTTGGTTTGAATGTAATGTTGCCTCTGTAACTCCAAAACATAGGTTACCAGCAAATCTAACAAATTCCTACTTAATATTCCTTCAACCCAAATTTACTCACTAAACTGTAGCACAATAGAATGTTAGAATACACCAACATGTATCTAAGTACATCCATAATACTACAATAGTACTTTTAAAAGCCAAGCTCGTTAGAATATACCAACAGGTATCTAACTACTTCAAAAATACCCTTCACAGCAATACACTTCAATTATGCCATCACAGTTCTTGTTACTGCAAAACCTCTTGTAAAGTCTAATATAGTTAGAATACGCCAACAGGTACCTCACTACTTTAAACATTCCCTTAATTAAAAAACACTTCAAACAAACATATTATCACACTTCCACTCACATAATAATATTACAGTTTTTTTTTTTAAATCCTCTATGGATGTTTTTCCCAATGATTATTTAAAGTCAATACAACAGTGTAGCACACACTGTATATGTAAAATTGAATGCAATCAAAGCTTTTAAACTATCCTGCTTAACAAATTATATTTCACAAAAAAAAGGAACCAGCGATTCCAGCTTTATTACTGTATGCAACCAAGTAACCATACTGAGTATAAACAAATACATATTCCATAAGCATTATCCTCAATTGTACTACAATCATAATTACCATATACACTTCAATTGTATCATCCCACCATATTACAAATACTGTTTACTCCCCCTACATTACCTATAATTACTATACACATATTATATAGTGTGTGTGGCCAGAGGCCAGATTCTTGGGGTCATGACCCCAAGAATCTGCCCACTGGCCACAGCCACCACAATATAATTAAACATATAATACTTACTTACAATGCACTTTCAAATAACAAAACTTGCCCTCAAACCCCAGCAATCCAAATGATGTCCACAGACACCAAATGTGACGCAGAATCAGCGGCACCTGCACAACTTTTTTCTCCTATAAAAACAGTGGCTATGTCCCCGGAATCAGCGGCACCAGCAAACCCTTTTTTTCACCTAGAAAAACAGCTCCATATCAACTATATTCTGCTCCTCCACCCTTTCTTACCACTCTTTGTGCCACCAAATAATCTCAAATGCGATTTCCAGACACTTTCCCCACAGCACTCTCTGTGGACACCATCCCCGGTCCGAGGATGTAACATGGCAACTGTTTAAAAAAATATGATGCACCCCATGCTTTTGAGCATCCAATCAGTGGGCACGTACAATGTCCACAGACATCACGCCGCACCCTGATTGGCCCAGACGTTTCTGCGAACCCTGAATCGCGAAGTGTGTCCATGGACCAGACCCAGATATCACTTTTTGTTTTGTACCTACTTTTTGGGCATTTAAAAAAACCTACTGGACAGATTTAGACCAATATTACAAAAGCACGCTTTTGGGACCAAATTTGGTGAAAATCCATCCAGTGGTTTGGGCTGTAGGCACAAGCAACATTTCTTTTCCATTGCGTCTATGAGAATTTCAACACATTTTGCCCCCCCCCTATAACTTTGTTTCCCCCTGGACAAAACCGCACCAGACTTCGCAGAATCATTCCGAGGGGGCCATATATTAATTTTGCAATGTTTTGTGAGGATTCGTCCTTTGGGAGGGGCAGAGTTATAAGCTACCCAAAAAAGTCATCTTTCAATGAGTTGAGCAAATGAACCATTATTACCGCAGTCCCTGTAATATATATATATATATATATATATATATATATATATATATATATATATATATATATATATATATATATATATTTTTTTTTTTTTTTTTTTATATGGGGAAAAACCGATCGTGCAAAAGTGCATGAAGAATGTGCAGACGAGGAAACTGAAAATGAAATACAAACTCATTAATATCTATCTACATATATTATCCTCAAGAATTGTGTCTCTTTTCCAAGCAGACACTCAAAACGTTACTTTTCTCGAGGTGACTCTGCTTTGCATATCAAAGTGAGGACGATTTAACCACAGCTGAGCAGAGGCAGATAGAGCCCCCCATTGATGTTTCATTAAAAATGAAGGCATGTGGTTGTCTACTTTGCACTGGAGGGCACCTGGTCAGAAGGGTCCTTTCTTCGACTGCCCCCTTCACATGCTTCTAGAATGTTTCTTCCATTTCAAACGAAAGACCTGTGCCTGAGATGCCCAAATCCTTCTCACCTGATTAATTGCCCCCACATCTAACATTTGCTGTGCCTGTAGGCGGAATGGAGCCACGTTGGGTAGTTTTTGATTGTCAATATTGCATTTTAGCAGATAGTGGCAGAGTGCTGTATTTTTGAAAAGCAAAGCAAAAAAAGAAAGTGAAATACCTTCTCCACGGAAACCGCTGGTTTTAAAGGAACTTTGAACAATATAATTTTCAAAGCATTCTGCATGGTGCCAAAATAATATTAGAGTTAAATATATCCTCTCGAAGGAAACATAAATACAGAAAATGTCCTAATCTCTACTCGGAAGACTGCACTGAGTTATAACCTTGATGGACCGAGGATTCGCGTAAATAAGACCCAGCAACAAAATCACCCCGTGTTTAGTCGCATCCAAAATGTGAATCGCTTCTGAGCGCCAAGAGGTTTGAGAGACGAAGGAGAGACATGAGAAAGGGGAAAGGAATGAAGTGAGATGCATGCATCTTTGCTGTCTTTCAATGCGATGTCTGCGTAGCATTATACTCCTTACCAAAAGATAATCAGGAACTATTAAAAAAAAAACAATTAGATATCAGAAGTACTTCGTGGTAGGCCTCCCTCTTGGTAACATCCATGTGCCATTTAGCCTGGCAAGGATTAGGCAATGTAAACAAGCATTGGCAAAGCCATATGTGTTGGCTGTGGTGTACACTTTGGAAAGAGTTTCTGAAATGAACAAAGAAAAGAGGGGTGACGGGACGAGAGGAGCTCTGAAGATTAAAGGAAACAGGGCACGAGGTGACAGGAACGGAAGGCTGGCCAGGGAAAGTGGGGCAATGAGGCGTGAAGCACAAAGGGGAAGCAAGGAAAATATGGGAGAGGGGGAAGAGTGCAGCTTATTTAGCACCATCCCATGTTGAGACATGGAGAGGAAAGATGGTGCAGTGTGCTGGCAGGGACACACATCACCATTATAACTTTATAGGGGTTGAGGAGAATTACAAAATACCAGTGCTCCTCAACTGTGTCTAGTAGAAACCGTATGGAAATGGTCAAGTGGAATTTCCACAGGGAGACGATTTTTACAAGAACTAAAACCTGAGAGCAGAGGATGGTTGTGGCAGGGATGGGAAGTCACACAGTCGTCTTTGTCAGCTGTGAATAGCTTATGCTTGGATCTATTGCCAGTATATTTATGGACAGTCACCAGATAGCACAACACAATCCTGATATCTGCATTTTTCTCTTTGTAGCAATTCAGGAATTCTAAAAATGCCAATCTCTGAGCAGCTGTAATCCGTTCGAACCGTTTGTAAACTGTTAAAGGGAATTATACCAGGGTACTTTGTGAAAAACATGAGAGAGATGAGTCTACTTACAGCAAGGGAGATCTATTGCAAGGGTCCCCATGTCAGTGTCTACTAAATTCCATTGTGGAAGGTAGATTTGAAGACTGTATGGGCAGTCTCACAAATTATGTGAATCTCAGAGACATGGGACATTGCGCAAAATATCTTTGCAAGATTGCCAATCTCATTGCAATGCATGTATTCAGCATCAAAACACAAACTATATGCTATGCCTAAGACATTGTAAATTGAAGTGCAAAACATACACAAATAAGTGGGTATTTGCCTGTGCATCTGAAGTGACAGACATGAATCTGCTGCATTCATCAGGTGCACACATTTCACATGCATATTGTGAGAAACTAAAGGGTGTCTCACTTACTAGTCCCCAGGGATCTCTCTCTCTCAGGTGGCTAGGGCATGGCCATCAACTTTGGAACCAAACCCTGGGGGTGGACCAGTGCGGGAGGATCACCTGGGTGAGGGATCTTCAGGGAGTGTGCGGTGAGGCAACCGATAGTAAGATGCAGTATCCCCCTTTCCCGTTCCCATACCCCATCCTATTTTATAGGATGTGCTGATGTTACAACTCCCCCCTTTCTACATAAACACTGGCCCAAGGAAGAGGAGTACTGAGAGTAAAAAGGCTAACACTTGCATATCTCATTGGACATGTCCCGTTAATAAGGTCATGAAAAGCCAGGCATTTGACCTTAATCACATACATATGATACCCAATAGCTCCCCCCACATGGATAAAAGGTTGAACACTGATATACAATCTGAGCAAGGTTAGACACGAGAAGGAGCAGATCTTCTGGGGCGAAAGCAAACCCACTGATGCAGAACGACCGATCGAGGGCCCAGAGCGAGGGGTAGAGAAACCCTGAAGATCCCTGCAGGAGGTAATTGCCTCTGGGAAATCATGAAGGCTAAGCAGAGAAAACCAAATCTCAGTCAATAAGAAGCCCGCATTGTGTTTCAAGGTGCCAGCGACCCTCCCGGTTGAATGCAGAGTTGGGGAGGCGAGGAGCCTGTCGTTTTAACCTTGACTCATGAATCAAAGGTGCATAGAAAAGAAAGGAATGCACACAACCGGTGAGTTAGCAAAAGATATAAAAGGCCAGTATGTGTCAAGGAAAGATTGAAGCCGCAACAGTCAATCTTACAATTGAAGGTTGCGTGCGTGCTGATGAGACGTAAAAGAAAGCAAACAAGTAGTGAACTTTAATGTTACCAATAACTCTGAAGCCAGTGAACAGAGTAGGGGAGTGGTCCGGCGAAAGGAAATAGCTTACTCGAAATTCTCAATGGTAAATATTAATCCCATTGAAAGGGGAAGTTAAAAGTTGATTGCTCTTAGAGAAATATTTCTTTGAACTTTTCTGATGGTGTTGTGGAACTACCAAGAGCAAGAAACACTGGGGCAAAGACCACAAGGGAGAGATAAAGTGAAAGTCGAAGAGGCCCTGCAGAGGTCTATGGAAAAAGCCTCACACACTTGAAAGGCTTCAACATCAGTGAAAGGTCCGAGCCCAACTGAGAGAGCCCTGGAATATGAAATAAGTTAGGGGAAGTTAACCCCTAACGAATGTGAACAAAGCTTGGGGAAGGGAACCACTGCAAGTGCTGTGTTTGCGAGATTGGAGCCCGACGGTGTGAGACCTACGTGACATTGAATCAGGTACTTTTGGTGAGAGGTTGAAGCTGTACGCAAAGAGACATATGTGAACTTTTGGTGAACTGAAAATAAATTACTTTAACATGGAAGGCTAAGGGGGTCTCAACCCACGTTTTGAACTGCCTTTTTATTTATTTTTTAGTATAGGCCATTTTGATTTGACATAGACTGACTAAGAGTGTGCTTTCTTTATTATTTGATGGCAGCGAATACTCCAATCACAGATATAGGGAAAAGTAGGAGTTTCTCCACACCCCAAGGATATAATACATGTTTTGAAACGTGTAGCTCTTGTGTCAGTGTCATACTTGTGATACCATGCCTCCCTTACAATATGTCATCACCCACATCATGTTGTATCGAAAAAGATGCACATTGTGTAAGAAACAACAGAACTATGTACACTTACCATCAAATAAACGTGTTACAGAAGCACCAGCGTTTAATCCATTGGGTTATGTAATAGCCAATGCTGTAGAACCTGTAAAGAGGGGTGTAAGTGCAGATACTCCATCAAGTAATCAGGCCTGAATGCCCAGAGACCCCTTAGTTATTCAAGTTAGACATATAATGGAAAGCGAGAAGGTGGGATTAGGGAACAATGAGGTGGAAAATTCTGATGTAATGACGTTGGCCAGCTGCCAGGCTGTAACATATGATTGAGGTTTAATTCTAAGCTTGCTTCATGGGAAAAGTCTCAATACAGAAAAATAATATTGAAGTGTGTCTGTAAAACTTGCCTCATGGAATACACAAGGATTTTAACATCGTCAATGAAATTAAGATATTGTCTATTTGCGATATAGCTTGTCTTCAGGAGAGTTGGCTGTGTGGTATGCCACTGCTGAATGGCTGTGAAATATGCTTTGAGCCTGCAAGAAAGGGTTGTAGACAGAGACCCTATGGGGGCCTGTTGTGTGCTGTGCCGAGGGACTCTGGAATTACTTTAGAATATTAGAATGTGAGCAGAAGAGATATTCTGGGAATAACATTAAAATGGTGGGATAATGAAAGTATGAAGGTTAGAACATGTATTATCAAACATGTATACTATAATCCTGTCAATGTGGCCCTACGAGATTTAATTTAATCAATTTCTCTGATCCTAGATGTAGACCTATTAGAACTGGATACAAACCTAATACTTCTGGGTGATTTGAATAGTGAATGCCTAGAAGCCACATGCTACAATGGTGAAGGGGGCGGAATGCATTCCAGGTTTTGAGAGAGAGAGGGACAACAATTCGTATAATTTTAGATTAATGGGAAATTGCAATTTTAAATGGTAATATTTTGGGTGACATTCCACCCCATTACACATGTACAAACGCTGTAGCAAAAATCGACACTGGATTATGCATGTGTTTCAAAAGAGTTGCTGCCATCATGTAGTAGGTTGGAAGTCATTGACCACATGGGGAGTTACCATTGTCAAATGATCTTAACCTTGGATTGGTACCATAGAAATGCTATAGACCTTAGTATTGAAGTAAGGCCACAAGATCAGGCAGTTATTTGGCATCCGAGAATAGTATCTAGATTCAATCTAGAGGTTGAAGCCTACTACAATAGAGGTGGTTTTGAAGGTGGGGCTCCAGAAGATTTTGCCTTATAAATGCAGCAGGTTTTAAGAGGTTTAACCTCAGAAAAAACTTTGAATTCATGATCTGGGAATACTGCACATAATCATACATTTGCTTAGGGAACAGGTTAAGGAAGCTCGGAAGGAAGGCAAGACTGGAATTCTTAAGATTAGAAAGATAAGACAAACGTACACAAATTGGTTTAAGGGTCATAGATGTCTTTTGTACCAGAAAGACCTGGTAGCAATGTTAAACACATTAGAAGTAGGTAATGGCACAGTTTTTTGGACACTTATAAAATTGAACTCTAGTCAGGTGCAAATATTAGCAGGGTCATTGTGGCAGTGGTATTTTCTGAAACTATTCACATGGTGAAATAGTAAATCTGGCTTTGAGCAATGGAGAGGGGACATGTAGTTTCAGTGTACCTTGGGATATTTTGGACATTGAATTGGTTGACATGCAGTGTGCAATTGAGAGGGTGATAGTGTCCAAAGCTCTGGACCCATTGGCATTTCAAATCAAATGCTGAAACCAGAATTCAGTTCTGTGGGCAACATTTGTTTTCAATCTGTTTCAGAATATCCAACATCTTGAAACCTTCCATCCATCATGGAGGGACTCAACAGTCATAGTAATTTCTAAAAGTCCAGGTGGCAAGTGCACTGTTTTCAAATGTAACTATGGTCTCCCCACACCCCATATCTCTCTGCCTTTCTCTGCATCTCACCCTCTAAAATCACATCATTTCTTTCTTTCAACTGTTGACAAATCTCCCTGTGCTTCTTCTCGTTTGCATTCTTTTTCTCTTCTGGCTCCAAAACATTGGAACTCTCTCCCTTCTGCTTCATCTTTCCGCATATTCCAATCAAACCTCAAAACTCATCTTCCATCTCTTAATCCTTGGGCTTTCCCATCTACTGCTTTTACCTATGTGTACATTTTATCATGATTGTACCATTTTTGATATATTGTGTTCAGCACCTATGATGAAAGGCATTCTATAAATCCAATTAAATAACAGTGAAATGAATGAAATTGCATGGTTTGTATTGGTAGCAACTTGAAAATTCAGGGAGCAATGTAATTGCTGATTTACTGAATGGGATGTGGCACCTATGGCATTAGTAGCATTCTCTATAGTATAGATACATTGAGTGTTCTTCTATGCACCTGCATGCCTGACTGCTTGGTGGAAGCAAAGTGAAATGTCTCCCCAAGGTAAGCAAATATACGACCACACCACCTACACATGTATTGTGAGTGATTGCAAACTTTGTTCCCCCCTACCACCGTTTGTAATTCTTGTTTAAGCGCATATATTAGATGTTTGTTGAACTTATAACCTTATATTTGGTTCCATGTCATTTCATCGACAGTAATGACTTTGTGGTAATTTACAACAAAGTAATTACTTCAAAATGTTACTTGAAATGTTTATATTTTTATTTTGTTTGAGTGGTTTCACCATGCCATCGTTCTCCTTAATTTCTACCCCTGACTAAAACCTTCCCCACCCAGACATACCCATATTTTTCTAAGTAATTTTGAAGTAATTACATAGTAGTAAATTGCCATAAAATAATAACTGTAGAGAAAGCACTTGGATATCCTATTTTCCACAACCCACTCCTCCATCTGTTTAAACTTTCCAAGTAAATGTCCTTGGAATGTTGGTGCTTTCTATATTGTTTCTGTCCAGTAGTCACATACGTAACATGATATATAGGATTGAAATTTTGTTTTGGTGAATGAGCGCATATGTGCTGTGTAAATGTTGTTTGAATGCGGTAATATATGTTTGAATTAGCTAGCAAATGCTGTGTGAATTCTGTTCGAATGTGTGAATATGTTTTGTAATAAGTGAGTAAATTCTGCTTCAATGCTGTTTGAATGCATGAATGAGTGTTTCAAATGACAAATACATGTTGCGTGAATGTGTGTTTGAATGAGCAAATACATGCTGTGTGAATGCTGTTTCAATGCATGAATGTGTGTTTGAATGTGCAAGTACATGCTGTGTGAATGCTTTTTGAGATGAATGATGTGTGAATGCTGCATGAAAGTGTGTTTGACTAAGTGACTGCATGTAGGTGAGCTTGTATTGGGTTTGTGCTAGCCTGAGAGGCTTATTTGGGAGGGGTAAATGTCATCCCACAGTAAGAAATGGCTAGTATGATTGCATGAAAATACATTTTAGCTACATAATAACACTTATCATGCTTGCTTTAAAAGCATGATAAAGCAAGCCTGATGCATGCTATTGTGTGTCTAAACTGGCAGTTTGATGCAATCAATCTAGCCATGTCTTTCTATTGCATGCAATTCTAACTGAGCATCTATGATACAGTATCTTAACAACATGCCATGTCACAGTAAGGAATTGCTAGTCTTCCTAAACCAAAATTCAAAGCCCATCCATGTAATAACACTTATCATGGTTGCTTTAAAAGCATGATAAAGCAAACATGATAAGTGTGATTATGTGGCTAGAATGCAGTTTGATGAAATCATTCTAGCCATTTCTTACTGTGGTATGACATTTTTTACTGGGTATAGATGGCCAGTAAAAAATGTAATTTCACAGTAAGAAATGGCTAGACTTACTACACCAGAAAGTCAGTGTAGGCACGTAATAACACTTGTCATGCCTGATAAAACATGTATTATAGTGTTATTACTTGGCTAGACTGGCACTTTGATGCAATCAGTCTAGCCATGTCTTACTGGGACTTGACATTTGTTACTGGGCGTCTACAGTACCATAGATGTCCAGTAAAACATGCCATTCCACAGTATGAAATAGCTAGACTCAGTACCCAAAAATGCCAGCCTTGCAACATAATAACACTTATCATGCTTGCTTTTAAAGCATGATAAAGCAAGCATGTAAAGTGTTATTATGTGGCTACACAGGAATTTCGATGCAATCAGTCTTGCAATTTTTTAATGTGGCATGATATTTTTGATTGGGTATCTATGATAAACCAGTCATCATAAGCGTTATTACATGACTAGTCTATCATTTTGGTACAGTGAGTGTACCTATAATACTTTACTATGGTATGGCATTTTTTGCAGATCAGCTATGATGAAGCAAACATGATAAGTGTTAATATGTGTTGGGACTGGCCTGCATTGGAGCAGGCAGTTGCAACATGTGCTCTTATTTTGGCATGGCATTTTTAATGGCAAATCCACAGAACTATGTTCTTAAATCTGGCTAGTGGCATGTATTGGCAGAGTTTGTCTAGACATGCTTTCTTAAGGTATCATTACTGGCCTTATGCAGCCATGATCATGTTCTTATATGGGAATACTGTCATTTATAGGTGTACAAGAAAACAGAACTGAGTAACTGATTACCCCTCTGTCCGCCTTAATTACTCTCACTGATGACCAATCTCTTAAACCAACTTTTATTATTTGGGGTGATGTTTCATATATCTCCGCCATGAGACACACATAAGATCATGTATATAGAAAAAAAAAACTTTATACTGTTACATATATATTTAAAACAAAATAGTGAAGAATATTGAACAAACAATCAAAATCAAAAAAACATACAAATATTTCAACACAATTGGGGTGGTGGTAGTAGAGCTGTTATTTTATTAAGCTGTCATGCTACCATCACAAAAGCCTCTTAGGGTTCTTTCTAGGAGGGTTGGTGAGGACCAAGTAGTATTTGGATGATGGTATCCAATCACATAACATTCAGACTTTTTACACAGAGCAACTTAACTTGATCTCTGATCAGACACACTGACTTTCAGATTTAGCAGTCACATAGATAGTTGACATGTTTCGGCCAAAAATGTACATTTGATACTATCTCTAGTATCTTTTCAAAATAAGTTGGATGGCCTTGTTCAGGAAAGGATCCTTTCTTTAGTTGGTGCATTAGTCTTGACTACCCCTCTGGTAAAGGTGCGTGATAACACTGATTATTTTCAGGGTCTGGTGTAATCTCTCAAGGTGCGTCCAAAGATTGCACTTTT
The DNA here is from genome assembly GCF_040938575.1 of Ambystoma mexicanum. NCBI lineage: Eukaryota > Metazoa > Chordata > Amphibia > Caudata > Ambystomatidae > Ambystoma > Ambystoma mexicanum. The sequence goes on along the minus strand of NC_090930.1, from coordinate 1,288,957,342 downwards.
CAACAGGTATTAGTTGAGGAAAGGACTCGGCTTCAAATGTGCATTGTGGCCTGTGAGTTAGTTTCCATGGGATTCTTCCTAGATTTCCCACGATAGCGTTGTCTTATCACAAACGTTTTGTGTAGTTTTCATCACAGATGTAAGTATCTGTATCCTAACGTCTTTACATATTAATCATGTGATGCTATTCAATTTGGAACGCCTGAAGACGTTCTTGGTAGAATTAGCATATATGGCTTGTAAATCGGTCCTCACTTGTTTCTTCCGTGAGAGTCTCCTGTTTATCACAGCACGACTATAGGTGTGGTCAGCAAATAAATGTATCAGCACAGTTAGCGTGAAAATGTTTTTATACTGGCATAAATTGAGTGAAAGGCATCATAAAAATTAGTTGGGAAATGCTCCTGTGCACTATTTGTGACTTGCATCTATTGGATATTTTCATGAATTACCCTACAAAGATGTTTGCAAACTGTCTGGCTCTTTACCTAGTTTTTCACAGACAGTGTGCTGTATAACACACAATTTGTACCTATTATTAAAAATAAATTATTGTGGGGAGAAGCCCCCCGGACTATCCTTGGTTGGCTCAGGCTCCCTCAGCCTCCCTAGAAATGCTCTGTCACTCTTGCACATTTGTGGAAAATATTTACGCACCATCAATTGAAAAGAAATCACCAGCTGCCACTGGCAGTGTGAGAATAAACATAAACTGCATTCTTAGAACACGCTTTATTTTTGGCAATCACCTTGTGAAGTTTTGCTTTCTCTAATGTGCCATATTCGCAAAGGCAAGACTGAAGAGTAGATTTTGTCTGTATAAGCCAGACAGACTGGATGCTCCTCATGAAGAGCTACTTATTTAGAGTCAACATGTTTGTTTTATCCATTTGAGGCCCATTAATTTGTGCAAAGATACTCCAAGTTTTAAAGTTACTGTGTCCTAGATTTTCCCATATCCAAGTACACTAGTATTTCATCACATTTGTATCTATAGCACTTTGGGGCCGATTCATGGAACAAATGTGCACAGAAAATCGTGGCACAAGCCGGAGCAAGCGTGAAAAAGCAAGCGCACACACACGTGTGCGATTCATGGAAGGACCTACGCGCGTTTTCCCCGGGAAGTGCGCCAAATCCGTGCATTTGTGCACACTGGAGTACACGTCATTGCAACATCCAGAATGCTGTGCGCGAGGCTAGTGCACACACCAAAAAGGGGGCGGAACACGGGGCGTAACGCGCGGACTGGGGAACAACGCGTGAAAATAAGGGCGTAACTGGGGATGTACTGCTGGGAAGTACACGGAACGCCCACACGCACGCGAACCATACGTATTCATGGAATCGAATAGGGGAAACCCACGCATGGCCAAAGACACGCACAAGCCTAAACACGTCCACCACACAAAGGCAGGCGGTAGCGTCCCTGCGCATTACAAAAATGTGCGCAAACAACAAACACGTATATACAGCTACGATGAATGTCCCATTCTGTGGCCCCCTAGGAGAAATGACGTGTCACGCAACGCACAGGCATCCCAGAAAAGCAAGAAAAAGAGATAAGCGACCCCTGTTGCCCATGTGCATGTAAAAAACACACGCAGTACGCTGTGGCAGACAGGAGCCCAAAAAATACATATGCGATCAACATGCAGGCTAGTATGCCGGTAAAAAAAGGGGTATGTGACAAACATGGACACCCGCAGTGGGAAAAATAGCGTGTGCGACTCACCATCTCCCTTGCGTGTAGAAGAAGAACGTGTAGCCAACACCCACCTGCTGTGCAGTAATCGCGTGTGAACCCCAATGCCTGGAAAACCTACGCATCTCTTCCCAGGAAAAGCACGAAAAGCACGTACATAGCGATGGAAACCCACGTGGGACCTTCAACCCGTGCCAGGGGAACGCTTGTGCATGTCACGTCACAGACGTGCTTACACGCTAAGGGCCTATCCTCCAATTATATGCAGTGACACCCGGACGTGCAGTTTTTGCACGTGTACAATCAACATGCACCCGTGTGGAGGGAAATGCCCTTGGCGTTACGTCACAGACGCGCTTACGCGCTAAGGGCCTTTCCACGAATTACATGCTGATGAGCAGTTTTTTCACGTGCCAAATCACTCCATATCAAGCTGGCCATGCGACAACACACGGAAGACCACGCTCTTGCCCAGAAGGCCATTTTCCTGTCCCCCAGAGCCCCAAGCCCGCTCCCACCTGCCATCTGCTGCTGCCTGACTGGCCATGTGCCCTGCTGTTTGGTGCCTGCACGTCAGCCATCTGCAGGGGTCCAGTTGCTGTGACCACCCCTGCTGGAACAGAAGACTCCCGACTGAAGTTCCATCGCTCCATAGCCCAGCACCAGGACTCAGTTGCCCACCCACACCTGCCTTCGGGGTTGCCATGTCAGGGGAAACACCATCGGAGACCGCTGGCAACCCCCAGCCAGAGAGGTAGAGGGCTACCAGCTTCAGTGCCGCAGAAGTTGGTATCCTGGTGGAGCAAGTCCTGGTGAATTATGATGCCCTCTTTGGAAGTTTGCACAGTGACAATGAAGGATGGAAGAGGATCTAGAAGGACATTGTGGCTGCCATTTACATGGAGGGGGTGGCAGCCCGTGACATGCAACACGTCCGTAAGTGCTGGGAGGACTTCAGGTCCAGGACCCTCAGCAAGGCCCGGCACCTCTTGAAGGCAAAGTATGCAGAGGGGTGCCTTACCAACATCCAGATGAGGTTCCTGGAATGCATACACCCAGCGCTCCATCTCCAGATCCTTCAGATGCATACCCGTCCGGAATCGATCGGTAAGTGTCCATGCATACTGATTGGATGCAGTGCATGTTGAGGTGTGCCAGGAGTGTGCAGGTTGGACATATGTCTTGAAAGGCCCATGTAAGGATGTGTATGTACAGGGACATGAGCGTGCCGCATGTGAGCCCAGTCATGTGTGAGGCACATCAATGGTGTATGTGTTCAAATGCATGACGGCCAAATGCATGTGTAGGTGCACACATGTATACATTTCTGTGTATGTACTGTGGCATGGTTGTGGTGTGACACATGGATGCTGGTTCCACTTTCATCTATGTTCACAATGTACATGTGCGTGTGTGTGTATTTGACATGTGTGTCACTGTGATACACCATGGATGCATGTGACACCCACATGTAGGAGGCTGATTGGCAGTTGTGACAGGTGGCAGAGATGTACAGATGCATGTGTGTCTGGTGGCGTGTTTGCATGTGTTTGGCACTCCCCATGTTGCATGTGACGTCAGGCTAACCTTCGGATGCTCATGCTGTTGTATGTGTATGGATGGTGCTGCCTGCTGCAACATTCCTGTTCATTTGCGCATGTGTGTGGGTTCAAATGATATGTGTGTTGGGGAGTGTGATGTATTTAAACAAAAGGAAGGAACATATAACAATCAACATCAAAACACTACAAACAGTATATATCCTCAGACAGGTGTTGATCCACTATTCTCCCGGGCTTGAGATGCAGTACTTTGCCTGATTGCAGGATATTAGCTGACATAGATAAGAGCAAGAGGAATTTTAGAAGGAAGAGGCTCTATCTTTACAGGCTTCCACTGTAGTGTTTTTCGGAGTATTGAAAACCGCCTAAATAGGCACTGATAGTCCGTTTAGGAAGTCGGAAAGGAATATGATGGATGACAATGCCAATGAGTTCTGACTGTATCCAACTAAAGAACAGCGTTAAACACCCGAGGAGATAGCAACCTGGTGTATATATAGGAAGAATCGACCTGGACACAGGATTACTTCTGCCCCTGATGAATGTCCGTTTATTTTGAAACATAAAGGACTGAAACTTATATAAGTTGGGCTGGTTCACATAATGGGGAATGAGAAAAATTGAGTTGCCATTGTTGTGTTGTGCTAATGACATTTTTGGCATATAATTCTTTACACTGTGAGGTGGCATGATTTTAAGATGTATATGACTATGTTATGTGCATATGTTTTTTAAACAAATGAGTGTATTACTTGTGCTGAAGAGAGATTAATATATTAAAAATGATATTTTTTGGTAATACTGCTTTTGATGATTATTGAGAACACATAATGCAGCCCATATTTGTTTGGTGGTTGCTACAAGAAATTGCTGTCTGAGGATATATACTGTTTTGATGTAGTTTGTTATATGTTCCTTCCTTTTGTTTAAATACATATTATTTATCCTCACTTAGTAGGAGGGAATATCACCAGAGCGTGGGGGTTACCCCTGTAGAAAAACTATCTTGGGGAGTGTGATGCCATGTGTGAGGTTTGACACTGCCACTCATGTGCAACTGTCATGTGTGTATCAGAGCATTGTACAGTGCCCTGATGCCTGTGTTCTGTCTCTCCCTGTCTGCAGAGTCAACTGATGAAGAGGGTGGAGATGGTGCTGTGGAGCACAGCAGCAGGGATCCCACCGCCAGCCGGAGACGCAAGGTCCAGCTCCCCTCCCATGTTGTCATCTCGTCAGGGATTGAGGAGTCTGGTGCCACGTCCGCGGCCACAGCTGCCGAGGTTAAGTTCAAGAGGCAGAGGTTGGAGGTGGACTCCTCAGCAGCAGAAGGGGTAGCTGAGACCCCACACGGGCCTATGGAGGAAGATGGCACAGAGTCATCCAGGTTGTTGGGGGGTTTGGTTGAGGAGGAGGCCGTGGAAGGCCCACGCACGGGGTCTGGAGGTGCGGATTCCACTGGTGCTAGTGGTACAGTCCAGGGGCAGGGACAGGAGGCAGCAAAGGCGGCCGCGGAGGTGCTTGTGTGAAATCCTGTCTCCGATCCTGTGACTGCATCATCCCACACCAGCAGGGATGCCTTCGTCCAGACCCGTTTTCAGGTAGGGGATGCGCAAACACCAACTGGCCTTCCTCTCCCTGCAGACGTGGCAATCCGGGACCTTGTTGAACCTGTCCTGGCTGGGGTGGCGTTGCGTCAATGTGGCATTCGGGAAGACGTGCAGGGTTCCTGTGTGGACAATTCATGTTTTTTCGGATGCCTCATTGACCGCGCCGACCTACTAGGACGGGTCACCAGTTCTGGGTTCCTCCGTGTGCTGGACCTTCTACCGACCCCCTCCTCAACTGAACCCCCTATGCGCCAGTTGTCCTCTGTGCCATCTTTCTGGCCATGTATCACCTGGCCACCCTGTCGAGCTGCCCCTGACCCAGCGGCCAGGCTGGTGGAGGACACATCCCAGCCACAGTCGGGAGTCGGAGGTCCAGCAGGTGTGGCCACCACAACAACTGGACCCCAGCAGGATGAGGTTGTGCAGGTATCGACTGGCAGGGCACATGCACAGCAGCAGCAGGCTCAAGGTGGGAGCGGTGATGGCTGGGGGCCATCAACGTCACAGGGCCAGGCATCAGCCAGAGGGCAGGAGGACCCTGGATTGGGAGTGTCTTCCATGTGGCTGCGGTTGGGCAAATAGATGCGGAGCGGCGGCGGCCGGAAGAGGCACAGCTCACTATGGTCAGGGCAGAAAACTCCATGTGCAGGGCATTGAGGCGGGCTGAGTGCCTCGAGGAAATTCACAGGGAGTTGGAGGTGGACATGGTTTTATCCCTGCGAGACCTCGGTGCCAGGGAAGAGGCCCACCTCCAGGACGTTGAAGAGAAGTTCGATGATGCCCGGGCCTGGGACATCAACAAGTGAGCCGTTGGACTTGCTCGCTGCCTTTGTAAATAGTTCTGTAAGTGTAAGTTTCCTTTCTATTTTTTTCCTTTGGGGTGCATGGACTATGCCCCACCTTTTTGTATATAGTTATTTATTAGGTAGGCTTTTTGGTAGGTTTCATTTGGATTATTGAGCTCATGGACCTGGATTTTTACATTGTATATAGTTCTGGACTGAATTTGACTTCATTGATATTTTTTTACCATGGAGCAATGGTTATCTTATTTTTTAAACTTTGGATTTGGTTTAATGGACATACAGGCTTTTGTTTATTATTTCTTTTCTGGTGTGATTTTTTTTCACTCCTTCAATTTTGTACATAATACATTTTTATTTCATACTTCATTTGTGTGATATTCTCTCATTGGTTTCGTGCATGTCACGATGTGGATTCATGTGCCCCCATTGTGTGTGTCTGACGGACATGTATTGATGTGCATACTTGTCATTTGGGATCTATCATGACATGGGGATTTCAGTATGGAGAGGATGGAATGCTTGGTTGGGTGTTTGGACTGGGGTGCGTGGGGTGGGATTTGGGTGGCCATGAGTGTGGATCGTTATGACATATTGGGTGGGGGGACATGAGTCGGGGCCTGCTGGCAGGTGCCCGTCAATGGGGGTGGGGTGGGGGACATGAGTCGGGGCTCACAAGTGCACTCACGAGTGCATGGTGCCATGTGGGCTGCCTGCAGGTCATGGTGAGGGTTGTAGGGTAGTCCCCTGTGGTGTGGGCTGCCTGCAGGGCATGGGGAGGGGGGCCCACGATGCCAAATCACGTGTGAAACTTCCCACGCACCCCCGAGATACACGTTCCCCACTCACCAAGGGCCTGTCGCGTGTGAAACTTCCTGTGTACCCCCGAAATAGACGTTCCCTGCTCGCCCAAGGCCTATCGCGTGTGAAACTTCCCGCGCACCCCCGAGATACACATTCCCCACTCATGCCAGGCCTGTCGCGTGTGAAACTTCATGCGCACCCCCGAGATACACGTTCCCCGCTCGTGCCAGGTCTGTCGCATGTGAAACTTCCCGCGCACCCCGAAATACATGTTCCCCGCTCGCGCCAGGCCTGTCGCGTATGAAACTTCCCACGCACACCCCAAATACACGTTCCCCACTTGCCCAAGGCCTGTCGCGTGTGAAACTTCCCGCGCACCCCCGAAATACACGCAGGCACCCCATCCACCCTGGCCATGCCCCACAGGCAGCCCATTCACCCTCCTCATGCCCCACAGACAGGCCATCCACCCTGGCCATGCCCCACAGGCGGCCCATGACAGAGGGGGGTGCTTTTTCTACGCAATTTACCTGCCTCGAGCGGGGTACGTGTATTCCGAGGGGTGCGCAGGGAGTTTTACACACGAAAGGTCTGGCAGGAGCGGGGTAAGTGTATTTTGGGGAGTGCGCGGGGAGGTTTACATGCATTTTTGCTGGCACGAGCGGGTTATGTGTATTCCGAGGGGTGCGCGGGGAGTTTTACACACGATAGGCCTGGCGCGAGCGGGGTACGTGTATTTTGGGGCATGCGTGGGGAGTTTTACATGCATTTTCGTGGTTGGGGGCTGTATGCTGGTCCACTGGCCTTTGCGCCATGTTCTGGATTTGTGTGATGTTTTGGCACACGGGGCAGGGTTGGGGCGTAACTGGCGCTGCTGCAGGGTCGCTGCGCCACTCTGTGCCACGGCTGCTTATGGATGTTAAAATCCATGAATACGCTGTGCGCCCAAAATGGGTTTTGGCGCAAACGGCTGGTGCAGACTGAGGCACGCGCACTCTGTGCGCCAGCCACGTGTGCCACTTGTGCATCAAATTCTATGAATTACCCCCTTTGTGTCTGACTCCTGATACCCGCTGATTTTAAGTGCTGTAAAAATAGGTACTCCAGACCCAAAGGTATCAGGGCGCAAAGGTTACAAGTATGTTCTCAGCTTAGTTACACAAATAAATTAACAATGCATATACATATGTACACAGGAATAGTTATAGGATAGAAGGCGGAGTAAGAAAGGGGAGCCTGATTAACGTCTATGGCCCTCCAGGCAATTCTATAATATAATAAAGAGATTGGGCCAACTAGACCAGAGACGACAAATAACTATTATTCATATCATAATAGCTTTCTGTTTATTATACAAATGCATATGTTGTATGAAAAGTATATTTACAATGTTTATATTCATTGATCAGCTCCACAAACCAACTGTAATACATCCCTTCACAAACCAATCATTCACAACTCATTCATACAGTCATCATATTTACAAATAATTAGGAAAAAGTGATGTTCTGTTTAAATCACAGTAATAGGTCAGACAGTTCTTGAATTAAGCACTCAGTTATTTCACAATGTGCCCCTCTGCTGGTATTCAGGGGGTTTAGAAAATCATTGTCAACATGTTTCGGTTGAGTTCTCTTAACGAGGATGAAACAGTCCCCTCGTATCGTGACTTAATATTCAACCTTCTTCAGGACAGGAGGGCAATCGCCAATTCTGCGTTGCCTCTTAGTAGAAAGCCAAAGGTGCAGGGTGTGTGTGGCAAGAGAGCCTTAGATCTACAAATGAAAAAATGAATGGCGTTGTCATCTCTGTATTTACTCAAAAATTAAATTACTTAATATTCCAATACAGTTTTCTTAATTTGCTGTATGACACCTGCTCACCTCCTCTGAAACTTTCAGAGGCTGGCGAACTGGTAAGATGGAGTGAATCCCGTCGTGAATGCTCCCAGAAGTGGCGCTTCACGTGATGTATGCCCTATAGTGAAAAAGGACATGTGTATTTTTTTTAAAACTACCTGAACAGTGGGGACCCAATAAAGTGGTTCTACAATAGCAGGTTGGTACTCACTGTTTTTTTTAAAAAGAAGAGAACTTTTTTCTTGTTTGTCTCTTGTGGCCCAGTTAAGGGGCAAATTTATTCATGCGAGCAGCCGTATGTTTGAAAACGCCTGCAGAGGAGAGAACAAAGCATGTATAACATGCATTTAACTGCTGTGGCTTAGTAATGCAGCAACCCATCCATACTAAGCCGTATAAAGTACATAAGCACATTGGCATTTAAAATGGAAACGTTTACTTGTAACAACCGTGTGGTTCATCGCTACGTGTGGGGCGAAAGTGGCCCCCATACTTACCCCTTTCTGTTGTTTATAAATCTGGTGTTTAAATAGAAAAAAGTTTTCTGTCATGGCCAATCTTGAACATTCTAGTATAAATCCCGTGGGAGCTTTTTGGGGTCTATTTCGTGTGTCCAATACTTCTGCTAGAGCCTCCAAACATGCCATTTGAGGGATTGACGTGTATAGCGCCTCCACATCCATGGTCACTAGAAGATCACCTGCTTCTATCGTGACATCTTGGAGGATTTTAATCATGTCCGTTGTATCTTTAATGTAAGACGGCATCATCAGCACAAAAGGTTTAAGAAAAAATTCACTGTAGATAGACAGGGGTTCCAATAAAGAGTCTATTGCTGACAGAAAGACTGCAAAGCCCACAACCCTGAGCTTCCATTCAATCTTGGCTGACGAAAGGTGCCATAGCAGCCACAGTTTAACCTGCTGCGTAGTATTTATCCACGGCTTAAGCAAGGTAAGGAAACATCTATATTGACAGAAAGTGACTCTGTAGCGCACTATGTTTCCACGGCACAATGACCATAGAGTAAATCAACACGCCGTATTGTGTTTGTGTTTATTTAGGCAGCCAAACGGCCAAGTGGAGATTATTTTGGTCCACGGCCATATACTTCGCTGAACTCCACCACTGGCTTTTCTTTCCAGTGCGTCACAATCGTGATGAACCACACGGTTGTTACAAGTAAGCGTTTCCATTTTAAATGCCAATGTGCTTATGTTGTTTATACGGCTTAGTATGGATGGGTTGCTGCACTAATAAGCCACAGCAGTTAAATGCATGTTATACATGCTTTGTTCTCTCCTCTGCAGGCGTTTTCAAACATACGGCTGCTCGCATGAATAAATTCGCCCCTTAACTGGGCCACAAGAGACAAACAAGAAAAAAGTTCTCTTCTTTTTAAAAAAACAGTGAGTACCAACCCGCTATTGTAGAACCACTTTATTGGGTCCCCACTGTTCAGGTAGTTTTAAAAAAAATACACATGTCCTTTTTCACTATAGGGCATACATCACGTGAACGCCACTTCTGGGAGCATTCACAACGGGATTCACTCCATCTTACCAGTTCGCCAGCCCCTGAAAGTTTCAGAGGAGGTGAGCAGGTGTCATACAGCAAATTAAGAAAACTGTATTGGAATATTAAGTAATTTAATTTTTGAGTAAATACAGAGATGACAACGCCATTCATTTTTTCATTTGTAGATCTAAGGCTCTCTTGCCACACACACCCTCCGCCTTTGGCTTTCTACTAAGAGGCAATGCAGAATTGGCGATTGCCCTCCTGTCCTGAAGAAGGTTGAATATTAAGTCACGATACGAGGGGACTGTTTCATCCTCGTTAAGAGAACTCAACCGAAACATGTTGACAATGATTTTCTAAACCCCCTGAATACCAGCAGTGGGGCACATTGTGAAATAATTGAGTGCTTAATTCAAGAACTGTCTGACCTATTACTGTGATTTAAACAGAACATCACTTTTTCCTAATTTTTTGTAAATATGATGACTGTATGAATGTTTTGTGAATGATTGGTTTGTGAAGGGATGTATTACAGTTGGTTTGTGGAGCTGATCAATGAATATAAACATTGTAAATATACTTTTCATACGACATATGCATTTGTATAATAAACAGAAAGCTATTATGATATGAATAATAGTTATTTGTCGTCTCTGGTCTAGTTGGCCCAATCTCTTTATTATATTATTGGATAGAAGGCGACAGAAATTAATACATTACGTTGCTGTAGGCATGAAGGTAATTTGCAGCTGGTGGCCGCAGGCCAGAGGTTAGATGATGGAAGATTTGAGCCAGATGGTACATTTGGATCTAAAGTTATGATAAGGCTGATCTACTCGGATTGCAGGAGGCATGGAGTTCCAAAGCTGGGCGGCTTTTATGGGGAAACTATTCCCACCTACTTTGGAAAGTTTGAATTTGGGGACAAGGAGGGAGTTGCTATAGGCTACTCTGGTAGGTCTAAAGGAGGAATCTCTCAGCGATATAGCTGGGGGAAGCGTTGTTCAGGGATTTATGGGTGAGTGACGCAATTTTCAGTTTGATTTTGTCGTTAGTGGAGAGCCAATTGTTTTGCCGCCTAATCTCCGCAATATGGTCTCTTCTGGCCACTCTTCTGGTCATTCTGAGGGTGTTGTTTTGTAGTGTTTGGATTTTTGTGATGATTGCTTTGCTAGAGCCAATATAGAGGGTGTTGCAATAGTCAAGCCGGGACAAGATAAGGGCTCTGGCCAGGATGATGCAGCTGTTGTTTGAGAGGAAAGGTTTACCAGATCTGATGAGTTTGCTCGTGTAGCCGGTGGAAGAGGCCAACGTGTTCACTTGTTTGGAAAAGGAGAGGGTTGAGTCAAGATAGAATCGGAGAGTTTTCACCTCCCTGGCCACTTTGATGAGGTTGCCATCGATTAAGAAGGAGGCATATTGGGTCCCTAGTTTACTGAGTTTAGTGGAGGTGCCTAGGATGATGAGCTTGGTTTTTTCATCATTCAGGCATAGACCATGATTAGCCAACCAGCGTATCAACCTTAAAAGGATGACAGACTGATTCAGCCATGCTGAAATATGAAAATAGGAAGTGTCGGCTGGCAACTGTCAGAGATGAGCTTTTAGCTAATTGAGCTATCCAATTGCGACACATAATGCTGTTAATCAACTGTGCAGTTAAAAACAGTTGTAAGGATATCTAGACATCACCCTCTCTTGTGCCCTGTAGTCCTTTTTAAAAGAAAATATCGCACTACTAGTATCAGGTTTCCAGTGGGCCATGACATCATTACAGTTCTTAGAAGCAGTAGAAATTTAAATGCTAAGTTAATAAAACACATAACCACCAAAGGCTGTGATATTTACATTTAAAAAGAAATAACTTGCAAGATAGTTCAGCAGTATAAGTGCTCACTTCTGGTATTCATATGTGTTCTGCAGGTCCCAGATGTGAATCATAGCATGGTCTAATTAACTGTATATGCCACTCACCATATAGCTCATGAATGTATGGTCAATGGCATGTATTGACAGCATTATATAAGACTTCAATGCTGTGGGGTTAGCATCTTGGTCCTCCTGATGATGACCCATGAACGGATCAAAGCAAATTGAGGTGTCATGCATTTCCTTTCACTTTGTTGGTTATGCATATTTGGATTCAAATATATTTGATAGATATTGCCTCTATAAACTTGACATCATGATGAATGACATTTTTTTGTAAAAAAGAAGAAATAAAAGCTATTTGTTACTTATTACAGTGTTTGGGGTTTTGTGTCAGTTGGCTATTCTTCTGCCTTTATCGCATACTAGGCATGGGGACTTAACTCACATTGGGTGGCATTACTGGATATTTTAGGAAGCACTTAGCATAAAAAAAAAGCAACTGCATATACAAAGCTATACATATTTTGACCATACCTTGGCTGTAAGGCTATAACAGACATGCGGTTGCTGCATCCTTGGAAGCTTTGGCTTTTTTTTGTAAGTCCTGTTCCTGTTTTCTGTGCGTTTTAAGGGCCATGGGTGAGTGGCGCTATATAAGAATTACAAATAAATAAGCTACATTGGCCACAGTGCATTACGGCAGCATCTGCAAGTGTGGGGCTTTACTTGGCATATGATTACTAGACTTAACATATGCAGCCATAATTGGCATAATTTGGGAGTAAATGTCCATATTAGGCTGTATTAGTATATCCATGGCAGTGCCCATGGTCTATGTCCGCTCTACTTGCTCTCCCTCTGTCATAACATGACCTCCTCCAAGGCATGTCAAGGCAGCACCTTAGTGAAAATGTGCTTGGTATCTAAAATGTCTTATGTCTGTGTAGGTGCTGGTGTGATATTTTATGAAATGTAAGCTTTATGTATTTACACTTGTCAAACACTTCAGATGATGACATCAGGCTTCAATGTCATTTCATGTGATGACATCACATCCTTTGATGCCATTGGGTGTATGATGTCACTTCCACTACACCTGGCATTTTGGGGAATTGTCGCCCCTGGATATGTGCACAGAGGGAATGCTTTTTGTGAATTTGCAATCAACTTTTACCACTGATTGTGAATTTGCCTCCTCCTCATACATCAGGCCAAGACATTAAATAATATTCAGAATTTGGTATTTGCAAACAAATATGTTTATAGACCAACCATGACATGAAAAATATGCAGAATATTGAATTGACTTGCAACTGTTTTTCTTAACCTTTGCCATTTCTACTTAAAATTATAATAGATTACAGCTTTAAAAGCTGACGTATCAAGTAAGATGTTGATGCCTGCAAAGTATCTGTCAAAGAACATTGCTGCTTGGGTAAGGAAAATGTTGGTCAGTGATATCATGTCTGCAGTGAATTGTAATGCAAGTGTTGTCTCACAATTATTTCTTCATGGCCTCACTTTGCTTGACTTGTTTTTGTCCTGTTTCTCATTCTGTTGTAATTGTGTGTTCCACACAACAAAGCATGGCTGATTGTGTGAATGCACCATTTCCAAAGCAGTAATGGCATCCAGTTACTTTTCAAAATGTCCTTAGCTATGTATCAGTGATGTAGTAATGTTCGATTAGTAACAGGACTGAGGTACTAAATAGTTTATGATTTAATAAGGTGGCTCTACAATTATGTGCACGATCTACAGTATCGTAATTTCCAATAGTGTGTTTTCTTCAATTTAATTATATTAAGACACAAACTTTAAGGTGTTGCCATTTCAAAAGATGGATTGTCCTTGAGAAATATGGTAAGGTAAAAAAAGTTTATTCGGATCATGAAGTTCCATCAAACTCTACAAAAGAACAACAAGATTTACATATGTATAACCATTAATGAAATGAGTAATTCAAAAAGAAGGGAAAAAAGAGGGAAAATTAAGAAACTTCCACAGAGGGCGTTTTTACAATGTTCAAAACATATTAAAATAACCCAAGAGGTAACTACTTCTGATAGGTCATTACGTAATGAAAAAGCATTTTCAATATATAGAAGGAAAGACACTGCGCCACATGTAAGTTCGAGGCAGAAAGAAGATTCATGAAGGTCACATGAGTATTTTCTTTCGCAGGCTTGAGAACACAGGGCAGAAGAATAGAAATGCTGCAAATCATGAACATTATACTCAGAACATGCACATTTTTGCCCTGCAAGGTTTTTATTCTGCAGTGAATGTACAGGTGTGTATGTAAAGAGTAGATTTGACTAAAGGCAGAGATAATTCCCCTTTTTTCTTGGGCTTCTAAGAGAGTGGGTTTAATCGTTCTTGGGGCGACAGGGATAACATGTTATTGATAAAATTGTATACTGGTCTTTTGCAACTCAATTTCCCGCCTAACGTTTGCACGATCAGAAATGAAACATCGGACAAATTCCTATTCCGCAAACATCATCGTTGTTTCATTTAGATAATTTTGATAGCCAAGTCTGCAAAGGGAAAGCTTAATTTAATTCAGCCATAGAGAAAAACTCTTAAGATTTGAGAACATTATGTTTTTGACTAAAGTCTGGGTTAAAGATACATCAGGCTGATCCCAGAGAAGCAGCCAATATATAATTGACTGCAATATGCTAGGTTCAACACATTGTGCAGCAAGTACCCTGGAAAACCCTGCCATACGCCCATGACTTTTCTAAAGAATGTATCTTCTGAGACCTGTATTACCATTGTCTGATGATAACCCCAGACACCAGCATTATAGGTCAACAGCGGCATGATTTTTGCAGCATAAATGCAGGACACGTGCTTTATAGGGAGTCCACCCATCCTTGTACCAAATCTCAGAATTGAATCGTTAGTTTGCAAAGCTTTTGTTGCCTGCTCCTTGATATGAACAGACCATTTTAGGTTGTGTGTGATTGTGACACCAAGGTAGTGGAAGGAAGATACCCAATGCAGTCTCTTACTATCCACGGATAAGCCATTTCCCAGAGGTCTGCTATTACCTATGCACATTGCCATGGATATCCAAATATTTATTCTCAATTCTTTACTTCTCATATAGTTATCCCATTCAGCAATGTTTGCAGAGCCGACTTGGTTCTGGCTATTAGGACTGTGTCGTCTGCGTACAATAGAATGCAGACCTTCTGACCAGCCATCCTGGGAACGTCAGGCATCAAACCAGACAGTTCCATTGATAGTGAGTTGATATAAAGAATAAAAAGGTGCAAGGCTATTATGCAAATGTAGAGGAGCAGTCAACTGCCCCTGCAGGAAGTCCCGCCCACCTACCACCTATATGATGGAAGCCCGAAATCGTGCCATGTTTAACACCAGCCATTGTGACTATTCCACTCAGAATCTTCGAGAAAATGTATCCACTGAGAAAATCTTATCAGATGTTTTCCCGAAGATATGACAATCTCTTGGAAGATATCCCCAAAGGAATATGAAAAGAGAGAAAGAGAAGTTGGTGATGTCACAAGAGACGAGCGTGACTCACTGAGAAGATTGGCTGAAGAAGAGAGTGTATGGACTATATGGAAACTGATGATGAAATAAGGAATCAAGTATACTTTCATATGCGAGAAGAAGATTGCAGGTGTGAAAAGCACTGCAGAAAATGCAAGCCGTTTAATATCTGTACTGATGCAACAACGCAAGTAGACTAAGTGATCATAGAAGCTAGCTACAAATAGTGAATAGACTGCAGGCGGTGCCGACATTATATAAAATCTGTAAATCGGTGTCACAAATTTAGTAAGTTCAAGCCCATGAAGAAGAAGGCTGAAGCTGTGTCGCAGCAAAGAATCCGCTGAGATTGTAGAAGAATCGAGAATGGCTGTCTGGCCTGATGTTAAGGCTGAAGCAGACAGGTTATCTATCTTTGAAGAACAGTGAGCGTGAGATGCTGAATTATTCCTTGTTATGGTGCAAAGAAAGAACACCATGAGTGTCAAGTGTATTTATTTAATACAATTAAATGCTGCAAAATGGGTCAAATTGTGGTCTCCTGTCACGTGAGTCGAGGATAAAAATAGTGTTGGGCATGCAGTTTCAGAACTATGATAAGAGTGTGCTCACACTCCCTTATATTCCCAGAGTAAAGGATACTCTGCAGGGTCAAGTTCAAAGACAATATTCATGGCAGAAGGCATGGGTGATGAGAGATGTTGGGCTAATTGAATGGGGAGGCAAAGTCATATCCACCGCCTAGCACCTGGGTATGAGATTACGTGCTGCCAAGTGAGCCAAGTGTTCCAGAATGGCAAGAGCGTGCCAACCAATTTTAGAGGGCCAAGTAACAAAGGGCCTTATAGTTTGAAAGCCGATGATGTACTGTGTGTATAAGTGGTGACAATGACTTGCACTACAGGTGGTCTTAAATTGTCCACCTGACAGTAGATGTCCAATCACAACCCAACCCCTTATGGAAAGTATATTTAGATGTTCCCCTTGAGTGCATCAAAATCCCCCGTAAGTTTTTATTTTCCACGTAGTATGACGTCACGTATGATGAATTTTTGCTATAAAATGTGCCATATATGTGCCATATATATTTTGCCATCTTCCTGAATTGGTTCTGTTATTTGGTGTAAGAGTTACTCTGCTTCCCATCCACTACATAACACGTTACCCAAAAAGGACCATAGGTTCACGTGGTAGCGGTGTCAGATGGTTTCGATCCAAACAGGGTTGGCTCTAGTATTTTGGATGAGCTGGAATCCTCTGCCATTAGCCGGAAGATTGCATGGTTTCCTGTGGAGAGAGGTCAAATAGAAATCTTGCAACTAGAACCGAGTAGTTGGGCAGTGTCCCTCTTTAATGAAATCCCTACCTGGTTTCCACAGGCGCTCTGCAGATAGAAGGCGAAGTGGTCGGTTGGAGGAGGAGACGATATCGAAGGCCTTGAGTCAACTGACAGACAAATGGTGAGTAGACTGAGGGGCATATATAATATATAGTATACTTAATGGCAAATTAAGGGAACAGGGTTGAGGTAATTTTAAAGTAACTGGAAATATTGTGTGAAGATAAATAGAGTAGTACCTGAGAAACCTGGCCCAAGAGTTCCGGAGTCACTAGGCTACAAGTGGACAGGTTTACATAAAAAGACAAGTTAAACCCTGTTCAGTGTATAAATTAGAGGCAAAAAGAGAAGAAGTGTGATCACAGAGTATTTTCTATTGATGTGGAAAGTCGACTAGTAAACATCTGTGTTGCTCAGCACCGTGGCCTTGTCCTGCGAGAGCTTTGCTGAAGAGGATCTGAATCTCAGTTCTTATAGGGATGGAAACGTGGATGTAGCGAAGCATGCTACATAAAACGGGTAACTTCTCCTGCGCATCTGAGTCGCTCAACACTATGGCCTTGTCCTGTGAGGGCTTTGCTGCAGAGGGTCGGAACCTCGGTTCTTATAGCCACAGAAGCGTGAACATAGAGAAGCTTGCTATGTAAATTGGGCAGTGTCTCCTTTGCACCTGCATCTCTCAACTCTGTGGCTTGCCCTGCGAGGGCTTTGCCTGAGAGGTTCCAAAACCCGGCTCATATAGGCATGGAAGCGTGGATGTGGCTAGGCGTGTTATGTAAATCAGGCAGCATCTACTGCACACTTGCGTTGCTCAACACCGCGGCCTTGTCCTGCAAGGGCTTAGTATGAAGTAGCCAACAGGGCCCTGAGAGTTGGCCATGTAATGTGTTAGAAGAATGTGAGTTATAATAAGTACAGTTGGCCTTTATAAAAGGCACAGATAAAGCTAACATAGTAGCACAATGGTTGCAAATATACTATGATGAACACAAAAGCTTGGGTGGGACTGGCAGGTAATATTGGGAAGACACTTCAACAGATTAGCAAAAATACATGAACAAGATACTGGGCTGATCAAATAGGTTTTTTCAGTTTCAGAGAAACAGATGAGCAAATTAGAAATGCTGTATCCTGTGCCTGCATTTCATTATTTTAGTTCAGCAAAAACATAAGCAATGAAATGCAAGCTATAACCAAGACAACCCATCAAGTTGTTCTTTCAGAACCCACTATAAATACATACATAAATGTGCCTCATAATTTAGCTCTACAAGCATTTACCAATAGCTCCCTCAAATGGAACGTCAAGAATAATCCAAGTAATTGTTCAAATAATCCTAAATCTCTCTAGCTTTTAGTCTCAGAATCTTTGAATTATATGAGCCCTTTGTGTCTTTTAGGCATGGCATGCCACAGCTTAGGGTCTACTAAGGTTTTCGTCAAGAAGCTGGTTACACAATCGTTTAACTCTTCTGATCAACACTGCATGATATGAGGCATCCCAACATTCCTAATGTTGTAGCACCAGCCACAGGATTCTAGATGTTTAGTCTGAGGTTCATGAGATTCCATGTGTAATATATTCTGTACAAATAGTTCTGATTTTGCTGTACCACACCCATGCATGTTATTCATACAGATATCATCAATTGTAACTATTTCCTATAGACTACAAAGCTGACTTTCCATTTTTTAAAATTGAGTTGTTCAGTTGTCCAAGTCTTACCTCTGACATAATATGATTCTTCTTATGCGTGGCTTAGGTTGGCACTGCATTTGAATCTAAATATTCTGTAATTGCTGTGTGAAAATATATTATTTGAATCATTTGATGTGGAACAAACTTTTCCTCTTTGCTGTTTCCACTCAACTTTCATTTTCTCAGTCATCTCTTGAAACCTTTCCTGTAGGTGGTTTTTCACTGTTCTCTCTGGACAGTTGAAGGGGGCAGCATTGCATACGTGTTAGTAATTGTTTGGGTGCTAGTGCTTGTTTGCCTCTGTATTAATTTGACCTTTGGCTAATTGTCCATGTCCTCATCTTGCTAGAGAGGATGTAGTTTTGGACAAATTGCATCTATAATACCCCAGATGCTCCTGAAACAGACTAGGTTGTCATGAAAACCAGGGTGATAATAATTTAAATAACAGCATTTTCCCAAGGGGCTATAAAAAGAAGTTTCTAACAGGGTCAATCTATCTCTGGTTGCATTTTTGACATTTACAACTTCTCCTAAAGACTTATCCTGCCTCTGTCAAGTTGCACATATTTTGATTCCTACATTAGCCTCTTGTCTGGTTGTTACATACTGCTCCTCCAAGTAACCCCAATTATTCCAACTGTACTTTGGATTCTGTGGAAGATTCTCTATCAATGCATGATATGGATCAGAGAGGCGATGTGGGAGAAGGGTCTTCCTGGAAATGACATTCAATGCCACATTCCCATCCTGAGAAGCAACCTCCATGATTCTAGCAGCCTCAACCTCCACTTGACCCTCTGCAGGAATCCCCTTCAAGATGTCAACGACCACTAAATGTTGCCCTTTTTAAAGCGCACAACTTTGCATTGAAAAATATTTTTTTAAAAAGGCTGGGATGATTGCTGCTAAACCTAGGAAACTTCCATTCTCACAGTCCTACTAAGTCATGTTCTTGCTCAAATGTATTGTTATGATTGGACTCAGAATCCACCACAGTGTTGACAGTAGACTGGCTCTGCACCAGTGAGGGTATCCGGATTTTATATCACCGGAGGAAAACCTAAAATCAGTTAGAAGAGTACCTCAACCTGATCCTTGTGAGACTAATGTATTTCTGTTTGTGGGACCTCCATATTTGTTTTTTCTCCTAATTGTTCTCCTTATTGTGGCCCATGAAAAGAGATGTACCCACTATCAGAACATCCTTATAGAGTTTATGGGACACTGCAGTCCAACCTACAGTTTGTGCATGCCATGTTGTTACTTGATGATCAACAGTGTCCCTTGAGAAAACAACTTTGATAGTTTCCAGTTACCTGGGCCTCCTCCAGCATTTGTTAACACATCTGACTTTATGCAGTAAATCTCCTCACTCCTTAGGGCCTACAGTTGTCAACTACAAGCCCAGTAGAATTCAAGTAATCTTGCACCTAATATGGTTGGATTTAGTCCTTGAAGATACAACATCTAGCATTCCTTGAGTGACATCTCTGGATATTCCTCCCTTACCACTAGCGGTCTGATTGTAGACTTCACTCTCTTCCTCTAGTTACAACTTATGCAGCATTACAAGATCCTTCTATTTCTGTCTCTCACCTTTTTTCCTCTGCTCTGCTAAGTCCACTCTTCTCTCCTCCAGAAGAAGTGCTCCCATAGCCAGCTCCACCCCAGTGAGACCACCCAGGTGCCTGTCTGAGGCCTGTGACCTAACTGACGCTAATGATTTGACTAAGAGTCAGGATATTACCTGGGAAGAATGGTGGGAACAACTGTCTCTATTACTGTTTCCATTGACTACAAATCTCCCCCTCTGTGAAATCGGTGACTGGGTTTGGGGCACCAGACCAATACTGACCCCCAGGGCCTCCTCCGTCCACCTTAGCTTCCAGAACATATTGGAGGCTTTTAAGCATTTCAGGTTTTGTAATCTTACTGTCATGGGGAAGTCTGCTTCCCTGGCATAGCTCTCCGAGGGCACTAGATTGCAAACCAATAAGTGAGTCTATGTTTCGCCCCGTTGTGTAAAAGTACCTGGAAGTTCTTCCAGTGTTGGCTGACTAAGCTGTAGGCACTGTCTGTGTCAACTCCAACCTCTGCCCACAGTGTGTCACAATGACTACTGCTCTGCAGGAGTACAAGAATGAGCAGTGGCTAATCTGCCTACTCACCCCCATATGGCAGCTAAACCAGCAGTGACGCAAATCATAAAGGTAGAATGTGCACAGTCAGACAGATATACCTCCTTCACTTAAACACCCTTCTGGACCTGTGTGGGTGTGGGGTGTTCAGGAGTGGACATGACATACGGTGTGTAGACAAAGATGCCAAAGGAGACATGGTAATGGGCCACCTTGATGTGGGATCATTGTGTGGAAAATGTGGGGGGAACCATTCTGTGGAAAGGAAATCTGCAGTTTGTCAACAATTATGGCTAAGGAGATGGTCTTAAGGGTGGGGTCAGGGTTACAGTATATCACCCCCATGGTGCTCCATGACTTCATGCAACTGCAGGGTGATTAAAAATCTCGCTCATGATATCCCGCTTCACAATCTAATCTAGATGGTCTTTTAATGTGTGCACTTGCCAGCTCAAATGTTTGAGCATTCTGTTGAACTCCTCCAGCTCTGCAGTCATCCACCACATGTGCATGCAGACAGTCATCGTGGTGACGGTGGGGGTCTTGTCAATTTCCTTGTTCTAAAAGTAATGAAAGAAAAGGAGAATACAATCCTAATGTACCGTATTTGGGGTAATTTCAGAGAAACTGCATTCTGCAACTACCGACATTATTGAGTGAGCTAACATTCATCCAGTTACAACTTAATCCACCATTTGCAAAACCACTAACTATTGAGGAGGCCAGTACCAGTTGTTTCAATGCCTTAAACTTTCTGAATACTGTACCTGCTCCTCTGCTGCCAATAACTCTACTCTTCAGTTAATGTAAATCACCAGCAATTCTCATATACAGTATCTGTTCTCCACTTCCACCACTCTCCATTGGCCTCAGTTAAACTGGTTTGAAGTATGCAACAGCAATGCACTGTACCATTGCAGTGCAAGAAACAGAGAGGGAGAGGGAACATAAAAAGGCAAACATTCTATACTTCAAAGTTCAAATGTACCGAGTTCTAAGCCAAGGAACTTGTCCTTGCAGGTGATATTTTTTTGTAATGCACCCACTCCAATCCCTATGGCTTTGAGGCTGTGGCCCATGTGCTCGTTGAGAGGTTGGGGTGACCAAATAGCGTGTTGTTGAAGTCTGATTTCCTGTGGCTTTTACAAGTGCTTCTGAAGTAGAAATTGCTAATGGTCACCTTGAGAGATTCTATGCAGTCAAAACCGAGGAAGGAGTGAAATAACAGCAATGGTGAGCAAGGTAGTGCAGCCTTTTAAGGTTGAGACTGGCCCACACTGCCATTGCAATGCTTATTATAGGACACAGGTGTGCTTGAACAAACACAATTTTTCAGAAAGGTAACCTGAAGTCATAATTTGGAGAAAAAGTATAAACTAATGTTGGCTGGAAGAAAACAACATCCTCTCAAACATTCTGCTGGGTTTTCACCCGGGCATAGGGACAACAGAACACGCTCTAAATATATATATATATGTTTATTGCTCATACTGTATTTGTTAAACATGAGCACATATATTTGCCTTTCATGGACCTGAGCACTGCTTTTGACAAAAAGAATAAGGACAAACTGTGGCTGGCGCTCGGGTCCCTGGAGTGTCCATCTGGTATCAGAGACATTCTAAGGGCTATCCACCAGGACATTCGACCCTGTTTGAGGAGTGGAAGCATGGGTCACTGTACACCTTGCTTCCCAATTAGCTTGAGACTGTGCCACAGTCAGGTACTATAACCCATGCTGTTTTCCATTTATATTAACTGTTTGCAAGATGCACTATTTGGCTGGAACGCAGGTGCCCCAAAAATTGGTAATTTCCTGTATTAGCTTACACTGATGACACTGTGTACTATCATGCACTCCAAGAGTGTTACAGTGCTTAATTAATAAATAATCTGCTTTCATGAATAAACTTGCTCACACACATTCCCCCCTTTCGTTACATCTAAAGGAACAAATACTTCTATTTTTTATTCTTTTCATTCTCCCTTCGGTAGTACTCAGCCTCTGCCACAGCCTCGTCCCACGAGGGGGGGCCTTTTATGGGCATCCATGCTTTGCATACGCTTCTTAAACTATTTCCTCTTCTGGCATATTCATCTGGTGTACACATTAAGTAAATACCTCCATCCCCATCTAGATCTACCCATACTTCTTGGTACCATTGCAACTCCCTTGGTTCTTTTATCGTTATATGATACAACTCATCAACTATATCCCCATATTGCCTGTAAATTGCAGTCATCCTTTATTGTGGTTTAGTGTACTCTCCTGTTTGCATTTGTGCATCTATCATGGTAGCTACCATTGTCGGTTGGCCCATTGTTACCATCATCATAGCTGAGGTTGGCATGCTTTTCTCACAACACCGTAGTCCCAATTGGCAAGCACAAAAGAACAGGAGCACAAAGACGATGATGGGGATCAGTATTTTCGTTGCCACATTTACCCATGATGGTATCCAGCTGAACAAAGTGTCGAACCATGTGCTTTCTTCTGCTCCTCCGTCCGCTCTCATTCTCTCCCCTAGATTGGGCACTGCTGTTATCACATGGGAGAGTGTTCCGTTATCAGCATCTTCAGTTGGCACGAATGTGCAACACGCCCCCCCAATTTTTCGGCAAACACCGACGTCCATCGCCGTGAGGAGATCTAGGACATATCTGTTTTGCATTGTCATTAGGCGCAGTGCGCGGAGCTCTATTTTTATCACGTTGAACCCCTCTTCAGTGTCGTTAGCCCGTTGAATGAGCTCCCAGCGCACTATCTTCAACCATTTGGCGTTTGCTCGTGCTTGCAGTCGCGGGACAAGAAGTGAGGCGAAGAATGTCTCTGCTGATGAAAAGAGCTTGTATTTCCGCGGGATCACAGCAAGGAGTTCCGATGATTCGGAGGAAATGTAATTGGAGGATCTTTTACTTCGTGTCAATCTTTTCTTTAGTTCATATTCTGACAATAGTTCATATGCTGGAGCTTCTGTTCTTATTAGTTGGGGCGCTGTCGATGGTTCAGCCGATCGCCCTGCTGCCGATATGCCAGCCGATTGCTCAGCTGCCCCTTGGATGTGGCTTTCTGGTATTACCATCAGGGCTGTGTGTAGGGTGGCTAGAGCACAAGTTCCTTTCCACGATGCGGGGAGGTGCAGGTAAGTTTGTTTGCCGCAAACCCAATACATATCCATTAGTGCAGCTGTGCCTTTCTTCATGTCGGGTATGATTACCGCTTTGTTACATCTCCTTGTCTCCCCCATGTTCACTTTTCCTTCTCCATGGAAACACAGTTCATGTGGCACTTCGTTTTGTATTTTGATAGGTTTTTCTAATGCTGTGACCCACGTTAGCTTTGTGACAGGTTGCGACCAGATGGGGTCACATATATCTTTTATCCATTGGAAAGTGTCATTTGATAGGCCTCGATGTGCTTCTGCTTTGCATTCAATTGTTTCTTCGTGCCACTTGTTTTCTGCATATCGCATCCCCTTAATGACAAGAAATGGTTCTTTGAGGCAAATTACTCCTTGGCGTCTGCTTGTGCACGTTTTCTCATTCTCCAGTTTTTTCAATGTGACGGTGTGCGCTTGGAACATGCTCTTTATTCTGCATAAAATCAGATAAATTAAACATTGGTCCTCCGACAAGGGCACTTCCTGCAGTACTAACATTTTCGGTGTTCCTGATGCGTGCGGAATGAGTGAACAGACGTAGCAGCTTTCATTTGTTGCTTGCTTCGCCGTGGCACTCATGTCGGAATGCCATTTATTTGATTTATCAGGGTGGTGGGGATCTTCTATTTCGTCTAACCCCAGGTCATGATCGATGTCGTATCTTTTCCCTCCCGCCCCCTTTTGCTCCTCCTCCTCCCTCCCAGGTTATTGTTTTTCACCCTTTTGTAGTGTATTGGAAACATTCCAGCCCAGGTTGTATCATTGCTATTCAATATGGCATGTGTATCGTCATCAGTAGCAACAATGTTGGGTGAGGTAGCGTGTCTGATTGTCTGTAAATTGGTGCTAGTGTTAATTAAATCATTTGGCCAATAATAATCTCCATCATATTCGTTATATTCATAAGCATTACTCATATATATATATTGAAACGTAATACTGACACATTTGTTGATCCTACAGTGATGTATTCTGAGGGTTGCATCACATCTGTTTTGTTGACATTAATCTCATGTGACTCTTTCCATACAGTCTTTACCCCAGTCCATATCATTTGCGATCCTTCTCGTATCATGTTAGCCCCGCTTCCTCCCCTTTGCATGTCATTAACAAAAGATAAAAGGGTATAATACCAAACTGCGAAAAACAACATTACTGACATCAAAATTGCAGCACATTTCAAAACACATTCAACGTTACTGAACCTTTTAGCCCTAATGGCGACCCTATCACTATCTAGCATTAATTAGTTCTCCTCGATTGTAGATCGTTGGGCCATTTTTCACCTGGTGGGGCGATATAAATTTGTTAAGTCATCACAATATATACATGTATTTACCTTCTTTGTTCAACTTCATGTTTTAATCATCATTTTAGTCATGTTTGTTCTTTTACTCTATTGCACATGTACTTTTGCTATAGAGAAAGTAATCGGAACGAAGGTGGGAGAGAGAGAGGGAGAGATAGTTGAGGTGTATGGAGAATATTTCGATCAATTAAAGAGGAGAGGAGGAAAACATAGAAAAGAAGGAAGGAGGAGATAAGTTGTGCAGAACAAAATACATATCATAACTTTTATCTCTGCATGTTCTCTTTACTGACAATTTTTTTATTTGTTTTCAACCTCATTTGTGGTACCAGTGGCACCATCTTGCTCCTCCTGGGGGATTGTACTATCGTGTGCCCTCCTCACATCTGATAAGTGCACCCAATACTTCAATCCTTTTACCTTCACTGCGGTGGGTGTACTATATATGACCTCATAAGGGCCATGAAACCTGGGTGAATTCCACCTCCTCACAAAGCTGCGGACGTACACATGTGCTCCTGGCATCAGTGGCCCGCTTGAACTGTCTGTGGCTGGTGTGATAGTATCCGTCGCCACGTTTTCAGTAAAAGGTGGTGCCATTTGTCGCGCTATGCTGCGTACTGCGCATGTTAACTGGGTCAGGTATTCCTTGAACTCTTCCCCCAGCACTGTGGCAGCCCTGTGCGCATCTGATGCTCTTCTAATCGGGGATACTGGCGTTTATATTCGCCTCTTAGTCACAATTTCGTGGGGGCTTAGGTGGTGGTCTTTACATGGTTGCGTCCTGAGTTGGAACAGTGCTAGGGGCAAGCATTACACCCAGTTTTTCTTCAATGTGTTACACAGCTTAGATAACTTACTCTTTAATAATCCGTTGATATTTTCTACCATCCCATTCACCATTGGGTGATAAATTGAGCATAGTTTGTGTTTTACCCCCAAGAGTGATGTCACTTCCTTAAAGAGGTCATTCACAAATTGCGTACCATTATCGGATCTAATCACATCGCATATTCCCCATCGTGAAAACACCTCCCGCACAAGGAACTTGGCTGCACACTTTGCGTCTGGGTGGGGACATGGGCCCGCTTCCACCCATCTTGAAAAGGGGCACACCACCACAATCAAATATCTTGCTCTATTACATCACTCGCCCATATCAGCATAGTCTATGTGGAGCTCTCTAAATGGTCCTGTTGGTCGGGGTAGGGTCCCGCGCAGTGTTCTCAATGTCATTCCTGAATTATATGTTTGGCATGTTGTGCATTCTACAATGAATTTCGACAGGTGCTCTTGCAAATTGGGGACGAACCAGTGTTCCTGGATGTCTGCGGCAATGTGTTGCTTTGCTACATGGCCGGGGAAATGCAGCTATTGAAATGCTATTTCTAGTAACTCTATAGTCATTACAACCTTTCCTGTTGTCTCCTGTTTCCAAATCAGATCTGTGGCTGATTGTTTACATCCCCGTTTGCTCCACCGTTCTTGCTCCTCGTGTGGTGCTCGTCTTTGTAATTCTATTATCTGCACTATCGGGGTATTATTGTATGCTTCTTCTTGTGGATCTGTGGTGGTTGCTTTTACAATGCATTCGAGTGTTGGTGTCACATTGAAATACAAGGCCTCCTTCGCTGCTGCCTAAGCTGCCGCGTTTCCCCATGAGATTGCATCTGTGTTGTTGGTATGGGCTTAGCATTTCACCACTGCCACTACAGATGGTACTGCTAATGCATCTATTAGCTCATTTAACAATGTTGCATGCTGTACTGGAGAACCGCCTGCCCTCCTGAATCCCCTTCTACGCCACTGTGACAACCCTGAGTGCACTGTCGTAGTTGCATAAGCTGAGTCTGAGTATATTGTCACCGCACAGCCCTTGACTGTGTGCAGTGCTTCAATCAGGGCAGTTTGTTCGGCTGCCTGTGCTGAGTAATGGGATGGGAGGCACTTTTGCACAATTGTCTCATAGTCATCTTCCTCCATGCGCACTACCGCCATTCCAATGTGTTTTTCCCCTGTTTCGGGGTTTCAGGGTTTATTGATGCTGACCCATCTATGAAATATATTTCTCCCTCCTGTAGGGCATTTTCGCTTGCTTTCAGGAGGTCATCACCTTCCCCCTCATATGTGGCACAATCGTGTTCCTGTATGTCCTCTGTCATGCATGGCTCTGTAATAAATGTTGCTGGGTTCACTGTTTTGCACCGCACAACGTGTACGTTGGGGCTTGAAATTATTACTTCATATGCTGTTGCTCTTTGTGTCATTAGTGTTGATTTTGATCGTTCATGGATGGCGAACAGGGAATGCTCCGCATATAGCGTTAACGAACATCCCATGACAATGGTGGCGCTCTTTTCAATCGCGAAGGCCGCAGCTGTGAGAGCCTGTTCGCATGCGAAATGGCCTTGCATTACTGGATTTAGTGTCCCACTGTAGTAAACCAATGGTTTGTGACCTAGTGATGTTTTCTGTGTCAGTACTGCTGTCATCAGTGTCCCATTACAGTGTGAAAACAAGAAAGATTCCCTCTCATAATCTGGGTTCGCGAGGACTGGGGCATCAGCAATGAGGTCTTTTAATTTCAAATACTGTGTTATCATTTCTTGGGTCCATTTTATTGCTGCTCTATTTTTCTGTGTCTCTTTTAATGCTTGTAGTAAGGGGCGTGTGTATGCTGCATAATCAAGGATCCATGCTCGGCAATAGTTACAAATGCCAAGAAACTATTGCATGTCCTTCACAGTTTTTGGGATTATTATGTTGCGTATAGCAGCTGCTCTGTCTGGGAGTATTCGCTTCCCATCTTTTGATATTAGCTGTCCGAGGTATAGAACCTCGGCGAGACAGTATTGCGATTTCCCTTTGTCTACCTTGTATCCCTTGGTAGCTAGCACATTCAGTAGTGATATCGAGTCTTCTCTGCATGTTTCTTCTGTATTGCTACAGACGAGTAAATCCTCTACGTACTGAATGATTGCTCTCTCTACATCTGTGTTTCCAATGTCTTCCCGTAACACCCTGTTAAAAATGCTGGGGCTTTCACAATACCCTTGCGGGAGTCTGCGATGTTCATACCTGTTGTTCCCTAATGTGAACGCTGTCAGGTACTGGGATCCTGGGTCGAGTGGTATGAGAAGAAAGCATTCTTCAAGTCAATTACAGTGAAACATGTTGATTCTTTTGGCACACTGCACAATATTGATGCCGGGATAGGCACTAATGGGAACTCTTTTTGAATGACGTCATTGAGTGGGCAGAGATCCTGGATCATCCTCCACGCCCCTCCTTTTGCTTTCTTGATCGGGAAAATCGCTGTATTACATGGGGAGTTTGATGCCACTATGATGCCTTGTTTCAGGAGTGCATTTATGGTCTCCCTAATTCCCTCCTCTGCTTCTCTTGATATGGGATATTGTTTCACCCTCGGCAGTGCTGCACCTGGCTTGAGTTTTATTTTTATTGGTGTCACCTCATGCAGTAGCCCTACATCGTGGGGTCCTGAGGT
Organism: Ambystoma mexicanum; assembly: GCF_040938575.1. Taxonomy (NCBI): domain Eukaryota; kingdom Metazoa; phylum Chordata; class Amphibia; order Caudata; family Ambystomatidae; genus Ambystoma; species Ambystoma mexicanum. Next base: position 1,288,928,924 of record NC_090930.1, on the reverse strand, counting down.
GCAAATTTCAGGGGCTACTTTTGCCATTTCTTCCTCAAATATAGTCAGTGGGGCCTTAATGCTAGCCATCAGTGGGTTATGTACCTCTATGTACTGGATCATAATATCACATGGTATGCTTATTTCCATTATTATTTCTCCATCATTCTCACCATCAGTGAATAATTCCTCGTCTGTTATATCTCGTAGCATTATGTTTGGGTCTATGCATAACACAGTTCTCCACTCGCACCCATGCGCGTCCAGTCCTATGACCACAATACGTTTGCTGGATACTTGAACTGCCTCGATGTCTATGGACATTATCGTGCCTGGCACGACGTCAGTGTGTGCAATTGGGCGGAATATGAAATCTGATGATGTTCTCCATTCTTTTCTCATTATCTCTGGCACCGCTCTTGCTAATACCTTGATGCCATAAATAAACATGCTTATATCAATGGGTATTCCTTGCACCACAACTTCATTCATTACTGTGCTGATCATCAACATGGCTCGTACTGGGCATACTCCTGGTGTTGAACACACTATTCCTCGTTCTGTAAACGAGATGGTCATATTTAATTTGCTTAACAAATCTCTCCCCAGCAAATTGATTGGCGCGTCTTTGTGATACAGTAAGGGTGCGCGCACGGTTTTCCCCCCACCATTATATAAAGATCTTTAGTGTAAGGAACTTTTAAAATAGCCCCAGAGAACCCATGCGTCTCTAAATTCCTGCCTGAGAGTGGAAACCGCCCTTCCATAAGACATGATTTCTCCGCTCCAGAGTCTACCATAAAGATAAACTGCTTATTTCTTATCTCTGCCCCCACTAGTGGTTCCTCTTCTGCACATAGGGTGGTGGATAGGACTGGACATGCAAGTGTTCCCTGTGGGCTGTCCTAATCTGAATGTCTTTCTTGCCCTGGCACTGAGAAGACATTGTCTCCAATCACGGTCACGCCACGGTATGGTGCGGGCTCACCGTTTGCGGATGTTGCATAGCAATTATTGTTTGTGCTTAATACTGCATTTTGTCTTGCCATAAGTTGTGGTGGTGGTTGCTGTCCTTGCTGCATCTGAGGTTCGTTATAGCATTGGTCTTGCTGTCTCCCACTTCCCATCGGTAGTCCATAGGGGCTGCCTGGGTGTGGGCACCCCCAACCTTGTTCGTTCTCCATGGGTTGTTGCCCCTGTAAATACCCTGAAGGCCGCATTCTACAATCTCTGGAGTATTGTCCCTATCTCCGACAGTTCCAGCATGACCCCTGTGGTCCGCCTTTTATTCCCTGACTGCCAAACCCTCTATTTCCCATACCTCCAAACCCCCCTCTCTGGCCACGGTACCCACATCTTCCTCTTGCCGGTCTTTCTTGCCACTGTTGTCCACCGTATTGCTCTTCTCCTCCTGTGGCCCTCAGTGCCGCTATTGTCGCTGGTCTGTTTCCCGCTCCTTCGTCCCCCTCGTTTTCTCGGTCTGTGGCTGCGCTGGTGATAACGGCGGCGACCTTCACTAATTTGTTCTGTACCAGCTTTGCTTCGCCTGCCAGCCTTTTTTGTGCTATCTCCTTTTCTCTCTCTTTGATCCTCCTGCAGTGGTGCACAATTATACTCTGTATTTCAGGCCAGCCCTTGGCTTCTATCCCAGCTATTTTGTCCAAGGCCTTCTGCACCTCCTTCGGGAGCCCCTTTTTAATGATAAAATAAAACAAGGCGGTGGACTGGTTCCACGCCGTGCCAGTTTCGCTTCTCCATAAATCCTGCACCCGCAGTATGAATTGTGTAGGATCCTCGTTCTCCTCCATTGTGCACTGCATCACTAAATGTAAATCTGGAATATCTGGAAACGTGCGCCTCAATGCATCCCATACTTGTGCTCGAACGTTATCGAACGCCGATGCATCGTGGCGGTCACAACTCATCGTGACTCCGGGGAATCCGGCCTTTTCCCACACTGTGTCTGCTTGGTCACCAATTGCTGACACTAATAAGCTCTTTACATCCCCTATCACTGGCGGCACCCCTGCTGTGTTTTTCTCAAAGGCGTGTATCCATTTCCCAGCCCCTCCCGATAGTGGGGGGAGGACCTTTAGCAAGTTGTTTTTATCCATTTGAGCCCATGGAATGTAGTGTGGCCTACCTGCTCCTTTATGTATCAATGACATTTGTAACTTGTGTTTATTTCCTACCATACTTACCGCATCTTTCTTTATTTTACTTACCAATCATATTTCCCCCTCGCTGTTTTAGTCTACCCTGCCATAGTAGTGGCGATGGTGTATCTGGGTACCGGCGGTTTGGCAGTGGAGACCCGGTCTCGGCAGCTGCCTCTTCATATTCGTCTAAGTCACTCCACACCTCTTCTATTTTTGATTCTTGCTCATTGTTCCCTTCACATCCTTCTCCTCTCTTACTTTCTGGGGTGGGTGGGCGTATAATCCTCACGGGTTTGTCATTTAGATGGAACAGGAACTCCCCTGATCGCCACTCTTTCTCTTGCCCTTGTGGTATGCGTGTTCCTTGTGATGATACTGATCACGCTGGCTATGAGATTGCTTGCGCCACTTCCCCTGCTGTGCTCAATGTTGGCGTTAGATCCGCTATGGATAATGGTGGCACCTCTCCTCCCCCTGGCAGCATTTGGCCTCTATCGCACAATGCTCTTAGCCGCGTTATTTCCATCTGTGCATGCGCTAGCTGGCGGTCTAATTCTCCAGTGAAGTCTGCCAAATTCACGGGCGGTGCGCTTGTTGGGCCATACAAACCTCCTTTATCATAGGGTGGTGGTGCTGTGGCAACTGCTCCGGTTGTGGGTGTGGGAGTGGGACATGCTGGTATGTACAGGGGCTCACTGTATCCTACTGCTGGCCTTGACATTAAAAGGATATATTTTGGTTGTATCACCTTCAGCTGTAGTGGTAGTGGACTCGCCCTTTGGCGTTCCGCTTACCTCTTCCTGCGTTTTCTGTGTTTCGTTCGTTTTTTCTTTATTTACCTCTGCTGTAGGTGTAACTTCTTCAAACATTTGCCACAAGTCTAGTACTTCCCTTCTATTTTGTAGTTGTTTCCCCTTATACCTTGCTAACAAGTGTGTGGATACTAAATCTAATACTCTTTTGTCGAATGACCCACCTTCTGGCCAAATTGGCGTCACACTGTCCCCTTTTATCTCCGTCAACCATTGGTCATGATATTTTTGTATTTTCTCACTGTATAACGGAAGGTGCTGACAAATATGTGCTAGTGGTGTTACTCCCCCATGACGATGTGTTTCCTTTCCTCCCTTTGTCTGTACTTACCTTTCGACCTCCCTTTCCCCTTAATCACTTCTTCACTAGTCTTTTTTCCTTCTAGTTGGATAATACACCACGAATCTTCTCAGTTACTTGTAATTTGTATGCACATATATGTATCAAGATAAATATATCAATTACTTTTCAACGTTAACCTTATAGTTGTTGCATGTTCAAATTCAATAGTTCATTGTTGCATATTTTGCCACTTTAACCAGAAATTAATCACAGTACTTGGATATCCTTGACGAAAAAATAGATAGAACACAAAAGCACATATAACACTTATCATGCACTGCCTGCACGCGTTTTCTCCCTGTTTGCTCTTTTTTCCACCCCTTTTTAGTTTTGCCTACTCTTCTCATTCACTCCCCACCTCTTACACCCTCTTACTCTTTTCCAAGAATCCTTTCGTACCCAGAAAAAGAATGTTCTAAATAACTACTCCGAGTCTACTCAATATACGAGACTCCTACTATTTTCTCTGTATCTTCACTTATTTATTCTGCACTGGACGAGACAATGCTATGCGGCGCCACCTTCTACCCTGTTAGGGCTAGGATACCACTTCTCTTTTTTCTCTTCACTTCTTACAAAACCTAATGGCCAAATAAAGGACAGATCAGAAAAGCCTCATCATCACTCACATAGGCCCTACTCTTCCCTATTACCCGTTACCACCTGTTTCCCCTATTTCCCCCTTACCTTTCCTTTGTAACCTTCGCAAACGGCACTCACGTGTTCAGTCAGGTGACCCGAGGGTCGCCGCTCGCAGTCCGACCCCAGTCAGGCTCGCACCCCAACCAAGCCGTGGCCCGCCTCGGCGAGCAGCTTTTCAGTCGGGTATTCGTCAACCGGGAACCCTTGACCCTTCTTCGTAGTGCACACAGGCTAGTCAGCCGCGGAGGTGATGGTTTTGCTGGGGGCATCCCGGATCTCACCGCTCGGTGCCGGCCTCGAGGCACCTCTCCGATCACGTCGCAGGGGGTCACCAATAAAAATGAATAAAACAGACACTTCCTGGACAGGGAATAAGGCACAAAAGAGCAGGCTGCGAGAGATCAAGGAAAAGTTTATCTAGATCTCTGAGAGTGCTCTGACCACATCAAGGTTACAACACATTTATATAGTACATTGACATCTTTAACATATGATGCTACGTTGGACCTGGATTGGTCAGCCACGGTGGTGTTTTAGGTGTGGGCATCATCTCTTCCTCCGGGTTGGTTGCTTGGTTGGTGCGAGGATTGACATCAGACATCTGTGCTCCAGATGGGTGAAGGTCAGGTCGCTGTGAAACACGGTGGTCACTATCTAAGCTAAGCTAAGAAAATACATTCTGAGTAATGCATGCACTAAATAATAGTTGATCAAAAGATCCTCAGTAGTGTATCATATCATTTTACAAATCACTCAAGAGTTTATATCATCTACAACATTTGAGTTATACAGGTCACAGGTTTATGGGCCTTGACCACCATAATACTGTCATTGAACTATAGGGTTAGTCTCACAAGAATCTCAGGTATGTGGCACTTGTTAGTATTGGGCACGATATACTGCAGCAGGGGTCTAATGTTAGGTGGGGTTCTGTTGGGTGGGCTTCATAGCATGGTTGGCAATCTGGCACATGAAAGAAATGCCTTGCAAGGACACAGGGTTAGAATGGCAATAAGTTTCAACTGGTGATGGTAAGAGGGCAAGGACACTTTTGTGGAGATGGACGAGCTATGTGCTTGGCTCATGTTGGTTCACATGCAGGACAGTGATCTCAGAGGAAAAGGGATGTGTTACATTTATTATTTGTTGCAAGCAGCTCCGGCTTCAGCGTGAGAATGGAGCTGCAGAGTTTTCCAGTTGGAGTGGGAACGAGGGTGGGGGCCATGTGCTCTGAGCTACTGCGGCGGGCAAAAGGGCGAGAGGCATTTTGTACTATCGCACTGAGGCCTGGTTACCAAGATGGGGTTAAAGGGGGTACAAAAAATGGATGCCCTGTGTCCTGCTTGGTGGTCCCATCTACGCGAATGTAACCCAAAGTTAACATTGCATAAGGGCGAGGGGCGTACCCACCACTAGAGGCACTTGGTCCGAGTTTTGTACTGAGAAGTGATGGTAGAGAGGGGCCCATTGGCCCCTCGCTCTCACACAACGTCTATAGATGTGTTCGCTGTGATGTATGTACTGTAACAATTTACTAGATCAGACTGCACAGTAAAAATTAGCTGTATATTTTGCACCACCATAGAGGCTGGCCAAAATAATGGATAGCCAATACTCAACACCATGGTTGGATGAAGGTGTCCACATGTTCTATGTTAGGGGTCTGCAAACTTTGGCTCTGTAGATGTTTTGTACTACAACTCATATCAGCCCTGGCCATTATAGCCGACATTGATGGATCATGGAGAGCTGCAAGTTTCAGACTCCTGAACTAAATGTGCAATTCTGTCAAGAAGATATAGGTAGGTTGGATGGTAACTGGAGTAACAATTGAACATCACAGGTTATTCTGATGCTTTGGACTGGGGAATTGTCTCTGATATTACAGCCGGTATGGTTAATGGGCTGCTGCAGTGCCAATTATTGCATCCCATTCCATTGACTGAGTTTACAGTACTGAACTGTAGCAGGGTGTCTCTGGACATTAGTAAACACAGTGCGCGGTGGCAACAGGCACCCCCTATGCTACTCTGAGGTAGTGTACATAAGTCATAGAGTAGTGACAGAAGGCGAATTGTGGAAGATTTTATAGCTAACAGAAATTAAGACTAGAATAAATAAAATGTGTAAGATCTTCTTGGAAGAGCAAGAGAACTGATAGGTATGGAATCTGTTAATTTTTGGAGATGTCTTCTCTTGCTTGCTGTCACAATCAAAAGAAAACTTGCCACAGCATGCATTTTTCTGATTATCATGTTCAAATAAGAATCCTATTACATATTTTATTTCAGTTATTTTGCAACCGACAGAAACAGAAATTGTATTGGAAAAGTATTTCATAGTATATGTCCACAATTAATACATGTTTTGAGTACATTGATTAATATTGGTGAACCATATTTCTGTCATATGTGAATTCCTGAGCCCAAAATATTAAGCACCGGACATTAACATTTTGAGTGCAGAACAAATTGGTATGAAGATGCAAGTCTAAGTGCAGCTTTAAGTAGAGACACGTGCCTTTGTTTTAAATAACTGGCTTTCTATAGCATGTCAAACGTACTTTTAAAATGTATAAGCACTATTTTACCATTATGGGAAATCTTAGTATAGAATACTCTGATTAAAAGTGGATATAGTTAATTTAATCAGGGGAAATCTGAAATTCAAGAATAAAGCTGAAGCCGTCTTTGGACTTCAGGTCTGCTTTACTAAGCAAATTGAAAAGAGATGCCTGGAAACTCCTGGAAACAACACTCAAAACACTTTGCATGTTTACCATTCATGGCCTGACACAGTTAGAATGCACAAAACAAAAAGGACACACATAATGGATTATTTCCATTCAGCTTGGGCTGGCTCCTGAGATTGTATAAACACGCCCTACTCCAGATGCCATGTAATGGGCCCAAAGCTTAGCTTCAAAGAAAATGTGTATCATATGTCATCATCCATCAAAGTTAAAGGCTTGTAAAAGATGGATTAGCCAAGATAAGTCAATTGAAGAGATGATTGACATTCAGATGCCCGAAACCAGACATCTGACTTGGATTTGTCAAGGTGAAATGTCATGGAGAATTGGGACCAAGAGTGTTTTGCTGTGGACAGTGGTAATATGAAAAGGGAAAATGTAGGCGATGTGTCTTTTCTGTACTCCGCTGACAAACAGCCACAATTGCACACCAAAGAAACAAATGCATTTTGCAATAAGAGATAAATTACCAAAAGGTATGATCATGAAATTAAGCACTGCAATGCAACACAAAAAAATCCAATTGATTGCAGAGTTGACAGTTTGTAAATATGAGTAACTCCTGTCACACTCTTTAATAAAGACTGTAGGTGGTCATGTTTCAAATAACCCATAAAACAAAAATCTTGTGAAATTGTCACATTTCATCCCACCATGTCCTGTAAGGTCTCTAAACGTTTTCCCTGACTTGCTGTATTTTGAAAATAAATGTTTATCAAACTAGCAAATATGGATCAAAAGATTTGTAAATAACACATTGCCATGTTTTTTCAACATGGGCAGGCTTCCCTCCCACCTTTACATGTCAGGTGCCTGGAAAACCACACCTCTGACACGGAAGAAGTGGGATTAGAGGGAGATGTAATGGCATATACCTAGGAAAGGAGGAGGACTACTATGTAACATTGGATGAGAAAGGTTAGGAAGTGGAACACACTGGAGATTGGAGAGTAGAAGAACTAATTCTTCCAAGTGGGAAGACTTGTTAATTTAGACAAGGAAGTCAGAGCAGTCCATAAAAGGATGGCCAATCAGCGCATGTGGCATTGATTTCCAAATAAGCCAACTGGAAGGAGGGTTTGCTGTAGGAATTATATATGGCTTACTGGGTTCGCCCAAAACCAAAAGTTAGGAAAGGTGAACCAACCCAAAGTCCCACATTTTTAAATTTGAAGAAAAAACATTACAGGGAAGGTGAAAGGACTGAGAATACAAGCACCTTTAACACAGGCACAATGGTGCTAATATCCCCTTGTTTGGTGTTCCTTATATACATACCAGTATAGAGTCACATTGGACTGTACTATAAATGCATAATACTATTACCTGGGAGACATTGTGAATGTAATGCAGCCGGGTAGTGCCATAGTTTTAGATCAATTGTTTGTGCAACAAAATGAATGTTGAAAGAATTTATTGTATTCATTAAGATTTGTGTGATGTGCAAATCCTTTGCATTCCCTTGTCTTTCAATGCATAGACAGAGTCAGGTACACTGTGGGAGCTAAGGGGCTCTTGAACTAAGCATTTGGTACTGAAGAATAATACATTCCCAGCCCATAAATATAAAGAGATTGGAAGCATTTGATTGTAGACCCCTTTAAAACTGTGCATGCATCTGGATTGGAAGAAATACGTTCATGCTAAAGATAAGATACACATACACAAATGCTAATAAATGAAAGAACAAATCCATGTTTAATGGAAGCCACATACACATGCAAATAGAGTGCAGCACCAACATATTCAGAAAACATAGTATACAAGTGGGTGCAGAACAGAACGCATAGATTCCAAAGAACATTACCGGTGAATTCAAACTTACCAGAGACAATGCAAATAAGTCACATTTTGTGTGCACAAGGCTTAACATGTAGTCCTATCACAGCCGCTCATTGCCTATATGTCAAGTGGCGCTTACATAGAATGAATGTTAATTGATGTATTTCTTTTCTGGTAACCTTTCTGAACCCTTATGGTCCTTTAAATTAAGGTAATACATTGTATGATGAACAGGGTGCAGAATAACTCTTACACCAATAAGAAGACCAACTCAGGAAGTTGGCAAAATGTTTCTGTTTTATTCTCAATTGTCTAAATCAGGGAGTACAACAGACATCAACGGACGTCGCACAGCATAGTCTCAAAGCATTTCATAAAAAACAACACTTTTATAGAAAAAAACTTGTCATACGTGACATCATACTATGTGGCAATAAGGGATTGGATTGTGATTGGTCTCTATAGTTAGGTGGGCAACTTATGCCCTCCCTTAGTGCGAGTCATCTTCAACAGTTATTAGAAACACGATACATCATTGGCTCCCAAACTGTAAGGCCCTTCATTATATGGCCTTCTACAATTGGTTGGCACGCTTGTACCCTTCTGAAACATTTGATCCTCTAGCAGCACGTAAGCTGGTACCCCAGGTGCTGGTGGGTGGACTTGAGCATACCTCCCCAACCAATTATCCCTACATCTCTCATCATTCATGCCCTCTGCCATTCAGATTGTCTTTGAACTTGACCTTGTAGTTGCTTTTCTTATCTGTGAATATAAGGGAGTGTGAGCATGTTCTTATGAAGGTTCAGGTCCACATGCCGACTTCTAATTCCACCCTGGACTCACGTGACAGGAGAACATGAATCAGCCCATTTTATAGCATTTCATTGTCTTGAATAAAGAAACTTGGCACTCATGGTGTCCTCTCTTTGCAACTTAACAAGGGATGCCTCAGCGTCTCACATTCACTGTTCTTCAAGGACAGATAACCAGTTCTGGCTGCCATAGCTTTTGACACCAGGCCAAACAGACTTCCTTTGGTCCATCTTCGAGCTTCGGTTTATTTCTTTGCTGCAACACACAATCAGCTTTCAATCCTCCTTTCTCCATGGATTGAGCTTACTACATTTGTGACAGTGAATGTTCCAAATTCTACATACATATATATATATATATATTGGTGGCACCGCCTGCAATCTGTTCATTACATATAGGCAGCCTTTCACGATTACTTAGTCTACTTGCGTTACGGCATCTGTACAGTTATAAAATGGTTTGCATGTTCTGCAGTGCTTCTCACACGTGCAATCTTCATTCCTCACATGATTGCCTTCTTGATTCTTCACTTAGCCATAACATTCAATAAGGTCTATGAATTCTCTTCTTCGGTCATCCTTCTCAGTGCATCACACTCATTTCTTGTGACTTCACCAGCCTCTCCTTTTCACATCTTCACACTTCTTCTGGGACCTCCCTCAGGAGACCGTCATCTCTTTGGGATACATCACATATGGTTTTCTTAGTGGATACCTTGTCTCAAAGGCTTTTCGTGTAATCGGCACCATCACTGGCGTTGCAAATGTCGCAATTTTCGGTTTCCAACATATAGGCAGAGACATTTAGCTGATCCTCTACATACCCCCCTCTGGTTGATTTATCACCACTCCTTCACCAGTCTCCACATCATGATATCCTCTCTTGAAAAAGTGCTTCTTTGGAGTCCAGACTTTACCATTCCCTTCAGGGATCCTGCTGAATTTGCATGTTCATCAACACTTAAGGTCATGTGGCTTTATTGTCCATTTGGATTACAGTAGATCCATCATCCCACGTACTACCTGTGATTTCTTAGATACAGGACCTTCGTTCCCTCAAGTGCTAAGATGCTGGCCTCTATATATTTTCTAATTTCTTCACCAGTATTGCTTCCAGGAGCTTGAAGATGTTTGCCATCCATTGTGGTACCCATGAGAAGATAGACGCGAACTAGCTGTCATCTGCACTATCTTCTGTCTCTTCCATTTTATTATGCAGCTTCATCAGCAACAGTATGGCCTCTGTCAAGGTCCCATTCTCGTCATCATGAGAAGCTATGAACGTGCAACATGATGGCCCGATTTTAGCACAAACACCTCCATCCATAGCTGTGATCATATCAAGGACATATCTGTTCTGGAGGATCATCAGCGTTATGGCCCTCAATTCTTCATTGATCACATTATATCCCTTTATGGTAGTGTTGACTGTCTGCAGGAGTTTTCATCTGGTAATCTGTAACCATTTGACGTTGGCCATCGTCTGGATCCCTGGCATAAAGATAGTTGTGCAGATCGAAGCAGTCTTGCTGAATAGCATAGGCTCATAAGCAATAGCATCAAAAGCTTCTATCGATTTAGCAGATAAATTATTCTGGTTCCTTGTTCAATTGAGGAATTCAAGTGATCTTCTTCTCCTCAAATAGGCACCTGCTTTTGGAAATTCACCAATGCTCAGGTCACTCTTCGGAATCACTAATTCTGGAGCATGGACACGCACTAAGGAATATGTTCCTCCCCAATCCTTGGGAAGTTTCATGTAGGCTCGGGACCTACAAACCCAATCTCCATCCATCAGGAGACATCAACTATAGTCTTGCAACCTATGTTATCTCCCACATGCCTTCTTCCTTTTCGTTGAAAGCACAGGGTCGCAATAACCACTGGTTTTACAAACATTGGGTCTGATTCATCTTCTACCCATGTCAGCAGCTTGGTACAGTAGTTATGTGTTTTTGAATGTGTGAAGAGGTGCAGGGGTGTAATGCATTAAAGTGTTATAATTATTCTTGTATAACGTGCTTAATACCAGAGACTGGTTTCTAAGCTCAATATTGGGATTCAAACCTGTGTTGCTATGCGTTGTCTTGCTTCCAAGACAAACAGTTTGTCCCTGAGCTATCCTCCCAGCCTTTTGCATACAAATATTAGCATTAACACAGCAGAGTGCAGTTGCTTTACAGTAAACTAAATAAAACATACTGCTCAGGAAGCACAATATTCACTATTCAATACCGTCCCTCTTTCTCAGGGACTAGGCCCACAACTCCAAATCTTATTTCCAACAAAATAGCAAGTATAGTGAATAAATGTACACATTGTACTTTATGTACAGTAGAGGGTCCTTATGATATTATGGCCTATTCTGTGTATTATGAATGAACATAACATTTTGAAAAAGGGATAGCGGTGGAGACATCAGGTACCGTGGCCAAGTGATTTGGTCACTGAACATATGAGGCACTCTTTCGATTAATTAGCTAGTAGTAGCCTCACATTCTTCTTCCCAAATGTACTGCAGGGCGCAAGGCAGCCGTCACTCACAGCCACGGCCACTGCCATCTTGCAGAGTGCTTGGTGATCTGAACACCATTGTGCTTGAGTGAACGCTTCTGTTTTCTGTTCATGCACAGAAACACATTTGGCACATTTGGCAATTTGGTCATGCTCATAATCGAAATGTTACACTTTCAAATATATTGCTGCTGTACTGATCTGCGTATTATTCAGAAAGTGTTAATCGGTGTGAGCAGTCCGTTGGTAATGTTTAGTAAAAAAATATGTTTAATTTACATTTAGAAAACCGTTCTCATTGTATAACCCTGCGCAAGTTGTGTAAAGCCCATCATTTAATGAGAAATCTTGAGAGTAGGACCAGAGAAAAGGCCCTGTTCCTAATTCACATTAATGTCCCACAAGGATAGCAACATTGGGGCAGCCATGTGATTCCTTGAATACAGAGGACACATGGGCCCTGATTTCTTTTTTAAAAAAAATGTCAATTGGACTTTCCCATTTAAAAACATTGTTGTAAACCAGGCCCATGCTGTGTTCATAGCCAGGCAATGCGCACAGATGTTATTCCTCCATGAGGCCTTTTTGACCTGCGCTCTTGTTCTCTGCCTTCCCTCAACTGCTCCTTTGCCTATTGAGAGCCATTCCATACCATCATCACTTAAGACACCCTGGCATGGAGACATGTTGTTTCAGAATAAAGAGGGACCCTATATTGACGCGTCATAGGAGCATGGCTTATATCGCCAGATGACATCCTGTAGTACTGGTCGCGTTGATCAGAAAGGGCAGCCGCATAATACATACACTGTTAAAGGGTACAATAGGGAAAGTCCGAAATTGAAAAAGTAGAATAGTACAACGTATAACTTCAATCGTTTTTTAAATTCATAATAACATCGAAAATGAATTCTCGGATATCAGCTAAAATTGACAATGAACGGTGACTCATTTCATTTCTGTTGTTTCTACACACCTACTCCATCTACAATACATTTCTCCTTAAACAGGGGGTAACGGGCCCCACCCCCCATCCCTTTTATGTTGATCAAACTCCTACAAAGCAATACCATTTACACGGTTGCTTTTCTACACTACCACGTTCACACGGTCTATACTTGCTTATGAAAAACCTGGTTCTCTTATCTATTCTGTATTTTCAAATAAGAAACTTTGAATTGTGAATATTTTTTATTAGACAGTTAAAATATTTTTTTAAAAAAAAACATATTGTCAGTAGTTCCAATGAAACACTACATGACACTATAAAATATTTGACTGCAAAAACCACCGTGGAGTGCATCATGGACAAAGAAACAGGCTTTTGAGACTGAAGTTTTAGAACATCACCTCAAGCAAAGTCTCTACTTTGGTGGTGAGAATCTACCCCAACATTGCCCACAAAAAAGGTATGTTTTTTTAATCCTTCTGAAGGTGCTAGGCAGTGTGTTCATCTTTAAATGCCAGTACACTGAAAATTGTCAGCACGTATGCAGAGAATCCAGTCAGTTTGGAGCGCCAGGTCACCAAAAGTACACAACCGCATACACTAATTATCAGCCCTAGGGCATTTTGCATAGAGAAGGAGCAAACTGAAGCAGAGGTTAGAACATTATACAAGGCACATTGAGGGCTGCAATCACCAGACACTCACAATGCCCTCGTATTTAAATATTTTATAGGTGTGATATCAGAAGCTTATACAATTAGTTCTTATTTAACGTCTACACATGTGTGATGTCATGCCTGCTGCGTAATAAAATGGCCAACTGCAAGGGTTTGTAGGAATATTTCGGGTGCCGCGCATATTTAAATGTATTCATAAAAGCTGTCGAGCACCGCTATTAACGCGTTTACAAGAAATTAAAGCGGCAAGAAACGAATGCAATTTGAATTAGCAGTGAAAGGAAAACATTCCTTGACAAACTGATTGTTTGTTCCCTTCTATTACATCGTTTAACAAGGGCAGCTCTGCTCCAAGCGACGTCAGAGTTTCCATTATAAGCGGCTCCCTTCACAGTTTGTGTAACCTGGCCACTGCGGTTCACAGCAGGGCAATACTTGGCATCAGCCAGCGCTACTGTACTTGGAAGAAATATACATGTATTCTTTACAAATGAAGGATTGAAAAGGTTTAATGTTTCATTTTGCTCATTGATTATAATGTTAACAAAATTAACGACGGCGACCGACCTCTTAGAGAAGGGAGGTCAAATGATAAACACACAATGGGTCTGATTAATGGAATCAGGCGCAGAAATGGCACAAGAAATGCAGACCTAGATAGACCCTGCACCAGCCATGTCGCAGAAAAAAAATTGCGCTCCCTGCGTATTCATGGATTCAAAGGCGCATAGCTAGCCGTTGCGCAAGTAAAGAGAAGCTGCGTGAGGAACACCCACAACACGCCCCCACACACACCAAAAAGCAAGCTAAAGGCCAAACCAGGAGCAAGCCTCCACATACACCCCTGAAACACCATCCAGTACCCCTGTGAGGTGACTCGCCCTTCCGCGCAAGCCCAGGCTGCACCTCAGTGAAAACACGGGCAATCCTGCGCAAAGACAGACTGCAGCCCAGCGTAATTTCGCGCCTCACTTTGCAAGCCCAGGCTGCACCCATGCAAAATTGTGGGCACTCTCTCGCAAAGCCAGACTGCACCCCAGGGAAATTGCATGCCTCACCTCACAAGCCCAGGCTGCACCCCTGCAAAATCGTGCGTCTCACCTCGCAAGCACAGGCTTCACCCCTGTGAAAATGCGGTCCCTCCCTCGCAAGCCCAGGCTGCACCATCCAGACTGGACACCACCTCCCAGCCCCCTTCACCTGTGACACTCCTTAGGCAGCCCCCTCCAGACTGGATACCCCACCAGGCAGCCCACTCCAGACTGTACACAACCCCCAGCCCACCTTACCTGTGGCACCCCCCAGGCAGCCCACTCCAGACTGGACACAACCCCCAGCCCACCTTACCTGTGACACCCCCCAGGCAGCCCACTCCAGACTGGACACCACTCCCAAACCCCCTCACATGTGACATCACCCCCAGAAAGCCCACTCCTGACTGGACACCACCCCAGGCATCCCTCTCCAGACTGGACACCACCCTCTTCCCCCTTCACATGTGATCCCCCCAGACAGCACCCCCCAGACTGGACAGCCGTGCAGGCAGCCCACTCCAGACTGGACAGCCCCGCCAAGGCAGCCCACTCCAGACTGGACACCCCCAGGAAGCCTCCTCCAGACTGGACACCACCCTGGAGCCCCCCTCACCTGTGACAAACCCCCAATGCGCTCTCCAGACTGGAAACCCACCCACAGGCAGCCCCCTCCAGACTGTGCACCCCCCGACAGCCCACTCCAGACTGAACACCACCCCCCAGGCCCCCTCACCTGTGACACCCCACCAGGCAGCCCACTCAAGACTAGACACCCCCCAGGCAGCCCACACCAGACTGGACACACCCTCAGGCAGTCCACTCCTAGACTGGACCGCCTCAGACAGCCCACTCTGGAGCCCCCCTCACCTGTGACAACCACCCAGTGCCCCCTCCAAACTGGAACCCCCTTAGGCATCCCACTCCAGACTGTGCACCCATCGACAGCCCACTCCAGACTGGACACCAACCCCAGACCCCCTTACCCGTGACAGCCCCCCAGGCAGCCCACTCCAGACAGGACACCACTCCCCGGGAACCCATCACCTGTGACACCCCCCCAGGCATCACACTCCAGACTGGATACCACCCAGGCAGCCTCCTCCAGACTGGACTCCACCCAGGCAGCCCCCTCCAGACTGGACACTGCCTCCCAGCCCCCCTCACTGTGATGCCCCCCAAGCAGCTCACTCCAGACTGGACCACCCTCAGGCAGCCCCCTCCAGACTGAACACCACCTCCCAGCCCCCCCCCCTCCTGTGACACACCCCAGGAATCCCCCTCCAGACTGGACACCCCCCAGGCAGCCTCCTTCAGACTGGACAGCCCCTAAGCAGCCCAATCCAGACTGGACACCCCCCCATGCAGACCCCTGACTGCCTCCCACAGTACCACTGAACGTCCGTGGTCTGCCAGCACCATTAAGTGGAACACCAATATGTGCAATGCAAACATGATCAACAGGAAGCACTGGAGATGCATCCAGGACTGGAGCATCTGCTGACACACACCTGAAGATTTTAACCAGCCCACCCTATGCACATGTGAGAAGTGAATGCAATGGCAGTTGCATGTTCATGTTGGCCATGGTACATTACCAAGACATCAAGCACACCCACTGAATGTGTGCCTAGGACAAAGTATACCTCAGAATAAATATGAAATATACACAAACAAAGGTCAAGTGCGTCACCGTTTGAACATCAGTGACCTTGTTGGAAGGCGTTTCAAATTACCTGATATGGAAGACTAACGTGACAGGGCCATGTATGGGTGATGGGAGAGCAGTCCGAGAGTGCATGAGTCACAGAGACTGGAGAATTTTGCTGCCACTCAGAAAGAGCAAACATGGCTCACTAATGCATTCCAGTATCCGAGATGGAGCAACACATGAGAGAAGGCAGTGTGTGACTTCACATGCTGGTGGGCATGTCTGCATGACATGGGTTAAACACAGCAATGAAAACAAAAATTGCCATTAACGGGACCATGGAGCACCTCCACTGTGAGCCCACCTACTTCCAACCCAACCACACTGATGGCAAACACACAGTGATGCTGCACAGCTAAAAGCAAATGAAAACATACAGTGCAGACCCAGTTGTCTGTTGGACCCACCACCACATATCAGGCACATGTGTTTCCTTCCAGCCACAGCCATCACAGCAACAAGAGCATACAGCAATGCATGCCACAAGACACATGACTTTCAATGGAGAGATGCACTGGCTGAAAAGTGAACTATCAAAGTTGCCGACACAAATGAATTGCATGAAGCGTGGAATGTAACAAAATCAAATATGTATTGCATATGCACATTTACAATTAAAACTAACTATATACATGAAACACTTGGAAGGAAGGTCTGCCAAGACCAGTGAAAATAATAAATAAAAAAGAAACCTACATCTAAATAACTATTTACAAAGGCAGCAGGCTAGTCCTCCTCTAAGATCTCAATCAGCCTTTCCCCCAGGGCTGGGTGCCCACCCCAACCCCCCCACCTCAGGCAGAACATCTCATGGAGTGCATGTTGCAAGCCAGGACATGAGGCAGTATAGCTCACTGTAATGATGTGCAAGCAGACTACGAGTAGCCTGCAGATCATCACAAATGCCACCTGTCCCCCCCGCCAAACTGGCCAGCATGGGCAGCACATAATCCCAGATGTACACATCACATGGTAAGGGGATATCGGTCTGGGCGGACACACCATCCAAAAACGGGGGATGGGTGGGGGTGGAGGCATCCTTGCAGGCGCACACTGCTGCATTTGATGGCCAAAGGACAGGATTTTGCACAGGCAACTCCACGGTGGCCTGTACAGCCTCATGCCCCTGGGACAGGACTGCAGTACTGATGCCCACATCAACACCCCTACCTAACCCCATGGGCTGGGATTCAACGGCCACCTCCTCCACTTCCCCCTCCATCAACCTGCTTGACTCTGGTGCGTCTTCCACCATGGATGGCCCCTGTTTGGCATCACCTGGCCCCACCACTTCTGAGGAGTCCACTCCCATCTTCACCTTCTTGGACTTACCCCCAGCAGTCATACCCGATGTCACTGGCACTGCCCCAGCAACATCACTCCACATAGATGAGCTGTCATGGGTGCCTTGTTGTGGCCTGCGCCTCTGCCTGGTGGAGGCATCACTGCATCCCTGCTCCACAGAAATGCTTCCGCCCTCTTCATCAGAAATGTGGAAAAGGAGACACAGAACAGCAACACTAGTGTACTGCACCAAAGCCAGCGTAGCATCACCGACATTCACAGGAACATGACTTGTCAAGGGAGCAACCATTAACCTCCACACCCACACACATGTTAATGCAATCCACATCCATGCAGACATCTGCCTGGCCATCACTCCACACGGTCACATCAAACTACATGCTGGTGTGACAACCAATCTATTGCGTATGCCATACAGAGATGCATCAATTGCACATGCACAGGTGACCATGCCATAGCAACAAGCACATACACATGTCATGCACACACATCAACTCAGAGGGCCCAAGAAGTGCCGTGACCAATCATATCAGAGCCCCGTGAACTGCAATGCCTCAACTTGGCCAAGCCAGACATCCAAATGCACTTGTTGCATCCAGGCATGAGTGATGCACAGTCACACATTTCCAATTTGGGCACACACACATGAGCATCATGCATGCACATGATGTGGGCAACACACTCAACTGGCACACTTGCCATCCTGGAATATCGCAGACCCAAGTAACATTGCATGACAGCAATACAACACACAATGCACATAAGAGCACATTTACAGTCCAAAGATGTCTCAATGCACACATGGAGACCAATTTCAGAGGCATGTATGCAGTCATCCATCTCAGAAGCATACTTGTTGCAAGCCTAAGGGCTGTCACATGCACAAAACACATGCACCATACAGCAGTGCACCACATGGCTACTCACCAGTTTACGCCAGACTTTGCCGTAATTCACAGACCTAGGTGTGCAGCACCAGGTAAAACCTCTCCAGGACCCTCATGTTGTTCCCCGACACCCGGAACCTGCTCGCATGGTGCCCCTCCGCGGTAGCACCATCCTGGATGAATCGCATGGCCTTCCTGTGGGTCCTGGATTTAAGATCCTCCCAGCACTTGTGTTCGGTCTTGAAGGAGCAGACTGCCACCACCTCCACATTGATGGCATTTGTGACCCCGTCCCAGATCTCCTGACGTCCTTCCTTGCTGTGTTGCATCACAGGGGGGAAGAAGGCATCATAATGCTCCAATACCTTCGCCACCAGGATGTCAACTTCCCTGGCGCTGAAGTTGACAACCCTCTGCCTCGCTGGCAAGGGGTTGCCGCTCTGGTCTGAGGATGATGGTGCAGACATGGCAACCCCGAAGGCAGGTGTGGGTGGGCAAGGTGGTCCTGAAGCTGGGCTGTGGAGAGGTTGTGGTGGAATGGCACAGTGGGAGTCCAACGAAGCAGCCGAGGTGGTCACAGGACAGAGACAGGCGCATAGGCAATGGCTGAATATCAGGCACTCCAAACGCACTGCAGGTGAGCAGCAGGCACACACACCATACAGGCAGCAGGAAATGGCAAAGTTGGAGGCAGTACAAGGCAGTTGGAGGCAGGTAAAATGGCACAGAGGCAGGAGTGTGGGTCTTCCGTGTCTCGCAATGATGGCAGACGTGAACAGAGTGAAGGGACTTTGCACGTAAAAAATTAGAAAAGCATGGACACGTGAAATCAGAGAAAAGGCCTTCAGTGCATAAATTACATGACACGTGCTGCATGCAGGCGTTGAGCATGCCATAATCGGGGATACATTAGTAAGCATAAAAGCAACTCTGAACATGCGTGCAAAGGGAAGGAGATGGAAGAGTGGAGTACTGTGTTTTTGGGGTGCCACACAATCTGCTTACTTCAGGGACCGTATGAATGTTTTATTTTGCTGGGGGATTTGCCTCGGTGCATACGCACATCTATTTTAGATTTTTACAATGCTAAGGGTGAGTCGCGTATGCAATTTTTTCAACTGTCGGTGCTCCTGTGTATCGCGTACCACTATTTGTACCTTTCTGGTAGCTTTCGCAGGTTTTTGCATGCATTTATTGTGTTGCTGGGTGCCACTGAGAATTGCATATCGCTCTTCACGTATTTCGGAAGCTATCCTAGTATCGCTTACACATTTATTTTTATTTAGGGGTGCCTTTGCATTTCACATACCATATTTTCCACATCTGGGGTACAATTGTGCCTTGCTGGACCACATAACTACGTCTTCCATCATATAGATTGCCCCCTCACTCAAATTGCCCAGGACAATTACTTGGTGAGCCTTACATATGTCCGTTACACCTGCAACATGTGTGGAAAGTCTCCAATAGGAAAAGGGGGAAGACGGGTCTGGGGCCAGGCATGTGGTGTGGAAGCAGCTGTCCCAGCCCCAGGGGTTATGTGACGTGATTTGGAAGCAGCTGTCCCAGCCACAGGGGTCCTGGAACGTGCTGTGTAAGCAGCTTTCACAGTCCCAGGGGTTCCGGGACATGCTGTGGAAGCAGCTGTCCCAGCCCGAACGGCTAAGGGACATACTGTGGAAGCAGCTGTCCCAGCCCAAGGGGGTAATGCCATGCCCCAGGCCACTTGTGATCCGGCATATGGACCCCAGAGTGGTCCCAGCCATATAGGGCGGGCACCAACATATCATGGCAAGAAGGCAAGCCTGCACAGCAGGAACAGGCTTAACCCCATGACATGGCACAGAACACTGGCACATTGAGGATGAAAAACTTCCATGATGAAGAACTCTAGATCCTCATGGACTACATGACCATTCACCACCATGACATGTGCCAGCATCTGGGGAGCACACATACAAAAGTTCAACGTATGGTGCATTGGCAGCATGTCACGGATGAGTTCAACGCCTTAGGGTTTGAGAGGCGCACTGCTGCAGAGGTAGTAAAACACTGGAATGATCTCACCCGTCGCAACAAGTCCAAGCTGGGTGTCAACCTAGCATCTTCTCTGACAACTAGAGGGGGGTCACCAGAGGAGGAGGAGCTGACCGAGCAAGAAGTCGCTATGAGCCAATTCATTCTACTGGAGCAGGTGCAAGGCATGGGAGGCCAGGAAAATTATGAGGATATGTCCGGTGAGTGTCCAACATTGTGCATTCTGAGTATGTGAAGAAAGTCTTCACCAAGATGTATAATTGTGGTGAACATCTGGCTGCATTGCAATTACTGCCATGTGTGAACCGTATCATTTGGTGTACTGACTCCTGTTCAGTGTACACAAGAGTGGATACAAACTGTGTGTTGTACACAGGGCTCGAGTACTAAATAAAAAAGTGGGGGAACTGTGACGCACACAATGGGAAGTGATGTCACAAGATGTGAACATAGGAGGCATTTATTTGTGTTTTGCTACAGATCTCATCTGGTCTTGTGACTAAGAGTGTCGCCTTAACGTGACCTGGATTTGTGTCCCGGTTGTGTAGCTTCAGATTTCAAGTGTGTGTAGAAAATATGTATTATTTTAATTCTTTAAAAACACAGGGGGACAGCGCCCACACTCTAAAAAAAGTGGGTGGATGCCCTACATGTACGTGGTGCCTCGACTTGAGCCTTGGTTCTACATCAGTTGAACATGTCTGTGTGACAGTACTCACCCCCCACTAGCATACAACCCCAACATCTGCAACATGATACCAAAATGTGCACAGTTGTTTGCTGCATCCTTGATGTGAGTGACTCTGATCTGCTATATATGTGCATGTGTCCGAAATACGAGTTACACTTCATGCCCTGAAGGGTATAGAATCTCTTTTCACATATGTATATATGTGCTTCCATGCTACATAGAACATCCAAGATGACACCCAACGTGGCTTTTGGCATGCCCTGAGTGAGTGTGCATATGTCTAGACCGTGCACATCCCCTCTGCCCCAATGGCAATGACTCATGTGGCAAATCATTGTGAGAACATAACAAAAATGTGGGTAGAGGGAGACACTAACTTATCCTAAATTCCTTTGTAAGTTAAACAACTAAGTGTCAATAATTGAATCAAATTCAAATATTTCAGGGCCAAAGGGGCAAATGCCACAAGGCCACTCGGGGCTAGTTAGAGACCAGAAAAACGAAACCGTGCTTTACCACACGATAGCTCCATATGCACTCCCAATAGGACAGAGTCCCAGATTCCACTCTCAGAAGGTTAACCACTGACAAAACCCAAGAAGGGATATATGCTGGGGTATAGAATATATTACACCTTTTAAATAAAGTCAGTACAATTCAAAGAAATCAAAACTTTCAGGCAGAGAGTGGGTATGTCTCTATAGGACTTCGAGGTACTGGTATTAGCCAGTCACATAAACACATATACCTATAAACAAAAGTAACAATGTGTGTACCAGGGTTTTTTTTCTCCAAATTTTAATACAGAGTTGGGTATAAAATACATGTAAGCATATTCCAAACAGAAATATCTTCAAACGTGTAAGCTTAAACATAAATTCGAAAGTCAACCTGACTTATTCAAACTGATGAAACCCATTCAGTGACTAGTGTTTACAACATCCACACTAGAACACATGAATTATCTAGGTTGATTAACACGGTCCCAAAGCACCAACGGGTCTAATTTGTTGCCAATGCATTTCGGATTAGTGAATAATCCATCTTCAGGGCTATGGGTGCTTTTAGTTCAAAACTAATCTCAATTTGCCACAATGTGGATACCTGAGAGATAACAGAAGAGATCATCACTAAGGGCTCAGAAATTAAAGCTCCACTCAGTCACTTAAATACTGGAGAAAACACCAACCTTGCGGTCCATATACAAAAGGTGTCAACAAATTCAGTGGACTGCAGTCTCTCACTTCGTCCAGGTACAGATACAGGTCAGACAGAATAAACCGGAGTCCCTAAAGGGAGGAGAAACATGCAAACGTGAGGACAGCTCAGCTAATTGATAGCACGTGGTCCAAAGGGGCCACTACATACATGTTGAGAAAGCATAAAATGGGAAAAACTTCATAAGGGTACATCTACACAGTGTTCCAACCCTTGTGGGTACCCATGGGTGTCACAAGGACTTTCTCTCCCCCGCGCCAGTATACTGGGGGTTCAATTGCAAACTGATGGAATAACGCACATGTTAAGCGTGTCGTTACTTGCACCTCCATATGACTATGGGACTGACCATTCCGGCGTGGCATGCGCCATACTTTCTAAACATAAAAAATGCTTAAATGTGCAGCAACAGCAACTGCGGGGCTAAGCATTCAGCCGCGGCATGCGCCAAATTTTCCAGACATAACAAAGTGCTCAAATGTGCAGCAATATTACATACGAGCATGTCAGGTGAGGCCATGCCGGCACTCGTAATGTGTCAAATTATCATAAAAGTGAGTATAAGCCGTGTCGCCCCTCGCAAACTGAGGTGGCTTTTCATAACCTATCCTTCGAGGGCGAGAGAGAATGAAACATCACTCACCTCGTACATGAAGACGGAGAGCAGCTATCCGACGCCAAAGCCCGATGCCAACTCTTCAATGTTTGTGGCGGTTTCCATGGCAAGTTCGCGCATGCGCATGAACGCCTTGGACCGCCATCTTGGTAGGGGCAACTTCGTTATATTATATCCAACAGGACAAACAGCACCTTCACGGGACCGAGGTGTGACTAGGTAACAGCGTGCTATCGGCCCAGAGGTACTATACTTCCTCACTCCAAGGCTCAACTGGTACGTGAACCAAGTGGGTCATTACATCTTGAATTCACCTGTTCACTAGACTGCCATGCAGACTTAATGTCTGTGGGCAAAAGGGGGAGTGCAGATCAAAGTCTGCTGGGGCCCCCCAGGGCCACCCAGTAAGTGTAACACAAGATAATGGTTAAAAAGAACCTAGACCTAGTAGTTAAAATGGAAACACATAGGGATCTTGAAGTTTTGGACCCCACTACCTCAGTGCTGTCAACAGAATTACAAAAAACAGCATACATGTTAATATTGATCATTCAGTAAAATCAAGGAGACCACTGGTATATATGTCCCTAGAGACAGAAGTCAAGTTGGGCAATTGAAAGATCTACCTGAATCTTCGACAGTGCCACTGAATTACATAAACAAAAGCAGATGTCATAGGAGGTATGAGGAAGCGTAAAACAGATGCTGATAGGCAATCAGAAAGCAGGAGTTTAGTTGTTAACAGGCAATGACCATAGAGTAAATAGCTTATTCATTCTGCCGTAACTGGAACTCCCTCTAACAGGATTCCAATCCGTTCACATTCTGAAGGAGATGACCATCGATCTCTTCGCTCGTACAGTGAATTCGCAATAGTCTATACCGCTTACAATTTGTACACTGCTCCAAAAGTATAGCCTTTAAACAGATGGCTCACCTGTTCTTTCACATACAGTATTTATACATAGCACATCAAGTCGAACTCAGAGATCATACCTCTAGGGCTAAGGCAGTCTAGTAACTCAATCCGTAGGATTTCCCTCTGTTGGAGTTTCCTTACTATGTCACCACCCATGGGCCCCACTTTAACTTGCACAAGTATAACACATTTTAATTGTGCTACTGTATGTCGGGCTTCTGCAAAGTGTGCTGCTACTGGCGATTTCTGGCTGCTGGTACGAATATTTGATGTGTGCTTGGTCCAGCGTATTTTAGCCTTCCTCGTGGTCATACCCACATAATAAAAGCCACAGGGGCATTTCAGGCCATAGATAACGTTCATCGCATCACAAGTGCAAGAGTGTTTCAGCCAAATTGCTTTACCCAAATGGGGATGTCTGATGCTGTTACCCTTAATGACATTTGCACAATGCTGACAATTCAAACAAGGAGTAGTACCCCTAAATATTTCAGAATCGGTTTGTGGGGTTGATATCCCCACTTTAATAAGACTATTACGTAACGCCTTGTTATTTCTGTAAGCAAATGTTGGTTTGTGGGAATAACAGCTGCATCTTTGGGTCCATTTGGAGCATGGACCAGCGGTTTTGGATGATATTTTTGATTCTTCTACTCTGGGTAGAGTGTGTTGTGACATAGAGAAGTGTCTCACTCAGCTTGGGTGGTTTAGGAGTAAGTAGGGTATCCCTTTGAACATTGCTGACCCTTTCTTTCACTCCTTCAATAACAGTGTTATCATAGCCTTGTTCTCTGAATTTAGTCTGTAGCATCTCAGATTGTCGTGTATATTCAGAAGGTTCCGATATGTTCCGCCTGTACCGCAGGAACTGACTGAGCGGAACACTGTCCAAAGTTCTCTGTGGATGAAAACTGGTAGTGAGAAGCAAGCTATTCCTATCTGTAATCTTGGTTAAGATCTGTGTCTCCAATTTCTGTTCTTTCACATAAATCTCAACATCCAAGAAGTGGATGCTTGACTGGCTGGTCATGGTCGTAAATTGGATTCTTGGGTGCATCTGATTCATCATACTAAAAAAGTCCTGCAATTCTTCTTCTGGTCCACTCCAAATCCCGAATATATCATCGATGTACCGGGTGTAAAGGGACAGATGCCTCGACCATCTAGGCAATGTAATCACATGTTCGTATTCAAGGAAATAAATATATATATATAAATATATGCGTAGCAAGGGGCCATCGCTGCCCCCATGCTCGTTCCGGAGATCTGCAGAAAAAATCTTTCACCAAACTTGAAAAAGTTATTCATTAATACTAACTTGAGCATAGTCAGTACAAACACGCGATCTCCTTGACAATCCTCTGACCTCAACAGCAGCCACTCGACTGCCACAAGTCCTGATTTGTGAACAATATTTGTATATAGCGACGTCACGTCCATTGTGAACAGTGTGTCACGTCTGTCCACAAATTGCACATCTTGGAATTTTTTCAATGACATTGTGTCCCTTAGATATGTGGGCGTATTTTGTATCAGGGGCTGTAGAATTCTGTCCAAATACTGTGCCAGGGGTTTGAGAAGACTCCCTGTTGCAGCAATTATTGGGCGGCCTGGAGGTTTCAAGAGTCTTTTGTGGGTTTTAGGAAGTATATATAAAACCAGTGTTATTGGAAGTTTGTTTTCCAAAAATCTGCGTTTTTTGTCTGATATAACTTCCCTCATTTGAGCCTCATCCAGCATCTCCTGTATCAAGGTCATCACTTGCATTGTTGGGTTGAAGGGTATTTCCTTGTACGTCTCCTTTTCGGACAGTTGTCATTCAATTTCTTGAAGATAGTCCTGTTTGTCCATTAAGACCAAAGCACCTCCTTTGTCAGCAGGTTTAAAAATAATTGAGTTGTTATCCAAAAGGTTTTTTAATGTTTGACGCTCGCATACTGAAAAGTTCCTTTGCTTTTAAACTGTAGCTTTTTCAGATCCTGAATTACAGTCTTCTCAAAAGTGGACAGAACGTGGTTCTGTAAAGGAGGATTAAATGTACTCTTTGGACTAATCTCTCGGAACTCAGATTACCCCCCCTCCAAAAGGATCTTCTTCAAGCTCTTCAAAAAATAATTTCACCTTCATCTTCCTCAGTAATTTAAAGAAGTTAATCTTCTCCTTAAGAAGCGTACTGTTATTTTGTGGAACAAAGGCTAGTCCTTTCCTTAGCACTTGTAATTCCAAATGCGAAATTCTTTAAGAGGATATATTAACTATTCGGTCTTCTTCTGTGCCTTCTTTCTATGTGGATTTTTTTTTTTGTCCGCGTCTGATTGGAATTTTTCTAAAGAATGAACCTCAGCATCTGTTGTTGGGGTGTCACGCAAGCTCACAAGGCTGAGAGACTGCCCTCTCCACAGTCGGGTCCAGTTCTGCACTTGATGCGTCCGACGATATAGTCGCAGTATGGGGCATTCTTGATTTTGTTGCTTGGCCTTGATAAGGATTATTTTGACGGTGTCCGTAGTAATCCTGCCATGTGTAAACTATATCCAATTTATTATCAAGCGTGTCGCGTCTGAACTTTCGAATCTTCTTGGTTTATAGCTCCTGCTTATATCTTTGTATTTTTTGGTTTGTGTCATCCAGCACTTCTTGAAGGTGATCCACCGAGAAGAATTTGTTCGAAGATGTTTTGAGGTTAGTGATCTCTTCATCCAGAGGGTTAAGGCTCTGTGCCAACTCCTCAATCGTAAGTAGTATGAGGTCCAACGAACACGTATTTAGGATCTGGCACCATCTCTTAACGAAAGTGGGATTTTCCTTACACAGTGTTGGTCCAAGGTTTACCCTCAACAATCTCGGGATCCTCTGTGCTTTATAATATTGTGCTAGTGTTGATGCATGTACTTTAAGGTTGACTTCACAATGTATTTTCCACTCTAGTTGTTTTATGAGTGCCTCTGGTTTCTCTGATGTTGATAGTTCATCTGCAGTTAATTTAATAAGTGATAGGATCTGTTTAGCTTCTTCTGCGCTGAAACCAAGAGTTTCAGCTCTGTTATTTGTTGTTTGATATATTTTTGTGAAGGACATAATTGTCCAAGAATCAATAAGTGTTATCAATGGTGGTGTGCCCTCCCAAATGTGTGGCCGCTAGGAAAATAACAATAATGTGGGTAGAGGGAGGCACTAACTTATCTAAATGCACAGTTTCATTTTTCTGGTCTCTAACTAGCCCCGGGTGGCCTCGTGGCATATGCCACTTTGCACCTGAAATATTTGAATTTGATTCAATTATTGAATCAAATTCAAATATTTCAGGTGCAAAGTGGCATATGCCACGAGGCCACCCGGGGCTAGTTAGAGACCAGAAAAACAAAACTGTGCATTGCCACACGATAGCCCCATATGCACTCCCAGTAGGACAGAGTCCCAGATTCCATTCTCAGAAGTCTAACCACCGACAAAACTCAAGACGTGATATATGCTGGGGTATAGACTATAGCACACAAATCATTGTGAGGCCTGCTCCCTGTCACCCTCCCACACTCCATGGGTCCATGCCCCTCTCCCTCTTGTGGGTCACTGTACCTTGTTCCTATCTACAACTCCCTTGACTTACTCTCTCCACTTCACGGACCTTGGCTAGGTGGTACTCCAACAGCCATACATCAACTGGGACTGTTTCCTTTTTCCCAGACATATGGCATGTTCCCATTGTGTACAGTCCCTATACCAAGACAACACTGGTGTGGCATGTGATGGATGCAGACATGGATGTGGATATGTTTGTCTGCCTGTTGTCATGTGATGTAATTACATGTCACAGAGCTATATGCCCATGCCCATTGCCCGGTTTGTGATGCCATGGGGCATAATGTGCTTCTTAACAACCCTGTTGGTTGGCAATATGTACAATGGCAGCATGGCCCTGAGCACGGAATTATGTTGCCAGTCTACATATGCCATGATCAGATTGAAAGATTAAAAATATCGGGCTTAATACCACATAATAGAATTACGCCAGTCACAAATCCAAAGGTACCATGTACATTTATTAACAGGCAGCTGTCTGTCTCTCAACACCCTGCAATGTGTGCAAGCAGACACCGTGAGATGAGAGAGTGCTCGACATTTCAAAAACAAGGTATTTAAACAAGTTTTCCACAATCCCGTGCACATCGTCCAGCTCCTCTTCATGTCATACATTTACCTAGGGTTCATGGCCTATCCACATAGCTAAATTATGCTTAAACATCTTTGAATAGTTCGTTGTATTCCTTTAAACATTTCACATGTTTTCCCAAATATAAGACACAAAGGTAACATTCCTTATTTTGCTCGCTTATATTTGTTTATCATTTGTTCCCGAGTTTAAATTCAGCTTAGTTTCAAGGAGAGAACACAAAGATTTCTGCAAGAGCACATGTTCAGCTATTCATCATTCTACTTTGCTGTTTGAACTGGGAGGGCACTATTGGAACAGAGGGTATCTAAATTACTGATTAGTGCATCCCCCAAATGTTCAGCAGTTTTCTGGATATTAGTGTTGTACCAGATGGGATCTATCTGTTGACAAATCTTTTTAGCGCATTTGTGTGTTGGGCCATGAGCCATGGTGACCATAGCAGTGACGTAGGCATTGGGTAGCATCGATATTTGCTTCTCATTATCCACCCAACAACCCTCATCGTCTAGACCTGCTGAACACTCAGCCCACTGTTTGATGTCACCTGGAGTAGCTTCAGCCTGAATTTATTTTATACAGCTAATACCTTCGTCCATCATACAAGTATCAGTAACCCATCTTGCTGAAAAGAACATGCACATTTTTGAGCGGAAATCAATAGCAGTCTGTTTGGGTATTCTGTCAGCAAAAGTGTTTCCTTTTCCTACATCGTCCGTCACTTTCTGATATGCGACGCACTTCTTTATTGCTAGTTGTGTAGGAAGCGCAAGTGCTGATAGCAACCGGACTATCAGTGTGCCATGTTGAATTTTTGTTCCGTGTGAGGTCAAGAATCCTCTCTCAGCTCATAGTCAGCAAAAATTATGAACCACCCCAAATGCATATTGGCTATCTTTATATATATTTACACTAAGCCCTTCAGACATTTCACAAGCTCTGGTTAATGCAATAATCTCTGTGGCCTGCGCAGAATTATTCAGTATTTGTTTGCTCTCCACAACATTGATTAATGTGGTGATTGCATAAGCAGCGGTGGATGTACCATCCGGTAGTTTAAAACAGGAGCCATCAAAGAATAGCTCCCCTTGTGTATTCCTTAAAGGTGTATCAATTAAATCAATTCTCCCCTTTGTTTCTTGTTCTGTAATAAAGAGGCAATCATGTGACATTTCATCACTGCAATCCTTCTCTTGTGGAGAAGGCAGTAGTTCAGCCGGATTCAATGAACAACATCTCTTAATTTGAATATGCAGAGCAAATAGAATCAGCTTGTACCTTGTTAGTCGAGCTGATGTGAGAAGTTGCGTCTGCGTTCTGTTTAATAGAACGTCTACGGAGTGGGGTACCATCACGGTTAAAGAGTAAAACAATACCCTCACTTTGTTTCACGGATGCAGCAGCAGTAGCTACAGCTCTCAAACATCTCGGCAAAGAACATGCAACAGGGTCTAACGTCAAGGAAAAATAGCTGCACGGCCTATTCCTGCCAGCAGGGTCCTGTGTCAAAACAGCCAAAACACATCCATCAGGTTCATGCACATACAAAACAAAGCCTTTTTCGTAATTTGGTGTGCCCAAAACTGGTGTTGAACACAACACAGCCTTAAGCGAATTAAAAGCGTTCTGGCAATCCATGTTCCACGGTAAAGGCAATGAAATGTCCTTCTTTGTCAGTGCCAACATAGGTTTTATCAACAACGAAAAAATTGGGATCCACTGTCTACAATATGAGGCCTTGCCAATTAAAACTCTGACTTCTTTCTGTGTATTTGGAACAGACATATCAGAGATGCTTTGTATCTGTTCAGGTGTTAGTCTTCTTCCCTCCTTCAACAGGAGAAAGCCCAAATAGGTGACCTCCTTTAAACAATGCTGAAATTTCTTCAACAAAGCCTTATGCCCATGCTCTGCTAAATGAATAAGCAGCAACACAGTGCCCTCTTTGCAGGCATCTTCGGAATCAGCAGCTAGAAGTAGATCATCAACATATTGCAACAACGTGCAAGTGGAAGGCAACTTGAGCGTATCAAGCTGCTCTTTCAACGCTCTACTCTAGATGCTAGGACTCTCAGTGTACCCTTGCGGCACACAAGTAAATGTGAACGAGCGTCCCCCTAGGGTGAACACAAACAAATATCTGCTATCAAAATGCAAAGGAATACTAAAGAAAGCAGTTTTGAAATCCACAACACTAAAATGTGTAGCCCTGGCTGGAATCATAGTCATAATTGTGGTGGCATAGGGTACAATCGGAAACTTTGGAGCACCCCCCTTATTAATTGCACGCAAATCAATAATAAATCGAAAATGAATCGCATTAACCCCTTTCTTATAAACTGGTAAAATCGGACTATTGCACACGCTCCCCACAATTTCCTCAATTACACCTCGGTGTATGAAATCAGAAACTATACTCTTCAAAGCCTGTTCACCTTCAACCAAAATTTTATATTGCGGGATATGCTGCAATTTAACACCTGTTTTCAACACAATTTTAACTGGCTCAATTTGTAAAATTCCAACGTCATTATCATTAACTGCCCATAAACATGTCAGAACCTTATTCAATTCAGTTGGTAAAGTCATAGACAAAAATTGTGGGACGGATGTTTATTGGGGCGAAATTGTTAAGTACACTCCATCTTGAGAACAGTAAATCACAGCATTCAATTTCTTTAATAAATGCAATCCCAACAAATTTTCACCACAATTTCTGGTCAATAGTAATGGACAAGAATCGGTAAATGGTCCCAGTGAAGTTGGTACCGGCCAAGAGACTGGACTAACCACTTGCGTACCAGAGAACCCTACAGAAATGTTGTTCTCCCCTGAAAGTGGAATATCTGGAACCCGTGAATGATTAATAGAACACTTCTGGGCTCCTGTATCTATCAAAAAGAGATGCTTCCTATTCCCCACCTTCATTTCAACATAGGGCCCTTTCTGATCGACAGGAATAGGTATCGGTTCCAGACCCTGCCTCGGGATGTCCTAATGGAACAGCAAATCGTCAGATGCAAAATCCTCAGAAAAATAAACATTCGAAGGATTATCAAAAATATTTCCACTACTAACACTCTGTTGCTGATTATCTTGTGATGGTGTCTGTTGGTTCTGTGCAGACTGACTTCTACCAGGACCCCTTATCCTAGGACGGCCTCTGTATCTTCTACCCATGACACCATACATGCTCTTTGATCTCTGCTGTAGGATTGGGCATTGTGCTTGCCAATGACCCTCCTGTCTACAATATGCACACTGGTTTATGTGTACGGGGCTGTCATGACCACTGCTTTCAAGGAGTCAGGACCTACCCAACATCCTTGGGAGCAGGCTCATAACATGTCTTATCGGCACCAGCAAGTCCCAATAGGGACCTTTTGGACCTTGTCCTGGCACCGGTGGTGCCAGGCTCATAGTAAGGATCCGTCCCGGCACAGGAAGCGCCGGGCTCATATCAAGTGTAAAGGTGCTTGGGTGAACCTACCTGGAGCAGACCATGCTGCTTACTTACCAGCAAGATGAGGCTTTACTCTCTTCTGGCAGGGACTACTTTTCCTTCTGGGTGGGGCAGGCACCACTCCCTGGATCATTGCTGCTGGAACCCTTCTGGAAGCAGGAACTCTTTTACCTGGGCGAGGCTGCTGTGGAAGAAGACACCTAAGCACTCCTATGGGCTATTTAAACCACACCCGATTGGTACCACATGCTTCGCGTTATTCTGCATCTGCAGCAGGACGCTCACCGTGTCAGCTCCAGCGAATCTTCCGGTCCGGACCCTGTAATTACGAAAATTACCTGCTGGGAACCAATCTTCAATCTTCAGCGGCTCCTGCAAAACAAAAGGCACAGGTTAGACAAAGGCAAAGTTAGCGCTTCGACTCACCCGATCCATCGGCAGCATCCAAGACGTTTTTTCTGCATTTCTCGTCCGGCATCGGGCCTGCAAAGACAAAGAACATTGGTCAGTAACGCTTGGTTACAAAACTGCTTACCTGTGTTGCGCTTGCTCCAACCTTGCTCGCACTGCATTCCGGCACCTGTAGAGACAAAAGGGGACATTAAGGTGCATTCTACGGCCCCAAAACAGCCTTCCTACTTACGTGCCTTCGAATTCATCATCTTCTTGTTACGCTCTGTGCCACGAATCGGGGAGAGCATCTTCTTTGGCATCGACAGCATCTGAAAAGTAAAAGACATAGACATTAGGGGAAAAGACATTTGAAGAGAGCAATCTAAAGAGAACTTTAATACTTACAAGTCACGCTCGTGCAGCAAACGGCGGCTTCGCTCTCAACTACCCTCTGCAATCAAGAGGCGGAACTCACATCCAGTGAAGTAACTGGATCCAGCGCCCCTGCACAAGACGCAGGATGGAGAGCTCAGCATTCACTTACTTAAGGTGAGCACAACAATCACCCGAGTACCACGGGAAGAGAGGGAGAGAGGGGCTAAGAACTTCTCCCAGCCTTCCAGCCACTAATACCTTGATTTTCCACTTGCAGACACCTCACACTGCAGGTCAAGCTTTCGGTGAGGAAGGGGTCAAATCCGGGAGCCAAACGAATACTACGCCTAACGTTGAAGACGTTCTCACCGCCCAGTCAAGACCAGCGCCTCCGAGGGAACCAGGTGAGCGTTACAGAACGCGAAGCCTCACCATACATTTCCCGCCCAGGCGCAATGGAGACTTCGGACACAGACCAATTGGCCCAGTTGCTCGGGGAGTTGAGAGCAGAAGTACACGCAGCTCGCCAGGAAACAAATGCCCTAAGGAGAGAGCTAGTGGTTTCTAAGGAGCGAACAGACGACTTGGCTAGACAATTGTTACAAGCCCAAGCGGGACAGACTCCTCTGCCTACCCCTGGTGGTAGCCATGCCCCAACAGCTTCCTCTAATCCGGTGCAAATTAATCTACCAGGAAATGTACCTTTGGCTCCGCCCGAACGCTTTTCAGGTGACCCGAAAAGATTTGCGGTTTTCATCAATCAGTGTCGTTTGCACTTTCTGTGTAGACCTGCCGCTTTTCCAACGGACCAGGATAAGGTGGCCTTCGTGCTTTCATATCTTAGCGGCAGTGCCGCAGATTGGTCTATTCCTTTAGTGACTCAAGATAACCCTATTCTGTATAATTTCCAGGACTTCCAAGCTAGTATGGAAAGATTGTTCGCAAGACATTCTCAGGGACAGGCCCTGGACAATGAACTTCTTTCACTACGACAGGGCAATCAAGATCTTCTGGCCTACATTGCATCATTCAACAGACTAGTGGTTGAAACCGGGTGGCCTGAGGATAAGAGAATCACCCTTTTCTATAGAGGCCTTCGTGGAGAACTTAAAGACGTTCTGGCCCAGGTGGTGAATCCTCCACAAGACTGTTCCGAATACATTGATCTGGTGGTGCAACTGGATCATAGAATACAAAATCGAAAAGCCGATCGTTCCAGGTTTGAGAATCGAGTTTTTTCAAGACCACAGAGCTCCGTTAAAGGAAATGATACTGTGGAACCCATGCAGATTGGGGTGGTGAAAGGACCTCTAACCCAAAAGGAAAGAGAAAGGAGAAGACAACTGCAATTGTGCCTCTATTGCGGGAACTCAGGGCACTTCCTCCAAGATTGCCCAGTGAAACCAAAGAAGAAGAAGACAGTAGGAGCTTCCGATAAGGGTGCCAAAAGTTCATAGTCGGAAAACGACCTCGCCCGACAAGTGTAGAGGTCCGCTTGCCGAGCGTTAAAACCAGTTCTTTGACCTAACATTTTACCATGCCCATGGTCCTCGTGAGTCCGGAACAACCCAATCGTATGCAAGCCATTAAAGCATACATAGATAGTGGCGCAATCGGCAATTACGTGGACTGTGAATTGGCCGCCAGGATGAATCTATCTCTTTGTCCTAAGTCGGTGAAAGACGTTATCACCACCGTGGATGGTACGGAAATAGCTTCCGGACCAGTTACTCACACCACCATGGAAGTGACGTTGGTAAGCCTAGATGGACATCAAGAGAAGATCGTGTTTGACGTGATCAAGGCTCCACAGTTTCAAGTTATCCTGGGAATCCCTTGGCTGGAGAAACACAATCCTCAAATTGATTGGCGAGCAAAGACAATCCGGTTTCCAGAATGCGCACCTACCTGTTATCCGCAGCCCCGCACGAAGCTAGCTGCAACTACTTCTGAGAGTCCTCACCTGCCTCCTGAATACCGGGAATTTCAGGATGTCTTTCGGAAAGATCAAGCTAATTCGCTGCCTCCTCACAGATCATACGACTGCCAAATAGACTTGGTTCCAGGATCCACTCCTCCATGCAGTCGAATTTATGCCCTCACAGAACCTGAAAATCTTCACCTAAGGCAGTATTTGGACCAGTACTTGACTAATGGATTTATCCGTCCCTCGAAGTCCCCAGCCTCTTCAGCTTTGTTCTTCGTGCCAAAAAAAGAAGGAGACCTAAGAACATGCATAGATTACCGTGCCCTGAACCAGATTACGATTAAGAACAGATATCCGTTACCATTGATCCCTGAACTTCTTGACCAGGTTAAAAGTGCCTGTATCTACACAAAGCTGGACCTCAGAGGAGCCTACCATTTAGTACGAATAAAAGAGGGCAATGAATGGAAGATGGCCTTTCGTACTAAATATGGACTGTTCGAGTATCAAGTAATGCCCTTTGGGCTTTGCAACGCTCCGGCAGTGTTCAGTATTTTATGAATGACGTCCTCAGAGAGCTCATTGACGTATGTGTAGTTGTCTATATTGATGACATTCTGGTCTACTCGTCCTCTGAGGCGGAACATCGAAAACATGTCACCGCAGTATTGGAGCGGCTCCGAAAACACAGGCTCTTTGCAAAATTGGAAAAATGCGTTTTTCACGTCACGGAGGTCGAATTTTTGGGATTTATTTTGTCACCTAATGGAGTCCACATGGACTCAAGAAAAGTGGACGCTATCGTTAAGTGGCCCTCACCAACATCAGTGAAAGGAGTTCAAAGCATGTTGGGCTTCGCCAACTTTTATCGAAGATTTATCCCAGAGTTTTCTCGAGTAGTCCAACCCATTACAGCTCTCCTCAGAAAGAATAAACGTTTCGAATGGTCTACAGAGGCTGCACAAGCTTTTCAGGAACTAAAAACAAAATTCACCTCGGCTCCAGTTCTAAAACATCCTCGCCCGGAACTTTCCTATATAGTAGAGACTGATGCTTCCAGTCTCGCAATGGGAGCAGTACTTTCGCAAAGAGACCCGGAAACAAATCAGTTACACCCAGTGGCATTTTGGTCCCGCAAATTTTCAGCTCCTGAAATTAACTATACCATTACAGATAAGGAACTTTTGGCTATCAAGTCCGCCTTTAAAGCTTGGCGGCATTATCTCTTGGGGGCCCGACACACAGTCACCGTCATCACGGATCATCGTAATTTACAGTACCTTAAATCAGCCAAAGCTCAATCCTCTAGACAGCTTCGCTGGGCATTGTTTTTCGCCGAATTCGACTTTGTGATAACTTACCGACCAGGCAACAAGAATGGAAAAGCAGATGCTCTCTCCCGAATTGGAGTAGATGAACTCACGACCAATCCTGAACCCGTACCCATAATTCCGAAACAGAGAATCCTGGGTTTGATAGGTGCACAATCCATTGAAGACATTGAAGCTAAAGTTAAAGATCTGCTGACTCCAGCAGAAGTGCAGGACTGGCAACGCAAGGGAAATGATTTCACAATGGATAAGAACCTACTATACTTTTGAGGAAGATTATATCTACCATGTACCGATTTACAAAGACAGGTGATCTCTTGTTACCATGACTCCTTAATGGAAGGACATCCCGGCATTACCAAAACGTTGGAAAAGATAAAAAGACATTTTTGGTGGACGTCTTGGAGAAAGGACATTAAGGATTTCATTAATTCCTGTGGTGTGTGCGCTCAAAGTAAAAACCAGAAGGAGAAACCAGCAGGCCTCCTACATCCATTAGGCATTCCTCCACACCCATGGCATACTCTCTCCATGGACTTCATCACGGATTTACCACCATGCTCCGGATTTAATACAATCTTAGTGATTGTGGACCTATTCTCGAAAATGGCTCATTTCATCCCATTGAAAGGGTTACCTACAGCTCCAATTTTGGCCCGAGAATTCCTCGAAAACATCGTTCGGTTGCACGGCTTTCCTTCAGTTTTAATCTCAGATAGAGGGAGTCAATTTATTTCCCACTTCTGGCGGAGTTGTTGTCGCCTAGCCCAAATAGACATAAGGCTTTCGACCAGCCACCATCCCCAGACCGACGGGCAGACCGAGAGGACCAACCAAACCTTGGAACAGTATCTACGCTGCATGTTACAACAATCAGAGGGCACTTGGAAAGACATTCTCTGGATTGCGGAGTACGCTTATAATAATTCAGTCCACGCCGGAACTGGAAAAACTCTGTTTTTTCTTTCATATGGAATCCACCCTCGCACCTCAAATCTTGACCCACCTCAGACTCTTGGAACACCCGCTGTAGATCATCTGCATTCGACAATCACTCAAGCCTTTAAAGAGGCCACATCTCACCTCAAGCAGGCCAAGGAGCAATACAAGAAGTGTGCGGATCTACATCGAAAGGAAGCTCCTCAATATCTTGTGGGAGATCAGGTCTAGCTATCCACCAAACATTTACCCCTAAAAGGACCGCGTACTTTCAATCCACGATACCTGGGGCCTTACCCAATCACTGCCATAATCAATCCAGTGGCGGTTAAATTGGGCCTACCTGCCCATATGAAGATACATCCAGTTTTCCACGTCTCACTACTGAAACCCATGCAACCTGGAACCCGTTTGACAAAATCTCCAGACCCTATTCTTGTGGACGGAGAACTAGAATTTGAAATACAAGACATATTAGACTCCAAGATTTCCAAATCTAAATTATACTATCTGATTGATTGGAAAGGTTATGGCCCCCAGGAACGATCTTGGGAACCGTCGGAACATGTTCATGCACCCCGTCTGGTTAAGAAGTTTCATCGAATTTTTCCTGATAAACCAAAACCCCCGGAGAAGACGAATTTGGGAGGGGCCTTGAGGGGGGGTGCTGTCATGACCACTGCTTTCAAGGAGTCAGGACCTACCCAACATCCTTGGGAGCAGGCTCATAACATGTCTTATCGGCACCAGCAAGTCCCAATAGGGACCTTTTGGACCTTGTCCTGGCACCGGTGGTGCCAGGCTCATAGTAAGGATCCGTCCCGGCACAGGAAGCGCCAGGCTCATATCAAGTGTAAAGGTGCTTGGGTGAACCTACCTGGAGCAGACCATGCTGCTTACTTACCAGCAAGATGAGGCTTTACTCTCTTCTGGCAGGGACTACTTTTCCTTCTGGGTGGGGCAGGCACCACTCCCTGGATCATTGCTGCTGGAACCCTTCTGGAAGCAGGAACTCTTTTACCTGGGCGAGGCTGCTGTGGAAGAAGACACCTAAGCACTCCTATGGGCTATTTAAACCACACCCGATTGGTACCTCATGCTTCGCGTTATTCTGCATCTGCAGCAGGACACTCACCGTGTCCGCTCCAGCGAATCTTCCGCTCCGGACCCTGTAATTACGAAAATTACCTGCTGGGAACCAATCTTCAATCTTCAGCGGCTCCTGCAAAACAAAAGGCACAGGTTAGACAAAGGCAAAGTTAGCGCTTCGACTCACCCGATCCATCGGCAGCATCCAAGATGTTTTTTCTGCATTTCTCGTCCGGCATCGGGCCTGCAAAGACAAAGAACATTGGTTAGTAACGCTTGGTTACAAAACTGCTTACCTGTGTTGCGCTTGCTCCAACCTTGCTCGCACTGCATTCCGGCACCTGTAGAGACAAAAGGGGACATTAAGGTGCATTCTACGGCCCCAAAACAGCCTTCCTACTTACGTGCCTTCGAATTCATCATCTTCTTGTTACGCTCTCTGCCACGAATCGGGGAGAGCATCTTCTTTGGCATCGACAGCATCTGAAAAGTAAAAGACATAGACATTAGGGGAAAAGACATTTGAAGAGAGCAATCTTAAGAGAACTTTAATACTTACAAGTCACGCTCGTGCAGCAAACGGCGGCTTCGCTCTCAACTACCCTCTGCAATCAAGAGGCGGAACTCACATCCAGTGAAGTAACTGGATCCAGCGCCACTGCACAAGACGCAGGATGGAGAGCTCAGCATTCACTTACTTAAGGTGAGCACAACAATCACCCGAGTACCACGGGAAGAGAGGGAGAGAGGGGCTAAGAACTTCTCCCAGCCTTCCAGCCACTAATACCTTGATTTTCCACTTGCAGACACCTCACACTGCAGGTGAAGCTTTCGGTGAGGAAGGGGTCAAATCCGGGAGCCAAACGAATCCTACGCCTAACGTTGAAGACGTTCTCACCGCCCAGTCAAGATCAGCGCCTCCGAGGGAACCAGGTGAGCGTTACAGGGACCCAGTTGTGTAACACCCTGCCGTGTAAATTGGCCTCTGAACTGTGTATTCCCACCTCTAGCTCATCTAGCTATCTGCTGCAATAACACTCTAGTCTTCAGGTCTACTTTCTTTTTTTCCACCTTCTCCATCTCTGTATTACCCCTATTTTCATAATACTAAGCCATGTGTAACACTTCAGATTGTGATTTTGCTTGCCATGCACACTCTCAGAAGTCATGATCTGTGATTGGATTTCAGGCAACAATCCACCCATAAACGTATCAACAAATAGCCTCTTTCCTGGCTCTGTACTTAAATCCTGTCCAATAAAATACAAAAATACTTGCTCAAATTTGTTAAAATACTCTGTCGCACCTTCTGACTTCCCTTGCATGCAAGCCATAAGCTTAGCCCATATAATTCTTTTTTCAGGAACCAGAGTTTTTAATTTAGTCACTATTCTGTCTGGCAACATCAATATCACCTGTGGCGGTTTTTCACCGACATTCCTTTCCCCATCTGCTCGTATTAAGGCATCCCTTGTATCACCCATCCCTGCCTGATCATCTACAGTTCTAATCTGCTTCCATAAATCAGCAGGAAGGATCACGGGAAACAACAAATCCATATCACCTAGCATGAAAACTGACGAATGCAAGACAGAATCAATTTCTTTATAAAATCCTGTTGGATTCTTCCTAATATCTGCAATTGATTGCCTAATGGTATTCACTTCCTGTCTAGAAAACAGGACATGAACAAACTGTGAGACATAATGTGCTTGAATAGCAGTGGCAAGTGTTCCTGCCGCAGCATTAGCTGGAATCTCTACCTTCGGAACAAATGTCGGAGGAACTTCCCTCATCGACAATTGTAAAGTAGGCAAATCCGAACGTTTATTAAGCAACAAGGCCAAATCAAATGACAAAGTAGTCAAAGCAGTATCGGCTAAAATGCTTTTTTATAAATAACCATCAAATCTGAGGGACAACATTCTTTTCTCTTCATAAATTCATCTTGTAGATACTCTACCATCACCTGTAACAATTGCCTTTGCATTGCAGGAGCATACTGACTAAACATGAAACGCACTTCAATGGGAGAAGTTGAAACATCCGAAAACCATCTAAAGGTGTCTCTTGTGCAAATGCGCATTTCTTCACTCATTGATTTAAATGGAGGAAGAAATCGCTTCTGCACATATGAAGCCTGCCATCCATATACATCCATCTCATCTTCCTGTAATCGATCTAGCTCCCTTTTACACTCAAATACCTTCTCTACATGCTCATATACCTTTGCTCAGTGTCTTTTGAGCGGGCAAGGACATTAAAATCCCTCAACCCCTGTGGGACATTCATGTCCATCAAATCACTCCATATATCAAGTAAATACGTTCCCATCCGTTCTATCAAAATATTATGTTCAGGAATACCCCCTTGATCAGAAATCACAACTAAAACAGATGATTCATCACCCTCTTTTATGTACTGCTCAGCCTATCTATACAATTCCCTCTTTCTGTCTTTAGGTACCGTGCCACGAGTCACTACTCTTGGATCAGCTTCCGCCCCTTCAACAGGTGGGACAGAACTACCTGACAAATAGAGTTTATACAATTCTTGTTCAATAGGTAGTGGAGGTAATACCACTGGCAGTGCAAATGGAATTATGGGGACGGCAACTGTTGGCACGGGTCGAGGTGCAGGAGGAGGAACAACAATGGGAAGGAAGAGGAACAACAATGGGAGGAGGCACATAAGGAGCAGGTACAGTTGAAATTGTTCAACGTTCATTCAATAATGTATTAATTAAATCGTCTGATGTATGAAAATCCTGAGAGGGATATATCTTTTGCACATCTAGTTGAAAAGCTCTGTCCATACTTCTAATGAATTCTGACTAATTCTTTTGATCATGCAACAATGCTTTCTCTGCGTTCGTCATGTGTCTGTGTACATGCTTTTCTTGACTTCTAAATTGCTGCACAGCTTCCTTCCTCCAATCTCTAACTGCATCAAATTCTGCAGGCCTAGCCTTTTTTCCTAACAATACAGATTCTAAATGCTCTAGGTGGGCAATTTCAAAACTACAATAAACTGGCCACTGAAGTTCAGAAAAATATGTCTGGTCTGTCTGTGCCAAATTTCATAAAATACGATAGCTCACAGGCCATACTTACAATACATTAAATAAGCCGGCAACCCTTCGGGTGACGCCGGTTGGCCATGTTTCAAAGATTGTCTTTTCCTGCAGAATAAAACCCTGCAACAGGATGACAATTTCCCAGGCATAGTTAAATCGCAATCTCACCTGGCTACGTTTGTTTCTGCAGAGACAACACTTGCAAAAAATATCAGGATTCTAAGAATCCGGGTACGACTCACCTGATTTCAAATCAAAGGGTCCGATTGGACATCAAATCATCAAGCTGGCATTTTCGCAAAACAAGCCTCGATACGGGGACCCTCGTCATGATGCCCTACTAAACGCTGCTCACCTTCCAGGGATCGGCCGTTCAGTACTGCGGAGGAATTGCGTCTCACTTTGCAGTCACTCTCCGAACCGGGTCCGGCAGCCTCGTCTTCGTCTAGCGATGTGATATCAATCTTGAGGGTCCCTATTCGGGCGCCATATGAAAGATAAAACATATCAAGGCTTAATACCACATAGAAATACACCAGTCACACGTCCAAAGGTACCATATACATTTATTAACAGGCAGCTGCCTGGCTCTCAACACCCCACAATGTGTATAAGCAGACACTGTGAGATGAGAGAGTGCTGGACATTTCAAAAACAAAGGTATTTATACAAGTTTTCCACAATCCCAGACACATCGTCCAGCCCCTCTTCATGTCATACCTAGGGCTCATGGCCTATCCACATAACTAGCTCATGCTTAAACATCTTTGAATAGTTTGTTGTTTTCCTTTAAACATTTCACATGTTTTCCCAAATATAAGACACAAAGGTGACACTCCTTATTTTGCTTGCTTATATTTGTTAATCATTTGTTCTTGAGTTTAATGTCAGCTTAGTTTCAAGGAGAGAAAAGAAAAGATTTCAGCTAAGAGCACATGTTCAGCTATTCATCATTCTACTTTGCTGTTTGAATGGAGAAGGCACTATTGGAACAAATGGTAACTAAATTACTGATTAGCACAGCTTTTATTTAACTCCAAGGTGTCTCAGTGTAGGACAAACAATCCAATTTAGCAGCAACATTCTTATCTATGTTGACATCATGGAAACAGTGTGAAGTTCATTTTGCTCTGCTGAGCCAAAAACAAAATTCTAAATACGGGACAGAAAGCAAGCAGCGATCAAAATGGCGGATAAGTCAAAATGGAGGCATATTCAGCCTGTTTCAGGTTCATTCAATGCAATTTATAGTGTTATGTGAATGTGCTTAGGCCAATCGTTTACTATCAGGTGTTATTCATGCAAAATATCCTTTTACAATATAGCTTGTTGTCCATAGTGTGTGGATGCTGTATTTCTTATGGCGACATGTAATGCATTGTGTTTCATGACAGCAATGTGATACACATGTTTCCTTTAGACATGTTGCACATAAATCCACATGTCTTTGTCCATGTGCAAGTGAGGAAGCACCAGATGCAGAGGAAGAAGAAGACAATGAAGAAGAGTCTGTGGTGCTTCAGACCATCAGTGGAGGACGTGGCATGGCAGGTTGTGAGAACCCACTGGTGCTGCAGACCATCCTGAGCCTAGCTGCAGACACTTCTGACTCTTTTGACTCAACTGGCTCTGATGCTTAACTGTTTGTGCAGTCCTCAATGCTGGCCGGGGTGAGTGCATCAATGGAGCAGTTGTGGCTTGTGAGTTTGCATGGGGTCAGTTGCCTTCACAAGGTCAGTCAGTGGTGGCACACCCATCTGTGGTGGTTACAGCTGCAAGATCACGCTCCCATGTATTGGTTTCTGGTCCTGGGACAGATGTTCAAGGGAGTGTTGCAGTCCTGCAGCCAAGGACGGGAGCATCACAGCAAGGGCCATGCTCCCTTGAATCAGGCAGGCGTGGGACCCACACATGTGGGGGATGTGTGCAGGCTGGGTAGACAGAGTGGGATCAGTAGATGTTGCGTTCCTCACACCGACAGGGTGCTGCCTTTGAGAGTTTGGCTGAGGGCATGGCTATGGTGGCCAGTTCCATGATCCACCCAGCAACACAGGTGGAGTAACAGCTGCAGGCCATGTGGTTCACATGCCGCTCCCACAGGCTGTGCATGATACAATATGATACGATGTGGCAATTATAGCACGCCTGTACACAAGTATTTCTAGGCGCGACAAGACAAGCAGGGGGAAATGAAGTGAGGACAAATTAACAATCCTAATATGCCTTGTGTCATTCAGATTGCACAACTGCGTGGAAACATGGAGGCCAACAACAATTGAGCCTACGGGCAAATCTGCAGTGTCTGCAGGCATCCCTGCTTGCAGAAGGTCAGGCACAAAGGGATGCCCTGATTGATGAGTTGTTGGCCCACAGAGCTGCAATCCATGAGGAACATGCATCCAGCAGAAGACTGTTCTGCCAGGAGTTGTTAGCATTGATGCAATCTTGGAGGAACTCTGTGCAACCCGTGAGGTTGTGCATAGTGACCTCCAAGCCCTCAGTCTGCTGGTGCATTCATCAGTGTCATGCTTGGTGGTTGCCACTGAGGACCAGGCCACAGCACTGCGTGGTGAGCCTCCAGCACCACTTTCACCTTCATATTCAACGCAGGATAGTGGTGCCAGCACAGACATGCCTTCCCGTCCACCGTAGGTGTGCGGTGTGTTAACCCATAGAGGGGAATCTTCCTTTATTTTTATTTTTTGTTTGGATGTCTACCCATGTGGATGTTGACATGCACCCTGCCCCTCCCACCTCCTGGGTGGACCCCCCACACCCCTGGTCCATGATGGTTATTTTCTTTTTTGTTGATACTTTTGTAGACCCCAGGCCTGGATGTTGGCTTATTATTTTTGAGTTGTCCTTTCCAGGATTTATTATTATTATTATTATTTTTAAATGTACCTTAAGTTGTGCAGTTTCCTTCTCAAGGCTATGACGTTTGCAGTGGTGGACATGCAGGCATGCATAGTGAGGTTAACTTTCATGTTTGCATGGTGGTGCGCAGGATGGCATGTGCAGGTAGCTATGAGTTCAGTGTATCCTTGCACATGTGTGCTGTGTGAATTGTACTTCACTATGCCTGTTGTAATGTCTTATCCCATGTTTACTCAATAATCCGTAATGTGGCAGTGGCTGCTGTCCCAAGGGAGACACCTTGCACCCTTTGACGTCCATGCTCACCATGCCCTCCACCAGGCACTGGCCCTCCTGTCACTAATGTGGAGACACAGTGCCTGGTGAAGGTGATGCAGGATGCACACCAAGCTGGTGGAGTCAGCGGGCAAGCATGAGCACTGTCTTGCA
Source organism: Ambystoma mexicanum (assembly GCF_040938575.1). Taxonomy (NCBI): domain Eukaryota; kingdom Metazoa; phylum Chordata; class Amphibia; order Caudata; family Ambystomatidae; genus Ambystoma; species Ambystoma mexicanum. The sequence goes on along the minus strand of NC_090930.1, from coordinate 1,288,885,015 downwards.
TGTTGAGCATGTGTCATTGCACCCCATGTTTGCTGCATGTATAACTTTACTTATATGTGCTTTGTGTGCTACCATGCCAGGATGTTTTCTTTTTATGTGGTACTCATGTCACTATGTTACCTCCTTTGGTCAACTCATCTATACCCACACCTACTGTGGTGTAGTGCATGTTATTGGCCATCTCCAATCCAGGCAGTGTACTCCTTGCTGTGTGGCCTTCCCACTCACTGTCACTCTCTCTCCCTCTCTCTGTTGTGCTACGCTGCAGTCATGGGCAGATCACAGTCTATGTACTGTCACCCTCTTGCGCTCTGTGATGCTTCTGCAGTGGGTGCTCTCTGCATATTTTCAAGATCCATCCATATGTTGTCATGGATGTGCCTGTTCTTTATGTTTTTACTATGCATGGCATTGCATTTAGGGGATGCGTCTCCTGACGGGTTGCATCATATGCAAGGCAGGTGGGTGCCCTGTACAGGTATGTGAAGGACATTTGCAGATGCTTGTGTGGTGTTTGGCTGGGAGTCTTGCACTGTGTGTCATCACTTTGGATTTACTTGTCTTGTGGGGCACCAGTACTACTTCAAGTATACATGTTTCACAGGGTGTGGGTCGGGTGATAGGTCTGGGCATGGTGTTGTTTCTATGAATTAGTGGGGCCACTGGTTTCATATACAGAATTGTGGGAGTTCCAACTCTGTTGGCCTTTGCTGGGTGGTCGGGAGTGGGTGACAGGGCTGGCTGTTTTTGGCCTGTGACAGGTGTGGATAGTTGTGCTGGTGTGTGTCTAATTGCACTTTGACCATGTGTATTGAGTGACAATTCACATCCCTTGCAATGTTTGTGGGTTAAATGTTCAATGGCACATTTGGCCTCTCTTGCTTAGGGTTCCACAATTATGTTGTGAAGCCCCAGTTACGAGCCACAACCATGGGACCATTGATGCACATTTTTGGGATGCTATGTTGTGAACTGGCACATTATGTTGTGCGGTCTTGGTGTTTTCACATGCATGTCCCATGCATGCTGCACCATGGTGTTTGAAGCTTCAAGTTGAACGCAGCTTGGTGCATGGTACTACTGCATTCAACTGAATGCACAATTGTACCAATTGTATGCTGTCACAATGAAGTCTGCATTGACCTTGCACTTTTACTTTGCATTCTACGTTTAGCATGCATATATCCTTGCTTACAGGATCACATAGCTTTGTCTTGTCCGCTTATGTCTTCCATGGTAGTTGTCTCAGTGGCCAGTTTTCCTGTCTGACATTGGCCTTTGTGAATTGATGTCTCAAGCATGATCCTGCCTGGAGTGCAAGAGGTGAGTATTTGTGTACTCTACTTCTTGTGCTTTGCATCATGGGCTCTCATGACGGTGTTCACTGCACTGTCCCAATACTACGCAGGTGATGGCATGACTTGTCATGTCATTGATAGTCTTCCAGGTTTGTCCCCGAATTCTTGGGGGTTCAATTATCTGCATATGTGATGTCTTCTAATTTTCATGCAGCATGTGGACTGATGCATGCGTTGTGCATGTGCCATGGGAATGGGGATATGTGACATGCACATTTGCTGCATGTCACTCAGGGGTACAGGCAGTGTGGGCATTGTTGATTGTCAATGTGTGTGTTTTGTGTGTTTAATTTTCATGCAGTGTGCAGGTGTTGCTGCATGTATGCTGGGAGCACGTTGGTGGTTGTCTTGTGAGTTGTTGTTTGCATGTATTGAATGTCACTGAGGGGGCAGTGGGTCTTGAGTTTTTGGGTGCATGGATGTGTTGGCTGCACTCTGTTTCATTTTGTTCATTGTCTGCAGATCCTTCCTTCAGGGAATGATGGCTATTTCATGGTAGGAAATGTCACTGTCGACTGCATGCCAAGGGGACAGGTAAGATGTGCATTTATCTTGATTGTTATGGAATGTCAACATTAGTTGCTGCATGTCTGGATGTAGCCATTCTGGTGTGTCGCCCTCTTTGTTACAATTGTAAATCACCTCTTGTTAATTTGTGTATTTGGGATGGGGTTTATTGTGGTCATGTTGCCAGATTATGTCACATGTGTATTGTTACTGCACTGCTTTTCTACACCCCACAAGAGGGACATGTTTGTGCACATCATGCACATTCTAGGACATGTGTGCAGCAATATGCCATTGCGATTGGTGTATTTTGCGTCCATGTTAATTTTTTAGGCAATGTATGGCTTGCAACTCAGGCATGTTGTTGCAGGATTTATCGCCGCTTTCACATCTGACAGGTATGTTATTTAGTCATATGCGATGTTTTGGTGCCAAAGGGGTGATTTCATTAAATGGTTTGCATGGTGGTAGTTGTGTCCTCCCCTTCAATGTGTTTCTTTTGGAAACACAAAATGAAATGTCTCTTTAATTCTAATGGATGAACACAAATTTGCACTTACAAGGACACTTTCTCAGGGTGGTTTTGTGGGCACAGTGGATTGGCCCATTGTCATCACTGAATGGCACCTGGGATTTGGCGGGATTGTGTGCACTCCACAGGGGAAGGATTTTAGGTGAAAAAAGATTTCAAAAGCTGGGTACGTGCAGCCGCTCCATGTGCCCTTTACCCAGCCATACGCAAGCGATGTGCATATGGGTGAGGATGGTGTGCCACAACCATGTCCACCAGGATGCCACACAACACCAGAGTGGTCAAGGGAGCAGAAACGTGACTTGAGCACTCTAAATGTGTGCTCCACTATGCCCCTAGTTGCAATATGGACAGTGTTGTACCTTACCTCGGCAGGTGTGTTGGGGTTGTGTATGGGCATCGTCAGGAGAGAATGGTTGTCATTGTCATTTGTTGACAGTGTCTATTGGTTTGTGTGCAACATGTATGCATGTGCATGGCCATTCATACTCACCAATGAGCCATGTGTTGCCATGCTTCCCAGCTTCCAGGGCCCGGTGTAGCAGGGACATCCTGAAGATCTAACTATCATGTGTGCTACCAGGATAGTTGGCCTACAATTCAGTAATGATCACACACCACCTGAAAATTGATCCAGTGCCAATGTTTCGGGTTGTGGTAGATGTGCTCTGTTGCTCTAGGAGGATGTAGAGCAACATGGGTGTAATCAGTGGCACCTAGAACTTTTGGAAAGTGCACCACCCCATAAAATCCTGGACCACTGCTTGCCTTTCTGCCCATGTTCTGGGCATATAGATATACCGGTGGACAGAAGGATGTGCAGTTATGATTGTCAACACCCGGTGTAAGCAGTGAGACTGTGAGGCCTGGCAGATGCCATCTACTATGGCGGTGGTCCGCTGGAATGCGCCAGTGGCCAAAAAATGTGGAGCAGTGAGCACCTTTTGCAAGGGAGTGATGTGAAGTCATCTTCCCACTCTGTGACCAGGTCTAGGATGATATGGGTTCGGACCTATACCTGCCATAGACCTGGTCATCATGCATCCCAAAAAGGCTGGTCCTTGAACGGAAGATCTGGGCCCCGGTAACCCTCCTCCTCCTGCGATGTTCGTGGATGATTGCTGCAACAAATGGTGCATTCATCGTGGCTGTATCCATGGGTTTGTTGAGCGCACATGCTTTTTAGGCATTTGCTAGTGTGCACCTTGACGTTCATGCCTGGTATCGTGTGGCGTAGGTGTTTCTGGATTTGCGCATGCTTTTTTCGCAACCCTGCGTTCCCTGTCCAAATAGTTGGATACGTTTCTTTTGCGTGCGTATGGGCGATACGATTGTTTGATGGTGGAACGCCCACCGTAATGCCCACATTTTTGCTCATTCATCGTCATTCCAAGTGTTCTGCCCTCTTTTCAGCTGGCCGCGCAGGCCCTTCTCTTGGAGTCTCGCGCAAGGCGTTGGTCCCGGGTAATCCCCGCGCATTGCTTTCCATGAACCGACGAATGGGGACTCCCATTTTTTCCACACAGATTATTCCATGAATCAGGCCCAATGTCCTCTTCTTTGAGGATGCACACCTCCACCAAACCAAACATCCAGCTGGTACATTGAGAGCACAGGGAATTATTTTCAGTGTATGAAGAAGATACAAAGGAGAAGCCAAGAGAGAAAAATATGGTCATGTTTAACTTGGGTTGTTTTTTCCATTTAGATATATATGAAAAAGGCACAATAAGGCCTCTGATCAACTGCATCTTTGTTGACGTTTAGAAATAGTGGAAGTCATGCCCTTTTTTTGGACAGGTATTATGAGTGATTTGTATGTATGTATGTATGTATGTGAATGTGTGACAAGGATCCTAAAAATAAAAATTATTGCCAGAGGTGATCAAGAATAACCCCCTCTTGAATGGTTACTTTGTGTTATTGTCATAGAATTACTGCCAAAAACGATTACTGTTAGTGACACTTGTTCCCGCAAATGTCAGGTGGGATCATCAGTTGGGTAAGGGAAGAGAGTTAAGGGACAGTTTTAGAATCCATATTGCCATAAGCAGTGGTTCAACCGAGAAAAATCCACCACATTTTGCATGTTAAGTGTTGGATTAACCTCCAGCTAAAAGATGTAGTTAAATCCACAGCTTCACTGCCAAACTTAGAATTTCGCAGAGCAGTGAAAATGGAGAAATTCCGATACCACCGAAAAACAATTGAGGAAACAGAACGACTGAGTTTTTTTTTTTTTTAAATACATCAACAAACTCGGGTTGAGGGGATATGTCTTATGTTTTGACAGAAACCTGAAACGAGAAAGCACGACAAAAAAAATGATGTATTTCACATCCTGTTGATTTTTATCACACTGTTATTATTTCCCAAATCGTCAGTTAACACTTTACTATGAAAGTATGAGTAAGGATTAATCTCCACGAACTAGTCTTGAGGTTGGGTAATGTTTCTGACTGAGGAGAGAGCAAGTGTCGTTCCTTAAGTATTCTTTGATTACCTCTTGGTTGAGGTGTTGTTCAGCCAGGCATATCTCTTAGAAGCAGAATCAAATGCTAAACATAGAGGTTACACTTTATCACACTTGGTAAAAGGAATGCCAAGAAGAAGTGGATTACAACATTGTATATTGGATATATACACTTAGCTGGTTAGCTACAGGGTGCGTCAAACAGTGAAAACCCCAATTTATTATGATAGGCATTCAAATACACTTTTTGTTAGGATTAGAGTCAAACATTAGGTCAGAGCAGTTCATTTGCTCACTGGAAATCATAAAGGGCCATATATGATTTTTTTAAAAGGACACTACAACAAGGTGAAGAATCACAATTTTAATTGATTGTAGTACCAGATGATACACTCATCTTGGACAATTATGAATTCAAGGTATGACAATAGGCAACTGTGTTATTGGTACCAGGCTGGCACAAGATTGCTTAAGTTCAATGAAAGTGAGGGTACCACTCACATGTTTCCTTGCACACCTCACCCTGAATAGGTTTCACAAGTGCAGGAGTCTTTCTCTTTCATCTATTTGGCATCTTGTTTTTCGCATGACCTCCCTTCCAGATGTCAGGACACATCCTTGATTGAGACAGACATGCAGTGAGAGGGCATCAGTTGAGGTGTTGCCCTGACTGGTTCTTCCAAGCTGACAGAGAAGAGTACCTGTCCTGATCTCACAGTCCTGTTACCAAGCGTTTTCATCAGGAGGCCACTACAATTATTGAGGCTAATTGAGCAGACCTTATACAGTCAGTTTTTGATCAGCATTGTGGCATATTGCAATTTTTCAATGGTGCAGAACGCCTGTTTTTATATTTTTTTATCAAATTAATAAATGTCTACAGGTAATTCCGTCTCTGGAAGTGTAACCTGCCAATCAGATTCCCCTTTCATAAGGCCCATGCCAAACGAAGAGTCTACACTTGTGCCTTGTTGCATCAGTAGCCTTATCTGCAGCACTTATTCTTCATTGGCCCAGAGCAGGTACAGAGGTCACAGGTGCCCTTTTGATTGTTGCAATGACAGCCATATCTCTGAAGCACAGGGGTAGGCAGCATTTTAGATATACATCAATGTTCCTAAAACTACATAACATTGAGTATGTTGTTCTGTTGGCACGTACAACCTTGAATATAAGCCATACCCGAGCTTAAGGTATGGTGACCAACATCTCTCATGATTATCCAGGCCACATCAATGTGATATCCCACCTGTGTCAGCCCAGTGAGCCCAGATCAGCTGTGGGATACTTTTTACGTATTCTCCCCAGACAACCAGACCTTACTGCTGCAATCAAGAGTATAGACATGGGGGTTACCTATCTTTATTCCTTAGTGAAGTCAGGTCACCCCCTCTCTGGAGAGACTGGCACTACATAGGAAGCTGTCCTGGCAACAGGAATCCAAGGGCACACTCATTCACAAAAAACATGCCATCACACAAAGGTGCTGCACAACAAAAGGGCCTTTGTTACTACTTAGAAGGGAAGGGTGTGGGGTTGTGTAGAAAGAGGGAACTGTTTACATCTGGAGAAGGTTACACCATCTTGGTTTTCTGTGCATCTATCTTTCATTACTGTCACACCCACTTCCTTTAGAACAAAGCAATTTGTGTGTGATATCAGAAGGAACAGTCCACTAACTATAAGAACAGGGATTGGACCCATAAAGCAGGCTGCCTTTAGTCCAATCACCTGTGGGCTTGTACCTTGAAAAGAAAGGGTCTGCCACCACCTTTTTAATCCACTTTTGGACAAGCACGTAAGGACAAAATAATTTGACCTCTGTTGGGAGAATTGATCACTCCTAAGTCCTACACCAGTGAGGTGAAGACTGAGTGTCTAAAACAGAGACAAGCAATATCCCCTAACCATCCACTGGCACCTTTGGGGGTGAAGTGCTGTTGAGACAAAACCTGACTCTGCCAGCCACAATGGTACCTCAGACCTCACTGTGCTGAGGGACACTTGCTGTTGTGGGTCAGCCTCTGAGGTATGTGGTAGCATGAGAAAACAGACAAACTCATCAGTGAGCCACTGCATTGGGAGTCAGAGAAACCAGAGCATCAATACTGCCAGGAAGCCATTGTTATTCCATTTGAATGACTTTAAACCATGATTTATACCTGTTCTACACTTCAAAGTTAAAGGTCCCTCAGGAGCTGCTTTTGACAACCTGCCACCTCAAAAAACTGTAATACATTTTTCGATCTCTGTCACCGTCAAACTGACCTTGGTGGACCATCGGTCCCCAACCATTGAACGCTGCACTGAACCGCTTGAACCAAACTGTTGATTCAGTCTCCTCACCATCAAACAGACTATCAAACTGACCCTGGTGACCCTTTTGATCCACAGCTCTTCAAGCGCTCAATCAAACCAATCCAGCAGAACCGCCTATCCATTGGGAAGCATCCTCAATGTCGAATCAACTGTTGAACCAACTCTGGCGGCCATCACAATTCACCCTTCTCCAGCTTCATCTTCGAACCACAGTGAATTCCTGTTTGAAACCTACCCAACATTGCCCCCCCATCTTGAACAACACACCTGCTGCATGTGAACATCTGAATCTTTGGCGAAAGGCACTCTACAAATTCATTAAAATGAAAAAGTGTTAGGATAGTTAGGCTTGGAAGGAAGGGAGGTGTTAAGAGTGACTCCCTGTCCTCTTAAAGTATGAATGATGAGTGCCTGAGTAGTGATGTCATGAATGGAGTGTTTGGGTATGATTAGGTGGAATGCTGTGTGGTGAGTGTTCTACCCAGGGACAGTTGAGATTATGTAGCCTGGGTGGTGGGAGCCAGTGGGCTCCAATCTGATCCTGTAACTACTAAAGAATCTCCTGATGACACCTGATTAAAGTAACAATAAGCACTTCTGGCCTCCAGCGTATCCTTTACCCAGATGACCCCGCCTAGGGTCATAACATATATTGGCGGACCCGGAGAAGAAGCTGGATAAGACAGGTACCTGCATGAATGGGGCCAGACAGTGGGAGAAAAGGATGAGAGAGAGGAGAAAGGACTGCTGCGGGGGGTGCAGCACAGGATCACAGAGACTGGAAAAAAGGAGGGGGCCCACTGCCCCCCATGTTGAGTCCCACCACCCAGGGGAAAAGAGGGTGTCTCCAGTGGCTTTCAAAAAATGGTAACAGATAATGGCACCCGGTAACATGAGAGGTGGTGTTTTAGTTTCCACGCAATGTAACCCAAGAGACTGTTCCTGTTGGCACTACAGGGTTAAAATGTTTGTGCCAGAAGTCGCTCTTGTTGTACCAGGGAGAGGCGCCAGAGACACATCTGTCACCGCTGGTGTAGAGCTGAGGTGGAGCTAGGAAGTGCAGGCTCTAAGAAGTGAAGAGTGTGTCTTGCCTGGAGAGCCGTTAAATCAATAGTATGCTGAGACTGCCTAAAGGAGCCTGTGTCTATGGAAAAACACCCATTTCTGTAGGATGGCAGTAAGAGTGTGCTGCAGTGAAGGGTTGTCAGTTTTCCAGCCACCCAATGGTTCACGATGTTATGTGAGTGAGGAGCCGTGGTACTGGGCATGACCCATGCATTGGGATTCCATACCTTAGTTTCAGCCGTCCCGTAACGCGCATGGTGACAGTTGGAGCCCTGGAGCTCCATGCGGCCTCATCTCCCATCCTGTAGTGATGATGTCATCAACCCAGCAGGGGGACTCAGCGATTGTGTGGAATGATGGATCATGAAGATTCTTTAGTGTCAGAGAATGCCCAGTGTTTAGAAGTTCGTGTCTACCCAGTGAGCTGTATCAGGGTTTTGAATAAAGGACCCTGCAACGTCATTCAGCGTGTCCAGGAAATGAGTTTCCTTTCCGATACCGGGTTCCTAAATTAACTGCGTCGTAGTGGAGACTAACACATGAATTGACTACCATTGCCTTTCAAGGGGAAGGAAGGAGTGCTGCGAGAAATGATGGGGCAGTGTTGCGAGCCTGCCTCTACTAGAGTAGCATTAAATTGAACTTTGACTCGAAGCAAGTAAGGTTTTCATCGTAACGCAGCTGAGCCTTGTTATTACCGTTACTGTTTTTCATGTCCCAAGCAGAGTCAGTCATTGCAAAGTATTTTATGGACGAGATACTGATTTAACGGAATGTTCACAGCCAAGAAAATGCAATGTTGGATTTTGTGAGGTTGTACATTATTGTTGGAAATACCAAAGCGGGATTGTGTTTCATTGTTGTGAAAGGAGTGAGTGGACTGTTTTGCTTGTTGCAGATTTTAAAAAATTCGACCAGAGTGATTCTGTGCGGTGAGTGCAGCAATATAGCGAGCTATTAATAGCGGTTCATTGCATATCAGAATAACAGTTTGAGGATTTGCAGGATGTTATGTTTCATCATGGAACCAAGTAGACGTGGACTTTATAATGCGGCAAGGTGTTGCGTTTGCACTCCTTAGAATGTACGTTTGCATGGAGGTGGAATGGGTAGGTTAGCTTGTGTCAGTCTAACATCTATTTGAGGAATTGCAGGTTGGTTACGTTGCAGTTTCAGGCAACATGGACTTTTAGTGATTCTTTTACCAAAAGAAGATGTTTAAAAGTGCAGACTTAGGAAATGTCAAAGTGAGTAAAGTATAGGAAATGTTAAGATATTTATCTACTTCCGAGAAATGTACTGTAGTTATGATGTACATCTTGTACATGTCATTAGCATGGGTCTGTGTGACCCATTCATGAGTATGTTGAGCATGGGTGAGTGTTGTCCATTCATGTGTGTTATGAGTATGGGTGTGTGTGTGGCCCATTGAGGAGTATTACAAGTATGGGTGTGTATAGCCCTCTGATGTGTGTTTCGAGCATGAGTGTGCGTTGCACACTGGAGCTTGGAGTGAGCAGGTGTGTGTGTTGTTCATTAAAGTGTATTATGAGCATGGGTGAGCGTAGCCCATTGAAGTGTATTGTAAGTAGGGGTGAGTATGGCCCATTGATGCGAGTTACACTTGGTGTTCTCAGAGGTAACTGGTTTTAGGAATGGTTGTTTGGGTGTGTGTAGCCCATTCAAGTGTATTTTGAGTATGGGTGTGTATGGCCCATTGATATGAGTTACACTTGGTGTTCTCAGTGGTAACTGGTTTTAGGAATAGTTGTTTGGCAGGATGCTGCCTGCATGCTGTTCGTGGCGCGAGAGTGAGGGGACGCCTTCATGTCTCGTGTCTGATGGTGAGTTAAAGGGTGTGTGTGTGTTTCACCCCAAGGTCACCTAGTGGCATTTTGTCCAAGTTGTGAGTTGACTTGGGTAGGTTTTCTTGTTTCTTAAATTGAGTTGCAGAGAGTGTCATTTTTCGGTGGCATTTCCCTGTAATTTTTGGGCTAATTTGACTTTTCCATCTAGTTGCCGGAGGTTTTCGTTGTTGTTAGATGGGTTGGGTTGAGACCTGACTGCTGATGGCTCAGATTGGAACGGCCGCCAATCTGGGATTGGTGTTTGGGGTACTTGTTGTGGAATTCCTCTGGTGGGAGTGGCCCTAGTGTGTATGAGTTGTGAGTGAGTTGCTGACTGTCCGGTATCGTGTGTGTGGTATATGAGATCTGGTGCCCTTCTAAGATCGCCCTGGGGTGCATGTGCATAGTTAGTTATTATTTGCTTTGTCAGAGCATGACCTAGTTTATCCCGAGCTAGGGAGTTTGTGCGTGGGTGTGGCAGCCCCATGATTTTGCCCGTGGCAGGGGTCAAATAAAAGGAGTCAAGAGTTCTTTGAGGGTCTGTGGATTTGTTTTGGTGTGTATGCCCACGGTGGGCCGGTTTGCGCTCGTAGGTGGCAGCTGCGAGGTTCCCTGGTGGCGGTGGGGAATGGAAGGTGATCAGTGTTTTCTGATGGATTGTGAGAGTAGTTGAGGCGGCTGGGTCTTGTGCTTGTTTGGTTAGTCATGTTGGATACATTCCCCCAGGAGCCTGGTACTGGCTAGGGTGTGCTTGTGTGTGTGTTGCGCCCTCCCGGGCGAGTGTTGTGCATTTTAAGGAGGAAAGGTGTTGGTGTTGATTGAAGGAAGGGAGGTGTTAGGATAGTTAGGCTTGGAAGGAAGGGAGGTGTTAAGAGTGACTCCCTGTCCTCTTAAAGTATGAATGATGAGTGCCTGAGTAGTGATGTCATGAATGGAGTGTTTGGGTATGATTAGGTGGAATGCTGTGTGGTGAGTGTTCTACCCAGGGACAGTTGAGCTTATGTAGCCTGGGTGGTGGGAGCCAGTGGGCTCCAATCTGATCCTGTAACTACTAAAGAATCTCCTGATGACACCTGATTAAAGTAACAATAAGCACTTCTGGCCTCCATCGTATCCTTTACCCAGATGACCCCGCCTAGGGTCATAACAAAAAGAAATGAAACTGTTTGTGTCGCACAGACCATCGAACTGACTCTGGCAGCCCTCACAATCTGCATTTCTTCAAACCACAATTAACTTCAGCTTGACCCTGCATCAATGTCTACTCACTGTCCGGAACAATGCGACCGACCTGGCCTCTATTGTATTCAATTTAATTTTTATAGTGTGCTAAATCACCCTCAGGCCTCAGAGCGCAACGAAAATACATAGAACAGACAAACAGTACTCATAATATTACTAACAAATCAAGATGCCAGAGATTCAAGGTTCCGATTAAACGGTAGAAACAAATACAATCTATGTACCATCACCATCAAATAGGATGGTTTTCATGGCCTTTCTAAATTGTAGGTATAATGGCACTTTCCTGAGCGCATTAGGAAGATCATTCAACATCTTAGACACCCATGCATTAAAACTCCAATGCCCATATGATTTAAGTCTGAAACGTGGTTCATTTAACAGCTCTTTATCGTTTGAACGAAGGATACATCTAAAAGGTATTTTCTCAGGCGATCTTGTAAGTACCGGGGGGCGGTATGAACAAGGCTCTTATAGACTAGACATGAAGCCTTAAAATGAATCCTCTGAGCCACAGGGAGCCAATGCATCTTCCTCTGTGCATTGGTCACATGATCTCTGCGCCTTAGTCCACAAACAGCCCTAACTGCTCCATTTTGTGTGGTTTACAGTTTCTGAATATTAGTGCCAGAGGTACCAGCAAATAGTGCATTGCAATAATCCAGCCTCGTATTGACAGTTGCCATAGCTATTAAGTCACCATTTTCTTCAGATAAGTAGAGCCTTATCTGCCAGAGCAGATAAATAGCGTATGTATATCCTGATGTAATATATGCAATATGTTTGTCAAAATTTAAGTTGCAATCAAAGATGACTCCCAAAGTCTTGACTTCAACTGACACCCCTCCAACTTGAAAAGCTCTGTAGCGTGGGTCAAGAGCCTTGATTTTGGCCACACTTTCCACCACCAAAATCTCTGTCTTCCTGTCATTTAGGGTTAGAAAATTATCAGACATCCAAGTCTTAATGGCAGAGAAGATCTTAGAAACCAACTCTGCATCATCCTCATAGGAGCCTGTAAGTTCCAAAACCAGCTGTGTATCATCAGCAAAATTTGCGTAGCTGACACCCATACTGTCCAGAAGATCAAAGAACGACTTTGATTACATATTATATAGTAATGGAGACATGCTAGAGCCTTGAGGCCTGATTCAAACTGCCTGAACACCACCATAATAAAGCCTTGTTTATGACGTTGAACCACCAAGAACTGCAAGAAGGTATTATTTACGTATACCTGCCCACCTGGCCCAGTTTTGTGCCCTACAGACTGGTTAGACAATTAAGTCCCATTTGGCATCCAAGAACATATCCCTATAAAGAACATTGTGATGTGTTCTTGCCTTCCACCTCTTATTCACAACCCAGAGTGCTACATCTTTCTATCTGTACATATTTTGTGTTCTTTCCTCAGGGGCAGATTTTATATAGTGGGGTAAAGGGTGCAGGCGTTGGCGCCTTCAGGCTGTTCCACTGACCCAGTCTGTTATTGTTACTGTTGCTTATGAACAAACAGTCATGCAGCCCGACACCCCCCCACCCCTGCATCTCAACATACACCACACTCACACTTAAAAACACACATTCAGACAGACCCGACACCCCCGCATCTCAACATACACTGCACTTGCACTCAAAAACAAACATTCATGCACACCCGACACCCCCCCGTCCCCCACATCTCAACAAACACTGCACAAACATTCAAAAACAAACATTCATGCACACCCGACACCCTCTCTACCCCCGCATCTCAACAAACACTGCACAAACACACGAAAACATAACATTCATGCACACCCGCCACCCCACCCCCGCATCTCAACAAACACTGCACAAACATACAAAAACAAACATACATGCACACCCGACACCCCCCATCTCAACATACACTGCACAAACATACAGCAGAACAGACCCGACACACAAACACAAACAAACAGACCACTTACCGAACGTGCTGGGAGACAGGCTAGCTGGAACACTGGCGAGGTAACTGGAGTGGTACTATGGCTGGCGAGGCATGGCTGAAATGCCTTCCGGCATCAAGCCTTATTGACCACGCCAGTCATAGTGCTGGCACTCCATTGGTGCAGCACACACGCACTACGTGGCTCGTAGGTACTACGTGGTGCGTGTGTGCTGAGCCAATGAGGGCCAGTGTTTTGGCCTTGCCGGAAGAGAAGAGTTTCAAAGACTTTCCTAATGAAGGGCGGCCAATGCTGCTTGCGGGCCGCACGCCATTAGGAAAGTCTTTGTGCCTCGCGGGTCAGACAAAATGGCATTGCGGGCCGCAACTGGCCCGCGGGCCGTATGTAGTGCACCCATGTAAAATGGTGGAGGCGACCTTGGCCTCGCCTGTAATAAGCAACCAAAGTGTTACACAGCGTGGGAGAGACCACACTAAGAGGATTGAAGCAAGCATCCAACCTACATCTGTATTAACGGGGGATGAGTCGGATGACACTATGTGCAAAATAGACACAAATGGTTGGGATTATAATAGGGATATCCAACGCCCTGCCTCCCCCACGCCCCTCTGTTGCAGACCTTTGGCCCTAATGTAGATAGGATACCTATGGCGACTATTACTTCTGATAAGATAAAAACCAGGCTGGGTTGTGCCCCTTTTATACCAATTGCTAAAAACAATAGGCCTGCCACACTCTGGGCATGGGGGTTATTATATCTTCACAAGTTCCCTAAATTGGCCCCAAAGTCATATGAATCCGGTGAAACAATTATTAATAAGTCAATCCACTGGATCCGTGTGGTGAGGGAGTGTTTATTTATAACTCAGGAGCAGATCTTACACTGCACTAGGATTCATCAGCAGGGGAGAAATATGTATGATTCCATAAGAATTGATTTCAGGGCTCTGGGATTAGCCGAGGGCCTACTGAGCTTCAGTAGAAGATGTATTCCACCAGCAAATAGTCTAATAGAGCTTAGTTCCGCACCCAGTGACAAAATGCCACAATGGACCATGCTCTCGGGAGGAAATTCTGTCCCTTTGAGGAATAGGCCTTCTTGTGACACGCCTTGGCACAGAATCCCAAGCTATGAAGTGCATTAATAACATCAGGACATCACGCTGCCCCATTCAGAGTTACCTCTGTTTTGAATGTAGCCAGGCAATAGTACACCAGCTTATACCCAACACTGACTTTAGTCGGATTGAGCATTCTTAAGAAATATATTTGTGATGTTGTATAATTGATGTTTAATATTTACTGCGCAAATATTTCATGCCCCAATGCCGAAAATAAAGTTATGAACGATAGTGTCTTCCTATTTTGCAGATGGTGTGTGTCATTAATGTATATCTATTTTCTTTACAGAACCTTGACTGGACATTACTTTTATTTGGGACTGTTGAAATATTATTGTCTGAGTTGCTTCTGAATCACACACCTCTTTTTTTTTAAAGTTCTTTTTGTTATTTTCATTAACACAAAAACATGACAGCATTGCACTCATGACAGCAAATAAAACATAATCAATATTTTCCATCCTTCAAAACTACTACATTCAGTTAACTGACGCGACATCACACGCTACAGAATCCTCCCGAGCCCTAGTCAACAGGTACGCCATGTAATGGATCTCAAATATTCTGGGATCTCACACCGGGAGGCAATGTGGGACGGTATTCAGTTTGAACGTCATGGCAGTAGAGAATATCCGCTTTCCATAGCGCAAGTGCTGGAGGTCGCGCCCATCCCCATGTCATGGCCACCCTTCTCTTTGCTGACAATAATAAAAGCCCTGTCAATCATCGAGCATGACTGGATATGTTATTAGTATAGCTCAGCAATGCAATCAGTGCGGAGGGAGGTATCTGTTCCCTCGCGATGTCCCTCACAATATCAAACACTTGCGACCAAACATGAAATACTTGCAGACATTGCCAGGCCAAATGCAGAAAAGACGTCAAAGAGCACATACATCTCAAGCATTCATCTGAGGACTCAGGGAAAAACCTATGCAGCATTGCTGGTGTACAATGATGATTGATGCAAGAATTTGAAGTGTATCAATTTATATTTACTGTTCAGAGCCACTTTCTTGGTTTGTGCTCATCAAAGAGCGTGATGCCCAAAGAATCCAACCATTTCCCATGTGAATCTGTGGCCCACCCCACCTTCCGACCAATAACCTTGTCATATTGGAATCGAAACCAACTTCCCACAGCCTTTCACGACAATCATCTTGAGGAGGAGCCGGGCAATACCACGAGATTTCGGAAATTATGGGAAGAGCTCTGTAAGGTAGTCCTAAATCGAAAATATTTTTTTAAAAAACAATCTAGAGCAGTCATTTTGTATTTATTTTATATATTGGACATTGTTAAGGTGCCTATACACAAGTGTTTCCAGGTGCCACAAGACAGGATGGGTTGGACATGGGAATCAAAAGTAGAACCAACAAACAATTGTTACATTCGCCTTGTAACAATCCTACCGTGCAAGTGCATGACAAGGTGATAAGTGCAAAGGGTAGGGAGGGGACAAGATGGGAGGAAAGAAAAAGTGCAGGAGTAGGGTACCCCCAAGGGTTGGGGGGATTGCTGGGTGGGCCTAGGCAGCAAGTGCCAGGGGCAAGGGGGGAAGGGAGGATGAGCGCGGTGGGCAGGGAGGACTAGAATGGGGTAGTCTGGGAAAGGGGCCCTGTGGGTTAGTGCTGAGGAAAGGATACTTGAGGGACTCGTAGGGGGAAGTCTGGCCCCCGTATGGTTCTGAAGAGACCAGGTTGCAGACACAGCGGCAGATGGAGGGTTTACATGGGAGAGGATGAGGGAAGGAATAGGAGAAAAGGAAAGTCTTGAGAGAAAAGGAAAGTCTTGAGGGATAAGGAAATGTTACCCAATTGTTTAAATTCTTCCAAGGTTAAATACTGCCCCTCTGGAAAGAGGTCCTAACATAGGGAAATGCCCAATCTATTCATATGGTGCACTTAACTTCTCTCACTGGTTAGAGGTTACCCTGAAATAAAAGCCACTGGTAACAGTGTTCAGTATATGACTTGGTGGCACAACCTGTCTTCTATATGCTGCCAATACTTGCACATATCACCAACTAAATGTTCCTCTTTGACCATATAGCATGGAGACGCCTAGACCCTTTTAATCTACACATGCAATCTATCAGGTTTGGGAGCAAACGAGTATGATAAGAAGGTCACTTGTGCCGCATCATAATAAGATGCCAATTCGAGGAGTGCCAGCTCCATGGAAGGGATCAGTTTATCCCAGCCCACCCTGGGTTGCTTCCCTTCCCAAATAAACTGATATATAATGCAATTTACTTCTTTAAAGTATGATTGTGGTATCGCCATTGGGACAATCAGAAATACCTAAAGAAAATCGGGGCAGAAGTATCATTTTGACAATAGAAAATCCCAGAAGGGAAAGCGCTAGATGTTTCCACACTTCCATGGCCTGTTCGTGCAATCCGATATAATCTTTGGGGGAAAGTGTTGTAGGGGGCCGAGACAGCTCTATACCCAAATAACAGGTGCTGACCAAGTGCCACTGAAATCCCAGACCATCCCAATACTCCTCATGATGTCAGTTAATTGGAAAATGACCAATTTCTTGGGATTCATTTTAAAACATGATAATTTCCCAAACTCAAGAACATCTGAAACTATTGGTGTTAGGTTAACATCAGGGTCTGAGACATATAATATCATGTCATCCACATACATTGAAATCCCCAGATTATGGGTGAACAACTGGGCTCCCTGTGCATGTTCCCTTCCCTTTTCAGGTTGGCGAGGGGCTAGATGGCCAAAGCAAACAACAAAAGGGAAAGGGGGCAGCCCTGTTTTGTCCCTCTGCCCAATGCAGTCGGTCCAGTGACTTGTTCATTAATACTTTGACGTGCTACCGGAGAAGTATACAACGGAGATACCAGGGATATAAATTAATCAAAAAACTGTAAAAGGGAAGGGTCGCTCCACAGTCGAATGCCTTCTCAGCATACAATAGGGCAACCACCATGGGTTGCTGTTGGTCTACCGCTGAGAGGAGACTGAACATCCTATGCAGTCTATAGGAATTAGACTGCCCAGGAATAAAGCCCTTTTTATCTGCCTTTGCACACTTATTCATTGAGGGAGCCAATAAAGA
Organism: Ambystoma mexicanum; assembly: GCF_040938575.1. NCBI lineage: Eukaryota > Metazoa > Chordata > Amphibia > Caudata > Ambystomatidae > Ambystoma > Ambystoma mexicanum. The sequence continues at coordinate 1,288,867,539 of NC_090930.1, read as the reverse complement.
TGGCAGAATGTTTGCTAATATATTATTTCTATATTAATAAGCGATATAGGCCTATAGGAGGAGAATTCTTCAGCCTATTTCCCTGGTTTCAAAAGGAGTGTGACTACCACATCCCTCATTGTCGTCCGGTAACTTGACACCTGATAGTGCCTGCAGATATGCCTGTAGCAGGTATGGTGCAATACTTGCCGGGAGGGCTTTATAAAAATCATCCTGAAGGTCGTTAACGGGTGGCACTTTGAACGTCCTATAGTGTAATAGGACTACCCAATCACTCCCATTCCCCCAATCAAACCAGTTAAGTGTCACCTGGTCAAGGAAACCATTCAGCAGCCTGGGCACGTTGTCATGTGGAAGGAATAGAGACACAGTAATGCTTGTGAAAGAACTGAGCAATTTCCCTATCTGTGTTCTTTAGATCTCCAGCACTGTTCCTGATGCTTGAGATATGGGACCTGGAAGCTTCAACCCTCGCCACTTGGGTGAGTAACCTACCTGGGCACTGACCCCCCCCATACTGCCTGACTGATGTCTGTGTGTTTAAAAATCTCACCCCTTCAGTCGCTTCATGGAAAGCTTCTAGTTCTTCATGGATCTGAACCTGTTTAATAGGATCAGGAAGGTGTTCCAACTCTGCTTCCAATTCACAAATGTGGGTCTCACTACTTGCCATACTTGCCAGTTCAGCTCTGATGCTTTTAATATGCCAGCCTCCTTTGCCCTGCATTCCCTGAGGAGAACACATTTATACCCTCCCTACAACATAACACGAGAGCCTACGGAGTCCTTGTTTTCCTCAGAAAATTAAGTGATTATCCCTTGAATGGCTTGCCTAATACCATGTCTATTAGACTCTTATTTTTGAAGAAACATGGAACTCCCACATCCCGCTTTGCCAGGCATAACCATATTTATCATCACTGGAGCATGATCTGATAAGTGGTGAGCTAATATCACAGTGTTGGTGACCCAAGCTGCTCCTCTATCAGATATCAATAAGAAAACCAATCAAGATGCTGAATGGTGAACCGCAGATGTAAAGTTGTAACACCTCTCTTTATGGTGAGGTCCCCTCCAAACATCCTCTAATTCAAAGGTTGTACAAATCGGTGGTAATGTCTTAGTGTTTTTTTAAAGAGGCCAGATTTTCCCACCTATTCCGTCCAAGCGTCTAGCACTGCATTAAATCACTGGCCCAGAGAGCCACACTCGAAGAGAACCTCAAAGATTGCTTCTCGATCCACTACAATGTTTCTAACAAATCAAAGTTGGGACCATAGTAATTTACGAGTGTAACGACCTGGACACTTATTACCCTGTTACCCACTGGTGTTCTGTCCTCAGCATCTTTCATTACTTCTAACAGGTGAAAGACCACTGTTTCCCGAACCATAATGCACACCCCTCTGGAGTAACTGGAATAGTAGTAAAAGTATCTGTGATACCCACAGGACTTAGCAAACATTGATTCAACCAGGGAGGTGAGGTGCATTTCCCGCAAAAAACTCTATATCCACCTGATGTCTTTGCAAGTATAACAACACTCGTTGAGTTTTTGGAGGGACAATTAAGGTCAAAGATGTTCCACGTCATACTTAACAATCCATTAGCCTTTTCTTTCCCATCTCCACGAGCAATCTACAGCGACATCAGTGAAGCCCAACCCCTTTCCTTCATCAATCACGTACAGTTCTCAAGGAAGGCTTTTCCATAACTCGCCAGTTGGGAGCATTCCTAAATCAGCAACAGACCCCAGCAACCACAATTTGCACAATTTCCACAATTATTGGGATTCATTTTAAAACATGATAATTTCCCAAACTCAAGAACATCTGAAACTATTGGTGTAGGTTAACATCAGGGTCTGAGACATATAATATCATGTCACCCACATATATTGAAATCCCCAGTTTATGGGTGAACAACTGGGCTCCCTGTGCATGTTCTCTTCCCTTTTCAGTTTGGCGAGGGGCTAGATGGCCAAAGCAAACAACAAAAGGGAAAGGGGGCAGGCCTGTTTTGTCCCTCTGCCCAATGCAATCGGTCCAGTGACTTGTTCATTAATACTTTGACGTGCTACCGGAGAAGTATACAACAGAGATACCAGGGATATAAATTCATCAAAAAACTGTAAAAGGGAAGGGTCGCTCCACAGTCAAATGCCTTCTCGGCATACAATAGGGCAGCCACCATGGGTTGCTGTTGGTCTACTGCTGAGAGGAGACTGAACATCCTATGCAGTCTATATGAATTAGACTGCCCAGGAATAAAGCCATTTTTATCTGCCTTTGCACACTTAGTCATTAAGGGAGACAATAAAGATGGCAGAATGTTTGCTAATATATTATTATCTATATTAATAAGTGATATAGGCCTATAGGAGGAGCATTCTTCAGCCTATTTCCCTGGTTTCAAAAGGAGTGTGACTACCACATCCCTCATTGTCGTCCGGTAACTTGACACCTGATAGTGCCTGCCGATATCCCCGTAGCAGGTATGGTGCAATACATGCCGGGAGGGCTTTATAAAAATCATCTTAGAAGCCATCTGGGCACAGGGCTTTCCCTGAAGGTCGTTAACTAGTGGCACTTTGAACTTCCTATAGTGTAATAGGACTACCCAACCACTCCCATTCCCCCGATCAAACCAGTTAAGTGTCACCTGGTCAAGGAAACCATCCAGCAGCCTGGGCACGTTGTCATGTGGAAGGAATAGAGAGTCGAGTAATGCTTGTGAAAGACCTGAGGAATTTCCCTATCTGTGTTCTTTAGATCTCCAGCCCTGTTCCTGATGCTTGAGATATGGGACCTGGGAGCTTCAACACTCGCCACCTGGGTCAGTAACCTACCTGGGCACTGCCCCCCCCCGCCATACTGCCTGACTGATGTCTGTGTGTTTAAAAATCTCACCCCTCCAGTCGCTTCATGGAAAGCCTCTAGTTCTTCATGTATCTGAACCTGTTTAATAGGATCAGGAAGGTGTTCCAACTCTGCTTCCAATTCACAAATGTGGGCCTCACTACTTGCCATACTTGCCAGTTCAGCTCTGATGCTTTTAATATGCCAGCCTCCTTTGCCCTGGATTCCCTGAGGAGAACACATTGTTTTCCTCCGAAAATTAAGTCATTATCCCTTGATTGGCTTGCCTAATACCATGTCTATTAGACTCTTATTTTTGAAGAAACATGGAACTCCCACATCCCGCTTAGCCAGGCATAACCATATTTATCATCACTGAAGCATGATCTGATAAGTGGTGAGCTAATATCACAGCGTCTGTGACCCAAGCTGCTCCTCTATCAGATATCAATAAGAAAACCAATCAAGATGCTGAATGGTGAACCACAGATTTAAAGTTGTAACCCCTCTATTTATGGTGAGGTCCCCTCCAAACATCCTCTAATTCACAGGTTGTACAAATCAGTGGTAATTTCTTAGTGTTTTTTTAAAGAGGCCAGATTTTCCCACCTATTCCGTCCAGGCAAGCGTCTAGCACTGCATTAAATCCCTGGCCCAGAGAGCCACACTCCAAGAGAACCTCAAAAATTGCTTCTCGATCCACTCCCATGTTTCTAACAAATCAAAGTTGGGACCATAGTAATTTACGAGTGTAACGACCTGGACACTTATTACCCTGTTACCCACTGGTGTTCTGTCCTCAGCATCTTTCATTACTTCTATCAGGTGAAAGACCACTGTTTCCCGAACCATAATGCACACCCCTCTGGAGTAACTGGAATAGTAGTAAAAGTATCTGTGATACCCACAGGACTTAGCAAACATTGATTCAACCAGGGAGGTGAGGTGCATTTCCTGCAAAAACAAAAAACGCTATATCCACCTGATGTCTTTGCAAGTATAACAACACTCGTTGAGTTTTTGGAGGGACAATTAAGGTCAAAGATGTTCCACGTCGTGAACCCCAACCCCTTTCCTTCATCAATCACGTACAGTTCTCAAGGAAGGCCTATCCATAACTCACCAGTTGGGAGCATTCCTAAATCAGCAACAGACTCCAGCAACCACAATTTGCCACTTATAGTCGTCCCAATGCCCCACAACACTTTTTGTAATTATACAGGAGGACCACACGAGGCCCCACCAACCCTGACCGCCTAACAGGTTATTTCCCACCTTTAAATGGAGTGGTAGAAATCCATGCAATCTAGGATATTGTGTATTGTTCAACCAAAGCGCCTATTCCGGGGACTGCCAGGCAGGGTTATTTCTCTTTGATGGGGACTTTGAACCAGCAGATGATGAGTCAAGATAATCACACGCCTCCTCATGGGTCTGAAAAAACCACACCCTTCCACCATATTTGACTCGAAGTCTTGCAGGAAACAAAATTGCATATTGAAGACCTTTTGCTCTGAGTCTCTTCTTAACATCCAAGAATGTTCTCCTGGCTCCCTGGACTTTGTTGAGAAATCCGGGAAAAAGATGCACGTATTCCCCTTTGTATTTAAGGTTACCTCACTCCCTGGATCGAAGTAGAGCAAAGTCCATATCCCTATAATTGTGCAGTCTAGTAATGGGCGGTCGAGGTGGTGAGCCTGGTATTAAAGGTTTCCCTCCTGGTATCTGGTGAGCCCGCTCCACCATGAACGCTGGTGAAAAGCCATCCTGGCCCAGAACATCCCAAAGGATAGTCTCCACTAGTTGCCCGATCGAGCCAGAGTCTGCCGATTCTGTGAGCCCTACAATTCTTTGATTGTTCCAATGGGATCTGGACTCCAGGTCCTCTTGTTTCTTGGTTAGCTCTTTGATCGCTTTCCTCATTTGGGCCATCTCTCTTGAGGTCAACGATGCTTCATCTTCAATAATGGACAAATGAGTTTCAGCCTCATCCAGCCTATCGCATACTTGTATAGCCTGACCCGGACGTGGACAACTTTACATGTTAATGCGTCAAGCTTGTTATCAAGAGATTGGATACCCATCTGAAGTTTAGACAGCATGGCTGCGATATGCTGCAAACCCCCTGATGAGTCTGTGGACTGTGGTTCCATGGTAGTCTCTGGTCAGAGTCCCCCTCACAGGTTGTTTGCCATGGGAAGAAGCCAAAAAGAGAGCTTGAACTCATTGCGATCAGTTTTGCCCATTCTGTCGTGGTGCACTCTGAGGGGGTCCCCAATCATGAAATTGTTCAGACCAGGAGAGTGATTGACGGATCATGCAACTTATGGTACCTCACCAGGAAATATAACTACAGGTGAGGATTCAAGGTGTCATCAATGGGAGACCTCCAGGATCAAATCGATGCATGCCCCTCCAGGAACGCTCCCGCTGTCCTGTGCGCTTGTTCCAGATTATCAATATGTCACCACATTGTGTATAATTGCAGGCTCAATGGCAACTAGAAGGAGGAATAGTGCAGCTCACGGCACAGCCCACTTTACATATACCCCAATTCTTCAGCTCTTCTGGTATTTATTTTATATGTTCTTTCCTTGATTGAAGGCGGCTCCACACTGCAACCCCGCGAGAAAAGACCTGGTGCATATTGTAGCCAAATCGCAAGGGGTGAGACTACTGCCCTGACCTGGGGCTCCCACTCCATCTTTTCATTCGTCACCCACCGTCAAACAACGCCTCCTGCTAATGTCCGGAACAGAGCAGGACTCAGTGGGGCTCCACCGACGGTGATCGCCACTCTGCAGGGTGATCACAAGAGCCCTAACCCCGCTCCTGATAGCACTTCCGGGGGTGGATCTGTCAACATGCCCACACTGTGCAGCACGGGCCACAGCACAGTCTTGTTATTCATCCCCGGGACTGGCCCACACGCTGTTCCATGCTCGAGAGCTGGATCCTTTTTTCCCCACTAGGCCAGAAGAAGCGGGAAGAAGAGAGTGATTAGATGGCTTGCGGGCCTTGATCGCAATGTGGAAATCACTACTTCTGGTCGTGGGGACCTTCACAAAGTTGGCTCTGGGTGTGTTGCTTCACTCCAAAGCAAGTGAGCACAGATAACATCCAGATTGATGTAGGCTGAGCAGGGAGCTCACACAATGGCAGCCATGCTGGCGGGGCCCACACGCCCTCTTTAGTCACACCCCTCTTGAGAGTATAGCCTTCCCTCAGTCCGTGTTGCCACAAAATGTGAATGAGATACCTCTAAACTGTGTCTGATTTACTTTTATGATTGGGATCCCCCTTGGTTTGTAGCAGATTGAGGGTGGAGTAGGTGTTTTTGCCACTACACTCTCTTTTACTCCTGCAGAGCAGATGTCATTTTGTCACAGGCATACCATCCCACATATTGCCACAGTATGAATCAGGTCCTCATTCTGGACCATGCGTCAGTCACTGCTGTGAATCTATTGACATGTTTTCGCAGCCACCCAATCAGTGGTATTAGTCATATTAAATGTATGGGGGCATCTTTCAGGACAAAAGCACAGGATCTGGATTTGCTGCAGTCAGCCTGGTGCAATGACAAGACCTGCTGTTGGCTCAACATTGCTTCTGAAAACCCTGAATATGAGCCATGTCATATAGGCTGGATATACTTCCTGCATACACCTTGCATTAAATATGTCCAGTTGCATGACTATGGGCCTCATTACACGGAAGGCGGTAAACCATGGTGCTATTAGCACCATGGTTGCCGCCGGTACCATACCGGTACCACCATGGAGGAAAGGGGAATTACCACCCCATTCCAAGGTTGGTGGGTGATAATTCCCCCTTTCTCCATGGCCCTTCCCCATTCCCATTTTTGCCCCTCAGGGCATAATGGGAATGTGGAAGGCGGTATTTACGGTACCGCAAATTGCGGTACCGTAATTAGCACCATGGTCCCTTTGCGGGTCTCAACTTTAACGGCTCGGTCTACACCAGCCGTTAAGGTCGGGTCCCGCAAAGGGCCTCATAGTAAGGCGGTAAGGGTTAACGGTCACCGGTACCCTTACCGGTGACCGTTAACCCTTACCGCCTTGAACTTTAAGAAGGGATGTGGCATTTAGGAATTTTCAGCCATACCATGCTCTCTGAAATTAATCAAACCAGCTGCCACCAATCAGGGATCCTCCTTATAGTCTGCGGGCAAAGATACTCATATTGAGGTTTAAGTGTACATGCTCATCTGCTGTCTTTAAGGTTGTACATCATTGTCTGTTGTTGCGCTCTGCTGTCAGAACCTATCAGGAAAAATGATGAAACTTAAAGGACTTAACAAAAATAAAATTGAGACACTAGCACCAGATTACAGATCTGGAAATTAGGCCTAGTGTTGTATTCCGAGAAATATATTAGTGATCTTAAAACACTGAGATTAACATTGGCAAGATATTAGCATTATCATATACTTGCAGTGATTTCTCTTAAATTGGTACTTCCTTCACTTTTTAGGAAGACTCCTTTACTCTTCCCTGAACGACAAATGCACTCAATCGCTGTAATGTCTTTTACTTGTGTGACCTTAGATATATCCCCTTCTGTTGCACAGTGGTCATTGTAATTTCAAGTTCTGCTCCTGGCCCATTAGTCCTACCAATGTCCCTTTTATAATCTTGAAGTGTTCCATCTGCTCCCCCCAGGGTTTCTCAGTGCTTTCTGAACATCCTAATTATTCCTACAACCCCCCACAAATTGCATCCCAAAATGCAGCTTGTGCCTCACAGGGCTCAATTTTCATATTGTGGTCTCAATGTTATGATAATGCTTCTTGCGTTGACTAATTCCTCCTTGATCTCCCCCACATGTTACTGACACCCCAATGATCCTTCCTCCCACCTAGTGTCTCCATTTCGTTTTTCAACCCTTTTGTTCATTCCACCCCATTCCACAAGTCTAAATCCTCATTGAACCTCTTGGTGGTCTTCACACACCCATAATGCTTCTCCTTTTCACATTCTGCTTTTACCAGCAGTGCACCGCCCCATCAATGCACCTTCCCCATTGTATTTAAGCAGTTATTCAATCCAAACAAGACACTTATTCTAACCTTCCTACTTCAAGTGTTTTGGAGAATCAAGACATTTAATAGCACATCATATTCTGTTTTGTCTTCGGGCATCCACCATTTGTGCATGCCCTCTGGTCCTTCCTCTATTGCACTTCTTCATGTGCATCTTTCTCCTTGTGGACTCCTCCATGTTTCTATCAACCTAAACACACTCACATATATATATTCAAAGTGCAAACTCATTTGCTTGGCTGCTGTCCATTCCTAAAGAGTACCGTTGATATTGCAGACACTTTCCTACTTTCACATGTTTGACCCTTACTCAAGTGTAGCATTGGGCAATGACAATCATACATCCAACCTGCCAGTAGAACCTTGTAAATTGGCATGAACCACTGAATTATGTACTGCTCTAGCCTCTGACAAAAGTGTCTTCACCTCTATTACTGTGCACAGTGCGAAATCTCCCTAGGGTTAAGCTACAGTGGCTTGCTGGAAGAAACCATCTTGCGTCCAAAAAAGCTCTTAAACGACCACACAATCTCACAGCTGAGTAAGATTCTGTAGAGTGTTGTTGCAAAACAATTGCAAGAGTTAATGTTTCCCACAGCCTACTTGACAACCACTAGCTGGGCTTTTATCCTACTTAACGTCTGACCTGCAAACAAACAGATATCTCTGGTAATCAAATCACTGCCTTTGACAAGGAGCCAATGCCTTTGCTCAAATCCCACAAACATAGTTGTATTTTTATTTGTATATATTTGAAAAAGAGGAATGCCAATATTTATCAATACATGACTTATAATAACACATTTACAGATGGTGGAGGCATTCCCCAGAAGGGTGCCCGTACAATAGCACCAAGAGGAAAAGAGGTGGTGAGCTAGTTTTTGAGGGTGCAAACAAAGTGGGACATAAGCCAAGGATGAAATAAAACATACAATAAAAATATAAGATAACACTAAATTAGGAGTGTTTAGAACTTAAGGTCAGTACAAATATATAAAAAAATATATATATTATTACATTATTATGTGGCACTGGATGGGGTGGCACAGTCAAGTAGGTAGGGTGGGGCGAATGGAAGTTGGAAATCCCCTTTAACAAGTAAGAGAATTTTAAGACAAGCTTTGTAGAGTGCTACAGTTGGGTTGGCTTTGATTGGGTGAGAATCAAGAAATAGCTGAGTGAGAGGCAAAGTGTGGCAGTGAACAGTGATGCTGTGTGCATTCCCACATTTGTGGGAATAGAGTCACGTACTGAGGAGCAAGAACATTGATCGTTTTGTAGACTTGAATAGGGAGTTGTTGTGCATGTAGAGACAACCAGCTTGGTGTTGAAAAGTAGAAATGGGGGAGGATCTGCGTAGGTTGTATAAAGTGTAAGAAGAAAAGTTGTTTAGAGGGAGGAGATGGAGTAGAGAGGATGGCCAAGAAGTAGGTATCAGTAGCAGTCGAGTTTGCTGAGCACAAAGGTGGACATAAGCGTTTACATTGAATGGTGAGTATAAAGTAGGCACATTTTCTGAATGTTGAGAAGGTTAATAAGGTCAGCAGTGGAGGTAGAAGTTATGAATTGATGCAGTCATAGTTCACTATAAAGAGGACAATGAGTGAGGGAGCAAGTAGGTCAGGCAAGAAGGAGATTGTAGAGAGGAGGGAAGCGACAGCGTTCAAAGCTGGGAGAATGATCACTTCCATTATTGAAGAGTTCAGCATGAGGCAGTGGAACGCCAACCAGTGATGGATTGCAGTGAGACAATAGGTAGTCTTTTCCGAGACAGCTGAAGAAAAGGAGGGCAATGTGGAAAGGATTTTAGTGTGATCAACAAAGAGGTGATAATGGCTAGAATTGCATCTGTGACCAAACATTAACATTGTAGTATTGTGTTAGTTTGAACTAGGCGGGAGTAGAAACAGAAAAGCTTTTTTTCTTTGCACGCTCTTAGATAGGAATGAAACTACAATCCCCAGCAGGTTTGTAGTTTCAGAACTCAATTTCAATTCAAACCTGGCGTGAACGCGCCAGTGCGCACAGGCAAGCACAGTCTGCTACAGTCTGTAGAAGGAGGTGGAAGAGGTAAGATTCTATGTTGTTTCTGAGTCTATCTCTCGCCTCTACCAGGACATCATGGGGATAAAAATGGCAGAAAAGCGTGTTATTGGTAAAACCACAAGTGTGCCAGACGCACGACAGGATAACTGGGAAATAATAGAAGGAAAGACCCAGCCTATTAAATACAGTGCAGAGACTATCAGGAATCCAACCACCTCAGAGGTGTACAATGGCGCAGTTAATAAGCGAGGTAGTGGGGGGAGTCAGATTAGGATAAACATCAACCTAGCACTAGAAGCCGGAAAGGAGAGAGGGGGAAAAACAAGACAGCCCTAGACTAATGCCTGTAGTCGAACATGCAAGAAAAGAACACCTTTATTGTGCCAAAGTGGCAGAAACACTAAAGGTGGGCCTGCTGAATATGCAGTCCATGAATAAACATGCACATATTGTCCATGATCTAATTTTAGAGAGAAACGTAGACCTAATGTGCCTCACAGAAATCTGGTTAAAAGACCCTATCGGCCCAGTTTGTGAAAATGCAGTTCCAGAAGGGTATATAATGTACAATAAAAATAGAGACGGTGGGGCAGGCGGAGGAGTAGCAGTTATAGCCAGAGATTCTTTAAAGCTATTTAAAGCCAATTTTTCATGTAGTGGCTGTGAGACCATACAATTGAAATGTACTTATACACCGAGCAACTGTCTTAACATCATTGTCCTTTACACACCACCCTCCTTAAGGCCTCATCATGACTTTGGCAGTAACCCTTAAATCCGGCGGTAGTGCTATTAATGCCGGATTTAAGGGTCCGCCAAATCAGGACTTCGGTGGATTTTGCCCCAGCTCTGAGCTGGGGGGAAATCTGCCGAAAATTCGCGCTATTACCGCCGGCAGGAAATCCGCCTGCGGTAAGAGCGCGAAAAAATTCCCCATTGAGCCCAATGGGGAATGGGGCATTCCCGGATTAACATTACCGCCAAACTCGCGATCCGGCACTATTAGCACCGGGGAGTTCGGTGGTAGGGCTAATACAGTCAGCGGTAATACCGCCGGCGTTACCGCCAAAGTCATGATCAGGCCCTTAGTCTCCGATTTTGACAACGAGATTCTCTCTCAGGTAATCAACCTCAAATGTACTAATACTTGCACTTTGTTAGTGGAATATATGAATAGATGGAGAGGAAACATGGGAGACAAAGAGGCAATAGTACTTGAAAACACTATGAAGAATATAGGCTTCCCAGTAATTAATAATGAACCCACAACCCCTCAGGGAATCAGCTAGATTGGATTTTCACTCAGAACCTGAAATCTCAAAAGGTAACTACTGTGCCATGTATTTGGTCAAACCATTTCCTGGTCACTTTCGAGATATTGTTAAATAACGCAATTAATCAAACAGAGAATCCTCATATTAAAGTGCTGAGAAGAAACTTTAAAAATATGGGTCCGGAGCAATTGAAACCATGCTTACTTAAGATCCTAGAGTCATTCCATGATAGAGATGACTGTGAGAAGATGTTGTAGAAGTACTCTAAACACATGCATGCCCTGGTGGAAATAATTGCTCCACTGAAAAAGAAATTGGTGCGAAAAAATAAACCATCGCAAATGGTAAAATGAGGATATTAATAATTTAAAACTAGAAAAACGTGTCAAGGAAAGGAAATGGTGACAAAATCCGACATTGGAAAATATAGATAGTTGGAAATGCCTAGATCAAAAGTATAGCAAAGGAGTTAAAGAAGCAAAGGAGAATTACTACAATAAGGAAATAGCAGCAGCTCCTAACGCCACCAGCAACATTTTAGATACTCAAGGGTATAGAAAAACCTAAGACACTCACACCTCCTCATACACCCACTAAGGAAGATTGTGATATGGTTCAAGAAGCATTTGCAGCTAAGATTCAGAAAGCTAGAAACAATATCATCATTTGCAGAGAAGCTGCAGATATGGTAGCATACTCAATAGACACTCCCAAACTGGGAGAAAGAGCTTTTCTCCTATCTCAGAGGAAGAACTATGCTCAGTAATGTCCAAAATGAAACCTACGTCATGTGCAGAGAACATCCTCACAACAAAAATTATCTTAGACAATAAGGAACCCTTTTCTCCAGTTCTAACTAGGATAATAAATGCATTCTTCAGTGAGGGTACAGTGCCAAGGGAGATTAAAGAGGTGACGATAAAACTGTTGGCCAAAAAAGCGGGCTTGGACCCAAAAGATCTTAACAACTTACGACCAATTACTAACTTAAATTTTATCTTGAAGATTCTTCTTAGGATTGCAACTAATCAACTACAAACACATGTGGAAGTTCTGGGGACCCTACACGAACAACAATCAAGTTTTCATCTGCTCATAGTACTGAAACCGTCATGTTAGATCTACAGAACCACATGCTGGATTTGGTTGACTAAGGCAAAAGTGGGATTCTTATGCTGCTTGACCTCAGTGCAGCGTTTGACCTGGTGGATCACCAACTATTACAACTAGCATTGAACAAAATAGCAGGCTGCTCTCCAGGGCACTAGCATGGTTGCCTCATTTTTGAAGGACCAGCGAACCAGAGTACACTGCGGGGATAAGTTCTCTGGGGCTGATCCCATTATTTTCAGAGTTCCCCAGGGAGCTAGCTTATCACCCTGATTGTTCAACCTCTATATGAGAAGCCTCTGTGATCTATTAGAAAACATCAGCATATTTTTTACAAATTACGCCAATGATATACAGCTAATATTCAAACTAAAAGGAGATGACTATTATTACTGCAAAAATAGCAGAGGTCTATAACATCGTAGTCCTTTGGATGCAGCAACACTGGATGTGTTTGAATAGCACCAAGACTGAACTAATGAACTTTGGAACACGACAGGCAAGATCTAAACTTGGTGAGGAATATAAAGCCTTTTCTATTAAAGAGGCCAATATTCCGGTAATGTCCCAAGTCAAAACACTCAGGATGATGGTCGAAGCATTAGTGGGATCAGAAGTACAGGTTAACTACCTGCATAAAAATAACACCTACTATCTGCGCCTACTGAGAGCCATTAGACCTTTTTATCAATGAAGAAAATACAGCCACTATTGCGCGAGCGATCATATTATCAAGATTAGACTATGGCAACGCCTTATTGCGTGGAGCCACTAAGAGACAAATAGAGAGGTGGCAAGTAATGGAAAACGATGCAGTTTTAAAGGTAATTAAAAATAGAGAGCACATCACGACAGGGAGAAAACTCTACATTGGCTCAGAGTGGAAGACAGAGTCATTTTTAAAGCTATGACAAAGGTCCACAGGTGCTTATATGGTGATGCACCGTGTTACTTTAAAAAACTATTCTCAATCCATATCCCTCGAAGATTCTTAAGATCAGCCGTTTCTGGCTTGCTCAATGTACCATGCATTAATCACGCGTCAGGTCGAGGCAGATCCTTCCCTGTGAAGGCAGCACAACATCGGAACAAGCTGCTTGGCGCGCTCCGGCAAGAGGCAAATTATCAGAGTTTCAGGAAATCACTGAAAACTTTTTTGTTTCAATAAAGGGCCTCACAAGAGACTAGACACATTTTCTAATCTCTAATTGTTAGCAGAGATTATGATTTGTTTGACCTTTCTGGCTTCTCCGCACCCTGATAACCGCAGGCTTTCGGCGCGTTATAAGCACACACATAAACATATACATAAACATAATGAAAGCCAAAGGAGGAGATCAGTCTTTCTAGGGGAGAGGGATCAGGATGAAATAGAGATGGGCAAGGACTGATTTTTGGATACGTTGTCAGGGCTGGGGTCAGAGGTTTGCGAGTTCCTGGCGATTTTAAAGGAGTAAGTGACAATCTTGGTAAAACCAGGTTTGGGCAAATGGGAGTGGTCAATATTGCTGAAAGCAGCAAGCATTCAAAACAGATGAATATATATGAGAGTTGGGAGTGGTGGGCATCAGAGAGAAAGCTGTAGACATGTAAGAGTGCAGTCTCAGTGAATTATTTATTGCAAAATCCTGATCAGAGTGGATCTCCAAAGCCATTATCTTCAAGGTGCTTAGTGATCTGTTTCAAGACCACACACTCAAAGAAGGTTTAATAATGGTGAAGGAGGTGAATTGGGCAATAGTTTTCGAGGAATTTTGGGTCAGCAAAGAGTTTTATCACAAGAGGTAGGACAGTTGCAATTTGAAGGAGGAAGTGAAAAGTCCTGCATAGACAAAGAGGTTAAAGAGCTCAGAGAGATTATGGCAGTTCATTGAGTCTGAGATGCTGACCATTTAAGGCACAAACAGATATATTACAGTGCAAGATGGGTTGCACCTGCAAAGGAGGAATGAACAATAAGTATGTGAGATATGAGAGAAGTGGTCATGATTAGAAGGGGTAGACAAGAGAGGTGATCGACAGAGGGAGGATGGGAGTGGGAGAGTGAGGGTGGTTGTGAGAGTATGACACACAAACTAGAGATTTTAGAGCAAACGTTTTAAGCAAAATCGTTAGCATAGAAGGAGGAGAAAAAGTTATTGGCTTGGGCGGTATAAGCAATGCCTGGAATTTAGATGAAGGTTTGCAGTGTTGATTGTGGAGGGAAGATACTAGGTTTGTGAAGTAAGAGGATTAGTACAGTTCAGAGGTGGTGGCAACAAGGGCATTTTTGCAGGCTACTAATAAGGTGGGGATCCATGATTTTCACCAGCACGATCACTAACAATGCATGTTTGATTGGAGGAGCTGGTTCTCAGAAGTGATCCAGGGCTGGGGAGAGAGATGTGAAGAGATGAATGTGCGTGCCGGATAGCTCTGGTCAAAAGGAGTCATAAGTGCATAGTGAATGTCAGACAAATCATGGCCATTTGAAGAGGCATGAATAGGGAAGGGAGACATGTGAGAGCTCCTAACATCATCAAGATAAGGGAAAAGAGTGGCATGTTTAAGTTTCTTATTCTTCATTGAAGAGCGGAGAGGAGAAGCAAAGGATGGAGGGACACAGATGTTAAAGTGAACAAATAAGTGAAAAGAAGGAGTATGCTCATTGGAGAGGTCAGAGTAGGAAAGGGAAGTAGAGAGAAAATCAAGGTATCAAGGTCAAGAAAGTTCCCACCATAGAGGGTATGCAGGCAGGGGAGGGAGTACTGTGAGTGGTCCGATAGGAGAGAGTTTAATTCAAGGCAGGTGTCTCCAGAGATGCTGCGAAGGTTGAAGGCCACCGGAATCAAAAAGGGGATGTTCATGGAAAGTGACACAGGGAAAAGGTTCTGGTCAGAAAATCAGGAATTGTTAGGGCCTTGGGTTCAATGGAGAGCCAGAACAGTGAGATTAGTAGGAGGGAAGATTTGAATGGTGCTTTATTCGAAAGAGGGAGGTGTGATGTCTAAGGGGATCTGGGGGCATTAGCGATGGCCTTATTGAGAAGGAATCCAACCCCTCAACCCGTCACAACATTTCAGGAATAGTGGGGGAAGGCAGCAGAGTGCGTGTGGCAAGCAACTAGGGTTGCAGGGTAATGGAGGCAAATTCAGGTTTGTGTGATAGCAAGAAGTAAAAGTTGAATTTGATAAGAGTCCAATTGGTCAGTGATGTAGGAAGGCTTGTTGCAGAGGGATTGTGTACTCCAGAGGGCAAGTGATATATATTTATAGGATGTGGGGTGAGGGACGGGTATGTTGTGCATTAGGTGAAAGGGAGGATATGGGGAGGTGGGAGAGAGGTAGATGTTTGCCTATGTTGTGGCTAAAGACTTAGAGAGAAGGATAGGAGAATAATGAGTACCAGGATGACTGGAATGAAGTCAAGGTGCATGATACGTGCAGAATGATCATGAAAACTGAAGATAGGGGTGAAGGGTGCAGCCCAAGAGGGAGATATTAGGTGGGTATTCAGAAATGGAAAAGGAAAGTGTTGGATGAGAAGAATCAGTTGTAAGTACTGATCTGGGTGCAGTCGGGCTATAGGTAAACCAAAGACAGTTAACAGCCTCAAAACAGGGATGACCCTTGGATGTTGGAGGTAGCATAGTGTCATTGAGAATGGAGAGTTACTGGTTCAAAGGATTCCAATGTGTGTAAACCGGAGTTAGGCAAAGAGTACAGTCCTGGCTTGGACAGAGACAGAGGCACTAGGCCCTTTCCAGACCTAAAATGCCCAAACAGGGAGTTGCCCTCTGCTGCTTTTGGCCCTTAGCTGCAGAGGCGGCCTGGAGTAGGTGCCCAGTGGAGGCCCCAAAACAAGAAATATAGAGGGTCATATGACCCTCTGGGAGCTTATCAGAGTGCTCAATATGGTTTCCAGATTTACAGACATGATGCAGTCAGGTACCTGGAAATTGTAGGCATGTTGTGCTTCAGGCAGCTTTAAATCAACCCATGGAGTTCTCTGACATCCATTCCCTGACCATCAACAATAATAAAAACAAAGGTTATGGTTCACCCCGCCTCATGCTAAGGTTCATTCTTCAAATTGGTGGCTGGATGAGAACAAACTGGAGGTGGTCAATTAATATAAATACCCAGGTGTCCTGTTTGAGAACAGGTTATCGGATAACTGACACATTGGGCCTCATTATGAGGCTGGCGGTAGCCATGCCAGTAATACAGGCACAGCTTTTTCGGCTCCCCGAAATGGCCATTTACCAGGTCCTTATGGCCTTGCCATAGTCGGTATTAGCCCATTCCTGGGCGCCGGAAAAAATTCTTCCCCATTCCCATTTGAGCCCCATAGGGCTCAATGGGAATGCGACAGCCGGATGCACATGGTCCGTTTATAATGGTGCCTGTGCATCCAACATGCTGTGCTATCTGGTGCCTTTCATTCCACAGGGTCAGACCTGGTGGAATGAAAGGCACCTATGAGAACAACTTGGAGTTTGCCGGTCTTGATCCAACGGTACCGGCAAGCTTAGCAAGATACCATTGTATCAGGACCGGCAAGTTCGTAATGATGCCCATTGACCTCCTTGAGCACAAATGCTCCCAGATCTTGGGTGGTTTGGCCAAGTTGGTCCACCAAGGAGGGGGATACTCCTTGGGGATATTGGTCCAATTATACACAGCAAAGATTCTCCTGACCCACCTAACCCTCCTATATGGAGCAGAAAAGTGGGCATTTGGTAATATACTCGACATAAACAGGCTGGAGTCGAAGTTATTGAAGCAATAGTTTTGACTACCAGCGCGGGTCACAGTGGACTTGATTCACCTCGAATTTGATGCAGCTCCATGAGAGGTGAGATTTCAGCGGTCATTTGTTAATACGCAGTGGAAACTGGCGAACATCCCGAGTGGCTCCTTGAATTATTATAGCTTCGAGGAGGTCCGATTAAAGGCAAGTTTCATGCTAAACAGCAACATGGTCAACATCACCCCAATGGCAGACTGATTGCATTCTATGATCTTCTGTTGTCACCAGAGCTCCAGCTATAATAGCTATGAATCCCTTATGAAATCTACTATTTTCTGAAGTAATCACAACCAGCAGGTTGTAAAGCTAACTGAGAAGAGTAACTGCGCATTTTTTCATGACTATATCCTCCTGCGAGAACAATACACTGAATATATACATCAGTTCGTGGTCAACACCCTGGTGTGGAATTACCTGAGGATCAAAATGAGCGCTGTTAAGACTTTCGAAATAACCAGAGTCTGGTCTAATATTCTGGATGTCTTTCGCCGCACCAGGCTCTGTGGGGAATTTCAGCTTGAAACAGCCAAATATCTTTTAATGAACTATGAAGCAGTAGCGACATTAAGGACGGTGGGCTGCCAGGCTGCTGGAATTTATGATGGTGTAAATGAGTGGACGTGGCTACTGATCATGAACGGCAACAACGAACCCTGTATTATTTCTTTCACAATTATGTTGAAGAGGTTGACCTTAATTCTGAATGACCTTTACATGTATTGAATGGGGTTATGGATCAATTGGTAAATGGATGACCTTGTTGGTAAGGTAATAATGGGACCACCTATTTTAGGACTTTTTGAGTCTTCTCTTTTAGCTTTCGCGCGTTGAACAGTTGTCTATATTGTTTAACTATGTAACATGTTAGTAGTAAAAAATATATGTAAAAATGAAATTATAGGCCAGGTTTGCAGATGTTGCAGATAATCATCTGTCTGGGAATGAAAGGTGAGGCAAAATTACAATCATGCAATGTTGTCACATGACCCTCTGGTAGCCAGAGTTCACAAAATGCTTTCCAGACTGAACTTGCAGGCAGTATTCTGGGTGCTGTTGGACACAGGTGTATGTTTTTTTTTTTTTTAGGCAGGACCTTCAGATGGTGTGCAGGATCCGGAGAGAATCTAACTGTCAAACTAAGTGTGAATTCCATTCTTGGGCTGGGCTAGTAATGTTATTGTATTGGGAAACCTATGTGAGGAAGTCAGAAACAATAATGAAGTACAGCTTTCAATTGAGATACTGGAACATTTGCAGGAGGTCGTGTTTACCTACAATCAGAGCAACTTGCAAACAATTAAAAAGACTTAAGATATACATGGCATTTTAACTTAGAAGAAAGAATACCTTCTGCTATGTTTGAATCGTATTGCTGACAGACAATAGTCTTTTTGTTTATTTTATTTATTTCTATGTGGTTTAAAAAAACCTTTACAAAATTGTACAAAATTACAAAAATGAATAGACAATTTCATGAATTAATACAGAAAAGACTTAATATAAAATTTCACATCTAAAATTCAGCAAATGTTAAACGATTTTCGCAGAATTGAGGAAACCAGAAAAAAATGTAAAAGTTCATACAAAATCTCGTCTAAAATTCGCCATCACTTCATTAAAACATTACTCTAAGAACAAGCTAAAAAATAGCCAAAACTGCGATATACAATGATGATCGTCCTAATACTCCAATTCGTAAAATTACATCAGCCTATTTATAACAAGGTCATGAAACTGCGGAGGTTTTCATTTTACTAGTCTTTTTAAATCTAAAAATACAATAAAGTCTACAATTTAGTACCAATAAACTATAGAAAGAAGACATTCACCTTGGTACTATTTTTATTGCAGTAGGAATGGTGGAAGAGCATGTTATCCGACGTTGACTTGCACTATTGAATTTCACTACATAACAGGAACACATGTAATGTCTATCACGTGTAGACAGCAGAGAAGAATGTCTTTTATGGATTCGTAGAAGAAAGGCTACAGTCTGCTGTGTGTCTATAATATAGACTTTGCTGAAGTTAGACTTTCTAGTAGGTTTATGGCAGGATTTTGTGCAAGAGGTTTTATACATGTTTTAAAAATTCTGCTGTTCAATGTGGGATACCTATTTGAACCTATTTAAAATTGCAATGATTTCTGAATTAGTTTGAGAGTAATGTAATGCTATGTTATATCGTTATTTTGCATAGAACTCAAATCCAAGTGTACCAGAGTGCTCTTGTGTTAGACAAATAATATTCAGTTGTCAGCATTAAGGACTGAAGTTGATGTGAAGCATATACGTGTGTAATCCTTTCTTGAATAAGGCCTCAATAGTTTGGTATCTCGAGAGACCCAGCAAATAATTCCAGATTTTGGCAGATTGGACAAGTTAAATCTTGGTATAAAAAGTCACCACGTGTTGTCAGAATGGAGCGCTTGAGTCAGGGTATAGATTATAATTCTGTTTTTTTGGATTTTGAGAGGTATTGCTATACATCATTTAATGTGGCACGGTGTCCAGTTTGAACCTGATTCTGGCCACAACAGGATCTGCAGATTGTTATTTTTCAAAAGGTGGAGTTTTTGACATATGTAATTTGGTACACCCACATACAAAACATTGCAATAATCCAATGTGGATGATATAAATGCCCTTACCCTGATATTTAGGTGATTATCATCTAGCTAGAATTCTATTTGTCTAAATAGGCAGAGCTAGTAAGAGGGGCTACTAAGAATCCCATCTTTTGGGTTGCAAAATTGAGCTGAGTATCAAAATAAAAACACAATGGGCCTTATTACGAGTTTGGAGGTAGCCATGCCCTTGATAAGGGCATGGCTACCCCCAAACCTGGGTCCGGGTTCCCTGAATGGGGAAATACCGGGCCATTCCGACCTTGGAGCGCCCAGTATTTCCCCATTCAGGGAACCCGGACCCTGTCCATCCCCATTCCCATTGAGCCCATATAGGGCTCAATGGGAATGGGGAGCATGCTAACAACGGGCCCTCGGACCTCGTAATGGAGCGGTAAGGGGTTTATGGCTCCGGAACCTTTACCTGCACTGTTAACCCTTTACCGCCTTACTTGTATATGAGGGCCAATGTTTTCACATTATTTAGGGATGAGAGAGAATGGGATTCTGCATGGAAACATGATGGCCAAGAAATAGGACTAGACTGTAAATGACGAAGAAATAATTGATTTAGTCATGGAAGTGGTCAGGCTAAGCCAGTTGCTTTGCAACCAATCTTAATGAGGAGGGAATTGGTTGAACATAGATATATATATATCTTTTTTAATGTGGGAAACGCAGGAACTCGAAGGGACACAATAATTTGTATCAGTGCAATATAGGATCAGATAATATTGACAACCAGAAAGAAAAAAGTTGAACCACCATAATGCAGACTTAGACACCCCTGTCACAGCCCACAATCTTTGGATTAAATGAGTCTGCTTGTGAGTTTCGAAAGCCAATGAAAGATCAAGCAGCATCATCAGGGTTCATTCATGAGTTTCTCAATTCAATTTTAATTCCTCTATGATCTCCAGCCTCTCTCAATTCTCTGGACCAGTCTAAATCCTGATTAAAAACACACCAAGCAATTCATACATTTTAAGACAGTCTCGTAAGTGGAAGGTAACTTCTTTTTCTAAAAGTTTAATGAGAAAGGGAATATTAATGATGTGTCTATAATTATCTGGTAGATCTGGGTCTGAGATTGTTTTATTAATAATCACCCAATCCATGAGCATTTTTAAGTAGTGGGAATAACACTTGTAGTAAGTGATTTATTTACGATGCTTAACAGAATGATAGAATATGACCGGTACATCCCTGTGTAATCTGTGAGGTGCAGGGGTTTTCCGGGCTAAATGCAGACCTAACAGAAACAACTACTTGTACAAGTTTCACAGACATTTTATTGAAATTCAAATTTCGCATAGTGGGATAGTGTATCCTATTTAATGTAAAAGGCCAATTCTTGTGTCTTGCATTGCATTTCAGAATAAGTCAAGCTTAGTTTATAAACGCTGAATGAGTATCTTGAAGCTAACAAATCGTAGTATGTTGAGATGGCAATGGTGACGACTTATTTTCTAGAATATTCATCATTTGGAAAATTACTTTTTGTGAATTTTTTGCTGTCCTCGATGTGAATCTGCAAAGGATACTAGCAAATAGGCGTGACTTGATTAATGGGTGATTCACCTGGGCCTAATAACCATTTGTGGCAATATGACGCATGGGCAGGATATACTCCATCATTGCCGGCGGCAACAGCGAAATGAACTGAGGGCCCCTGCCTACCTCCATCTCCTCACCTGATAGGCTTGAGGTTTGCGCTTCCACCGCATAGGCCCGGGAGCCAGCAGGCAATCGCCGCCTGCACCCAAGGGCCTCACCTAAGGGCAGTGCTGCTAATCCTGTCGGGCCCTGTCTGGGCCTGTGAGGGGTTTATGACCCTCTAACTCTTTTCTGGATCTTTTCACCTTCAGCTGCTCCACAGCGCTCCTTTTGATCACCAAATTCCATCCCGGTGCTACCAAAGGTAAGAGCACCAATGTGTGCTTATCTCTCAGGCCGCTAACTGATTGCCCTCTTGCTCCAACGCTGCCTTGGGCCATGTCAAACCCCCCCACGATCTGCCACTTTGCACATGCTGTTGCCTCTGCTCACTAACGAACACTACCTGAGCCACAGAACACCTGCAGCTCAGCATATTCCAGGGTTTTACAATCCACTCCACTTGGCCGTTGTGCTATTCACACATGCACTCTCATGTCCACCTTGTTGGTGACCCCCAACATCACCGTTGTCCTGGACCGGAGCTCTCTCTTCCTACCTACAATCCATGATGTCCTGCGCCCGCGGCTGGTACCTTGTACTTTTCTTTCACTGTAACCTGTAACTGTCTGCATTGATGCTCTGGTGGTTGTCGGGGTACCCTGGTCTCCTTAGCTTCCTACTGTAATTCAAACCCTTAATTTTCTACTACATTTGTCTTCGGGGAAATTAAAACCTAGGTGTGTTTCTACATCCCTGCGCCCTCCATTTTGTGCTGCATTTTTGTGCATTTGTGTGCTTTCTGGGAAATTCAAACCTGTTTTTTTTTTACATCTCTGCACCCTCCATTTTGTACTGCATCTGTGGGTTTTCTGGGAAATTCGAACTTAGGTGTGTTTTTACAACTTTGCATCCTCTATGTTGTACTGCATTTGTGTGCTTTCTGTGAAATTCGAACCTAGGTGTGTTCTAACTGGCTGCTCGGCCCCTGGTGAGTTTGCCCTTGCAATGTGCAGCCTCTCAAACTGTCCCTCTTTTCCTCCATCTCATGGCACTCTCCATCTGCCTTATCTATTCCAACTGTTAATCTATTATCTATTACCTCCTCTCTCACGAAGCCTGGAAAAAAGCTTAACAAATATCTCTTAGCCTCTAACCCTGGCCTACCTATTGCTGATACCTTCGTCAGTGCCACTTCCCAGACAGACTATCACTGATACCCTCTTCTCTGTCCCCTCGCCAGACCTATGGACCTCCCACCTGGTCTCTGCTCCCCCCCCCCTTTTTCCTCTTCACCCATTAATGGTGGCACTAGTTGGGAAGAACTCTTGGCACAATTCTCATTCTCTAAGATCCATCATTAACATCTATCACAGTGGCACTGTCATAGCCCTGGGCCCTCAACCAAACCTTCTTCTCTTCAACTGGTGCCTGCCGGCCCTCATCAACTTCCTACCTTCTACTGCTACTCCTCCTTCCTCTCTCTCTTCTCCTCCATTGCCACTGCCGATGGGTGTACCACATACATGTAACCCTCCTCAGAAACCTTCAAAGGTGGTGGCTGACTGCACTTAGCCACCCTGAATGCTTGTTCTGTTGTCATACATTCTTCTGATATCTGCCTCCTTCTTGAATACTTTGATCTCAACATCCTCGCTCTCACCGAGACATGGTTCACACAATCTCAGTTACTGCTTTTGACTCCCTTATTCCTGATGGCTACAAGATCTTCTCCAAGCCTCGGCTCAACTGACCTGGTGGTGGAGTATCCATGATCTTCAATGAGAGCATCTCTACCTCTCTCATCCCCTGTACTAACTTCACCGATGATAAGCGAGTCCTACTCAAACTCATCGTCAACCACAGCCTTAATTCCGCCAACATCAACCGAGTCTATAGCATTATTCAGGTTTGGATAGCTAACCATCATCTTTTTCTGAATGATGACAAACCAGAGATATTCATCATCAGCTCCCCACACCGCCTCAAACAGCTAGAACCCTCCTTCGCCTCCTTTTCCATAGACGGCAACATTACACCTTTCTTAAGTATGTGAAAACCCTAGGAGTTTATCTATACTCAGAACTAACTATGCAAAAACATGTAAATTCCCTTGCCTCCTCTGCAGCCTATGCAACCAAGCTCATCAACCTTGGCAGAAATGTCCTCTCCTCTGACAACTGCCTCACACAATCCAGAGCTACCATTGGTAGCAAATTAGACTACTGCAATGCCATCCTACCCGGAACCTCAGCAAAAAACCTAACTAAACTCCAACTGTTGCAGAACAATGCAATCAGGGCAGTCTGGAGTTTCAAGCAATCAGACCACATCTCACAAACCAGGTGCACAACCCTTTGACTGCCCATCAAAGCCTGCATTGAAGTTAAAATTCTATTCATCACACATTGATGCATCCACAACCTAGCACTCTCTTACCTCAACCAGTACATTACCAAGAGTGCTAAACCGTGTTTTTTGCGCTCCGCCACCATCCTGTCACTGACGACTCCTAGATTCACTAGGAAAAGGGCTGGCGAAGTAAGCTTCACCGTCATTGCCACCACCCTCTGGAACTACCTGCCTCCCTTTATACAAGAAGAGCCCTGCTACTCCAACATCTGCATAAATACTGAAAACTGCTTTGTTCAACAAGTATGCCTGTAGTGACTGCTCTGTATTGTATGTATCTGACTGATTTTCCTAATGTAATTGAACTATGCACTGTCATGTTTAGTGCTATGATACCTGTGGGTATGGGCGCTAAAAAAATACATTAAATAAACAAATAAATAAATAAATAAATAAATAAATAAATAAATACCCAGCCCTACTCCTCTTTTGAAAGTCTTGTCTGCAAGTTTGTTGTCTCTCCGACAATCTCTCTCACCCTTGCCACTATAAACAGGCCCCCTGGCCCTATATCTGTCTTCCTTTTGGAATGGATGGATTTCACTGACTCTCTTCTGACCTCTACCTCTAAACTCCTCCTCCTTGGAGACTTCAACATCCTTCTTGACTCCACCGCCTCTGCCTGTTCTCTTTTCTGTGATCTCTGCACCTCTCTCTCCCTCTCTATTCTCCCTGCCGGCCCTCCCACTCCTCCAGACACACTTTTGATGCCTTCATCGCTGCTATCTCCCTGCTTTCCAAACATTTCATTTCACTGCTCTCCTGGTCTGATGACTCTCTCACATCTTCTCATCTGGAAACTCTAGGCTCCCTAACTGAGCACTCCACCAGCACTGCCAGCCTCCTTTGCAGTCATCCGACCAATGAAAAGACTATCAGCTGCTGCATTTGCCTCCACCTTCATCACTCCTCCTCAACTTTCTGTTGACACTTGCACCGACTCTGAACTTGCCAACCTTCATCTTGCTATCACCAACACTCTGGACATTTTGGCCCTTGTCGGGAGGATCCACCTGAAACCTGCCTCCAAGCATAACAGTTGGTATGACTCCAATCTGGCCGCTTTGAAACGCAAGTGCAGAGTTGCTGAACAGAAGTGGCAGACCTCAGGCTCATTATAAGACAAACTGGCCTGCTGTCCACTCCAAAATAAAAACCCGTCTCTCTATCCGCTCCATGAAGAGAGCTCACATCCAGGCTCGTATCTCTGGATCCTCTTACAACACGGCTGAACTCTTCAACATCGGCATGGATCTAGCCAATCCATCTGGAGTCTCTACATTACATCTTCCATCTCAGGCTCTGTGTACTGTACTGGCCACCCATTTCACCTCAAACACTCGGGACGTTCTGACCTCTCTCTCCTCTTCTCCCTTCTTCATCCCTCCCTCTGTCCTCCTGCCACCCTTGGCTGCTCTTCCACCCTGACAATCTCTCCACCTTCTCACCTATCAGAGCGGATGCAATCTCCAGAGTAGTCCACTCTATGAAGGTCTCATCCAAACAGGTGTCTCCCTGCACTTCCAGAACCATTAAGGACAACACCCCCTCTCTTGCTGACTTCTGCAACCACTCCTAAGCACCTGCCTCTTTCCCCTCTTCTCTCAAGCACTCCCTTGTCCATCCCCTCCTAAAATGCCTTCAACCCGACCCCTTCTTTCCGCCCAACTACCGCCATATCTCTATTACACCCTTACTTGGGAAACTCCTGCAGAAGTTGGTCATTCCCCAACTGACTGAACACACTGTGCTCATTGGTTGTTTACATGACTATCAATCCAGATTCTTAGCATCCAGAGGCACGGAAACAGCTCTCCTCAACACCCGTGAAAAACTGCTTGCAAATCTTGACTCTAACTCTCATGCTGTTCTCATATTTCTCAACCTCTCTTCTGCCTTTGACATGGTCAACCATTTTATCCGCATAAAGGTACTATTGGTATCTAAGACTAGGCACTGGATTGGTTGTCCTCCTTCCTCACTGGCCATGCTTCCCAAGTCCTCCTGTGCCCCTTCTCCTCCCCCACCACTCTGTCTACTTGTGGTGTCCCCCAGGGCTCTATCCACTCATCTTGGTTTGTCAACATCTACCTTGCACTGCTTGCTCACCTGATCTCTTTTATCTCGCCCCATTTCCAGTGTTACGCATATGACACACAACTCTTCTTCAAACTCCTTTCTTTCCCCTCCTCTTCCTCCTCTATCATCCCTGGTGGCTTGTTGCCATTCAGTTCTGGTGCACCCCCAATGATCTGTGTCTTAATGCCAGTAAGACCGAGATCCTTCCTATCGGGACACCTACTCCCCGCCTCCCTCCTCCACTCTGGCCTTCCGCTATGAGCTCACCCCCTCTCCTTCCACTGAGGGCAGTAACCCTGGGGTCATCTTCGACTCCTCCCTCTCCTTTACTATTTACATCTTGGACTTTGCCAATAAGGCCTACATTCAACTTCACCTGCTTGGGGGCATTCTCCCTTTCCTCACCTACCACCAGAAGCTCATTGTCTCTAGAGCTCTGGTCCTCTCCAGGCTAGACTACTGTAACAGCCTCTTCCTCCATCTGCCTCTCTCTTCGCTCTGTCCTCTTCAACTAATCCAGAATAGGCTGCAAGATGTATCCTTGGCCTCACGCCCAGAGACCATATTTCTCCAGCTCTAATATCTCTCCACTGGCTCCCGGTTGCTGCTGGGATCAAATTCAAGAACCTTTGCATCATCCACATTGCTGTCTGGAACCTGGGATCACGCTCCCTGCAATTCTCTCTCACTAAATACTCTGCCTCCAGATCCCTTCGATCTTCTGACTCTAACTCTCAGCTGATCAAACACTTCTCCAAGCAGCGAGTGGGGGGCAAATCTCTCTCCTCAGCTTGCTTCTACGGAAAAGCCTCCCTCTCTCTATTCATCTTGAACCAGTTCTGTAAACAACTCCAGACCTTTCTCTTCTCCTCCTCCTTACCGCTCCTCCTCCTGTGCTAACCATCCCTTCTGTCACTGGGATTGGTGGCCTGGTCCCTGAAGAGTCCAATAGGGTCCTGGCCTTCTGCCCAATCGCCCCCAGCACCCTCCTGCACTGTCCTCTGGGACCACACCCATCTGTTGGGTGGTTGACTCGGCTCTGCACTTACCTTTGGGCGGTTGACCTTCCTCACCTAGGAGGCCTTCGTCCATGCACGTACCTGTTGCCTGCCCAATGGGCACCTCTGGCACTTCCTCCCCTAGGGGACCCTACTAACACTTACCCCCTCCCCTTTTTTACTCCTCTACATTGCACTTTCACGCTCTGAATGTCACACGTTCTAGTAGGACTGCTTTACTTTCTATTTACTCACTGTAAAGTTCATTGCTTATTTGCTCCCTTCTTTCCTTCCCTTATGCCTTGTTGTGCTTTGAAACACTGTCATGCTCTATAAGTGCCTTATGACTATGCAATAAAATAAAAAAATAAAATGTGATTAAAGTAACAACCCATACAGAAATACTACAAAAGTACAAAATAAAGGCATGTCTAAACAAGCGACTATACACATATTATATGTTCTTTAATTAAACCCACCAATTTGCAGTATAACTGTCCTAGAAATTCACTAGCAAAAACCACCAAACCACCCCCATGAAACAAGAGCAGAATATCCAGAATGTCGAGCTGCGTAGGTGATGTGATCTGCTAGTATGATGCAGCAGAATAAATGTAAAACAGCATTTTGAAGAGTGCCAAAAACAGCACAGTGGATCCTGCTGGTTCAAAGGCAGTCAACACCTTTGTGCGGGTGGTTTGAAGCTGCAGAATACAGGAATCCAGAAGCTTGGCTTCTTCTGGCGTTGTGAGACCCACATCATGGTCTCAGGGGAAAGATCAGTCAATTTCCTCTATACTCCCAGTCGGGGAGATTATCTGGCACCTGCAGGAGTTGTTCATCTCCAGTGAGGACCCTAGGCCATGTTGCAGCAAGCAGAGAGTGCATGCCTTGTTCCATCATCAGGTCACACCCAATGTTCCGTATGGATGGTAAGGGTTCAGAGCTTTTCTCTGCCTTGAAAATCCTATCTTCACCCCTGGCAGAGGGCTTTCGAAAGGAGTGCACCTCCAAAAGGGTCCAAGGGAATTCGCCTGCCCTTAAGAGTACAAGATGAATGAAAGAAGGAGTGGAAGACGCTTCCTTAGACAGGGAAAAGACCACCAGGATTGGATAAAAGCAAGATTGTTTTAAGCAGTACAATCCTTATCAAGGTAACAAGTGACTTTGCTATGCAGGATGCATAACAGACTGGTTCTTATAACAGGGTATCTGCCTTGATTATAGTCAAAAGTCTGATTTGTAGTCACTTGACTTAGAATAGTCTACCAATTTGATGTGTGCTTGAAAATGTGCAGCACCAGGATTCAAATGTTTTGGGGGATTTTAGAGATTGTAATTGATTTTAGTGGAGTGATTTGCAGCATACAGCATTTACCATTACAGAGGGAAACTGGTTGTATTGCTTTGCAGTAAATAACCAACAATGACCAACACTATACACTTTTATATTTATTTGTAATTTGCAGCGAAAGGTTTAAATGCTCCTGATGCATTCAACTAAATACAACTAAATACAACTAAATACACTTTTCATTTTTTTTTTAAAGAAAACAACTGGAATACCATCCGTCTGTTTTAAATTATAGGTGTTTTCCCGTTATTGAGCAATGCACATTTGTAGTGAAACTAATAAGGAAACTTTTTCTAAGGTTTCTTTAATCTTTCCCAAGAGTAGTTTGTCATACGAGCTAGATGGTTTAAATCAACATGTCTTCAAGTTCCATCTGTTCTATTACTATCTCACTGCTGTGGCTTCGACTGCACTTTGTGAGGAATATTGTAAAATATATTCCATAATGCAATTTATGCAACATAAATGTGCTAGCAATAAAATAATGAAGTGTCACACAGCATCTGTTTGTGTTTCCAAGAACCGTGGGGACCAGTTTTCAGAACATAGCAAATTAAGCATCTGGTTGAAATCAACAGCATCGTTTCAGTGCATATGCAGTTTTATTGCCAACATTAATATATACTTTATGTACTATTGATATGCATCAAACATCAGAACGCACATACAAAAGATAACTTTTGATTATCTGGCCGACGATGAAAGCACACCTGCTAAATGAAGACAAATGAAGCATGACCTGTGATGATAGGGAGAATTCGCACATATATGTGTCTCTCCCTGTTTCGGTTCAGTAAGACCCATCTATGCAGAGAGTGCTCTCCTAACAATAAGGCCAAGATGGACGCCTTACTGGAAAGCTCACTCAAAAAAACCCGTATGTTGGAATTGTCTGCATATACGGGCACTAAGGGCACGGCTACCGCCAAACTCGCTACCAAACTCGCTACTGGCCCCGGCACCCCTAAATGGGCCATTACCACCCCATTACGAGATGGATGGGCCGGTAATTGCCCATTTGCAGGTGCCAGTATGGCTGGCCTCCCGATCCCCATTCTACCCCATAGGGCAGAATGGGGGTCGGAAGCATGGTTGCACCGGCACTGTTAATAATGGTGCCAGTGCAATCACAAGTTCTGCTCGCGGGTGCCGGTCCGGCACCATCAAGCAGAACTCGTAATGTGGCGGAGAGGTAACAACGGCGCCCGTAGCATTACCGGCGCCGTTGTTGCCTTTCCGCCACATTTGTAATGAGGCCCATTGTGACTAGATTCACAAAGTATGTTTTGTTAGTGCGACCTATTCTTTAAAAAAGTAGTCGTTTCTGACAGTGAATGTTCTGACTAATGAACAAAAGGCTGATTCATGGAAGGGACTATTATTGGGAAATGTGTTTGTGCTTTGGCGCATGTTTTACATAGTTGTTTAACTTACACATCTACTGATTCACAATAACCGACATACTTTCTTATTCGTGGGAGACAGCTGCTCACATAAGTAAGAACAATGACCACACTTTGCATCAGAGGTGGTTTAAGAACAAAAAGGTTTTTAAAAAAAGAGTGCGTGCAAATCACTTTGCTGGTGCATTTTGCCCTTAATGCAAACTGACTAAGATGGAAGGTCTTACATTGAGGCAGTACGATAACATGCCTGCATTTGTATTTATTTCCCTCAATAGCTCACCTGTGTTTTCCAACTTTCTCCTAGGACACCACATGGAGAAAACAAGGGTTGCACACTGAACCCAGCTTTTTTGCACATAAATCAAACTTGTTGGGCCTGATTTACAAATCGTTTTCTAATGGAGTCTTTGCATAGGAAAAAGATCTTGTAAATCAGGCCTACTGTTTTTAAGCAGCTCACTTTGGTTGATGGCCGTGTCTGTCTGTTAATTTCAGTGGTACAGCAAAACAAAAGAGGACATGGCTGGAAGGTTTAGAATACATCTTAACCTCTGGCATTGCTCTGGCCATTGCTCCGGGCAACCTTCCAGACCATTGTTCTTCACCTGCCAGGCCATTACAAAAGGGGAAAAACAATCCGTAAATCAGACTTGGTCCCATCCCAAAAAGGGCAGTCCAGCCAAATCTTCTTGGTCAGATCCCTTCTGCACAAGACCACAATCAATCCCAAACATGTTTCAGCCTCGTTGGTCCTCATCAGTTAGGAGTAGCTTGGGTCTCTATGCCCAGCAGGCACAGGACCCACATCTGGGCATACCTGTCCCACTCAAGATGACTACAGAAAAACAAAAGAGGTGATGGCGGGAAGTTTTAGAATTCATCTTACCCTCTGGCATTGCTCTGGGCAATCCTCCAGACCATTGTTCTTTGCCTACCAAGGCATTCCAAAAGGGAAGACCATATGCAAATGAGTCTTGGTCTAACAGCAAAGGGGGCAGTCCAGCCCAAACTGCTTGGTCACACCCCAACTGCATGAGACCACAAGCATCCCCAAACATGGTTCAGCCTAGTCGGGCCTCATCAATGACGAATATCTTGGTTCTCTAGGCCCAGCAGGCACGGGACCCACATCTGGGCATACCTGTCCCACTCAGGGTGACTACAGCAAAACAAAAGAGGTGGTTGTTGGAAAGTTTATAATTAATTTTAACATCAGGCACTGCTCTGGGCAACCCTCCAGACCATTGTTCTTCCCATGCTAAGCCATTACAAAAGGGGAAAGAACATATCCATGGGGTACAGCATTTCTGTACACTGCAAGTTAGCCAATCAGCCATTGTTTCTAAAATTCAGTGGTGAGATTATACAGACAATTGTTTTAGTGTTTTTGGAGGGTTTGTACTGAGATCGGTCTAGACACTTGTTTTGTAATAAAGGAAATGCACTGTCCATTCCTCAAGATTGAATTTGGTGGCCAACCCGAATTTGAAATGTTCAGTGGAGAGACTTTAAATCTCCTAAATTGCCAAGCAGCATCAAGAGGCTGGGAGAAGCATCTATAATCCCAGTGGTCTTCCGGTCTGCATATGTTTTCCTTAACAATGTATCTTGTTGACACTTGCAAGTGATTGGTTGAAGCTGCAGGTGACTTTGGTGCTTCAATCATGAGGGTGGCCTCGCTAACCTGGGTTCACACTTCACCTTGACTCACATACCTGCCAACATATCTCTCTACCAGTTGTCTGGAAGAGAGGGCAGGGCTGTTCTGATGTTGTCTGCCACAGTCTTTCTTGAAAATGGTGAGCAGAGGACTCCAAAAGCTCTCTATACAAGACACAGGTCCTCTTCCTATGACATTTGCTTAACAGACTGTTTCTCCTCTGGTAATCTCTGCAGCCTTCACTTCAGTCAGAATTTAGAGATTGATATGACTTTTATGAAACAAATTCACTGGCCACATTACAGAAATGGGTGGTATATGTGGGGGTAGCCAGTCACAACGTGGTGGGCGACATCTATTGCAGAAGCTCAGCCATAACTGCATAGGTTACAGCAGGTGGTAATAATCCCACAAGCAGGAATTTCCACCTGGTACAACCGTTAGGGGTGGAGTCGGTGGGCCAATATTGGCATGGGAACTGTCCCCGCTCCCAATTCCACCAGTTCTAATGGCAGCTCAGTGGTACAGAATACACAATAAATCGAGCAAGTCCCTCCAGTTTTATAAGTTCTCGCAGCTTCTCTGAAATTGGGAAGATTGTGTGGGAGTCACCAACATGTTTTGTGGACACGTGCAGCATGTGGGAATCCATGGTGGAGTTGCACCACATGGGTGCACGTCTCCTGACAGACGCATTGCCACCTGTAAGTCTGTGGAGTAGCTGAGCAAACATTTCCAGGTTGGTGGTGAAATGGGACACACTGTCCTTGTATCCGTCCCCTGAGGTGGAGTCTGATTTCATTATACAGTCGCTCTTTTAATTACCCTCTGATTAGGCGGACAGTAATTATTCTGCATTCAATTCCCACATTTCTCTTATTGTGCCTATGCTGAGCCTCACAGCACTCAACACAGTGACCTAGTCAGACTGTTATGGGAAAGTACAAAATCAACTATTCTATTCGCTCCAGAGGTTTGCTTTTAAATGTGAATATTAATGGTGACTCTTGACTCATCAGCTTTCTGCAGTCTGTGCTGCCCTTCCAAGGGAACTCCTTGCGGCGGAAGTAGTCACAGAATTATTATATTAATACTGAATTAAAAAGTAAGGAATCTGAAATGGTCCAAAAAAGTCACCAAAATACATTTATGGGCGTTGCAGCTAATTATTTATCTTTTTTTTCTGAAAGCGGAATTGTTGCAAATGTAAATTCTACCTGTAATCTGGCGGTGCATGTGTACCTTCTCCCCTTAGTGGAAAAAGTGTACATTCAATTATGAAAACGAGGGAACAATTAGGCTAATCGCATTCCTGTGGTAATTTTCATACGACTGTTTTTTTAAGACATCTCAATTGTGCTCACTAGATAAATAGCCAGTACAGAAATCCAGTCACTGCTTTAAGTGCCAAGGACGAGAATACTCGTCCTTTTTACATAGACTTCAATAATAGTCTGTCACTAAAATCTGCACCTGAACACTGCAGCATGCAGGCTGGCTGCCTATTGCTTGATACTGCCTTAATGGCTTTGCTCCGCATAACGAGCGGTTCGCTCTTTCCCACACTCACTGCAGGGATATACTAGAGGATATTACAGAGGGGGCCTGTGGGCAATCTGCTCTGTGGGAGGACCTTTTGATTCATCCTTTACATTCTCCTTGGATTCTTGCATGGCAAAACCCCCCAAAATAAATGACACATAGGGCTTCGTCCAGCGAAAACTGCTAACCTCCTGTCACCTTTGGAAGATGTTAGGGGCCTGAACAAATGTGCTACTTCCTTATCAGGTGAGCTTGCTCTGTTTGCCATTCTGCACCAGTTCCAGGTGTGAGGAAAGGAAAGCTTAGTGGCAGCAATAGAGACAGTCCTTGCAGTCAGAGGATACAGCTATGGTGGGGCGCTGCGTGTAAGGACCATGCAGGAAGGAGGAAGGTAGTTCTCAAAGAAGCCTGGTTGGAACATGTTAGCATATGCAGCAGCACCAATCCCTTCCAGTCAAAGAATGTGGTGGTGCTGCAGAGGTGCACTTTAGGATCCTGTGGTCAGATGCTGGATTCGAAAAGGTAATTTATACATAACCCCGGCGCAACGATTCAGTGCACATTGCAGCAGTAGTGAGCAGTCTGTGCAGTCGACCTGTTAAACCTCTGCTGCAAGAAGGAAGAACACTCTCACATAACCCGAGATGCAGCATTTCAGCGCGTGTGGAAGCAGCGGTGGGCAGTCATTGTAATCCCTGGGTGTCTCTGCTCATCTCTGCTTGCCTTGTGCATTTGAAATGTCCCTGTGGACTGGCTCAGTTTTGGATTTACATGTTGCTATTTTATTATTCAAGCATTGAGCATTGATAATTTGAGCCAAAGGAGCAGAACTAAAGCATTGGCCTGGGGGCCGAGGTCCAAACACAAACACATCCCTGGAGTGAAGCAAAGCAAATCCAGGAGCCCTCCTGGACTGTGCCTTGCAAGAGAGATCCTCACTGAGTATTGGCAATGTACACGTTCTTCCCTTTTCATCTATGTTTGCCGGTCATGACTGAAGTTCCTTGGAAGCACTGGAGCAGTGGAATCATTATTTAGACGTGATCACTTGGCTTTTACCTGATTCTCCTATTGTTCAACATACAATGGGCCTCATTACACGGTAGGCGGTAAGGGTTTACCGGTACCAGTATTTTACCGGTACCAGTAAATCCTTACCGCCTTACTATGAGGTCCCTTTGCGGGTTGGGGAATTTAACGCCTGCTTTTTGCAGGCGTTCAAAACCAACCCTCAAAGGGACCAGTGGAGCTAATTACGGTACCGCAAATTTGCAGTACCGTAATTAGCGCCTTCCCCATTCCCATAGAGCCCTATGGGGCAAAAATGGGAATGGGAAAGGGCAATGGTGGAAGGGGGAATTACCGCCCCGCCAACCTTGCAATGGGGCGGTAATTGCCCTTTCCACCAAGGCGGTGCCGGTATTTTACCGGCATGACCATGGTTCACCGCCTACCGTGTAATGAGGCCCAATATCTTGACAAAAACAAAGAGGTGATGGCTGGAAGGTTTAGAATTAATCTTAACCACTGGCGTTGCTCTGGGCAACCCTCCAGACCATCGTTCTTCGCCTGCCAAGCCATTACAGAAGGGGAAAGACCATATGCAAATCAGACTTAGCCCCACCCCAAAAGGGGCAGTCCAGCCCGAACTGCTAGGTCACATCCCTTCTGCACGAGACCACAAGCATCCCCAAACATGTTTCGGCCTTTTTGGGCCTCATCAGTGAGGAGTAGCTTGGGTCTCTAGGCCCAGCAGGCACGGGACCCACGTCTGGGCATACCCGTCCCACTCGAGGTGACATAGCAAAAACAAAGAGGTGATGGCTGGACGGTTTAGAATTTATCTTAACCACTGGCGTTGCTCTGGGCAACCCTCCAGACCATCGTTCTTCGCCTGCCAAGCCATTACAGAAGGGGAAGACCATATGCAAATCAGACTTAGCCCCACCCCAAAAGGGGCAGTCCAGCCCGAACTGCTAGGTCACATCCCTTCTGCATGAGACCACAAGCATCCCCAAACATGTTTCAGCCTTTTTGGGACTCATCAGTGAGGAGTAGCTTGGGTCTCTAGGCCCAGCAGGCACGGGACCCACATCTGGGCATACCCGCCCCACTCGGGGTGACATAGCAGAAACAAAGAGGTGATGGATGGAAGGTTTAGAATTAACCTTAACCACTGGCGTTGCTCTGGGCAACCCTCCAGACCATCGTTCTTCGCCTGCCAAGCCATTACAGAAGGGGAAAGACCATATGCAAATCAGACTTAGCCCCACCCCAAAAGGGGCAGTCCAGCCCGAACTGCTAGGTCACATCCCTTCTGCAGGAGACCACAAGCATCCCCAAACATGTTTCGGCCTTTTTGGGCCTCATCAGTGAGGAGTAGCTTGGGTCTCTAGGCCCAGCAGGCACGGGACCCACGTCTGGGCATACCCGCCCCACTCGGGGTGACATAGCAAAAACAAAGAGGTGATGGCTGGAAGGTTTAGAATTAATCTTAACCACTGGCGTTGCTCTGGGCAACCCTCCAGACCATCGTTCTTCGCCTGCCAAGCCATTACAGAAGGGGAAGACCATATGCAAATCAGACTTAGCCCCACCCCAAAAGGGGCAGTCCAGCCCGAACTGCTGGGTCACATCCCTTCTGCATGAGACCACAAGCATCCCCAAACATGTTTCGGCCTTTTTGGGACTCATCAATGAGGAGTAGCTTGGGTCTCTAGGCCCAGCAGGCACGGGACCCACATCTGGGCATACCCGTCCCACTCGGGGTGACATAGCAGAAACAAAGAGGTGATGGATGGAAGGTTTAGAATTAACCTTAACCACTGGCGTTGCTCTGGGCAACCCTCCAGACCATCGTTCTTCGCCTGCCAAGCCATTACAGAAGGGGAAAGACC
The DNA here is from genome assembly GCF_040938575.1 of Ambystoma mexicanum. Classification (NCBI taxonomy): domain Eukaryota; kingdom Metazoa; phylum Chordata; class Amphibia; order Caudata; family Ambystomatidae; genus Ambystoma; species Ambystoma mexicanum. Next base: position 1,288,831,766 of record NC_090930.1, on the reverse strand, counting down.
ATATGCAAATCAGACTTAGCCCCACCCCAAAAGGGGCAGTCCAGCCCGAACTGCTAGGTCACATCCCTTCTGCACGAGACCAGAAGCATCCCCAAACATGTTTCGGCCTTTTTGGGCCTCATCAGTGAGGAGTAGCTTGGGTCTCTAGGCCCAGCAGGCACGGGACCCACGTCTGGGCATACCCGTCCCACTCGGGGTGACATAGCAAAAACAAAGAGGTGATGGCTGGAAGGTTTAGAATTAATCTTAACCACTGGCGTTGCTTTGGGCAACCCTCCAGACCATCGTTCTTTGCCCGCCAAGCCATTACAGAAGGGGAAAGACCATATGCAAATCAGACTTAGCCCCACCCCAAAAGGGGCAGTCCAGCCCGAACTGCTAGGTCACATCCCTTCTGCACGAGACCACAAGCATCCCCAAACATGTTTCGGCCTTTTTGGGCCTCATCAGTGAGGAGTTGCTTGGGTCTCTAGGCCCAGCAGGCACGGGACCCACGTCTGAGCATACCCGTCCCACTCGGGGTGACATAGCAAAAACAAAGAGGTGATGCAATATCTTGATACACTGCTTAATTATCGGACTGAGTACTCTGTGTTCGAGTATCAGTGTGCTTCTGGAGGCCCCAGAAATGCGGTGTAGTCTCAGTATGACAATTCGGCAAGGAGCGGTGCAGAGCATTGTGGTGTTGGCGTTGATGGAGCTGACCAAAAGGGCAGGATCCAGAAGCTAGAGCCACAGCATTGATAAATTGACGATAGGTATCACCTCAACGGGGTAATCCTGTGTGGAGAAATGAGGCACCATTACTACATTGCTATGGATAATTGACTGCATACACCTGTACACCTTTAACAATTCCAGTTGCCTGGTTTTGGGATGTGGAACTAAATATTAGCCAGGTGGAAATTTTCTGTTTGGATAATCCATAGCCTAGTTTAATCACTGAAACGTCATTGGATCCTTGTGACTGAAGCAATGAAGGACTGAAGTAGTGAAACATGTGCTCCCAGTAACTTGGCAGTATGCGTGTAATATTTTCCCCGTCCATCACTCCCACAAAGTAAGGGAATGAGGAAAATCACGTTTCACATTGATGAGCTGCTCAATGTCCTAGGGGCACACAATACATGTGAAAAATGTTTTTAACATTGCACTGAACACTTGCTGAACTGCATGAGAACACAGAATTCAGCATACCAGATGCCAGTGCTACAGTGCCTTGGAAAGTGCCTTGGGCTCAGAAGTGCACTACTGACAATACACTAAACAATGGGGTTTTAGCCAGTTCTTGGTGAACCAAATTTCCAAAGTGAGAGAAAGACAGAGGCTTTTCTTCCTTGTTTCAGTGGCACCAGATGGTACAAGGCCCCAGTAACTGTCTCACCTGTTGCTTCAGTCAAGGATAAACATATGATCTAACTGCTAGGATAAAGAACCTGTGTGAACCAATATACACCAAAACCCAAACAGGCAGGTAACTGGACCTATAAATTCCATATATGACCACAGGGATTACCTTTTCTCTGGTTGCCATTGTACCATCACCAAGCCATACCTTAACTGAATTACAGGGTCTGCATTTTACCTCAGCAGCTATGGCAGTACTCCCCCGTGGCCAATAAACAACTCCAATAGCTGTTAAAGTCTCTTCAAATTCTTCATGCCAGGGCAGACTCCAGAGGATATCTCCATCACCACTGTAAATGCCACCAAGGCAACAGGAATCAGCATCTTGTAACAATACCAGTGCCTGATTCTTGTTGCAGAGTGTTTGATACTTCAGGGTCAGAATGCACAAAACAAACATGACTGCAAAGTACCTTACAAATATTTGACATTTGTACATGACAATCACTGAACCGCCTGACAAATCAGGAATACAAAACTGGGAACTAGAGGATGTGCCTCACCCCCTCTTTTTTCTACACATTGATTCAAGAGTCCCGAGCTCTAAATGCAGCGGCACCGGGGTCACCATGCCCTTTTTAGGTGAGACACATTGATGGTTTTCCCCCTCCCCCTATTATGGGAAAAGATTGTGCTATTGGAGGGGAGTTGGTTCCTGGTTACCAGACGTGACCACAGCTACCAGAATTCCCTGAGACCTAAATTGAGACTAATTAGTAACACCAGAAAAGACTATGTCCCTGAAGATTGTAAGAGACATGAAAGCGCTTGGAGCAGAAGAGCAACTGAACTGCAGAAGATGTGATTTAACCCTGTTATTACTTGGTCATTGATGGGATTTAACCCTGTTACTACTTGCATCAGGTATTCAAAACTGGGAACTAGAGTGCGCGCCTCACCCCCTCTTTTTTCTGCACATTGATATCACATATGTGTCAGCGCTGTGAACTCAGTTCAGCTGAGGAAGGGTTATGTGTATTGATTTCAGACAAGGCTCCCATTGGAAGGAGGAGACTTTGTTCTACTTCTTCCTTTGTAAGGGCAGGTAACACCCTTCCCCCAAAGACAGCCACTTAGCAGAAAGCTGGCCTGCGAACAGGAATCAAAGGGCATACCCATTCACAAAGGGATATGCCTCACATCAGGATGCTACATTTCTTAAGACATTTGATTCTATTGAGAAGGGAAATGGACAGGGTTAGTGTAGTGTGAAGGCACCATGAAGCAAGGCACAGGCAACAGATTCCAGGTTCAAAATAATATAGTTTATTAAATCAAATGTCAGTATTGTTCAAGGCCTAACTTGCTATTTGTGGTATTTTTATACCTGAACAAAACTAAGGAAAGTCTGAGTCAGAAAGTTCAACTTAAGTCTGTGTCCAAAACCTTTCCATGTCCTCAAAACTAAAGCTAAACAATGTGTGGGGATGTCACCAATAAAATAAATGGTGATCAAAACAAAGTTCTGAGATTCTTCCCGCTCCTAGCTTCCTTTTCAGCTCCCCCTCCCCAAGTTCAACAAAGTTCAACAAAAGCCTTGAGATTACCTTTCCCAAGTTCAGCTCCCCAAATCCTTGGGTTCCCTTCCCCATGTACAAGGCAACACAGTTCCCCACAATCCACAGGGTTTCCTTCTCCAAGTTCAGAACAACACAGTTCCAAAGAAAAGGGTCTTGAGGGCTCCATCCTCAAGACAACATTAAAGTTTATCAAGCCCAAGAGTCCATTCCCCAACCCTCCAACATATCGACTAATACTTGGTTTCAGTCTTTCAATGTTCAACACAAATCCTGGTCCATTTGACACTCCGTCTGGATTGCATTAACAGTTCACTGAAAGTGCTTCTTCTTGGATTATTTCCACCATTTCTTTAGCATTCACAATTGAGGGTTCACTGGTCTAGGTGCAGTAGTCAGACCACAAGGTCCACTCATCACAGGACACGCTACCAGGAACCCTAGGATCCTCAGCCCACACAGGTTCTTCGGTATGTGCCCCTATGTACAGATTCACACAAATGTAGCTTCTCCTTGTCGGCCACTTGGTTTTATGTGCAGGTTTACACTTTCCTGGCTCCTCCTAGTTAGCCTCTCGGCTTTGAACATCCTTTGCCAGTCTTTGGCCTTGCTGCACTGTATTCATGCACAGAGTTCACTTTGTGGTGTTCTTATTTCTTCTTCACCTTTCTGTCATGCATTTTCACACTTGCTTTCTATTTTTTATACTCTAGTTTCAAATTGGCACTTTCTAATTTATCTCTCATCAGATGGTAGCTTTGCTCATAAAGTTTTCATTCAGTTTGGTATTCAATATTTGTTACTATTCAAGTTGCTGCTTAATTCTCAGTCATCCTGTGGCTTTGGGTTTATTTCAATCTGCATATTCATCAGCATTTCATTTGGTTCATTCGACATTTCTCACTTCCATGCAGCCCCTAGGAGTGCCCTGGTTTCGAGTGACATTCCCCTTCACTCACCAGTCCTCCATGTTCCTTTCAAGCAGCTGCATCGCTTCACTTTTACTCAGCCGGCTGGCGTGCCAGTAATTGCAAGCCTTGCTCAGACTTTGGGTGCTTTTATGCACTCGCCAGCAGCTCCGCTTACCTTTTGTGGTTTCTGGCAGCAACCTCTTGCCTTTCTCCTTGGCCATAGCTCCAGCTGCGGCTTCCCAACCATGGAGGATCACACACATGTGGACTTCTGTCGGCCCAACTAACCCTGGGCTCCACAGGTCTTCTGGGTCGTCTGCCGGCATTCTGGCTTCCTTTCAGGACCCACCACGCATGCCTCCTCACAAAAGGACTCCCTGCTGGTCTCCCCCACACACGCCTCCATGTTTGTCTCCATTTTGCTGGTTTCCTCCCTTTGTATACACCTGCAACCACTTGACAGGTTGCAGGTGTGAGTTTTCAATTAACATTGCCTGACTACAATTAGAGGGACATGCCTGACCTTAGTAGTGCCCTACAGGTATCTTCCTCATCTCAGTACTGCAGTAGGTTGAATGGGGATATGTAATGGGAGTTGTTTAACAGTAGCCCATAAAGGCTGGGGGAAGGTTAGGTTGGTTTACAAAGAGGAAAGGGGATACCATGTCTAACCTATCTCACCCTTAAACCTTATCTTCTTTAAACTCTTTATGGTGCTTCTAGATGGGTAATATCTCCTGGTGTTTTCTTTGTCAGTGGGATAGGGATAGCAAAACCCCATAATTGCCTCTCGGATAGAGGGTTGCTCCTGAAATGATAATGTGGGATTCCGCGTCTCACCTGAAGATATCTCATCCCCAATCCCCAAAGACCCTCCAGCCAGGTGATCCTCCCTTGCTTCTCCACCTCCAGGGTCGGTATCCAAAAGTGGGGGCCTTTCCCTGGCCACCCGAGAAAGAGACCCAAGGGGACTAGATGCGAGAACGCCCTCAGGTTTCTCACAGTACTCAAAGACACATCTGACAGTTTGGAAAATATTCAGGCACGTTGTTTTTCTCTGCTTCTTTCCTTCCTGTCCCCTCCAATTCCTCTGGGGATAAGTACATTGGGTGTGATGTCAGAAGGACAAAATCCTCTCCTTTCAAGAACAGGGATTCGACACGTAAAGTAAATTAGCTTCAGTCCTATGACATGTGGGCTTTTAGCTTTAAATGAAGGTGTCTCACACCACGTCTTTAAATAATCCTTAGGACTCCCATCCTGAAAGAAGATGTTGTTGGTCCATGAAGGGAGAGCAGTCCTTTCCAGAGATCTTTAGCTGTGAGGTGAAAGTAGGAGTTCCAAGGCAGAGGCAAGCTCTGTCCTCTAACCATCATGAGTGCCCATCGGGGGTGAGCTCTGCTGCTGGACCAAAACAACATCTCTGCCACCCCCCTATTGCATGGGATCTCACCATGTTGCAGAGGCCTTGACTATTTGATCCAGCATCCCCTGTGTTAGGGAGCCCAAAAAAGGACTAACCTTTGAATTTGAGACCTTGGAGTGGAACTCAGAGCACCAGGAAGCCAGATCTGCCAATATCTTTGTTTTAGACGTTTACTCACTACAAGACCATATTCAAGCGTGTTTGACACTGATTCAACACTGCCTTTGGTGTTCATTGTTCTTCAAACCACCATTGCCTGTTTGCCTCTGTTCACGCAGCACTGCACATACTGAATGGCGTTGTTGCCTCATCTCCAATCAACAAATCACTGCTGCCTTATGTTGTTCAAGAACCCATCTGAACTACTAGCCTCTTCACGGCTGCTTCTGTAAGTCAATCAACCTGTCCTTGCTGTCTCCCAAACTGCAACCTCTGTTCCGGCATAGGATCAACTCGACTACACATCCCTGTACCAGCTCAAACATCATTGACCCTCGACTGCCAAACGGAACATGGTGACCACCCAACCCATACTACTCGAGCAGACTTTTCAAGAATGCAGCTACCTTCTGTTTTGCCCCACTCAATGCCAGTTTTCTTCAAGACCACTGTCACTGCTGCATCTTCGAACTGAAGAGAACCCACAATTGATGCCAAAAAACCTAGCTCGATGCAGTCAAACCTCCAAGGTATTATTGACAAATATATGCCCCCCCCGGTCCACCTTGGGGCTGTAGAGACTGGATAGGTCATTTGAATCCCTTGCACAATGTCAAAAACATATCCTTTGAACATTGTGGCTTTTAATTGCCTTGCTTTTAATTGCTTTTTCTCCCCCTGTCTCATTACTTAGCGGGCTGCACCTATTCTCTCCTTGCATATTCTTTTTTTCTACAGTGGTGTTTTTTACAGTATTTTCTAGATAGTTATTATTGTACATGGTGTGGTACATTAAAGTATATATTTGTTTTAACGTGATCAGACATTCCTTCCTTTTCAACTGTTATAGTTCATTGTTTGGGTTGCTAATTAACAACATTCGCAACCTCTTTTGGGAGTATCGTCTTCCGTTGGCCCACATTACCACAAATGGTGAAAGAGGTATATCTCTTGACTGTACCTGTTTTACCTTTATTATTGTGTTGCCTCTTCATTTGTAGAAGTTTGAAGGCTGAGTGTGTGCTTTAGCCTCTATTCATCCTTTAACTCTTCAGGGCAGATATCAATTTGTTGCAATAATATTCCTAAAGTGTTAAGTTAATTTGCTAATTAAATGTTGTATAATGTACATAGCTTCAGAATGTAAATCTGATAAAGTCAAACAATATTCCATAATAGCTTTTTCCAGAGCATGAAATAGATAACAAAACATTGTTTTTTCTTGCAATTCGGAAAATAAGTTGACATTTATGAAAACACTGCACAGAGAATTGTAAGGAGATCTTTGGACATTGGGAATTTGCAAGCAATGTATAAACCTTTTCATGTCCAGCTCCAGCCAGTTTGTATGCACAGCCAAATCTGCATTTGTAAAACAACTTACTTATTTGACTAGGTAAAGACTCATATATCAGATACAGTGACCATGTGCTAGAAATTAACCAATATGCCAACTGCATCATCATACAGTACCTGTCATCAACATTTTTACAGATCAATTTTTTTTTTTTAATGATAGACTTGCTGAAACTGTTAGTGATAGGTACTCCTTGTTAAACATGGGCCTTGACCAGGCATAGCACTGTAGATGAAGAGTGCTTACTATGTATTGATGTCCCATCATTAAAGTGGTTGAGGAGAAGGATACAAATATTTGTATGTTTTCACACCTGAAGAATGTCTGTGAGTTTTTAGAAAGGACTGAAATATTGTTGGATAAAAAACTGAATTTAGTTCAGATTTGTAAAAATTGAGACATATAGCTCAGGTCTCTAGTTCTTGATGTCAGCTGTAGACAGTAGTACTTATTATCTGTGTAATGTTTTGATGTTTTGATATATACGGAAACTATATATACTATATATACTGAAACTACAGTGTTTGCAAATAGAGGTAACACTCCTGGAAAGGGGGACACTCAGGATATGGATACTGCATCTAATAGTAGCACTATACCAGAGGCTTTCTATATGAGGGATGTGTTAGCTGGCCATCCCCCACTCTGCTTGAAAGAACAAATAAATTGTGGAGAGTGATAATGACGCCATTACACCTCATAGGCTAACTATACCTCTCACTGAGATCACGGTTAACCCTTCATGCAAAATTAAATGAAATGAAATGATATTTTATTTATATCGCGCTCGTACACTAGTGTTTCAGAGTGCGACCAGGCAGAAAGGGGGGCGGGAACAAAGAAAAAACAGAAAACAGCGATCTTACTAGGCCCAGTGACATTTAAGAAAGCGCAAGTGCAAGGGAAAGGAAAATGGGGGAGAAGTGCAAGGGGTGGGGGGGAGCGGAAAGTGCGAAGCAGAGGAGAGGAAACATAAATAAATATTAAATAGAATAAATGATAAATAAGGGCTTTAAACCATGGTAGTGCAGCCAGCAAGTGGCAGGTGAAAGTTAGTCAGAAAGGTATATCTGATAAGTGCAAAAGAAACGTGGGAGAGGGACTATATGGGTGCAGATACAGAACTCTAGTGCAGATGGTGGCCTGGAGGCAGTGCAGGAGGGTGGCAGGATGAGCAGATACCTGGGCCCAAAAGAACAGAGGGTGGCCAAGTGCACAATGCCATGAGAAGAAACAGATCAACAGGGGAGAAGGGGGGCAAAGGCAGAGGCAAAGAGGAAGGTCTTGAGAAGTTTCTGGAACCGAAGATGTTTTTCCTCAAGTTTCTAGGTGGCCGGGAGGCTGTTCCAAAGGGAGGCACCAGCCGAAGACAGAGATCTACCCCCAGCTCGTTTTTTTGCAAAACGACTAACCCTGAGGGAGTTTGAAGTACAGGAGCGAAGGGCTCGAGAGGGGAGGTATTTACGGAGGGATAGTTGAAGGTATTTTGGAACAAGGCACAAGCTTAAATGCAAGCTTAAATGCCAGCTTCTCAATACACCCTCCTTGTTGAAGCATGCTTTAGAGGTGTCATCTGTATTACTATGCATAATATTGACATCTGTGCTGTAACAGAAACTTGGAACCATTAGCAGCAGGTCCCTCCTTCGCCCTGGTTATACCTCCTGGTGATAACTTTCTTTGCCAGGACAGGAATTAGGGAAATGGAGGGGGAGTAGCACTGATATTTAAAGAATCATTAGTCGTCTAATGCTCTGACGTTATAAACCTAGACAATTGTGAGATTCTTCATGTTAAAATGAGATTACATGCTGAAGATATGGTAACATGGTTTTACTTTATCGACCCCACAATTTCATGAAGGATTTTACTAATTAGTTATTCGATCTGCTTTTAAAATTTTTAAAACTTCTTTCTCATGTCTTGATTCTGGGTGATTTAAATGTTTGGTTAGGAGATAGTACTGATGCACAAACCACATTAGTAGATAGGATTTTGTTTAACCTGGGCTTCTCTCAATACATGAATGTTCCTACGCATGTAAAGGGGAAAACTCTTCACTTTGAAATTATCTCGGACAAAACTGTACTAAATAAGAAACCCTCCTTCTCTACCACTGGCTGTAAAAACCTTAAAAAGCTGACCCCGGCAGCCTTGGACCCATGGGATCGGACGCTGGTTGAGAAGATTAATGATAAGTGCTCTGCAGAAGAAATTACACTTATTTATCAAGACATTATGCTGAAGGCAGCAGACACCATAGCACCTTTGCGTAATAGGAAGTCAGTTCAAAGAAAGACTAATCCTTGGTTTTCTCATGAGCTTCAGGTAATGAAAAGTAACAAAATCAAAGCCCTTTACCTCTCGAAAAAGTGATTTTTGGATAATGACAAAGAAACCTATAATATACTTGTAAGAAACTATAAGAAGGCACTAATTATGGCTAAAAGAGCCTATCTCGAATGCCGGATTTCCAAAGCCCAGTCTCAGCGCAAGGAACTTTTAAAAAGTTTTTAAAGAACTAGAAACAACAAAGACCAATAACAAGGATACAATCACCAGAGACGCTAAGTAGTGTAATCTGGTTGAGGATGTCATGCATGCTAAATTTAGCAAAATTAAAGATGGTATTCTGATATCAAAGAAAAACTTAACACAAAAAGACTGTTCAACTATTACCTAATCGCCTAAGGCATGGAACGTAGGTGAGCTTTTTTCCTTCAAACCCATCTCTGAGGCTGACCTCACTATACTCATAGAGAAGCTCAAACCATCAAAAACGGTCTGCTAACAAAATACTGCTGTTAAAAATGCACATAGAGCTGGGTAATTAATTAATGTATATAGTAAATAATTGAGCGCACTGTGTAAAAAGCAGTGGATATAATTTTAATTTCAAGATGGTGGCCACTGTTCAGCAAATTAATTTCCCTTCTGTTCATTGCAGAGCAGAGTGTGAGGCTGGTGAGGATGTGAGTGTGCTGTGAGCAAAAAAAAAAAAAAACAGCCATTCGTATCATGGTCAAGTGTCTATGAAAGTAATGTATGCTTGTATGCAGCAATCTTATGAGAGCTAAAGCCTCTTTTACCAATTTACAACAACCACACACCCTGGCATAACCTCATATTACAAACCTTAAGCTCACCTGTCCCCTTATTGACATCAAATGCCAATTAAAGCCTCATATGGCCATGTGCTGATATAATTTGATATGTGCAGCTTCTCATATCTCAGGTCAAATATAATATGCTTCAAGTGTATTTTGGGCATCATCAGTGAGGAACAGCTTGAGTCCTAGGCCCAGCAGGATTGGGACCCACGTCTGAGCATACCCGTCTCACTGAGGGTTACTGAAAACCAAAATGGGATGGCTGGAAGGTTAAAATGAATCTTAACCATGAGCCGAGGTCTAGGCAAGCTTCCAGACCATCATTTTTCAGCCTGCCAAGCCACCACAGAAGGGCAAAGACCATATGCATATCAGGCATAGTCCCAGCCAAAAGGGGCAGACCCGTCCAAATGACTAGGTCACATCCTTTCTGCAGCAGACCATAAGCATCACCAGACATGATTCGGCTTCATTGGGCATCATCGATGAGGAGTTGTTTGGGTCTCTAGGCCCAGCATGCTCGGGACCCACGTCTGGGCATACCATGCTCACTGGGGGTTGCATAAGCACAACCAGAAAGTGTTGGCTGGAAGGTTTAGAATGTATCTTAACCACAGGCAGAGCTCGGGGCAACCCTCCAAGCCATCAATGACATCACTTCAAATTTGAGGGAGACTGAGTTTTAAGTTATTCCCATGAGACTGCCCTAATATTAAAATGACAAATGATTATGGAGGTATTGGTATAGTATGCGGTTACTTTTGCATCACTGTCTACATTACCAATTATAGTAGTGGAATTGTATGCATCTCTAAAAGGAGTGACTTCTGCTCTATAAAACGTCAAACCCATAGATGCTGGACATTCAGCCACTCACTTATTCACTTACTGGGCAGCAATACTTTTGCGAGGAATAGATTCAATGCCAGCCTTTGTGTTAGTGAAAGTATTGAAGGAGCAGGGGTATATAAATTGGTTAGATATCCTGTAAAAGTATAAATGTTTATTTGGAGATCCCTGGCACCTTCTCTGTGCAATTCCAAATGCAGACTAGGAGCTCAGTAATAACTCATGTCACATATTCCTAGAAGTGTGATTCAATTGAAGTAATTCCCTAGTTATATCACAAAGGAGAGTCTTCTTACTAGAGCTAAATCATTCAAGAAAAGGGATAAAGAGGTATTATCTTCTACCGATTTACCCACTTTTGGGCTGCCCATTGAAAATAAAAAAATGAGAAATCCTTTCACACCACTGAAGGGAATTTAGCAAATGTCTGCTTGCATTTCATTTCATTACCATTCCCACTCAGGCCTAATCATCTTTCGAATGCCTGTTCTGCAGGCTCTCTTTATTCCATGTCTCCGCTCTTACTCTGGCTACTTTCTATTGGCCACCTGGCCACTCCACTCTCTTCCTCTCGGAATGGGCTGACCTGGCATCCTCTCTCTTGTCCTCTGCCTCTCAACTGCTGGGTGATCTCAACATCCATCTTGACTCTCCTGACTGTTCAGGAGGTTTCCGCAACCTATGGAACTCGCTCTCTCCCTCCATTCTACCCTCTGGTCCAACTCATACTGCTGACCACACCTTGGATGCTCTCATTTCCACAGACCACCTTCACTCTATCCCTCTAACTACTCCACTCTAATGGACTGATCACTCCCTTCTTTTCACTCACTGGAAGCTCTCTATTCTGTTAGCACTGGCACACCATGCACTGTCTCCGACCTAAAAAGTCTTCCAACGCATGAAAAAAGTGTCATTGGCTGCCTTTGCCTCCACCTACTCCCCTGCTCCTACTCCTGTGGCTGACTCCCACCCTGACACAGCCCTCTCTAACGTTCAACTTTCCATCTCCAATACTCACGACATCCTTGCCCCTATAATGAGGGTCTGACGGAAGCCTCCCAAAAAGTGCAACTCTTGGTACAACTCTGATCTAGCTGACCTTAAACGCAAGTGCAGGGTAGCTGAGCGGAAATGGGGATCTTTAGATGCACCCTTTGATAAGCTTGGCCTGCTGCCTTCTGTAAAGGAAATATGGACTCTGCATCCGGCTCAAGAAAAGAGTCCATATTCAAGCATGCAGCTCTGCAGCTTCCAACAATACGGCCAAACATTTCAACCTCTGTAAGGAGCTGGCCAACCCTAATGCAGCCTCATCCTCTATTACACCCACCCAGGCATTTTGTGGGGCCCTGGCTACACACTTTACTGCCAAAACACAGACCTCATGTCCTCTCTCTCCTCTGTACCACTCATGCACCATCATCTCCTGAGCCCCCTTTGGCCATCCCACCACCCCCCTTCTGTCCTCCCTCTCCCCTGTCACACTTGAGGAGGTTTCTATACAAGACAAGTCTGGTCTTTGAAAGCCTCTTCCAAACAGATGGACCTGTGCGCCTCCGAAACCATCAAAGACAACATTTACTCTCTAGCTCCAGCCTTGGCAGACCTTTGTAACCTCTCTTTTGCCACTGGAGTCTTCCCCACTTCTCTCAAGTACTCTTGTGTGCACCCTTTGCTGAAAAAAAACCTCTGCCGAACCTTATATTCCAGATAAATATTGCTCGATCTCCATTACTCCTTTCCTGGGCAAACTCCTGGAGAAGTTGGGTATCTCTCTGCTTACCCTCCACACTGAATCTGTTGGTTGTGTCCATGACCATCAGTCTGGCTTTAGATCACCCACAGGCATGGAAACTGCTCTTCTGAACACCTGTGAATACCTGCTTTCAAACCTTGACTCCAACTCTCCCTCTTTCCTCATTCTCCTTGAACTCTCCTCTGCTTTTGATAGAGTAAACCACAACATCCTGATCTCCCATCTCTGTGATGGGAACAGGGGAGAGAAACAACAGTAATTCAGAGCCCTTTAGTTTTTGAAGGATAACCTGTATTCAGAGGCAGAGTAAGTGCATATAATACAATTAACAGTGTAGATAACAACAAATAGGTCTGACAAATATTCTGTAGTTTTTTCAGAAGCATAGAGATGCCACCATGCAGGAAGGGAGACAGGGAGGAAAAGTTGGATAATCTTCAGGGCATGGTATGTTCAGATCGTGCAAGTGCATAGATGGTGCAGGAGAGGGGAGGGCGAGGACAAGTTCGGGGGGAACCCAATGCACCCAGTTGGTCAGGAACTGGGTAAGTGCTGAGAGATGCCATTCTCAATGGGTTATTTACAGAGTGCAGTAGCAGTGAGGCAAGAGAAGGCCCTGAGGCAAGTGCTGGAGGACTGGTGACAGTGCCGGGGACCTGTAAGACTCTGCCGTACTCCCAGTGGCCAGTCGGTATGGTTTGTGGAAAAGGAGGAAAATAGGGATAGAGCAGAGAGAGAGGTTAGCAGGGTAGAGGGAAAGAGAAGGAAGTAAAGAAGAGGAATGTCTTAAGGAGTTTCCAGAACCTAAGGAGATCAGGTTCAAGATGGAGGACAGCAGGGAGGCTATTCCAGAGGTAGGGCCCTGCTGAGAATAAAGATATCCCTCCAAATCGCTGCTTAGAGAACCGGCTGACTCGCAGAAGGTTGGAGGTAGATGAGCAGAGGGCTCGGGAGGGACAGCATTTAGGAAGGCAACAGTGAGGATAGGTGGGTCTCAGGCCCCAGAAAGTCTTGTGGACAATGGAGAGGGTCTTGAACTTGATCCGTGCAGCCACGGGGAGCCGGTGGAGGGATTTAAATGCTGGAGAGATGTGGTCTCTGGGCTTGAGGCCAAGAATAGGTTTTGTGGTTCTGTTCTGGATGAGTTGCAGAGGGCAAATAGCAGAGGCAGGGAGTTGAGAAATAGGATGTTGCAGCAGTCAAGCCCTGAGAGAACCATGGCTCTGGAGACAGTGAGCATCTTGGGGAAGGTGAGAAACAGAAGAGTCCCTATGAGGCGGTGTACCTGGTAGTTGGACATTTGAGAGATGTCCAAAATGTGAGTGGAGTCGAAGATGACCCCAAGGTTTTCTGCCTCGCATGTGGGTGTGGGCACAGGGCCAAGGGAGGCCAGCTAGAGTGAGTGTGGGAAAGCGGGAGCAGGAGTCCCAATACGAATGATGTCAGTCATACTGGTGTTGAGGCAGAGGTCGTTTGCAGCACACTATGACTGAATTGCAGACAGACAGTCAGATATGAGCAAGTTAGAGGAAGTGGCTGAGTGTAGCCTGAAGGAGAGTTGTGTGTCATCCACATAACACTGGAAGTTAGAGGTGAAATTGGCAATCTCACGTTCCCGGACGGCCATGTAGACATTGAAGAACCAGGGAGAGTGGTTAGAGCCCTGGGGACACCGCAAGTTGAAAGAGTGATAGTGGAGAGAAAGCATCAAAGTTTCACCTGGGATGGGCGGTCAGACAAAAAGCAGGTTATCCATGCCAGAGCCTGACCAGTAATTCCTAGAGTGTCACAGATCTTCCTACTTCTATTCTCTGACCTCTTCAACTGATCCAGAATACAACTGCAATACTTATCCTTGGACTTTAGCCCAGGGACCACATCTTCCATTGCTGAAATCTCTCCACTGGCTCCCGGTGGCTGCAAGGACCAGGTTCAAGACCTTCTGCATAGTCCACAAGGCTTTCTGGGGCTGGGGCCCTTACTATCTACGTTATCTTCTCAAATACTCTCCTTCTAGGACCCTCTTGCTCCTCCTCCTCCAACTCTCTGCGGTAGAGCCGTTTCTCCAAACAGAGATATGGGGGTGGATCTCTATCCTTTGCAGGTGCCTCCCTCTGGAACAGCCTACTTACCTCTCTCCAGCTTGAGCCGGACCACCTCAAGTTCTGGAAACTCCTCAAGACCTTCTTCTTCTCTTCCTCTCTCCCTCTCCCCTGCTAAACTCCTTCTCTTCACTTGCTTCCCTCCCTCCTACTCTTCCCCAACCTGCTCAGTTAGCTGACTGGTCGCCTGGTGCACGTCTAGAGCCTCACAGATCCCAGGCTCCCTCGACAGTCCTGCACTTGCGTATGGGCCATGCATTCTGCCTGGCACTACTGCAATATGCTCCATGATGGGGCAACCACTCTTTACTTAACTTTGGCCCCGCTGGACTGGGTGCACTTTCCCCCTCCCTGGCATTTCCAGCTCTACACACCTACACATCCTTGACTGTACTGTTTGCCAGACCACTACAGTAGTTTATTTATCTGTATGTTCCTTTCCCTCCTCCTACCCACCCCTTTATTCTCCTCCCTCATCCTTTGTCAAGCACTTCAGTAGTAGATATGCCTCTGGCCTAGTATGCTAGCCTTTGTTGTTAGATCATTCGGAATCTTCAAGGCCTAAGAATGACCACCCTATTCCCTTGTTCTCTTCCCACCTTGAAGCGTTTTGAAGCACTTCATTTGTGCAGAAGCACTTTACTAATAAACAATTACAATCACAATTACAATTTCGTAAGTAATTTACTTGCAGAAATGTTAAGTAGCTCGTCATTTCATTTGAGTTTTCTCGAACCCTGTTTGTCCATTGTGCACTGTGAGGAGGTATCTATTTTCAATAAAGGGGAAAACAGAGAAATTTAGCTAGGCAAAGATGTTCTGATTGAAAGTGTCATTTAACAAATATAAGCCCTATCCTCGACCCTCATGCATGTATCAATCGATGGTGCATTTGCATTCAGGGTAAATAAAATGTATATACACTGATTTGTTTGTCTTACAAAAGTCAAAATTTCTGTAAACATAGAAAAGAAAATAGCTGTGGCCTGTGCATTGATTACTCTTCATTGAAGTTACTATCGACATTGGAAGTTCATAGATTTATAATTTGTGTATATCTAAATTAATTCAATAATTTCTATTTTATTAATAAATAGAACTTCTGTGCAAGCCTATGATTTCTTATCCCAAAAAGGGGTGGGGGGGGCTGTAGGGAATCATTATTGGTAAATTGGGGGGCCCAAGTTCATAAAAATAATGTTATTAAATAACTGAAAATTGGGCGTGCCTGATTTTGGGTCAGTGAAAAATCACCCTGAAATACTTGTTGCCTGACTGAAATATCCTACACTACTAGAGGTCCCACGGAATGTGATTTCTGGGATTACTAGTATCATTGCAACCAACACCTTCTAACTCAAGTTGTGATGAGCCCGCACATTTGTGTTGAAGCTTTGCGTGGCCTTGATTTGCATAGTGTTGATAAAACAGCCTCATACTTAGGTCTGCACAGAAGTAGAGATTGTTGCATAGAAAAATATTAAGGCTTGAATTTGGAGTTGTAACTGACTGAGAGACTGTGGTAAAATAGGTGTAAGCTAAGTTTGCATTTTTTTCTGTTTAGGAAGCATATTGGAGGTAAATTGGTTACATCATAAACAGAGAGATCTCTGACATAATAATACCTGTAATTAAAACCCGAGCATCTCAAAATTGTATTTGAAAGGGGACTGGACAGTCACAGATATTGACATATGGAAGACAAAATTGATGGGCAGAATGGCCTCTGTGGGTTCTGTCATCTGAGATGGAAAAAGCCCATTAAATCAGTCCCTACAGAGGCTATATAGGACTTCAACAGCCAAAGAAGAAAATTGGTAGTAGACAGATTGGCAGGCAGGGATGCTCAGATTAAACAGTGCAAAGAAGTGGCACAGAAATATTTGGAGTTGCTACTGAGTGCCAAGCAACTGTATAATAATACATTGGAAGGCATTTTGCTGTTGAAAAAAGCACTGAAAGTAAATCAGGTTGGTGCATCTAAACACCAAAATGTCATTGATCAAATGCAAGGTGAAATCAAGACATATCATGATGAGCTGCAGATCCAAAGGACACTGTTTTTGTGGCTCCAGAATACTTATAAAATGTGTATCGAGGCCAAAAATAAGCTACAAGGAAAATATAATGACCAGTCCGCAAATAATAATGCCCTGTTAGACAGCATTCTGACACTAACATTTCACATAGTCGAATAAAAAAAAAGAAAATAATGTATTTCTGAAAGTCCTGAAATTAGTTTGATAAAAAAAAAAAAAAAAAAAAATCATTTGAGTATTTCAAAATGGCAGAGAGGGCAGCTCTCTCAAGAGTATGATGGCAGCTGATCCAAAAAATAAACAAGGCACAAAAAAATGAGGGTTTTGGCCTAGTCTAGTCCCAAGAACTTGCCCAAGTAATGGATGCAAATGTGCGCCCATCGGACCAATTGGAACAACTAGAGACTCACTTGAAATAGGCAGTACAACAAAAAGATTTGTTTGAAAAGAGAAAAGTTACTGTTCAGAGAAAAATCATGAAATGCCTAGCAGGAACAAGTCTCATGAGCAATTAGTTGATCATGGAGGCAAGATAATGCAAGGCGTCACAGATTTGAATTCCTGTGTCCCACTTAGAGGCTGGCCTCAGGCATTAAGCACAATATAAAAGCTCTATTTTATTTGTGTAATTCAAAATTCCCAGAGTGAGAATTCATATTTACAAGAGGACCTGCAAGCTAAAAAGTACTTGTTAACTTCCCCTAGCAAATCAGTGGTAGCTAATTAGGCCAGTATGTGTTATTTGAGAGAACAGTTAGGCCATTAAAGCCAGATAAACTATAATTGAAAGTGAAACAGAATGATGTCAAGAAGTAAGGATACATAAAATGACCTTACAATCGCTTAACAGGCAACCACAAGAGTCAGGTTTTTTGGCCAGGGAGGATAATCACTTTCGGCAAATGCCTTATTCCCAACCTAAAACTTCCTGTATGTATGTTGAGGGATGCAATATGCTCGACCCCTTATGAAAACAAAAAGTTGAGAGGTGTCTAACATTCCCTCTCCCAAATATTTGTGATCCTGAAGGAGAACATGTTCCTTATCAGACATAGATGACTTCTCACTCTTACCAGTGACAAGTGTGGATGGTGTCCCATTCAGCATGCCAGGATGGGACAGGAGTGGTATTGAAAATATATTTGCACCTGAGGACAAATATCAAGAAGAATTGTGACACCTAGAACTGCAGATAATGATTCAGCAGAAAAAGTCATTTAGCCGGCCTGGCTGAGATAGAAAGACTTCATCTACAACCCAGGAAGGGCATTTTAAAGATCTGTCCCATCAGAGAGACTGGGATGATCCGTCTAGGTAATCTGGAGGAAGAGACAGTGTTTATTTTCAACCATCAGAGGAAGATTATCCAACCTCTAAGAATGCTGAAAAAATAACCCTGGGAGGTTCCAGGGAAAAGGATAAATGTAGAAGCATTTGTCCCAAGCATCCAATAGGCATTCACAAAATCAGATCGGTAGGGAGTGCCCATATGACAACATGGAGTGGGGTTTCAGTGGTAGCTCTAACTCTGGGGGAGAATGATCTCAGTTTCAGAGACACAAGCCGGGTAGATCATAGAGAGTTTATTTAAGACCCCATCAAACAAATAAAGGTCATCAAATATTTTATGAGCCTTATCACAAAATTGTGAAATTTCTGTGTGAGAACATCTCAAGTTGTAAGAACAAATGATGCCTTCATTTGGAATAAAGAGTCATTTAAATGACATGGAGTGTGCAAAATTGACATTTTATTTAATGTGATTTGGTATTATTTCAACAAATCTTTCACTTATAAAATATTACACATTACAAGAGAAAAACAAAAGCAAAAGGTCTAACAATATACAACGTCACAATATAATGAAAGTAAGACAAACAAAAGCAAAAAAGAAAAGAAAGCAAAGGAAGAAAAGAAAGAAAAGAAAAAAATAACATTCTATAATATTTAATTAAAATCAGTAAAAAAACAACATTGATTTAGTCAAATATAAAATAAAACACTAAAAAGGAGAAATATGGAAATAGAGAAAAGACAAAAAATATATAACTAGAATTGTTATTCTACTATATTTTATACTTTAAGAGAATATCTAATTTCCCAAAGAGCCTGGCAGACAATAATGTCTCACCAATCAACAAGTCCCAAAACAGAGGAATCTCCTAACCCTGATAGTCAAGGGTAGAGATGAACAAGCATAATAACGGTACCATAAGGCATCTGTTCACATTCTATACCTGCCTTGAGCATATTTCCCTAGAAAACAAGTGTGGATATCATGTATAGAGGTAGAAGGCATTATTCGGTATTTCAATGTTTCCTTCTTCCTTTCCTCCTGAGGTTTACAGCTTGTTTGCAGGGCTACAGGACCAAAACCACCAAAAATGCCTACTTATAAGGCAGCCATTTTAAAACACTTACACACAATACACAGAAATCATCAAGAGGCCTGTAAAGCTGCATATAAGATGCAGATGTATGGGACAATCCCCAGGAGAATTTGCCCAAATGCAGAAGTATGCATTCACACAGACTTCTTGGCTGGTAAATTCCACCAGTTCATTACCAAATGTTTTCAGGCCCTTAAAAAATATATGGCTACCCAATTAGTTTGGTACGTCAACGATTCGCAACGTCTCTGGGTGATTTCTTGTGCAACAAGGATTTATGAGGTCCAAAAGTCTTCAGTAGACAAAAACAACCCCAAGTCTCTCAAAGCATGTACATCTACTACCTTGAATGTGGTGTAGGTGAAGAGCACTCCTCCTTTGGGTCTAGAGTTGAAGTGGTAGTAACATGCTCCTCCTCCAAACAAAATTAATGACAGAGGAAGCCCTCTTTCTAGTCCCAATCGATCGATACCCAACTTTCGTTTCAAAAGACAGATGGCACATCTACATATATATGGTATATGGATTCTAGACCTATTGTGGGCTACAGATACACTCCTCTGCAACAGGGGAGGAGTCAAATTCAATGTACAGTTCCACTGGAAAATCCTAATGAGAATTTCTCACAGGAACGTAATCTAACACCCACTCCAAATCTGAATTTCCAAAATTCTCACACTCGTAATCCAAATTTCCATTGCAGCTTCCCTCCTTCTCCTCCTACATTCCATGACACAAGAGCCCAGAATCAAGGTTAGTGGAGGCCCAGAAATTGAGGTTACAGTATGTTTATAGAACCATTGGACTGCCAGTTTTCCCCAAAATGCCCCAAAATCCTTGGCAGGTGTCCCAATGGGACAATGGCAAGACAAAAGGCACCCCAAAAGTGGTGTCCTAGTTGAAAAGGAAAAAGGGGATTTGAAGGATAGGATAAGCCAAACCCTTGAGTAAGCTTAATTTCTAACTCATAAAAAGATACCTGAATTAAATAAATAAATTCCAGAAACTAGTAGTGACAACTCTTTCCAGTAGGAACTAGAGCCAAAAGAGAAATAGTAGAATTCTAAGAAAATACAAATAGTATAGTCACCATGAGAGAGGGAGGAGAGCACAGAAAATACAGACACATCTTCCCTTTCAGAGTTGGTGTAACACCTCCTAAAGAAAGGTGGGTTCAAATAAAAGACCCTGAAATTCTAAAGTGTAAAAACAGAGGCTAAGAAGTGTGAACAGCCCCTTAAACACCCACCCACCCTCCCCCCTCGTAAGTATTCTGGGAAATGTCATCTGAAAAGAGAAGGCAGTAAAGACTCTGCGGAAAGCGAGAATACACCTCCTCTAAAATCAATTTCCATTTGTGTGTTTATTCCAGCAGGTTCCCAAGACAACTCACATGAAATTGTCCTCAAAGAAGGAAGTGCAAACATGGTGGCGACCCAAGGTAAGATTCAAGACATGAATGACAACAAGAAAATGAATGCCGGGCTGTCCAATAACTCACACCTCCTTCGTAAATTACAGTCTAAAGAAGGTATATTCTATGTTGCATCTCAGATACAATGTCAGTATGATGTATTTGTCCTGATAGCCCCTGGGTTACAGGTGAATTTGATTTCAAAACAACATTTTTATCAAGGGCACCTAGGAAGGGCAAAGAGTCATACAATCCCTCTCCAACCTCTTTTAGAATAACTCCAAAACTTTGAAAGAAAAGTTATTTCCATCAATGGGATTTTGAATATGGTAAGCAAAATTGGGCGACTTGATCTGAAATATCCGGTGATCGTCATGGCTCCAGAGGGCACAGCCTGTTTGCAGAAATATGATTTCCTTTGGAAGCTGTCCCCTATGATTGATTGCATGATCTGGGTTTTCTAGACCCAAACAAACATTCTAATCAGGCTGAAGAGGAGTGCCAATAATGTCCGCCTGAATGGTGCATGCCACTTGATTGCACATTACGCCAACCAAATTATAGTTGGAGAAGAGAGTAGTGAGGGGATGTCATCTCAACTCAGGAAAACTAATCCTAACAACAAATGGTCTCCTATATTGGAAGAAGATACTTGGAAGTTTTATACTCAGGGGGTTCCCTAAAAAATCCAAAGTTCTCTTAAAAAGAGTAACAAAATAATATTTTTTTTAGTAGTAGTAAATGCTTTATTTCAGTTACACTGAGCCATAAAATCCAACAGAGTAAAATATTACAAAACAACAGGAGACAATCTACATACATGATATGTGCAGGAGAAGGTATAACATCAGTGGTTACAATCTATTGATAACAAATCTATATTTCTTTTAGAAGGAGTTATTTATGTTAGCAGCTCCCCTAAAAATGATTTAATGTTACAGTACATTTTTAAAAGAGCCAAATGTTTCCTTTTTTGCAATAAAACAAAAGTAATAAAAAGCACAATTAGATACATAATTTCAAAAAAGCAATGTGCAAACAACAGAATTGGGGAACAGGAGAGGGATGTTGAACCGGGGGTGTGTCCTGGTACTCAAATTGTTCTGCGTTTTCATGGTGTAATTGAGAAGCTCTTGAATTCACAGAAGGAAGCCCGGTTTTGGCTAAAGTGCTAATGTTTGCCGATGATGATGTTTGGTTATCTCTCGCGCCAGTTGGCCTCACAAAACAGCATAATGTTTTTGCAAATTTCTGCAATATGAACGTGCTAGTTATTAACGTCATGAAAACAACATATTTAATTTTAGAGGCAACAGGCAGAAGCAGAGGGTAATAGTGAATCTTGACCTGAGTAATGGTCCCATAGAGCATGTTGAGCAATACAACTACTTGGGCCTAAGGGTCAAGGCTAATTGCAAGTGGGGTGGGCAAATGGCAAAAACAGCAGTTAAATTAGCAAGTTATAGTGGGGCTTTAGCAAAGTTTACACATGAGCATAGGAATGGTGCGGTCCGGGTGTCATTGGAGGCACTGCAAGGCACAGGACAGACAAGCAGTGGTGTATGCTGCTGAGTTGTGGGGGAGCGGTGGGGGAATATTGGGTGCCCAAAATGATCAATCACTGAAAATAAATATTTGAAAAACATTCTTGGTCTCCCCTTTAGTACCCCAAACCTCCCAGTGTTTCTAGAGAACGGTATGTCATCTATCGAGTCTCTTTGTAAGGTGCACCCGGTTTATTACTGGGTGAGGGTTTGGTCGTCTGAATACCTGAGTAAATTTACAGAAGCAGTGATAGACCTGATGTCACAACCTAACATCCAGAGACACCACACTCCAGTGGCATATTCACCCTTCAGCTAGGCACTTCTGCCATCCAGTAAATTGTTAAAAACAGAGAACATTTGTCTGCTGCACCATCCCTTGTTGCAGCATGATCAGTCTCTTCCGCTTACGTTATTCAGACGTGGAATATAGCACTATCCCCTAGCGACTGTCCGACGTCTGGTACCTAAAACATCTAGACACATTGGCTCTAATTTATAGTCACACCTTCATTTTACTTTTTCAAAAGTGCTTCCAGCCAGCATTTTATTTATGAAGATACTGAAATCTTTAGTAGCCATCCTGTTCCCATGACAGGTGAGTGCATGATTTAATTATTGCAACCCCTTGAGATTGCACAGCAATACAGTTGATCCATGTGGACCTCACTCACCATTTGATCATTATTTAAAGGGTTCCACTTTATGTTATGACCATTGAATGAGCTAGCAATATGTAGCACAGTATCTAGAGCATGAGTTTAAGTGAGTTTGTTCTATATAACAGTTTTTTTTTTAATTGTGATATTGGTTTGTACAAACAAACCTTACACAAACGAAAAACAAACATTTGAGTCATCATTTGAACAGATTGATTACAACAAACAATTAATTTAAAAACAGTAAAAAGTACAATAAACACTACACTTATATTTAAAATCATGTCTGAGCAAAGAAGATTACTACTTTAAAGTGCAAAAGAACAAAAAGTGCATGTATTTCCATGATTTCTATCAAGAGAAATTATTTTAAATCATGTTTTCTAAAAATGTTAAAACTGCAATTGCCAGGGATATCTCATTACCACTTGAAAGGTGGGACCAAAACTCTGGCATCAGCAGCCATTCATCATTTTCAAGCAAAGGTCTTGAGAAAAGCAATTGTGGGTTATGGTGGTCAATACACTCCATCGCTTCATGTTTTAGAGATTGTTCTGCAAGGGTTCTGCCACATGAACAGTGCCCAGCTTCACACTTTGGGACTCATTACTTATTGGTCAGCATTTCTCCTGTCAACAAGAGGTCCTATCTAAACCGTTAAAATTGGGCATGCCAATGGGCATTGAGGAACTTACTAAGATAACTCAGAAGTGTTTCAAGTGGTTTGTCAATAGTCTCCTACAGACACCATAGTGTTGCACCAATCCTGTAAAAACGGCCTTTTCAAAACCCATATGGGGTTTTCATTTAATGATTTGTCAGATTCAGATATATTCAAAGGGATGTCTTCACTTTGAGGTTAATGTCATATATAGGTCCAGGGCTTAAATCTAAACTGAGTATTGTTCTCATGTTGATAAAGTGAGTTATTAGGGTCATTGAAAAATGAACCAAGCATATCATGCTCCTATATGTAGTGTTGCTTTTTACAGAAGTAATCAATTTAATGAGTTGTTGGACATTTGCCTTAAGTAGCAAAGGCTAGTGAACAGGATTGAGATCAGCAGTGATGGCACAGAGGTGCCACCATGTATTACACACAAAAGAGCTCAGAAGAGGTGAACTCAATAGATAACTGTAACTTTGCACAATTAACTTCACCACAAAATCCCTATCTATTACAATATGTGTCAAGTTTGAAAAATCACAAACCTTTCCCATAGTTAAAATGTACTTCACCTGTTATATTTCATGTGACTATTTCCAGTGCTTCTATAAAGCACTGTTTAGCATGCTGGCAACAATAGCATTCCATCCTTAGTAAAACATGAAGAACTGTGCACTTTCTGAAAATTACCTAAGGCTAACTGGTAAGATAGCTCAGCAGTTATACTTTCCCAAACCAGTACGATAGCTACGCATTTAAATGTGTCTCCCACAGAGATCTGTGACTAGCCTGCTGGTTATGGGTGCCAAACCTTAGTAAGGTATCTAAATATCTCAACTGTCTCATGTGTTTGCTGCAAAGGTTCTCACAATCAATTTAGCCCCACAAATGATTGCCACTCTCCCTCCCCATAAACTTAATCCGGCTTTGGCACTGGTGCAATGTTTCTATAATACCGCACCTTTGTTGACTTAACTTGGTTTTTTGTGTTTTGTGAGATATTTTGTGAGATATATTTGTAAGGACATGGAAGGTGTCATGGAGTGTGTTTTATTTTCACATACGTTCTGCAAAGTGCAGTAAAGCACTCACTGTAAAGAACTCAATCAAATGACACATTTCATGTAATGTATGTTTATGCTGACAAAGGGTACTTGAAGAAATCCTCCCGATGACATGGGGAGTTATTCCAGAAACTTTGCACATTTTCAACTGAAATTGCCATTAGGGAAAAATTGCCATTTTACAAAACAAATAGGACAAAGGGCTAATGTTAAGATAAATATTGCCCTGGTGCAAAATGCATTGTAAGAATGTTTTTCTTTTAATGATTTACTGTAATGCTTGCTCTAGTACAGATCACACTTGCACAAATGAAATAACAGTCATATACTCTGCATGCACAGGAAACATGTATTATAATATAGTACATATTATCTCTCTCTGCCTTATAAAACAGCCATAGTTTACATGTGCAGAATCTTATGAATTTGATAGGAATTCCATACATAAAAATAGCCTAAGGATTAAACACAAATAATTCACTTTTTCATAAATGTCTTTTGTTATTTCTTAAAGGGGAACAGGGCATTCCAATACTCCACTTTTCCAAATTGGAAGCTTTCAGGTTTTTTATGAGAGCAAATTAGACAGAGGAATTGTATTTGACTCCACGAGGCAGAGTATGCATAAATTCAGCTCAGACAAAGGCCACAAATAAAGTGAATGGTAGAAAGCCTTTATGAAAGAGAGGGGTGCTATTGGCAAAAGCATAATTCTTATTGGACTGCACATCTTGCTTGCTACCATGATAAATGGGATGTATGTTTAAAGTGTGAGGTTTGAACAAATGCAAGCACTCAAGAACATTTTAATAGTTTGAAAGTGAATCTTGGATTGCAATCATATTTTAAACTTTAAAGATAAAACTAGAATGTGCACACTTCTTCAAATATTGCCTGAATTAATTTTAAAAACATGTGGAAAGACAAGCTCCAGAACTTTGTAGTGCAGTCATTTACGATGTCTTCGGTCTCAAGTATCCATGCACAGAACATATAAATTGCACATGTGTAGCATATAAAATTGTATATCATTTCAGTGACTATATTTGCATATGTTTCATTTTAACTAATGTGACATATAGAGTAGAACTGAAGCCTCATTTAAAGCTCCATTTTGTTCTGCAATGCATGTATTTCAATCAGAATAACAATGTATTTAATTCAAAATTAACATGTCAAGGCATATTTTTGGGTATCTTGAAACAGTTTGAAAACCCCTTCCCAAAGTCTAGCCCAAGTTCAGGAATGCAGTCACAAGATGTGAGCCCACACAAAACTATTGAGGCATTGTGCTGAAAGCAGTTTCCTCTCAGACAGCCCAATATACACTGCGAGATGCAGGTTAATGACATTGGGCTTCGGACTTTAAATAGTCCTGTCAACATTTGTCAAAACATTGCCCTCATAAAAATCCCTTAGTTGAATCAAAGGGGCAGTGTTTCTGATGTGAGAGGCCAAATAAATTATTCTTATGTGCTCATATTATCATAGAAGAGAGTATGAGGAGATGTATCAATGGTATATGATGAAGACAGCATTTCTTCACTCCTAAACTGGATATGAAATTAAATGTTATTGTCAGGACTACAGGCAAACAGAAACATGGACAGGCTGAGCACAGGAGGGTTGTGGGCGCTGTTGTGGGCACTGTTGTGGAGAAATCAGCTTTTCAGGAAAGCTTGCAACCATACAGAAGGCTGCTTTGCCCCATGTGCAGGAAACAGAAGCTAAAGACTGCATTACCCAGCAGCCGGCGCCAAAGGACTACAATCCCCAGCATGCCAAGGGCAAATTCGGACCAATCAGGGACCAGGAGGGGCGCGGCGGCCCCATTGCGCATGCGCAGAGCCCCAAGCACGGGGCTTGCGCTTGAGACTCCATGCCGAAAGGACGTGCGGACCGGAGCTCCAGGAGAATCATATGCGAGGGGCCCAGCCCCACCCGAGCAGCAGCCCGGCCCCTCGCCTACACGAGATAAGTACCTCTCCATGCTAAGCGCCCAAGGGGATCGAGGGGGAAGTGCAGGGGGCGACCACAAGCCCATCCAGAGCCCCTGCACCGATGCAAAAAGCTAAGTGGGCATAACTTTGGCGCCCTACGCGCCGGCGGTACATTCTTTGGGGAATATTAACCCGTACGGGGGCGCATTGTCATAGGGGTGTTTCCGCCTCCTGGACACCACTGGAGGCCCGCGAGGCGTAAACACTGTATCGAAGGAATCTCGCTACGTTTAAAAATACGATTGATCACGAGGGTCTGCAGGAAGACCGCTCGTGAAAAGTTGCTACGGCAAAAACCACGTTCGCAGGGGTCTGCAGGAAGACCGCTTGTGCAGCATCTTCCATAGAACAATCCAGGCCCTAAGAGGGGCACTTTAATGTGTGTGTGTGTGTGTGTGTGTGTGTGTGCGGATGTCGCATGTGGTGAATGCTGACAAATTCAGAGGGCATGTTTTAATGCTTGTCATTTTCTTTTAGCCTGAATCTTGAAGACAACACTTCAGACGTGCTCAAGGACGCGACCGCCCTTCACGGACAGGACTCAGAAGACCAGAGCTAAGTTTGCATGCTAATTCTTTGTAATGGTCTGTTGACTTAGGGTTAGTAAGGGTGTTCTTATGTGCAAATTGGTGCTTATGTAAGACTAGCAAGTAAGGGCTGAGGACACCTGAACAAAAGTGCGCAGCAATCAATCTACCCTAAGTATTCCCCCATTCCTACCCATAACCTCTACCTTACCGTCAATCCGGTTTACCTAACTTCCCCCCACATATCCAACCATCGAGACCCCAACCATCCTTCCCTGCTCTGGTCCAGGAAACCCGTGTAAGCTCTGACCTGCGGGCTCCGCGACCAAAGTGGGGGTGGTTGGTACTGCGTCGCTCCTGCGCCTTGTAGTTTGGCCTTCGTGACAGTTATCTTTTAAAACAAAAAATATTATTAAAAAAGTATCTGTGATGCAAGGTCCGATCAACACACAAAAAATATGGAGCTGAACGCTGATGTGACCGCAGTCTCCATTTCGTTTTCAGGCTGAGAGAACTGAGTCAATCTGCTGTTTTCATTGTTGTGGGTGCACCCACACAAGTACTGCCTATGGCCATGGAGCAGCCACAGAGCTGACCACTGAGGTGACCGCAGTCTTTGGACAGTCTCCGTTTCATTTTCTGGCTGAGAGAGCTGAGTCTATCTGTTGTTTTCATTGTTGTGAGTGGACCCACACAAGTACTGCCTATGGCCGCAGAGCTGACCGCAGAGCTAACCGCTGAGGTGACCGCAGTCTTTGAGCATTCTCTGGCAGCGATGGAAGCCACCGTAGCACCTGCTCCCAGCACAGCGTTGGACGATGAGGGACACTGTCTTTGAAGTTGCCACACCCGCCGCAAGGGAAAAGTGCTTCCGGCTGGCATACACAACTCCAGCATCCTGCTCGAAACATTTCAAACCGTCCCTAATCCTCAAGCGGCTTTGCAGAGTAAGAGTGACTTGAGGCCATCAACCGGGAGAGTCTTCTCGTCCTCATCGCCGAAACTACTCTTACTAATTCTTTCAACTGCAGCTCCAGGGAGTTCTGGACAATGTAAACCTACAAAAGGTGTGTGCCACAGGCCAGGATTCCCAAAGCCAGTGTTGCACATGCCACGCATACTCAATAATCAACCCCATACCAAATCTGCTACCAACTGCAGGACTACCTTTCTACCAGTACCTGACCCTCCTGGCTCCCCTGGCCCGACCCCGCTATTCCCCGCTCCTTACCTGCAAATGGTAAGCCGGTGTTGCCTGTCAGAGGAGAGACGGCAAAGGTTTCCACAGACGGTGCGTGGCTGCAGTGTGGGCAAATGGAGAGCCCCAGCATCAGGGAAGTAAACACAGTTCTGGCCTGTGGTGAGGGGTGCGCCGAGTCAGACCCAGACTGATGTGTGAATTGTCACATTCCTCACAGTTGTACTCTAGAAAGGAAGATGTGGAGGGGGTCAGCAACCTCCATGTGCCTCCCGGGTCTCCCTCACAGGCCCCTCAACCTGAAGCTGAAACCTCTGGCAAAGTCGTGCTTGACTTCCAGGCTGTGGTTCATTCAGAGAGTGGCGGTGTCACAGTGCTCAGCTCTCCCAGCTGGGCAGAGGACTCTGAGGCACTAGATTGTTCAAGTGTAATTGAGGACGGAGGCAAACCCGAAAAAATCTTTAAAGAAATTCAATGGCACAAAGCAACTGTTATCCTCTCTTCCCTGAAAGAAGCAAGTCACCCTCAGAGAAAAGCACCAACAAAGAAAAATGCCAGAAACTCTATTTTAAACCACTTACACCTACCAGAAAAGCATACGGGAGGGGAAAAGAAAAGAAATGACGAACCTAATAAAATATTTTTCCCTAAACCCCTGCTGTTACATGCACTAAAAGAATTCTTCGAGATGCAGAAATACTGGAAGCTGTGCAGGAGCAACCAGTTGCTAAATACGGGAAAACGGAAGAAATCTTAAACGCCAAACAAGCAAGTTTGCATCACTGCTCTTGCTTGTGGAAAAATACTTGATTATTACACCAGCATCTCTTTTGTGTGACACCTCAGTACAACAAACACACCTTCATGGAGTGATGCATAACATCAATTTGCCTACTGAAAGGAGAAACAATGAGGGTGTGTTCAAAATCCTTGGCCACTCCATACTCCCTCAAGAGTGACCCCTCCTCAGAAGCCTGTACCCGTTATAGGTGCAACACTTTCACCCATTACTAGAATACCTGATGCCCCTCTTTCTCAAGGCGAAACAGCACACTGCCCAGGAAAAGACAACAAAAATTCAAACTTGAAATTAGTGCAGGGCCAAAGCACCAGACACGATAACCAATACATCTCTAGCTCGTTGTGACTCTTTGACAACACCTTTGCACACTCCTCCCAGAAACAGAAGTTTCAGTGAACTTCCACATAACTCCTCAAAAGAATCACTGATCAAGAAACCAGACCTTCTTACCATAATTTCGGCAGTGACAATTGTGTTGGCTCCTTTTAGTAAATTGAATGATACACTAAAAGACCACACAACAATCCAGCTATGATGCACACAAAGCTTATATTCCTTGAAGGCTATGTTACTGCTATGGAACAAAGGTTCAATGACCAAATAGTTCCACCGCAGACAAAAAGCATCACTTCTCCACACGAAGATAAAACTGGGTCAACACCCTCCATTCAAGCTACAAGAAAAACTGAGGTAGAGACACAAACCACCCAGAGAAAGATCCCCCAGAAAGTCCCAGAAGTTCAGAATCATCAGACAACCTACAAAGAGGGAAAAAAGAGAAGTTCTCCTATAGCCTCTGATTCAGCATCTCCTCCCGTTCTGAAGTCAGTAAAGGGCCCATTAAAGAAACCATTAGATCGTAGGACCCAAAACATCACGGGTCCCCAAGACCGTAATCAAGCCCTTCAACTAAAGAACAACTGCATCATCACAGATGGATCAACTTCATTAATTGTGGAGTCAGAGGATAATGACACCGAACTAAACCCAGTTCACAAGTAGTCTAATAATGATTTCCCCATCTTTGAATATTTGAAAACAAATCCTAAAGAAGCCACAGGTGTAAAATGGCAAGTCATGCTCTGCCTTTCAGCAGCGGAGGCCTCTAGACCTATAATGAGTAGCTCTGCAAACAACAGTCCTTTGAACCCTTTTTCAAAAAAAGAAAAATCTGCTCTGTGCAAGACAATGCTCCTTGATGTACTGCATACTCCAACAAATCATGGACTCGGAAAGGACATCCTTGGTAAATCACCAATACCAGTAAAAGATTTCTTAACTGAGAAGGTGGCAATTAATATAAGCCAGCACCTCTCTCTTCTTGGCGAAACTCACCAGTAAAGCCCAAGGAGGAAGAATCCTGCACCTTGGACACCTCGGTTATAAATTCTGAAGCCCTATTTTGGACATTAGGAGACAGGTGTAAGAAACTGGGGTCAACAACTGATTGGGTTTCCCCACACTCCTCCTCTCTTAAGCATGGAAAAGAAGTAGAAACGTCAAGGCACAAAAAAAAACTATACCAGTTCAAATCCGAGACCAAGAACAGAGGACTTGCCTCCTCGACAAAGATTGATTGTTAACGAGAAAAATATCACAATCCCAAACAATCGAAGGAACAGATCAAAAAACCTACTTGAACCTTCAAACTGGAGCAAACTAAAGACAATCATGATGATCTAGTGTTGAACAGGAAAACCGTCCTCCACCTCTTTGGCAAGAACCAAAAACGTAGATCATTGAGGTCAGAAGACTTTACATTAGTGGAGCCATATCATAAAGGTCGCAAAGCGAACTCCTATCTACATATAGTTGCCTCCTCAGTAAAAGCAAGAGTGAAAGATGTAGAGGATCACCTATT
The DNA here is from genome assembly GCF_040938575.1 of Ambystoma mexicanum. Classification (NCBI taxonomy): domain Eukaryota; kingdom Metazoa; phylum Chordata; class Amphibia; order Caudata; family Ambystomatidae; genus Ambystoma; species Ambystoma mexicanum. Next base: position 1,288,801,004 of record NC_090930.1, on the reverse strand, counting down.
GAACATGGCTTACATCTTAACAGAGGTGAGTGGAAACCACACTCAAGAAAGACAACAGGAAAGGAAGTCTGACAACCCTAAACTTAAGACTTGTTATACATCAAGAACGGAGTCATACTATAGAAACAGTAGACCTGAAAAAGCTCAAAGCACAGACGAAATGATAATCCAACACAAAGTGAACACACTGAAAGAAACCACCAAAGTACTCAGGAAAAAAGGTGAGAAAATGCTACAGCTTTACCGGGGGTTAGGGAAACACCAGTCATGGGAGGGATACAACATTTGGGGAGATTTCCAAGAGGTCCCTTACCAAAATCAGAAAAAATGGCTGTACACAACCTACAAATTACATTTCCCGGAGACAAGGAAAAAGTCTCAACACCCGCTCCTTTGAAACAACTGTGGGCTTGGATTCCCAAAGCTCTTTCATCCAATTTAAGAAACTAGCAATCCGCCGATTTAAGATGATCTTCACAAAACACAGACCTCCCAGAAGTTCATAAAGTCACAGAAAAATTTTTTGAAGGATCCTGGAACACGAGAGGTCATCAGAACCTTAGCGGGCCAGAGCTTGGGGAATTCGATATTCTCTGCTTCAGGAAACCTGGCTGGGCGAAAAAACCCACACTCAATGGTTATGCCCTTGCAATCTCTCCTTGTCACGCACACCTGATTCCCACGGAGGCGCAGGTCTGGCTTCGAGTGCTGATGCTTCTTCAATGGTGAAGCGCAGGACTCTGAAGATGGACAGGTAGGGCCCCTCTACTCTGGCTTCTCTGGCTCGTAGGAATATTCCCCTGTGCGTGAAAAGGGAGTATTACCTACTGACTGAATAATGCTCAAGCCTCCCACTCCCTTCCAACCCTCCACGATACTCTTCCACGATTCCCTGTGAAGTCTCACCTTAGGGTCTGGAAGGATGAGTTCTCCATCCTGCTTCTGATGCAGGGGCGCGTTGAAACCCAGTTACTTCACTGGATTGAGGTTTGATGGAAGTTCAAATAAGCTTGACTATTCAGGTAAGGCGCTGTAAAAGTTCTGTTGCAAGTTCAAAAGTTCAAGCTTAATAATAATGTTCATTGTCTTATTGCAGCAAGCGCTAACGCTTATGTCTTTTTCCCCTTAGGGGCCGGGGTTCGGAATGCCGGAGATATGGCGCCGACCCGAAGTGAAACGTGCAGTTCCAATAAATGACAGGTAAGTTCTGGATGAGCGTTCGGGTAATGTCTTTGCATTTGCTCATTCAATGTCTTTGTCTTTTTTCCCCATAGGGGCCGGGGTCCAGAATGCCAGGAAGCGCCAGGACCCGAAATTAAATGGGAATGACCCAACAGGTAAGTCTTAGAAGGAAACTGAGCTTTTCCTATTCCCTTCCTTCTCTCACCTTGTGTTCTTGTCTTTTTCTCTCTAGGCTCTGGGAAGTGGCTGCGGATCCGGATGATCGCTGCTGAAGATGGAGGTGCCCAGGAAAGGCGAGTGAAATGCAGCGCTGCAGCGATCGAAGCGAAATGCTTTTAAAAATGATGTCTTCCCTTTCAGGATCGTCGGTGTGATGTCTCCGTGATACAGCTTTAGCAGGTAAGGTCTTCTTTCTCCCCAATTCTCTCTTATCTCCCTTTGCAGGTGACCCAGGATGCTGACAGGCGTGGCTGAAGTCCAGATGCAGGAGCTGACACGGTGAGCGTCCAGCTGCGAGGAGCAGAACAACGCGAAGCGTGAGTTGCTGATCGGGCGTGGTTTAAATAGCTTTGGAAGAAGTTCCAGGTATGTATCCTTCCACCGATCAGGTATGTATCCTTCCCCGACCACACCCAGGTGGAAAGTAGTCCCACAGGTAAAGTAGTTCCATTCAGGCCTCAAGAGGGCCTGGATGTAGCAGCATGGTCTGCATCAGGTAAGTGCACATTAAAACACTTGAACACATGTCTAGCTTTATGAGCCTGGTGCCTAAGGCGCCAGGACAGGGGTCCAACATGAGCCTGGTGCCTAAGGCGCCAGGACTGTGTTCAAAGGGCCCCAGCTTGGGCCCGCTGGCACTTCCCTGGGGGGAATGATGCCTGCCTCTGGGGTTGCTGGGTCGGACCTGGCTCCTTGGAGGTAGGCATCATGACACTCCTGCCCAGAAAGGGATAAAGGGGCACCCGTCATTGGGCCTTCTGTCCGCCATCTGCTCAGGAAGCGGCATGAACAACCAAGAGACCCTCACTGCGACTCCTTCCCAGCTGGCAATATTGGTAAACTGGGAACACCTTAACATGCAATCAGGAAAAAAGGTCGAAATTCCGATAGTTATTTTCAACACCTGCAAGCCATCACAAATAGAAACGTTTTACTGCTGATGGGACAAACAATTGATGAGGCCTACATTGACCAACAAGTGTCGCACATAATCATCTGTGGCAACCTGAATGCGACGTGCAACAGGAAAGACTTGACCATCACTGGTGAAAAGACAAAGTCCATTTCAGAGGAGTGTGGCAACCTCTGGCTAGAACTAATGGCCTCCAGGCACTTTTCTAACATCGACCAATCATTTGCCCAACCAAATCATATCCCAGCATGGGAAAGAGACAAAACATTAGCAACAATCAACTACATTTTTGTATTGTGTGCCATGCTGCCGCTAATAAAATCGTTCAAGATGAAGAAGACAAAACCTAGTGATCACAATCTCTTGACAACAACATGGGCATCTTTGTCATTTTGGATACCAATGGCCATGGCCGAAATTGAAAGTAACAGCCAAGGTAATTGACTTCGACAGAGTGCAAGGATCGTTGAGAATTTAACGAGAACCTACAGAAAGCTGCCCGAAGCCAAGGAAATGGCGAAAGATCCTCTAAGAATTAACTACCAACTGCTGCTCACAGTATTTAAGGTCGCAGCGAAGAAGCCAAACCACCCATCACACCCGAAAAAACACAACTTTGCCAAAACATTGGTGGAGAAGAGTTGAACACTACGACAAATCAAGAGATTGGCATCTAAATTCAACTCAAAGATCTACAGAACAATGCTTCACGAAGAAACAAAGAAATATAAGTCCTGGTTTAAAGGATATTGCATAAGACTCTACCAACAGGACTCAGAAGCTATGCTAAAGCAGGTGAGTGGCCACAACTCCCGCAAATTTTGGACACTCATTAGATCTACAGAAACTCAAACTGACGGAGCCCTTACACATTAAAATGTTATTCCATTCACCACCTTGTACCTCTTCTTTATTGAAAGACGTAGCGACCGCACCTTGGGAAGAACTTTACAACAGCGACAACATCTATGAACCACCTGGTCGAGTGGGCAAATTTCATCAGTCTGATATTCAAAAGGTGCAAAGACTCGAAGTCCATTCCATCATCATGGACATCATCAGTGGTAGACCCCATCTTCAAGAAAGGCAACAAAGAGGACCCTAGAAACTACTGCCCAATTGCATTAATTTCAAGGTTCCAAACGTGGACCAAGTCTTTGCCAAGTGCCGACCCTTTTCAAGCAGGTTTTAAGAAAAACTTTGGTACCTCAGTCAACATTATGCTCCTCAGCATTATAAAAAGCAAAATCACAGAGGGTAGCCCAGGGTTTTACTTGCGTTCATCGATCTGGCGCAAACTTTTGATCAGGTTGATCGAGACAGTCTATGGACCAAACGTTCGGCTTGGAACATTCCCCAGTTGATTCTTGACCCGATAAGAGCTCTACACTCTTATCGGAAGAAATTCTGACCACAAGGGGCATCAAACAAGGTTGTCCCTTGGCCCCGGCACTTTTCATTGCATACCTTGGGGACTTTAAAGAAACAGAAGCAAGTGTCAGGTCATTTCCACCAAAAATCGGACACCTGCCAGTTTCCCGATTGCTGCACGCAGACAATATGATTCTCCTAGACCACACGGCAATCGGTTTGTAAAGACAACTTGACAACCTTTCAGAGTACATACGTCTGAACAACTTGTAAATAAACAAGGAGAAAACAAAGTTCACGCTACTAGAATAATCCAGTAAGCAAAAGGAAAATCTAAGGTGGTACCTTGAGGGCTCTCAGATTGGGAAAGTCGATGAATTCAATACCTAGGAGTCACGCTAGACAGTTCTAGAGCTGAAAACAGAATACAGCAAGCCCTGTGGAAGAAAACACAGAAACTTACATCTCAAACCCTAGTGGTGGACAAAAAATGTGTCGGCTTTTCCCTCCTACTGGCAATAAAGTTCTACAGAGCAAAGGTGGTCCAGTCACTAATATATGGGGCAGACGCGATGCCAAACATCCCCAAGGACATATGCCAAAACTAGAAGGCTACTTCTGGAGAACGGTACTAAATTTACCAAAGTCTACTCCCATACCATCCATCAGACGTCAGCTAAGTCTACTCTTGTTGAAAGCTGCGACTGAGTGTAGTAATATGCTGCTCTTCAGGAAAATTCGGATGCCGGAAAGCCCTGCGATGTACAACTTGATAAACAATGAGATGGTAGGAGGGTGTTGTAAAATGCTGACCAAATGGACAAATGAGAAGAAGATACAGCTGGCATCGATCCAATGCACTCAAGAAGACCTGATTCACAACACACAAAGGATTAAAAGGAAAATGGAAGAGCTCGACTGGATCTGTACCCAAGAACTTGCAGCAAACTAACTAGCCATCTGCCTCCGACTACAAAAAAATCTAAACCGGACCCAGGAATGTATAAAGACATTTCCAAACAAAGCGCTCAGACACATTTTCTTGAGAGCTCGTCTTAATCTTCTGGCTACCAATGAAATCAGGGCTGTAAGAGATCTCTCCAACTCTAATATATGCAGACTCTGTTAAAACCATACACAGATCGGGTCTGTAAGACATTTACTCTTGTCTTGTCCAGAAACTCACCCACTGAGAAATGTATATCTAAAACCATCAACCTTGCCATTTCTGCTATGCGAGGAAGTTCTTTGGTGGGCCTGGCTGATCAGCAGTGAGAAGACTGCATGGACAATTGCGGCTTCAAAAATTCTTCAAAACGCATTGGGAAAAATTGAGAAACACCATACTTCACCATATTATAAGACCTCTCATTACACTTACAGAGAACGATTGCGGTCTACCACTCGTGTTCCTTTGTCACTTGAGCTATTAGAACACGTAAAGAGTAAATAACTGTGTAGTACAGCAATTACCATGGAAGACTTGCTGAACAGGTGGCAATCATCTTAACCCACTTCAGTGGAGTGGGTTAAGAATATTGGCATTAATCAAGGTAGATGTGTTAATGAATATTGCAGCCGTTGGAGTACAGTATTTTAAATGAAGACATGTGTATGCATTTAATACTAATGCTATTTGCCCCATATGGGAAGAGCATCTATTTATAGGATGCTGTTATACGAAGATGGGACAGTGTTTGACATGCTGTGAAAGGCATGCAGACAGAAGCTGCCCAAGCAGGGTGCATCGACCTACATTTAGACTGAACCTACATACAATACACAAACACCTGCACAGGTACATGCAATGTGATCCTATCATCCAGGTAAATTCCCAATGATCCAGGAATGCACATGGAATCATTTTCTCCAGGCTCCAGTAAATTATTCCCAGTGCCTGGAAACACCGAAGTACAAGCGTCCAAGATTATCGTTGCATGTTCCGAAGCAATCATTTAGTATTCAGCTCAAATTGAAAATATTTCCATTAACAAAGACATGTTGCAATTATGCAAGTGCAATTTAACACCAGGGCACAACTTGCTGTAACGTTAATACCACTCTGTATTAGGACTACACACATTGCCCAGGTGCAACAATGTATTTTAGGAATACATTGTTGCACCTGAGCAACAATGTGAAATAGATTTGTTTTACGTATGTCAGGGCCTTTTTATACAATCCGATCTGAATTCCGTTGGGGAGAAATTAGTTCTTAGTTGGCTTAATTTGCTTCACTGGAGTGGGTTAAGAATATTGTCATAAATCAGGGTAGATGTGTTAATGAATTTTGCAGCTGTTGAAGAACAGTATTTTAAATTAAGACGTGTATTAATGTAATACTGCTGCTATTACTACTAGTACTGTGGCTTCTACTTCTAATTATAACAAAAATAACAGAATGTTTTGTTTGTTTTGTGTGTTCCTTCCACTCTACCCGCTAATTGCACTTCCCCTCCTCCCCCTCTCCCCCGCTCTCATGTTGTAGCACTTGCACGTTCTGAATTTTTAAGAACGTTTTTGTTTTTGTTTCATACCCTCTTCCTCTTCACTTTTACCCCCCCCCCCCCCCTATGGCTTGATGCGCCATGAAATACAATGTCGCTGTATAGTGCACATTACAAATAAACAGTAAATAAATAAATAAATAAAATAATAACACCATCCTAATTCGAACATGTGACAGACTGGTTGCACATACATCTTAACACTAGGCCCTTTGACGCCAAACTATCTTAGAAGATCCCCAGAGAGGCGTCAGTGACTTAGTATAGAGAATAAGCTAAAACGGAAGTTCATTTCAATAAATAATCAAGGCGACTGTTCATCGCTAGGCAATTTTCAGGCTCAATTTGACACTATAAAGTATGTGGCAGATATCATCTGTGTGCAGCACCTCCTTAAAGAAAGCCCTTTTGACATTTGCGTGGGCACTCTGATCCAAATAATGGCATTTTGATGATAACTCAAGATGCCCATAATTTACCGCCGAAAGACAGCCTTTTCTATCAGGCATCCACCTAACACATTCTTCATTGGGGAAAAAAAAAGTTCTCTTATCACGGTTGCATGCAGGAGACAGAGTTGTTTTGAAAGTCAATGGTTTAAAATACGCCACTCAGTGTGTGCCTTTAGATGAAGCTTCAAACTGTCAGGGTTTGTTTCAGTTGATAAAGCTGCCCATGAATTGATGCCCGCAGGGGTGTCTGGGTTTAAATTATGATCCAGACTCTGGCTGTATTCTAATGCTCTCAGGCGTTTCAGCAGCGCTTAGATGCATCCACTCACAGCTCCAGCATATTATGAAGGAGGGCTGCCTTTTATCAGGTTCAAGACGGATGGTCAGCTGATCAAGATAATAGTCTAGAGAGACAGACATATTTTAATAGGTAGGGTTTGAATAATGAAACTGCTCCGCATTTGTTGCATTGTATTGCTCATAACATATGTTCAGCTGAAAAGCAGCTCCCCATAGTATAGCATCACTTTTTTTCTTTTACATGTGGGTACTGTAATACTGTGATTTTCGTTTAATCATTCTTTGTATTTTTGAACTTCAGTCTTGCTTGTCTTATTTCTGACAAAAATAACATCATGTTCAGAAATACAGTGGTGCACATAGATGGTTTACTGAGGACAGCTGAGGCAGAGCTGGCTTTGAAAAAGGCTAACAACTGTGTTAGTAGGGGAGTATTTAGGCAGATTGTAGACAAGAAGGAAATCCCACAACTGTTGATCAAAAATCAAAGAAAAGATGTGGTCTAGTCAGCCTGACTACAGACACAGAATTGTTTGAAGGGGCATTTTAGAACTAGAAATTGCGACTCATAGTTTTTACCACATTATGTGGACTGTGTGTGGAACCAAGGTCCAATTATATCTGCGTAATCAAAGCATACAAATAATTAGTATGGCATTGCATTTTCTGAACCTCGAGGTTTGTTCAGATGGAGTGGCTGCCCCCAAGAATTTGAAAACAAACAAAAAGACATTAAGGGATGCCCAGGCAATGCTATATGCAACCTAGCTGCTGGTAAAGAAGACATATGAATTCCAGCATTCATGAGGCAGAATAAGGTTGCATTGACCCAGAGAAAGGGACAACACCTTGACAAACAAAATCATGCATAGATTGTGAATATAGTCAAATGGTTGAAATTGGTGAGTTTTCCATGCGGATATTGATAGATAACACGAGCTTCCACCAATATGTCTTCTGAGATTCTGGTACTCTAATGGAGGTGGTGATTCAGGAGTCCCATTACACTGCAGATGTCAATAACTTGTCATTGGCAACATACCTGGGACATGCATCTCACTGGCGGATGGTTTGCCCGTATTAATTGACACTAAACAAGATGGAGCCTTTAAGGAGTGTGCAGAGTTTGCAAAGGACATAGAGGAAGAGAGAAAGACCACTTCATAAAGATATGTTTAGAATCAGTGATATGTTTGCCTGATATGCATAACATTGTGATTGCACAGATCTTCATTTCAATACATTACCTGAATATTTTCTAGTGAAACCAGTGTTTGTATGACAACACCAGCCAACCATAGCTTGCTTTGAATCATTGGCAGAGAATACCATGAAGCTAGATTCAAGAGGGAGCATTGGGCATACACATTGCACCTCAGATATCCTTATATTGGGAACATTGAAGCCAAATGATAAGAGGAAATTGGGTGCCAATTTAAGGTATCACAAAAAGAAGGTTCTTTCTCAAGGCATCTACAACCCCTTGCCACAGGACATCCAGCATTTATTCTCCGTCAGCTTCATGGGAGGTACTATGAGTTCGAAAAATACCATTTACAATGTTATTGAGAGATGGGCTGAATTTGATATGTTCCTTCCAAGGCTATACTGGAAGCACCTGAGTCGTGCAATACACCATAAGTAGGTAACAGGGAAGCCTGGCCAAGACCCCATGTTTGCCAAACCCACAGAGTGGGTAGAGGGGTCAATATTTCATCTTTGAGATCATATTTACCAATATGTGTATGTCAACAGTCTTATATCACTAACACAATACAAATAACAAGGTAATTGCCTATGGTAGCAAGACACTGACAGAGGTTGAGACACAGTTCAGTGAGTGGCACAAAGCCTTATTGACTACAGTCTTAAGTTTATAACCTTTGCACCCCATCATACAGGTGAGTGGCTGATCATTGCAACTGTACATTGGCCATTACAGTATCTATTGAATAATCAGTTCATAGCAGTAGATGTATCCTAATTAAGAATATCCTCAAGGCCTCAGGATTGCAAACCTTCCCCGTGGATGCAAGGTATAGACACAATAAGAAGAGCCCTGTGGGTCAGCAGAGCTACCTGATTGTGCATTCATTGAAGTTTGTGAAACTTCAGAAGTGGAAGACAATTTAGCAGAGAATGAGCAATCTCCACATAAAGCTTTTGAGGAAGGTAAAGGTCAAAGCCTGTGAGCCGTTTATGTAGATGGTTCTGCCTAACAGGTTAATAATGACCCTGACAAAGAAATGTTTGCCGGGATGATTATATTCCTTGATTGGGTCTTCAGATAGGTTGCAACAGGAGACAGGTAGCCAAGTTGGCTTCCATTCACAAGGAATTCTCCACAGACACAGAAAAACAGTTAAAGGAGTTGGTGATTGTCACTGACTCAAACTATGCCACACATAGCTGTGTGGAATATCTTCTGGGATGGACAATTAAGGGGATGGTGGCATGTAACATAAAACCTCTAAAGAACTGCACACTGATTCAAGCCATTGACATTGTTGTTTAAAATTAGATGACCATTTAGTAGAAGACGCTCAAAGGGCATTCATAATGATCTGGTGAAAGTGCGGAAACTAATGACAAATCTGACAAGATAGCTGAAATAGGGGCTATAATGCGAGAGGTGTTCCCACAAAGCATTTACTTGGTGAGTTACATTTAACAGTCCAAATTACACAAGTGAGATGATCCACCCAATAATCATATGAACTTTGATACCCCAGATTAGGAGCTGATCAGTGATCAAAAGAAAGATTCTATTATAGGTTTTTTTTATAACCACAATTAAATTCAGAGAAGAGTCCCATCACACATGAGAATAGTAGAGGAAGCTAAGAATTTAGGATGTTATTGAAACTAAAAAGCAGAATTACTTGCAAGATGACTTGTTTATTTGCAAGCCTGTCTCAGATCAGATACAGAGGATGGTGTTATTTCCTTCTGATCTGAGAACCATGTTTCATCATGATTATAGCCATACCCATGATGAAGTGATGCAAAATCATAGGGTGCTCCCAGAAAAGATTTTGAGATCCTGAGGGATTTTTCAAATTGGCCACACATGTTTCAAGATGTTTTGTTATATACCCTGGGGTCTTCAGTGTTTGCACAGATCCAGTAAGTTCTCCAGCACCTAGGGGACTACATTTGAAGTGAGGTTTGACCCTTACATCATCTGATTTACATGTTAATGTCATTGGTCCAGTTCAAAGATCAGTGCAGGGGAATACATATTTGCTTACTCTGATGTTTTTACCATTTTGGAGGCTAGAATGTACTCCTTACCCAGATTGCAGTACACAAACTGCTGTTACTTTAATCTTTAATTGTGAAACACATATTTTCTGAATTTACCCCACCCACCTCTGTTATTAAATTCAGTTTGTGAATGCCATTTTACCAGTGTCACAGTATCCAAGATGTGACAAATCCTCAGTGTTAAGAAAAAGTGCCATGTTGATTACAGGCCAAACTCAAGTAGTGGTGTGAAACAGTGTAATGAGACCATTATCAAATTGCTCGAAAGCTTTGTGCAAAAGAAGGGCCTGGTTGTGATGTGTGACTTTCATTGATGCTCATGGCTGTAAGAGCTACACCCTCAAGTGACACAAATATCAGTCCACATGAGTTGATCACTGGCAGAAAGATGGTGCTAACCCAACATTTATTATAGAGGGGAAATGAACAGATGCTGATGAGTAAAAAGGAACATGGAAAGGGCATCTGATAGAGCCAACCCATCCTTGTTTGAATCTACCCACCTTTTTTCATTCTATATGCATTGTCAGGCACTGTTCTTGCTTTGATTCTATTTACATTTGCAGGCACTGTTCCTCTTTTGAACCTATCTACACATTTCTGGCAATGTTCTTGGTTTGAATCTAGCTGTAATCTCCAACCAATGCTCTTGTTTTGATTATATCTACATTTGCAGGTACTGTTCTAGTTTTGATTCTATCCCATTTCCAGGCACTGTTTCTGCTTTAACTCTAGCTGCATTTTTCTGGTGGCAATGCTCTTGTTTTGATTCTATCTACATTTTCAAGCACTGTTCTTGTTTTGATTCCAACTGCATGTTTAAATGCAGACAATCCTTTGCATCTTGTGCAAAAAGACACTCTGCCTCATCACAAGTTTGACGGTAACCCTTAAATGCAGCAGTAACGTTATTGCTGCTGCATTGAAGGGTCTGACAAATCACAGGTTTGGCAGGATTGAGCTGGGGCTAAATACACTACAAAGTTGCTGATCTTCGGTGCTATTACCGTACGGTAAAACTGCTGACCGTAGTAGCAGCAAAAATTCCCCATTGGGCCCAATGGGGAATGGGGAATTATCATTCCGGAAAACCCATGATCCGGTGCTAAAAGCGCCAGGGGGGGTGGCAGTAACGCTAATAGCCCCGGTGGTATCCCATCGATATTACCACCGGGATACCGCCCAACTCATGATGAGGCCCACTAAGATGTGGACCTCAAATTATTCCATTTCAGAGCTTGGAAAAATCCAGGTTTATTTGGACGGCACTGACAGTGAATGAACCTTCAACTTCTACAGCATTGTCAATTCCACCTGTTCCAATTTTACTGCTCCCAATGTTTCATTTATGAGAGTAATTTACTACATATGCCACAATTGCCTTGACCTGGCAGATGCCACACATGCCCATCGAGAAACGACTCTTTCCAAACATAATGCACATTACCATCACTAATTCACTAACACAATACAGATACAATAAACGTATAACAACTGTTACTACAATCAATGAACATACATATATAAACTGGATAAGAACAAACAGAGGACATTATGCTAAGGAATTACAATAGAGTGAATGGGGTAGGTTAAGTAAACTTGGAAAACAAGACAGGGTGGGGTCGGTTAAGTAAACATCAAAGCTCAGAAACATCAGTGCTAAAAAACATCTGGTGTGAGTCCACTGGGATAATGAGAACGTTGCATATCAGAAATCACACGGGAACCAGAATGTAAAAATACAAGTGCCTCATGCATTGCATCACAATCAGCAACTCATCAGCAAGTCTACCTACCAGTGGGCAACCTTCAACAAATAGTAAACCATTAACTTCTGTGGGTACTGCTTCAATTCCACCTTTTGCTAAACTACCGGCAACAATCTGTTGAGAAAATAAAGCGTTCCATAAGCCACAATGTGATTGCCACGAAAGATGCAAAAACATAAGATTAGCACAGAAGAACATCTATGATTTGCCTAATCCACTTTTCCCTTGACGAGTTATTTCTTCAGTTTTTCTTCATCCACTCCTACATTTTGAATACAGGTTGATCTTTCACTGGATTTAACTGAACAAATTCTTCAGTAGCCAAAAAGCACCTCAAGTACTTGAATCCTATCAGTACCTGCCCACCATAAAAAAAATAAAGAACGAATAAGAAAATGAATACAAAGAATCCAACTTTCCTTCAATAGATACTAGAATAATCAACCACAAGAAGATACAAAAATAAAAATTTAAATACTAAAATAAACTTGCAAAACACAATCAATTGTACTACCTTACAGAAAACTGAAAACAGCTAAAAGTACAGCATAGCTCACATGCATAACAGTTACAACAAAAACAATCAAATAAACCTTCAACCTCACTAACATGGCTACAAAAACGAAATGCCTGCAATTAAATGCCATTGATTGACAAATCTGATTTTGTATGTCTATGTTAGTGAAAGTTAAAAAATACATAAAAAAATACTTGCCACAGAATCAGAGCAGATGAAAAAAAATGACAGTGAACACCATCTGGTAGCAATGGTTACTATAACTAAAACACACACATCACTAAACCTTCAAATATGCAAATATTTATTGACACTTTCACATCAGCCACACTCTTGCCATGTGAGTTCTGGAATCACAAAGATAAAACTGCAGAAAATTGTGTCTTTTGTACTTTCAAAATCAATACCACAAGAAGTGGGCTAGATACTAATAAAACTACTAAAATGGATGACACATTTTCACCACAACCTATCACAGACAGCTAAACAAATAACAATAACCAATAACAAACAATCAAACTCACTGAAATATTTTGAATTCCTGCCCAGAATCTCTAGTTGCCATGGCTACCACACGTCCACAAACACTTGAAGTGCCATTTTCTAGAATATAGCAGTGGTCGCACAGGGTAACATATTTACCTGTGGGTAGCAACACTGCGCACAAGGTGGGTGCTGGATGGCCGCAGGTAAACACCTCAGTCATAGTTCTTACTAGGCGTGATCCTCAATACACCAATCAGACTGCTTTTTTTCAATTGCGACTATAAGAATTATTTTGTTTCTTTTTAAATATGAGTATGGAATATACATTATAAAAAAGACAGTAGTAATACAATAGTACTTAAAAGGTGTCTATACAATAAAGGACTGCTCATGGAATTATTTAAAGTGGATGGTGATAAAGAAAGTATACATAGTATTTAGGAAACAGACGATTGGCGTTAGGTAGGGGGAATGAGGTTAAAAAATAGGTAAAGGATGCAATGGACACAAACAATGAAGGTATGGTGCACAGTGACTTCCACAATCACAAACACAAAACTGCACAAAATAGTGCCTTTTATACTTTCAAAATCAAAACCACAAAAATAGGGCTGTATTTACTATGCAAAATACTAAAATGGCCAACACATTTTGACTGTAACCTATCACAGACAAGTACAAAATTACAACAGTAAAATCAAAAAAATTACAAACATATCATACGCACCCTGCTCTTACAAAACAGTAGAAAGTCAAACTAGGAATCATTTTCCTGGAAACAGAGAAATACTGCAGATATAATGGCTGGTTTGAATACTGCATTGCTGATTGGACACAGTTGGCTGTTTCAGTTACTGTCTTTTTGTGAGAAACTAAATATTAACATGGAACTTGGTTTGAGAGATTTTACAAAAATGATTTGGATTGCAGGGAATGCATTGGTTCAAGTTTTTCCAAAATTGTTCAGTGTGAAAAGTACAGGGCAGCCAGACACGATACTAATTAATTGTGGAGGCAATGATTTGGGGAATGGATAAGGTGTTTTCCTTACTTTAATGATGAAACAAGACATGGAAAAACAAATGGAACTTTTTCCTCACACCGTCTTTATCTTTTCCAATCTGACTCAGAGGCAAAGATGGAGATGGACCACCAGATTTAATGGTAAAACTAAAAAATCACAGATAAATGTTAATAATGTAGTTTCAGCATTCATGAGAGACCACAACCAATTATGGATTTCATATAACAACATACAGTTCTACATGGACAGTTTCCATAGATATGATGGAGTACACTAACCGATGAAGGAAATGCAGTGTTCCTTCATAACATCAAAACAGTGCTCCAAGTGTGCTAACTTACTACACTCATTGTACCCCAAAACAGTCCTTTAAAGGACTACTTAACACATTTAAATATACAAACACAATAAAAATAATACCCAATACATTTATCTGTATAACTACAGCTACGGTTCATTGACATTTTTTATTGCCACGGTTACAAAATGATAGTTAAAGGGTTGCTCAAATATGGTTCAATATATAAATACGTATTTATGTAGTAGATAGTTATTAAAAAGGACTCATTCAAGTGCAATCAGAACTTTTTCAGCGCATAGAGTCTTGATATCCATGGGTAATGACAATTGAACCCGTGGCTACAACCACCAGTCGCTGTTGCCGTTGACTGTGCCTCCAATGTTCAACCACCCATTTAGGCTATGCGTTAGCCGCGGTTATGGATCTATGTTTAAAAAGAAAATAAAGTGCATACATATGTAAACTTAATGAGAATCAAGAGATGGGAGTATGGTTAATATCTGAGGTACAGAAGCTGTGAATACATTCACTGGGTATAGAAAAGGGAAGATACTATAATATTCTTCTTTCTTTAAAATAAGAAAACATAATTAGTTAGAGAATACAAACACACTTAAAGAAACACAATTTAATGCTCATGTTTTTTGACCCTCATATCTTGTATGTAGTGCATTACATGCACTATATAATATACAATATTTTTGTATGAAACACTGTTGTTCTCTTCAAACATACTAATCATTAGGCCATTGGGAATAAAAATCCAAGGTGGATTAACAAATAAACATGCATGGACATTGGTTTGTCAAATTTTACAATAAAATGGTTTGGATTGCAGAGCATGCATTGGTTCCAGGTTTTTCCAAAATTGTGCAGTCTGAGAATTACAGGGCATCCAGACATCATACTAATTCCCGTGGAGGCAAATATTTGGGGAATGTATGAGGTGTGTCCCTTATTTTAATGATGAAACAAGGCTTGGGAAAACTAATGGAACTTTTTCCTCACAGTGTCTTCAGCATCTCCAGTCTGAGCCAGAGGCAAAAATGCAGATGGACCACACGATTTAATGGTAAAATTGAAAAATCACAGAGACATGTTTATAAAATAGTTTCAGCAATCATGAGTGACCACAACCAAATATGGATTTCAAACAACAACATACAGTTCTACTTTGCCAATTTGTAAAGACATGACAGAGTACACCTAACAGAATACTTCCTCCCAACCTCAGCCCATCTTGTCTTTACACGATCTACAAGTGCCAAGAACATGACAACAAACAACCATTTGGTTATTAGGTCAAAAACATGGTGGATTCGGAAAAAAACAATCACATAAAAACATGGTGCGAGCGTCTTCTGCTTCACCTCCAATAAAAAAACAATAGAAAAAAAGAAATACATGAATAAAAATACTATTTAATTTAATCAGCACATTAGTAAAAGTTAAAATAAAACATCAAACATTAACTGCCATTAAATCTGAGTATATGAAAAATAGTATCAAAGTATACCATCTGACAATATTATTAAATAGAACTGACACACATGTTGTTCAGAAGCATTAAAGTAAAAGGTAAAACGATACATAAAAAATAAACTACCACTTAACCTAACCAGGCCCAAAATACACAAGACTTAGTAACATGGGTGAAAATACACAACCAATACAGTTGGATACGGCTGCTAAAACTAAAGTAGGGTGCCTGAAGTGGCTACCTGTTACATAAAAAAATTATATATTGTATAGTACATATAAATATATAGGTAAATAAACAGTACATCTTTTACTTTGTTATGTTATTCTTCTTAGAATTTCAATTTTAACAACCACACTTCTTTTTGTATTGAGTTTTTTTTTAACAGTGTTCTTCTTTTTTTTCCATGATCTCCCATTTTAAAAAGTCTGGAAACACACAGCCTAAATAAATAAGACTCCCAAACATCTACCGGGTCACTGTCCATGGCCTCTGGCCATGGCCAGTGATTTTCTCACCCCTGATGTCACTATATCTTTAAAAAGAACTTTTAAAAAGAAAAAAAAACACAAACACCCTAAAATCTATAGCTGCTGGCAGAGACATACTGATACCCGCGTCTTCCTGCAGTGCTTTATAGCCTCGGAACATCAGAATAAAAATGCTTTCCTGCCCACCGGCCCTCACCAAGTGCCCCCCATCTGTGCCAGCTCCCCCACTCCACAGATGGCCTCCTCACCTCCCTGCCATCTCCAATTCCCCCCACAACACCGTTTTGGTAAGGTAGTTTGCTTTGAGATGACGGCTATTCAATGCTATAGCCATGGCTTTAAAAAGCTTTTTGTTGCAAGCTCAGTCCCTGGACTTCCAATAACATCAAAATTTTACCCGGTGTCCTCCAGCAACCCCCTCCCCCACCCCTAGACTAATTACATTTGGAATTATTTTAACATGCAAACAGATTTTGAACTATTTTTCTTTTCCAGTTACCCTCAGCTATAATTGCAGTTAGCTCTCGCAAAACAATATGCCGGTCGTTTCATTTCTAAAAACTCCCTGTTTTGGTAATTTACCCGATATATAGCTATCTATTTTTGAGAAAGGGCACCCCCTTTTCCGTCAAATTTCTAAATAACTACTGCATGGAATAACCCAAAACTATGCATGAATCGCAAGTCAGCGCTTCGTGCCCAAGTTGTTTTTGACCTGGTCCAATCCATCCAGCGATTTTGTCTGTGTACTTTGCGAAATATTTACCTTGGTTGTCTATTGGAAAATGAATGGGAAGTAGGCTGCAACTTTGGAAGAAAAACAATGTTTTGTATTTTTAATAACATTTTGTTTATTTAAAGGATTTTTACAAAACATTGCAGTCTGTGGGGGGCCGAGAGTCCCTAATCACTTTCATAATGCGGTCAAATCCATTACTGGGATCAAAAGTTATTAACGATAGAATTTTGAGGGATTCTTTTGGGAGAATGACTCACCTTAACTATAGGCCGGCAACCGCCACATTATGATAGATATATATACCATCAAATAAGAAATGATTTGGGCACAATGTGTTGCAGATGTGCCTTTTTTGAGTATGTAGAAAATCCACCAAGCCCTTTTTAAACTTGTCAACAGAGAAGTGGGTGTTCATTGTGTGTGTTTTTTGCGTTAATTCTGAAGGAAAGCAAACAGGTATAGGGCTCAAAATTATATTTTGGAGGAGGAAAAGGGGTGCATTCATATCAGGCTAAAGGTGGGGAGTGGGAAAGAGGACCACATGTGCGGTGGGGGAGTTATGGGTGGAGTGCAGAGCCTGTTTGGGGAGAACATTTTCATCTTATCTGTGGAATCACGCAGGAATCTATTGAAATTCCATGAGTCACCGGAAATAACGTGCTTGGAAAACAAAAAGTGTCACACCCCTCTCTTCGAACCATTTTACCTGCTGAGCAAGAGTTTTCTGCTGCAGTCGTGGTGCTCCCTCCCATCCTCGGATGCTATAGAATTAGAAATGGAATCTGTCTGTTTTTTTATTTACTATGGCGGTGGAGATACGGCTTGTACAACATGCGGAGAGCCTGTCTCCATTAAAAATAAACAAAAAAACGAACTGCAGCCCTGACAGAGTTTTGGGAGTAAATAGCAATCACCCCGTGTAATGGGATCTACAGGGCCATTAATGGCCCTGAGCCCTCGCCCTAGGCTAGGGCTAGGAGGTCTTTACTGCTCTTGTATGGCACCGATATGCGGGTGATTTCTACATTATTACAGCAGAAAATACAAGAGATAGAATACATCTGAAAAGCGGGAATACTGAAACATATGATTAAAATCTGGAGATCCTACTAATTTATAACAAATTCATAAATGTTTTCACCACAGAAAAGCAGAATTAAAATAGACGTTTTCCATGAAAGCCCTTATGACATGCTTGATATGGGAAGTAGGATGTGAAAACTAGAAGGACGCATAATTAGATGAGATGCGACAGCTTTATCTACAAATCCTGTGTTTGTTTAGTGGGGAAATGGTTTGTAAACTCAATCCCCCTTTTCGGTTTCAGACTCTGATTCTTATTCGGCATTCTTTAGCAATTCCTCAAATGTTTTCATTCGTTCAAGAGAGACACTATCCCTGTTTGTAAGATGTGCGTCTTTAAAATGGGTTCCTCACTCAGAATGTCAACTTTATAAAAAAGAACCACCATTTTCTTGAAAGATTTCATACAGTGAATATTGCACTAACAGTACTCCTGAATCTTAGCAGCAGAGTCACTTCAGACTGACCTTGGGTATTAAAGGCAGCCAGGAGAAGGCTTTATTGCTTCAAGTGCTTGACAGCTTTCTCCGTTACCAGCACCTCCTTTTGATTCTATTCCATGAGGCTCATAACACTGAACCAAATCATGCCTATAACAGTCGGACCAGAGATGTTGTTTTTCTTCATCTCCTCCTTCACATGCAAACTAATATCCTTAAGGAGTTCTCCATCAAACATCATTTTTGCAAATACATTCTGCAGCACTTTGAAAGCCCCAAAGTTGTTTTGGTTTTGCACATACACCAAATGTGTTTTCAATCAGGCATCAGTAAAATATTTGTTGAAGTGTTCAACACTTTGCTTATTGGCTGGAAAAAGTGCCAAACTTCTATTATCCATTTCAAATTCATGAAGACTTCCAACTGTCTTTTTCACTGATACCTGATTTGAACAGTTTTACAGCAAAGGCTGCAGAAACCATTTCCTTATCCAAGTCCTCATTATAAAAGCTGTTGAGAATTGATCCAGAAAGGTTGCCATTGGCCAACAGAGTCCTCATTCCAGTACTCTTTTACCTCACCTCTCTTCCTCATCCCAGTACTCCATTTACCCACCTCACCTCTTCCTCATCCCAGTACACCAATAGTAATCTGTTGCCTTACCCCACCTCCCTCTTCGTCCCTCTTCCTCGTCTAAGTACCCTATTCCTAATCCTACTTTTACTGCCACCTTGCTCTTCCTCATTCCAGTCCTCTAAGAGAAATCCACTACATTGCCCCACCTCATCTTCCTCTTCCCAATGCTGCACTTGTCTAGCTATCTATCTCCTCCCAATACTCCATTGCCACCACCATCCTAATTCTCATCCCAGTAACCCAATAGTAATCAAGTGCTTATATCCCACCTCCCTCTTCCTTGTCAAATTAACCCATTGGCAATTCTACCTTTACTGCCAGCTCCCTCTTCCTTCCTCCCAGTACCCAATTAGAAATATGTTTCACTAGCAAAAGTACCCATTCTCCTAACATGCTCTGTAGACAGACATGATAACACTCTCATCAATTATTAAACATTAATTAATCTTCCCCTGGCATGGTGCAATTCGTTGTGGTTCATTGCAGTACAAATATGTCAGAAATCATGCATCCTAAGGCCTAGAAATGTGGATTGTTTGTTGTTCCTCATGTCAGGACTGGTTGAGAAACAATATTTGTTTTCGGCTTCATCAGAAGGCACCATTTCGTAAAAATCATCTGGAAAGTTTATTTTGCCTAATGCAGCAAACATTTGGAAACTTCTGGAATGCTCCTGGCTTCACCTTTGTTTCTTAGATTCATTCACCTCTCAGGCATTTTGTTTCCCTTCCCGGTGGACAGGCCACAAACCCACAAACAAATGTTTACCTTTGCTGAAATTTGGAGAAAGTGGTGGTGTGTCCAAATGTCATGTAGCCAGTAATATCTTCAGGGTCCTAACAGGTGTTTATGCAAAAGCTGGTGCAGATTGGTGAAACGGTGTGGAATTGTATTTGGAACAACACTACGCTAAGCCACAAACCCACAAACAAATTTTGACTTTTGCGGAAATCCGGGAAAAGGGGTGGGGTGTCCAAATGTCATGCAGCCAGTAATGTCGGGAGGGTCCTAACAGGTAACTATGCAAAATCTGGTGCAGATTGGTGAAACAGTGTGGAATTATATAAGGAACAACTCTTCGCACCACAAACCCGCAAACCCACGCACAGCGTTTGACTTTTTATATAAATATAGAATTAGCACCATCTCCCTCTCTACTTCCTTATAGTAATCCATTACCACCACCTCACTTTTCCTTATGCCACTACCCCCTTTGTAATCTATTGAATTACCCCCACCTCCCTCTTATTTCCCTTGTATCGCAATAGTAATACAACCTTTAAATCCACTTTACTCTTCCTTGTTCCAGTCTATATTAGAAATAAATTACAAAACACGACCTCCCTCTTTCATGTCCCAGTACTCCATTACCCCCAGCTCTCCCTTCCTTCTCCCACTAATAAATTACCTCCAGCTCCTGCTTCCTTATCCCAATACTCCATCATTAATACATTGCATTACCCTCACATTCCACCTTTCGGTCCCACTTCCCTATTGGTAATATGTTACATTATCACCACTACCCCATTCCTTATACCAATACTCAATTACCCTTGCCTCCCTCCTCATTCTCCAAATCCTCTATTACCCCATCTGCCACTTCCTCATCCCAGTAGTCCATTTGTAATTAGATACATTACCACTATGGATGTTTTCCTCATCCTAGTAATCCATAATGAATATATTACATTACCTACACCTCCCTCCTCCTCCGCTTCGTTGCAGTACTCCATTACCCAACCTCTCTATTCTTTGTCCCATTACCAAATAGTAATCTGTTGCATATCACCCACCTAGCTCTTTCTCATTACTGTAACCCATTAATATTCTGACCATTACAACCACCTCCCTCTTTCTTGTCCCAGTACACCATTATGCCCCTCTCATTTCCTCCTCCCAGTACTCCATTAAGTGCCACTAGCTCATCCTCACCCCAGTATAACAATAGTACACCTTTGCATATTCCCCAACCTGCCTTCCTTGTCACAGTAACCCTTTCATAATCCTACCTTTACTGTCACCTGCCTTTTTTGTCCTTCATACTAGCAGCCTATTATAAATCCATTGCATTACCTGCACCTCCCTCTTCCTCATCCCAGGGTTCCTTTACCTCAAACGCCCTCTTCCTTGTGCCAATAGTCCTGTACTCCCATCTCTCTCATCTTCTTCTCAGACACCAATTCCCACATCTCCCTCTTCCCCATACCAGTACCACAATAGTAACGCTTTGCATTACTCCCACCTCCAGATTCCTCATCCAGTTGCATCATAAGGAATACATTTAATTATCTCCACCTACCTCTTGCTTGTCCCAGGACTCCATTACCCCAACTCTTTCTTTCTCATCCAAGTCCTCAATTACCCCAAACTCCCTCTTTCTCATTCCATTTCCCATTTAGCAATCTGTTGCTTTACCCCACCTCCTCTTCCCTGTCTAAGTACCCCAATAGTTGATAGCTACATTTACCCACACTCCCTTTTCCTACTCACAGCAGCCCATTTAGAATTCTACCTGTACCACCAACGCCTTCTTCTTCATCCCAGTGCCCCATTATCACCAACTCTCTTTTCTTCTCCCAGTACTCCATTAACCCCTTCTCCCTCTTCCTCATCACAGTACCCAATTGTAATCTGTTGCATTATCCCATCTACAACTTCCTCATTGAAATACCCTATTTGTTAGCCACCCTTCACCACCACTTCCCTCTTAATCTCCCCAGTACGCTATTAGAAATCTATCACATTACCCCCTTCCTCTTCCTTGTTCGATTTCTCGATTACCCCCACCTCTCCCATCCTCCTCCCATACTCCATATCCTGTTCGCCCGTCTTCCTCCTCACAGTAATCAATTAGTATTCCTACCTTCACCGCCTCTTCCCTCTTCCTCTCCACAGTACTCTATTAGAAATTCATTACATTACCCAACCTCCCTTTCCTTGTCCAAGTTCTCGATTACCTCCACCTCCCTCTTCCTCATCCCAGCACCCTAACCCAAAAGTAATCATTTAAAAATAACCCCCACCTCCCTCTTTCACATCCCAAAACCTCATTAGTACCTCTTCCTTGTCCCTGTACTTCATTGCCCAAACCTCTCTCTTTCTCCAACCAGTATCACAATACCCCCACATTCTTCTTCCTCATCCCAGTACACCAACAGTAATCCTTTTCATTAGTCACACTTTTGTCTTCCATGCCCCAGTACCCCATAGTAATCTGTTGAACATCCCTCAACTCCCAATTCCTCATCACAGTAAACCATTAGTAATCTTTCCTTTACAGCCACTTCCCTCTTTCTCTACCCAGTACCCTAAAAGAAATATATTGCATAACCCCACTTCACTCTTCCTTTTCTAAGTTCTTGACTACCCCACCTTGCTCTTCCTCCTCCCATTCGCCATATCCCCCACAACACTCTTCCTCCTCACAGTAACCAATTAGTATTCCTAACCTTACCACCACTTATCTCTTTCTCTCCCCAGTACTCTATTAGAAATCTATTACATTACCCAACCTCCCCTTCCTTGTCCAAGTTCTCGATTACCTCTATCTCCCTCTTCATCATCCAAGTACCCCAATAGTAATCAATTGCAATACCCCCACCTCCCTCTTCCTCATCCCAGAACCTCAATAACACCTCTTCGTAGTCCCTGTACTTCATTACCCCAACCTCTCTCTCTCTTGTTTGAATCAATACTGTCGTACCCCTTCCATCCTGCTTCTAATCCCATGTCTACATTATTCCAACCTCCCACTTCCTCATCTCAGTAGCCCATTATTTATTTGTTACATTACCACACCACTGTTTTCCTCATCCCAGTACCCCATAATGAACCCATTACATTAACTTCAACTGCCTCCGCCTTGTCCAAGTACTCCCTTACTCCACCTCCATCATCCTCATCCCAGTATACCAATAGTACACAATTGCATATCCCACAACAGGCTTTATTTGTCACGTTAACCCTTTCATAATCCTGCTTTTACTGCCACCTGACTTTTCCTCATTCCAGTACCCTATTAGAAATACATTGTATTACCTCTACTTACCGCTTCTTCATTACAATACTCCTTTACCTCAATCAGGCTCTTTACTCCCATCTCACAATTCCTCCTCCCAAAACACTGTTAACCAAACCTCCCTCTCTTCCTCGTACCAGTACCCTATTATAAATCCAGTACATTACAGCTGTGGGATGTATTAACCCAGTCTGCTCTGCCCTGCGACTTCACTGTGTCCTGATGGTTCCAGGATCATCAAAATGGCCACAAAACCTTTATGCGCCAAAATCTATGGAAATTGCGCCCTACAAAGCACAAAAAGATGGCTGCCAAATCTACCATGCATGTTGTCAGTGGTGGAATGGAGACCTCACTTCTGAAACATGTAATTGGGCTGGCAAACTAGTGAAAATGGAGCACAGATAAAAAGCAGTGCTTGCTGAAAGAAATCTGAAATCTTGCCTTTTAAATCTTTTCTTGGTTGCGGAAAATTCAGAATGCTGCTCCAAAACACCCACAGACATCCAATCTTCTTGTTGGGTGTCCCATGTTATTGAATACAAGAAATCATTGTGAAATTGCAATATCCTGGAAAGCTGAATTGGTCACAAAAACATCCACAGCCAGTGTGCCTGCCTGTGAAATCTGTCAAAATATGGGCGCAGTACCAGCAGCCGCCTGTATAAGAGCTGTCAGTAGTTGCATCAGAAGTTTAAACTTGTGCAATTGAAATCAAATATCTGGAAACTAAGTGACCTGTTATTAAGAGTAACCTAGATTGTAACTATTTAAACTTCATGGTTTAGAGCCTGGAATCAGTGTTCTAGATGTTTGTTTTAAAATTGCAAGTTTATTTTAAACAAAGAAAAATGTAACAAATGGCATTTAAAGTGGGCCTGATTTCAAGCCAAAACCACAAACAACTTCTCCCACAGGACAAGGCACCTCCCTTCTGCTCTCTAGACCAGAAACTCACATTAATGTGTTGTTTAAGAGGGGAGGGGCACTGGGGCTGCGCTGGGAAGAGCACAATGGTCTTCCTCCCAGGCATGGAAATGCTAATCAGGAAGGATTGTAAAGGACCTCTGCCAGAAGGAAGGGGCGGAGATTGCTGCTGAAGCTGCAAGAAGGAGAAGGAGGCGGGGACAGACAACGTTTGTTGATTCACAATGGACAAAAAGCAGATTTCTAAAAAGACTGATAATTTACTGTGGACAATTGAAAAAAATATATAAACCCCGGACTTCTGAACCTAAATGTTTGCTGCACATTTTAAGAGGAGCCAGAACTCTGTTCTGAGAAGTAACTGTAGAAATTGTGGTTTTGCAGCAAATCTATTTATGTCAGAAGCATGAAACTTCACATGCATATGCCCATATACAATGCGCACAGTTGTACAAAATTTTGGACAAACTATATATTGTGTCCCGGACAAAAAGTGCAAAAATCTATCAAATCCAGACCCAAGATCTACCGCGACGGGGCTTGGAAGAGCATTTGCTCCACAAAATATGTGATCTAGATATGTTATTGTTATGAAGTCTGCAAAATTGTAAATATGTATTATACTAAAAGTAGATTTCCTGTTCAAAAGTCAAGGGGAGGATTCCCTGAATCATAAATCCACATCATCAGGGTGACACCCTGTTTTCTCCTCCAATCAAGGGAGAGGGGAGATCCTAGCCTATAGCCAGCCAAGGGGGTGCGCTTAGGATAATCCAGCATACAAACCCCTTTATCAAATACATAAATAGAGACAGCTGAGGACTTAGAAAGACACACATATCCACCCACCATCCCGATCTTGGCGAAGCACCCTGAAGGAGAACTATCCATATTCCAGAATCCAGACTCCAGAAACTGTGCAAGCAGAAAGGCACATTGCATAGCTGAACTACTTTCAGCTGGGCCTTAACTTTTAGAACCCATCCCACAAACTTAAAGGGGAAACAAAAGAAGCAGCCAGGCTGTGATGTACTGCTTGCCTACCAAACAATTATCTTCAGAACCAGAAGGGCAGATTAAACCCAATCTTGTGCCGTGCCGTGCTGTGACCAGAGAGCCATTGCAGATCCTGTCCATTCCTACCATGCGGTGACCAGAGTGCCTTGCTGATTGCTGACCAGAGCGCCTTGCTGTCGAGTCCGGTGTGTCCAGCAGAATCCTAGAATCCCTGACCTGAATCCCTGATGGTTCTGTTCAAATCTATATAGTGAGTATCCATAGATAGGACTGTGTCACTATAATGTATACTGTCCATAGTAATCCCTATCTAAATCCATCCTATCTTATCTTTAGACACCTGCATTGTTAGAAATCTTTTTGAATTTCCTGAAATGTCCATCTTATCCTATATTCCTTCTGTACTAATATTGTTAAAATTATCTTTGCGCTGAAATATTGCATCTGAAGAAGGCAAGCGCCTCGGCTGGCAGTTGCCTTGATCAAGTGGCTGAGCTTCCGTGTAGCGATTGCTTCTTCATAGTCTGACCCTAGTGTAAAGAAACCCTGTTTGTCTTTTCAAAAGTGCATCCCTGTTTCTCATTGTTGCACTTATATCTAAAAAATCCGACCTCCGGGAAAACATCCATAACTTCTTCAAAACTAAATTTAAATGCCTGCTTGTAGCTAACACCCTAAGCTTTCTATAGAACCCAAAATCGCATCTCAAATCCTTATAGTTCTCCCGCGATCACGATTACCGCTCGCAGAAAAGTTTGCCACAAATTTTCATTTTGGTCAAATCTATAACGTGTAAAATAGCTTTTTATTGCACCCAACCTCAAAATTAAGTTTTCACATTGCTTATTACTCTGAAATCCTTGCTAATGTTTGTCTGCAACCATACAAAGCGGCTCCCATTAGAATTTAAACAATTTCAGTGATTTAGCCCATTTTTTTGTGTTTTTACCCATTCCATTCAAAGCCAACTTTAAAACTATTTTGACAGTTTGCCAATCAGTTCTGTTCCTCTCTTGTGTTTGCTCGGGGGAAATTGGGATTGACACATTTGCTTGAATTCTGCATTCCTGAAACCTGTTCTCGCTCCTATCTCTTTATATTGCATATTGGGGGGTTGAGGGGTGTGCAGGGGGAAATACTAACCACACTGCTAATTGATTTGAATATACACCCAAAAGTATTATTTCTGTTGCATTGTTTTTGCTCATCATTACTGCTTGTTATTAAAGAGATTGCTTAGTGTGACATCACCCCATTGTTGACTATTGTATACCCATTAAAAATAGTGTGATTATATTGTGAGATATATAAATAAATATTTTAACTTTGCAAACCAGTCTGATTCCTGGTTCAGTGGGACCGGGGCTGAGGGGGGGGGGGGGGTTCAAAGAGAGGGGTGTTATATAAGTGGTACATTGTTCAGAATAAAGGCATTGACTTAGATGAAGTGCCGGATTGAAATCACTTACACAGAACCTCTCTCTTCCTCATCCATGTTCTCAATTTACCACATCTCTCTATTCCTCCTCCCATTTTCTATAACCTCCAAGTCACTCTTCCCTCTAACAGTAACCAATCAGTATTCCTACCATGACCACCGCTTCCCTCTTCCTCTCCCCAGTACCTGAATTGAAAGACATTACATTATCTCAACTCCCTCTTCCTCATCCAAGTTCTTGATTACCTCCACCTTCATCTTTCTCATTCTAGTGCCCCAATAGCAATCAATTGCATTACCCCACCTCCTTCCTCCTCATCCCAGAAGTTCATTAGTACCTCTTACTTGTCCCTGCACTCCATTAGCACGACCGCTCTGTCCTCCCCCCAATATTCCAATACTAGCACTTTCTTCTTCCTCATCCCAGTACACATATCTCCCACCTCAGAATTCATCTTCACAGTAGACCATTGGTAATCCTTCCTTTACCACCACTTTCCTCTTTCTCAACACAGTACCTTATAAGAAATCCATACATTACACCACCTTCCTCTTCCACAGTTCTCGAATATCCTTACCTCCCTCTTCCACCAACCAGCATTCCATTGTCCCCACCTCCCTCTTCCTCATCCCAGAACCTCATTAGTACTCCTCCCTTTACCAGTACTCCCCACTTCCTCATCCTAGTACCCTATTAGCAATCAATTTACCCCCACCTCCTTCTTTCTCACCCTAGTACTCCTTTACCCCGCCTCTGTCTTCCATCTCTAAGTACTCCATTACCCCAGACTCCATCTTCCTCATCCAAGTACCCCAATAGGAAGCTGTTTTATAACCTGCACATCCATCTTCCTCGCTCCAGTACTCCATTACTCCCACCTCTCACTTTATCATCCCAGTAATCCATTACAACAAACTCCCTTGTTCAATTTATATTACTCCATTATTAAACTGTTGCATAACAAATCCTTCCCCTTGCTCGTGTTAGTACTCTAATAGTAATATGTTGTAAATACCCCCACCTCCCTCTTCCTCATCACAGTAACACATAAGTAATTCTACCATAATCACCACCTCCTTCTTCCTCATCTCAATACCCTATTAGAATTCCATTCTATTAACTTCAACACCCTCTTCCTCATCCCAGTGCTCCATTACCCCACCTCTGTCTTCCTCATCCCAGTGCCCCTATCGTAATCTATTCCATTACCCACATCTCCCTATTCTACATCCCTGTACCACATTAGTAATCCTACCTTTACGGTCACGTCGTTCTTCCTTGCCCTGTCCCCTCCATTAATCCACCTCCCTTTTCCTTGTCGAACTTCTCGATTACCCCTATCTCTCACTTCCTCCTCCCGGTACTCGATATCCTCCACCTCCCTCATCCTCATCCTCATCTTAGTATACCAATAGTCCACCTGCGCATATCCTCAACTGCACCCTCCTTGTCACAGTAACTTACATAACCATGCAGCGTCTTTATTGAATGCAGTGGAAGCTGTGGTAATTCAACATCTTACATCTGCTACACATGCCGATGGAAATATCATAGATTGGGTACTGTCAAAACACCTTAATGTTAGTATTTCTTCCATTGAACACTGCCCATGGTTGGACCATCACTGTGTTTCCTTTGAAATTATGTTACCAAGTACAGCATTTCGAGTGGACATTAACCGCACAATCTTGAAAAAAGTGTACAGTTGAAAAAAGCTCACTCCAACGGCTACTGCCCCCATAGTCTCTCCATGATTGTCAAGGATTCACACAATTACAAACTCCAAGGATATTGCAGAGTATATCCAATTTGTCCTGTGTGGAGCAATTCATCCTCTTGCTCTGGTCCGTGTGAAAACCATTAAAAATTAAACTATTAAAAACACCTGGTCCAATGACAAGATAATTAAATACAGTAAAATAAAGAGGCAAGCTGAAAGAGCATGGCACAAAAATCCTTGCACTGAATCTATGTTCGCGTACAGAAAATATGTGAAGTACTACAAGCAGGCTATTCTCATCTGTTAAAAGTTGTCTTATAACCAGAGAATATGTAATCCTAAATCAAGTTCTACGGATCTGTTTGCAATTCTCAAGGAGCTGGATTGAAAGACTAACCAGAAGAACCCCTAAACATCTCTGATGTCTGGTGCCAATAAATTCAAAATGAATTTATGAGCAAGATATCAAAACATCAACAAGCAATTAATTTGTGCAAACTATTGCTTGATGACTTGCCAACAGATATCATTAAGCCATCTGGTACATGAACAATATCTGTACAACATCTTAGTTTTTCTTTCAGGTAGGTCTTGGAAAATGTGGTATGCTCTATCATAAAGAATTTGAAACCTACAGCTTGTTTAGGTGACATTTGTCCTGCGTAAACCATAAATGATTGTCTGGACTTACTCCTCCCTGCAATTATGCAGATGGTCGATGTTTCTTTTTTGGAGTCCAATGTTCCAGCTTGTCTCGAAGAGGCCTGGATACCCCACTTCTCAAGTAGAAAAATCGTGATAGGCCTATGTAAGGAAGGCATGGTATCAAAGTAAGACGGACACAAGTGACCACAGTTCAAGGGTGTTTTTTGAACTTTATCAAGGGTATGATCATTGTCTATCTAAATGTAAATCTAAGATGAGAGCAATCTACGACCATCAAATAATAATAATGCAGTCCTAGTGGAGTCTCGTCAAAATAAAAGGGCCTAACAAATAGTAAGGGGTAATGTTTACAAAAAAGAAAGAAGTGTTCACAAAATAATAAGTCAGGATGTTCAGGCTGTTAACCTCTTTTTCCCACATTTTCAGCACTGGACAAGGCGGTTCACTCAAGCATAGCACACTCTTGGGCTTCTTCGGCACGAGGACACAGTTCTATTACAAGCATTAGGGCCTTCTATGCCCAAGTCTCTTAAGTTATCAAAAAGTCTCTTGCTCCAGAGGGCCTGATGTATCAAACATATAAAAAAGTTCCTTTCCAAGTATTCCAGTAGGGTGATTCACTCTTTACCCTGGATCCCCCTCAGCCGGGCTCAGGATCCCTTTTCTACCACAATCTTTAGTTTGGATCCACCTCTTCCCGGATCAGATCCTCTTCTACAATGCTTATAGAATATCTTTTCTCAGGTGACTAACGGTTCACCCTGGATCCCCCTCAGCTGGGCTCAGATCCCTTTTACACAATTAGTCTCCCTCAGCGGGGCTCAGACCAATTACAGTTCGCATTAGCTATCAAAGACTTTCAATTGTGCACAGGGTTTGGCTTGACCCATTTCAGGACCAATTTGATTTCACAGTTCATGATTTGACACTCTCAGTTGGATGCCTAAAAGAGATCTTCGAATGATCACCTATATGGCGCAGGACCACTCTTTATATGGCATCTACCATGGTTTCAAAAGTTCAGTCACTCCTTGGATATTCAATTATTTTCACATCACTCATCACATACGCCCTACACTCTATTCTTTGGAGATATCTTCATACAATGTTGCTGCTTACAACCTTGTATCTAACACAGACCAGTCTTATATCAGTCTCTCCAACTCACCGGCTGTGCTGACTTTACTGGAGCAGCTTTGCTGTAGGAGCCAGGGACAGTACCACAGTGGCAATCACTCCTTCCTGCACCTTTCTTTTGTTTTATTTCCTGGTCTTATGTTTCTTATTTTCGAGGGCTTGTGAAAGTAGCAGTTTTCTTCCTCTGAAGGGCCAAGGGTAATTCCCTCCTTGCAACCCTTTCTGGTCTTGCCGTCTTTCTCCTCGTGTTAAATTTTCATCTCAGAACTGCTGCTTCCTTCTGTGTTTTGCCTTGCTCAGAGTGTGCTTTCGTGCTCCGCCTCTTATCCGTGTGGGGAAGTCAAATGGAAGTCAGGTGTGTGTAATTATTAGTAATTGCCTGACTCTGCCTTACCTTTGTGATGGGACATGTCAGGTATATGGGTCAAGTGTTAGTTTTCTCTCACAGTGAACTGTCCGTGAAACAGTATTTGTGTCGGGAAAGGGGGCTGGGGGGTTAAGTTCCTAGGTATCCTACCTGGTAGGATGGGGAAAAGGTGTTACAAGGAAGGGGATACCGTGTCTCACCCTCTGGTGTCCCACTTCCTCTCCCTGAGCACCCCTCATCCAGGTGATCCTCCCTGACTGGTCCACCCCCAGGAAGTAGATCCACAAGTGATGGCCATGTCCTGGCCACCTGGATGACAGATCCCATGGGACGAGAGGGTGAGCCACCTTGAGGTTTCTCACACCTATCACGAATGTGCCCTTTCTGATGAAGATCATTGGCAGAATTGCATACATCTAGTTGCAGGAGTACATTGAGAAACATAACATATTGGGGTTCTATCAATCTGGTTTCAGAGCCAAGGATCAAACTGAATCAGATTTATTGGAGCTAAAATCCAATATGATCAAAATCATTGTAGGTGGTCATTCTATGTTATTGTTACTGCTAGATATGTCCACAGCATTCAACCTAGTTGACTACTCTCTCATAGTAAAGGGATTGGTCAAGGGGGCAACGAGTACAGACTATGCTGCAGTGCAGATTTAGGGGTCGATTCATGGAGCAAACGTTCGCCAAAAATCCCAGCACAAGCAGGCGCAAGGTGGCGCAAGCGTGAGAAACCCAGCGCACGTGCACGCGTGCGATTCAAGGAAGACGCTGCGCGTGTTTCCCGCTGTCCGTGCGCCAAATCCTGCCATGGCGCACGCGGGCACACACGGCGTGCGCTACGCGCACAGCAAAAGCGCACATAGCGCGGCGCACACAACCAAAGTGGGCGGAACAGTGGGCGTAACACGCGGAATGGGGAATAACGCATGAAAAAGAAGGTGTAACTGGGGAAGTACTGCAGGGAACTACACGGAACACCCACACGCACGCGAACAGCCCGTATTCATGGATTCCAATACGGGAAACCTGCGCACGGCAAAAGACGCACACAGGCGTCAACGCGTCCGCCACACGAAGGCAGGCGGAAGCGTCCCCGCGCACATAATAAAAGTGCGCGCAAACAACAAACACGTATATACAGCTACAATGAATGCCCCATTTGTCGCATCACTGATGGTGGGACACTGCAGGAGGAGGAGAATAGCCAGGGCGCACATTTTCGCACCACGGACAGGCCTTTTTGGGATGCCTGACGACCAGGTCTATGGCAGGTATAGGTTTCCACCCCATATCATCCTAGACCTGGTCAGGGAGTGGGAAGATGACCTTACATCCCCCACCCGTGGCTCCCAAGCATTGAGCCCCTTGGAGAAGGTGCTCAATGTCCTGCATTTCTTGGCCACTGGGTCATTTCAGCGGACTACTGCCATAGTGGGGGGGGGGGTCTCACAGGCCACGCAGTCACGCTGCCTCCACCACGTACTGGCAATCATGACAGCGGGCCCCTCAGTCCGCAGGCACATATACATGCCCAGAACACCTGCAGAAAGCAGGCCGTTGTCCTGGATTTTTTCAGGGTGGCACACTTCCCCAAAGTGCTCGGTGCCATAGATTGCACCCATCTGGCCCTACATCCACCTACGGCCACTGAGCACATCTACCGAAACCGCAAGCACTGGCATTCCATCAATGTACAGGTGGTATGCGATGCAAAAGGAATCATCACCTCTGTCTATGCAAACTACCCTGGCTCCACCCATGACAGTTTCATATACAGAATGTCCGCCCTGAGCCGGGCCCTGGAAGCTGGGCAGCATGGCGACACCTGGCTCCTAGGTGAGTACAAATGCCCTTGCACATGCATGCATGTCACACACACACACACACACACAAATACACAAACCCAATAATCACAACCATTTACACCTCCCCAGGGGACAGTACCTACCCTCTGAGCAACCACATGATGACGCCAATCCGGAACCCCACCACACCACCCCAGGTAAGATACAACGCCGCCCATATTGCACCCAGGGCCATAGTGGAGCGCACATTCGGAGTGCTCAAGTCACGTTTCTGCTCCCTTGACCGCTCTGGCGGGCAGCTACTCTATGCACACCCAGTAGTGTGCAGGATAATTGTGGCAGCATGTGTCCTGCACAATGTTGCAACACGGCAGGGCGTACCGGTGGACATGGTGGTGCCCACACATCCCCAACCACAGGCACAGGCGCTGCCCATGAGAGGGGACGGCGAGGAAGCCTGGACCCAGCTTGTGGCCACATTTTTCACCTAAACTCCCACCCCTGCGGAGTGCAAACAGGCCTGGCACATAACAGGTGACCATCGATGATGACAAAGAGACAGTCAACTGTCACAACCCTACCACCCTGAGATAGTTGCCATGGAAGTGCCACATTGTCTGCATCCCTAGCTACTTAAACACAAGCTATCCTGTGTGACCAAAATGCACACATATGACATATGACATGACATGATATGTCATTTGTAACGTGCCTATACACAAGTGTTTCAAGGTGCGACGAGGCAGGGAGGGGGGAACAAGGGAAGACAGACAACAATACTACTAGGCCAGGTGTCATTTAGATTGTGCAAGTGCAGGGGTAGGGGGAAGGGAAAGGTGCAAGGGGAAGGGGAGGGGGGAGTGCAGTACAGGGTAAGTAGAATAAAAAACAAATAAATAGGCCAGCTGGTGGCAACTGCAAAGGTACGTGCAGACAAGTGCTGGGAAGGGGGGGCTGTTGGGATAGAGAGACAGTCCCGCAGTGCAGGGGTTGCCAGGGAGGCAGTGCAAGTGGAGAGTGGCTGGGCCAGGGACCGAGGTAGGTGAGAGTGGCCCAGTTGCAGATCCAGTGCAGTTCCAGTGAAGAATTTAGCAAGGGAGAGGGAGAGAGAAAGCAGAAGCAAAGAGGAAGGTCTTGAGGTGCTTCCGGAACCGGAGATGGTTCTCCTCAAGTTCCAGTGAGGCAGGATGGCTGTTCCAGAGGGAGGCCCCTGCCGCGGAGAGAGATCTACCCCCAGCTAGTTGCTTTGAGAAGCGGATGACCCTGACATGCAAGGTGTGAATCACACACACCTGCAAAACAGGCCATGACCATCACTGTTATGTCACTCAAACCCTCCCAAACCACAACATGACATGGCAAGCAATAGCCATACACCAACACAGTACCAATAAGGTACGCATTGCCATGTCAAAAATGTACAGTGGCATCAGGCAATGATGCCTGACATGGAATCAGATGAAATGACTGACCATCAACCTCCCACCCAAAATAAGTCATTCCCAAATGCATTACAAAAGTTGTAGACGTAACATAACAATGAATGCCTGTCTACATGCACATTGTGCATTGCAAAATCAACACTGCAGCTTCTGTGTGCTGTGTCCAACTCCTGCAACACACTGCTCAGCGCACAGCACAGTGAACAGCTATTGTGTGTGATGCACACCCTGAGCATCACATCTAAGCGACAAACCACATCAAAAAGCAAATTAGGCATGTACAGGATCCATAATTGGTCACAGAACATGTGCTGCAGGGACACATTGGGCACCAGAAGGTAAACAGAGCATACACATGGATATTCAAGGGTGGTTGTACATGTAGTGCATCATAATGCAAGTGTGTGGGTCAGTAAGGACATGCACTCAACATATGCATGTGCAATCAAGTGACCATCAGTGTCCTCTACACATCACATGTGAACATTCACCATGTGTACACCCCAGCATGTCAAACCACAACTATCCCCACACACCTGAAAGGTAAACACAACACAAGAACAGGCATTGATCAGCAGAACACAACATGTACATAGGATACCACAATTACAAGGTCAGGGTTCCCATCACACTGCAGGGCAAGGCAACTATCAACAACAAAACACCCCCCCTCCCTCACAAATGACCATGACCCACTGAACAACTGCACCTGGGTCATGGAGCCTTCAACAATCAATTTCACCTGGCCACAGGATCACCCTTCCCCTTCATCACCATCTCCCACCTTGTGTGTAAAAAGGTGCCTGCACCCTCAGAGTCCACCCTCATTTGCAAAATCACAAAATCCAAGCCATCCAAACGAACCAGAACACCCTCCAGTAGATGACTTGACGTAGCAGTACCTCACAAAGGACAAGTACTACCACAATGATGTAACAACCAAGTTAGCACAGTAAAACAATGTCACAACAGGATGTGAACCATGTGTGGTACATAACATAGAATGATGCACCATGAACGGATGTGTACTGTCACAGGTCCCGTGTAAAGGCGCAGGAGTGGCACGAAACAACCACCCCACCATGGCCCGGGTGCCTGCAAGGTCAAACTCACACAGGCCTCTAAGACCCTGGTGGGGAAGGAGGGTCAGGGATATGCAGTCGGGACAGGTGTTGGCACACTGGATAACTGGAATGAGTGGCAGGAGAGGGGAGGAGGAATGACACATGAAAGTAGGGAATGCACGAAAATTTACTACCTGCATGAACACATACACAATCCGAACAAACTTGGACATCATTGTCATAGCCTTCTTTAGTCCAGGCTTAGGAGTGGCACGAACCAACCACCCCCTCTAGTGTTTTGGCACCTGCAAGTTCCGGGCTTACACAGGCATCCGCAACCCTAGCGGGGAAAGAGGGTTAGGGAACGTTGCTTGGATAGGTAAGGGAAGCAGGAACACCGGGTAGAGGGTACAGGGTTTAAAATTGGATAGGACTCCGGGTGATTAGGGGAAAACAAACAGACCAAATTGAATTACACATTCATCCATGCATTAGTGCACCCCCCAGCAAGCCTATGCAGAGCAGTTTGAAAGAAAAACAACAAGACACTTAGCTGTGGTTTTGAGTGCTGGCCTCCTGCCTGCGCACTCTCAGGACCGGTTACAGGAGCACTTCAATTCTGCAAAGAGAGCCACAGTTAATAATCTGTCCATGCCCATAACACAAAAACACACCACCAAATATGCCCCATAGCAACAAACTACTCTACAAACAGACAATCTGGTGTAGATGCTTCGTACCCATATGTAACATTACCCCTGTGATGGGTCATACACAGTCAATGCAGTAAGTCAGCCGCCGGTGGGTGCGTGGCAAATGGAATACCAATGTGTCACAATTCACACAACATGCAATGTTCCCTGGGTAAGCAGACAGACCCATATAGCAAGGCATGACTTCAGAACAAGTCGTGTTCCACCATGACCAAAACAAAGTAGGCAGTGCATGTTTCAAAATGTACATGGAAATGAAATGCACTGCACCCAAGTATGTCCGTTGCTGTATGTCCCTGTGAGCTGCCCCTTTCCATGTCTCGGAAGGCTACATGGTTGATACAAGTGCCTCAATGGACCTTGGTGTACCGGAGGGTATGTGCCACTGTCCCTGCAGGTGCCCCAGACAACCTTACAATCAATAGCCATCAGTCCACCAACACATCTGAGCTGTATTGTGTGCCTCAACACCAATATTTGTCCAAGCTCACCCTCAGTGCTGTTACTAAGCCTGCATGTGCAACTCGCCTGGTGCAAGCTTTGCTGTGTTGTGGCCTCCCTGTGCTGCTCACCTTGCCTGGAGTTCCTTGTAACACGTCAGCAGTTCTAAAATGTAGGTCTGAAATCCCTGTGCCTCTGCTTGTGCACACATGTGCATGTGGGCACCAACAAATGTGTCCAGAATTCAAACATCCAATGGGCCATATCTGCTGGCAAAGGTGGTCTGGAGGCTCATCCCCCTGCAGAAAGGGGATGAAACACATGATTAATGCTTTAAAGTCATCTGTGTGTGTCTCTTCAGGCATCTCATTACTGGACCATGTCAGAAACTTACATCAGAAATCACACCATCAGTCCGTCTTTCACATCCAAAGTGTGGAACACACTATCTACGGCATGAATTGCAACAAGCACGTGTACAGTAAAGATAAGAAACATACTACACAATGCATAGCAACGTGTGTACACATTAATCATGAAACACCCCATCTAGCAAAAGCTGAACAGTGGACAATAACACCGCAATCATCCCCAGTAGGGGTGTCAACACAAGTTACACAGCACCAGAAATGCCACAGATATGACAGTCCAAAGCCCTTGTGTAATAGGCTGTCACACCGAACCATCCTTGCGAGCCCATGGATAAGGGAGACAGGAGTGGCATATGTGAGTCAAGGACCCCAAGCAGCAAACACATACACAAGACAAGCCTGAAGGGCCCAGCTGGAACAGACAGTGGATGCCTTCAAAAGCCACAAAGCGCTGCACCGTCACATGAAAGCACAATAGACAAGCAATTTTAAACTACATTAACTAATTACACTAACTATGAAAAACCTACATTACCTAATTAAACTAACTATCAAACAGAAACTTATCTCACTAAACTAAAAGAAAAATCAAAAATGGCCACATACGACCCGAGGGGGAGAGGAGGCACCCAGGAGGGGGGAGGTACAGGGTGCTGCTCAACACCCCCATGCGATGATGCTAAGCCAAAAAAAAAAACTCCATGGGCTCAACGCCTGCACAGCCCGACCTATGTGGGAGATAGATGGTCGTCCGAGTCTGGCTCATCCTGGAAAGGAGGACGTGGCACAGTAGCCTGGCCACGCCTAGCCGCAGCTTGCCCCTCGTCGGCAGCAAGTCTGCCAGACGGGTGAGCCTGGTTCTGTGTGGCGATGTGACTTAGGTCTGCATGAAGAACCTCATGTGATACACGTGCTTCCTCTTGCAAGGTAGCACATGTAACACAGAGTTCCTCCTACAAGGCCTGGCTGGACAACCGCTGCACCTCCCGGCAAGCCTGTAGCTGAGCCGAGATGGTACGCTCAAGTTGTGCAAACCTCTCCTCTGCCCGCTGCCTCTGGTACATCATAAGGACACCCAGAGTGGATTTGAGGGAAGCATACTCCTCCCTCAGGGGATCCATGTGCGCCTCTGCGTGAGCAGCAATTGCTTGACGCAGAGACGACATTTCAGCCTGGCGTGCCCTGTCTGAGGCCGCCATGCCCAGCCTGAGCGAGCGGGCTGTGGACCGTGCTGCCTGCTGCTGGAGAAGCACCTGCCTAGCAGGGGGGAGCACAGATCGGGCCACACGCTCCATGCTCTCAGCGATGTTCTCCATTGCTGCCCCCTGTCGTTCTGAATTGGCAGTCATGTCTTGCTCCCACTCAGTATACTGCGGTTGCACACGGCGACTGCGTTGCTGGGCTTGACCCCTGCGTGACCCAAGGACCGGGTGTCCTCGCTGTGTTGGCACCACCCGCGGCTGCACGACTACATGCCCCCGTCGACGTGATGTCCCATGCACATCAGTGACTGGTGTGGAGGGTGACCCTGCGTCCCGATCCACCACGGGCGGAGGAACCAAGACTGTCTGATCCCTCAGTGCAGGTGTCGCGGACAGAGGAGTGGCCACATCAGAATCACTCACCCCTGACACATGGACTTGATGCTCATCCAACTCGACATGGACGTCAGAGTCGTCATCAATGCTGGACTCATAGGCAGCCAGAGACAAGATGGACTGTAGCACTTGGGGGTTTTCGTGGCCTACCACCCCACGACCCCCACTTGTGCCGGGTTGATGTAGTGGTAACAACCCTGTGTCTGGCATGACAACACCATCCTCTGCCTCCATTGCGTCATCACCTGAAAAATAGAGAGAAAAAAGGTCACTACACATGTCAGAAGCACACAACACACACACACACCGACAACAAACGCATCAGGCAGACATGTGACACACAACATATAACCTGGCATGCATGCTGGGTGAACTAAGAATTGCTTCTGTGATCAGACCTGTTAAAAGGTGGCAGTTTCCATGGAAGTGGGTCTATGCAGTGCAGAAAATGTGTACGCCACTCACTACCTACATGTACAAGGACTCCATGGTGTGTGTCAGGAAATGTGAAGGCAGTGCAAGGACAAATTCAGGCATCACGTGCATTGTGCATTCAATGTGTACCATATCTAGAAGCCAAGCACCCCTCCACCCAAGTACAAAAGCAGGGACGCCTAGCATGGTATCAAAAGGCTGACCATAGACCTGCGTATTGACAGGCAGTGTTGACTGGCATCAACAGCTTAATGTGATTCAAGTGACAACACTGCAAATGATGATGGGACAGTAAGCAGGACACATGATGAAAACTCTGGGGGCCGCCCACTTGTGAAGAAGACACTACAACAGTTGGACAGAGTCGTTGGCCATTAAACAGGCTGAGGCCTGTGAGCCACACAGATTGTCAGACCCTAAACATGTGTGCAACGCAGTACTGACCCACAGTTGACATGGGAAGGCTGATAAGATGCCATGCAATGTATGTCACCCAGGACTTGTATTACAGTGATCATCCAGTCAAGGACACATAGGGGCATGCGTGCAATGCACATGGAGCATGAATGGGCACTCATGTCCCTGCGGGACATCTGACCTATGCACAGTACAAGTGAGATACCCTGCATCAAGTACCAGGGCTGTACCACACGGCATATGTCTGGCAGATTGTACGCTGGAAGTTAGCATCTACACAGGACGCATGAACAGGAAAGTACACATTGGCAAGATTGAAGCAGACCAGTGCAAAGGTGGAACTGGGGTGCAGAGTGGCGGAGGAGGGACAAGGGAGCATGCCTACATGGAGTCCCGCATGCAGGCAGAGGAGACATGCACGTCAGTCATGCAATGACATTGTGCCTGGGCTGAGAGGAAGGTCACCCCACGCCACATGCAAAAGGGCCAGTGAGCTGGAACATGGACCGGAGGGGCATACTTGTAACCAGCATGTCAGTAGGGTGCAATAGTGGTGATGCGAACAGTCCCCGTATGCTCCACATGTCCACCATCCAGCAGAGCAGACATGCATCACGGAAGCATTGCATTACTTACACATCAGAACCATGTACACGTCACATGTAGTGGCAATCATGCACAACACATCCCACAAGTGAAACACACACAACCTCAACAAACACGCAGCAACACTCACTGGACTGGGCATCAAAGTCCTTCATCTCTCCCACTCCTTTGACCAATTCAGGTGGTATGAACATCGCAACGAGTGCCTCATGCGGAGTGAGCTCTTCCTCCTCTGGTGCAGGCCCACCGCCAGTCACCAGAGTCAAGTTGTAATTAGAGGCACGCTTAGCCTTAGTGCTCCGTTTGATGTCATTCCAACGCTTTTTGCACTCTTGCGCCGTGCGCACCTCATGGCGAATGAACTGACATGTTCCGCAACATGCTTCCAGTGGGTGTCACGTTGGGCAGCCGTAGTCTGACTATTGGCACCCACTAGCATGTCACGGCTGTGGCCCCACAAGTAGCCCACGAGGAAGTCCAGTTCCAGCTTGCAGAATGGCTTCTTCCTCGACGTGCAGGAGGTCGTGGCTGTGTGTGGGGTCCCAGCCTGTGCTGCAAGTGCAACCTTCCTCCTCTTGGACTGTGGCGCAGACCCTGTCTGGCTAATGCCGCCCTGACCAGTATGGCCAGTGGGTTCAGTGGATTGAGCCAAGGGAGTGGCAGGTGGAGGGACGACCAAAGGCCTGACTTGTGTCAGTAGCATCTGGGTGCCCTCTAATGCACCCTGTGCAGCAACATCAGCTGTGGCAGGGTCATTGACCGCAACGGTCCTGGTTGGCAGACTCACAACCGGGGTGTTGTTGGGTGCATCTGCCCCTGCACTTGCCAACACCCGGCTGTTCGGGGCAGCAGATGACATAACTGCCCCAGGGACACGTGTCTTGATCTGAGCAGCCCTGCCTGCCCCTATGGTTTCCCTCCGGCCTGTTGGAAATCTACCAAGGGTTCCTCAAGTGCCAACGCAGCCTGCGCTGGCAGAACCTGAGCCTGGGTGGCGGTGTCCACAGCTGCACCTGCAGCTACCACTACCCTTGGGCCCGTGGCAGTCGATGGAACGGACTGCCGGGTCACACGGGCGCCAGTGCCAGATGCAAAGGCTGCATCCCCCGGAACCACAGGGGGTGGTGCCATGACTGCACCGACACAGGGCACAACATTGTGCTCAAGTGGCGCACCCCTGCCTCTTCCCCCTCTGTGGCCACCCTGGATACCCTGGATTCCCCCTACTCCCTGGTCACCACGGCCACGTCCCCGACCACGCCCGCCATGAGGAGTACGCCCAGCTGAGACACCCCTCACCTTTGGTGTCCTCCCAACCATGGCACAGATGTAGTAGTGCCTGCACAGATGGAGTAGTGCCTATGGGAGGTGTACACCACAATTGACCTGGGCAATTTAGGTGAAGGGGGTGCGAAGCAAGATGTTAACAGCCCCCCTGCACCTGCAAGGCTGTATGTGACCCTGGTGATGTAGTGACGGGTCACGCAACGCTCAGGCACCCCAAAACTGCAGTAAAACCGTGCACGCAACCCTGCAGCCTACGTGCGTGGAATCAACCTCCTGCAGTATGCTGTGGCACCCAGTAACACGAATAACGCGTACACGTGGGACACGCAGGCTACTATGACATCGAAAATGGGTGCGATACAGAGGGGCACCCGAAGTGGGAAAAATAGCGTGTGCGAATCACCGTCTGACTAGTGCGATGCAGAAAAACATGCGTAGCCAATACCCCGCCAATAGTTGTAATGGCGCGCGAAACAACAGGAAGCAGCAACACACGTCGGTCTCCACGAAAGGCACGTACAGCGAACTGCTGCCCCCGCTCACCTTTAACCCATGCTGAGGGAAACGCCCGTCCGCGTCACGTCACTTACGCGCATGGGCCCTTTCCTCGGATTACACGCATTCCCACGTGGACGTGCAGTTTTTCACGTGCGCTGAAACACCCATGCACGCCTGCGCACGTCATGTCACAGAGGCGCTTGCGCTTGAAGGGCCTTCTGTCCAATGAAATCGCGTATGCGTGCAGATGCGCTTACGCGCTAAGGGCCTTTCCTCAAATTACACGCTGACGTGCAGAATTTTCATGTGCCAAATCACTCCGTATCAAGCTGGCCACGCGTAAGCACACGGAAGACCACGCTCCTGCCCAAAAGGCCGAATTACAGCCCCCCAGAGCCCTGAGCAGCCTCCCACGAGCCATCTGCTGCTGCTTGCCTGCCTGCCTGCTGCCACCGTGCCCTGCCATTGGTGCCTGCACATCAGCCATCTGCAGGGGTCCAGTTGCTGTGTCCACCCATGCTGGAACAGAAGACTCCAGACTGGGATACCATCGCTGCACAGCCCAGCCCCAGGACCCAGTTGCCCACCCATGCCTGCCTCGGGGGTCGCCATGTCGGGACAAACACCATCCGAGACCACTGGCGACCCCCAACCAGAGGGGCAGAGGGCCACCAGCTTCAGTCAGAAGGAAGTT
Organism: Ambystoma mexicanum; assembly: GCF_040938575.1. Taxonomy (NCBI): domain Eukaryota; kingdom Metazoa; phylum Chordata; class Amphibia; order Caudata; family Ambystomatidae; genus Ambystoma; species Ambystoma mexicanum. The sequence goes on along the minus strand of NC_090930.1, from coordinate 1,288,759,153 downwards.
GGTGTCCTGGTGGAGCATGTCCTGGGGCATTATGATGCCCTCTTCGGATCATCACGCGCCGACAAGGATGGACGGGACAGGATCTGGACGGACATTGTGACTGCCATCAACGCGGTGGGGGTGGCAGTCCGCGACTTCCAACATGTCAAGAAGCGCTGGGAGGACTTCAGGTCCAGGACCCTCAACAAGGCCCGGCGCCTCTTGAAGGCAGCGGATGCTAAGGGGCACCGGGGCCACTTGTCGGAAGATCAGATGAGGGTTTTGGAACGCATATCCCCAGCGCACCACGTCCAGGTCCTTGAGAGGCAGACCCGGCTGGAGTCGAGCGGTAAGTGGCCAGGCATTGCTGTGTGAGACAGGGAATGTTGCAGTGTGCTGGTTGTCTGATACTTGCCAATATGTGTGACTTAGGCCATGTACGTGTGTGTGTGCAGGGACATCATGGTCATGCATGTGAGACCAGTAATGTGTGAAGCACACGGTTGGTGCATGTGTTTAAATGCTACATGGGGAGCCCTATGCGGAATGGACACATGAGAGCATGCCAGTCTCTGTTCCTGGACATAGGTGGGGGTGAGGGATGGGTGATGATGCCATGTATATGTATGGTTTCCATGTCTGTGTGTCTGACCTGCGTGTCTGTGACTTGTTAATGCCATGGATCCATGACACATGTCTGTGTCAATGTTCAGATCCACTGATGCAGCCTAGCTATCCTTGCATCCACTGTGTCTGGGGTGTACGAGTCCAGATGGATGAAAGTACGGTGAAGTGTGTGAATGTGATAGGCATGACCCATGATGCATGTGAGTTCAAAAACAACATTGTTTGTTTCAAGAGTCCCTTGGACTTGTTTGCTTATGTCCATAGCATGCGCCATGCCTGTTACTGCATGTGTTTTTCCTGCACTGACTCATGTGTTATGGAGGGACATGATGGAAGTGATCTTTGACAGTGCCACTCATCTGCTATTGCTTCCTGTCTAGGGGACCATTGTACAGTACCCTGATGCTTGTGTTCTATGTCTCCCTCTACGCAGCGCAAAGTGAAGAAGAGGGCGGAGACGGCGCTGTGGAGCAAAGCGGCAGGGATGCCCCCATGGCTGCAGCGGAAGGGGTGGGTGAGCCCCCACAGGGGCTTGCAACGGCGGAAGACGGTGTGGAGCCATCCAGGTTGGTGGTTTCCGCAGAGGAGGAGGAGGCCGCTACTGAGCCGCACATGGGGCCTGGTGGGGGCATCCCTGCTGGTGCAAGTGGTGCAGTCCCTGTGCATGTCACTGTCCCTGACACTGTGACTTCACCACCATGCACCAGCAGGGATGCCCCATCCCAGGCCCGTCCACAGGTAGGGGGGATGTCCATGTCATCTGACTCCCCTCCACCTGCGGACGAGGGGACCCCTGGCCGTATGGAGAAGATCCTGATCGGTGTCGCGTTGCGCACGGGTGTCATTCGTGATGAGGTGCGTGTGCTTCCCGGGGGGAGCACGCACGTCATCACGAAGAGCACCGTGCCAACGTGGCCCAGTTGGGTCGTGGTCGGGGGTCTCGTACATGTGTCGGGCACTTTGGCAACCTTCTCCTCCTCTGTGGAGGCTATGCGCCGGTCGTTCTCCATGCCGAGTTCTGGCCCAGATGCCACCAGGGCCCCCTTTGGACCTGCCCCGACCAATGCAGCCAACTCGGTGGGGATCCCATCCCTGCCACAGTCGGGAGTCGGAGGTCCAGCAGGGGTGGACACAGCAGCAACTGGACCCCAGCAGATGGACAATGTGACGGTATCATCGGGCAGGGCACGTACACGACGGCGTCGGTGGATTCCATCAGCCTGGATGCCGTCGTGCTGGCGCAGGCAGTTGCGTCGGAGGCAGCGGCAGGCTCGACGTGGGAGGCATCATGGCTGGGGGCCATCAACATCAGGGGTGCAGGCATCGGCCGGAGGGCAGGAGAACCCTGGAATGGGAGTGGCTTCCGTGTGGGAGCGGTTGGGCCAGCAGATAGGTGCGGAGCGGCAGCGGGCAGAGGAGGAACGGCTCACAATGGTCAGGGCGGAGAACTCCATGCGGAGGGCGCTGAGGCAGGCTGAGTGCCTCGAGTGTCTTCGCAGGGAGTTGGAGCTGGACACTGCTTTATCCCTGCGAGACCTCGGGGCCAGGGAACATGCCCGCCTCCAAGCCACTGAACAGGAGTTCGATGATGCCCTGGCCCATGACAACATCCAGTGAGCCGTTGGACTAGCCTGCTGCCCTTGTAAATAGTTCTGTAGTTAGTGTTAGGTTTCCTTTGCTTTTTTCTTGATTTTGGACCTTTTGGACAATGGCCAACATTTTTGTATATAGTTTTTTTATTACGTAGTATTTTTAGATAGGTTTCATTTCTTCAGTTGGGATCATGGACCCTCGATTATTTATCTGTATATATTTGACTGTTGGATTATGTTTTTTTTTTGGGGATTTACCCATGGAGCAATGGTTTTTGTTTTTGTTTTTCCCTTGGATGTACTTTTTTGAACTGTGACTTTGGACACCTTTATTTTGGATTATGATTTGTGGTTTTTCATTATTTTACGGACATGCTGCTTTTTTGTTTTTAATTCCCATTGTCATTTGTTTATTTTTAATCCCATTTATGTTGCTTTTAATACATTTTTTTCATAAAACTTCAATGTGTAGTATCATATCATTGGTTTCATGCATGTCATGATATGGGTTTTGACATTCACTTACACCCATTGTGTGTATGTGAGGGACATGTGTTCATTTACATACTTGCCATTGGGGTTGTATCATGTAATTGGCAATTCTGAGTGGGTGGATGCAATACTTTGGTGGGTGTTTGGCACGTGGAGGCTGCCCATAAGGGCCAGGGATCTAGATTGTGATGACGTGTTGGCTGGGGTACATGTGTCAGGGCCTGCTGGCAGGTGCCTCGCAATGCTGGGGGGTGGGGGTGCAGTGGGACATGAGTGGGACATGAGTGGGGGCCTGCTGGCAGGTGCCTCGCAATGCTGGGGGGTGGGGTTGCAGGGGGACATGATTGGGACATGAGTGGGGGCCTGCTGGCAGGTGCCTCGCAATGCTGGGGGTGGGGTTGCAGGGGGACATGAGTCGGACATGAGTGGGGGCCTGCTGGCAGGTGCCTCGCAATGCTGGGGGGTGGGGATGCAGGGGGACATGATTGGGACATGAGTGGGGGCCTGCTGGCAGGTGCCTCGCAATGCTGGGGGGTGGAAGTGCAGGGGGACATGAGTGGGACATGAGTGGGGGCCTGCTGGCAGGTGCCTCGCAATGCTGGTGGGTGGGGGTGCTGGGAGCCTTTTGTGGGGGCCTGGTGGAAGGTGCCCTGCACTGCTGGGGGGTGGGGGTGCTGGGAGACATGTGTGGGGGCCTGGTGGAGGGTGCCCCTGACTGGTGGTGGTTGGGGGTGCAGGGAGACAGGAGTGGGGGCCTGGTGGAGGGTGCCCTGCACTGCTGGGGGGTCGGGGTGCTGGGAGACATGTGTGGGGGCCTGGTGGAGGGTGCCCCACAGTGCTGGGGGGTGGGGGTGCTGGGAGACATGTGTGGGGGCCTGGTGGAAGGTGCCCTGCACTGCTGGGGGGTGGGAGTGCTGGGAGACATGTGTGGGGGCCTGGTGGAGGGTGCCCCTGACTGGTGGGGGGTGGGGGTGCAGGGAGACAGGAGTGGGGGCCTGGTGGAGGGTGCCCCTGACTGGTGGGGGGGGGGTGCAGGGAGACAGGAGTGGGGGCCTGGTGGAGGCTGCCCCACAGTGCTGGGGGGTGGGGGTGCTGGGAGAAATGTGTGGGGGCCTGGTGGAGGGTGCCCTGCACTGCTGGGGGTGGGGGTGCTGGGAGACATGTGTGGGGGCCTGGTGGAGGGTGCCCCTGACTGGTGGGGGTGGGGGTGCAGGGGGACATGAGTGGGACATGAGTCGGGGCCTGCTGGCAGGTGCCTCGCAATGCTGGGGGGTGGGGGTGCAGGGGGACATGAGTGGGACATGATTGGGGGCCTGCTGGCAGGTGCCTTGCAATGCTGGGGGGTGGGGGTGGAAGGGGACATGATTGGGACATGTGTGGGGGCTTGCCTCGCAATGCTGGGGGGTGGGGGTGCAGGGGGACATGAGTGGGACATGAGTGGGACATGAGTGGGGGCCTGGTGGAGGGTGTCCCTCCCTGCTGGGGGGTGGGGGTGCTGGGAGACATGTGTGGGGGCCTGGTGGAGGGTGCCCCGGACTGGTGGGGCGTGGGGGTGCTGGTAGACATGTGTGGGGGCCTGGTGGAGGGTGCCCTGCACTGCTGGGGGCTGGGGGTGCTGGGAGACATGTGTGGGGGCCTGGTGGAGGGTGCCCCTGACTGGTGGGGGGTGGGGGTGCAGGAGGACATGAGTGGAACATTAGTGGGGGCCTGCTGGCAGGTGCCCCACAGTGCTGGGGGGTGGGGGTGCTGGGAGACATGTGTGGGGGCCTGGTGGAGGGTGCCCCTGACTGGTGGGGGGTGGGTGTGCAGGGAGACAGGAGTGGGGGCCTGGTGGAGGGTGCCCTGCACTGCTGGGGGGTCAGGTGCTGGGAGAAGTGTGTGGGGGCCTGGTGGAGGGTGCCCCTGACTGGTGGGGGGTGGGGGTGCAGGGAGACAGGAGTGGGGGCCTGGTGGAGGGTGCCCTGCACTGCTGGGGGTTGGGGGTGCAGGGGGACATGAGTGGGACATGAGTGGGGGCCTGCTGGAAGGTGCCCCACAGTGCTGGGGGGTGGGGGTGCTGGGAGACATTTGTGGGGGCCTGGTGGAGAGTGCCCTGCACTGCTGGGGTGTGGGGGTGCTGGTAGACATGTGTGGGGGCCTGGTGGAGGGTTCCCCTGACTGGTGGGGGGTGGGGGTGCAGGGAGACAGGAGTGGGGGCCTGGTGGAGGGTGCCCTGCACTGCTGGGGGATGGGGGTGCAGGGGGACATGAGTGGGATATGAGTGGGGGCCTGCTGGCAGGTGCCCCACAGTGCTAGGGGGCGGGGGTGATGGGAGACATGTGTGGGGGCCTGGTGGAGGGTGCCCTGCACTGCTGATGGTTGGGGGTGCTGGGAGACATGCATTGTTGATCAGTAGTACAAGGTGACATGTGGCTTGGCTGGGGGGCATGCGCATGGTGGATGGGCTGCCTGCGGGACATGAGCAGGAGTGCAGGGTAGTCCCTGTGGTGTGGGCTGCCTGCAGGGGCCGTGGAGGTTGTGCAGCGAACACCTGGGAGAACCCACACGGCCAATTCACGTGTAGTACTCCCCGGAACCCCTGAAATACAAGTACCCTGCTGAATTCGCTTGTGAAACTTCCCGCACACCCCAGGAATACACGTACCCAGGACATTCGTGTGTGGAACTTCCCGCGCACCCCTGAAATACAGGTACCCTGCTGAAATCGCTTGTGAAACTTCCCGCACACCCCAGGAATACACGTACCCAGGACATTCGCGTGTGGAACTTCCCAGGCACCCCTGAAATACACGTACCCTGCTGAATTCGCTTGTGAAACTTCCCGCACACCCCAGGAATACACATACCCAGGACATTTGCGTGTGGAACTTCTCACGCACCCCTGAAATACACATACCCTGCTGAATTTGCGTGTGAAACTTCCCGCGCACCCCGAAATACACATACACAGGACATTCGCGTGTGGGACTTCCCGCGCACCCCTGAAATACACGTACCCTGATGGAATCGCATGTAGAACTTCCCACGCACCCCTGAAATACACGTACCCTGCTGAATTTGCGTGTGAAACTTCCCACGCACCCCGAAATACAAGTACACAGGACATTCACGTGTGGAACTTCCCGCGCACCCCTGAAATACACGTACCCAGCTGAAATCACGTGTGAAACTTCCAGTGCACCCCAGTAATACACGTACCCCGCTCGCACAGGGCCAATCGCATGTGGAACTTCCTGCGCACCCCAGTAATACACGTACCCCGCTCGCACAGGGCCAATCGCGTGCGAAACTTCCCGCGCACCCCTGAAATACACATACCCTGCTGAATTCGCGTGTGAAACTTCCCACGCACCCTAGTAATACATGTACCCCGCTCGCACTGGGCCAATCACGTGTGAAACTTCCCACGCACCTCAGTAATACACGTACACAGCTGAAATCACGTGAGAAACTTCCCGCGCACCCCATTGATACACGTACCCCGCTTGCTGTGCTGGTACAGGGTTAGCGCAGCCCTTTGCGCTGGATTGGGGATTTTGATGGCTTTTCACTGTGCAAGGGGCGTTCTTTGGGGCGTAACTGGCGCTGCTGCAGGGTCGCTGCACCACTGTGCACCACGGCTGGTTTTGGTGGCTGGAATCCATGAATACGCTGTGGGCGGAAATTTATTTTAGCGCACGCGGCTGGCGCAGGGATTCGCACGCGCACACTGTGCGCCAGCCGCGTGCGCCACTTGTGCGCTGAATTCTATGAATTACCCCCTAAATCTTCCTTAGGGCCTCGCTCTGTAAGAGTGGCCTCGGCTGACATTCAGGCTTGCCCAGTGAATCTTGATTGTGGCTTCCCTCAGGCATCATGTCTATCCTTAATGTTGTTTAATATCTATACTAAGCCACTTTTTGATCTGCTTGACAGCGTCATCGTAACACAGACTAATTATGCCGACGATTCTCAATTTTTACTTTATACTGTCCAATGATTATGACCATAGTTCCCAGGCTATTTACATAATGTACTCCATGGCGAATCGCTAATGGTAAGACATCTCTTAACACTCAATGGGCCTCATTACGAGTTTGGAGGTAGCCATGCCACTTTTAGCGGCATGGCTACCCCCAAACCGGGTACCGGGTACCGGGTCCCAAAAATAGGGAATTTCCGGGCCATGCTGACTTTGGTGGGCCCAGTAATTCCCATTCTCGGGACCGGGAACCTGGTACATCCCCATTCCCATTTGAGCCCCAATAGGGCTCATTGGGAATGGGGAGGATGCTAACAACGGGCCAGTTAATTACAGGCCTGTTGTTAGCATCCTGGGGTGCTCGCGGGTGCCGGTAAGGATGTCTGGTCTGGACCAGGCGTCCTTACCTCCACCCGTGAGCAGACCCGTAATGTGGCAGCCCATTATGAACGGTGCCGGTCCCTTACCGGCACTGTTTATTACGGGACTGCCCTCGTTGTAATGAGGCCCAATGACAATAAGACACAGTTACTTATTGTGGATCCGGAACAAAGCTTAGGAAAATGGATTCAGGTCATGAACATTTTTTTACCGCCTGGTGTGCAATTGAGGTTGATACCTATTTCAAAACCTTGGGAGTTTATTTTGATGCCCTGTTGTCCTTTTACAAACATGGCGATTGTTATGATGTTGAAGGTTAGTAGAACCTTCATAACCCTCAGCTCTCGATGACGTTCTCTTCGTGTGATTCTGGAATTCGGGGACACAGGGGAAGAGGACGACATCGGAGCGATTGTATCGAGGGAACTCTCCTTATGAAATAAACACACCTAAAGTTACAGAAGATTTCGAATGTGTGCGTGTGTGTTTACATTAACGTGCCACCCTCTACGTAACAAGTGGCGACGAGGAGGCCGTTTGTTCCGGTTATGCTGGAGAGTTCTCTGAGGCTAAAGATGAACAAAGGAACAGTCGTCCAGAACCTACAACTGTGAATAAAGGTACTGATGACTTAAATCTATAAAGAGATACGAAAAAAAAAAAAAAACTGTACCGCCAAAGACTGGTTTTCAGCTACGTGTTTCGAAATCTGCACGCGCTGCAACAGCCAGGATTGGAAACTCTGCACGATAGCTACAAAGCACGCAATGACGTGGGCAGCAGAAATTGAGTAAAGCACCTCAATACGTGCTCTACGTGCCACCATTTTTGTGCAACTATACGCGGCGGACGGAGCAACAATGTATCCAGTTCGTTTATAAACTGGACGTGAGAAAGCCTCTGTCAACGTTTCCGTATGAACGAAAAGCAATGAGCAGACCATTGAGCAGCGGAGCCAGTACGAGTGTAAATCATACTTAACAGCTGATGCAGGTGATCGATGTCAGTGCTGCACTTGATTAAGGACAGTTGGTGAGTCATCATAAAAAATAAAAAAAAGGAAGGAATCAATGCTGGACCTTGCATAAAAAAATTAGAGGGTTGATATAGGAAGGTTTACAGCAATTGTGATAGCAGGACAAGCCACTATTTAAGAAGATAAACATTCAACGCATCAACATGCAAAGTATTGTGGCTCCAGAAAAGTTTTTAGCCCAACTTGGGAGCCCAGTTTCTTCTTGGGAACAATGGCTGGACAACTTTCAGGTTTATATGAGGGCCATTGGTGGTGCAAAATTTAATGATGATTTAAAGGAGGCCACTCTACTTAGTTGTATAGGGGCTGAAGCTTTGAGAATATTTCGAACTCTACCAGGAGATGGTGATAGTGGAGGCGGGTCTGGAGATTCCGCATCTGGTTCTAGAAAATATGACACTGCGTTATTGAAATTGGGCAAACATTTTGGAAACAAAACAAATGTTGTTTAGAAAGGTATAGGTTTTTTTACCAGAAGGCAACTTAAAAATGAATCTATTGACATGTATGTTGCAGCATTGAGAGGACTTATAGCTACATGTGAATTCACTGGGCTAGCAGATGAATATTTAAGGGACCAAATTGTTCTACATGTTGCTTATCCCAAAATCCAACAAAGACTCTGGCAGGCAAAAAATCCAATTTTGGATCAAACTTTGGAAATTGCGCGGTCTATTGAATTGGGAGATAAATGTATGAAGGAGGTACAGAGTAGGCAAGAACTTTCGCTTGTGAATTCAGTTCAAGCTGTACACGGTGGAGAGACAAATAAAGATGAGGAGGCACTAATAGCCATGGTGAAGAGGATTGTGAGATCTGATTTGGGCATAGCTTTCAAGCAGAACAGAGAAATGTCGTCCCGACCCCAGGGTAATTGCAACAGATGTGGGTGGTACAAGCATGCAAATCCAGACAAAGACTGTCCAGCGATCAATGCTGAGTGTTTCAGATGTGGTCAAGTGGGACATTTTGGCAAAGTGTGTCGAAGCAACAGAGGGAGAGGGAGAGTTATTACAAAGGGAAATAGCGGCAGAGGTTATCGCCAACACTTGAAAGGTACCACCTCGGGGGTGAGAGCTGTTGAAGAGACTCCTGATTCAGATGGGGTAGTAGCAATAACAACTGAATTTGAAGAAGAAATACAAATTCTAACTATATCCTCAACGGGAGGAACAGTTGGTCCATGGGTGTATATGACTATTGATGGAATTGCTGTACAAGTTATGGTTGACACAGGATCCCCTTATACCATAGTGGACAAAGACACATTTCAGAGAATTTTAAGGAAGAAGATAGAGGATCTATGCCCTACCAAAGTCAGAGCGACTGGATATGGCAAGTCTCCTATTGATATCGTGGGCTATGTTTGGGTCCAATTAACTTTTGAAGGGAGGCAAACCTATTGCAAGTTGTTTGTGGCCCGGGAAGTCTTTGCTATAGTAGGCTGGTGGGAACAGGCTGCTTTGAAAATTAGGATTCATCCAGGGGAAAGCAATCCCATTTTGAGTGTCATGGACAAAAGTTGTGATTCTGCTGCCAGGTTGGTGCAAAGTTTTCCCAAATTTTTTAACAACAATATAGGTATGCTCAAAGGTTTTAAACATCGAATTATACTGAAGAGGGGAGCAAGACCCGTAGTACATAAATTGAGAAATATACCGGTTGGCATCCGTGAACCTTTAAAAAAAGAGTTGGAAAAGTTGTGCTCCCAGGACATTATTGAGCCCATAAAAAGCTCTGAGTGGCTTTCCCCCATTGTGATAGTAAGAAAACCGGAAGGATCGATCCGTATGTGCGTTGACCTACGAGATCTCAACAACAACATATGGGTAGATCGTCATCCTCTCCCCAACATAGGAGAGATGCTCACCACCATGGAACCTGCCAGGTATTTTACCACACTTGATCTATCCTCTGCATATCATCAGGTTGTTTTGGAGGAAGAATCAAAGCATCTCACATCGTTTATAACACCTTTGGGTGCTTTTCGCTTTAAAAGAATGCCATTCGGCTTTGCATCAGTGGCCGCTGTCTTCAAGAGATTGATGCAACATCTATTTGGGGGTTAACGTGGAGTGTACAATTTCCAAGATGATATTTTGATATCAGCCATGTCGGAGGAAGACCATGATGCCAAACTTCTTGGGGTTTTGCAGATATTGCAACAAAAGGGACTTACATTGAAGATTGAAAAGTGCAAAATAAAGAAGAGTGAGGTGACCTACCTTGGTCATTGTATTGATGCTGATGGAATAAAGCCTAAAGAAGTTTTGGTGGATACAATACTCAAACTTCCTGGACCGTCTAACAAAGATCAGCTGAGGAGTTTGTTGGGTCTAACTGAATACTATTCGAAGTTTATTGATCATTATGCTGATAAAACAACTCACATGAGAAACTTGATGAAAAAGGGTGTAAAGTTTGAATGGTCAGATGAATGCAGAAATGAACTGGAGGCAATCAAACTTTTGATAAACAGAGCTCCCTCCTTGAAGATGTTTGACTGTGGTGCAAAGACCATGATATCAGTTGATGCAAGCAACATGGGTCTGGGAGGTGTACTGGAACAGGTTCAAAATGGGATTGTGGTTCCGATTGCTTTTGCCTCTAGGACATTAAGAGATGCAGAGAAAAACTATTCCACAATAGAAAAAGAGGCTTTGGCTGTGATGTGGATTTTAGAGCACTTCAAGGGGCTAATATGGGGAATTCCCATTGAGATTAAGATGGATCATAAGCCACTTATTCATATTCTTAATCCAAAAAATCCACATTTAACCTCTCCACGGATTAGAAGGTGGATATTAATCATAATGCAATACAACCTGACCATTAGTTTTACCCCGGGTAGAACGAACAAAGTCGCTGATTGTTTCTCTCGCTTGCCATACTCAACTGATGAAGATGTCAATGTAGAGGAAGCGGAAATGGACAGTGTGATAGCACAAATAGATCCCAGTTTCACCAAGGAAGATTGGGTTGAAGCTACCAAGTTGGATGTGGAACAGGAACAGTTAAGGAGTGCGATAAAGAGCGATTGGAAGGAAGTAACTGAAGGAGTTTCATCTTGGGAAAATAAGAAGGATGAATTGTCATGTGATGAGGTTTGCATATATCGTGGAGATCGCATTGTTCCGCCTGCAAGTTTAAGAGAAAGGATCATGGAAATTGCCCATGAAGGACACATAGGGAGAAATCTGACAAAAAGGAGAGTAAGAGAGACATTCTGGTGGCTTAACATGTGGAGTGAGTTGGAAAACATTGTAAAGGAGTGTTCCGCGTGTGCAATGAGTGACAAGGGGAAGATTACCAGAGCCACGCCATTACAACCCATAGTAATACCAGATTCAGTATGGACAAAGTTGGCCATTGATATATCAGGTCCATATGAGATATTAGAACCCCACAAAGTCTATATCATTGTTTTGGTTGATTACACCTCAAAGTGGGTAGAGTGTGGCATCATAGAGGAGTCAGTGTCTGCCATGAACGTAAAAAAAATTTCTGGAGGAAATCTTTAATAGAGAGGGTGAGCCTCAAGAGTTAATATCGGACAATGGTGCACAATTCATGTCACTAGATGTGCAGAGGTTCCTCAAAGAGAGAGCTATTAAACACAGGACCACAGCTTTGTATCATCCCATGGTCAACGGGTTCGTGGAGAGAATGAACCGCTTTATAAAGGACACCATTCAGTTGGCAGTAGCAAACAATCTATCCTGGAGAGAGACTCTCAAAGAGGCAATGATCACTTATAAAGTTACACCACACTCTACAACGGAAGTGGAACCGTTCACTATGATGAGGGGAAGAATTGCCACCAATAGACTAAGACCAGCTTGGTTGACGCTGAAGAAGAACAAGAGCATAGATATGGAAGCAGTCGTAAGAAGAGTAAAGGATAAACAGGAGAAGTATAAAAAATACTATGACAGTCAGAAACATGTGAAGGAAAGCAAAGTAATGGAAGGGGATTGGATCCGAGTGAAGGAGCCCAGAAGAGTTATGAAGGGAGAGTCCAAATATCGTTCACCACAAAGGGTTGTGAGTTGTTCAAAAAAATCTGTGACATTAGAGGATGGGAGCAGATGGTCATGTAATGACATTATTATGGCAAATGAAAAAGTCAAACAGTGTTCCAATTCTACCAGTAGGATGGAGTGTGGAGATGTGTCAAAAAAAGATGTGTCGCCATTATGTAAACCTATATCTCAGGGAGACATGGTGAACAATGATACTGCTGTTTCGAAACCCAGGAAAAGGGTGCCACATGTTAGAAAGGATTTCATATATTACTAATACTGATATTTCAGCGTATGCCCATTTATATTCACTGTGAATCTCGAGGAGAAGTACCAATGTGTATCCTTTTGCCTATTCAATACTGTGTGTGATTTCTTATTTGTTTATTTGATGTATATAGTTATTTTGTTCTCTGTAACATTGAGGGAGGGAGATGTTATGATGTTGAAGGTTAGTAGAACCTTCATAACCCTCAGCTCTCGATGACGTTCTCTTCGTGTGATTCTGGAATTCGGGACACACGGGAAGAGGACGACATCGGAGCGATTGTATCGAGGGAACTCTCCTTATGAAATAAACACTCCTAAAGTTACAGAAGATTTCGTGTGTGTGTGTGTGTGTGTTTACATTCACGTGCCACCCTCTACGTAACAGCGATTCCCTTAACTCTTCTTGTGCGTACAACAATAGACTTTTGTGTCAGATTTACCCTTATATTACGATGGGGAATAGCATTGCTGGGTACTGCCTTGATGACATTGTCATACAACAGCCTGCTTGAAGGCACTTCAAACGGTAATCTGAATAATCTTCAGATAATGTATGATGAGCCTGTTAGAGCCATGAATGATCTGGGCAGATCTTAACATGTAACAACACGGTGGCGCTTGTTACACTGGCTCCCCATTAAGCATCGGATTCAGCGCAAAATATGTCCTTGGCACAAAAATGCATTTTAAAACCTAACGCATGAATGCTAGCATCCAGCTCCACCAACCCTGCTTTAAACTAACCAAATATGGAGCCACAAGTTTTGATACCTGGGCACCCAGTGCCTGGAACGAACTCCCTTCGATAGCTGTCCATTTACATTCAAAATAAGTCTGAAAACATACCTTTTTAATAAAGGACAGATTGATTGGTTACCTAATCTGTGTTCTTGTATGTTTTTTGTTCTGTGTTTGTGTTGGCGCCCTGAGGCCAATGAGAGTGTGCTCCTTAAATAAGCATTAGACTAAATGAATACATACATAATAAATATGTGATGTCATCAGTGTTGTTCTTTGTGATGTCATCCGTATGCTTGGTGACTGCATAGTGTGGCCTTCTAGAAAAGGTGGTGCAGCTTCCAACACCTACCGAATTTCAGGTGTTTTTTTGCATTGAATTCATTTTTAATTTAGCCATATACACGTTTTACGCTAATTGGTAACAAAAAACATAAATGCATTTTGGTCTAAGTTCTACTGGAAAAAAGAACCATCTCTCTTAAATTTGAACAGACTGCTCCTGAACGCGAAATATTAGTTGCTCTGAAGAGGCTTTTTTTGTTTGCCTCTGGAGAGTGTTTTAAGCAGACACTGAAAGCTCTGCACTGCAGTTTTGCTATCTATGCCCCAGGGCTGTAAGCATTTCAGATAACATATTCATGGCAATGCGGTTCTGAATGCATAAAAAAATGATTTGGCCAATAATTGAGCAGATAGGATCATAAAGCAACCACACAAATCTATTTTTTACAAATTTAAAAGTTTGCTTTAAGCAAGCTTGTGCCACTTATTCAACAAACCTTTATATTCATAGAAGAAAAGGCAATTTCTCCATGTGCTTCCATCTCTATTACCGTTTTCCTTTATGATACAAATCAGAAAGAATAATTCATTTTCTACGAACTGAAATTTCATAAAATAAATACTCTATTTGATTGTTCTAAATCGCTTTTACAGACAAATAATGAATGTAATTTAAACTAAATATTTATACATGTCACAACTACAGAAGAAGGCCTTATAATTAAATGGTAAGTACAAGAACACACCATTTTACAAGAAACTACATTGACTTTATAAATTGACAATCCTTTCTTGCAAGCATAATGAACAAACATCATGCTGATAATCCGCATAGCGAGATCAACCTCTTTTCTTCGAAGGCCTCTCATTATTTAAGTTTTGTTGCTTAATTCTCTGAACAGATTGTGTTTCAAATCCCCAGTATATACTAACAGCCCCCAAAATAACGACACCGCTGTTGCACTCACTGACTCTGATCTGCGCAACACAGCCTGCAGTTTCTAAGTGAGGGCTAGAGGCTTATATATGTAATTTTATTTTTTATTTCTTTTTCCAATGGTCTAACTTAAACATGCTAAGCTCTAAGTGAGTGGGAAAACTGTATCTCTTGTCAATTTATGTTACAATGCGTATTACTACTGAGTGTGCCACTGTTAAGAGAAGGTCATCTGTGCTGTACCTTTCCTGATAGTATTAATTTCATTTTTGTTCTTCACATTTTCAACCACACAAATTCATCTCTGGCCTTCAGAAAGGGGTACAGTTTAACTCACATTTTTGATTAACCGTTCCACCATCGGGGTGCAGAAGCTCTGCTTCAAGGGTAGAGTTGGTCCTTTTATATTCATGACTAGGGGTGGGTGAAATTGCTGCACTGGAATCCGCTTCCGGCCATTCTGTGAAATCAGCATTATGGTTCTGCTGCCACTTGAAATGTCACCACCTCGTAAAATTTGCACTGGAACCAAAATATTTTGGTTGGCCCTTTTGCGATTTTGCATGCAATTTGAGAGTGCTGGTCTTCGAATCAATACCAGGAAGAGCAACAGAGGTTTGAATCCTGGAACCGCGCTTAGAAACCAAACTCAGGTATGGTATTAGGTGTGTTATAAATGAATAATTATATAAATAAATATATTGGTGACCGATTTCGCTCAAGCGAGACAGTCACCGCCCACACTGTCATGTGTTGCGACCCGTCGCAATGCATGTGCAATGAATAAACCAGTTCTGGTTTCTCTACGTTTCGCGTGTCAAAACAGTGCATTGTTTTGTTTCCATGTTGGCTTTGTGTAGCGAAATAAGAAGGGATTGTTTTGATCCATGCTAGTTGAACACAATGGTACGAGAAACTTTGCACAGTTGTTTTTCTGCCCCAATTTATCTTCACACAACATGGCAAGAAACTTTCCATGGGTTTTCCGACAAGTTTTGGTTTTACGTAAAGAAACAAGAAACTTCATGCGCCGCTTTTCCGTCCCATGCTGGTTTTGCGTCCTAAAACGAGAAAATGTGCACAGTTTTTACTCCTGATTCGTTGTGGTTTTGCATCACAGAGTAAAAATCTTTGCAAATTTCGTGCTGGATTTGTGCAGCAAAATGAGAAACTTCACTGGGAATGCAAGTGTGTGTGTTTGTGTGTAAAAGACAGCGAGAGAGTCAAAAACAGTCAGGTCTAGGTACTTATCCTTTCGTGGAGTGCTGCACTGTCGGCTTCCTTGTCTTCTGGTGGGGCCCCATCGCCACGCCTTGACCCGCCACGCAAGCGCTCTCTCATAATGGTCCTCAGGAAAATAAAATACAAATGGCCTCATTATAAGTTTGCCGGTCAGGGAACTGCCAAACTTGCATTCCATTCCGGCGCCCGCGAATGGACAATTACCGGGTCCGGCAGGGCCGTAATGACCTGGTAATTGCCCATTCGCGGGCGTCAGAATAAATTGCAAGTTTGGCAGCAACTTCTGCCAAACTTGTAATGAGGTCCAAAGTGGTGGTTGTTTGGGAAAGGGTGTGTGTCTGTGTGAACGACAAACAGAGGAAAAAAACAGTCAAAGAACAGTCATGGCTAGGTACTTAACCTTTCAAATAGTGCTGTTCTGCCAGCTTCCTTGTGTTCATGCGTGACCCTATCACCTCCCCTTGCCTGGCTAACACCACTGCTCCCTCACAACATTCCTAAGTAGAAAACAAAAGACAAAATGGTCCTCACTTGGGAAAGAGTGTGTGTGTGAATGATTAAGAGGAAGAGTAAATAAAACAGTCAAGACTAGGTATTTATCCTGGTGTGCTGATCTGCCAACTTCCTTGTCTTCTAGTGGGGCCCCATTACTACCCCTTGCCCTTCCAATGCTACCACTCCCTCATAACGGTCCTGAGGAGAAAACAAAAGACAAAGTGGTGGTAAGCTGGGAAAGTGTGTTTGTGTGTGTATGTATGTGCCTAGACATCATAGAGCTCGCACTGGTCCTGTCCTGCTCTGCTGAGTGTCGACTTGGGGTAATGCATTCATCTGCTTGCTGCATCACTCCTCAATCATCAAGCTCCTACCAGTCATGTCCTTCTCCTCTGCTCTGCTGAGTGTCGGCCGGGGTGTGGCACTCATCTGCATGTTCCGTTGCTCCTCGATCATCCAGCTCCTACTGGCCCTCTCCTTCTCCTTTGCTCTGCTGAGTGTCTGAGGGGATGGGCCACTCGGCTGTGTGATGTTGTTTAGGGTGGTGCTTCTTGATGTGTGCACGGGCAATAATCAACACATTTTGAAGTAGCATCTAGCCACAACCCAGAAACAACCCACAGAACCTTAATGTTTTAACCAAGCCACCATGGAACGACTTGCAGCACTGTGATAGCACTACTGGGACCCCACAAGCCAATATAGCAGAAACATCAGGAACAAGATGAGCGCCTTTCACTGGCATGCTTGTTGTTATACAAAAGCAAGGGGGGTTCTGGGAGTTTCTCTACTACCAGCCTATATCCCGGGTTAGAGTCTCAACCAGAGTCTTTAGCTCACCATCCTTTCACAGAAGAGAAATGTCATCTACATATCAGTCTTTGCCCTGCCCAGGGCAGTCCAGCACCGAAATGCCTGGCAATTCTCTTCTGAACAAGAGTACCAACAGCAACCCGAGACACGTGTTTCGCCCTGGTTGGGCCTCGTCAGTGAGGTGGAGCTGTGCCTCTCTAAGAACAGTGAGAAAGGGTTCTACGTCTGGAATCCATACCAGAGCTGCAGAAAGAATTACTGCAACGCTGTGGGTCCACAATGATAGTGGAAGATATACAAATGTGTGACCCTCTTATTGTCCTCCCACGATTCCCTTTTACTTTGGATTCTGAATATATATTAAGGCATAGATTCCTAGAGAATAAAAAATCACTGCAGGGGACATTTATTATGAGGAGTACAGAAAATGAAGGCCTAAATGTGTCTTTATGATTTCATTTTACGCTCCAGCTCATTTTCCTGTTGTGAGACATAGAAGGGCAGAAAAGCAGAGATGCCATCTATCTCAGAAGAGCACTTGGTTTTAAACGTTTGTGAAACAAAGGATTCTATTTGAATACACCTAGGTTTAGCACTTGCTAACGACCCGGTGGATTGAATTGGAATCCACTGCAAAACACCACCTGCAAAGCATAATTTTCAAGCAGTGCTTTATTTCTCTCAAAGCAGAGAGTAAAATTGAAAAGTAAAGGTAATTGTGACTCGCTTTACTATTCTCTTTTACACATCAGTGTTTGATCTTGTGTCACCAGTTATTAAAGTGAGGCGGTAGTTAAATTGAGTATTGAGATACAAAGGAAACACGAAAAATGATTTGCTAATAACTTTTGACTTGTATAATGGATTTGACTGAAAAAAATAGTTTGCCAATGGCCCCTTTCAGAGTGGCATTCTGTGAAACATCTGTTAAACAATGGAAAAGATATTAAGAAAATAAAGAAAACACTGTGTTGGCTGACTCTCCATTAATTTTCCCATGCAGCAAAAGTCCCCATTTCTGTGTAGCACACAGCAAATACCACTGGACGGAATTGGACATGATATGAAACAACTTGGGCATGACATGAATCATTGACTCGATTTCCAGGAGGGGTCTGGGGTTATTGTGTCCAGTTTTTGAAATATTAGCTAAATATCACATGCTCTGCAGGGGAAAGTCTTTTCAGAAATGAACAACTGCAATTTTTATTTTGTTTGATGCAAGAGATAGCCATGGGTATTATGGGAAGAACCACGGCTAGCCAAAAACATTAAGTGGAAAAATGCCATTTGGAGTGGGGAAAAGGATGCAGTGGCATCAGGTTAGAGGTGGGGAGCATGAAAGAGTGAAATAAGGAAGTTGGGAGCAGGGGTTGGGGACCAAGTTCATAGATCAAACATTTACACATGACCGCGGCTATTCGACAGGATAAGCAGGGTGATAAAAGAAAATACGATCGGAAATGAAAGTGTGTCATATGAGACAACAGGTGTCTGGAGAATGGCCCAGGGAGGGAAAGGGGACCTTAGGGGAGTAGGGGAAGAATGCCAAGAGAAGTGGTCACATGGTGAGGTTCTGAGAGGGCAGGCAAGAGTTTTGAATTGTGCATGCTTTTTATGGATACCTGCGGTTATTTGCAGGTTCCCATAAACAGCTGTGGTTATATGTAGTAAATAAATTGGAATAATTCAATATGTAATTTTACAGCTACAGTGTGGTGTGGGGCCATATCTAGTGGACCGGTAGTGTTTTAAAATATACAGTGGGCATTGTTGAAGGCCCTGGCTAGTTGGCCCAAAAGACATGTATACTGGGTCCAGAAGAAACATGTTGGGGGAACACATACAATGGACATGGTCAAAGGCCGTGGTCAGGGAATGTTTTAAAATACACATTGTGCTTAAAAGGCCCTGTCTAGTGGGCTTGGTCGACGTGTATGGTGGCCACGACCAACGGTTCCAAAAGAAACCTATCTTTATTTTTAAAATTAATTTATTAAGTGCATTTGGTTACATTTAGTGACCTTTTACACTAAACATTCACAAAAAGAAAAAAGATACAAAATACAGTGCATACATTATAATCAAAATTAAAACCAATAGACTGTTAAATTCCATGTTCTAATAAGAAACACATCTCAGTGACCTAGTTAAAATCAGTCCATACAGCAGTCTGGTAATTGATCCATTTAAAACAATTAAATTAGGACTTTAAATCTCCAGGGACAATTTCCTAACAAACTGAAGTATAGGAATTAACATTACTATAAGCCTTTCCATTCTCCAAGCTAAGGGCACCACATTGTGTCAGAATGTGTTGAAAGAATTCTACCTGTTTAGAGCACAGTCTACATAATCATTCATGCCTAGGAATTCCCTCCCAACGCCCTGCATTTTCAAAAACAGGTGGACCATTTATGGTCTGGTAATGTTTTAAAATACACAGTGGGCCTGAAAGACCCTGTCTAGTGGGCCTGAAAGATGTTTATAGTGAACACGACTGAAGGTTCAAAAAGAAACATATTGGGAACATATACAGTGGAAATGGACGAAGACCGTGGCCACTGGCCGTGGCCGAAGACCATGGATAGTGGCCCGGTAGTGTTTTAAAATAGCACTTTAAAACACTACCGGGCCACTAAAAATCACTGGCCAAGGCTAGTGGGCATTAAAGACATGTATAGTGTCTAGTGGGTCCAAAAGAAACATATTGGGGGGAACATGTACAATGGACACAGCCAAAGGCCATAAAATCAACTAAGGTATAGCAAAATACTTGGAATTCACTGAAGCAACTTTAGTTAATGTGTATTTAATTTGAGCAGATTAGACACAACAAAACCGTTTATATTCAGCAGATGTGGGAAGTCATGACTAGACTAACTCAGCTTGTTGTTGTTGCAAAGCCCACAAGCACATACATATTATAAGAGGAGGGATTCAGAATGAAATACAAAATGGCATTAATGGGGATATGTCATTATGGGAGAAATCAACGGGAGTGCCCGAGTTAAGCTAGATATGTCTTCGCACATCTGCTGGATTTCAGGGCTTTTGTTGCATTAAATCTGCTCCACTTAACTACACCTTTATATTTTTGAATGATGAATCATACTTGTGAGTTACTGCCCAGCCAGTGGTTATTCTTTAAGGTTTCATGCTTTCACATTGCAGCATTTGGAAACACTCTAAACAGAAAAATACAAAAAGGTGTATCCTGTGAGCTTCAATCCACTACAGGTCTGGTTTAATAAAGGTCTGGTTTCACAATATTTGTGCAAGTTAGAATGTGGTCGAAGTGCTGAGTTTTTTCATAAATCTTTACCATAACGATAGTGATTGGATTGGATTTAGAAGCGATTTGGTACGTTCAAATTATTACAAAAATAAAAACCTTAGCTGGGCGGAATGCAAGCTGAATGTAATTCACATCTAAATGCAGGACAGAACAATTGCACAGATTCTCTTCATAAATGCTCTGCTTTTGGAGCAGCATTGTTGTTTTTTGCCACACTGAAACATTTAAATCATGGGGAGTAATACCTTCTCCAGAATGGCTGCATCGCTTGCAAGCACATGAGTGCCTTGCAAGCTCAGCCTGCTGTTGGCGTGATCGGATGCCAGAGCATTTATCCCAGCCAATCAGGGATCTGGCAGGTGAACGCCGACCCAGGCGAACGCCGGCCCCCTACAAAGGCCCATGTTCCAGGCCCCTGCCTGTCCCTGTCCATACCAGTGCATGCCCGTGCCGATGGCCTTTTATTCCTCTATCTGACGTACTACTCTCCATGCCCATCAGATGACTTCAATGACATCCCCAATCTCGGCCCCTTTCCTCTGAGTCTCACTAGTCATCAACAAAGAAAAGACCCTAGGCTCACTGTTCTGCAGTCTTGTGCTGTAACCTCATTGGCATATCTCCAAGTGTATGTGCCGTATAATGCACCTTAACCTTGCCTTTCTGCTACCTGAAAATGTGATCTGCTGCCCTTTCTTCTGACTCCTTGTCACACCTTCACCATGTAAATATTTGACTACTTCATGAATGGCCCCCCACACTCTGTACTATCCTTCAGATGTCCCTATACACACTCTGTGCCTGTTACATCTTCTACCAATTAATCTTATTTATACTAAGCCTTACTGCGTTGGTTGCCCTTAGTCTGCACTGTAACACCCTCCTACTATCTTGCCCTAGCCTTGCGTTCCACATGCTCCCCTCCCACCTGCAACTGCATACTCTGATGCAGCACCCCGTATCATAAGGTGAGGCTTTCCAAAGTGTGTTCCTACATTTAAGTCATATCTTACCTACATGCAAATGCATATTTTGATATAGCACCCCGCATTTAAGTCGTATCTTACCTACATGCAACTGCATATTTTGATGTAGCACCCCCTACCATGAGGTGAGGCTCTCCAAAGTGTGTTCCTATATTTAAGTCGTATCTTGCCTACATGCAACTGCATATTTTGATGTAGCACCCCACACCATGTAGTGAGGATGTGTTCCTAAAATGTTGCTTCTTACTCACTTGTACCTGCATACTTGATGTAGCATGCTATGACTGTAACCTGTTACCATTGTAAGAAAAAAATGTAACCAATCTCTCAAGCTAAAAGCGCCCAGATTCCTCTAGGTTTTGTGCGCTATACAAGTGACAAAATAAATAAATAAATACATATTAAGAGAAGCCGCTATTTCTCATTGGTGACTTCATCAATCAAAGTTTATTTAGGTATGGGTCTGATTTGGAAGTAACTAAAGACTTTATCAGCACTACGGGAGTACTGAAATCCATGAAAACATATCACATATTGGCGATCAGTGAAAGATTATATTAGAGACAAGCAATAGATGTTTTCAGGGATCTTGTTTTCACTCTGTGCTACACCCTGGTCTCCTCCCTGCTCCAAACTGGGGTGTCAAGGGTGTAAATGCATTATGCCCCACTTTTTCACCACCACGTAATTTACAAGCCCTTTTAAAATGAGGGTACATGACTGCATGCATGAAAAAAGTTCAGACTTTAAGATTTGAAATTCGTCATACCAATAACATGTCTATGGCAACTTTCCATGCCATTGATTTGTCATGTCTGTGCCTTTACAGGAGGGGACCAGATAAAGGCAAATCAACCTAGCTCATTTGACCAAGATTAGCAGTCCAACACAAACGACTTTCTCCTGGCACGTCTGCCTGAGAAAACAAGCAACCCTATGATTTTTTAAGACTTCTTGATCTCTATCTCTGAGGTACAGCTTAGTCACCTCTTGATCATTGAGAGAATGACCCACGCCTGGGGATACCCTCTGTTACAAAGGGAGACAACTAAACACAACATGGCAAGATTCGCTGTGAGAAACCAACCATATAAGTATTGTAAGCCTATCTGTAACATGAAAGGGGGCAGCCATATACAAATCAGTCTTGCCCATGTTGGCGGTGGCAGCAGTTTAGACAAAACTCTTAGGCCACCTCCTCTCTACACAAGAATGCAAGTATCCTCATACATGTTTCTGCCTTGATGGTCCACATCAGAGATGCACAGCTTTAATCTCTGTGCTGCAGTGACGATGTAACGCACATCTTGGCATACCCACTCCCATATAGGCCTCTC
The DNA here is from genome assembly GCF_040938575.1 of Ambystoma mexicanum. Taxonomy (NCBI): domain Eukaryota; kingdom Metazoa; phylum Chordata; class Amphibia; order Caudata; family Ambystomatidae; genus Ambystoma; species Ambystoma mexicanum. Next base: position 1,288,736,662 of record NC_090930.1, on the reverse strand, counting down.
ACATAGGGAGAATAACTAAAACCACAAAGTGAAAAACAGTTTTATATGAATCATACTGACTGGACCTGAGCTAGGCAGCAATTCATTTAAGATTATTTAGGGTGTATTTACCACTAGAGAACGGGATAAGCAGTTTCAACATCGTTCTTGGTCCTACTAATGAGAGCTGCAGGGCACACCACAATGTTAGGTACTACCCCCTGTACACAGGAACACAACCAGAATCATGAATGAGGATGAAACCAGACTGGAGTACGTTGTGGTTTTCAACGTGTTGCTATTGTTCTCGTTTAGGAGGCATGTGACCTAGCAGTTCATATTGGCCTTGCTCTTTTGGGAGTGCGACCAACAGCAACTTTCGTTTTTCACCTTCTGCAATGGTACAGCAGACTGAAGTAAAACAGGGGGATGGAAGGCGTCAGAGAACAACTGCCAGCGGTCATGATTAATTCAAGTCTTTTCATCCATCACTTTTCAGTGTTTCATACTTGAAGACTATATTCGATGCATGTGAGAGTAACACAAGTGTTTACTTCTCCTTTCAAATGAGCAAATAGTTTAATTGACATGTGTAATGCAGAATTGAAACACAAGATATACGGATTATTTCATTCAATACGGAGCTTGGTGTTCAGTTTAAAATGAAGAAGAGTACATGAAGATGCCACGGTTGTAAAGCAATGATATGACCAGGAACCGTGATGAAATATGGTGCAGGCCTTCAGGTCTGCATTCCCATATCAGTGGAACACAGAACTATTGACAACTTGTCAAATTTAGACTCGTCTCAAGAACATAGGTGATGGGAGCTCCATATATGTCCAGAAGACACAGGCACAGCTCGATAAGTTGTTTCATTTGAGTAGGAACTACTTCTGAACGCTGCTTAGCCAAAATAAGAAATTAAAGTTGATTTTTTCTGTAAACCAAGGCAGAAAGATATTTAGACTAAAACCGGTGCATAGGTTTGAATCATAATACAACACCAAATTCCATTAGGTATTCCTATAAAACAGTTCTAAAATGGAACTGCGGTGTATTTACCAAATATGCTGTTACCCTAATAGATGCCGATCAATAGATAGTGCTTTAGTCTAAACCAATAGTGCAGAGTGTGCAGCAGACTGAGGCACTGGCAGAAGAAGGCAGTGCTGTGCCTGGGTACATGCTCTACTTCGCCATATTCATTGGCTTGTGGTGTGTTAGGCATACTCGTATGTCTCTTCCTGACCTGTACTTGTGTTGTGCTCTACAATTTGGAGATTCATGTTGCCAGTCTTTTTCTAAAGAATGGCAACTCTTTTTTTTCTTTTTTTCCCCTCATAATATGTTGCCATTGGGAAGACGTGCTTTGCTCTCTGCGATGTAGCAGGTTTTCCTCTGGGATTAGCATTCCTCGTGTAGCAAGATGGCCACAACATGATCTTCCTTATCCTGTAAAACTGTGCTTTGAACTGCCAGTGACCTGGATTTGACCTTTACAGGTTTTATGTTTCTACTTCTGTAAAAAGGACACATCGTTACCAGTCTGCTGGAGCAAAAAAAAAAGAGTGTAATAAAAGTCAAGTCAATAACTAATATATCACTTATTTTTGCTTAGGAAGCACTCAGTACAGTTTGCACATATTCAATTCCGAAAAGAGACAACACTGCGTAAAGATCACCTCTGAAAGACTGGTTGAGTTGCAGAGCACTGGGCCACATGTCAGTCCACTCACTGTAAAATAAGAAGGATATCAAGTTCCTATCGGAAGGCTGGCAGAGGCTCTCCTTCAAAAGAATGTCATTGTGGCAGAGTAAGGCCCAACTCAGATGCCGTAAATTGTCACTGGTTCATTGTCTGCCCTACTGCATTCATGGTATCAATTGTAATATGATTGTTTAGCAGGGTTGCTTGTTTTGCAATCAAGCGTATTTGACTGCAATGTGTATCATTATTACATTCCACTGAAAGTTGCTGGTTTCAAAAAAACATTCAATCAAGAAAATATGTCTTGATTGCGTTCTTCGTGTAGCCCACCAGCCTGCACAACACGTAGCCCATACAGCGAGCAGAAGCCCCTCCAGCACCACTGCCATCAGGGGATGAAGGGGGGAGGGGAGGAAGATTGTACACGCCAAGAGAGTACGTGCCCAGGTGTAAGATCTGTGCCTGAAATGCCAGCAAATACCCTCCACCTACTTCCTGGGCATGCATCAAGCCATGATCTTGGTCCAAAACAATATGCCTTGCTTCTTAGAGTGTTTGCAGCAACACAGGCATAGCTGCTGGATATGTGCATAATATCAACAGTCCATAAAAACACATGTTATTACAGACCGAGAAATGTGATGCCATACCATGTGCATTACTCTTGCATACATCTAACTAGCAGCAGACAGAGATGTCCTGCAAAACAAAGTGAGTCACCAGCAGGACGATAGGATTAGAATTTCATAAACTAACAATTAAATCATAATAGCACAGCATTAGAGGATACAACAGTGTGCTCATCAGTGTTATGTAAATAACTCCAATGAAAGGCAATATAGACACCCTTGCTAGTGTTAGGGAGAATTCTCATAAATGTGCCAATTCCCGCTACCCTAGAGCCCTCCAGCTCTTTTGCTAAACTTTGGGACTTTGAACTTTTCAATTCTGATTGTTTTCTGTGTTTATTTCTTTGATTATGGAGTTTTAAACAACTCCATAGGTATCATATTTTTTTATTTGGGTCACACAGCACCCTCAGTACAGTGACACATGGATGTCTTTTAGACTTCCGAAGGTTTAAATACCTTCTCTGGGATAAACTACTGTTTCCCAGAGAATGTAAAGTGAAATTGACTTTACTACTCTTTTTAAATTCCTAGACCCAGCACACACTATCTTACAATAGAGTGCTGGAGGGGTTACCTAGTATCCCCTGCGTCTAGATACACATGTAGCAGTCAAATGCTACCCTTTCCTATCGAAATGGCTGGTGGTAGTGGTTTTACAACGAACTACGATGATTTTTCACGAATACTGGTAGCGTTAAATCGCGTGAGCCAAATTTTTCAAGATGGCGTCTGAACCCCCTTTGTAAAAACAGGTACTGGTCTTCATTTTTCGCTGTTTCTTTTTGGAAAGGTCCTTTGTGAGTTTGGCTCTGCGTGCCAAACCAGGTTTGGTCCCTTTGTTCCCACACCTTTGGCAGGCTTCAGCACTGAAGTCTGTGTGAAATGTCTGTAAAATAAAGTAATAGGTGTTTGACCAAGATAACTTGAGTGTAAGTGTTTACTTGAACAACTGTGATTGTAAGACCTCTGTGTAACATAATTTATTGCTCACATTCCCTCTTGAGATAAGCCTGGCTGCTCAGCTCGCTACCAAAAACTGTGTAGTACAGACTTATACCAAAGGTTGGTTTTGCTTACACCTGTACTCCTAGTTGTGGGTAGTGCTCCCAGAGGGTACTGCACAATTCTGCCCAACACTGGTGGCATACGGTGAGGTTAAAGTGTATAGTTGTTACATTGAGAGTGCTGCTCTTACTTTTGTTCAAACAATAACCTTCACAAGGCTAAGCACCACTAGAAAAACAATTGTTTTAAAATGCCAGACATGGATAACTTCAGACAGGAAGCCCTGGTCATTCTAACAGTAGATCAACTGAAGGGAATGTGTAAGGCCAGGTCTATCTCTGTTAAAGGCAAGAAAAATGAATTGATTGAAAGATTGTTGAATCATCAAAGTCTGGAGAATAGGGCAGTCACTCCTACTGCCTCAGCAAATGTGGATAATACTCTTGAGGATGATAATGATGAAGAGTCTAACTCTAATATTATTGATGAGACAGACGGGTCAGAGGAGTCTCAGGAAGAGGGGCCCTCTTTGCCTCTACCTGCTCTTATGCCTCAAACTATATCCAAAGGGACCCTACCAGGTCCAGTACTGAGTCCAGAATGTGTCTCTCTTGAAAAAAATTAGACTTGAGTTAGAATTCAAAAGACTACAGATCCAAGCTGAAAATCAGCATCATGACCTCACAAGGGAAATGGAAATGCATCATGCTCTTGAAATGAAGAAATTGTTTCTTGAAAATGGTTCTATCCCAGAGTCTTCTAGCTCTTCCAGTCCTAAGAGACCTTGCATGCCTAATGAAGCTGTGAGTATGTATGAGGTGAAGCTTGATATTTTGGATTGGTTAGCTGCTTTTGAGTATAACTATGGGATTCAGGGTTTCACAGGTAATTGGTTGATTCCTTGGCTTTTGTCTAGGCTCCCCCAGGTTGCAACTGATGCTGTAATGGAGTTGGGGGAACTTGAAAGATTGGAGTATGAAAATATGAAGCTAAATTTGATAGCTAGATTTGGGAAAACTCCTTCCCAGTACCTTAAGAGGTTTGGGACCCTCAAAAAGCATGATGGTACCCATTGGGCTACCTGGGTGTGTGAATGTTTGAAGAACTTAGATGGTTGGGTAAAGGGTTACAGAGTTAACACTTTTTAAGGAATGAGAAATCTGTTTTTGTTAGAATCTATTTTTGATGCCTGCTCTCCTGAGCTGAGACAGCATTTGGCTGACTCTAAAGAGATTGATCTAAAAACGTTATCTCGAGCAGCTGACCTATGGGTTGCCAACAGGGCCACTCATAAGGATTCTGGGGCCACTCACAAAAAGGATGAAGGGAAGCAGCACCAAAGTGAGAATAAAGATATTTCTAATTCCAACCCACCAGAAGAGGCCCCCAAACCACATAAGGGTAGATCCCATGAGAAACCTAGTAAGTCTAGTAAGTCCTCTGGTGTCCAACCAGAGGAAAGTCAGCAGAAACCCCCATTCCAGAGAACATTTGGTAAATGCTATGTCTTTGGGTCTGTAGACCATCTGAACGTAGATGCCAGATGCAAGGGTAAACCTCTTTAGCCTTCATCCCTGAGGGAGAAGTACACATGGGTAATCCCCACTTTCATCTATTGGCCGAAGAACCCTTGGGTTTTCAAGCCAGTGTATCCTTAGAGCCCCTAGGTCTGGGTAAGAAACAGAATATGGATGTGTATAACTCCATTCTAGATAATTACAAATGGTATTATATAGACAGTGTTCTTGTAAATGGCCAGGATACTCCTGCCATGAGAGACACTGGGGCCAGAAGAACAGGTGTGGATGAAAGCTTTTTCAAGCCTGGGGATGTTGCTAAGGCACCCAGAGGTCCCACTAGATTTGCTGGAGGCCCTGTCCAATTGGCTCCAATTCTACCAGCTCTCATTCAGTGTAACAATATGACAGTGAGGATTCATGTCAGTATTCAGAATGAGGTGCCTGGGAGTGTCCTGTTGGGGAATGATTTAAAAGCTCTAGAAGTAGTGTCCAGTACCCCCAGGCCTCCCAGTGAGATGAAACAGATCCAAACCAAATTTGCTATAGAGGCAACCTTAAGAGACCACTCTGAGCCGGTGGGTGGGATCCTCTACAGAGACACCCACTGTAAGCCCTTGTGTTAATAAGATATGTTGAAACTTTGTGAGCCACCAGAAATCACGAAAAGGATAAACTCACAAGGACAGAACAAGAAGCATTTAAAGGTTTAGAACATCACCCATATTTTATTATAAAAACAACTGATATGGGTGGGGGTATAGTCTTGTGGAAACGACAGACTATAGAGGTGAAGTTATGAGACTGTTGGGCAATCCACAGCACTACCTCAAGATAGATAAAGACCCCACTGGAAGATTACAGGAAGAGTTTGGTAGTTTATCTAGACATGCAGTAACAGAGGATTGGCTAGAAGAAGAAGAAAAACATTTTCTAAATAAACTACATCCTGTCATACCAGCATTTTACATTCTCCCCAAAATTCATACAAATAGAGAGCATTCACCAGGCAGACCAATCATGGCTGTGTTTGGCTCTGTCCTTAAACCTCTCTAAATGTATTTAAAGTTTTTTTGAGGCCTTTTGTATCCAAGATGCATTCTTATATAAAAGACACAACAGAGTTTATCAACATTTTTTCAGAAATAAGAATGTGTCAGCAAGAATTTCTTGTTACCCCCGACATTGAAGTGTTGTATACCAGTATACCACAAATCGCCAGAATCAACGTGATGATGGAGTATCTAGATTAAAGATCTGGGACTCTCAATAGAGGTCAAACAGAATTCATGTTAGAGTGCATCCAGTTGGCCCACACAGAAAATGTCAGTTATTCAAACAGGTATATGGGACAAGTATGGATGCGACCTTTGTGCCAGACTTTGGGAATTTGTATGTGGACGATTTTAAAATCACGTATGTGGATTCTGACATAAATCCATTTAGAAATTACATCACTGAGTGGTTTTGGTACATTGTTGATATCTTTATGGCCTGGAAAAGCACCATATAACAACTTATGGGCGTTAATGCATGGTTAAATGGCTGGAACTCACATCTCAATTTCACTGTGACATGTGATCGAAAATCAGTAGCCTTTTTAGATCCAGTTTTGAGTAAAAAGTATGCATGCAAAATTGACACGTCATTGTACCGTAAACCTACGGATAAGAACACCTTGCAGTATTTTAGCAGTTTTCATCCTGCAAGCCTGAAAAAAAACTTGCTGTATGGATAGTTTCTATGGATCAGGGAGAATTGTTCTAACAATGATGATTTCACAAAACACTCAGATGATTTAGAAGTGAGACTAGCTAGATGAGGCTTTCCACGGGGGACAGTGAGAAATGTAAGAAAGAGAGCAAAGAACACGGCTACGGAAGAAAAAAATCACATGTGTGACAACATATAGGCCCATTGGTAACAGCTTAAAGAAAAGGATTCTTAAGAACTGGCTTTTGGTCCAAACTTCTGATTTCCAGATTGCGAAAACCACAGTTTGTGTTTAAAAGGTCTAAGAATCTGTAAAAGCGGCTAATCCATACATATGGCTGTAAGCGTCAGAAAGAACCCACATTAACTACAGGCTTTGGGGGATGGCCCTTGTCACCTGGCATTTCAGGTGCAGAAATTGCTATGTGTGTTCTTTAACACTGAACATGAAGAACATTTATCTCCATGGCCTAAAATGGGAATGCAGTCGCAAACTGTAAGACAATGTGGGAAATGTATGGGGTCAAATGCCCATGTGATCTCATTTACATTGGCAAAACTAAGCAGGAAATACATCAATGAATCTGTGAACACACGTTGTGTATTCAAAATCAGATCCCTGAAAAACTTCTTGTCTTTCAAAACATTTTGTGGCTAAAGGATATAAACCTACTGATATACTGTGGTTTGTGATCCTGACATTGCGGAGAGTGGAACAGAAGTGCATACAATGTTTAAAACTGTAAAACATTGCTTCAAAAGCACAATTGAGTGGGCGCTCTTTGTGTGACTTTTTGGTTTGTTGAATCAGCTCCATGGATAAACTGGTGACAGACGTATGTTCATGCAGTCTGAGTGCACACATGCATGGAGAAGGACATAAACTGTTGTCCTTTGTGAGCGTATGACACTGGTTTGTCTGAAAATCTTGGATGATATTCAGTTTGTAGATGTGGAGATAAGGAGAGACCTTCGCTGTGTGAGTTAAACAATGAGACTGAATGCCTTGCATGTTTTTGCAGGTTTCACAGAAATAAACAGTCTATTTAACACAAATAGAAAAACAGAGAAGACTGAATAGTCAATCTAGTGTAGGCTGTCACTAGGATCGCAATACTATATACGATGACCCAACTGATTGAGTGTTTTGAAGTTCCCTTGATGAAGAGTGGCTTATTTAACACATTACAAAATGGCTGCTGCTGTGGGACTATGTTCCATTAGTTGTAAAGCACTGACATGTGACACTAGATGGTGCACACATGATTCCTTACGTTTCATGTTGGCTACTAGAGGTTGCATTCAGAGATCAGGGGCAGGCAGGATTATTTCAATAGGATGAGCACCCGTCTGGATTGAGTCAATCTTTTCAGCAGTATCGCTAACCGGACATATGTTTGTAGTACACAGATCATGAATTCAGTGTGCATAGAGTAGCATCGGACAATTTTTAGACACCGTATTTGTGCTGTGAAGCACACAAGGAGGAACACGTCTGTTATAGGAAGTTGTTGGAAAGGAGGATCTACATATTGGTGATCCTGATGTATTTACTATTCTCATAATTATATGGTTCATTAGACAACACAGATGAGAATATCGACCTTGCACTATAGGCAGTCAAGTGGGAGAATGGGAGAAAAAGCTCCCCCCAATCTCCTCGCGACCATGGCCTAGAGGATCGTGGCCCAGACACGAGATGAATTCGTCTATCTACCAGACGACCAAATACCCTGGTTCAAGAACATAAGGATATGCCCACCAGTCTGCCCTACTCAAGCCGACACCTGAGGCATGGATGAACTCGACTAAGACCTCAACAACAAGCACCCACATCGTTAGAGATGCCATGACGACCTAGCCAACTGCCAAGAACACACGTGCCACCATGCACACTGGTCACTCACGCACCAACCTACACAAAGAATATATTCAGTGCTATGACGTAGGTGATGGATACACCCACTGACGCTCATCTTTATTATTTTTTTCACATAGGTTTTTTTAGTAATGCAGAAACGCAAGACGCATAAAGCACTCGCGTATACGCTTGCTGACGCTTCTCTCAGCCCTCGCATCGTGATTGAATATAAAGAAGACGCACTACTGCCTATGAAGCCATGTCAAACCGCAACACAGGTGCCATGCATTACACATCCCCACCCATGAACCAGACCCAAGTAGGCCGCAAGCAATAACCACCATGAACACTGTATGAGCGAGAGTACAAGTGCTGATCACGCAGAACGAGCCCAGCGAGAGCTCACAGCCAAGGGGGTGATGTTGCAACTCGTATGCTACCAGCCGGCGCCAAGGTCACACCTGTAAGCAAAGCCAAGCAGACAGAAGCAAAATACAACTTTAAATGTGCAGAATTCCGCCCCAGCTACGGTCTCTCCACACGTGACCAAGCTGATCTGACAAGGTGCCAGACCCACGAGGAAGAAGTCGCCTGGGTCCCACGTCTGGGACACAGGTTGCAACAGTGAAATGACTAGATGGACACCTACAGCGGTGGGAATGGCCTGCTCTCAGGCCTATGAGCAAACCCGCACATTGTCTGCAAAAACAAATAGTTACACATTGTTGCTAGTGACAGGTACACCGCGAGCTGGGAACAATGATGGTCCCAGACTGGGGGGCTCGCGGGAGGACCAATCAGAACATGGGGGCACTCATCACTGACGCCATTAACATTAGCCAATCATCAGGGGTCTTCGTGTAACAATTTTCAACTATCTAATAGAAGGGACAACCCCAAGTATACCACCTGACTCATCCTCAACCACTAATATTGCTCTCTATATGTATACTATACTAACCCTACCACTCGAGGAACCAATCCAGAGTGGCAATTGGTTTTTCGCTAACTTTCCCAGGTGACGCAAGTAGCGCGTCATACTGCGGCAAAAAGGGCCTGCGAGCGCAAACGGATTTTGAGAGTCTGGACGGACGCGTACGATCCTAGACCCATCCCTGCCGTTGTTTTAATAAACAGCAGAAACGCCTTGCTTCTTGTGTGTGTCTCATACGCATTTTTTGGGAACATGGGAGGAGTTGGGGCCTCCCAGCCCGGAGGTCCGTGGACGGCTCAGCCGACCCCGGGATAACCACCCCGACAAGTTGGAGGCACTGCTGAGATCTGTTTACGATCTACCTTTTTATTTTTATTTTTCCCAAGGCCTCTCATTGCGAGGAGGCCCGACGGCGCGGGCCCCTTCTGCCGCTGCCCCCTTTTTGACGACTACAGGACCATCGCGGAACTGCGAGAAGACCGGACAGCGCAATCCGGATATTGACCCTCTGGAGCCGGTTGAGAAGTATCCCGCCCGCAGTTGGCGAGTGTCCAGACGTGGTCCAGACGAGGGGAGATGGCGAGCCGCTTGGAGGGGTGCATGCAGTCGAGCGGCCCCGCATCAAGAGAACTTGGTGAGTATGTCACACCCAACAAGCAATGTGAGATTGTGAGGGAGGGGGGACGAGTGAAATAAGGGCGGTGGGAGGTGTTACTAAGGTGTGCGGTGAAGATTTGATCAATTAGTGTTGACGGTGAAGTGAATGGTAGCAGGACAGGCGCGAGAGCCATGCGCTACAACGTCACGGAAAAGGGTGGGTGGAGCAAAAAAGCACCACGTGCGGTTGCTCGTAGGCACTGATTGGCCTAGGTCGTGGCCACCTGTAAGGGGGGTGTGTGTGTGGCTTTCCTACGAATTGGCGGTTATTGATCAATGAGTAGATGAGGATCCCTATTGATCGAGCAGTGAAACTCCATAGATAGATGACGTTTTCCTGTAGGTGGTAGCTAACTTGTTACCTAGTACGGAAGATAATTGGTTGGTTACATTGTTCCAGGCGTAACAAGAGGACAGCTGCGGGGTTAACAGGGACAAACAGTAAAAACTTATTGCAAGCTTTCTGAAGTGTAAAAGATCTTACCGGTAGTTTTTGGAAGAGGTCGGTGACGTCACCTGTAGGGCTTTCATAGGATACCTTGACCACACAGCATTGTTGAAGGGTGGTGGGGAAGTGAATAGAGGGCAGGGGGTGTGCACGGAGGTCGTCGGCCACCCCAAATATGGGACAGGTGGAGAGGGGGAAGTGACCGTGCACGGAGAACGCAGGCCACGCCGAGTGAGGTAGGAGGAGGAGGGGAGGAGAAAAGTGGGACGGCTGTATAAGCACGTCACACAGGGCACGCAGCCGCAGGGGGCTTTGTGCACCGTGGCCGCAGGGGGCCGTAATGGTAATAAGGAAGAAAAACAAACACAGGAAAAGACAGCATATTTGCAATTGTTATATTTGACTGTTTTTCTTTTAGCGGACGGTCGCAAGTCCCCAAACTACGGGCCAGGTAACAACAACTATACTGAAGGGAGCTAAAAACACAGTGTAACCATGTCATACGGGTTAGGATCGGGAGGGTGGGGGAATACCCTCACTACCCCACTCCAGCATATGTGTAAAACACTATCGCCCCATAGGGAAAAACTGATCAAATACAGCATAGAATGGACACAAGGGACAGACAACAAAATGACGACACCCTGGCCGCCTAACGGCAGTTTCGACCCGTACGTCCAACACTCACTACTGACACACATACATAACACATACAAGGGGAAGAAGTTGGCGCATCACGTGGAGGTGTTTAACTTATGGAGGATGTTCCAGGGGTCCCGACCAGGACCAACCGGGATGTTCACTGTGGAGGAAACGAAGGAGGGGAAGAAGATTAAGGAGGAAGAGGGAAATGGGGAAAAGGAGGTTGACAGCGCACAGTGAGCGGGAAGAGACCGAGAGGGGGACGAAAAGCTTAGCATCGCAAATGCAATAGAAGTAAAGAAGGAAAGGACCGACGACATGCCCCTAGCAAAAGTAGTGAAGAAGGAAGAAGGGGGGTTATATCCTGTGACGGAACTACGAGAAGCAGTAAGGCAACAACTAACGGCAGCTGAGAGATATTCGAACCCCACGTACAGCCCACCACCATATACAGCTACAGGTAGCTACACAGGGGGGGAGGAGGTGACAAGTACGGTAGGACCAACTTGTATGAAGATGCACGCAAAGGAAGGGAAGTATAGTGAAGAATCAATCCCAACCATAGGACACGACGAGTGGGTAGCCGCGCAGGTGCTGTTAAAATTGTGAGGGACACTAACGGGAGAAGAAAAGGAGGTAGTACGGAGAATGAACCAGGACGATGAGGGTAGCAGTGAAATAAGAGGGGAGGAAGATAAAAGGAGAGAAGGGGAGCTGTTACGAGTAGAGGAGGAGATGTTGGAGGAACGATTGGCAGAATTAAGGAATGAGCAAAATGCACTGATCAAACAGCTCAAGAAAGAGGAACGAGGGAGAAGGAGGGAAAGGAAGAAAGTAAGGATGAGTTAGAAAAAATGAGGGAACGAACTGAAGAACAGAAGAGGGAAGCTGAAAGGATGAAGGCGATAGCAGAAAGGGTATCTCGAGCAGCACAGCGTGACAGGAAAAGAGAGGGAGAAGAGAAAGAAAAGGAAATGGAAATATGGAAGAAGAAAATACTATCCGAGAGCACCAGGAAATACGAGGAAGGTAAAGTAATAGAAAGCATATTAGAAAGGGAGAGAGAAAGATGGGAAAGGAGGAGAGAGGAAGAAAGGATATTAGAGAAGGTGAGTAGTGAGGTGATGGAGGAATTGAAAAAGAAAAGAGAGGAAATAGGTGGTGAAATAGTGGAGAAGTGGGAAGAGGAAAGAAGAGAGAGGAAAGGGGGGAGTGAAGTAAGGACATATGTACGTCGGGATGCAGAAGTAGCCACAACATCAGCGCAAAGGGGTGCAATTGGTAAAGGAGAAGAGGAAGGAATGGATTTAATAGACTTAAAAACGGTGACGATTAGGGGGAAAAGGACAGATTGGGGGTTGTCGCTCCTGGATGAATTCTGCAGCGAAGAAGAAGAAGGAATGGGGGGAGAAGGAAGAAGTGGCGGTAGGGAAAGCTTAGACAAATTGTACATCACCCGCACCAACCAGGAATCACCATGGGCATGCAGAAAAAAGGAAGGAGTGGAGGGAAGTGAGGAGAAAGAATGAGAAGTGGCGGGAGGGCAAACACGTGCAGTTACACCCGCATCATTCCACCCAACATGCCCACCCACACCCGCTCCTGAACATACCCCCTACGCCGGCAGGCTTAGAGATCTCCCCGGACGTAGGCAGGAAGAACGGACACACACACCCACATTAAATAAATAAAATAATAAGAGAAGGGGGAGAAATGAAGGGGAAGGTACAACGAGCAGCAGTAATATGGACATGACAGATGACCTATTTGACACAGAAGAAGAAGAGGGGTATACGGACTCCACACCGCGACAACTGGGGGGACAGATGGGACACAATCTAATGCCGCTATTGGAGAGGGGGAGGTTAGACCACAATACGTCCCTTGGAAGCATGCCGATAAGGAAAATATAAAGTGCAGGCTCCCATCACTAAGTGGAGGAGCGGGAAAATGGATATACGAGATGGAAAAGCACACTGCAGGACAGAAACTAGCAGTAGGAGACGTGAAGGGCCTATTAATATCAATATTAGGGGATGCGGCAGATGACATCTGGAAGAGAGCGGGTTTCCCCGGGGTCACAATAACGAACACATCACATGACGGGGCGCCATTTGCGAATTGCAGGCATGCATTATGGCAAGCTCTGAGGGTACAATACCCAGACACCTCAGATATAGGAGGAATTACGTCACGCAAGATGCATGAGAACGAAGATCATCGAAGATCCTGTTGATTATATCCAGGAGATTCAGGAGAAGTGGCGTATGGAAACGAGAGAGCAATGGGACAAGACACCGGCAATATTTTACCACATACTAATACAAGGGCTTCCAGAGACAGTTCAAAAACAATTGAAGAAAATAGTGGGGATGGAAGCCAAGGCCTGGCTGGAAATACAATTGACAATAGTACACCATTGTAGGCAAGAAAAAATGAAACAAAAGGAAGAAGATAGAAAAGCGGAAGAGGCTAAATTAGTGCAGAAACTGACTAAATACACCATGGAAGGAGCACTAATAACTACACCAACAACAACGACACCAAACCCCACACAAGTAGTGGCCGCACAGGATCCCTCACAACTACAAATAGCACCACTACCACAATCACCATGACTTATAACACAACAGCTGCCACCACCCCCACCATACACGGCTAACATAGGAGGAGGGTATATGGTACCAGGAAATGTATATTATAACAACCTCAGGGGAAGGGGAGGAATGATGAGGGGGAAGGGATATGGCCAACCTGCACAACAGCAAGGGGGAGGATTTCAAAGTTTCTACCCCACTGGGCAACCAGGGTACCAAGATAATGCAGGAAGTTTCCCATGGCAGACCAGGGAGCCACCTGTATGTTGGGTTTGTGGGATGTTAGGACACATGTCGCATACGTGTAGAATGAGACCCTCCCCACCAGCATGGGGGGAACAAGGACAACAAGGGCCTAAGAGGGAGCAGCAGGGTTACCAACAACCACAGGGACTACAACAGAGCATCACACAGCAGCAGTTAGCAACACAACAACAGCTGCAGACATATTCACTACCGCAACAACAGGTGGCAATAACCCAACAACACCAAGTGCAGCCAGTGCAGCAGCTCATTCAAATACAGGACCATAAGTTAACCCCCACCGATACACGGTACAACAAACACAGTTGGGAAGGGTGACTATTCTGGGACACAACCCTTACACAGGAAGCGGTCAGTCATTATACCCACAATAGGACAGCCCACAGACGTCCTTGGTGTGTCCCATCCTATCGATAACACCTAATAGTGCGGAGGAACCACGCATTGAGGTAACGATAGGTGACAAAAAATTATCATTCCTTGTTGACACTGGAGCAACCAGGTCTTGCATAAGGAAGGGTAGATTTAACATGTCAGGTGAGGCCATGAACACCCAAGGATTTTCTGGGGTTAGGGGGTTGGTTCCCTTTACTGATAACATCTCCTTATCTATTGGAGATTATGACATGTCTGTCCCGCTCCTGTATTCAAGGGAGTCGCCAGTGAACATACTTGGGAGGGACATAATGAGCAGATTAAATATGACAATCTCCTTCACGGAGGATAGCATAATTTGCTCCACACCAGGAATAAACATGCTTACTGCACGACAAAAACTGCAAGCGTACTGTGGCCAGACAGTAGCTCGGGCTGAGCCAGTGGATGGGGAACTGTTCCAGTACGGAACAGACATGGCATTCGCCTGGATGCCAGGAATAGAAGGAAAGATCTGGAGGAGGCCAGCAGCATATTTGTTCAGGCCTGAGACACCAGCCAATGAACCAGAAGGGAAAGTGATTTCGGTGAGCATCGAGAGTATTATAGCAACTGCTGATTATATCGCAGTACATGCCCAAGCCGGGAAGGGAGAGCATGGAGGGCAGTGATAGCCCTGGCTGAGGGATGCAGGCTCACCCAGGTGTCCGATGAAGAGCTCTTTTCAGAAGACAGGGAAGAAGGTGAGATGGTATTTATGATGAGTGTAGATATATGGCTAAGAGTGATGTATAAGCAATTGGCACAGAAAATGGCCATGGCACTTGAAGCACCCGCATCTACCCCAGTTCCCTTCTACGAAGAAGATATGGCTAAGGTTCAAGCATCACTGTGGACCACCAGTCCCTATGACGTGGGCTGCATAAAGAGAATCAGAGGAGTACGAATAAAGCTGAAGAATGGTGCAAGACTACCTAGAGTGAAACAATATCCACTATCAAAAGAGGCAGATGAGGGCATATATGAAACCATAACGGCCCTGATAAATAATGGCATATTGGTACCATCAGAATCACCATGTAACACGGCCGTGTACCCAGTGCGCAAAGCTAAAGGAGGGTCTTGGCGTTTTATCCAGGACCTCAGACCCTTGAATAACATTGTAGAGGCAGAATACCCCAAGGCAGCAAACCCAGCCACAATATTATGTGGGATTCTGGCAGAGGCCTCACGATTGACCTAAAAAATGCCTTTTTCTCAATACCCCTGCACCCAGATTCACAAGACTTGACAAGCTTCACATACAGGAACACAAAATGGGAACACAGGAGGTTACCACAAGGGTACTGCGAGTCACCCTCAATTTTCAACAGAGTAATACAGATGGACTTGGGAAACATTGAATTAGAAAGTACGGTGCTGCAATATGTTGACAATATAATAATTTGCAGCACAACCGAGAAAAGGTGCAGGGAGGACTCAAAGAAAATGCTGGCAGTGTTGGCTGATAAGGGTTACAAGGTAGACAACGAAAAGTTACAGTACTGTCAGGAACAGGTACTATACATTGGTCAACTAATATCCCAGCACGGAAGAAAGATTGCACCACAAAGAGCACAAGCTATATCCAACACGCCACAACCACAAACGGTGAGGGAGCTGCAGCAGTTCCTGGGATTATGCAACTACTGTAGAGCATGGGTTTTTGACTACAGCTCATGTATATGACCCCTACTTGAGGCATTGAGAGAAGCACACAAAGGGGACAAAACATTGGGATGGGCAAGGGAAATGAAGGAGGCATTTGACGAGTTGAAACACGCCATATCCACTGCTCCGGTGCTAGCCACCCCAGATTATGAACGACAGTTCTTTATCTTTTTGCATTGCGACTCAGCAGTAATGAAAGCAGTATTGACTCAGAAAACCAGCATGGGACATAAGTCAATAGTGTTCTAAAGCAGTCACTTGGACCCTGTCATGCTAGGACATTTCCCTTGCGAACAGAGTCTCGCCGCAGCTGCATTTGTGGTGGAGAAATCATCATCGATTACAATGGGGTGCCCAACTACACTATTTGTGGAGCATGCGCTATTTGCAATATTGAATAAGCCTAAGTCCACACTAACCACACAGAGGGTGTCAAGTTATGAGATCTACTTGTCTAGACCGAATTCTCAATTGTCAGATGCAGTACAGTCAACCCAGACAGATTTATAGCGAAAGTTATTGAGGAAGGTGATTATGCTCACGATTGTACACAGACTATCGAAACATACTCATGCACTAGAAAAGTTGAAGAGGATGCACTTAAGGGTGGGGAGATTTTGTACATTGATGGGTCATCAACAATAGACCAAAGTGATGGGATAAGGAGAACTGGGGAAGCAGTTGTAAAAATGACAGAAGATTTGATATATGTCCCGGTGAAATGCGTGCAGTTACCACAGCATTATTCGTCTCAAGCAGCGGAATTGGTTGCACTGATCTTGGCATTGAAGGAAAGCGTTGACAAAAGAGTTACTATATATTCTGCTAGCGCATATGTCACGTCAACCGTCCACTCGGGGCTGATAAAATGGCAGAGAAGAGGGTTTAGGAGAGCTGATGGCACCCCAGTGCAACATGCTCTTTTGTTAGCAGAATTAATTAAAGTAATTAATGATCCCCAAGAGATAGCTTTGGTTAAATGCCCGGCACACACTAATGGAGACGACCATATCTCGAAAGGGAATGAAACAGCAGACGCGCATGCAAAGCATGCAGCATACTTTGGTGAAATATGGAACCCCCCAGAGTCAGAGAGATGGAGAGGGAGGGGGATGGCAAAACAGATGATGATGAAAGAAGGGTACACCCATCTCCCCGCAACACAGATAATGGAATTACAGGCAGCCGCACCAATGACAGAAAAGGAACTATGGGTAAAAAGAGGATGCACAATGTCCCCAACAGACGCACTGTGGCGTCAAAATAACACCGGAAAGGTGGTCATGCCATTGGCACTGTTGAAAACCGCCCTGGCCCAGCTCCATCATCCAGCACATACAGGAAAGGAAGTAATTGCAGCACGAATTAGGGAAGATTGGTTCTGCCCTGAGTTAAATTCTCATGTAACAAATTTCATCAGCAATTGCCTCACATGCCAACAGTTTACGGCCGGTCAAACGCTGCAAGTGATAAAAGGTACTATACCCCGGCCAGAGGGACCCTTCCTACACATTCATATTGACTACGTTGATATGATCAATGTACGCCAAGGACATAGGTATATGATTGTAGTGGTATGCCCATTCTCCAGGTGGATCGAGGCCGGGCCCTGCTCACACGCGGATGCGTTCAGAGCAGCTACATTTTTAGTGAGAGAGGTCTTCCCCAGGTGGGGTGTGTGCGAAGTGCTGCGGTCAGATAACGGCCCACACTTTGCTAATGAAATGTTTAAGCACATCACGTCCTTGCTGGGTATTAAACATACATTTGCATGTGCATATCACCCGCAGGCCAACGGTGTATGTGAATTACTGAATGGCCTATTGAAAGAAGAAATAGCAAAAATTCAGCAGACAACCAAGAAGAGCTGGTTGTACTGTCTTCCGCTGGCTCTATTTGAGCTAAGGAATAGGCCAGGGTCTGACCACCACCTCACTCCCCACGAGGTGGTGACAGGACGTCAAATGCGCCTTCCTTTAACGCCTACATCAAGAGCATTCACAGACCATGAAAACACTGCAACTGTTCTTGGTGACGAAATGTATCAATATGTGTCTTCTTTGATTACTAGTGTAGCGTTTGTATCTCAACAGCTCGAGCGCACGCGGGGCGGGTCGAAGAGTTCTCAACAAGACGACACCAACAAGGAACTGGGAAAGGAAGGACTATGCACTATTGCTAAAGATGACCATGTGCTACTCTGCAACTTTAATAGAAAGTGGAACGGCCCACGCTTTACTGGTCCTCATTTGGTAGAAGAGGTAGCTACCAGAGCGGTGAAATTGCAGGATAAGCATGCCTGGAATCACCTACACGACATAAAGATCTACAAACTCCAAACCCGCCCTAGCGTTAACGACAGGGCCATTGGAAGTGCAATGGCATCAACAGCATTGGCTACAGAGAAGGAGACATCGATCACAGCTGATGACAGTAGTGTCACTACACCTGATTACCCCCCAGATTCCCCAGAGGCAACTACTGAGATAGACATTGGACGCTTGCCCACAACCCATCCCATGGTCACGAGATCACAAAGTAAACAACTTCTGCCCAATTGAGCCCCAGCCCCCTCCCCTCTAAGGTCACCCCTGATTAAAGGATGTTGTATAACAAACTTGGGTATTGCGCACACACACATATAAGATACTTGTATGTTTTCTCTTTTTTTTCTCTCGCACATGCAGGTACCGTGTATAATTGTATTGTTAAGAAAATAAGTAACTAACAGTGTACTCTGCCCAGGAGTAGATGCTGCCCACGGATGATAACACCCCTGAAGCCCTATCACACCAATTTGTATATCATATAAGAAGACAAAAGTACATAAAAAGAAGGAGGGTACGCGTATATTACACCGCATTTGTTTTGGCCATAGAACAATCATTTCCCCATCTTCACAAGCACTTACCGGCTCTAAGAGATAGATCATTAAGATTAGCGTGGGAACAGCTATTCGCCTGGGCACTGAACGATTACTTGATAGGGAGAGCTTAATAACAACGACTAACAATAATAACAAGCGTATTGAGGATTTTCAGGCGGGCACCTTTAACGTCGCAAGAATAAGCTGCCGGACTGCAGCAAGGTAAGAACAAAATGCCGGTGAGACTAGCTCTTGTAATAAAAATGATAGGAGTATTGTTCCTCACTGGTCTGCTGGCTGCCTCTGTATTGCAGAAAAGTTATGCTATCAATATTATGGCTGCACCCAAAACTAACATGCCCCCTCCCACGGCTGCAACAGGTATGACGTCAGGTGGTACTAGCAACCCTACGGATAAGGGAAGTAGAGTTAAACGCAGCACATATACTGATAACAAGGGTATTGATAATTACATACCAGATTCAGCACACGTCTCAAACAACATGTGGTACCAGCACATGACCCAAATTGGTAAGCAGACAACAGAAGATAGCTGTTACGTGTGCTCATTGATCCCATACACCATGAGCATTTCACGGACATTCGTCGCCACAGAAATACAGGAAAAGACGGCGCGATGCATAGTATATCTGGCACTATTTCAAACGAGAGTACGATTTCAAGGAACGGTGGTGAGAATGCAGTGGGAAACAAGAGACACATACCCATACGAAAACAATTTCCTCAAGTCATATTTGAGTTACTATAAGAGCAGTTTACACGCTGAAGCGTTCAGATACATGACGAGTGGCCCTGAAAAGGGAGAAATGAAGAAGATAACACTACAATACCTACCATGTGATTGGTACGCCACTGAAGTTCCTGGTATACAAGGATGTTGGGAAAGGCCACTGATAACAATAACAGGGAAGTTATATATGAACAATGAATGGGAAATAGGAGTGGTCGGTAGCAATATGATAACAAGAGAAAATATTACCACCATACAGGAACACAACGACAGATGTTGGACGACATGGGGCAAATACGTACCCATGCTGACATGGATGGAGAAGGATGAAGACCCAATAAGCATACTACCGCTGACCGCGCCCAAGTTATGCTACCAACACAGAGGAGATGTGGAGGTGGGATATAACACCAACTGTGAAAGTGTGTTAGAATTACCAGAGGGGGGTGCTGGAACGGCAGTGATAATGGATCACTATTGGGCCTGCGGAGATAAGGCATATCACACCTTGCCTCCGTTGTGGAATGGTATATGCACAATGGTACACATCAACGTGCCATCACTAGTGGTGCCCCAAAAACATGTGAACATGGCCAATTTCCCCAAAATGGATGAAGGAAACAAGAGGAAGAGGAGATCCGTACAATCACAGGAGGGAGAGAACAACAACAACAATAACGTCCTAACAAGGATAAAGAGACAAGGAGAACCCCTGACAGGAAACTACCTGTGGGGAAGGTCAGAAACAGCACTCACTTCTATTCCACCAGAACATAGATTATTCAGCAGGGCTGCAATGTTCTTCTCGTCAATAATACACCCAGGATTGCAAGCTTATGCAAATGCTAAATGACTCCAGATCACCTGATGGGAACTAATGATGACGATTAATTCAACAGTAAACGGATTCAATGCCATAAAAGAGGAGCTGCGAGCGGTAAGAATGGTAGCACTACAGAACAGATATGTACTGGATCTTCTCACAGCAATGGAAGGAGGAGTTTGTGCAAAAATAGGACAATCATGCTGCACATGTATTCCTGCTAACGATGCAGATAATGGTACACTTACTGAAGCAGTATCACAACTGGCCCAGATGCACTCCAAGATGATGGAAGAAAGTAAAGGAGTAAAGAAGGATAATAGCTGTTTTTCATTGCTATGGTCATGGATGCCATCATGGCTGTCGGACGGGCTGAAGGTAATAGTTGAATGCACAATACTGGCTGCAGCTGTATTGATTGTAATAAGGTTTTGGAAGGCCAGGAAGGCACGCACTACAGACGAAATGATCGAAATGGTTGGCATGCACCCCTTGATGCCAACTGATGATGACCAGCACACCAACGTGATAATAAAGGAAAGAGAGAAACTGCGCAAACAGATCATCACCAATCACTTAGACCCATCATCCGTAAAGCTTTAGAACCCAAGAAACCCGAAGAGCTATATCGGAAGATGGGTATACTGCAAACCGGGAGGGAGCTGTGTATATATGTACTGGTCATTTGAAGACCATGTTAACCACTATGGACACCTGGGAGGAGTGACCAAAATATGGAGAGTAAGAGGAGATAAAGAAAAAGATATATTTGTGGTCGACAAGTCGACCAGAGGGGGGACTGAAGTGGGAGAATGGGAGAAAAAGCTCCCCCCAATCTCCTCGCGACCATGGCCTACAGGATCGCGGCCCAGACACCCACCACGAGATGAATTTGTCTATCTACCAGATGACCAAATACCCTGGTTCAAGAACATAAGGATATGCCCACCAGTCTGCCCTACTCAAGCCGACACCTGTGGCATGGATGAACTCGACTAAGACTTCAACAACAAGCACCCACATCGTTAGAGATGCCATGACGACCTAGCCAACTGCCAAGAACACACGTGCCACCATACACACTGGTCACTCACGCACCAACCTACATGAAGAATATATTCAGTGCTATGACGTAGGTGACGGATACACCCACTGACGCGCATCTTTATTATTTTTTTCACATAGGTTTTTTAGTAATGCGGAAACGCAAGACGCAAAAAGCAGTCGCGTATACACTTGCTGACGCTTCTCCCACCCCTCACATCGTGATGAGAATATAAAGAAGATGCAATACTGCCTATGAAGCCATGTCAAACCACAACACAGGTGCCGTGCATTACACATCCCCACCCATGAACCAGGCCCAAGTAGGCTGCAAGCAAGAACCACCATGAACACTGTATGAGCGAGAGTACAAGTGCTGATTACGCAGAACGAGCCCAACGAGAGCTCACAGCCAAGGGGGCGATGTTGCAACTCATATGCTACCAGCCGGCGCCAAGGTCACACCTGTAAGCAAAGCCAAGCACACAGAAGCAAAATACAACTTTAAATGTGCAGAATTCCGCCCCAGCTACGGTCTCTCCACACGTGACCAAGCCGACCTGACAAGGTGCCAGACCCACGAGGAAGAAGTCGCCTGGGTCCCACGTCTGGGACACAGGTTGCAACAGTGAAATGACTAGATGGACACATGCAGCGGTGGGAATGGCCTGCTCTCAGGCCTATGAGAAAACCTGCATATTGTCTGCACGAACAAATAGTTACACATTGTTGCTAGTGACAGGTACACCGCGAGCTGGGAACAACAATGGTCCCAGACTGGGGGGCTCGCGGGAGGACCAATCAGAACATGGGGGCACTCATCACTGACGCCACTAACATTAGCCAATCATCAGGGGTCTTCCTGTAACAATTTTCAACTATCTAATAGAAGGGACAACCCCAAGTATACCACCTGACTCATCCTCAACCACTAATATTGCTCTCTATATGTATACTATACTAACCCTACCACTCGAGGAACCAATCCGGAGTGGCAATAGGTTTTTCGCTAACTTTCCCAGGTGATGCAAGTAGCGCGTCATACTGCGGCAAAAAGGGCCTGCGAGCCCCACGGATTTTGAGAGTCTGGACAGACGCGTACGATCCTAGACCCATCCCTGCCATTGTTTTAATAAACAGCAGAACCGCCTTGCTTCTTGTGTGTGTCTCATACTCATTTTTTGGGAACACGGGAGGAGTTGGGGCCTCCCAGCCCGGAGGTCCGCGGACGGCTGAGGCCGACCCCGGGATAACCACCCCGACAGCAGCAGTTAGGTTAAGTGTATACACGTCTTTAATAGGTTTGGCAGAAGGTATACAAGATAAGAAGTGATAAGTAACATGACAGTGATGAGGCAGAAGGCATCACCAAAAAGATGGTGAGTAGTGAATATGAATACATAGAGTGAGTCTGCGGGCTCATATGGATTGAAATGACATATGTGCAGTCTGATTTGTTTCAGTTAATAATGAAGGATAGGACACAGTCAAGGTGAACCTAAATGAGTTTTGGGTTCCCCAGCTGAGAACTAATGTTGAGGTTAGTAGAGACGTGACGCAGTAGTATAATGAGCGAAAGCAAAGATATGATTTTCACCAATAAGACAGTTGCTATGTTTTTATGTTGTTTTTTTTACAGATTTTGAATAATTTGTTGGGCGTAGCCATAAGGGATAAGTTCTCTGAAAAATAAAGATTGTGTTCTGATGAAGACCTGGTAGAACCGAGCAGAACATCAAGGGATGGACGTATCTTGTGAGATAGGCTGAAACACACAGTGTTGAGAAGTTTCTTAAAAATAACATCCTTGTAGAGCGAGATTGAAATCTAGAAATTGTACCTGTGAGGAGAAGCAACATAACACTGCAATGTGACGGTTCAAATTGGGTTGTGAATTTAGTGAGGAATTAAGTGGGAGGCTTTTCCCTTCTGCACAGGAAATGTGAACCATCTAGACTATGCGTATACAGTGTTAAAATGTCTCCTCATTATGAATTGGTAAAGAATAGTAGTATGTCTTCAATGAACAGTGTCAAAGAATTGTCAATTTAGATACTAACCCCAAAGCACTTCCATTGCACCTTTTTGCACACTTTGAGCTAGTTTTGCACATTATATTGTTGTGTGTGTATATGTTGAATTCATGTTTGCATATTAGGAATCATCTTGACATTTGTTCAATCATGCTTTCTAAGAAAAAGAAAATGTGTAAGAACAATTAACAGGTCTATTAAATGTGTATCAAGAAGGAGGGGTAGCCTGCCAACTGTGTGTGGCATAATTTGATAGTGAGACATTCCAGCTCAAGGGTTGTGCAATTTTAGTATCCTGGGGCAAGGTTTGTGGCTGATGAAAATTATAGAATGGTATATTCATTATGGCTGTGAGAGTGAGCTACTCCCAAACATATACATGTAGTGTCAATTTGTAGAAAACCGTTTGATTAAATCTGCCATTTTGAGGCACAGATGGTAAAGAGATTGCTTCAATCCTCAAAAGTATATTCTATTTTAGCAATCCATTGGTTTGGCGTGCATACTTTTACTTGATTAGTCAAAAGGTCTGCAATAGTAGGAACATTCAGGATTAATCTTGTATAGTAGCCAACTAATCCCAAGAAGGTTCACAGATCATTCTTGGTCTTAGTGTGAAATTGTGGCATCACATCCACCTTATGATCCCGGGGCTAGATTGCTTCTTTTCCAAACTTGAAGTCAAGATATCCCACCACAGGCATGGCCCATTGCCACTTGCTGCATTGGCTCACTCATATGACTGCCGCAAACTTTGGCCAGGTTGTTAAAGATGATGTCAGTATGCACTTCAGGACTGACTATATCTGTCAATCATATCCAGGTAGGCTAGAGCATATTCCCAATAAGGCTGCAGGATCATGTCCATAATTGTTTTAAAATTGCTAGAGACCCATGAAGTCAAAAGAGAAGTACTTCAAACTGGTACAGTTCCATTGGTGGAGAGAAAACTACATTCTCCTGAACGTCTGATGCCAAAGAGATCTTCCAGTAACCATTTGTAAGAACCAACATTAATAAGTACAGGGCTGATGCACCATGCTCTGTTTGTCGCTGAGGGGTAAATGGTATGCATTCATGTTTGAAATGTTGTTTATTTTTCTGAAGTCTATGAATAATCTCCAGCTCCTGCCTGGTTTTCCAACATGAATAATTGGTTAAAATCAGACTCTCTGTCTATGAGGGTTTGATCATGTCCATTGCTAAATTCTTAGTGACTTTCTGCTGGACATGTTGATACCAAGCTTCCTGTACAAAGGCTTTAGCTACACTGGTATTGTTGATGAAGATATCCTGTGAGGATTTGTGGATACAATGCAGTTCTGTTCTTGAGTGTATTACTGTATCATTCCCATTAGTAAATGAGAAATGCTAGCGGTAAAACAAACTCACAACCTGCTTCTAGGGAACTTAATGGGGAGTCCTTCCATGGAATCAACCAATTTGTGAGGTACACTGGAGTTGGCTTGTAGGAGTCTTCCTTTTGGACCCTATACCTGTGGCCCCCTTCTACATGCCAGTTAAGCCAGAAGATTGTTCTTTGAATATGATAAGAGGAAAATGACTGAATCCCCAACATGAAACCTTTGCAAATGGGCCAGTCTGTCCTAGACCCAATTCTGTGCCACCTGTGACCACTGCAAACATTGGTTTACATGGGAGTAGACTAGACAGACTTCTGCCAGTGTGTCTTCCACAGGTTGGTCTACATTTTGCTCAGTATATTCTTGATTTTCCCACTCCTCTCTCTGAATGTTCAACATGTCCTTGGTTTGTCTCCCAGACATCAGTTCAAAAGGGGAGAGACCCGCTGAGGCAGGAGGGATTTCCATATAGTAAAGAAAGCCCAAGGCACCAGATCACCCCAATCCTGGGCCTCTTTGTTGACAAACATATGCAGAAGATTCTTGAGGATTTAGTAAAAACATTTCCACTGGGCCATACAGTTGGTGGCAATAGATGTGTTTTTTTTTTTTTTTTTATTGTGTTTTGATTCCTACAGACAAAGTAAGAATCTTTCACAAGTTTAAAATATAATTCAAATTAGAACATGACGAAAGGAATACACATATAAAAGACAAAGAAAGAAGCAGAGAAGAAGAAAGAAAAGGAAGGAAGGGATCCAGAACGTGAGAAAGAAAAGGAAAAGGAGGAAAAAATAAGTTATGTAGTAAAGATTACATAGTATGAGTTCATCAATTTATCACATCACATAATGCAAGATCCAGTATGGTATATTTTGGTTTTGTTTCCTCTTCATCAAGTGTTACCATTTCTAATCTTTTTGGTTTAATAGAGAGGAAGCCACATAGAGCCAGAATAAGACACTGCGGTTGATCGCCCATCAGTCTACACCACCAGGCTTCATTACCTACAGCAATGCCCAGATATTTCTCCCTAACTTCGTTAAGGCTGTACAACCCATCACCAGGTGTTTTGTGGGTTCTCTCATTTGTTCTGTTTGGCACAGCCTGCAACTCAAGTTCCCCTCCATATTCTTCCACCTGCTCATACTTTCCAATTTCGGTAGCTGGCTTAAATAAAAACAGAGATATATAGTCTGTTTTTTGTGCAAGGGAAGATGAGTATGTACTTGGACAACTGCTCCCTTTTGTTGTTGTGCTTGGCATATTCCTTGTAGAGAGTGTTTTCGACCAGCTCATCAGTGTTTTTTCCCCAGTTTTATTGGCATATTATTTTTCATCCTTGAATGGCAGGCTCTTATGTGGAGCAGCCTGCTTCAGCTTGCGAGGCCTTCATTTGGTCCTTGAACCTTAAGTATGTGTTTGATCTTCACCCCACTACTCATACAGTGCTGAAGTGGCAGGTTTGTCAAATTAGCGTATCCTTTCATATTCCTCTATATTGGTCTGGTGGCCAGGGAAACAAGCCCAAACTCATGTCTTATGAATGAGTTTGGTGAAGAGTTTGCTAGCCCTATGTATTTTTCCAGAGCATGCCCTTTGTTATGTTCAGGCTGTCATCCAAGTCGTTTAATGTAATATCTAATCCATATAGCATTATTGGTTCCACTTGCATCACATAGAATTGGATCAGAGTTTTTAGGGAGTAGTAACACAGCTGTGTGTACACCCAATTCATTTTTGTTAACAGAGGGCTGTATTTTGCATGTATATGATGTATCCCATCTTGTTCTGAAATGGTATTTAGACCTCATAGCCCAAATAAGTAAAATAATTTACAAGCTCGAGTGCGTCGTCCCCCACCCGCCAGATCAAGGTTTTCAGGCTTCTTTTTGTTGACAAGATAAATACTCGAATTATGGCCATTTACTTTTAAGTTGTTTTCTGCTGAGTATTTGTGTAACAGTGTAAGTTTCCACTGAAGTCCAATTGGGGTAAGATCAAAAAGCACTATATCGTCTGCGAACGTTACCCAGTCAAGACACACTGAGCCCAGCCTGACTGGATTTGTGAGGCCCCCCTCCCATCTTATTTCTATGCAGTGGTATAAACGTTGTACAGGGAGGGGGCCAAAACACAACCCTGCCTCAACCTGACAAAGGTTTTCATAGCATCAGTCGCTCCCCCCTATCTGTCCAGCCTCACTCTCACCGTTGTTTCCGTGTGCAGCAGTGCCAACAATTGCACTAGTTTAAGTGAGACACCCATCGCCAAAAGCTTAGACCAGATATGTCCTCTACTGACTGTGTTGAATGCATTTGACATATCAATCGATGCCACATAAACAGTCCCCACTGTATTTCTTTTACTGCTGCTCTCATGTGGGCCACATCGTGAAGGCATTTAAAGTTGTACTCATCCCAGCACGGAAACCAGTTTGGAAAACAGACAGATGTTTTCGTTGTGTGATCTGAAATTTTAGCTCTTTTAAGAGGAGGGTCCCAAAGATTTTACTGGATGAGTCCAGAAGTGCGATAGGAATAAAATTCCTAGGATTTAATTTGTCCCCCTTATTTAATTTGCCCCCCTTCTTAAAAATGGGGACTACAAGAGATTGTTTCAATGTTTTCTGGAACCTTATAGGTAAGGCATGAGATGTGTTTGAATAGGTCCCAGAGGGTGGGAGCCCATATCCCCAGATTATTTTTGATAATTATCGATGGAATATTATCTGGCCATGGGTCTTTCAAGGGTTTGGCTTCACTAATTGCCCATACGACGTCCTCCACATCCCAAGGGCAAATCTTGTCTACCTACATCAACATTAGTTGATGTAATGTCAGGGTACTAGTTTAACACAACTAAAGGGCAATCCTTGTCTACCTACAAACTACCAACATCAACATTGATGTAATGTTAGGGTACTAGTTTAACACAACAAAAGGGCCATCCATGTCTACCTACATACTACCTACAGCAACATTAGTTGATGCAATGTTAGGGAATCAGTTTAACACAACAAAACCACTGAAATGCATCAGCTGTTGGAAGCTGCATCCCCTAAACTGTGAGCTTTCCCATTGTACAGCTCATGGGCACATGATGACACCACATATGATGTCACTAATTACATCAAGTATGCCATCAGCAATGACATAATCGGAAAATACAGCACACTGTTTACATCACAAATTACAGCAATTATAAAAGAACTGCAAAGTAAATGCCAGGAAGGAAAAGTAGGGTTCTTTATTTGAACATATTAGAGAAGCATTCTACAAATAAACATGTAGTGTATGCGATGAAACTATCAGTACACACTTTCAGTATGAACTTTCAATTGCAGAAAGACTACAGTTTCGTATATACATAGAACAACTGCACGTTTTAGGAAACATATACATCATCTTCCTCTGCCCTAACAACGTCATTCTTGGTGAAACAAGTTGTTTTTTCTAAAAGAAACAAAAGGGTTTGGTGAACTGTTACCTCATTTTTATAATACTATCCTTCTTTTGAATGTTACAACGTTATTGTCACACTATGCACATCTTTTAATATTTTTAATATCACCACAAATCTTTCAAAGAGTGTGTTGTCGACTATTTAGCAAGTGATTGTTTCATGTAGGCTAATTTTCCACAAATCCTGAAGGGCGAAGTTGCTCCTTTTCAAACAGTTTGAGTTTGCAATCTTAATAGAAACTGTTTCATACCAGGTTTATCAATTTAAGAACAGAGATATTCAAATAAAAAAAACTACACTGACATGTATGTGATAAGGATATACTTATCTATTCCAGGCTGATTCAAGTTTTTAGAATGTCATGCCTAAAAGACATTCATTCGAAGTATAAGGAGGTAGATGTTTAATTAAGACAATAAAGTAGTAGTATTTATATTTAAACATTACTTCTATCAATTTTAATGTGTGCTGCCATTATTGTATCAATTATATCATATGTCATTAAAAATGATCAAAATCAAAGATTTATTCAGTGTTGTTAATGATGAAGACAAAGGTGAGGCCTGAAATGCTGTCATATGTGATGCCATACGTGCTGTAATTTGTGCCACCATCAGGGGTCTCAACTTTCCAGTGATGTCATCATTGATTAAATAGTTTATATAATCTGTGATGTCGTCTGTATGCTCCTTCTGTGCACAATGGGGCAGCTCGGGGTTACAGAGCCAAAGATTACAACACTGGATCGAGTTCTCAGGTTCTCTGTGGACCAACGTAGAGGTTCTGCCCATTTACACAGTCCAGCCATTTGCATATGTTAACACACTACATATATCCAGAAAAAAGCAACTGGGAGATTATGGAGGACAGTGTACAGAAATTGTCTTAGTCCCAATGAAATGAAAGAGCAAAATCTAAGTGACATGTGCAATGGCACAGATGTCGCCTGACATGAGGGTGGAGGTGGGTTTGAATATCAGATAAGACCTTTCTCCTGTTGCTGGTGTGACCATTTAAGGAGCTCAGGAATGCAGTCACCATAAAACATAGTGGGATAGAAAGTACAAAATAGGGAAGGGTGTTTTCTGAAAAAATGCATCAATTTCAACATTGAGCAGTTTAAAACTTTGCAGGGGGAAGGAGCCTTTTCAGTGTAAGGATAGAGGGAATGATGTGGTGGATAGTACAAAAGTGTAATTGGTGTAACCGAGGGAGAGGGTTGCACAAACACATGAGAGAAGAAAATGATAGAAATAAAAGAAACAAGTGGATACATGAATAAGTCAGGCAAAAGAATGAAAAATGTTAGCTAAGTAACAAATTGGATGGGAAAATTAATGCGGATAAAAGGAAATAGTTGTGATCTTGGTAGGGCGCGGGGTGTGTAGGTGGTCTTATGAGCGTGTAAAGATAGCAGAGGGTGCAGTGGAAGTTGACTTGTTCTAGAAGATTGGTTAATGATCCTTAGATGGATTGTCAGAGTTAGAGATATTCAGTGTTGCCACTGAACCTCTCACAGTCCCACCAGTATGCAACATCCACGGCTATAGCTCTGCCGTGAGCTTTTAGTAGTTTGACGTAATCTGTACAATTCCACTTGCAGTTTTGACTTTGGCTTTGAATTCACTGCAACCCAACACTGATGTAGGACATTCTATCTACACAATCTTCCATATGTTCCCTACTTAACCCGTTTCTTACCTATCTCTGGCATCCCCTGCTTAACCAAGGTCCTGGATCACCCTGGGTGTACCACTCTAGGGGAGGGACCTGGTCAAGAAGGGGCACAGGTATAGGACATCTCCAAACCCCTAGGAAAAACACTAGGTTAGAATAAATCTATCACACAAGGAAAGGGGGACACAGAAATGCTGATAAACAGTGTTTTAGTGATTTGATTGGATTATATATATAGATCAGGACTTCAGTCCCAGTGCCCCAGACGATTTCTTGTTTGACATAATAAGGGGTGGTCACAATGAACACTATAACACACTATAAACTTTCCTAAGCAGCTCCATTTAGAATAAAGGGTCCTTTAAACACCTATAAAAAGCCCTTTTATAGTGTTTTTCATGTAATCAAAAAATGTATACAAAATCCTTATTTGGCAAATAGCCTTGCCAGGGCTGTCTCGAAGTCCCTTGTTCCGCAGACTATTTTTTCAGATGCTCTCGAATCCTTAGGTGGAGCAGGCAAGACAGCAGCAGTGTGGAGGGGCTCCTAGCTAGGTTGGGCATGCCAGAGTCATCCTGGCATGTGACAAGCAGTGCGCGCACCCCTGAAAGAGTGCTGGCTGGGCAGCTCATGTCAGAAATCAGCCCAATATATATTTCAGCAAGCAGGGGCCCAGGCAAATCCTTAAACCCGGGCTGCATCTGCCAGTAGTAGACCACAGGGATTCAATGCTGGCCCGCCGTGGCAAAGGCCAGGCCCATCCCCAATAACACAGCACTCCCCTCCTTCAGACAGAGAGCGTCACATAGAACAGAGCACCCCAGGAAGCAGCGTTGAAGGCTTGGCACAGCAATCCCCATGGGGAACGCCAAACAAGAGATCCAAGCACCGACTCTCGAGTCCAATGCAGTGCTACTTCTGGCAATGAGGCGCTGCATCCGTGGAAAGCCTGGGCCATGGCAACAGGGATCGAAATGGGTGGGAGCGGTTGGGAGCGATGCCCCTCCACTTTTTTTTTTAAAAAAAGTGTTACAGTTCTTATACTTTTATTTTAGTTCCTATACTTTTATTTTTAAAAATAAACGTTCCGGAATGGTTTCGTTTTAAAATAAAAGTGTATGAAGAAATTGAAACTTGCACTTTAGTGCACTGCACTGAGCGTTCACTTAAACAGCAGGTGTGTTTGGGGGGTTTGGATTGCACGTGGGAGGGGCGTGGTGATGGGGTTTGTGGGGAGCATGGGCAGGCCAGCAGGGAACATAGTTGCACTGATTCTTTTCTTACACTTCGACAAGTGCATGACAGTGATTTTAGAGAGCTGCTCAGCTACTGGCAATGGGAGCCGCATTGATCCAGGCAGGTTCAACAAAGTATTTGTTTGTTTTTTGTTATTAGGTAGTGCTGATCTGTGTGCCAAGCTTGACCTTACATAGAGCGAGTAGGGCAGGCTTCTAACTGATTTAACGATTCTCTGCTCTTCCCAGCCTCAGAGTTCTATCTGTGCTTTTGATTGATGGGTGCCCTGCCTGGCACATCCAAATTTGGAAAAAGTGAACCAGGAAGACTTCCTAATTCATGGTCTGCTCACGGTGGGCTCTTCCAAAAGAGCTACAAAAAATGTTCTTGACTCTTTATGCTTTTTCACAAAAGAGTCCAAAAACGACTTTCGATCACTTTTATGAAAAACAGTTCCAAATGTATTAATTCTTTCAAAAAGCAGTATGCGTTTCCAGATAATAATGGTGGCAATGTGAACCAGACATTGGCCTTCCCGGGCATTGGCTCACATTGCCACGATAATTATCTGGAAATGCATACTGCTTTTTGAAAGGATTATTTTGGAACTGTTTTACATAAAAGTGGTCGAAAGTCGTTTTTGGAACTTTTTTGCAACAAAAAAAAAACCATAAACAGTCAAGAACATTTTCTGTAGCTCTTTTGGAAGATCACGCCGTGAGCAAACCAAGAATTAGGAAGTCTTTCTAGTTCACTTTTTGAAATTTCTCATACCTAGGTGCCTAGGCCTTAATGGTATGCTCCCATACAATGTACCGGGACTATAGCTCAGCGGCAACCTACTCTCCTTGGAAGCAAGACGACATGAAGCAACACAGGTTCTATCCCGTGTCCGTGCTTAGAAACCTCTGGGTATGAAAGTGTGTTATAAATACGCAACTAAGACAAAAAAAAAAAAAACAACTAAGCAACTAAAAACAAACAGTTTCTGTAACAGCGCCTCCATGCATGTGGGCTGTATGAGCGCTTTAAAAATGCTAAAAAAAAAAAACAAAAAGAAAACACTGTGTGAACCTGAACATAAGTACTATAAGTTTGGATAGAACAGTACCCTTCATCAGGCTCAGACTGAGCTATAGGCTCATGGCCAAACCGAAAATGCAAAATGCTGCTTTGGGTCTGTTTTGTGGGTCAAAGTGCCCCACTTTTTCAGCCAATGTGGGCCAGCTTGATGTGTTAATTCACTATGCAACTAGTAGTTTTGGTAAGTGTTGCTGTGAGAATATTCTTTAATTGTTGAAACCTTGCAACATTTACTATTGGAGTGCACAGCCCCTAAACTTCTGAGTTTAAGAAATATGCACTTTGCTAAATATTTTGTGTATTTTTCACAAATAGACCCAAGTAATAGATGGGTCGCTCTGGCTGCAACTGAATGTATGGGTATAAGGATTGCTACTATCAATTTTTTTAAAATCTCTAAACCTGGAATGATTGATATACACCATGTTAACCAACACTTTTAAATTGTGAAAACTTGATGTGGAAGATGGTTGTAATTGTAAACGTTTGTTTTATTGATTTAATGTTTTTACTTAAGCAAGAATGGATTTTTGTAACATGTATAAAATTGAAAAAGTTGTTGTAATACAACTATATTCAATAATAAAAAAAAAAAAAAAAAAATATTCTTTAAAATGCACAATTTGCATCACCTTCGATCAAAATAATCCTGCCTGTGTACTATTCAAACAGTGCCACTAAAGGAATGAATGGCCATTTGCAACTGTGGGCCGACTTTTTAATTGGTGCCCGAGGCGATTTTATGGCCCAGTCCGACCCTGGGGTTTCCACAGGAATAATGTATTAATTGTGAATTTGTGTGTGAAGGAGATTAGGGAAATGCTGTGCCAGTAAAAAAAGACACCATATCCTTTTCAAAAAGCGATTTTTCCAGCACACAACATGCCATCCAACTAGTGGACACATTCATTTCGTTTGGCTGGGAATAGTGCAGGAAACCTCTGCCCGCATTGCCCTGCAGGTATTAATCACAGTATTCGTGTCTTTTTTACCCAGGAAAAATAAACCGTAATGCACTCAACTCGGTGCTTCCCTCAACCATACATTAACTTTGTTTGACTTGGGAAGTACTCTATTTTATGCGAAAAAATATTCACAGGGAGTCTGTGAAAAACTCTTCACGGCAATATTAATTTGCATGTACCGCGCAGAGTGCCACTCACTGAGACCACCAAGAACGTCTGATGATCTTCACTAGAGCATTCAGGTGAAACGTCACAGTGGTGCGTTCCAATCATCTTTGGCAGAGTCCACTTACTGCTGTTCTGACATTGAAGTTAAGGTGAAAAAGAGCTGCTTCCGAGAAAATAGCTTTTGCTACTGCTGAACTTAAGAATGTTAAGACCAGGCATTAGGCTGACTTTGGAGGGGAAACAGACCTTGATAAATAAAAGGCTCACCCTATCACAGAATGGCACTTTCTGTAAAGATTGTTTTGGTATTGTTTACCCCTGGAAGTCACCGATTTCTCAGCATTTTAGTTACCGTTTAGGCAGCCAGATCAGGCTGATGTTATGAAAGTGATGTATCTTGGAGTGGTAATAACTTAGGCAGGACACACAGGAACCACTCCAGAACCAGGCATGTAGAAACAGTCCATAGTAGGAAAGTAAGACAGGAGATCAGGTAATGTGCTTCTACCTCCTCTGGCTCTCTCCCTCCCTGTCTCCAACCGTCATCCCAGGGACCCTCATGCTCCCTCTGTTCCAGGCCTCACACCAACACTCCAAGCTCCACTACTTTCACCCTCATACACACAGCTCATCTTGCAGATGTAAAGCTAAACGCTAGAGCAAGGTTAGGCGCTAGGCTACAACACAAAGCACAATGCAGTAGTGTGTTATTGAAGAATGTAAGACTCATTTGAGAAACTGCAGCCAACATTTGAGTTTTTGCCAAATTTTTCTTGGGTAAAAGTTCATAACGTTACCAAAATGGTATAATTCGAATCCTAGTATTTGAATGTGAGGTTGTCCCGCCGGAAGGAACTTGCTAATGATACACTCACAAATATGTGTCGGCTTCCCCCATACAATTTGAGGTGACCCGTGAATATTTGTGAGTCTGCAACCCACAAGAACAAATACTCTTTCTTGTGTCTGTAGAGAGGAATAGTGTATATTTATTGAGATGGAGAATGTCTCCCCATTGTGGCCAATACTGTAAAAAAAACTATTTGTATTCATGGTTTGTAAACAGAAAGCACCCTCCTGAGGTTGAAAAAACATGTACAGTAATAATTACACCTATTCGACGTTGAGTATGACGTGGAAATCCTGAGCCAATCAGGATCAGGCATCGAGGACTTCGGAGAATATTCACTGGTATTTTGACGAATCGAGGTAGCCACAGTGCCTGAGTTGACAACTCTTCTTAAATACAATTACCTTTCAAACACTTCACCGCCTGCAGCCACGATTTCACTCTCTTGCATCAAAAACAGTGACAATGGACTAACCTCGTAAGGCAAATGGGTGTCTGTTAAGTGTGTTCTTTGTAAATAAAGTGATCACACAACTGTCATCAGGTCGTTATCTTGTTTATTCGTAAGGAGAGTTCCCCACTGCGTCCGCCGTCTGCCTTCCTCCAGCCGAGTCTCAAATCGAATCTCGGCTTGAGGAATGCGCCACCGAACCGCAGTATGCGAAGGTTCTATTAACCTTCACATTATAACATCTCCCCCCCTTAACACAATCACCATAATTACATACAGAGGAAAAGGGGAAAAGGAAACAAAAACAAAACGAAACATAAAATGCAGAATCACAAACAAAAAATCTGCAAGTGAAAGGATACACGTTGTCTCATCTTCATTAAGTCATTGGGTTACATTGGTATATATGTGACCTGTTCAATAATAATAAATGAAGTCTTCTTTCACCCGTGGCACCCTTCTCCTGGATCTCAACCCAGGGACATCATTGTTCATCAGGTTACTATGGTATGCAGTTTTGGGTGATGTAGATCCTTCTTTCTCCATCATATCTTTCCTCTCCACCGTGATGTTGTCCTCCATCATTTGTTTCACTCTTCCATCCGTTACAATAATGTCATCACATGACCACTTACTGCCATCTTCTAGTGTTACAGATTTATTTGAACAATTCACTACTCTTTGTGGGTGAAGATATTTAGATTCTCCTTTCAAAACTCTCCTGGGTTCTTTCACTCTGATCCAGTCACCCACCTCAATCTTCATCTCCTTCACATGTTTCTGTCTATCATAATATTTTTTGTATTTCTCTTGTTTATCTTTTACTCTCCTGACCACTGCATCCATGTCCACAGATTTATTCTTCTTCAACGGCAGCCAGGCTGGTCTCAATCTATTTGTAGCAACTCTTCCCCTCATCATAGTAAATGGCTCTTCCTCTGTCGTGGAATGTGGCGTGACTCTATAAGTTACCAAAGCTTCTTTAAGAGTCTCTCTCCAGAGCAAGTTATTAGCTACAGCCAGTTGAATGGTATCTTTAATAAAGCGGTTCATCCTTTCCACCAACCCGTTCCCTATGGGATGGTATAGAGCTGTGGTTCTGTGCTTAATGGCACTTTCTTTGAGAAACTTCTGTACCTCTATTGACATAAATTGTGCACCATTGTCTGATATCATCTCTTGAGGTTCCCCTTCTCTATTAAAAATTTCTTCCAGAAATGTTTTAACTTTCATGGCTGAAACTGACTCTTCCATTATGCCACATTCCACCCACTTTGAAGTGTAATCCATCAACACAATGATATAGATTTTGTGGGGTTCTAATATTTCAAATGGGCCTGATATATCAACAGCCAACTTCGTCCACACTGAGTCTGGTATCGTTATAGGCTGTAACGGTGTGGCTCTAGTCACTTTACCTTTGTCACTCACTGCGCATGCAGAACATTCTTTTACAATGTTTTCCAGATCACTCCATATATTGGGCCACCAAAATGTCTCTCTGACTCTTCTTTTAGTCAGGTTTCTTCCTATATGTCCTTCATGCGCTATTTCCATTATTTTCTCTCTTAAACCCAAAGGCGGAACTATACGATCTCCAGGGTATATACACACCTCATCGCAAGACATTTCATCTTTCTTACCTTCCCAAGAAACTATGCTTTCTGTTACTTCTCTCCAATCACTTCTAATTGCCCTTCTGAGTTGCTCTTGCTCATCATCCCTCTCGCTAGCCTTGACCCATTCTTCTTTGGAAAAACTGGGGTGTACTTGTGCTATCACACAATCCATTTCCATCTCCTCTTCCTTGGCCACTTCATTGGTTGAGGAACATGGCAGGCGGGATAAGCAGTCAACAACTCTGTTCCTTTTGCCAGGGGTAAAACTAACCGTGAGATTGTATTGCATTATAATTAGAATCCACCTTCTGATGCGAGGAGACATCAAATGCGAATTCCTGGAACTTAGGATGTGTATGAGGGGCTTCTGATCCGTTTTAATTTCAATGGGACTTCCCCAAATCAACCCTTTAAAGTGCTCTAAGATCCACATCACTGCCAAAGCCTCTCTTTCAATTGTGGAATCATTTTTCTCCACATCCTTTAATGTCCTATAGGCAAAAGCAATCGGGACATTTGTTCCATGTTGAACTTGTTCCAATACACCTCCTAAGCCCACGTTACTTGCATCAATTGATATAATGGATTTGGCTCTGCAATCAAACATCTTCAAAACAGGGGCCTTGTTTATTGACATTTTGATGTCTTGCAGTTCTCGCCTGCATTCAGGTGACCAATCAAAACTCACACCCTTCTTCATCAAGCTCCTCATGTGGCTCGTCCTGTGCGTGTAGTGATCGATAAATTTGGAGTAGTATTCCGTTAATCCCATCAAGCTCCTCAATTGATCTTTATTAGATGGGTCAGGCATTTCTAGTAACGTATTTAAAAGACTTTCTTTAGGCCTTATCCCTTCTGCATCAATGCAATGGCCCAGATACATTACTTCCTTCTTTTTAATTCTACATTTCTCTATTTTTAATGTGAGTCCTTAATGTTGTAAAATCTGTAGAACACCTACAAGTTTGGCATCATGGTCTTCTTCTGATACAGCTGATATCAGAATGTCATCTTGAAAAAAATAGACACCCCTTAATCTTTCAAAAAGGTACTGCATCAATCTTTGGAATACAGAAGCTGCGGATGCCATTCCAAATGGCATCCTTTTAAAGCGAAAAGCACCTAAAGGGGTTATGAAAGATGTGAGGTGCCTAGACTCTTCTTCCAACACCACTTGGTGGTATGCAGAGGCTAGATCAAGTGTGGTGAAGTATCTAGCTGGTTCCATAGTGGAGAGCATCTCTCCTATGTTAGGTAGCGGGTGACGATCAACCCATATATTGTTGTTCAAATCTCTTAAGTCCACACACATGCAAATTTCTCCCCCTGGCTTCCGTACAATCACAATAGGGGACAGCCATTCAGAGCTCTCTATAGGCTCAATAATGTCTTGAGAGCACAGTCTTTCTAACTCCTTCTTCAAAGGTTCACGGGTACCAACTGGTATATTCCTTAATTTATGTACAACGGGCTTTGCTCCTTTTTTTAGAACAATGCGATGCTTGAAACCCTTGAGCAAACCTATATGGTTATTGAATACGTCTGGAAAAGACTGCACCAAACTGGCATCTGAATTGCAGCATTGATCTGTGACACTCATGATGGGAATATTTTCTCCCGGACGGATTCTGATTTTCAAAGCCGCTTGTTCCCACCAGCCGACTATGGCAAACCCTTCGCGGGCAACATATAACCCCGTGACACAACTGTATCTTCCCCCTTGTGTATGTTATGTAAATATTTGTTGTGTACACCTTATGTGAACTAACCCTGGGGCCATCTTCAAGCCTCAGGTATACTTTCCCTGCTTGATAGCTCTTTCTCTATCACATATATACAGGGAATGTATTTCAATGTGGTGCTTCAACCTCAATACATCAGAGGTTGACACTTAACCCGTGTTACCACCGTTCACAATAACGTTGTCCGTTTGATGCCAAAAAACTTTCGTGCTTATCGAAAGATCTGTAAAATAAATTGTTGAATGAACCAAAAAAGGACTGTGTCAATGTAAAATAAATATACATGCACAGAAAAAAATGGCTTTTTTGTAGGATCTTCTTCATCCTGATTATTTCTTTTTGTGTACATATACCCACCTGGGCAAACCAGGACTCCGCCAGGCGCCCTATATTTTTCACCACATTTGAAACACTCCATACCGTTGGCTGGACAGTCTCTATCTGGATTCACATGTTTGTGCCAACCACACCTACCGCAGTTGCCTTGATTCCATGGTTGCACCTCCTTACTTTGTCTGATGCCCTTGTTCAGATCCGATCTTGCCAACTTTTTCACCATGGCAATTAAAGTCTCTTCATCTTTATTCATTTCATCACTTACTAGTGCCTGAATAGGGCCTTTGTCAAACACTTCTTGCTTACTTTGCACCTCTCGCATGCATTTGTCACCCAGCTCGATGGAGCGTGCAATGTCCAAAGTCTGTTCCAAAGACGGATTCTTCGCCTGCCAAAGTCTTTGTTGTATTTTGGGGTCAGCAACATGAAGAACAATCTGATCTCTCATATACTCATTTGTTAACCCAGTAAATTCACATGTAGCTATGAGACCTCGTAGCGTTGCGACATACATGTCAATTGACTCATTTTTGAGTTGTCTCCTGGTGAAAAACCTGTACCTTTGTAACACCACATTAGTCTTATTTCCGAAATGTTTGTTTAATTTCAACAAGGCAATATTGTATTTCCTTGAACTGGATGAGGAATCACCAGAACCACTTGCAGTATCACCACCATCCGGTAATGTCCGAAATATTCTTAAGGCTTCAGCCCCAATACAACTGAGTAAGGTGGCCTCTTTTGAATCATCACAGAACTTTGCGCCGCCAATGGCCCGCATGTAGACCTGGAAATTGTCTAACCATTGTTCCCACAATAAGGTTGGAGTCCCAGGTTGTGGCAAGAACTTCTCTGGCGCTACTATGTTTTGCATGGTAAAATATTAGAAATGCCCTTTTTCCTTCTTATTATCGTTGTTAAGATTTCTTTTTATTTCGTTATCTTTGTATAAAGTATGTGCACTTTCCTCATATGTACTTAGTCATGAGCAGTTAAAACTCTGAGGTGATGAATGTGTTCTGCCACAATGTACTTAATCCACTTGCATCAATGTTCATTTGACACTCAATTATCCTGTCACATAAATACTTTTGTGTAAATTGGCAGACTATGAATTCGTCTTATTATTCTATGCTTGTTATATTGCTTCTTAGAATTGTCTAGCGTTGGTGCAACTCACGCAGACACTGCATTACTATGCATTGTTGAAATCACCGCTCGTTTTTTTAAAAAATTTTTTATTTGCTTTGTCTCAAAATGGCGGCACGTACAGGACGCTGCAAGGTCCTTTACTCTAACTACGTCACGCCGTGCCTCGCACTGTGCGGATGCAGTCACATCAACCGAAGCTTTTACTGGTTTCAAAAAATGCTCCACTTATTTGGCAGGTATTCCCGTAGCTGTACTCATAGTTTTACTTTCTTAGCACTTCTTTCTTATTTTAAATTGGCATTCTTATTGTGTACCTTTGTTTGATCAGGATCCTTCTTATTCCGTGGATGTATCTCCCGTATAATCGGTAGTTGATGGTTCTGGCCGCACGCTCCTTACACAATCACGCCTCCGGAACTCTCCTTCATGTGAGGCAGGCGCCCATCCTCGTCGCCACTTGTTAAGTTTGTTCTTTGTAAATAAAGTGATCACACAACTGTCATCAGGTCGTCATCTTGTTTATTCGTAAGGAGAGTTCCCCACTGCGTCCGCCGTCTGCCTTCCTCCAGCCGAGTCTCAAATCGAATCTCGGCTTGAGGAACGCGCCACCGAACCGCAGTATGCGAAGGTTCTATTAACCTTCACATTATAACAGTGTCTTTGGTTCATCAGCCATATTTTGCTGTTGTTACAACTTTCCCCTTCTTTTCAGATAAATGCCAAGCATGTGGCCTCTGACCCTGTGTGCCCTGAGCCCTCCTCACGTGCCTATGTTTTACTCAGGACAATATATCAGGATTTTGGGCACATTACTGCCTGTATTGCATCACAGGATAATTATAATGCTTAATCAGCACTTGAAAGTCAATATTGAGCACTTCTAAACTAATCAGAATATTCAGAATGCAGCCATTACTGTCTAGGAATACTCATAGTAGGAGAACAAAGATTTCCCATTGGATAGGAGGCAGGCTTCATGTGATGGTAATGTTGATATCTTCTCCTCTTCTTTCCAACATCACAGGCTTTCTGCACCATCTCACTCGACCCCTGCCTGGCACCATCTTCCTTTTTAACCCCACCATGCCGCCACAGTCTTCTCCAGCCTGCCTGTTTCTCTGACCTTATCTGGAGCACGTTTTTGCTAGCCCCTGCGTCCTTCCACCTTCCACGAACTTCCTCTTCTCTGGTGCCACTGGTGCTTCCTTCACTGTACAGCTTCCCTGCTAGCCAACTTTGATTTTTCCAGAAGCTTCCTCAGCACACCTCACCTGTTGCAGCCTGCTCTTACTATCCCGGGGCTCCTCCTCTCCATGACTGTGGTCCTTGGGTACTAATTGCTGTACTCCACTCAGCGGGGGTGAAATAGCCAGCTGGTAATGGTCTTCTGCCCCTAGTTAAGGCTCTATCAAACCCTTGGGCCCCGGGCCATTACCAGGCAGTAATGCATCTCAACTAGTGTGTTGCGACTTAATTGTTGGTACCACATAGTGATTCGGGTCAATTTTGCTTGGGTATTGCTTTATCTTCAGTGATCAATCCGTTTTTTTTGGTGATCCTGTTGTCCTTTTACCTTAAAATATTAGTTGTTTTCCAAGTGAAAATAAACTTTATTTAATCCGGTTTCTATGGAATGCAACTTGTTTCTAAGAAGTGTTCTTGGCCAGCAAAAATAGGTCAAAGAACAAAATTCATGCGTGTTACTGTACACACAGTTTTAAAAGTGACTGGAGTAGCTGGACCAAAATAAATCGATGAAGACTCCTATTTTCTGGGGTCCGGAGTTATACATATTACTTTGACTTCGTTCCTCAAGATGAATACATTCATGGTCCTTTCTTCTAATTTTAGGAAGAGGATCAATCTGTGGCCTGACTCACGGATCTTATCTGTCCACTTCTGTGTGTCAGGGAACAGAACAAAAGCCTACCGGTTTCAGTGGACTAGGATGATTAACCACTTTCATCAGGGCTAGTACAGACCAACACTTAGTGGCGGGTGGTCTTATTTCTTCTGTGATTTTGTGTATCTTGATTGTAAATAGGAGGCCCACCCTTATCAGGGTGGATTCTCCCCAATGGAGCGGTCTTAGATCAGCGCACGCATTGCCATTTTCTTCCAGATGTCGTGCTATCAATCGTGCATTCCTGGGAACCGACCATGTTCCCGGGAGCCTTTCTAAAGTAAAGATTCTGCAGTTGGTGTAGCAGTGCCGCCAAGAGTATGATACACACTCACACAGCGGTGTGTAAATAAACGCGACTTAATTATTTGCATTATTCCAAAGATTCCAACTTCAGCAGCATGATAGACTTGACATTGAGCACACTATTTTATGGAATGTTCCCACACAGTGGTAGAAGGCTTATTAACCTCAGAAGAGGCAATTAACAGTCTGGAAGAGGCATCAAAAGGGGTAATAACGTAGGGAACAGCATTATCTGGTAATAATGAAGTATAATTTAGTTTTTGGTGTGCCCTATATAAATTATTAATAATATTATGAATATAGTTTACATTTTTCAGGTTTCCTCATTTATGTCATGATTACCAAAATCCTAGGCTTGTGCTTCTGTTCAAATGCTTAAGGACCCAAACTAGTTTATTGGCTTTGCAGTAGTTCGGCTTTTAAGCCTTCCACAGCATCATGGTGAGCCAACATGTACAAACCATGTCCTTGACCCCAGAAGAACAACTTTGTCTTATTTGATGGCTGTGTGCTGAATAAAGTGCCAGTGCTCACAAAGCAGAATGAAGACCCATGCAATTTGAAAATGTCCAGACCTCAAAAGTGCTGCATGCATCATTATACTGCCATCGGGTAAAAAGTGCTCCTCCCGCAGCAGGGGGGAATCTCAGATGATGATAAGACTCAAGAACAAAATGGTGGCAATGAAGCAAATGTCAATTCGGTCACACAAAAATAATCAATTTTCAATGGCTCTTTCAGATAAAGGTATGGCTCCAGCAACATTTAATTTCATCACATCACTCAAGATAGGAATAAACTAAAAGATGTCCCAATGAAGGTATTGTGTGATTAAATCACATCTGAGGAGTGCTCCAAAATATAATTAAGTAGGCCCCAAAAAGCAATCAACGGGGTGATAATAAAGCAATCCATGGGCATCCAAAAAAACTAGCGGAGGTCGCACATCAATGGAAGGCAAGAATTCAACCTAGAAACACTTGTGTACAGGCGCGTTGTAAATGCCATATCATATAATATCACATCAAAACAAGAGGAGGGTGCAACAGGAAGTTCAATTGTAGTGTAAAATTCAAATGCAGGCTGGCGAATAACACAAAGTTAAAAAAATACAAATTGCAGATCGAAAGTGATTGCAAACAAGAAAGAAAAAAGCCCTGGTGGTGGGAGAAAAATTACATTTGCACGTTTGTTCCAGTGGTGGGATTTGTATTTTTACTGTGGATGAAACGCCTCCTACTTGTTTCTGGGGATCGCTACACTCAGGAGAGGAATGTGGTGAAGGTGGGTTTCTAGCTTGCCACTCAAACGGGCCTAAACTCACTTCTGGATCACTTGCTGGGGCATCAACAAGACTTATGATTGCACTAGGGAAAGGGTTTATCTGCCTTATTCGTATTGCATTGGTGGTTCAGTATGATTACACAGAATGAAAAATGATTTGGGATTTACGAAATAAGGATCTTTACTCCTTATAATAATGAGTCACACAACACCTTATAATAATGAGTCAGACAGACAATAGCCATGCACGGCCTTTGTTAAGATGCATTATAGATTGTCTACATAACCAGAACAAAACGCACACAGCTTAAAGTGGGGGAAAGTGGTCTGCAGTGGGAGAGGCTGCGTGAGTCTGTTTACTATTACCATTTTTGGAGGCAGAACATTGACTGAAGGACTCCTGTGCTTAACTTT
Source organism: Ambystoma mexicanum (assembly GCF_040938575.1). NCBI lineage: Eukaryota > Metazoa > Chordata > Amphibia > Caudata > Ambystomatidae > Ambystoma > Ambystoma mexicanum. The sequence goes on along the minus strand of NC_090930.1, from coordinate 1,288,693,085 downwards.
AAAAGGTCTGTGTCCTCGCGGAACGTGGAGCTTAAAGTGGTCTGCAGTGGTCTGTGGGAGTCGAGTCATGGGAGCTATTACCCAGTAAGTCCCAATTGGAAAGATTGACATGATTCTTATGATCAGGGGTATTAGCTCATATTGAGGCGGTGACTGCAGGCATTTGATCCCTTTAAACCACTTGGTGGTACGCTGTTCGGAAACATTATATGGTGACGACAGACGGTTTTCAAGATATTGAGCGGCGGAAAGAACCCAGAGCCTAGAACTTACAGCCGTTTTCCCTTTATTAGTGCTTTCACCCCAACTAATCCTTCCACTCGCATTTTAGCAGTTGGTCTCACTGAAAAATTGAAGCACTTGAAATTTTGGCTTGTACACCTGCGAGTGATTGACGCCCTCAAAGTCGTTCACTCATATTCGACACACTGGATTTAAGAAAAGTAAGATATCGCCTACGCACTGGGAAGACTTTGAGAGGGAAGCGGGGACACAGTTCTGCACTACTGACTTGCAAAAAGAGTGTTCTCCCACGCACAAAATGTAGAAAAAGGGATACATAAGGCCCTGTACCGCAAACCAATATCATCGTTTTTTTTTTCAGCATAGCACCTCCTTTTAAGTAAAAGCCCAAAGCAAAAGCCCCTAATAAACTGGTGGGGGGTGGAGACTGGGAGCCTAGTGACCCAATGGCGCAGGCCGGCATCGTGTTTAACGCCTTTACCATTGATAATAACAGGTCTTTATTAAATCTTTGTTCAAAACTGGAGGTACCAGCGACAAATTTGTCAGCTACTCCAGACTTGGACAAATTCGCTTCTGTGTCGATCTCAGAGGGTGAAGACATTGACAACAGCAGCTCTCCCACCAGGGTGCCTAAATCTCCCAGAAGCAAGCGGGATAAAGCAAGAGGCACAACGCAGAGGCCAACAACCCTGTAAATAAGGAAGCAAGCAAAAAAGAAAGGAAGTGAACAAGGAATTGTTAACATTGTGGCTGACACTGAGGACTGCGGACCATGCGCTAGAAGCACTATGTGCTAAGATGTTGATGTTAAATAGGCCTCAGGCGATGACCCCAGACAAAACAGACTGTGGTAAACAACCACTGATCAAATCTGTTATAACGGGGGAACAGACAGCCAGAACGCAACAATCTGAGCGCACATAAAATCAAAATCTCTGTCCTGTCTCTGGCTATTCCACCATTACAAAAGAGGTGGGTGCAGACACGGTGAGGCAAGTATGCCTACACGGCCCCCTAGATGGATGGATTACAGCACCAAATGGACATGAGACGGATCGACTCATACAGGATGAAGTCCGTAAGTAGTATGTGCTGGGTACGAAGAAGGATGCCAACAGTGGCAGTGCTTATTCCCTTATTATCCTACCCATCATCCCAGAGAAGACAAACAGGGGCGATAAAGGTCTGAACAGCCAGTATTATGAGAAAAGAATGGACGCAAGGCAGGAAAGAGCAGAGGTGGTAAAGCACTGCCTAGCTCTATTATGTCAACAGGAGATGAAGACCACACATGCCACAGAGTGGATCAACTTGACCTGCACCCAAGAACGACACTCGGAGCAAACCATTAAAGAACACTCTAGAAAAGGTGATCCAAATAATCGACTGTCGTGGCTTAGCTTTGTGGAAGTGATACAACAAGGCAAAGAACATCAAGGGCAAGTCAATGCTAGACAGACTCCTGACTCAAATTAATAAAAAATGTGGAAAGATGCTCTACCGATTCCAGTCCATTCTTACATTGAGCATGGCTATTCCTCCTTTTTGGATTAATTCAGGATTTATAGAAATTTAACTCCAAAGATGTGATATCCCTCGAATTGCTGCAAGCTTGTATCTCTAACAACTGGTTCCTGATGACAAAGGATTCTGCTAAAGTAGCAGAGGCAATTTGCCAACAAGCCAGTGAATTCATTGAGCTTGGCATTGAGGTGGCAATATTTAGACCATCTAAACTCTTAGACAGTGACTGTGAACTGAGGCCAAAGTGCCATTTAAGAGGCCCCCGTACTGTTAACATGAAAAAAGATCATACTAGGAATGAAGCCCGAGTCCCGGGTACCTGATTAAATATTACATTAACCTTGTTTCGACATAAGTTTCCTCTACCCACTGCAACACGTCTGACCTCTTAGAACACACAAGGCCACAGTTCCTTTTTGACAAACAGTGAGGGGTTTGCATTATTAAAGAATACCAATATATTTCTATTACAGACTATATGGCTGACTGGCTCCTTTGAATTAGATGGCTATACTTTGATCTTCAGCCTGTCTAAGATTCCAGTGTCTGGGCGCCCTAAAGGTGGGCTCTGCATAGGTGCTAAGGCAGATTACAAACTACAAACCCATCTGGGTAGTGGGTCGCACAGTAACCTTCTTTGTGGGATCATGCATAACCCCCCTTTTGATAAACAACCTCTATTACTGGTGACCCTTTATGATTCCCTGGTGGCAGCCACATCTTGATCTTGAAGAGATTGGTGAAGGACACCTTACGGTATTGGTATGCTAATAATCCTAAGGGTCAATCATATTAGTTGGTGACTTTAATGTAGACTGCCTGGCAATGACAGACTTTGGCATGAGGAGAGAACACAAGACACAAAGGGGAAAACTGAGGAGAGATTGGTTTGATATACTTTTGGAATTTCAGATGCAATCTCTGCTACACCAGGATAGTAGCAGAAATTGAGTTAATCTTTATTAATGACACCCTACAGCAACATATCTAGAGCTGGATATTTGCCCGACGAAGGAAAGTGACCACACATTCCTCTCCCTGGTGCCACCCACGCCTTCTAAGCCGAAGGACAAACTAATGGTCAATCCTGAGACAAATGGACTCAGATGGATTCGAAAATTCAATCACACGTGGCAAATAGCGATAAACCACAAACAGAGCTGCTAGAGACAAATGATTGGAAATTGGAGGGCATGGTGAAAATGTTTGGGCATTTCCATGGAAGACATCTTCTACGTTGTAGGTTTAGCCATATTCCTGGCCTGATCTATGACGTGGAGATTGCAAAAATTAAGTGGCAAAAAAAAAGCCCTGGGAAGCTACGGAAAAATGATAGCTTAGAGGAGGCTGACTGGAGAAAAGAGATTCTTCACATTAGAGCCCACTTCAAACAGTGGCTAAACAACTACCAACGTGGTGTAACTGGAATTACATGAACGGACTGATTTTTACAAATTATTCCAAGAAGTTCTGGTATGTAAATCAATCTGCCATATCGGAGGCTGATCGGGCAGCCCATATAAAAAAAACTGCAATTGGAACTCTACTGGGCTCCTGACACAATCCAACAAAAACAATGATTGGTACATGGATCTGGCTTCAATTCAAAGAGATAGATTAGGAGCTACTAATACACAAAATGAAACTTCTTGGGCAGTAGGGTTGGATGGCATGAGTAATGTGGTCATCAAGGATGACCCGCTCTTGACCATCCTACTCCATCTCCTTTTCACACATGTTTGTGAAACCCGAACCATACCAGAGACGTGGGTTCACTCTGTTCTGGTTCCGGTCCAGAAATCGGACCCGCAAGATATACCAACAAATCTTTGCATGCTCGCCATGTTGGATAGCTCACAGAAATCTTTGCAACGGTATTGCTAGAACTGTTGACTGCCTGGGCCATAGGGAGGGGCCTCCTTCATTTTACTCAAACCGGATATCGAAAGAATTACAACACCACCCATCTGATATGGGTCATACAGACACTTATCCCAGATACATGGCAATATCCTGATTCCCACCTGTATGTGTGCTTTGCAGATTACTCGGGCACCTTCAACAGCATCATTCAAAAAAGACTTTGATCGAAGTTAGGGAGCTGGGGCATCAGCCCCTTGCTGCTTTATTTCCTCAAGCTTTTATATACTGATACCAAAATCAGAATCTGTTTAAGCCAGGAGGGAGATCTATCCAAACTATATCCAATCAACAAAGGGTTAAAAGAGGGCTGCCCTTTAGCTCCCCTGCCATACAACTTGTATGTTTCTGACTTCCCCAAACACCTTGGAAGTGGCCAAAAAAAAATCACCCTCCTAGATATGGCACAGAATTTTACATTGCCTCACATACACAGATGACATCGCGATTTTTGCTAGACCCATGAGTGGCTTACAACGTTCATTAACATTACAACAATATTCCAAAGTAAATGGATTGGTGATCAATGTTCAGAAAACCATGATCTTAATATTTTGGAAGATTGTCCCCAAAAATAGCACCATCAAGTGACAGGTGAGGAACTCACAAATTGCACGAGCTAGTGAATAAAAATCTCTAGGCATACATCTGCAAAATAACTTCACCTCTAAGTACTTGTCTAGCAGAATTATATCTAGGGCTTGGAAAAAGTGGTTGGTCGTGAGGAGGATCATTGACAAGATGGGGGGCTGTTCCATTGAGGCCAAGGTTCGAGCTTACAGAATTTCAATTGTGCCAACCATTCTGTATGCTCTAGAGGTCTATCCTGAACGTTCTCATATATGGCTTAGGTCTCTTGAGGCAAACATATTACACTCCTTTTTGTGTGTCCCTTGTGCAACACCAGTCGAAGCAAACAGATTAGAGCTGGGTCTACCTTCAATAATATCTTGCTGGAGGACAGCGGTGTGCAGACTAGGCCAACATTGTATTTTCGGCTGAGGCTAGAGAACCTTTGATGAATTTAGTCGTGGCCCATCAGATAAGACGCTCTCGAAGTATCTGGTTTACTGATGTGGATGGTTTGGTCAGGAATAATTTCCCGGAAATTGGAGTGGCTAAACTTCCTGAGACCCTCATTGAGTTTTATTTGGCCTCTCACGTCAAAAAGACAATTGAATGGACTTGAATTCAGTCTTTAACATCTCTCACAGGAAAATTCAAATATGAAAGATATGCCCATCAAGGTCTATTTTCAGATTCACCTCGCAGCAATCTAACCAGATTCATCCTATACTTGAGATTGAAATAATTTCCAGAACTTGCTAACATTTGGGGTTCCGGACTGGCATCCCAAGGGAGGACCACTTATGTAGATTGTTTAAAAAAGAAATAGAAACTTCCAGACATGTCCACACTAAATGCAAACTTTTGACCCCCTTCTATAACACATGTTATGTGGATTTCCATGACTACCACTGGATCCAATTCAGGAGTGCTATTTATAGTGCTAAATCCTCAGTGATCACAGTGGCAACACTCCATATTTGGAATGCGAGTAAGGAAAGTTTGAACAAACGGATTGATTAAATCATTGTTTATAATATCCTAAATTATCCACATGTGGATCACATTTCCTGGAACCATCATATAATCCAGAGATTTTAGCTGTTGGATTTTAATACTTAATTTTAATGTTGTTTCTTTTAACCTAGACAATTTTAGCCATTGTGCAATTAATTATGATGTCTTATAAATGTTTGTCAAATGAATTTGTCGGAAAAGGATGTTTCTTTTATTGAATTTGGTGCTGTTGTGCTATCATGTAATATGTTTTTTTTGTGTAAAGGTTGAACGACCAAAATGCACAGTGAAGGAGAATAGAAAATGCACAAAGGGAAACACGACATGCCATCATTGTACATTGAGCATTGTAGGTGAGCTGAAAGAAAAGAAATGTACACTCATTTAGCGACACATGCCTCTTTCATAAACTCTCAAAAATGATGCAATTTAGAACACCTTCTGCTTCTCACACACCAGGCAAAAATGTCCCTTATCTGCCCAGCAACACTGCAGCTCTCTCCTATTCTAATCTTGGCAGAACACACACATGTTTATATCTGTACCTTCAGATAACCACTGCTCTTGGCAGCTTATTTCTTTTTGCAGACCTCTAACTTAGCCCAGGAAAATGCTGAACATAAAATAGCTTCCCTGATTCCTATTTTACCCTTTTTGAATGATCAGTGTAATGTTTGGCAGTTGCACACACACTGCCCTCACTTAGTACTGGATGCTCACCCAAAACTGCCTGAAGAGTTTGCAAAACCATCAAAGGGCAGGCTCTGCGTGCTCTGGGCTGCTGGACTCGGATTCCCCCTCCTTCTCAACATCTGTGGGAAAGGCCTTTTTCAGCTCTGGTGTGCACATGCACACATAAAACCCCTTCTCCTCTGAAATCTTACATCCCTCCCTTTTGGGAGGAAAAACCAGCAAACGGCCAACCAGCCCCCCTTCTTCCACTGTGTCTGCTTTTTAAAGTCTCTATCCTACCCGCCAATTTCACGTATATTCTCCTACACTTGATGTGAAATCTGCCTGCCCCAGCCGTGATGTCATCCCATCAAACAGCCCCCCCCCCCCCTCTGGACAGTAAACCTCCCGGAACCTTCCAGAGTTAACACATGTCTCTTTCCTTTCACCTTTTACACAGAATTCAGCTCTGCGAGCGGATGGCCTAGCTGTAACAATTTTTCTTTTGACTACATGCGCTGGAAGTTTTACACAATGGACCCAGTTTACTGCACATTCCATGTCTTCTAGCGGTCACGTCTCCATTGCAAAAGCAATTTGTATTCATGTATTCTCCAAGCAAAATCAGAAAGCCTGTGGTTGCAGCATCATGAAGAAGCTCAGTTTACACCGATTATTTGCATCAGTTTGGCTCCCTAAGTGAGAGAGAGTATGCTCAGATGTGGGTCCCTTGCTCGGTGCACCATAGGGAACTAAGCTGCACTTCACTGAGGAGGCCCAACAGGGCCGAAACATGTCTGGGGTTGCTTGTGTTTCTGTGCAGAGGGGCCCTGGCCTAGCAGTTCGGCAGGGCTGCTACCATTAGTGGCAGTACCTTACTGCTCTGCATAAGGCTGGACCCCTTTTGCAATGGTGCAGAGGGGCTAAAAAACAGTGGTGTGGAAGGTTGCCCAGAGCAATGCCAGTGGTTCGGTATAATTCAAAACCTTCCACCCATCACTTTTATGGTTTCATCAATGATGTGCACCAATGATTTGCACCAATGCGCTAACCATGAGCTATCGACTGACCTGCCTATAATATTAATAATGTGTTAGAAATTAGTAGATTAGGGTGTTAGTGGTTAGTAATTGTTACTCCTACATTTCATTGCAGCTCAGTCCATGCCATGCCATGTTATGGTGCATTGTGCTATGGAATCTGCTACTATGCAATGCTGAAACCAAACCCCTTTCTGTTTTGTTTTCTATGAATTCACAGTACTAACTCACACCAGATTCACACCAGAGTCTCACATCGAGTCTCACATACTATCATACCTCTTTTGCAAGTGTTGGAGTTTTTGATAAAATTCTGCCCTCATTGAAATTCGGAGTCTGTAACCCCTACATAACTCTTGCAAGTATCATTGTTCTGGTAAACTAACTCTAGCATGCTGAGGTGCTGCTCTCAGTGGCTTGTTGGGAATACTGCCCATCAAGGGAAGGGTCCATATGGGCAGGGCAATATGTTGTTTGTCAGGTGTTTATCTGGCAATTAGTGAAGGGGCAGACTCCCTGTTCATTCCTCCTAGGGCTGTGCCTTGCTGTCTCCCAGAAGTCCCAACACATCTCACCTAGGCCAAAATGACATTACTTCTACCCCCAAAAGCGACAACTAATTAGGTTTAGCGGAGCCACCCGACATTGGTATCAGAGGTATGCAGCAACCCTGTAGGGGGCTTTTTGTGATCAAAAGAGGATCAGAAAAGTTCGAAGGTGCAATGTGGAGTGCTCAAAAGTGGAGCATTTTGGCCTAATGGTGGGGCTTTGGCTGCCGGAAGGAGAAGAGAAGCATGGTGGCAGTGACAGACAGGGGATTTCAGTGGGGGTGGGGGACAGAGGATGGACAGTTTAAAAACAATTAAATCACACGTGTTCAGTTCATCAGGCTGCTTGCTAGGTAATAGTCGCTGGGTGATGCCATTAAAAAGTGTTGTGTCACAGCTAATTGAGGCAGCCAGGGCAAAAATGATCATTCCCTATGTATCCAGATATTAAGGGCTGTCCTTCCCAGGGTATGGAAGGGCTGCCAGGGTTTAGCAAATGTATAAGGGGTGAGCTGCTCATCACAGGCAGCCTTGTGCATGAATAAGTTATCGCCTCACCCATTAACTGCTAGCTAAAATACAAAAGAGAGGAAGGAGCAGAAAGGCCGCCTTTACAGACGTTGGTATGACGTCTGAGGAAGACTGTCAGAGATTTTGTTTGCATAGGATTCACAAAACAGGCCTTACAGTCAACCATATGTGCAAGTGATGATGGCACTGCAAGTAGTCAATTGTTGTTGCTGGGTAGTGGTTTTGTATTTGTGCATGTTTGTAGCACATAGAGGGAAATGGGCTTACAGTTTTTTGTTTCTGTGATTGTGCACATCCTCATTGCCATTCCAAAACAGGCATTCTTAGGGTGTTATATTGTTTGTGTTGTGGCAGGTATTACCCAAATTGGTCGTTTACAATTGTTCGAATGAACAATTGACCGAATTTAAAGGGTCACAATTGACCTTTTCACAATTGACCGAAAAAAAAAAATATATATATATTTCGGTTTGGTAATATATATATATATATATATATATATATATATATATATATATATATATATTATGTATTTATATATATATATATATATATATATATATATATACATATATATACATATATATATATATATATATGTATATATATGTATATATATATATATATGGGTTTTGGGGGGTTTGGCGTTGGGTGGGGAGTTGTGGGGGGTTTCCCCCCACATATATGGTACAATTGACCTTCACAATTCGGTGAATTGTGAAAAGGTCAATTGTCATTCGAGCAGTTGTAAAACGATCAATTCGTATACAACCGTTGTGGCAGACAGAACTTGCCCTTTTCATCACTGAAACTCATCAGGGATTATGGTATCCACAACACAGAGTGTTGTTTATGCAAACAAACAAAGAAATTCACCAAAAGGCTTTGGGTGATCTGTCCCTGCAACTTTTCCCCCATCAGGGGTATGGGTGGGAGATGTGGATTGTAAACCCTCATGCACATCCATAGGTGTGCCACAGCATTTTGCAATGTTATATAGGACAGAACATGTCAGTATGACTGTTCATACAACTAGTGGCTTATGTAGCAAAACACAAATCAAGTGGACCATGGAGTTGAACCCTGACGTGAGTCGTATGTGTGCTCCACTTTACCCCAAGTAGCAATGAGCGCTGCATTGTAGCGGGTCTTACTTCGATTTGCATGATTTCTGATGGGTTTCAGGAGGAATGGTGAGAGCAGGTAGGTATTCTCCTCTACAAATGGGTAACTGGTACATGTTGGTAAACTCGGGTGATGTGGTAGGTGGATATTTTGCAAGTGGTTGTTTGTGCGCATGGTTGGATGTGCGTGATGGCACATACCAAGGAGTCACATGTAACCAAAGGTTCTAGAAGCCAGTGCCTGATGACTACAGGAATGGCGTAGGATGTAGATGTTATGAGTGCATCCAGCAAATTGCCATTCACATCTATTATGTGGCTATTTGTATCGCAGATGACATGCACATTGATGGAATGCAAATATTTTATATTCCGGTATATGTGCTCTGCTTCTCTGGGGAGGTTGCAGAGCTATGTGCAGGCAGTCAATTGCTCCAAGGACCTGTGGAAATAGTTTGATGCATAGAACTCCTGGGCCACACTTTGCCTTGTCTGCAGAGTGTGGGGCATGTCTATGCAGCTGTGCAGCAGTGAAACGATGCCTTGCATGCTCTGATGCAGAGATCGGGATTTTGTTTGCTGGCATATGCCCCCTACAATGACTCTAGTCTGCAGGAATGACCAACTGGCCAAACAAGTGAAAGGCAGATAACACTTTCACATGAAGAGGTACTCAAAGTGAGCACATGGTGCGTGATGCCAGATTGGCCTCCCATCACACTCCTTGACCATGTCCAGGATGACATGTGGGGGAACGTGGTATGTGCCCTAAACTTCCTCATCTGGCACTCCCAAAATTGTGGTACAGATGTGGAAGATCCTGCGCCTCCTCCTCCTCCTTGCGTTTTTGTGCAAGCACCAGTGAGAGTAATCCATGGTCAGTCATTCTTGCTAGGTTTCACTATGATTGGCACTTTTCTACTTTGCTCCTTTTTCGGATAGGCAGTACATGTCATGCCCATTGGAGTTTGTGTAAAGGTGCTGTATATTTTGTGAATTAGGTTTGTTTTGCACTTTGGTGAGTGTGCTTGGGTGTTTGTCAAGTGACTCCTTGCCCACGCCCATGTCTCTCCTCTTTCCCACAAAACAATGAAGCCTCATGCATATTAGTACCCCGGCGAGAGACAATCAGGATGCAACAAGCATTCTGGTTGGCTCTGGCCAGGTCCCTACCCGGCCGGGAATCCCTCTGTCGGGATTCCACGGCCTTTGTCCCTGGTGGGGGGCATGGCAGCCCCTCAGCCAATGAGGAGGCTCGAAGCGGGGCCATCCCCGCTCCGAGCCTCCCCACGGCTGAGAGGCTGCCTTCGCCCCCCGCCGGGGACTCAGGTAAGTCTTTTATTTTATTTTTTAAATTTTTCCGTGCCCCCCCCAACTTACCTTCTTGATCCTGCGTCCCCGGGGGGGGACGAGGAAAGCCTCCAGCCGTATGGAGACTCGGAGCGGGGCCATCCCCGCTCTGCGCCTCCAACCGGCTGGGGGCTTCCCTCGTCCCCCGCCGGGGACGCAGGTACTTTTTTTTTTTTTCTCCCCCCTGTCCCATTCCCGCCCTCCCAACCCCACTTACCTTTTTTTAATCCTTTTTCGGGAGAGGACGTCCTCCCAACCCCACTTACCTTTTTTTAATCCTTTTTCGGGAGAGGACGCGCTGGGAACACTTGTGTTCCCAGCGCGTCCGCTCCCGATGGCCGCCATGGAAAGGGAAAGCGGACTCCGTTTTCCCTTTCCATGGCGGCGGCCATTTTTTTTTGGTCGTTTTTTTTTCTGTCCCAAAACGCCACAGCGTTGAAACGCTGCAGCGTTTCGGACAGAAAAAAATTGCTTTTAGTACACCGGTCACGCAAATTTTGCGGGCCGGGATACTAATAGCAATAGAACCCTCGCGGCGGGGGCATTACCGACTCTGGTAATGCCCCAGGGCTTTCGGTAAGGCCCTTGCTTCACTCGGGTCCTTACCTATGGGCCCCGGGGCATTACCTGAGAGAGTAATGCCCCGGCCGCTCGGGTTCTATTGCTTAAATATGCCCTCTTCTCTACCCTTGCATGAGCAGTTCCCTTGTGCAAATGTGGCGCTAATGCCATGAGGCGTAATGTGCTTGGCCAGGGCGCAAGGTACACAGGGCCAGAACAAAGTGCATTCTGTCAATTGCATTCACACGTCTTGGCCTGTGCAAACTGAACTTTTTAGGCGCAAATTCACTTTGTGTGGTACAGAACATTTTGTAAATCAGTCGCAGTGTACATTGTTATATTGAAAATGTACAAAACAACGAATTGTGACTCATTTTATGTTTCTTTCAATTGTGGAGCTCTACAATGTCACTAAACTAGATTTGCACTTTGCAAAATAGTTAAATAAACCACCACATGTTTTAATACCCATGCAGCTTTTCTTCTAACATGGCGCTGCCAGTAATGCCAATATGATCTTTCTGTGACACATTTTTTAAGAATTGTTTTTAGCTATTTACCAGTATTCAAAACAACGTAATCAGCACGCCTTATACTCCTGAAATCCGAATATTAGTTCAGAACCCGAGGCGAGAGTAAGCATGAATTTGGAATAAACCGGTCACAGGCGAGGTAGAATCAGATCAGGTAGTTTGCTGGAAAGCTCTTTGCAATAAGGAATGGAGCAATTGATATGCTTGCACTCCTGCTTAACATTCTGTTCAGTCACATCTCTTTCAGCCCGTCAGCTCGGCTGCTTGAGCATGCTTGGCAGGCGCCTTGACAAAGAAACACTGGAGACATTTCAATAAAAAATGACTGAATCAAAAGTAAGATAAAGGAATGAAGTTGTTGCTGGTGAAGCATATATTTGAATGTAAAAGAAACAGTTTTCTCACTTGCGATACTGAAATTACTTTTTTATTAACAAGCACGATGGGTAGCCGCAAAAATGAACAAACTGTGTGTGTTTAAATATGTTGCAATAAATCCCAAAAAGTGGCAAGAATTTATTAAAAGTAATTCAAGACGTCTTCCTCAATATATATTTTTAATTTCGAGAACACAAGGGCAATTGTACGTGCTCATTACAAATATGGGATATGCAGGGTAACAGTTCAATTACATTTGGGTGAATTTGGATATTAAAATATGACTTCAAACGAGTGTAATTCTTTTTAAAGAAAGGCCAGGGTAAGTGCCACTCTCTAGCCTTCACTGCATGGTATATCCCATCTTGACACACACTCTGGCACTCCGATATCAGCGCTTACGGCAAGCATTCCTATCGCATTAGCATTAAATATTGCACGCTTCCGAGTCCTACCCGCAAAGGCAGAGGACCCATGGGCCAAGTCCTAAAAATTAAACTGGGGGGACTCAACAAATGAAATGAGATGTGAAGTCACTAGAAGTGAGCATATCAAGGTAAAATATGCACATTTCTTTAAACTGGCTTTGCATAACCACCCGAATTTCACAGGACGAATGGCATTTGCCTTTCATGAAATCAACACACACACTAAACCAAGAGAGGATATTTTCTTCTAATAGTGTTTTTGAAAACGTTAAAAGGTGTGCATGTTTTAAACTCCAAGAACCAGTACAAATGTTTTCCCTGGAACTTGCAGTACCGAAATGAGAGATTTTACCTTTAGTTGTTTATTATGTTGTCATTATGTTATATAGTGCCACAGTGATGTGTCTGGCCTAAAAACCGAAGACTCGGGTTTGATCCCCATGGTCGGTTTTAATACGTACATTTAAAGAGGACATTCAATGTTTCTCATTTTAGCTGAGGGTTGGGGGGGACTGAGTCCACCCTCTGAAAAAAGTGGGTGGACTCCGTCCCCCCAGCGTACCCTCGACTTTAGCCCGAGGGCCGAATGTGCAATACGTTTTTCTATGGGATTTAGTCATTGTAAAACGCCTTTTTAAATCCTGCCCACACCTAACCTCCAGTTAATACGGATGGGGATTGCTTGATACATACCAACAAAGCAATTGCATACAAATGCATCTTTTAATTCGTAGAGGCATTTATTTAATAAAAACGTAATAGCCTTACCAATTTCCAAAACTCAACAGCATTATATATAAATACTACTGGTATAAATGTCCACTGGCACTTGAAAAGACCATGATTTCTTGGAGCTAGCTGGAACCTAGTCACATTATTTATTTATTTATTTAGGTAAGGTGTTATATAGCTACATGTGCGCAGTTAGGGTTTAATTGACTTGCTTACATAGCACACTGGTTATCAAGCTGCCTCATAATAATTATCTCCGCATTTAATGGACTTCTATGTGGCAGCAAATGTGAATAAAGTCGCTTCCTAGTCCCTCAATGCATGCTTTATCAATGCAGACATACAATTGACATGTGGGCATTAATTACCGGAATGAGACATCATATCGTTCCTGTTATTCCTTAAGTGCATGCCTTCGCAATCATCCTTAGTGCATTGTTTTCCAATTAGGTGAGGCCTCCCCGGTTTATGGGAGGACTTGTTTCGCAGGAGGGGGTCTGTGTATTTACTGCTGTGCCTGTGAAATGGAAAGCAGGCTAGGCCTGCGCCATTGACACATAAACCCACATCAGTCACGCGGCTCCTCACAAAGCACAAAGAGGCATCTTTTCAAAGGGGCCTATCTGTGGCACCCATCTTTGAAAACCACGAACAGGGATATTTTTGCCCAACACCTCATGAATATCAGTGTGCAAAAAAGGGAACCTGACAAAATGTCACATTTGCTAAGATAATTGAAATTATTCATGCACACATTAAGTCAGCCTCGCACAATAAACTGCAGTTTGCAGATTTTATGCTTGCTTATTAAAAACATATCTGAATAAGAATAAGGAGTCATTTCAATAAAAATCAATGTATGCAGAGAAAAATATATCTACTGCTCGCCGCGCGAGAGAGGCGCTGGATCATGAACTGCTTTGAAAGCAGATAATAAACAATACGGACACGTGTAGGTGTAATCAATCAGGGCAGGTGATCATATATCAACCGTAATATAATGGAGAAAATAAATATTTCAGAAAATTATTATTATTATTATTATTATGATGATTGCTATTGCAGTAAAATCTGTGAAGGATTCCAATCAGGCAATACACCCGGGTCTCAGCCTAGCATGCAATGCACAAATTAAATATTTATTGTGTCTATAGGTTCAATATTCTGAGTAATATACCACTCATATCACACCCCTTCTCAAAATACCCCCAGGTCACCATGGAACAGGAATCAGGCTGGTTGGTGAAGGTAACATGTATTTATTTATTTAAAATTTAAATCAAACACAAGTTTTGATATGTGGGGCAGCAATCACCAATGTGGTGACAATACAAATAAGAAAGTAGTAAGGCAGTTGAATTCACTTTTTAGCACACAGAGGATAAAAAACAGACAAAATTAGAGTTTTGACTTGTTTGAAAGATAGCGCTTAAGTTAAGATTTCCCCTTGCAAATCTCTCAACTCACAAAGAAGCAATTCTACACAGATGTGATTAAGCAGCAGGTATTCAGGAATAAAGAACAGTGTATAGGGTTTGAGTGCAATCTTCCCTCCCCAAACAAGAGAGAAAAGTTTTGGAAATTTTACACTTTTTAAAATGACCTTTGAAAATGGCTGAGCAAATCAATGAAAAGTATGCAAAAAGTCCTTAAATTGATACAAATCTCTACGGGAGCAACACTGAAAAGATCCTAACAAACATAAGCTATAATATGAGCAACAGTACACACTTTGAATCAGAATGGAAGTTTGGAAATACTTTGAATGGGAAAACACACGTGTAAAACCTTTGCAAAATTGCGACTTCCTGCCTACATTTCTCTATGCAATTTTTAAGAAAAATGGTTCAAATACACTGTTTTTGTATGCCTTTTGGCTAGGGATGTAGCTAAAGGTCTTAGGTTTAAGCCAGAGGTGAAATTAAGTCTCTAGCTATAACATTGAGGAAGTTATACATGTTTAAATGAGAGGCATTTTTAGAAAAATAGAACAGAGAAAAACAGAAAATTGGTTTTAAACTGACAGGTTGTTTTTACTTAAACTAGATTAAGGCTAAGAAAAAGAAGAATGCCACCCGTGAATCTCCACAGTTGCTTGGCCACTGTAACCGTTCATGTGGTGGATACCCCGTTTTAATTATAGGAATTACTTTATTTAATCCAAATCACTAATGACTTATGGTCTAGTAAAACAGAATGAGGAGAAATCAGTGCTAACACTCGGAAGCACAAATAGGGTTGCAAGAATGGTTCTGACAATATTAAGGGTTTTTAAGTTAAAGATGGGAAAGGTTATGGATTGGGATAGGACAAGGCAATATATGCTATGGTTCATTATGATTGCTATTGATACTTACAGTCCACTTTAATTTAAGATTTGGACCATCAAGGTTCTGGTCATCCAATCGGGTCTACAGACAGCAGGGCACTTCTGGCTGGATAGGTCATCTTGTCACAACTGCAGGTTCCTGGCGTTTATGGAAGAGGTGGAAACATGGCGGTCATCAGACCGTGCCTCCACGTTGTGTTCGCTAGCGAGGTTACGTTCTAGTCTTTTCCAACATGGCCGCCGCTGAGATTATTTCTCTGTTCACGCTCGGCGGTTCGGCGTGTTGCAACTTCTGAATTCTTCTTCGTTGCTAGCGCTCCACTCTCGCTTAGCGGTGATCCGCTCCTGAACTATTTTCCCCCTGTTGTTCCACTCTCTCTCTCTCTTCTTACCTGGTGCTCCTTTTCTTACACGACACTTGTTTGTTCTCCTCCTTACTTTCCTCCTGCCTTACTTTTTTAGTTTGCACTCTCTGGACCCCTCTCATTTCAGGGCCGTGCTCTGCATTTATTGCTACTCCCTACCATCAGTATAGCCAGCCTCCCGTATTACCAGCTGGCTTGGACCTTCCTCGCGGATACCTACACTCCAAAGGGGTTTTTGTGCCGTAAGGCTTTTCCCCTCGCCGCACTTGTCTGTCGCGGAGGGGGAGCCCCCGGGAATTTCTTTCCCAAGGGGTCGCGGTGGCTTCCTCCCGAGGCAGACCCTATCTACACAAGGAGAAGAGGACTTTTACTCGCCGACCTCGTGGAAGGAAGTTGGACTTCTCGTCTTCATCAGGTGAGGAGGAAGGGGAATTGAAAGACTCTCAGGGTTTGAGT
Organism: Ambystoma mexicanum; assembly: GCF_040938575.1. Taxonomy (NCBI): domain Eukaryota; kingdom Metazoa; phylum Chordata; class Amphibia; order Caudata; family Ambystomatidae; genus Ambystoma; species Ambystoma mexicanum. The sequence goes on along the minus strand of NC_090930.1, from coordinate 1,288,676,764 downwards.
GGGGTGGACCACATCACGGACAACCCTGCAGATACCCCACAGCGTCAGACATTGTTGATACATCTGGGCAGTTCTGGTGAATTGGACTGGCACCTCAGACTGGATTGGATTAGATTGGCCCTTCTGGTTGCTGGACACTGTAGATCAGCGGGATGTTGAGTTTCAGCAGGCAAGCGATAGTGCTAGCAAGCCAGACTGGATCAAAATGTCTTCCCTTTGGTTTTGGGATGGTTTAAGGATTTGGGCCTAACTGAAAAAGAGTTCTGCAATGCTGATGCCTTGGCTTTGCAAAGAAATCAGGAATCAGGAACAAGATGAACAATTCAGGAACAGGGCGCTAGCGGAAATCAGGATGGAGTCAGGAATCATTGTGTACGTGTGTTGTGAGGTTCCCCTATTTTTCCTGCCAAATGACATCACTCAGTTTATGGTAGGAGCAGACATACAGCCCACACCCACAAGGCTATGGTTGGTCAAAGGCACAGTGCCCTGCTTGCTCATTGCTGGTAGGATGACAGAAAGGATTGTCATATTTTATGATGCGACTTGGGAACCTCCCACAGTTATTTGGACCAAAATGTAACTTTCCCACAAATACATATTTATATAGTTACCACCTCCCATAAAATCGGACACATACATTACATATTTTGTGGGTTACAATTACATCCAACTCCCAAGTTGGTGGGACCTGGTCTTGTTTTTCTATTGAATTTTGGCAATTTTAATCATAAAGGTTTGGTCTAACAATTCCTAATTCGGTACATATTTGTGTAATCACCCCTAGAGCATGGGTGCACACTATTAGTTTTGCAGCATGAATGGTTTCTGCGCAATTAGTATTTTTGTATAACTTCAGTTCCTGACGTAGTAAGAAATCCTACCAAGTCTTCAAATAGCTAGCTTAAGTTAAGATTTGTATGTATGTATTTTTCATTTGTATACTTATTTTTGCTGCCAAGTGAAATGTCATGAAGTTCTATGGCAAAATAAGCAATTTAAATTCAAAATCACAGGTCAATTTATTTTCTTGCTTCCCAAGTGTGAGCAAATGGCCAGTCCTTTGAAGTTCACTGAGAAACCTCTCCCAGCATCCTGCCCCTCCCTTAGAGAGATGAGTGTCCGGCCTTCTATTGTCTTTGCTGGGCCACAGACAAATGTCTAAGGAGTCCTTTGTGACGAGTATGCATGGCCTCCCAACAGCAATTAGTCCTTTCCTGCCAGCAGTGAAATGTCAATCTTTCCCAGGTTGAAGACTGTCAGGCACAATTGTTTTTTTTAAATAGTTAATTAACTCCAAGCTGGGTTACTTTAAGTTTTCACCTACATCTTTCATTAAAACATATACAATGAACACAGTTTATAGGTGGATTTTTACATTAGCAATCCTTTGTCATTTCTTAAAGAATTAGGCCTTTCAACAAAAACATGCTTTCAAAACAGGCGATTTGACACTTTCTTCATGGAAAAACACATTAAACAGAGTTCTTTTAAATCTGCTTTCCCCATGCAGCACATACATTTTATTCAGCACCAGTTCTTCCCTTGAGTGCTGGGATTTGTTTGCCGTCTGGATACATGTATCCTGCCTTTGTTTAGAGTTTCTCTCTCTGCATAGCTGATTTTGTTATTTGTTGCAATTTTAGCCATGTTTTACATGTGGAACTGAAAACAAAGCTCCTGGGCTGCTTTTTCCTTGTATACATTTCATAACTGCTGCCAGTCAATGAGGCCCGGTTCCTCTGAGCCACACTGGATGATCCTGACATTTCTGTACCCTTTTTAATCGCAATGATTAAATGGACATAAATGGATCTAGTGCCAAAAACAGCACTTTTGAACGTTGCAAAGCTAACATTTTAAAAGGCATTTTCGGTTTTCAGCAAAATTCTGATTCTTTGCTCCATGTTGAATGTAACAGTGCCCACTGGCATGCTCCTGCATTGGTTTCTCTGTTTTCACACCCCTTGACTGTGTGTGGCAGAGTGTGCAGAAATTCTAGTTGTGACCCACGCATTTGTGAAGATTTTGGTGCACACAGGAGTGAGCGCATCCATTTTAGGCTGTTTCTTTCACCATTTGTGAAGTGGTGCAGTGGGGCACATTTGAATTGGTCGAAATATCCCACAAATCACAGGAAGTGACTGTGGCACTTGAGAACAAATGGAAAGGTGCCGTTTGCACCACAAATATTTAGATGTCATGACCTGCACTATAGAAAAACAGGGTTCATGACCAGACGGCCCACTCCCAATCACGCTTGTGAATACATTGACAAGGTGGCATACCATGAAAATATCAGTGTATAAGGCAACTGCTATACAACATTTGCAATATCATTCTTGCAGGAGTCGTTGATTGTCCCCCTACTGAAACCGAATAAGCCACACACATATATATATGCTTATAGACCACTGTCATTATTGAATCAAGATGGGAAGATACTCACCGCAGTAATGGCGCTGAGGCTTAGACCAAACATAGCCAGACTTATACACCCAGACCAGACCGGAAATGTCCTGCAAAGAAATATTACTATGAATATGCGTATATTACATCACGTGATAGACTGTACCCAAGGAGACACGCGACAATGCGTGGTAGCACCATTGGATGCAGTTAAGGCATTTGATTTGGTTAGATGACCATGGCTACTGTCGGTGTTAGGGAGATTGGGTATGGGACCGATTTATATCAAGTGGTTGCAACTGTTGTATAGCAAACCAGTGGCTAATGTCAAGATGGGGCAGTTATATCAGAACAATGACAGCTACGTAATGGGGCGAGACAGAGGTTTCTGTGGTCTCCGATGCTTTTCTTCTTGGAGTTTGAGCCACTGGTGGTTTACCTGAGGCATGAGTATGTTGAGGCATGTATAGACATGCCGGGGGGCAAGGTATCTCATATCATTGTACACAGATGATATGCTCCTTTACTAGCAACAACCTGAGATGAATCTGCAATATGTACTAGACGTAATGGAGCGATATGCTTCCCTGTCAGGCATGTATATGTTTATGTTTATGGATTTGTAATGCGAAAGCCAGTACCCAAGGGCTTAAGGGCGCAGACAATGAAACAAACACAACAAGTAACATAGTCTAAAATAAAGTCTGAGAGGCTGATGCACTTGCATGGATAGATTATATCAATATGCAACATAAACTAGTGAAATAGTAAGGTCTTAAATTTTTTCTTGAAGACTTCAGTAGATTCGATGATTCTAATGCCTGGTGGTAGGGCATTCCTTGCTGCTGGAGCTGCAGCAATAAATGCTCTGTTCAGGGTTTTAGCCAACCTGCAACAAGGGATGTCTAAAATACTTGTATTATTTGATCTGAGTGGTCTTGTGTGTTGATTCTTGTTAATTGCTTCCACTAAGTAAAGAGTCATTTTAACTTTAATGCATTTTTGAGTAAAAAGAATGAAGCTGAAACGTACTTGTGCCTGCACGAGTAGCCAGTGAAGGCTTCTTCTGGCATCTGATACTTGGTCCCTACGCCCAAGTTCTTTCACTGCTCTCACCGCTCCATTCTGAATAACCTGGAGACGGTGAAGGTGACTTTGTGCAATACCCACAAAGAAACAGCAGCCTTAGTCCAGTTTAGAGATAATGATGACTCTAGCTAGGATCTGACCACTCTTTTCGGAGATGAATGGGCAAATATTCCTGAGCAGTGCCTTAGCAGTTTAATAAAGTATGACAAAGAGGAGATTAAGCTGTTGACCTGGGCCTTCATAGTCAGGTTTTTGGCCAGCAAAGTTTAGCCAATCTTGAATAATTCCCGACTAACAAGAGTACCATTTTTTGAGCTGTTAAGAGCCATGCCATTCATAACCATCCACATTTGAATGCCTTGTTATACCCTATTGATGTTGAGTTTGTCTGCCTTGTAAGAACCTGTCATGGGGATGACACATTGTGTGTCATCCGCATAGTTTACTAAGAAAATCCCCTCCTATTCCAGCATATGAAAGAACGGAATCATAAAGATGTTATAGAAACAAGGGGATACACACGCTTGTTGTGGGACACCAAATAGCAAGGGAATAGGTTTAGCTTCTGCTGTCTCACTTGCTACTCTTATCTGTCTGTCAGACAAGTAGGAATTCACCCATTCAGCAGCTTGAACTAAGAAATGGGTGTACTGCTTTCCCCTGGTGGACAAGATGGCATGATCCACCAGGTCAAACACCGCTGAGAGATCAAGTATCATTAATAGAGCTATTTTTGCCAGCATCCATAATTTAAAGCAGGTCCAATCTTAATGATACCAAAGCAGTCTCAGTCCCATACGAAAACCTGACTGAAATTTGTGGAGAATCTGGAAATTATTAAGGTGTTGTGAGATTTGACTGTTTGCCACTCTATCCAAGATCTTCAACAACAAAAAAGTATTGGTGATTGGTCTGTAGTTGGTGGGCGTCATGGGACAGAGATTGGACTTTTTCAACAAGGGGGTAAGCCATGCAGATTTGATGTTATTGGGTACACGGTTCTGTTTAAAGGAGAGGTTGAAAAATGTTGAAATGGCTGCTATTCACACAGGTGAGCACTCTTTAATATTCACTGCAGAACAAGGGTCCTCTTTGCAACTTGTGATTTTAAATTGTGCAGTTAATTTGGCTAATTCAGCTTCTGAAATAGGGGAGAAATTGAAGGTCGAAGACTTTGGGTCCCTCCTATCACTCGGGGAAGCAACGCTTGTAAAGGCTCACTCCCCGTCTTACACATGCTTAACCAAAAAATACAAGACACCCCAATGGGGAATGAGACTAAGAGAACAGGTTGCAAGAGTTAGTTTTCTTTATAAAGAATTGGCATCCAGAGAACTCTGATGCCTCGAGAGCGCTCTGGCAAACATTACAAAAACATTAACTTATCAAGGGGCAAAACATCATCAATGACATCACTCTATATGGGACTACAATTGCTTGAGATTGGATGAATGACATGGATACATATAGAAATGTGTGTGCTGCTTAATCTGGATTAGTTGCTCCGTTGGCGGGAGGGCGAACGTCATGTGGTCCGGCTGCCAATGTCCAGGAGAGGTGAGGGTTAGGTCACGATGAGGTAGGGCAGACACTAACTAAGTTAGCATGAAAAACTACCATTAGACATGCAATAAACAATGATCATTAGTATACGCTTAAGTAAATCTGTGTAAACCTATAAATTGCATGCATATAATCATAACATCATTTATTAGGACTTTTTTTTTAAACTGTTTTTTATTGACTTTTACAATACAATATCATGTAGTTCAACACAGCCCCCTTATGGGGTATAACGTCCCTCACCCCAACCCTCCCCTCTCAACCCCTTCCGAGTCATGTACGTATATCACCATAAAGCATCAGCATATTTATGTTGCAATAGCAAATCCAACATAGAGAAAAAACAAAGTGTTCAATATACAGTAGAGGGCGTAACCCCGGACAGCTCCACACCAAAAAGACCCAATAAATGTTCTGACTCAGTGGTCGTGTCTCTTCAAAGCAATGCCAGAGCACCCTCCAGAGCCCCCTGGGGCAAAGAGGCACTTACACAGTTCTGTTCGTCCGAGACATAGCTCCTGAAAGCCATCCAATAGTCTCTGGGCCTACTATTGGGAGGTTGCGCCTGATTATACTGCGTCTCTCTCCATTCACAAATCGACATACAATTCACCCAATTTTGTAAGGTGGGGGTTGTGGTTGCCCCCCATGAGCGTGCCACCAGAGACCTTGCGGCCACGGAGGCCATGCCAAGCAAACTTTTATCGCTGCAAGATTGCATGTCTACCAGCGCCAACAACCAAGTTTCAGGAGTGAAAGGGATTGGAACATCTACCAACTTCTCTATGACCTCTGCCACAGCCGTCCATAAAATTTGAATATGAGGGCAAAGCCAAGCCACATGAAAGAAGTCAGCTGGGGTCTGTTGACATCTCCTGCAGTTCGGGGACCTGCGTGGGAATATTTTATGTAGCGAGTGAGGGGAGTAGTACACCTGATATAGAAACTTATAATGGGTCAAGCGATGTCTGTTGTTGGTGGAGATCGATTTGGACTGGGTAAGTACAAAACCCCACTGTGCCTCTGTCAGAGAACATGCTAAATTGCCTTCCCATTTAGCCCTATATTGGGATGCTGAGGGAGACACCAACAATCGAGCCAAACCATACAAGTGAGAAACCACTCTTCTAGTGGATATCGGATTTGTAACGTACTCCAAAATTGGAGATATCGCAGGAACAATGGTAAAATGGGGCCATGTTGATCTCAACACTTCCCGAAGGCAGAAGTACAATAGCATAGTGACCGGAGACCAGTCGCCCCTTGACTTAAGTTCCTCCCAGGATATAAATTCGCCATGCGGCACAACATCACCCAACATATGGACCTGTAGGGCCTGAAAATGCTGTATGAAAATTTGCTCATATGAAAGGGGTATCCCACAAACCCTGAATATGGCCATCATGGGGGAGAACCATGGTCCCAACCCTGCCCATTTCACAAGCTGATCCCAAGCCTTCAACGTGATCTCTAAGGGTTGAACCTCCGCCCTCACATGGTGCTCCCGAGTGGCCCAGAGGAAGCCCCTCAGGTCGTCAGTCTGAGCGATAGCCCTCTCAAGTTGTGAGTGGGGAGAACTATTCGTAGGGGACCACCACCAAACTGAGTACTGGATCTGGGCTATAAGATAATAGAGTAAGAGATTGGGGACCTCCAGCCCACCCTGCACGTATGAACAACACAATGCGCGCAGGGATATACGGGGACGCTTTCCCGCCCAGATCAATTTGGACAACAGTGCCCCTACACGCTTCCAGAAGGACATAGGAGGCCATACCGGGATGTTATTAAAAATATAAAGTAGTTTTGGAAGAAATTACCATTTTAGATAGTGAGATGTGGTCCTCTTGGGACAGCGGGAGTCATATCCAAGTATCCACCCTATGCTCCAGGTGGTGCAGGGCAGTGGCGTAGTTCTTCGCAAAGAGATTAGTAGGAAAAGTGGACACTCTAACACCCAGATACCGAATTCGCTGTGGGAACCAGGCAAAGGCCCCCAAAACATCTTGTGGTAGGACCCTATCTGTGAGTGGAAGGACTTCGGATTTGGACCAATTAATATGTAGACCGGAGATGGCACCAAAGTGGATATTTCCTCCTTCACAGGCTGTAAATTAGTTTGAGGGTGTTTTATGTACAACAACATGTCATCCGCGTAGAGGGAGACAATGGATACACATGACCGGATACTCACACCTCGATGGGAATGAAACTCCCTCAGGGCGCATGCCACCGGCTCGATGGCCAAGGCAAATAATAGGGGGGAAAGGGGCACCCCTGCCTAGTGCCTTGAGTGGGGTGGATAGGCGTGGATTGAAGCCCGTTTGTGTATATCAGGGCGTGCGGGGCTGATTAGAGAAGCTTGACCCAGCGGAGAAACATGGTACCTGTGCCCATACGACGAAGGACTTCAAAGAGAAAAGGCCACTCAACAGAGTCAAATGCCTTCTGCACATCCAAGGCCACCACAGCAATAGGGACGTCTGGGTTCACATTATGCATTAAAGTAAATAATCTACGCAGATTGTTCTGTGTCGATCGGCTAGGGATAAATGCCGCCTGATCTGGGAGGATCAGGTCGGGCATGTGGGGGAGAAGCCGATCCGCAAGTAGTTTTGCCAGAATTTTATTGTCTGTGTTTATCAAAGACAAGGGGCGATCGGATGAACACTGCCTAGAATCTTTGTTGCATTTAAGCAGGACTGTGATCAAGGCAGTCCGAGTGGACTCCGGGAGAACCACAGAGGAGGCCGCCTCTATAAACATGTGACATAAATGGGGGACAAGCAAATCTGGGAAAGCTTTGTATAACTCAGCTGTAATCCCGTCTGTGCCGGGCCTTTGCCGTTTGGGAGCGACTGTATCACTCTGCGGAGTTCCTTCGCTGTGGAAGGGGTCATTGAGAAGTGCCCCAACCTCCGAGTCAAGCCAGCCCAGGGCAACCCTATCCAGGTATTGGGTGATGACGTCATGTCCGTCCCAAACTTTGGGCAGTGTACAGCTTCTCATAAAACTGACAAAATACCCCGTTTATCCCCACTACATCCCTAATTGCCTCTACCCCAGGGGAGTCTACTTCTAGTATAGGTTCCAGGTGATTTTCCTGCCTTATGGCCTAAGTGAGGGTTCTGCTTGGGCGATCTCCCTCCCCATATCTCGCCGCCAGCACCGGGTCACCCAAGAACCTCTCCTCGCTGTCCATTAATGAGCGGATTTCTCGCTTTTCGCCGACAATTCAGTCTGAAGCGAGGGGGAATTCAATTTTTCTTGAAGGAGATCCATACTTTTGGTGTCTTTTTCCATGCGGACAATTGCCCTACAAATGCTTTTCAGGACCCCCCCTCTTGGGACATGCACCATCCCCGTAAATAGACCTTAAAAGTCTCCCATATGACACCGGGGCTGGATACCGATACCACATTCTGCTGGAAGAATTCTGCAATGGCCCGGCGCAGATCTTCTCGAAATGTGCCATCCTCCAGGGCGCGAGCCCGGAACCTCCATCGGAGTTGCCTAGGAGGGGGTGACAGGCCTTTGAACTTCACCAGCTCTGGAGAGTGGTCCGACAGAGTGCGAGGGAGAATCGCCACACCATCCTCCACCAGCGACAGGTCCAGGGACAGGTGGATATAATCGATTCTAGAGGAGCTCCCGTGTACACGGGAATGGTATGTGAATTCCCACGTGTTAGGATGATGCCAATGCCAAATATCGACCAGAGAGTAGTCTGATGCGATGGAGTGCCATTTTTGAGCGGCTCGGGAGAGTGGCCTAGAGACCGTAGCAGACCTGTCTAATGTAGCAGAAAGGGCTAAGTTAAAGTCACCCACCCAAACCACCTCATACCCTGGAAAAGTTCGGAGGTGTTCCGAGTATGTCTGGAAGAACTCGGGGGAGTCATAATTTGGACCATACGTGTTTATGGATAAAACTGGCCAGGCCGAAATCTCACCAGCCACCAAAATAAACTGGCCCTCGCTATCCGCCACCTGTCTATGCAATCTGAGCTCCAAAGATCGATGTATATAGATTACCACCCCCCGAGAGTGTGTAGAATAAGAGGAGCCATACCTATGAACCCCCCACCCTGCCAGGGCCGGGAGTTTGTGTTCCTTCCCTAAATGGGTCTCCTGTATGCATAAAAAATTGACGTGGTGATTCCGCACATAGTTGGAGATAAGGCGTGTTTTCTTTGTTTTAGTTAAAACCCGAATATTCCAAGTGAGAAGAAAAATCTCAGAGTTAACGGGAGCACGAGGCCCCTGTGGAGTAGTCAAGTTAAGAGTATGTTGAGAGGAGTTAGATAAACCCAAAACCCATGCAGAGCCTCCGGTGATGGATTGCTGGAGCATAATACTGCAGCATGACACATAAAAAGCGTACTAGACCCGGAAAGAGAGACCCACCCACCAACCCCCAGAAACCAGGAACTGTAAAACCCATAGCATCAACCAGAAATAACCAACCCCATCGACTCCCCACCCACGCCTGAAACAACAACCTACCGGCCACCATGACCCACCCCTCACCCCCATCCAACAACCATAACACTTAATCCCAAAAAAAGCACCGCTGGGCAATGGGGGGAGGCGGCGGCCGCTGTGCCTCCCAATGGCGAGAGGCTCGGTTACCACATGTTCTGGTTGGCTCAATGTAGCTAATCATACCAGAAGAATTGGACCATATCAAACTGAACGCAAGGTGTTCATTTAGCTGAAAGACTGTGACCTGACCACCACTGCGAGTGGGGCAAGAGCCCCTCCAAACCAGTCAAGGAGGTTGGCTGGGTGACGCTCCCGGGGCCAGGATTTCCTGGGCGAATTTCTCTGCTGCCTATGACGATGTGAAGAATATGGTCATCCTCACATAATCCACCCTCGGCTTAGTGGGATACATCATAGAGTACCATATGTTTTTATTTCTCAGGGTGTTCTTTGCCACTTGAAAATGTTTCCGTAGCTTCTGTACTTGTTGACGGAAATCCGGGAGCAGTCTGATAATTGCAGAGCCCCACCGTAGCGGCCCTTTGGCCCGTGCTGCCCCAAGTAGTATATCTCGGTCTCGATATTTAAAAATGCTAGCGATTATAGCCCTTTCTGGGGCCCGAGGAGGAGGCCTGACTGCCATGGACCTGTGGGCACGCTCCACCATGAACATGTCAGTGACCGGCGGGTTCTCCAGGACCTCTTTAAGTAATTTTTCCACAAACACTTCCATGTTATCTATTGGAGTGGATTGTGCAACCCTGGTGATCCTGCTGTTGTTTCTCCTCGACCTTCCCTCTAAATCATCGTTGTCAGGGGCCAGCTTTTTGACCGTTTGCTGCAATGAGGCCACCTCCCGTTGTAGGTCCGTAATCTTGTCTTCACCGAACCCAATCCGTTGTTCTGCCTCTGTCATCCTGCCGCACAGCTTATCGATTTGAACTGCCGAGACATCTACTTTACAGGTAAGTGCATCTATTTTTGCGCCCAGACTATTTGTGCTACTCTTAAGCGCCTGCAGAGTCTGATTGAGGGTATAAATATCCAATTGAGGGGGATCAGGGTCGTTACCCTGCCATGGAGGGTCAGACCGAGTGTAGTGATCCATCTTGGATTGCTTTTTCTGGTTCCCCATATCCCAAATGGTAAACTCTGAATGCAGATCACCCCACAGACACCCCCGATGGAGACTGGGACAGGAAGACAACAAAACCCAGGTCAGCAGGACACAGAGCCCGAATGTAATCTGGCATCCAAAAGGCAGCCCAGTCAAGATGAAGATGCCCTCCATGACTTAGATATCTCACATTGATTTGAGGTTCAGCGAGGGAGTCCGTACCCCCTCTGTGCACCGGCGAAGACAGGCACCAACCTCCACTCAAGGTTAGACTCTGTGAAACATAGGGGGGAATCCCCACCCAAGTCCAAGAACCCGCGGTTTATCAGGCAGGCAATGAGGGAATAATCTGGGAGGGGTACAAGGTGTCATGCTGATTACTACGCCTAACCCCGCTTTACAAATGGAACTGCACTGTGTTGAGCCCCTTATGTCCATCAGCCTGTCTCCAAGCCAAGGTAGAGGAGGGGTGAGCCCTGTCGTCCAACAGATGAGGTGCCACTTCGCAAATTGTACCGGATATTAAGTGGAGGTACTTACAGCTCCCCCCGCAGCGGCGCCACAAGAGTCCTGATCCAGTCAGCCCCCCTTTCAAAACTGGAAGGGGCCCACACTGCCCGTAGCCATAGGGAGAACTCCAAGGAGGGGGGGGCAAGAAATGCAGGAGCAGCCAGAGATGACACAGGGGGGAGCATACCACTGACCCCCCCCTCGGGTCCCCCAACTCACCGCTGGTAGCAAAAATCCCCCGCAGTCACAATAGAGCATAGTGCCAGGCCGGAGCCACCGCCGCCTCCGCCCCACGATCTGGAGTCCCACAGGTTCAACTCCACCAGGCGGTCGAGGCCCGCCCCGGCCAAACAGCGCCCAGCCTGGAGCCCGGCACGTAGGTGAGTCCCCTCGCGCTTCAGTGCGCACTGATGCACCCGCCACCAAGCCACCGCCGATTTCAGACCCTAGGACACCGGCCACCCCAGAGCAGCGGGGCCGGTAGCAGGCACCAGCACAGCAGGGTGGCGAGACACCCGGGCCCCACACACAGTCCAAGAGAGTGCCACAGGACCGTCCCCAAAGAAGATGGCCGGTGCCGTGGGGGGAGGGGACCAGCCGCCACAACAAAGCCCTCCATGTCGGTCTCCTCCAATGTCCCGCGCCTCAATTTTACACCAATGTACGTGGCGGGTGCTTTGGCAGTCTCTTCCCTGCTTCATGGAGACAGCGACATGGCCATAAATGTGGAGAAGCCAGATGTTTCCCCGAGCCTCTGCCGGAGTACTTTCAGGCTGCAGCCATTTCATGAGCCACGCAACAGCGCCCCCCATTCATTAGGACTTATATGGAGTACCAGGCTTAGGGGTCTTGGTCGGTGTGATAACATCAGTCATGTGGTGGGCCTGTGTGCATCAAAGCAACTATGGGGCATGCTGACAGTTGTTAGTTCCAGGGTGCAATATACTGTGACAGAGGTCTGGTTTTAGTAGGGGGCACACTGGGGTTGGCTCCAAAGCATGGTCACACTTCTGGTACATCAAGAGAATACCTTACGGGGCACAGTGTTATAGTGGCAGTAATTTTCCAACAGCGGGGTAGGAGGGCACAGGCGGGTTTGTGGAGATGGATGAGCTACAAGTCATGGTTCAGGCCAGTTCACACACAGGACAGTGATCCAGAGGAAGAGTGAGACATTACATTAGTATATTTGTTTCAATTGCGCCCGGTGCATCTGTGAGAAATGGAGCTGTGAAGCTTTCAGACAGAGTGAGAAAGGGTGGGGGCCACGAGCGCGGTGTGTACGGCACTGCAGAGGGGAGAGAAGCCTTTTCGTATTATCGCAATGAGGCCTAGTCCAAAGATGGAGTTGAGGGCACACAAAATGGAAGCCAACTGTCCCCCACAACAGCCCCGCTTGCTCTATGTTAGCATGAGGGCAATGGAGGCGTCCCCCACTATTGTATGAGCAAGTGGTACACATCGTGCTGAATCTGTGAGGGGGTCTAAACGACCTTTCACTCCCACACATTCCCCCCTTTCGTTACATCTAAGGTAACAAACTAATCTTTTTTATTATTTTTATTTTGATAATACTCTGCTTCTTGGACTGCCTCATCCCATGCTGGTGTACATTTTATTGGCATCCAAGCCCTACAAACAACCCTGCTGCAGTCTCTACCTCTCCTGTCCCCTCCCAGGCCCTCTGCACTGCACTGTCCTCCCACTTCATCTCTAAAACACAGGACATCCTGTCCTCACTCTCCTCCTATCACCTCCCCCCCTCTCTTCCCTGCTCTTCCTCTGGCCCTTCTGCAGCCACCCCTCCTCCCTCCTTCTCTGCCTTTCCCCTTTTTTCTGCTGACGAGGTTTCCAGACAAGTCCGATCTATGAAAGTCTCATCTAAACAGATTCACCCCTGTTCCTCCAAAACTATCAAGGACCACATTGACTCCCTGGCTCCTGCCCTGGCTGACTTTTGCAACCACTCCTTCGCCTCTGGAGTCTTCCCATCCCCCCTCAAGCACTCCCTTGTGCACCCTCTCCTTAAGAAACCTTCTGCTGACCCCTCCTGTCCGGCTAACTATCGCCCAATCTCCATCACTCCCTTCCTGGGCAAGCTCCTGGAGAAACTGGCCATCTCCCAGCTTAACCTCCATGCTGAAGCTGTTGATAGTCTCCATGACCATCAATCTGGCTTCAGAGCAGCCAGAAGCACGGAAACTGCTCTCCTGAACATACGTGAGGACCTGCTCTTGAACCTCGACTCCAACACTCCGTGTGTTCTCATTCTGCTCGATCTCTCTTCTGCCTTTGCCACTGTCAACCATGCCATCCTGCTCAACCGTCTCCATGATAACCTGGGTATCACTGGTCAGGCTCTGGCGTGGCTAACCTCTTTCCTTTCCAATCGACCCTCCCAGGTCCAACTTGGGTCCTTCCTCTCTGACATCTTTTTCTCCACCTGTGGCATTCCCCAGGGATCTAATCTCTCTCCCTGGCTGTTCAACCAGTATCTGGCACTCCTTGCCCACCGCATCGCCGCCCTTTGCCCCAACTTTCAGTGCTATGCGGACGATACCCAGCTAATTTTCAGGCTACCCTCGGCCTCCTCCTCTCCCTCCCTCATCTCTGACTGTCTGTCTGCTATCCAGGAATGGTGTGCTGCCAATGACCTCTGCCTTAATGCCGGTAAGACTGAGATCCTACTCATCGGCACACCCACTCCCTCCTTCCCTGCAGCTCTCTGGCCGGCCTCTCTTGGCCCTCTTCCTGCTACTACCTGCAAGGCAAAAAACCTTGGGGTCATTTTCGACTCCACTCTCTCCTTCTCTCCTCATATATCTGACGTCTCTAAGAAGTCACATTACCAGCTGCACCTCCTCAGAGGTATTCTTCCCTTCCTCTCCTTCCCCCAGAAGCTCACTGTCTCTCGAGCCCTGGTTCTCCCGAAGCTGGACTACTGTAACAGCCTCTATCTTAATCTGCCTGCCTCCACTCTCCGCCCTCTGCAACTCATCCAGAACACAACTGCGAGACTTGTCCTTGGCCTCAAGCCCAGGGACCGTATCTCTCCAGGACTGAAATCTCTACACTGGCTCCCAGTGGCTGCGAGGATAAAGTTCAAAACCCTCTGCATTGTCCACAAGGCCTTCTGGGGCCTGGGGCCTAAATACCTTCAACTCTCTCTTCCTAAATATCTTCCTTCCCGAGCCCTATGCTCATCCGTCTCCAACTCCCTCAGGGTCAGCCGCTTCTCGAAGCAACGAGCTGGGGGTAGATCTCTCTCCGCGGCAGGGGCCTCCCTCTGGAACAGCCTTCCTGCCTCCCTGAAACTTGAGGAGAACCATCTCCGGTTCCGGAAGCACCTCAAAACCTTCCTCTTCACTTCTGCTTTCTCTCTCCCTCTCCCCTGCTAAATTCTTCACCTAAACTGCACTGATTCTGCAACTGGGCCACTCTCACCGACCTCGGTCCTAGGCCCAGTCACTCTTCACTTGCACTGCCTCCCTGGCAACCCCTGCACTGCGGGACTGTCTCTGTATCCCTACAGCCCCCCCCCAGCACTTGTCTGCACTTACCTTGCACTTGCCACCAGCTGGCCCTATTTATTTATTATTTTATCTCTATTCTACTTATTTGTACTGCACTCCCCCCCCTCCCCCTTCCCCTTGCACTTTTTCCCTTCACCCTACCCCTGCACTTGCGCGGTCTGAATGACACCTGGCCTAGTAGGATCGTTGTCTGTCTTCCCCTTGTTCCCCCCTCCCTGCCTCGTTGCGCCTTGAAACACTTGTGTATAGGCGCGTTACAAATGCCATATCATATCATATCATGCTCTGACCTCTTCTGGCATATTCATCAGGTGTGCATGTCATATATATATATATATATATATATATACCCCCATCCCCATCTAGATACAGCCACACCTCCCTGTACCATTGCAATCCCCTTGGGTCTTTAATTGTGGTGTGGTATAGGTTGTCTACCCTGTCCCCATGCTGGTGATAAACAGCTGTAAGGCGATAATTTGGTAGATTTGACTCCCCAGTTTGTATTTGAGCATCTATCATTGTTGCTGCCATTGTCAATTTGCCCATTGTTACCATCATCATTGTTGAACTAGGCATAGATTTTACTCAACATCGTACGCCCAACTGACACACACAGAAAAATAGCAAAAGAAAAATGACAGTTGGAACAAAAACTTTCATCAGGATGCTGAACCAGGAGGGTATCCCGTTGAACATGTTGTTGAACCAGTCGCTCGGCTCTATTCCTTCTTCCTTCCACATTCTCTCCCCTAGGCTGTGCAATGCCATGATGATGTGGGATAGGGTCCCATTATCCGCATCTTCAGAAGATACGAATGTACAGCATGTGCTCCCGATTTTTTGGCAAACACTGCCGTCCATTGCTGTGAGAAGGTCCAGGGCGTACCGGTTCTGCATTGTCATAAGGCGCAAGGCGCAGAGTTCCAACTTGATCACATTGAATCCTTCTTCAGTGTCGTTGGATAGTTGGATCAGTTCCCAGAGGACGATCTGCAGCCATTTGGCATTTGTCCGTGCCTGAAGTCCTGGCAGCAGAAGGGAGGCAACAAACGTTTCAGCCAAATTAAACAACTTATATTTGTCAGAAATTTCAGCAAGGGGGTAGGATGATTCGCTGGAGATATAGTTGGATGACCTCCTTTTGCGGGACACTCTGTCTTGGCGCGCGTTTTTAGAATGAATGTTGCATGTGGAAAGCTCTGTGGTTGCTGGTTGGGGTGCTGCCGATATGCCAGCTGAATCTCCCGCTGTTGATATGCCAGCCGAATCTCTCCCCCCTTGGATATGGCTTTCTGAGATCACCATTAGTGCTGAGTGCAAGGTGGCAAGGGCGCAGGTACCATTCCAAGATGCAGGTTAATGCAGGTAGGCTTGCTTGCCACACACCAAACACATGTCCATGAGCACTGCCATACCTTTTTTCATATCTGGAATGATGATTGTTTTGTTGCATTGTCTATTCAAGCCCATTGGGACCTTCCCTTCGCCATGGAACAAAGTTTGTGCAGAATTTCTTTCTGTGTTTTGATCGGTTTTTCAAGTGCAGTAACTCACGTGAGCTTTGCAATGTGCTGAGACCAGATGGCAGTACACGTTTCTTTGACCCATTGAAAGTTCTCCTCAGTTAAGCCTCGCAGTGCCTTTGCTTTACACGTGATTGTCTCATCATGCCACTTGTTCTCTGTGTGAATGGTTCTTTGATGCAAATCACTCCTTGTGACTTGCTCGTGCAGGTTTTCTCATTCTGCAACATTTCTATTGTAACTGTGTGTGACTGGAAGGTGCTCCGAATCCTACTCAATATGAGATGAACTAAACATTGGGCATCTGACAAGGGCACTTATTGAGGTACAAGTATTTCAGGGGTGCCTGAGGCGTGTGGTATCAGAGAGCAGACATAGCAGCTCTCGTTTGTGGCTTGTTTTGCTGTTGCACTCATGTCTGAGTACCACTTGTTTGATTGATCTGGGTGGTGGGGGTCTTCAATTTCATCTAATACCAGGCCATGGTATACATCGTATCTTTTCCCTCCCGCCCCCCTTTTTCATCTGCTCCTCCCCATCCCCATTAATTATCATTTTCACTCTCTTGTAATTTATGGGACAGATGTCTGCCCATGTTACATCACTTAATTCACTTTCAACTTGCCAAGACTGTGGTACTGGAGGGTCTGGGTTAATTGGGGCATGGAGGTTAAAGTGCATTGCAGTGTTTTGTGAGGTAGGTTCGACAGTTGTATGTGCATCAGCATGTATCAGATCAGGCTCACAAAACCAGGAATAATCACCATCATAGGCATTCATTTTATTATCAATGCCTAAACCGTTAGCAGCAAGTGTAAAAACAGGGGTTTTGACAGTTCGGTCTTTATGCAAGGTAGTGAGATTATCGTTTAAAGAGCCATTATTTTTTCACATTTTTGTGACTCCAGTCCATATGAGGGTTGAGCCTTCACGCATCAGGTTTACCCCACTCCCTCCTATTTTATATCCCCAACTATGAAAGAGAAAGTCCAGTACAAGGCAGTGAAAAATAACATCACAGAAAACACTATTGCTGAGAATGCCAGCACACATTCATAATTATAGAACTTATTAATCCTATTATCTACTCTATCACTATCTACATTTGAATCGTTGTTAGGGAGGGCCCTCCTTTCCATCATATTTCCACCTGAAGGGGTGATATAAAATTGTTAAGTACATTGCAAAATACTTTTTCTATATTGAGGTATATTCTTTAAACTCATTACTGCATTAATTTTTGATTTTCTAGCTATTTACTTAACTCTACTTCCTGCACCTCTATTTCATTTCATACATTTTCTTTTTGAACAGATGAACTCATTGAACAATTTTTAAACAATACATGATGATATCAAAGTACAGAGAACTTGAGAGGTAGGTAAAATGAAAAACATTTTCACCGGGCATTCATTGACCTGTTGGGCTGTCTTGTGCTGGTGTTGTAGTATCTGTCTCCTTGTTCTGTGTAAAAGCTGGTGCGATCTGTCTTGCTATGCTACGCACTGCGCGTGTCAGTTTGGTAATGTATTGCTTAAATTTATCCGCCCAGCACTGTGGCAGCTCTATGAGCATCTTATGCTCTTCTTACTGGTGAGAGTGGCATATGAATGTGCCGTCCCATCACTATTTCATGCGGACTCAAATTTGGTCCTTACTTGGCTGTGTTCGGAGTGGTAACAGTACTAAGGGCAAGCAATACACCCAGTTTTTCTTGAGGGTGTTACACAACTTTGACAGTTTGCTTTTGAGCAGGCCGTTGATTTTTTCTACCAAGCCATTCACCTGCAGATGATAAATCGAACATAATTTGTGTTTTACACCCAACAATGTAGTCACCTCCTTAAAAGGATCGTTTACAAAATGGGTCCCGTTGTCCGACCTTATTACATCGCAGATGCCCCACCTGGAGAACACCTCTCTCACAAAAATGTTTGCAGCGCACTTTGCGTTTGGGTGGGGACATGGCCCAGCTTCTACACACCAGGAGACTAGACAAACTATTACAATGAGATACTTTGCTTCATTACATCTCTCTCCCATATCCGTGTAGTCAATATGGAGTTCCCTGAAAGGCCTCACAGGACGTGGAAATGTACTTCGTAGTGTTCTAAAAGGCATCCCTAAACTGTATGTCTTGCATGTAGTGCACTCTATTATACATTTTGACAAGTGCTCCTGCAGATTCAGAACAAACCATGTCTCCTGTATCTCTGCTGCAACGTGTTGTTTGGTCACATGTGTTGGGAAGTGCAATTGCTGGAATGCTACCTCTAATAATTCTACTGGCATCACTACCTTCCCTGTCAGTACTTGTCACCATATTAAATCTGTTGGTGATTGTCTGCATCCTCTTTTTCCCCATTAATCTTGTTCCTCTATGGGCACCCGTTTCTGCAACTCAATTATTTGTGCGACTGGTGTATGACTGTATCCTTCTTCTCGTGTATCTGAACTGGTTGTTTTACAATACATTCTAACAGTTGTGGGACATTAAAGTATGCTGCTTCTTTTGCGGCGGCATCCGCTGCCACGTTCCCCATTGAGATTGCATCTGTGTTATTGTTATGTGCCTGGCACTTTACAAATTCTACCACTGACGGTTCTGCTAGCGCTTCTATTAGATAATTCAATAGTGCTGCATGTTGTACTGGTGAACCATCTGCCCTTCTAAACCCTCTTCGTCGCCAACATGACAATCCTGAGTGCACTGTAGTGTTGCATATACTGAGTCAGAGTATAATGTCACAGCACATCCTTTGGCTGCATGTAGCACTTCAGTTAGCGCTATCAACTCTGCTGCCTGCGCTGAATAATGTGAGGGGAGGCGTTTTTGTACAATAACTTCATACCCTTCTTCTTTCATTCTTACCACTGCCGCCCCAACATGTTTTTCACCTGTGTCGCTATCTATGGATGCTAACCCATCTACAAAGTATTTTTCCCCCTCCTCTAGTGCATCATTTTCACTTGCTTTTGGAATGTCATCTTCTTCTCCTTCAAATGTGGCACAATCGTGGTCTTGTATGTCTTCTACTGTGCATTGTTCAGTAATAAATATGGCTTGGTTCATTGTTTTGCACCTTACTACGTGAACGTTTGGGCTCGAAATTATTATTTCATATGTTGTTGCTCTTTGTGTGGTGAGAGTGCTTTTGGACTTCTCTAAAATGGCAAACAGTGAGTGCTCTGTGTATAGTGTCACTGAACAACCTGTAAGGGGCCCCTAGGGGTCCCTCACGTCTATGGAAACAAGGCAAGTCACCACACACAATAGATACACCAGACACAAGGTTGTATTCCCAAAGCTAGGGTTTATTGCAAAGCAAATAGTCTCAGTAGGCCAACTCGGTCTCACGCCCCGCGACGTGTATCTCTAG